>NC_086319.1:90592905-92005405 GCF_036172605.1 Pelobates fuscus | reverse complement strand
TGTCATTTCTGAACAGGGATTCAGCATGGATCCTTCTAAATTGGAAGCCATACTGTCCTGGCCTCTTCCCCAAGGACTTAAAGCAATACAGCGCTTTATAGGGTTTGCCAATTATTATCGGAAGTTTATTAAAAATGTTTCACCACTTATTTCCCCTATTACGAAACTAACTAAAAAAAGTTTGCACCCCAGGGTTTGGACTCCTGAAGCCCTTGAGGTCGTCGAGACTCTCAAAAAGGCATTTGCCACTGCCCCTGTGCTACACCATCCTGATCATTCCCTTCCCTTTGTTATGGAAGTGGACGCTTCTGAATCAGGTGTTGTCCCAAAGATCATCGTATGACGAACCCCTCCATCCCTGTTGTTACTTTTCTAAAAGGCTGTCTGATTCAGAAAAGAATTACGACGTCGGGAACAGGGAACTATTGGCTATTGTAATGGCTTTTAAAGAATGTAGGTACTTATTAGAGGGATCTAGATACAACATTTTGGTTATAACTCATCACAAGAATCTCTCCTATATAGCAGATGCTAAAAGATTGTCCTCTCGGCAGGCTAGATGGTCTTTATTTCTTTCACATTTTCAGTACGTTATTACATATAGGCCTGGTTACCATAATGTCAAAGCTGATGCTATCTCCCGATAGTATGAACCTTTGGAGTCTATTGCCCCCGCTCCCGAACCCATTGTACCTGCGTCTCAGATAATAGCTGCTACTCGTTTGGTTATTTTGTCTCCTTTCCTTGATAGTATCAAGACATACAAAACCCAAGCACCCTCTGAGACACCTGTTGGTAGACTATACGTGAAAGTAAAAGACAGAAAAAAGTTGTTAGCTTTATTTCACACCGCCAAAACTGCTGGTCATCCGGGGATTACCAAGACGTACAAGGGTCTCCTTCAACAGTTTTGGTTGCCTTCACTTAAACAAGACGTGGTGGATTATGTGCAGGCTTGTCGTGTCTGTACACAGTGTAGGTCGCCTAATGTTAAACCCTGGGGACTCCTGATGCCCCTATCTGTACCCAAGAAACCCTGGACCCACTTATCCATGGATTTTATTGTGGATCTTCCTTCCTCTGATGGACAGACAGTAATTTTGACTGTGACAGATAGGTTCTCTAAAATGGCGCACTTTATTTTCCGCTTAAGAAACTTTCTTCTGCGGTTCAGTTGGCTCAGGTGTTTGCCAAAGAGGTGTTCCGGTTGCATGGTATACAACTGGATATCGTATCCAACAGGGGTTCTCAATTTGTCTCTCGGTTTTGGAAGGGCTCTTGTGCTGAGATGGGGATCTCCTTGTCATTTACGTCCTCCTATCATCCACAATCTAATGGAGCTGCTGAACGGGCTAATCAGTCTGTGGAGTTGTATTTACGCTGCTTCACGAATGCACACCAAGACAACTGGTCTCATCTTCTTCCCTGGGCTGAATTCGCCAGGAATACTGTGACTCATTCGTCTACTGGCTTAAGTCCTTTTATGGTTGCTTATGGGTTCCAACCCTCTGTCCTTCCCGGTGTATTCTCTGACAAGGAAATGCCTGCTTTGGACAAGCACCTCGCCTCCTTACGGAACATGTGGGATCAGGTCCATGTTGCTCTCTCTCGTGCAGAGGTTGCTTAGAAGAGATTTGCTGATCGCCGTAGGTGTGCGGCTCCTTCTTATGCTCCGGGTGATAGGGTTTGGTTGTCCTCTAGGAATCTCCGCCTCAGGGTTCCCTCAATGAAATTTGCGCCCAGGTTCCTTGGCCTCTATAGGGTATTGCGTAGGGTGAATCCCGTGTCCCCCCTGGCCTTACCTCCTTCCATGCATATACCTAACACGTTTCACACCTCCCTTTTGAAGCCTTTGCTCTGTAATCGGTTCTCTGGTCCTCTCAGGCGACCCGATTCCCTCCGCGTGGTCTCTAGTGACGTGTACGAGGTGGCTGCTCTCCTCGTTTCTCGTTTTTCTCGGGGTCGGTTGCAGTATCTGGTGGATTGGAAGGGTTACGGTCCTCAGGAGCGGTCTTGGGTTTCTGTCTCTGATTTGCACGCACCCTCTTTGGTCCGCTCCTTTCATGCGCGGTTTCCTTTAAAGCCTTCAGCTTCCCGCCCTCCGGGCGGTCCTCGAGGGGGGGGGGGTAATGTCAGGGTCACGCGGGCGGCTGTGAGGGGAGGCTGCAAGCCTGTTGGGGAGCGGCATCCTCACAGCCTCGGACACCGCTCGCATCCTCCTTCTCGTCTCCCGGCGGCAGCGTGTATAACGCTGCACGCTGGGAGACCGCGCATTTATGCAAACGCTGGGGTCAGTCACGTGACCCGGCGTTAAAGTCACATTATGACAATCACAGTGGGAGGTATAGATATCTCCCACGTGTGATTGTTAATTCTGATTGGAAGTTATCCAATCAGAATTAACCACAGGGTTTAAATACTTACCTTTCCTGTCCCTCAGTGCCCTGTTGTGGTCTTTGGTTACCTGTATTGCTGTTTGCTTGTGTTTCTCTCTGGTTACCGATTATTTGGCTTGTATTGACTCTCCTGTATTCTCCATCCCTTTGACCTCGGCTTGTTTCTTGTTCTGTTTTCTCGCTCCCCTTACTAAGCTTGTCTCCTGACTATTCTTGGTGTGCTTAACCCGGCCATTCTAAGGACCAGTACTGCACCTTTTCCTCTCTGTGACCTGTTAGCGTGTTAGGTTCCCCGAATCGTGACAGCCAGGAAGGTGTGTGGCCATTTCAGGAGTTCCTACATGGCCATGGCGCACTTTTCAGATATCCAGCGGCGAAACAACATGCCAGTGAGGCGCTTGATTTGCGACAGCCCGACACGTTAGAATTCAACACTCCTAATGTTCGACCGCCTTCTGCAACAAGAAAAAGCCGTTAATGACTATTTGTATGACCGGGGTGCTAGGACAGCCTCTGCGGAGCTGGGTATTTTTTTGCCACGTTACTGGTCACTCATGCGCAATGCCTGTAGGCTCATGCGTCCTTTTGAGGAGGTGACAAACCTAGTCAGTCGCACCGAAGGCACCATCAGCGACATCATACCATTTGTTTTCTTCCTGGAGTGTGCCCTGCGAAGAGTGCTGGATCAGGCTGTAGATGAGCGTGAAGAGGAAGAGGAAGAGTTGTGGTCACCATCACCACCAGAAACAGCCTTATCAGCATCGCTTGCTGAACCTGCAGCAACGCTGGAAGAGGATTGTGAGGAAGAGGAGTCAGAGGAGGAATGTGGCTTTGAGGAGGAGGAGGAAGACCAACCACAACAGGCATCCCAGGGTGCTCGTTGTCACCTATCTGGTACCCGTGGTGTTGTACGTGGCTGGGGGGAAGAACATACCTTCAGGACAAGGAACGGGACATGAGTAGCTCGGCATCCAACCTTGTGCAAATGGGGTCTTTCGTGCTGTCGTGCCTGTTGAGGGACCCTGGTATAAAAAGGCTGAAGGAGAACGACCTGTACTGGGTGTCCACGCAACTAGACCCCCGGTATAAGCAGAAAGTGCCTGAAATGTTACTGAATTACCGCAAGTCGGAAAGGATGCAGCAGTTCCAAAAAAAAATTAAAAGTATGCATTACACAGCGTATAAGGGTGATGTCACAGCACAACGGGAATCTAACAGGGGAAGAGGTGAAAGTAATCATCCACTTCCCACGACCACGCCGGCAAGGACAGTACGCTTTACAGACGTGTTGTTGATGGAGGACATGCAGAGCTTTTTAAGTCCTACGCATCGCCACAGCCCTTCGGGGTCCACCCTCAGAGAACGACTCGACCGACAGGTAGCAGACTACCTCGCCTTAACTGCAGATATTGACACTCTGAGGAGCGATAAACCCCTTGACTACTGGGTGTGCAGGCTTGACCTGTGGCCTGAGCTATCCCAATTTGTGATAGAACTTCTGGCCTGCCCCGCTTCAAGTGTCCTGTCAGAAAGGACCTTCAGTGCAGCAGGAGGTATTGCCACTGAGAAGATGTGGGGTCACCTAGGTCAAAAAAGTCTAGATTACCTCACCTTTATTAAGATGAATGAGGGATGGATCCCGAAGGGACTGACAGTGGGCGATACATTCGACTAAAAAAGGCCTGATGAGGGGGGGCGTAACAGGGATTAAACTGATAAGAATAGTACTACTTAACACACCACTCCTATCTGGTGGCACATTAGATTACACGAGCAGTGCCCCAAATTTGAAGTAGGAGGACCAACCAAGCATCTTTTTCCATCTCCCAGTTCCTAAAATCGATGCGATATACACGTCCCCTGATAGGGGACGTAGCAGGAATTAATCTAATAAGAATAGTACTACTTAACACACCACTCCTATCTGGTGGCACATTAGATTACACGCGCAGTGCCCCAAATTTGAAGTAGGAGGACCAACCAAGCATCTTTTTCCATCTCCCAGTTCCTAAAATCGATGCGATATACACGTCCCCTGATAGAGGACGTAGCAGGAATTAATCTGATAAGAATAGTACTACTTAACGCACCACTCCTATCTGGTGGCACATTAGATTGCACGCGCAGTGCCCCAAATTTGAAGTAGGAGGACCGACCAAGCATCTTTTTCCATCTCCCGGTTCCTTAAATCGATGCCATATACACGTCCCCTGATAGGGGATGTAACAGGGATTAAACTGATAGAAATAGTACTACTTAACACACCTTATAATAACGCAGAGAGAGTCAACGCAGAGAGAGGAGTCTGAAGAAGAGGAGTTTGAGGAGGGGGAAGACCAAACACAGCAGGCATCCCAGGGGGCTTGTTGTCACCTTTCGGGGACCCTTGGTGTTGTACGTGGCTGGGTGGAGGAAGAGACCTTCAATGACATCAGTGCGGACAAGGAACGGGACATGGCTAGCTTGGTATCAAACCTTGTGCAAATGGGGAGTTTGCGGTTGTGCAAATGGACTGTTTGCGGTTGTTTGCGGTGCGTTAAACGGGGAGTTTGGTCTGTCACTGTGAAGCGGGCGTAACCCTTACACTACCTGATCGATACAACATCATACCTGATGTTTTAAAGCACGTTATTCCAAACAATTTAGGAATGTTAGGTGATTTATGCCCTTTATGGATTAAAACCAGACCCTGCATCAACTACGTAATTTTCCATGGGAGTTTGGCCATGGATCCCCCTCCGGCATGCCACAGTCCAGGTGTTAGTCCCCTTGAAACGCTGTTTCCATCACTATTGTGGCCAGAAAGTGTCCCTGTGGGTTTTAAAATTCGCCTGTCTATTGAAGTCTATGGTGGTTCGCCCGGTTCACCCGTTCGCGAACATTTGCGGAAATTCGCGTTCGCCATTTGCGAACGGAAAATTTTATGTTCGCGACATCTCTTTTCTGCACATATAATGAGTTGATCTAAATGAATTTAACCCCTTAAGGACCAAACTTCTGGAATAAAAGGGAATCATGACATGTCGCACATGTCATGTGTCCTTAAGGGGTGAAGTAACACAATACATTTAGATTTGTCATCTTCCTCTCCTTCCTTTTTATGGTTAGCTAACTTTGATATATTCCAAATCCTTTTTTCTTTTAGTGTCCTTTTTGTATTTACTAGTTGATCATCTATTCAAACTACCTAACCATTCTTTAAATCCCACAATGCCTACCTTTTGTTTAAACAAAATGTCGCTATTCAGATTACACCCACTGCACTCCTATTTCAAAGTGTAGTGAATAGTATGTGTTTTAAATATGACATGAAACATAAATGGTCTCTTTTTATCTAATGTTAACTATGACGATATTTGGAATATAACCTCAAAAACTTTGCTACGTTATTAGTAAACTTCACGCAGTGCTGTTATCTTTACTGAAAAACACTTTTCTTCTTTAATAACACATTGTATACAGAATAACACAAAAGACTCAATTGTTGCAATTACACACTTCACTATTCATCACTGTTCATAATACAATACTATTTTAAATAATGCAGAATGCATGTTGGGGATTGACAGTATTATTAATTCAAGCTGTGTGTTATTGGCAATGCATTAACCTTTTGATTGACACTAGTGGGCACAGTATGGAATAGGAATGGAAGGCATAATTCCATGTTACCAGATAGTGTAATAACATGCATAGTGTGCTATTAGTGTCCATAATAATGAGTAATACCTAATTGGAATGCACTAAAATACATACTGTAGATATAGTTAAATTCAGTGAATGCTTCGTCCAAGTACCTTCACTGAGAAAGTAAGCTTATCCTGGTCCCATATGCATGTGTGTGCTTCTCTTGCTCAATTTTAGGTCATTGATATCTAAGTACATTGTTCATTAACCACTTTTGATAGGTGGTGGACCCTAAATTATATATGTATTGAACTACACAAGCACCAAACAGGCACAGACACAAATATTCATCCTATATTAAAAACACACATTAGGTATAACTTTTTGTGTTATACCGAAGTCAGCTATTATGGATCATTGAGTCATTGGTGGTTTAGAGAACATCACATATGAATATAAAGTAACAAAAGAAAAACAAATAAAAGATTAATATTTAGCATTAAAACTCAAAGTCCCATTTTAAAACATTGAGGTTGATGATTTTTGAAATGTTAACTACATTAACTAAATTAAAGATGCACACTAAGCATTATAACCACTTCTGCCTATTATGCATTAGGACTCATAAATAGGACTGTCATTGACCTATTTTGAATGTGTGTTTGAATCTTTGGTAGTAGAATGGGTACACTAATATATATGACATTTCTGCTTTTTGTTTTTTTTTTAAAGAAGGTCTTTATTAATAGAACAAATTGGTACAAGAAAGCAAATGAAAAACAATGACAGGTTATACCAAGACAATAAACTATAAAGGAAACATATTAGAACACTTAGTAGTGTAAAACACACAATCTTAGCAATTAGCTAAGAGATTTATAAGAACAAAGTAGGCAGGGGCATCATGGTTAACACATTTATAAGCTCACAGTAGCCATGAGCATACAGTCAGGACATTATGCTAAAAGATGTTTACTCAATACATGTGAGTTTAATTGTAATGCCGTCATAAGACCAAGCTGTGTTGAAGTGAGTGTCTTTTAAAATTATATTATACTTTAAGAGAACACGCTGCATCTCATGGCCACTAAAGCTTATTGTGGGATTATGGTTCTTGGAGTCTTCAGATACGGTCTCTCCATATTTTTTCAAACTATCTTCCTATGATTGCAGAAAAGATGGGGATTTCCCGGTCCTCAAGATTTAGACCACCAGCTGTCAAAATGTATCTTCTGCATTATCCATAAAAATCTGTACAAATTGCTCAATAATTATATACTACATTGGTTATGGTGCTTAGTGTGCAACTTTAATTTAGTTAATGTAGTTAGCATTTCAAAAGCATCAACTTCAATGTTTTACAATGTGATTTTGAGTTGTAATGCTAAATATTATATCTACTATTGTAGATTGTTCCTCTTAAATGAACACTCCACTGCTCAAATACAGCAAACCAAAAAAATAAAAATCAAATCAAATCAATGTTTACTAGACATATCCCAAATTAAACATGCATCCATTTTACTATGCATTTAAAAAAAAAAAATTGGGATATATCTAAAAACAGCTTGCAAAAACATCAGATCTCTAGTCTGCTGCCTTGGCAAGCCCTTCCCATTCTAACCCTGCCCAGACGTTCTGTGGCTGTCCAATCACAGACTTCCAAATGCAGCTTAATTAGAAGTCTTTGCAAGGCAGTTGCTCTGAGCAATTACCTACTTATTGAGTGTGGCTCCACTGAGCTAAACAAACCAGGAAGTAACAGAACCCGTTTTAGGTTTAAAAATCCAGGGGGCGGTACAAGGTTAATGGCTCAAAGTGCCAGTTCTATTGAAACCTGCACTTTTTGTAAAATAAAAAAATGGGACATATTTTTCTCACATAAAGTATTTGAGCAAGCTAAAGTGCTTTAGGGGTCCCTTTAATGTAAATTTACCTTAAGTTACAACATTTCTATGAATGTATTTTTCAAACATTTTGTTATGAAACAAAAGACATGAACAAAATCAGTCTATTTCACTACAGCAAAGTTCATGCAATTCCATTCGTTTACAAACATATATCAGTAATAATTCCCTTTTGTTTAAACAAATAATATTAAAAGCAATGCATCTATTGTTGACACAGACAGGTTGCTTTTTACATAACCCTTCCATTGCAAAATAACCTTATGCACATTTAACCAAACTCTAAAAGTAATTAAAACAGCACCTTCCAAAAATAGCTGCTGGCACAAAGAATTGACTGTTAAAGCAATCACAGAGGACGTTTTCGTTATTTTGTGTGCACAAGTAACAATGGTGGGATAAAAAGTCAACGTTTAGCCAAATGAACATTTCATATTCGAGTTAGCAACATTCAAATGAAAAGTGCTGAATTTTATTTAGTCATTTTTTTGGATATTGGCTAGCAAATACTTGCAGCCCATTATATTTTTATATCACAATAAAACTCATGGGATTTAGTAACACATGGACACATGTAGGTATTAATATATTATATTTATTTATATATACAGTTTAAAGGCACACTTAACTTTATTTTAGTTTTAGTCGTATTTTAGTCATCTGAATTGTTTTAGTTTCAGTCGACTAAATCTCCAGTAGATTTTAGTCAACACAAATAAAATCTAGTGGGCTTAGTTGAATCCTCTATCTAGTCCCTTCCACAGCCCCTCTGTGTCTCTTTGATTCCTCTCAGTGTTGCGGTCGCCGGCCCGCCGAGTCACACGGCCGTGCCCGACCGGCACAGCCTCGCTGACAACACGAGCTTACCTGCTCGCCGGCAACCGCTCCCCCAGGTCTTCCGGGAATGGCGCCCAAATCCAAGATGGCGCCGACCGCGTGGTCGCGTCCATCTCTAGCTCCGCCCCCGAAAATTATACTAACGTGTGCGTGACGTCATGACGTCAACGCACACGCACGTTTTGGGGTCAGAGGTCGCCCTCTGACCAATCAGAGCATAGAGAGGGATATTTAAATCCCTAACTCACCCCAGTACCTTGCCCTGCCGTGGTTTCCGTTTCCTGGTTTCCTGAGAGTGCTCTATATTCGTGTATCTGATTTCCTGGTATCCTGATCTTGGCTTTTCCCTGGTTATTCTGAATTCTGGTTTCCCTGACTTGGCTTGTGTAAACGGTATTGTGTATTTTCTGGCTTCCTTGACCTCGGCTTTCCCTTTGACCATTCTCTGTCTCTAGCGTATTAGTCCGGCCATTCTAAGGTCCGGTTTACACTCTTTCCTTTTATTTCCCTTTCCTTGTATATGTATTTGTTTATATAGTTTCTGCGTGCTGGACCACACTAGTAGTTGTGACACTCAGTCTCTCCAGGTGTCTTTCTGCCAAGGCCTGGTCTGTCTCTTTTGCCCCTTCCACAGCCACTCTGTGCAGGGTTAATTTTGGTGGCGGATTTTAATTTAGTTTTAGTCATAGTCTTTTGACTAGAAAGACATTTTACTTTTAGTCGTATCTTAGCCATCTGGATTGTTTTAGTCTAGTTTTAGTCAACTAAATCTAAAAAGTTTTAGTCGACGATAATTTGACTAAAAATGCTAGTTGACAAAATTAACACTGACTAAAACCACCCCCTCCCCCTCTCAATAAAATGCTAATAGTTCTTTACACGTAAAGGGCTTGGTGTGAAAGAGGTTAAGGGTTTGGTTGCCTACACCTGTTCTACAAACCTGACAAGCCACTTCATTCATTCCTATGGCCTACATTCTCTATGCATAAAAGCAGTAGGTTTCTTGATTGCATGTATCTATTTAGACCAGGGGTAGGCAACGTTTTAGTGGCACAGTGCCAAACTAAGACTTTGAAGCCTCCAGTCCTGTGTTTATTAAATTAATGTGTATCAATAATATGTTGCCATATTTTGTATGTGTTATGTATGGTGTTGTTGTTGCTTTGAGGATATGTACATGTCTATATGTGTGTGGGCTGTGTATATATTTCTATGTGCATGAAAAGCATTGCACTGGGGCCCTGCCTACGCAACCAATCACAGGAATAAAATTTTTAATTATCAATAAAATTAAGCTTATACTTTTTGGTAACTCCAACAAATGCAATACATACATACAATACATATACACAGACTGCTGAATACACACATACACACACACAAACACACAGGAGCGCACTGACCATTAGGGCACTTCGGGCAGAGACCGAGGGCCCGTGACAGTCAGGAGCCTGGGTGCAGTAGATGTTATGGACCAAATGGTAAGATCAGCAGATCACCCCAGCCAGCCCTGTGTGTTTTAAAACTCCTTTATGAAATGCAGCCTGTCACAGTGTATGTGGATGGAGGCAGGGATAGGATTTGACATCATATCCCCGCCTCTCAAAACAAAGAGTCCCGGCCATGCGGGAAGGAGCTTGAACAGAAGAGAGGACAAGCAGACAGTTTAGGGTAAGAAAAGGGAGTTTAGAAAAAACAAATGGGGAAATTGTAAAAAAAAACTGTGTATTAACTCTCTAGGTCCAAATGCTGCCAGCTACATACTCTGCCCAGCTCCTGGTGGCTTGCTCTCTCACTGCAGTCACAGTGCAAGCTGCTCAGAGCTCATGGAAGGCTGGCTGTGCTCCTCCTGTGATATCAGAGAACCTTGGGGCTTGAGACTGCAACAGGTAAGTAGAACTATTTTATTACAGGGTGAAGTGTGAGAGGACTTATTAGGAGGGTGTATTAATTGTGAGTGTATGGCTGTGTATGTGTAATAGTGTGTGCCTATGCATTTAAATTAATTCCTCATGGAAAATTGGCTTTAATAAATTAAATGTAGTATAAAATATATGATGAGAGCACACACAAAAAGTAAATATTACCCTCATGTTCAGTAAAATCCTGTAAATATAAAATCAGAAAAAAGACCTAGGGTAATAACGTCAAATATAAATTTAAAATAGTGTATAATTGATCACACTCACATATTACTGAGTCACTTAAAAGCTGACTCAGACTAGAAGCCTTGAATGGATAAGGAGTAGTGATGACTGGAATCCAAAAGCCAACTGCAAATTTGTTCCTTCTTTAAAATATCCAGGATGCAGGTTCTTTTAAAAGGTTTTATTACAAAATAAAGCAGCAACGATTGATAAAATACAACAGTCTCGCTCTCCACACACTGACGCGTTTCAGCCGAAGCTTTTCTCAAAGTGTGAGTCCATTCAATTCAAACTTGCTTTAAATAGGGATCTTTTCGCGGTTAATTAAATTAATTTAATTAAATAGAGTCTCCTTTTATACAATTATTAAAGATGATAATGAATTTATAAACATGTTCTTCTTTTCATATGTTATGGACCTCTTCTAATATATCTCCCTTTTTCTCCATTTTTCTTATTTTTTGAGAAGAAGAAAATATCACAATTATTTGTATTTGTAATTTTAAATATGTTTCTTAAATATTTTCATAAAGAAGGAATCTATGTACCGTTTTATGTGCATTAATTAAAGTAAATATAATGAATAAAAGTATCATGTCTAGTTAGAAACCTGTCAATTTAGATTGTGGATTAATACAGATCACATTTACTATTTCAAGTTTGGTATGTGCATTAGTAAATAAGTGTATCCACTTGACAGTTAACAGTTCGTAATGTTGGAATGTTGCTACATTATATGCTTTAATGAAGGACTTTACTCGATCGTTAAAAGCCTTTCGGAACAAGAGACTTTCCTCCCATACCCCTACGTCATTATGACGAATGCGGAAGTGAAGGGGGTAACTATGGACGCTAGGATGCCCGGATATCGGTCGCGTCAAAAAAGGGGAGGAGCCGAAAACCCCGAAAGGAAAAAGACCGCGAAAAGATCCCGATTTAAAGCAAGTTTAAATTGAATGGACTCACACTTTGAGAAAAGCTTCGGCTGAAACGCGTCAGTGTGTGGAGAGCGAGACTGTTGTATTTTATCAATCGTTGCTGCTTTATTTTGTAATAAAACCTTTTAAAAGAACCTGCATCCTGGGTATTTTAAAGAAGGAACAAATTTGCAGTTGGCTTTTGGATTCCAGTCATCACTACTCCTTATCCATTCAAGGCTTCGGCTTTTAAGTGACTCAGTAATATGTGAGTGTGATCAATTATACACTATTTTAAATTTATATTTGACGTTATTACCCTATGTCTTTTTCCTGATTTTATATTTACAGGATTTTACTGAACATAAGGGTAATATTTACTTTTTGTGTGTGCTCTCACCATACATTTTATACTACTTTCACTAATTTTATGTGTGGTGGAGTGACCCCACAGGTGATTGAAGCACTGGATTTTAACCTAATATACGCACTTCCTTTTTTATTAATAAATGAAATGCTAACATTTTATTGATAGCTAGTAATAAAAATAACATTTAATTTTTGTAAAAAGTCCTTAGACTGCTACGCTTTTGTAGATATGTATTTATTTCTCTATTATTTGTTTCTTTATTTGTATATATATATATATATATAGAAAGTATGTATCTTGGCACTCACCCTTTCCAAAACAAACAATAGGTTAATGTAAATGCCTAGGTGCTATCCCACGTTGTAATATATGAATGAATGAAAAAGAGATGCACTCACAGGTCTTGATAGTTAAAAAAATCGGTATTTTATTCTCGAAACAGGATACACATTGTCCGATCGACGTTTCGACCCCTTAGGGTCTTCCTCAGGATCAATGTACCCCCACAAATAAGACAAATATATACAAAACATAAATAATGTACTCACCAATCGTGATACAGTTCCCCCACCTCCATCGTGTGTACCCGGAAGTGTCCTCGCGATCATGTGACCTGACGTGATACGTGCGTACTGACGTGTCAATTTGTTGCTAAGCAACCAGTGTAACAGTTAGTGAAACAGCGAGAACGTTACTCGTAGGGTATGAGAGAGAGATCTACATATGTGTATATAGTGTATGTGATAAAGGATCTAAGTAGCAATCCCAAAGCTATACAAAGCTATGTAAAATCGTCCATAAAGTGATCAGTGCATATTGTATATACATGTGAACACAAAATAAGTTGATAAAAATTACACCCAGTGAATAAGTGAAAAAGTAATAATACTGATCTCCTCTACATATGTGACAAAGTCTTGTGAGTATAATATACATTATAAATAGTGAAAAAAAAATATATATATATATATTACTTTCCAAACATACACATACAATATTTCTAAAAATATACTGGAAGACAAGAATGGTTCTGGCATGTGCAAAGACAAGAAAAAAGGGCATATCTATATGGCAAAATTTTTTTTTTAGAGACTTTAAACATAGGCAAATAGCCAATATCCGTTCCAATTAAATCAAAGTATAAAGGCACAAGTAATCAACTGATCACCCCTACCGTCAGCAACTGTTAACCCTTATGGATCTGCATGGACTGTCTCTATAACGTACACTAGGAATAAATATTCTTAAATTAAAGGTTACGCTGTTGGGCTAGATCTAATGTCCCCTTTGTCCAGACATATAGGAATATAAAAGACAGATCAGAATCTCCAGATAAATGGACAAAAGTACGTGAACAAATAGCCAAAAAAAGGGACAACGACAGCAGAACCCAAGCCGAAACCAAACGGAGACATCCGAAATAGCTGTCCATCCCCAACCAGACCTCTATAGTCTGGAGAGATAAATACCCATGACAATGTAAGGTAGGAGCTATCCATCCAAAAAAGGGGGGATGTCTCTGCTCTCGGAATAAACTAACAGAGACAGAATTAGAGCCCTGTGCAGACGGGATCGGCCCCTGACGGGTCCAAGGTTATCTCCATAGATAAATACTACAGAAAACAGCTACTAAGTTTCAAGAAAAACCAATGAATATACAAATATACAAATTTACAAGAACATAGACAGCACTATGTTCTCGTTGAGTCCCTTAGGGGCCACAGTGTCCAATCGGTGTATCCATTGGGCTTCCCGTTGTAACAACATCCTCGATCGGTCACCCCCTCTCGACATAGGGGGGATGTGGTCTATGGCCACAAATCTTAAAGTTGGTAGTCTGTGTTCCATGCTTAAGAAATGTTTTGCAACAGGTTTGTCGCTATGTTGATCTCTGAATGCCGTCATAATCGTGGATCTATGTCCTCGTATACGATCCCGTAGTGTCAAATCCGTTTTGCCCACGTATGATAGACCACATGGACAAGTGATCATATATATAACATGATCAGTGGTACATGTGATGTAATGAGGTATTTTGATTTTTAGGCCACTGTGTGGGTGGGCAAATGTTGTACCACTGATCATGTGACCGCAGGTGACACAGCCAGTGCATTTATAGCACCCCTTCTTAGAAATCTGTTTGGTTTTGCGATAACTTGCTACCGGGTCATTCTTTACCAGCAAATCCTTCAAATTTCTGTTTCTTTTGTAGCTTATAGTTGGGGTGTCTTGAAACGTTTTGGGTAGTGTTTTATCCGATCTCAGCATTCCCCAGTGTTTATGAATGGATTCTCTGATTTTAGCGGTCCCTGTATGAAAAGTGATGGGTAGATAGATCTTGGGTGTTTTCACCGTTTTAGTGGTTCTGGTTGTCGATTTCTCCCGTTTCCAGATGTCAAGTGCTCTGGTGTGAGCCAGCCTCAATATGTGTGGTGAGTATCCCCGCTCTCTAAATCTCTCCCACATCTCTTTAATCTGATGGTCACACTTTTCCATTTCTGTGTTGTATCTCAAGACTCTGAGAAACTGTGATATAGGTAAGGACCGTTTAAACTGTTTGGGATGGAAGCTGGATGCCATCAGTAAGGTGTTGCGGTCGGTCTTTTTCCGATGTAAAGTGAATTGTAGTTTGTCATTTTTCTTATATATTGTGACATCCAGAAATTGGATTGCCAAGCTGTCATGTTCAACACTTAACCTGACAGGCGTAGGTAGTGAATTGATCTCTGCGATCATAGTTTCCAAATCCATCAGAGTTCCAGTCCAGACAAAAAACAGGTCGTCCACAAAACGATAATAGTGCTTGATGTGTTGGCCATATTTATGCAAGATATATGTCTGTTCAAACATAAACATATATGCGTTGGCATATGACGGTGCCATGGCCGCCCCCATCGCAGTTCCCGCTAGCTGAAGGAAAAATTGGTTCTCAAATTTAAAGTAATTACATGTGAGTGCTATAGACAAAAATTCCATGAGGTATTCAATGGGCGGTCCCTCATATACTGTAGATGTAATCAAAATTTCTCTGAGCGCCTGTATACCTTCCCCATAGGGGATAATGGTATATAGACTTTGTACGTCCATGGTTACCAAAAGTGCTGTACTCTCCACAGAAGGGTCTTGGTTGATTCTGGTCATAAGGTCTTGGGTGTCTCGTATGCATGTAGCTAAAGCTAGTACGCTGTTCTTAATGAAGATGTCGATGTATTTAGCGATCGGTTCCAGAAGACTATCCTTGGCCGATACTATCGGTCTCCCTGGTGGTTGTGTCGGGTCTTTATGGATCTTGGGTAATGTGTATAATATAGGGTGTTTAGGATGTTCTACGTGTAAAAATTGAGTTGTTTTCATATCCAAATATTCACACTGTATTCCAAGATCAATATGATTCTGTATTCTCTTCTGGAATTTCTTCGTCGGGTCAAATGTAAGTTTGGCATATGTTCGAATATCACTTAGTTGTCTGTAGATTTCAGCTTGATAGTTATGATATGATTGGATAACGGTTGCACCCCCTTTGTCCGCTGGTCGTATTATGATATTGGAGTCTTGTCTAAGATCTTTCAGAGCCAATTTTTCACCTGGTGTCAAGTTTTGATGGTACTTTTTAATGGTGGATTTTTAATGGTTTTCTCAATATCAGTCTTGACTGTTTGAATAAATGTCTTAATCGACGGATTTGCCGTCCGAATGTCTTTTCGATTTTTCGTATAAAACTGATGTGTAGTAGTCTGTGTTTCTTGTTTTTGTAGTTTTTTTAGTTCTTGGCTATATAGTGTTCTTTGAATTTTATACATTTCAACCTCCATCATAAAAGGGTCAGGTTTAGCCACTGGTACGAAAGAGAGACCTTTATTTAATAATGAGTAGTGTTCCAAATCAAGGGTCTTATTAGATAGATTAAATATTTTGGTCACCTCCTCATTCTGGGTGGTTTGCTCGTGGGATTTGTATTTGTAGCAGTTCCTCTGCCCCCGCCGTGTAGGTCGACTCTTTTTGCGCCTCTGGTATTGACCCGTGATGTCTCTGGTGGTTCGTCTGGATAACTGCCTCTTGCTAAAAAAGGTTCTGAGGTGTGTCTCTTTAAATCCTCTCTGGTATCGGGGTCTGAGGTGGAGTCCCCTGAGCTAGCATCTATAGTGTTAAATGCTGGTTTGTGTATTTTAGTTCTAAATCTGATATTTGGTCTGTGATAGTCTTGTGCTCCTCCCAACCACTGGTAAACTTGATGGTATTTGTAATCGTTATTAACCTTTTCCAATTTCAGTTTCTTAAAGCGAATCAGGTCATTCTTGTACTTGTTAATTTCGTCCTGCAATTTTAACATTTGGACGGTGGCGGTTGAGGCTTGTAAAGTTATAACATTGGTCGTCTCCATGTTCTGTATAGACTGTTTAACAAAGATGAGTTCCTTGCCAACCTCCTCAACCACAATCACCATCCAGTCAAGGGAACATTTATTGGAAATGTGCATCCATTTCTTACAGAATTCCGGATTTTGCCTCCCTATAGTGGGGGCATTCCTCACCCTGAAACCTCTAGGTATTCTCTTAGCCCGGTAATAGTCCGAAATGAATACTCCGTGAAGGTCCAAATCGATTTCACGTTTCTTTAGTTTCAATAAATCATTATATAGATCCTGTACCGTATTGGTGTGCAATAATTCCTGTGAGGTCTGTGGCCATAGGATGGCGTTAGCTTGCTCATCCGAAATGGACAGGGTTTCAGCAGATTCCAATAAAGCCCCAGCCTTAGCCAAAAAGTCTTCCATAGTACAAACAAGGAGGAAGTCTGAGGGGTAGTTCTGAATCACTAGTTAGCAGACTTGCCGTGAGGGGGTGCTCAAGTAGGTGCAACAAACACCAGTAATATATAGAAAGTATGTATCTTGGCACTCACCCTTTCCAAAACAAACAATAGGTTAATGTAAATGCCTAGGTGCTATCCCACGTTGTAATATATGAATGAATGAAAAAGAGATGCACTCACAGGTCTTGATAGTTAAAAAAATCGGTATTTTATTCTCCAAACAGGATACACATTGTCCGATCGACGTTTCGACCCCTTAGGGTCTTCCTCAGGATCAATGTACCCCCACAAATAAGACAAATATATACAAAACATAAATAATGTACTCACCAATCGTGATACAGTTCCCCCACCTCCATCGTGTGTACCCGGAAGTGTCCTCGCGATCATGTGACCTGACGTGATACGTGCGTACTGACGTGTCAATTTGTTGCTAAGCAACCAGTGTAACAGTTAGTGAAACAGCGAGAACGTTACTCGTAGGGTATGAGAGAGAGATCTACATATGTGTATATAGTGTATGTGATAAAGGATCTAAGTAGCAATCCCAAAGCTATACAAAGCTATGATAGTGAATGGCAACATAAGTAACACTATGACATTTGGTAAAATACACCCCTGTATAGACATACTTCTCACATACAACAATACATGCACACAGTGAAGTACAATCGTACACACATACAAACACAGACACATGCATGTCTCACAAAAAACATTCTTGCACTCACTAACACAGTCCATACAAATATTCAATGACTGCATCTGCACACATTAATATTATATACAAATATAATTTTGAATTCACACATCCCTAAATACATTGACACTCTGCAGAATACACCCAGCCTCCCCACACACTCCATACAAAATTACTACTGTATTCCTACACCCGGAGGCTGGTGACGGATATCTTTGATCGCCAATAAAAATATTAATAACAATAATAATCTCCCCACTGGCCTGAAAAGGCAGATAACAAGGCTGGCTTTGTATGGGCCAACAGAAGAGATGAAAGGATCTTCCCTGTTGGCCTCAGCCCCTGGCTTGTGGGTCCCCCGGGCCTCAGCCCCTATGCTCGTGGGTCCCCCAGGCAGCTGCCCAGGATGTGCAGGTGTAAAAATGGCTGTGAAGTACAACTTGAGATGATTATGAAAGTGCTGCATTGACCTGTCCATAACATTGCTATGCTTTTACAGCTGTCCAAGCATAGATGTGTCAATTACGAGACAAAATACCGGTAAGAGAACAGATTGAAATTATCAAACAATTCTATAAACTGCTTACAAACTGCTCAGTCTGTCATTGATTGAAGGATATCTTTATAAATATCCTTTTTAGATGACAAACAGTGAACAGAATCTGTTAAGACATGACCTAAATCAGTCCCAAACACTGTTGAAAGTCTCAACATTATTTATAACAAGTAATAATTCTATAAAGTTCAATGGGCTGATTATAAAACAGACAATAACAAGTAGCAGAGACTAAAAAACAAAACCCAGAATTTCTAGGTCAAATAATGATTCAGATATCAAGCGTCAGGTCTATTTATAGCAGGAAATAGTGCAGGTACCAAAAGCCCATGTTTTGCAAACACTTCTACGGCCAGTGCACTCAGAGATCAATAGATATATTTAATTGTTCAGAGATCAATAGATATATTTCATTGCACTAGAGAACCAGAGTTTATATTCGGCTGAAATATAGTCGGGCCAGATATGTGTTTCACATTTAACTAGTTCCACAACTACGTACATAAGTCCCTTATCTTCATAACATGTATTTTCTGAGACAGCTACTACCTTTCGAGTAGAACTGTGCTAATAAGCATAATCATGTCAAGAAGACTTTCTGTATCATCTCCTTGTAGACTACAACACATCAATAACTTGTAGATACAAATACCGGTAGTTGGTTTTGTATCATAAGGCAAAATAAAAGTAAAAGAAACATCTGTTCTATATATTTCACTGAGCTGCTGAATAGAATATTGCTTCAGTCAGCCTATTTCTGCTTCGTACATGCAAGGGACTGCACTGCTTACTTTTAAAGGATTATCTTAATTAAGATATCTTAATTCTGGGTATTTAATTTGAGCTGAAAGATTACTTACAAATATCTGCGTGCAACATATCTGAGAATTAATGCAGTTTTACTACGTCACATATATCTTATATACTTTAAATGTTCCTGCTGCAGCTTGGCAGTTGACATAACTATGTATCTGATGTTCACAGTAAATAGATTGTACGCATTGCTTCTCATATCGTTATGACACCTTTGGTTTTTTTTTTTTGTTGGCAGTGCCCAGCACAGCAGTGGTTATTCAGACAGTCTTATTCCATCTCTAAGAGCTGCCAATTGGAATGCATGGAAATATGCATTTGTCCTATTGACACAATTGCTTATGCGTGATTTTACAGCAAGAATACACCTGATGGAAATATTTAAATCAATTTCATATAAATTGCAATTTGCCCATCTTATAGTTAATGTTTTTTTGTGTTTTTTTGTGTTTTTTTTTTTTTTTTTACCAGCCCTGTTATGTAATTCAATGTCACATTTAAAGTGACACTCTAGTCACCAGAACAACTATAGCTTATTGTATTTGTTCTGGTGAGTTTAATCATTCTTTTCAGGCTTTTCGCAGTAAACACAAAATGCAGTGTTAAAATTACAGCCTAGGGATACCTCCACAGGCCACTCCTCAGATGGCTGCTGGAGGTGCTTCCTGGAGCAGTGCTGCACAGTGTGCAGCATTGGCATTCAATGTCTCCACCCTCTGCATGGAGACACTGAACTTTCCTTATAGAGATGGATTGATTAAATTGCATTGTGCTGGCTCTGTCCCTGATCTTCCCGCTTGCCAGTCTCAGCCAATCCAATGCTTTCCTACATGAAAGCATTGCGATTGGCTTTGATCAACACTTCTGATTATGTCAGCCAAGCAGGCAGACCAGGAGCAGAGCCAGCAGCAGCAGACTGGAATAAAGGTAATATTTTATTATATTTAGGGTGGCAAGGAGGGATGGTGCAGGTTGGGCTAGAAAGTGTTTTTAATGCTATAGGGCCAGGAATACATGTGTTCATGCCCCTATAGTGTTCCTTGAAGTTTAGGGAATTACTGTGTATGATATTTGTAGTGACACCCCTAGGGTCAAACCCAAAGGGATAAGTATACACCATTGAACAAGAATCGTGTTCCATTACCCTGGCTGTCCCATTCAATATAAATATAGTAGACAGACATCTCTTGTTTTATTAGAGGGAAAGATACGTCAGGATTTGCAGTGATCACTGCAGCTTCCCATCCACTCATTTCTTTACCCCTGTGCCGTGTTGATGGGGGATTACTTATAATTAAATAGGGAGATCTAAAGGACCCCCTGTGTCCAATGAGAGGGTTTGCTCAATGTCCTCCTCTTCATCTCTACCATGAACACTGAATAAAAATTCCAAGTTATTATGATCCAATCACCTACTTATCCATCAGAAGGGTGCATTAGGAACCCTACAACACCATGTGGAGATGCTTGTGTCCTTGTCGTAGTGATTGCCTAATTTAAGTTACTACTTCATGGTAATACATATATGAAAATAAGATGAAAGTTGTGCCAGCTGCAACAACTAAAGATGAAATAAATTGCAATAAAATTATGACCAACATACAAAATACCAGACCAACATACTGTTATGACATGAAGGGGTGCTGCCCTGCAACAGCACTGCCCCTTTAAATGTGGGAACCAACTTAGCAGAGAAATAATGCAAGGACACGATGAATGGAGCAATCAAGAAAATATGTATTAAAGAACCAAAGGATATAATATACAAAACAAAATATGTACAATGCCACAAATATATACAAGAAATCAATATAAATACGATAGAGCAGGCAGAGTACACGTAATAGTCCTTTGGCAAAAGTAAAGGCCTTAGGCAGGATAGTGCAGCCACCACAGAATATAAGTGGGGCACAGATCCTAAGCCACCAAGCACTAAATAAAAAGCACCAAGGAGCAAAGCCAAAAGCAGGTCACACGAACATAAGGCAGCAAGGTCAGAATCACTGGAAATGGAGTATAGGCAGGAACACTGCAAGCGAACACTGGAACAGGAGGCACAGGACACAGGACCAGGCAGAGACGAGAACACAGGACCATAAGGACATCGGAACACAGGATCAGTATACACAGGATACAAGACACAGGAGCAAGGAGCAAGGAGTCAGAATCACGGGAACCAGGAAACAGCAGGTACAGGATACAGGATGAAGGATAATGATCTGACAGGGAGTGAGGGGAGAAACCAGAATATATAGGTGCTAAACAAGGGCCAGGTGAAGTGCATAACGAAAAGAAATGAGAAACAGTGTGTAACGGCACCCCCAGGCATAAAAAGAGTTAACAGCTGTTTAGTAGATCTTGCCCTTCCAGAGACACAGGCACAGCTACTGTAGACACCAATCCACCAAACCGGAGGAGCATATGAATGCTCTCAACCATACGAATACTGTAAACAGCCAAATAGGAAAAACCATACGAATAGGTTTACACTCCTAGCAGTCAAACTGGGACAGCATACAATAAATCCCCCCAAGAACGAGACAAGGCTCCGTGTTGAGGGTCAAAACAGGAACAGACAGAGCTGTGGGTTTATTGTTCTTATATACACATTAGTACCACCCACAGGGTTTTGGAAAACAACCAATAAACACATACAATACACTCAGAGACACACAAAATCCTCCCCTCTGCCTGTGATACAATTACCTTACACAATGGGTAATGTAATTATCACAGGCAGAGAAATACAGTCTTTCCACATTATTCATAACTTAAAAAGTATGCATCACATTCACGTACATTTTCAGAATCAGCATACTCCAAATACAAATACGTCAAAATCATACAATCATTGGTCCAGTGGTTCAAAAGATAGATTGTAGTCCTTTGTGACCAAATGAAGCATGGCTTTTCTGCCCAAAACCAGTTCCACAGCGTCTTCTATCCTGGAGATAATTTGGAAGTAATCCAATTATCTCCAAGGACAGAGGCAAAACTCCATTGAACACATGGCAGCAAAAGACAATAAAATACATAAAAATATATAACTGTGCAGCCATTGCATAAAACAGGTACATTGAACATATCCCCAGATAGCTCAGATCTGAGCACACATTATTACGGAATGGCGCTCAGATCACACACATACAGTTCAATTGCCATGGAGCCAAAGTCTTTCCCATAGTCTTTCATTATATGAATGGGCTCCATGGCATAGCTATCTGGGGTATCACCGCTCAAACAGGGCAAGCACCGAATGACCAGGCTTTCGTGTCTTTGCAGGGGAAAATCAAGCTTTTTAACATGGGGCCATAGTCCAGAGGCAACAGGCGGGCAACCCGGCTCCTTCAATGCAATGTGGCGAGATTGGTCTCATCACACAGTGCCAAGCAGAAACAGTGGTGAGTGTGAGTACTGCACAAGGGCATATTAACTAAGTAGTGTCGTGGCACATACACAAAGAGCACAAGGAAAAAATGCAGGCTTTATGTGTTTCAAACCCTCACTATGTTTTAATCATTATCTTGTGACCTTGGTATTGTTTTCATCTTTAACAGCAACATTTATATCTATCCCATTTCTACATATTCATATTCCATTTAATAGTATCTGTATTTCTTTCAATATTTCAGAACATAAAATTCAAATTGGAGCAAATCTGGATGTAAAGTATAACTGATCGTGTTCCCAGTTCATGTTTCGCCAATTGCTCAGCACACTTTGGTTTGATGTGTTTCATCCCTTTGTTTGTGGCACTGTACACATGTGGTTTGCAGTATTTGTATTATTCTGAACAAGTTTCACCTATGTTACAGACTCCCTATTTACACTTTCTCTTCTTTAATATTATCTACATGAAAGATTAATGTACGTAAAAGAAGATTTCAGACCACAATACAAGAATTTTTAAAATGTTCTTAGCATGTGTATTCCAGCTGGCTGAAATAAAAAAAATAGATATTCCACCAATTGAAATGCCTCCATTGATCCAGCGTTGGAGTCTGAGATAGAATAGCTGTAACTGACTGGATGTTGGTGTAAACTAGGCAGAGCGTGAGCTAAGTTATTTGATATACTACCTGCAGAGGTAGTATTCTGGTACAGACTCTTCTCTTGTCCATCTTAACAAAACTTACTGAAAATGTCCATTTCTCTTGATGTAATCCAAGCGTTGTTTACAGTGATAAATTGCTTTGTATAGTGATTTCCAATTACCATTCAGAAACGTCAAAGCCTCAGTCACTATTCAGCCAGCTGTAATCTTTATTGATGGGCACAGGTCTTTCCATAATCCAGTCTAGACTCTGTCCTAGGATGTGGAACAGGCTTTTCACAGGCCAGGATGGGTTTCATTCACTCTTTTTTTCTCTGTTCTGATTGGACGGCGTCACAGGTACGACCCCTCTCCTGTTTTCTGATAGTGATCTACTCTGGGGATTCACCACTAGTGAGTGACTTTAACATAAACATCTTTGTTGAAGATGTGCTTCTCAAATCCATTAAACCTCTCTGACAAATTTAGTTTGTCTTATGGACCATATTTAATCAATATCTGGTATAAAGAATGTGAGAACTTGGGTATTTATCTTCCACAGGTTTAATTAGAATCAATGAGATCTTCTTACTCTTTCACCGGTAATAAGACTTAAATATTTATAATCGTATATAATTTTATAGCATACTTTCTGTTATCGCATACCTCCTAACCTTTAAAATTTCCCTTTCCTTACCTTTCTCCCTATAGCTATTTTCCCTTTTGCTGTTCCTTTTACAGTTTTATGAAAAATTTTGTTAGAGATGTATGCTCTAGCCAACCTCTGTACTTCACTGGTTAAAGGAAGAGCACAATTATTTTAAAGGAACTCTATCGGCACTGTAAATGATGTATCTTTTTCAGGCGGGTATAGTGTATGGAATCTCCTGGTGATGTCCTTTAAGTCAACATTAAATTAAATTGTTTGTAATGGTTTAATTTTAAACAAGAGCACCCAATATCCCAACTTCTCAGAGCAGCAATTCGCAATTGGCTGGGAGTGTCAGCGTTCAACCTATCACAGTGCCCACTGATTGTAAAAAATGTGTATGGATAAAAGAAAGTGTGCAATCTCAGCCTTAGCCATATTTCCAGTAGGGGCAAGGCTAGGGGTGGCTAGGAAACCATATTTAGAATTAAACTGCTCACAAATGGTTTAAAACTAAATGGAGGGACAGTGCCAGGGAACTCCAGGCACTATAACCAATTCAATAAAATGAGATGGTTATAGTGTCTACATTGTCCTTTTAAGAATAGCATCACCAATTATCTGAGAGTAACCACTGCAGCCTGTAGATAGGTTTAATAACTGCACAGAGAAAGCTGTAAAATATATTCTGTAGCATTAATTAGAGTGGTAGATGTTAGGACACACTATCAGTTGTAATCTTTATACTTGGCCTGACTTGTACACTGTGTGACCAACGTCCAACAGATAATTATCTTCCCTTTTCAGTTGAGCTCTTCATGTAAATTTCCTGATAAAGGTATCACCTACTTATCTCATTTATATACTGTAATTAAATCCATTGCTTCATAAAACACTACACATGTTTATATTCTGAAAAATATAAATTAGATTGTTAAAGCGGCACTGTCATGCCGAACTTACCTTTCCTCAATCTCTTCCTCTTCTCCGCCTCTCTCAGGATCTGTTATTCTTTTCTTCCATTCTTCTTTAGTTTTCTTTAAAATTATAAGACAAAGTAGGGACTCTTTGCCTTATGGAGGATTCCTCCGCTTGACCAGCTCTGACCAGCGGAGGAGCAAAGTGTGCTTCATTTCCGCTGGTCAGAGCAATTTTCCCATGATCCCTAGCTTTCCTCCCAGTTCCCACAATACTTCCTGTCAGTATTGCCGAAAGTCCTGTCACTTAGACAGAACGCCGGCAAAACTGCCGAATTGCATCCTAACAGAATGAGAAGAGTTTCTCCATTGGTGTTAGGATGCAATTCGGTACTTTGATCGTATCGGAATTTCATTCTAATGAATGAAACTCCGATCCTATTCATTGCTGTGGCTGCATCTTGCAGCCGCTTAGTAGATAACTCCCTAATTCCCACGGTATCAGGGAGCTATCTACTAAAAGGCTGAAAGACCTGAATTGGTCTTTCAGCCAAATGTACTAATACTAAGTAAAGATTACTTAGTATTAGTAAATAATATGCCCCTACTCGCTATACCGCGAGTAGGGGCATGTCTAGTAAGCAGTGAGCAGCCTGTGGCAGCCTGTGGCAGTGAGCAGCCTGTGGCTGCTCACTGTAAAAAAAAAAAAAAACAACCTAATAACCCCCCCCCCCCCCTGCGCGGGGGTTAAAGATGGGGGGACCTACTGTCCTCCCCCCTGGCCCCCACCCCTGCGCGGTGGGTGGGGGCCCTAATAAAATAATAAGGGGGGGGACCTACTGTCCTCCCCCCCTGGCCCCCACCCCTGCGCTGTGGGTGGGGGCCCTAATAAAATAATAAGGGGGGGGACCTACTGTCCTCCCCCCCTGGCCCCCACAGGGGGCCCTAATAAAATAATAAGGGGGGGGGACCTACTGTCCTCCCCCCCTGGCCCCCACCCCTGCGCTGTGGGTGGGGGCCCTAATAAAATAATAAGGGGGGGGGACCTACTGTCCTCCCCCCCTGGCCCCCACCCCTGCGCGGTGGGTGGGGGCCCTAGTAAAATAACAAGGGGGGGGGACCTACTGTCCTCCCCCCCTGGCCCCCACCCCTGCGCTGTGGGTGGGGGCCCTAATAAAATAATATGGGGGGGGACCTACTGTCCTCCCCCCCTGGCCCCCACCCCTGCGCGGTGGGTGGGGGCCCTAGTAAAATAATAAGGGGGGGGACCTACTGTCCTCCCCCCTGGCCCCCACCCCTGCGCGGTGGGTGGGGGCCCTAAATGAACCCCCCCCATTAAGGTGACTAGGGGTCCCAAGCCCCTAGTCACCCCCCCCACCCAAAACATTCTATCCCCTACCTACCCCCCTCACCCTAAAAATAGTGAGGGGGGAATAAAATAACTAACCTGTAAAAAAAAAAATTAAACTTACCATTTGACGTCTTCTTTTTTCTAAATTCTTCTTTCTTCAGCCCCCAAAAAAGCCAAATAAAAATCCATCATACCCGTCGCACTTTAAAAAAAAACCAAAAAAAAACCGAGCGCAAAAAAAAATTAATCCATGTTCACCCATGGAGGGCACGCCGCGTACTGAGCTCCGCAGGGCGGATCAAGGCTTATATAGCCTTGCCCCGCCCTGCAATTAGGCTTAGAACACACTGATTGGTTGGTTTAAGCCAATCAGAGTGCTCTGTGTCATTTTACACAGCGTGGGAAAATTCAAAAGAACTTTCCCACGCTGTGTAAAATGACAGATCACTGTGATTGGATGGTTTTCAAGCCATCCAATCACAGTGCTCTGTGTCATTTTACAAGCGTGGGAAAATTCCAAAGAACTTTCCCACGCTTGTAAAATGATACAGAGCACTGTGATAGGATGGATTTCAAGCCATCCAATCACAGTGCTCTGTGTCATTTTACAAGCGTGGGAAAATTCCAAAGAACTTTCCCAAGCTTGTAAAATTACACAGAGCACTGTGATTGGATGGCTTGAAAACCATCCTATCACAGTGCTCTGTGTCATTTTACAAGCGTGGGAAAGTTCTTTGGAATTTTCCCACGCTTGTAAAATGACACAGAGCACTCTGATTGGCTTAAACCAACCAATCAGTGTGTTCTAAGCCTAATTGCAGGGCGGGGCAAGGCTATATAAGCCTTGACCCGCCCTGCGGAGCTCAGTACGCGGCGTGCCCTCCATGGGTGAACATGGATTAATTTTTTTTGGCGCTCGTTTTTTTTTTTTTAAAGTGCGACGGGTATGATGGATTTTTATTTGGCCTTTTTGGGGGCTGAAGAAAGAAGAATTTAGAAAAAAGAAGACGTCAAATGGTAAGTTTAATTATTTTTTTTACAGGTTAGTTATTTTATTCTCCCCTCACTATTTTTAGGGTGAGGGGGGTAGGTAGGGGTTAGAATGTTTTGGGGTGGGGGGGGGGGGTGACTAGGGGCTTGGGACCCCTAGTCACCTTGATGGGGGGGGGTTCATTTAGGGCCCCCACCCACCGCTCAGGGGTGGGGGCCAGGGGGGAGGACAGTAGGTCCCCCCCCTATCTTTATTTATGGCCCCCACCCACCGCTCAGGGGTGGGGGCCAGGGGGGAGGACAGTAGGTCCCCCCCCTATCTTTATTTAGGGCCCCCACCCACCGCTCAGGGGTGGGGGCCAGGGGGGAGGACAGTAGGTCCCTCCCCCCTTATTATTTTATTAGGGCCCCCACCCACCGCGCAGGGGTGGGGGCCAGGGGGGAGGACAGTAGGTCCCCCCCCCCTATCTTTATTTAGGGCCCCCACCCACCGCGCAGGGGTGGGGGCCAGGGGGGAGGACAGTAGGTCCCCCCCCCCCTATCTTTATTTAGGGCCCCCACCCAGCGCTCAGGGGTGGGGGCCAGGGGGGAGGACAGTAGGTCCCCCCCCCCTTTTATTATTTTATTAGGGCCCCCACCCACCGCGCAGGGGTGGGGGCCAGGGGGGGGGAGGACAGTAGGTCCCCCCCCTTATTATTTTATTAGGGCCCCCACCCACCGCGCAGGGGTGGGGGCCGGGGGGGAGGACAGTAGGTCCCCCCCCCTTATTATTTTATTAGGGCCCCCACCCACCGCGCAGGAGTGGGGGCCGGGGGGAGGACAGTAGGTCCCCCCCCCTTATTGTTTTATTAGGGCCCCCACCCACCGCGCAGGGGTGGGGGCCAGGGGGGAGGACAGTAGGTCCCCCCCCCCCCCTTATTACCATTTATGTTTTTACAGTGAGCAGCCACAGGCTGCTCACTGTTTAGTGGACATGCCCCTACTCGCGGTATAGCGAGTAGGGGCATTGGGGAGATTTTTATCTCCCTTGTGCTATTATGGGGGTCATATTGACCCCCATAGAGTGAGGGGGGACCTGGGGGGCTTATGAAGTGGTGGGGAGCACAGCTCCCCACCGCTTCTGTCTTTACATATTACAAGGAGGGAGCTGCACGTCGGTAGCTCCCTCCTTGTAATAAACTGATCGAACAAACGAACACTGATACTCAGTGTTAGTTTGTTCGTCTGATTTTTTCTATTCATTCATTCGTCTGTCTGATGAATGAATGAATAGATGAAATTCCCGTTCGCATGTCCAGGTTTTTCACTGGGCATGTGCGGGAATCTCACAGTCTGTCTAGTGTGGGTAGATGACGTGTCCCACAGGGACTTCACCTACCCACACAAAGATGGCGGCGCCCTGAATAAAGATCGGGGCAGAAGATACAGATTTAAAAATAGGTAATCTGGGGGGCTTAGGGGCATTTGGGGGTGACTAGGGGGTCAATTGGATGTAGTGGAGGCGGGAGGGGGGTTAAAAAAAAAAACGGGATTCGGCATGACAGTGCCGCTTTAAGGGAAAAGTTTTATGACGGATGAAAAATAGTTGAAGAATCGAAACATAAAGGAAATTGATTAACCCAATAGTTCATGGCCATTAAGTAGAGCAAAAGAAAAAGGAAGGGCTGCACCACAGGTAAACACTAATAGTACAATTTATTTGGCACAAAAGTATAGGTTTGCTTTTGTGCCAAATAAGTTTTACTATTAGTGTTTACCTGTGGCACAGCCTTTCCCTTTTCTTTTGTTCTTCTTGTACTCTCCAAAGAGTTTTGAGGGATTTCCTTTGCTGGGGCCACTGCCTATCCAATAATCCTGAGTTAATTAGCGCTGACCTTCTGTTTTGTATTTTGAATGGCCATTAAGTACTTTATTGATAAATTACATATCCTGTACTTTGGCCATTAACAATTATCCTGATCCATAGGTCTCAAAGACAGAGGCAAGACTTGGCTTTTGTAGCAGTCATTACTAGTGAGGCTGTCCTCCGATAGGCCCTCCTAGGAAGCTTCAGGCATCTGATCACTGTGGCAGGATACCCTTTGCTAGGAGGCATGATTGGGGCTTCTATAACTCCTGGTCAGTGGTGTATTTTGGATTTGTTCTGCCCAATGCATGACAGATCTCGGGCGCCCTCCAAAATTTAAATGTACCTGCCCTTTCCTGCCAAGGCCACACCTCTTCCTGTTAACTAACACACATTTTGACTGACAGACACACACTGACACACACACTCACTGATTTGACACAATCTGATAGGCACATACAATCACTCAGACACACACATTCACTGGACACACACACATACAGACAATTACTGACAGACCTACACACACATTCACTGACAGACACACTGACAGACATACACACACACGCATGCATTGACAGATAGATACAAACTTACTCACAGACAAACACACACTCACACTATGACACACACTCATTCACTGACAGGCACACACACTCACTCACTGACAGACACACACACACATTCACTCACACACACTCACACACACTCACTCACATTCATTGACACACACACACATTCACTGACACACACACACTCACATTCACTGACAAACACACACACACACACACACACACTTTCCACCAACACTTACAATTATTATTATTTTTCTAAATTTAAATCCATTTTTACATGGGGTCTAGTGGGGCTGCTGGGCAGGAAGACGGGCGGACATGCAGGAACGCAGGCAGGCAGCCGCGCTAACCTTTCACAGCAAGGGAGCTGTGATCTTCCTGCTCAGCTTGCGCGCCGCAAAGTGTTGCCGGGAGCCAGAGTCAAGTTAATATTCCGGCTCCCGGCAATACTGCGGGTCGTGCAATGGTGCTGAGCAGGAAGAGCTCAGGGGAAAGTGCTCCCTCACCACCCACCCATAAAACAAATAGCTGCCTGCCCCAGAGGTGGCCCAAAAGTGGAGACCAGCCAGCTCTTGGGCCCCCATAAAATGAGGTTAACAAGGCATTAGCCTTGGCATTTGGTGGCTGCGGCTTTTGCCGCCCCCTGTAAAGTGCCACCCAAGGCAGATGCCTTGTTAGCCTCGCGGTAGATACAGCCCTGCTCCTGGTACATGGAGAGGCAACAGGCAGTTCAGGAATATTTTGTTGGAGGTTAACTCTGTCATCCGACTACAGTGACAAACTGTCACAGAGATCAGATTGTATACCAAAGTAAATGTCAAGATGGCATGTGAAGATAAAGAATCATCCATGACGATTATACATATGGCACTCAGGGGTGTTTTTTTTTTTTCTTTAGAAAAAATATACTTGTCCAAAGGACAAAGTGGTAGCCTAATCTATTTGAGAAAAAAAATCTTCCTTTACAGAAAAAAATTAGTACTGTGTAGTTTGCACTAGTTTAACCCCTTAAGGACCGGACTGTTTTTGCGATGTTGTACATTTGCGACCAGGCATCTTTTTACACTTTTGTGGTGTTTGTGTTTAGCTGTAATTTTTCCGCTCTCTCATTTACTGTTCCCATACAAATTATATATTGGTTTTTTTCAGGACAAAAGGGTCTCTCTTTACATACCATTATTTATATAATCTCATGTAATTTAATTTTAAAAAAAATGAAAAAATATGATGAAAAATTGAAAAAAATACACGTTTTTTGACTTTTATGTGAAAAATCTTTTACTCATCTACAAAAGCGAATGAAAAAAACTGCTAAATAGATTCAAAATGTTGTCCTGAGTTCAAAAATACCCAGTGTTTACATGCTTTTTGCTATTTTTTTGCATGTTATAGGGCTATAAGTACAAGTAGGATATTGCGGTTTCAAAACATACATTTTTAAAATGTATCAATAGTGACATTGTAGCACTATTATCTGTCATAAATCGCTAAATAACACCCCACATGTACATATTTTTTTAAAAGTAGACAACCCAGGGTATTCAATATGGGGTATGTCCAGACTTTTTTAGTAGCCACTTAGTCGCAAACACTGGCCAAAGTTAGCGTTCATATTTGTTTGTGTGTGAAAAAAGTAAAAAACTAAATTGAACGCTAATTTTGACCAGTGTTTGTGACTAAGTGGTTACTAAAAAAACTGGTTAATAGTATAACAAAAGTGTTCTGTGTTTTCAGGCGCTTTGCATAAATTATATCAAGTGCTCTAATGTGACAGCTGCTCTCACACAAAAAACAGGAACTCTCCAATCCTGTCGTAATTCAATGTGAAAAAATACACTAATTTACATACACAGTATGAAATAGTGAGAGTGTGTAGCGCTTAATTTAGTGAACTTACTCCACAGGAGATCCCTCAGAGTATAAAGGGTTGATAATCTATTTAAACAAAATAGAGAAAAATATAGTGCACACTGTGAAAAACTTAGTATTGATACACCACACGATAAAGGACACACTCACGTGGTTTAGAGCCTATTAGGATTGGCTCTGATCACTTGCGCCTTGTGTCCTTTTAGGTGACACACACCTTACTCTCCACACGAAATTTTCCTCAAAAGGGAGAGAGAAAGACAGGGGAAAATCGCCCTAGTATTGAAATCTTCAACGTAATCTGATAGCAAGTTTAAAAGCACATAGGTGAAGATTGCTTCTCACCTGAAAGAGAGCCTGTGACCTGGCTCAAAGTAGATCAGCATATGAGTCCTTTTAGGGATGACTCTTTCCCTCTTTGATAGGATGGAAAATGCACCAGATATGTATTCTAATAAAAAATAACTATTTATTACACAAACTATAAAATCAACTGATACATACAATATAAGGTGAATCCGAAACGCGTTTCGCCGGTTCCGTCCGGCTTTCTCAATCGGTATTTTCCATCCTGCTTACTTCCTGGTTATAAACCCCGCCTTTCGTCCTGATTGGATGCCGGAAATTCGGTGTCATCCAATCACGGGCGTCGCTGCGAGGGAGGGCGAAGTATTTCCAACTGTATTAATTTATCCCTTAATGCGGACGTCGTCACGCACGCACATATGATCGTGCGGACGGTGTCACTTCCGGGAATGTGAAAGGGTAGTATTTCTCCTGTTGATCTATGAGATCCAATCCGTTTCTTTTTTTATAGAACTATACGTGTCACTTCCGGTCTCGTAGGTTCTCTCCTTTAGTCTGTTATGAAAGTTCAAACGTCCATTTTAAGTGATGGCAAAAGTCCTGGAAGACCGGAAAGGTCATCCATAGCATTATGTATATTCTTCAATCCTAAAAATATGCTCATAATGAGCATAGATGACAAACAATAAAGCCTTGAATGGATAAGGAGTAGTGATGACTGGAATCCAAAAGCCAACTGCAAATTTGTTCCTTCTTTAAAATACCCAGGATGCAGGTTCTTTTAAAAGGTTTTATTACAAAATAACGCAGCAACGATTGATAAAATACAACAGTCTCGCTCTCCACACACTGACGCTTTTCAGCCGAAGCTTTTCTCAAAGTGTGAGTCCATTCAATGTAAACTTGCTTTAAAGAGGAAAGCGGTTGTGAAATGACCGAACAAGACGGGGCGCATGAACCCGGTCAGCAGGAACCCAACAACGTTCCTCGGGACCATAACCCTTCCAGTCAACAAGATAGGAACAAGATACCTCTGAACCTTTTGGAATCCATTATAGAACGAACTTCGTACTCCTCCTGGTCACCCACTACCAAGGGCGGAGGAGGTGTGGATATCCTAGTGTATCGATTGCAAGTAAGGGGCTTGAGTAAAGATACATGAAACGTATTGGCAATCCTCATATGAGCAGGAAGCGCCAAGGAATAGGTCACTGGATTGATACGTCGGATGACTCGAAAAGGACCTATGTACCGAGGGGCGAATTTCATGGAAGGAACCTTAAGTTTGATATGTTGTGTGGATAGCCACACCTTGTCACCTGGATGATAGACAGGATTGGCACCCCGTTTATGTTTATTATCAAAGCCTTTTGCAGAGCTGAATGAACGGAATCCCAAGTATCATGAATAGATTCTAAACGGGTGTTTTATGCAGGAATGTCCGTGTCTGAGAATTCAGAAGGGAAAACAGTGGGGTGATAACCCTGATTTACAAAGAATTGACTATGATTAGAAGATTCATGAGTCGCGTTGTTCCTGGCGAATTCAGCCATGGGTAAGAGTTTATACCAGTTAGACTGATTGGCATTGATAAAACAACGTAAATAGGCTTCTAAAGACTGATTAGCCCTCTCTGCTGCTCCATTTGTTTGAGGATGATATGCTGACGAAAAGGAGAGTTCGATGCCCAATTGTTTACAAAAGGAACGGCAAAACCTAGAAATAAATTGGGTACCTCTGTCAGACACTATGCTTTTGGGTACACCGTGCAACCGAAAGATCTCTCTCAACAATATCTGAACTAGATCTTGAGCAGATGGTAATTTTTTAAGTGGAATAAAATGTGCCATCTTCGAAAATCTATCGATGACCATAAGGACTGTATTGAACCCGCTTGAACTGGGTAGTTCCACAATGAAATCCATGGCTAAATGGGTCCATGGAGCATTAGGTATGGGCAGTGATTGTAACAGTCCAGGGGGTGATCTAGGAGGAACTTTAGAAACGGCACATATTTGACATGCCCCCACATAATCTTTGATATCGTTCCTAAGAGTAGACCACCAAAACCTCCTGGAAATAGCAGAGAGGGTTTCATGGACTCCAGGGTGACCTGCTGTGAGGTTATCATGGAATAAATCTAGTACCTTCTTTCTTAGCGGAGGTGACACATACAGTTTATCTGGAGGTTTTCCCATGGGTGCCTGAGTTTGATCTGCTATTATGGCACAGAAAAGTGGAGAAGACACTTCGGAAACTGTGGTGGCAATGAGGCATTCTGGAGGTATGATAGGACATATCTCTTGTTCAGGAACTTCATCTGTCTCAAACTGTCTAGAAAGTGCATCTGCCTTTGTGTTCTTAGCTCCAGGTCTATAAGTAATTATGAAAAACTTTTTCAGACACAGTTTTCGTTTGAACCTGTTTAAATCAAGATACACGCTAAATCTGTCTATTGGTTTGGTCGGAGCAAACTTTAAACCGTTAGTCAATAGACTTATCTGCGGCTTTGTTAGTACTTTCTGAGAAAGGTTGAAGATTCCATTTTGTTTGGATTCTTTTCTCTCCTTTCTCTTTTGTAAAAATGTTCCTCCTCTACTTCCCCTTCTTCTATACTTCGTCTCCGCTTGCTTGGGGATAATCTGGATATTGAAATCTCCTTGTGTCGGCCTTTCGTCTGCCTGTGCCAAAAATCCTCATCTGTCTGAGGTGTAGAGAGGACTTGAAATCTATTATGTATTGTACCTTCATCTTGTTTATGGGGAGGTCTATAGGTCATCCCACGTCTATCATTAATGGTAGCCAAACTTGATCTAGGTGTTCTTGTTTTTTCTTTCATTGGGGATGTAGGTTGTTTTCTTCTACCTACCCTTTCCCATCCATCAGTTGTACGTGTGGGTGTTTTTTGTACCCTCCATGATGGTCTTTCCCTTTGAGAGTCCCTCTCATTTGGTCCCCATCTGCCCTTCTCTTGTTTCTATGGAAATCAAATTTATCATTCCTATTCCATTCATTATTCCTGTTTTGTCTTATATTACCATAGGGTTGATCCTTCCCTTTCGCATATGATCTAATTTGTTTTTTTGCATAATCCTCTTTATCTCGTAAGTACTTCCTTTTCTTAATCTCAATAGTGTTTTTTTCCACTTTTTCTAAATTTATTTGAATTTCATTCATTGCACTAATGTATTGTTCCTTTGTCGTATTTTCAACTAGAAATTTTTTTAACTCAATTATCTCTGCATCTAGTTTTGGTAGTGAGCCATTCCGTCTCTTGATAATCAGGCTCATCATCCCAAAGGAGAAGCTCTCCAAGAGGTCCGTCCATTCTTTTATAAAGTCTTCCTCTTCCTGATCGAATGAGGGACTTTTGGTAAAACGTAGGCCTCTTGGAGTAATTTCTTCTCTGACATATTTATCTAGTGTGGCAACTTCCCACTTTATCTTAATTTCCCTCATTAATAATTTCTCCAATTTATAACATGAATTTCGTATTTTTACTCTTAATTCCTGTCCGTTGTCCATATTAGGTGTCAAAGGATTATTAAATAGAGCATCTATGTTTTGTCCATATTTGGACCTATTCTCAAACAGAGACATTTACAGTTTAGCAGCACACACAGAGATGAAGAGTTGTGACAATGATTAATAGTATAACAAAAGTGTTCTGTGTTTTCAGGCGCTTTGCCTAATTTGTAATATGCCCCCCTCTATGTATAGATGTGTATTATTACCTTGGTATACTTATAGTCTATTGATGCACTTTATTGCTTGTCATCTATGCTCATTATGAGCATATTTTTAGGATTGAAGAATATACATAATGCTATGGATGACCTTTCCGGTCTTCCAGGACTTTTGCCATCACTTAAAATGGACGTTTGAACTTTCATAACAGACTAAAGGAGAGAACCTACGAGACCGGAAGTGACACGTATAGTTCTATAAAAAAAGAAACGGATTGGATCTCATAGATCAACAGGAGAAATACTACCCTTTCACATTCCCGGAAGTGACGCCGTCCGCACGATCATATGTGCGTGCGTGACGACGTCCGCATTAAGGGATAAATTAATACAGTTGGAAATACTTCGCCCTCCCTCGCAGCGACGCCCGTGATTGGATGACACCGAATTTCCGGCATCCAATCAGGACGAAAGGCGGGGTTTATAACCAGGAAGTAAGCAGGATGGAAAATACCGATTGAGAAAGCCGGACGGAACCGGCGAAACGCGTTTCGGATTCACCTTATATTGTATGTATCAGTTGATTTTATAGTTTGTGTAATAAATAGTTATTTTTTATTAGAATACATATCTCTATCAAAGAGGGTAAGAGTCATCCCTAAAAGGACTCATATGCTGATCTACTTTGAGCCAGGTCACAGGCTCTCTTTCAGGTGAGAAGCAATCTTCACCTATGTGCTTTTAAACTTGCTATCAGATTACGTTGAAGATTTCAATACTAGGGCGATTTTCCCCTGTCTTTCTCTCTCCCTTTTGAGGAAAATTTCGTGTGGAGAGTAAGGTGTGTGTCACCTAAAAGGACACAAGGCGCAAGTGATCAGAGCCAATCCTAATAGGCTCTAAACCACGTGAGTGTGTCCTTTATCGTGTGGTGTATCAATACTACGTTTTTCACAGTGTGCACTATATTTTTCTCTATTTTGTTTAAATAGATTATCAACCCTTTATACTCTGAGGGATCTCCTGTGGAGTAAGTTCACTAAATTAAGCGCTACACACTCTCACTATTTCATACTGTGTATGTAAATTAGTGTATTTTTTCACACAAAAAAAACTGGACATACCCCATTTGCAATACCTTGGGTTGTCTTCTTTTGCAAATGGTATGCCATCATGGGGGTAATTCTCATTCCTGGGCTACCATACGCTCTCAAAGGCAACGTAACCAACCTGGCCATTTTCAATGTAAAAATATTTGACCCATATATTTGACCCTGTAACTTTTAAAAACGCTATAAAACCTGTACATGGGGGGCCTTGTTCTACTCAGGAGACTTTGCTGAACACAAATATTAGTGTTTCAAAACTGGAAAATGTATCACAACAATTATATCATCAGTAAAAGTGCTGTTTGTGTGTGAAAAATGCAAAAAAAAGTCACTTTCACTGACAATATCATCACTGTGATATGTTTTACTGTTTTGAATCACTAATATTTGTGTTCAGCGAAGTCTCCCGAGTAAAACAGTACCCCCCATGTACAGGTTTTAGGGTGTCGTAGAACGTTACAGGGTAAAATACAGTGCTAGCAAATTACATTCTCTGGACTTTCGGCCTGGGTTGGCAGGCAGGTCCCTTAAATTGCAATCAATAAAATAACTTAATTATGTAAAAATATTACATAAATACGCACGTAGAATTTAAATATATATGCATATTTATATATTTGAAGTCTACGTGTATATTTATATAATTATTTATGTAATTTTGTATATGGACATATGAATAGTTTGCATTCTTTTTATTTATTTATATATACATAGATATATATATACAATTTCATTCTAAGTGTATTTTGATATAAATATATATATATATATTAATATCAAAATACAATTAGAATAACATTTCTTATAGATATATAATTTTTTTAAATTTTTTATTATTATTTTTAATTTTTTTAATTTAATTTAAATTACTTATTATTCATATTTTATAATAATATATATACACAATATATAGTTATTATATATATTATATATATACGTGTGTAATTTAATTATAAGTGTATTTTTATATTAATATATGTACATATTAATATAAAAATACACGTAGCATGACATTATATATATGATATATAGACATATATTATATAGGTATAATATATGTCTATATATCATATATATATATATATACACACATATATAATAATATTTTTTTTTTAATTAACTTTCACTTTAATTTTTTTTCTGATTTTACTCTGGCAGGGAGACTGCCTGTCAGCACAGACAGTCCCCCTGCAGGCAGACACTAGGACACCTATTGTGACCATGTGGTCGCCCTGTTGGGCGATCACATGGCCACAGGGGTCCTAAACCGCCATGGGGAGACTGTCTGGGCTGCAGGCAGTCTCCCCACACCGGGACCAACGCTGATCGCCGCTGGGGGAACGACGGCGATCGGGTAAGTACATTGGACGGTTAGGACGGTTCAGGACCGTCACCGGTCGGCAACGTAAAAATGCCGATGACGGTCCTGAACCGTCCTCCGTCCTTAAGGGGTTAAGATACAACAATTGCATCTATAGATATAATAATGTAAATGAATATTCATTACAGACTCTTTGTGTCTGTTTTTTTATCAGTCATAGCAATTATTATTATTATTATTATTATTATGTTATTATTTATATAGCACCATTACATTCCGCAGCGCTTTACAATGGGAGCACGAACGGACATGTAGTTGTAACCAGAGAAGTTGGACACACAGGAACAGAGGGGTTGAGGGCCCTGCTCAATGAGCTTACATGCTAGAGGGAGTGGGGTGACACAAAAGTTAAGGATAGTATTAGACTAGTGACAGTTGCAAGAGAGGAATCAGTCAGGGAGCTATTAACAGTTTAATTGATACGCTTTTATGAAGTAGTGGGTTTTTAATGATATTTTGAAGGAGTGGAGACTGGGTGAGCATCTAGCGGAGGAGAGAAGCGAGTTCCACAGGAAAGGTGCAGCCCTCGAGAAGTTTTGAAGGCGAGCATCAGAGGTGGGAGTACGGACAGAAGATAGACGTAAGTCTTCAGCAGATCGTAAGGGCCTCGAAGGGACATACTTGTGTATTAGGGAGGATAGTAGGTGGGTGCAGCATTATTCACAGCTAATCTCCAAATCTGACCCTTATATTTAGCGAAGTCCTAATTTGCTATTTGTGGTCACAATTCACAGATTTCTCAATAATTTTGCAACAATCTTTATTGCAACTCTGTGATGAGTGTTTTAATGTGAATACCTCAGCAATAAACACACCATGAGACTGACAGCATTACTGACTATTAATATGTGATGTTGAAACTTAATACAACAGTTGAATATCTGCTACTAACAAACCCAAAACAGATATAGTTTTAATTTTCATTTCCCGTGGCAAGCAGATCGAGCTGTTAATTCTCCCATCCACTCCCAAAACTTCTTCTCTATTTTGTATTATGTTTGGGCACGAGCCAGGTATAAAGATTATGTAACAAACTTCATAATGGTTCTTTTTAATCTTGTCCCTAAGTTTGTCTCTGATACACAATGATCAAGCCAAACTATGGATTTTTGTTTCCCGTAAGACCTTTTAATACAAACACAATTGCTACCAACTAGTGTGGATCAGCAGTGGTTAATATAAATATAGTTTTGTTTCAGTAACAATACAGTCATAATTAATTAGGATGTATATCTCAGTTATTTCCATGCTGCAAGATAAACACATGGTCAAAAGCAAAAGAACCTCAGAAGAACCAACATCAAAAGAGTTCCATCTACCCCTGTTGCCATGGACCAGAAAACTACCGGTGGTACTACGGACGAGACCGGGGCTCCCCAGTCACACTACATGACCAGCAGCCTCCACAGACTTGACCCCAAATAGGCTCATACCCACCGCAACACTATACCCATGTTCTCCCTTTGTCATGAATAAATATAAACCGGCGAGATGCCCTTTAGGCACCTATGTTTCACTAATGATGTCAACACTGTTACCATTATTATCTGCCACCTGCCACCACAAAAAGCCACATGGGCGGGCAGTGTGTGACGTTGGAGCGCACGTAAGCCGCGATCCCGTGGACCAGGAAGTAGGGCAATGCAGCAGCCGGAGCTATCAGGGCAGTGAGAGCCCGGGACGCTGGAACGCCGAGATTTTGAAAGCAGCGAGGTATAAGCAACAGGCTGAGCGGCGGAGCAGCTCCTACTAACCTGCCGAGAGATTAAGGTCGGTACACCGATACCCAGTTTATTTGCTACGGATGGTTGTGGATCTTGTGAGCTGCTGCGGAGGAATGAGGCAACATAGTTGCAACATTGCGACGTTGTAGCTGGGGTATCCACCTGCCCTCCTGTCATCTCTTCCTCCGAGAAATCCTCCACAGGTCTGCCGCAAGTTTTGCTAAAAACTCCATAGAGACACAAAGTAAGGCTGTAACTTTGGGGCACTCACCTGTCACGGATCTTTACCCCCTTGAAGTTCATCATCTTGTTTAAAACGGGTCTGCTATCGGGCTGTTTCTGTTGCTCGCGCCAAGTGCGATAAGTATATACCTACAGTTTGATGGTACTTGTGTATGTATATAGAAGAATGACTTTGCTAGAGGAGAAGTAAAACTCTCTCAGCGTATACGAATTAACCACTTAATTAATTTTTGTGGATAAAAACCGTATTTGTCCTCCTGTTTGCCACCAAACCTCTACTCTACATCTACATTTATATTTGAGAAATAAGAGCTAATTTAAAGGGGCAGTTAACTGGTGCTGCAGTGGAGAGGAAAGATTTTTGTTTTCTCTTTTTTTTCTCTCTTCCCTTACTCCATTTTTTGATAAACAAGAGACAAATAAGTGATAATTTAAAGGGACATACCCGGTATATTTTGATAAATAAGAGACAAATAAGGGATAATTTAAAGGGATATACCCGGTATTGCAACTTGGAAAGGAACATCCGCTAAAACCGACATAAGAAATACTCATTAGCAGTAAACCCTAGCGGAGCATAAAGTCTAAACTGGAAGTCCAGCACACATGCCTGCAAAAAAAGATAAAGTCCAAAACATGGACAAAAAGAAGGCAACTATAGGCACATTTTATTCACCTAAAGTGCCTAGTACAGACTTAGAGAGGCAACGCAAGTCCCTACCGCTAGAAAACGCTCAGCTCTCCGCCCTTCAAACATCAAACATATCAGAGGACGACTCACTATATCTGTCAAAAAACTCACAGGGTCTGACACAACAACTGCTAACTCAAATGTTGGACAATTTATATAAAAAGATTCAAGCGGATATTGAAAACAACTCTAAAGATGTCAGAGCAGAAATTGCTACTCTCTCAGAAAAATTTACTAACCAGGCAATTATATTACAAAAAATCCAAGAGGAATACGAACAAATTAAAACATCGTATATACAGCTAGAAAAGAGACTGCAGGACACTGAGAAGAAGCTGACTGACTTAGAAGATCGCTCCAGGAGAAACAACGTAAGAGTCAGAGGTATACCGGAATCAATCTCACAAGAAGAATTATACTCGCACCTGATCAGTCTATTTTCTAAAATACTACCTAGACAGACGCTGGGCCCCGAGACCTTTGAAAGATTCCACAGGCTGGCTAGACCCAATGGAACCGATAAATCCTATCCAAGAGATGTCATGATTTGTTTCTCGAGTTTTTGGATGAAAAATCAAATAATGCAGAAGATACGGAACGGGATCCTCGACACGGAAGAATGGAGCCACTTAAAAGTTTATCAGGACCTATCCCAGAAGACAAGACAAGCAAGAAGAACCTTCTCTGAAGAAACAGTTATCCTCAGGAATAAGGACATAAGATACAAATGGCTGTTTCCGACGGCAATTATGGTCTTCTTCAAGGATAAACCATACACTTTTAGAGACAACTTGGCTCTAAAACAGAAGATGATAAGTTTGGAACTTATCCCTTAGTCAAATCAAACTCTCCCCTCTCCTTTTTTTTTTTTTTTTCTCATTAGAAAAGGTGTTAAAAGGTTCTAGGCACGGTGTAGGTGTCACCCACTTATGAATACAATGTATATAAATATAGAAGACTATATAACTATAGACTTACATACAGCACATACAGAGTAACAAAGGAAGATTTGTATATACACTCACGTAAGGGAATATGAGCATAAAGCATAAGTCACACTTAATCTATAGCATAAAGCATAAGCCACACTTATCGTTACACCATGAAAGGTATAAGTACAGAAAGGAATGAATGAAGTGAGTTTCACAATTGACACAAGCTAATGATGATTTGTATATATAGCAATATAACAGATATGAATATAAAGTATAAGCTACACTTATAAACACACTATAAAACGTATATGAATAGCAAGGAATGAATGAAACGAGTTTCACAATTGACACAAGTAAATGATGATTTGTATATATATTGTGTAATATAAGGGAAAATGAGTATAAAGCATAAGCTACACATATGGATACATTATAAAATGTATACGAATAGAATGGAACGATTGATGTGTATAGAAAGGAACGAATGAGCGAGTTTCACAACGGATAAAAGCTCACAATTACATAAAAGGAGGAGAAGGGAGATTATAGATCAAGACAAGAGCCAGGGAAAGGAGTATTAGAAGACAAAACAGGAGGATAGAATTGCTTGAGGAAAATATAAAAAATAATAGAAGGGGGATAGATAAAAACGAAAGAATACAACTATGCCTTTAGAAATAGGCTTGACAAAAAGAAAGGGAAAGGGAAATGAAACGGAGAAGGTAGAAAAGGGAAGGAGAAGGGAAGGGGAAGGAAGGAAGGAGATAAAAGAGAAGAGAAAGGGGGAAAAGAAGGGCAGAACAATATGAAGGTTAGAGGGATCATAACAAAGAACAAAAGGCCCAATTTCCTGGTCCAGGGTCCTGCGACGGCAGCAGGGTTAAATATGAAGACTACTCAGAGTACTTCATATTATGGTTTGAATGAGGCATTAGAAAGTCGGAGCTCCACTATGGGGTCCAAATACATAGGACCGACCGGTGGAAGTATGAATGTGGTTGAGTGTCGGATACTACGTGAGGGGAGGATAGAGGGGTGGAGGGCGTGGGGTGAGCTGCGGTAGTATGTCATTAAATATACTAACTATTAACGCAAGGGGCTTAAATTCAGGTCAGAAAAGAGGATATTTGTATAAATTACTGATTGACAACAAAACAGATATTGGTTTCGTCCAAGAAACTCACTGGTCTAACTCAAAGCCCAAACTATGGAATTATAAAAAATTCCCAGTGGTACACAGATCTAACCTGGTGGGAAAGGGCAAGAAAAGAGGGGTGGCAATCTTTTTTTCAGGTAGATTAAAATACGAGCTGATACATGAGGAGACCGACCCGGGTGGTAGGTTCCTTATAGTGATTGTTCGTATTAATGATATTTTGTATACCCTGGTAAACGTCTATGCTCCAAACCAATCCCCATATAGGTTTTTGGGAAATCTGATGCAAAAGATTGACCGCGTGTCGTCTGGTAGCTTAATTATAGCGGGGGACTTTAACTGCACCATAGATGATAAAACAGACAGGAATAGAAGCAAGTCCGCTTACATAGATGGTAAGCAAAGAACAGCCTATCAAAGATGCAGACTATCATGGCAAAAAACTGTTTATATGATGCCTGGAGAACGTCTAATCCAGACGCAAGAGATTTTACGTTTTTTTCACACGTTCACCAGACATACACTAGAATTGATTATTATTTGGTAAAACCTGAAACCCTGGAGCGAGTTAAGAAAGTGTCAATTGGACCTATAACATGGTCCGACCATGCCCCTGTAAGTTTAGTTATAAAAAACAACCCTGAATATAAATCTAGAGATAAATGGAGACTTAATGAAAACCTATTTAAATCAGAAATCAGTGTAGACGCATTACGCACTCAATCTAGAGAATTTTTTGAAAGTAACGACTCAGGGGACGTCTCCAATGCCATGCTATGGTGTACCTTTAAATCATATATCAGAGGATGCCTCATAAAAATGGGTGCTACTATAAAAAAACAGAAAGGAAAAGAGCTTAATGAGCTTTATATCGAGCTGGCAAAACAAGAACGTCTACACAAATTTACCATAGATCATAAAATCTTGGAGGGTATCAAAGAGATTAGGGGAAAAATATTAATTAGAACTCAAGAAAGGATTGACAAAGCTATGTTAACTCTAAAACAGAGATGGTACTACGGAAATAATAAAATAGGGAAAAGCCTTTCAAATAAATTAAAAAACAAAAATAAACTTCAATCTATAAACTATATAACTGTTGGAAGCAAAAAAATGATCTCTCCAACTCAAATTGCTAAAGCATTTGAAGACTATTATAAAAACTTATATAATATAAAATTTAACGAACCATCCGAGGGTGAAACAAAACAGTTTTTGGATAAATTGAGTTTACCAACTATATCAAGGGAGAAATTAAGCCAACTAAATGCCCCTTTTTCTATTCAGGAGATTAGCAATACCATTAAAGCTTTAACAGTAGGTAAAGCACCAGGCCCAGATGGCTTTTCTTTAATCTTCTATAAAAAACTAAGTGGTATAATCTCTCCATATTTATTAAGAACATTTGAAGATCTCGCTAACCATAAAGCCATCCCAACGGAATTACTCCAGGCCACTATAATACCAATCCCTAAGTCAGATAAGGACCCTACGTATACTTCAAATTACAGACCAATTTCTCTTATAAATCTAGATATTAAGATATACTCAAGAATTCTGGCTGACAGATTAAAACAAATTATACCCAATATTGTACATATAGATCAGAGTGGATTTGTAGAGGGCAGGGGCACATCTGATAATATTAGGAAACTACTGAATGTCCTATACCATGCAGATCAAAGCTTGTCTCCCTTTGCGGTGGTTACCCTCGATGCCGAGAAGGCTTTCGATCGGGTCAACTGGAAGTACATGGAAGCAGTACTGGGGGCCTTCGGCATCGAGGGTTTCTTTAAGGAGAGCACAATGGCGCTATATAAGGATCCGCAGGCAAAAGTATCAGGACATATGTTCCAATCAAACTGGTTCCCTATTAGAAATGGGACGCAACAGGGATGCCCTTTGGCACCCCTGCTATATATCCTGTCCATAGAACCATTGGCAGCCGCGATCAGACAAAATGAAGACATCAGCGGGCTAAAGGTGAATAAGATCGAGAACAAAATTGCATTATATGCAGATGATGTCCTACTGACCCTGGCAGATCCTATTAGATCTATCCCAGCCGTATTTCGGCTTATTAACGAATTTGGTATACACTCGGGCTATAAAATAAATATAAAGAAAACACAGATTCTGCTAAAAGGCCTGAGCGGACCAGGTCTAGATAAACTTAAAAAAGATTTTAAATGCGACTGGGAAACAAGTAATATAAAATACTTAGGGGTAAAATTTTCTCTAGATTATAGAGAAACTGGAGAACTCAACTATACTGATATTTCCACCTACTTTAGGAACACTTTAAAAAATTGGCAGGGATTGGAACTCTCTTGGTTGGGTAGGATCGAAGCAGTAAACTTTTATCTCCTTCCTAAGTTGACATACCTATTTAGTAATCTCCCGTTGAGGGTAACATACCAGACGATACGCGGTCTCCAAAGGCAACTATCAAATTATATCTGGCAAGATAGGAGACCTAGAGTCTCACTGGAAATACTACAGAGAGACTGGAAAGAAGGGGGGATCCGTTTCCCAGATATACAGAAATCAAATATGAATAACATGGTGGCACACCTAATTAAGTGTGACAACTACACAACGGCTAGACCAAACTGGTTGGACATTGAAAAATCAGACCTTGGTGGTTTGGAACCTTTATCACTCTGGTGGTGTGACAGTGAACTTCTAAAAAATATAAGATCTAGCAACCCAATGAATAATACAATGATTCACACCGTTAAGTACTTGAAAAAGAAATATGGAACAAAACATATATCATTAAACGCCCCACTAACAATCCTAAAATTCTATATAAAGGACATAAATATACAAGAATGGGAAAACGGTGGCGTAGAAAGAATAGCGGAACTTTTAAATAACAATAAAATGCTGCCATTCCCAACACTACAAGCTAAATATAATCTCCCAGCGAAGGAAATTTTTAATTATTTAAGAATAAAATCCTTCACTATGGGGAAAGATTTTTCGGAAAGCTCCCCAATGGACCAATTTGTAGCATCCCATCATAAAAAAAAAATCGCTTCCAGATACAATCAATTCGCAAGAAGCCAAAGACAAATAGACAAAGCGCCAGCAATGTATAAATGGGAGCAAGAACTTGATTTTTCATCCTCAGTGGAGGATTGGTTGTCGGGTTTACAAGCAGTAAAAAGATATATACATGGGGTGAATATACAGGAAGTGTACTTTAAACTAGTATACCGTTGGTACCTGGTCCCTATTCGCCTTCATAGATTTCAACCCACACTCCTACCAGACTGTTGGAGATGTGGTAGGGAGTTGGGTACATTCTCCCACATCTGGTGGGACTGTGAGGAGCTGAAACCAGTGAAATCGATCGTAGTGGAACTGGCAGACTCTATGTTTGACGTTCGGACTGAGATTACGCCCCAAATGTTCTTGTTCCATTTAGACCTTCCAAAAAGCAACACAAAAGTAAAAACCCTCTGGATTCACATCTGTATGGCAATAAAAATAGTTATGGCCAGAAATTGGAGACAAATGGGTGGGTTAAACTGGCAGGAGATATGTATACAAATGGAATACCAACGCAACATGGAAGCTGGGATAGCCAAGATATCCAGAGAAAAATATAACGAAGTTTGGGCCCCTTGGGTTAGATTTATCAATCACAACATAAACCCCCCCCCCCCCCCACAGAGATAGTTATCCTTAGATGAGAGAATGGGTAGCAGGTATGGTTAAGGTTAAGGTGATATGTATGACATGTATGTTTGTATGAATGCAAGGATGTAAGATGTAAGATACAGCAGAATACTGTTTAATGAAGATGCTTACTAATGCACGGCTTGACAGGCACTTAGAATTATTACTTATTGAACTGTTACTGGAAAATAATTGCTAGAACCGTGTTTAAAAACTATACAGTTGCAAGCTGTGTCTTTACTTGAATTGAACTTGTTTTATAAAAAAAAAATGAAAATAAAGATTTATATATATAAAAAAAAAAACACTGTTACCATTATTGTCACATGACATATGTCAAATATTGTTATGCCACTCAAGCAAAAAAAACATTGTCTGCCACTCAAGCAAAAAAAAAAAAAGAATGAAAAAAAAGTTCCATCTAAACAAACCAAACTTTAAAGATCCCATCTAAAAATACAATATCCCAATCACATAAAGGTGGAAAGGCTGTATATACCTGCAAATTCTAGTAAATAGGTAGAATATTCTAATAGGGTCTGTAATAGCCAGATTATGAGCATAGCATAAAATAACATTGGTGTTTAATGGGTTAATCAATCTTGCAGAAAATTCCACCACATTATTATCTATACCTAGCAGCATCAGGCGTTATATTGAATATAGATAGGGTAATATAGGTAGCATTCAATATCAAATACGTATATCAAGCTACACAATGTGATCTGAACCCAGGGATGTATCTGCAAAGTAGTAGGGTGACAAATGCTTCTATAGTTTGAAAAATTGGTGTCTATATTTTTTCCCTGGATACCACATATGGACACTAGAAATGTATGTAAAATGTATACCAGACGGCTTTAAAGTAATGAAAGGGTTCCTCTGAGCAGCGTTACCAATGCAGCCCGTTATAGCGGTTATGATGTCAGGAGTAACCTGGCACTCTTTCCCAGAAAGGGACAAAGCATTTTGCGATACATTTCCTCCTACATTGGTCCTGCTAGGAGCAGAGTCTCCTGTAATGGCGGCAAAACCCATCCTCCAGTTCATTAATTGTCTCAGATCGCAAGCTGAGCACGCTCAGCCAATGAATGAACCTCAAGGACAAATATATGCTCGGGCTTGTAATTGCTGCTGAAGGTGGAGTTATACCTCAAGCAAGTGCATTAAATGTCATTCTGAAACGGATCCTTGCACCATAACCACTTCAAAACAACAGAATGGAATAACTCTTTAAGAATGGTATTAGTTTCGTTTAAACTAATATGACTTTGCTATGTCACATTATCGCCCCTATTTTGAAACTTACATCATCGCCTGTTCTATTGCAACATTGTTCTCTACAAATGAGACAAAGGTTCTGTCCAATGCTGGACATGTATAGAGTAAAGGTTATGTCGGTTGGATTGTTTTCTTCTTGTCCTTTTCTTAGGCAACACAATAGCTCTGCAATGCAAAGCTTATTAGTAATTACCTCCCCAACTTTTATACTTTCAATGCCCTTTTTTGAACTGTGGGTTATTAGTTTTTTTTGTTGTACTAAGATTAATATGCAATAGATTTTCCAGAATACCTCCACATATTGTGATAACAAAAATAATCAAAATTGCAGTGAGAGAGAGAGAGTGAGAGAGAGAGAGAGAGAGAGAGAGAGAGAGAGAGAGAGAGAGAGAGAGAGAGAGAATAAAGGCAGGTCCCAAGATCTAAAGTATGTATTTTAAAATGAGTATTTAATTTAGGTAACCCCTTGTGTAGTATTCATGGCAGTCACCGTATCAAAAGGCACTAGCTGTGTAGTCTTTCTCCATTGTTCTATTTGACAGCAAATAGTAATGTTTCTTTTAAATGTTTGTTTGTTGCTTAAGGTTGTCAGACAGAGGAGGCGTGGAGGAAATCAGAAATATCAAATTGTTCTGCCAGAGTTAACTAAAGAAGAACCACATCCGTTACCACCCTCGTTACCCAACACAGCTGGCATGAAGAGTTTGAAGAAGTGGTAAACCCATAAAACATTTTGTCTGAACAATTTGAAATACACGGATATGGTTAGTTTATCCAGAGTGAATTCAAAGTGACTTTAAAATTTAAGGTGAAAATAGCCAAAATGGAAAAATACTTTGTCGCTATGCTTTCAGTTCAGCTACTCTGGTGTTAAATTTGAAATTCACATGGTATTCACTTTGAATTGACTCTTTAGTAAATAAACCTGTAACATTTTCTGTCATGTGATAACTGTTCGGAAAATCAGAGCAATATTTGCCACTTGAGTGTTGCACAACCTGAAAGTTCCTCAAATAAGCATACACAAAACAAATCTATCTGCTATAAGCAAAATGATCAGTAGGAATAATTCACTGGTTTCCATGACAACTGCTAAATGTTTAAAACTTGTTCCAGAACAGTTTTTTATACGTCGAGTTTGGATCCTAAATAGTAAACGTTGCTAGCAAATTTGCATTATTGGACTGCCACTGGTTTCCAAAGCAGTGTACATTATGTATGTTCCTAAACCACAATTTGTTCTAGTTTCTGTCTTGTATATCACATTATTTACCGTATTTTTCGCTCCATAAGACGCACCTCACCATAAGACGCACCTAGTTTTTAGAGGAAGAAACCCAGAAAAAAAATATTCTGAACAAACTGTCCCATAGTGTTTCTTACTATGAGACAGTTTGTTCAGAATATTGTTTTCTCCCCTGTCCCATAGTGTCCCCCCCTCCCATAGTCTTCTCCTCTCTCCCATAGTCTTCTCCCCCCCATAGTCTTCTCCTCTCTCCCATAGTCTTCATCCACCCCCTCCCCATAGTCTTCATCCACCCCCACCCCAGAGTCTTCATCCACCCCCTCCCCAGAGTCTTCATCCCCCCCTCCCCATAGTCTTCACCCCCTCCCCATAGTCTTCATCCCCCCTCACCATAGTCTTCATCCCCCTCCCCATAGTCTTCACCCCCCCTCCCTATAGTCTCCATCCCCCCCTCCCCATAGTCTTCATCACCCCCTCCCCATAGTCTTCATCCCCTCCCTCCCCATAGTCTTCATCCCCCCCCTCCCCATAGTCTTCATCCCCCTCGCTCCCCATAGACTTCATCCCCCCCTCCCCATAGTCTTCTCTTCTCTCCCATATTCTCCTCTCCCATACTGTCCCCCCTCCCCTTGTCCCATAATTACTTACCTGTCTTGTAGCTTTGGCCGGCAGCACAGGGCGCACTGCGGTACTGGAACTTCAATTTCAGGTTCCGGTTTCCAGCGGGACTGAAAGGAAGTGTGCACACTGAGCTGAGTGCGCACTTCCTTTCAGTCCCGCCGGAAACCGGAACCTGAAATTGAAGTTCCAGTACCGCGGGGCGCCCAGTGCTGCCGGCCAACGCTACAAGACAGGTAAGTAAAGCTTCATATTCGCTCCATAAGACGCACAGACATTTCCCCTCACTTTTGAGGGGAAAAAAGTGCGTCTTATGGAGCGAAAAATACGGTAGTTAAAAAAATAATAGCGGTCCAGGCACTCCTTGGTTCAAGACAGGTACTTTATTAAGAACCACAACAGCAACGTTTCGACCCCAAAAGGTCTTTGGGGTTGAAACGTTGCTGTTGTGGTTCTTAATAAAGTACCTGTCTTGAACCATTAATGCCTGGACCTCTATTATTGTATTAATTTTTGGAAATCTGGTGTTTGATTCCGGTTCAGCAAGCACCCGGGCTCAGATTTATGGGAGTGAGTGCAGTTCCACACACACTACTAATTAGCTAGTTAAAGGCACACTATAGTCTTTAGAACCACTATAGCTATATATATATATTCAGAGAAAAATCAGTGTTTACATTGCTGTCTAGGGCCAACCATAGTGGGCTTCACTAGGACAGTCTCCAGGGGGACTTCCTGGGTTAGTTATGCAACCTTTGACTTTTGAGACACTGCACACTCCCCACAGATATGCATTGAGTCCCTGTATCTCTGTTAGGGGATGCTGATTGGTACAGCATGGCATTATGCCATGCATGCACAATTGTCTCTAAAAACGATGGATTGGCTGAGATAATCAAGACTAATGATCTCAGCCATAGAGGCAGTGCTGGCTGCGGAGTAAATAGCGCTGCGTTGGAGATAAGGTAAACTACCTTTTTACTCCATTTTGTGGGTGGCAGACACCCAAATAAGTAGCCCGTAGTCCAGCACTAATGGGTTAGAAATACATGTTTGTACACTAAGTGCTATAGTATTACTTTAAGATCAGGAATAAAAAAAGGATTTGTAAAAAAAATATCTGAGTGCAGACATTTTTAGAACCACGGCTTTGATTAATTAATAATTAAATTGACAGCACAGACAAAAATAAAAAAAAAGAACCCACAATGACATCATTAGTTGAGGTTGGTATTTTTTTTAATTTTCTTTTTTTTTATTATGGTTTCTTGGCGGCAGTAAAAATCATATGTAAAGACGCGTATTAACAGCTTTAAAGCAGACTTCAGATGATAAATTATTATGGAACTCCTTTATACATAATTTAATCCTTGAAGTGCTAGTGAGGTGACAAATGCATTAAATTAATATTGTGTTTGCACCATGTCAGAGCATTGATGTGAAGGTTGTACATATGGGGAGCGTGTGCTCTCTTGAAAGTATTAATGGACATATTCTGATCTTTTTTTACAAAGTGCCAAAGCCTTTAGTCTGACAAGAGAATTAAAAAATAATAAAATTGAAAAATGTTACCACTTGGTTAATTTTCATTTATAATTTTTTAAAGGAGACTTGTCACTTCACTGGAATGCACACCAGTGAATAAAACATTACATATCACCTATAACTTGTGCAAGCCTTTTTTGGCAAGGTGTTCCATTTTCTTTTAAATTTATATCAAAGATTTAGAAAATGACATCTCAATCTAGTTTAGAAAAGGGAAAGACAGTGCAATCCTTGTAAATGCAAATAACAAGTCTACATTTTTCTATGCTAACTGCCAAATGCAAAGAATATGTTTATAACAATGAATAATAAGGAACCAAGATTGAGGCACCCAGTTATAGGAGCGTGGACTTCATGTATTTTACATTTTCACACCTCACAAATACATTTTCGTTAAAATAGAGATGAGTAAATATAATTTTAAAAATCCTGGGAAGTAACAGTTTTTCTTTAAGCTCAGTCATCGTGACCCAAAATGTGCGATCCCATTATATTTTTATTACAAATCATAATTTAATGAAAAAACCTTAAAGGGACACTATAGTAACCAGAACAACTAAAGCTTAATGTAGTTGTTCTGGTGAGTAGAATCATTGCCTTTAGGCATTTTCATGCAAACCCTGCAAAGGCAGTGTTTACATTGCCCCTAGGGACACCTCCAAGTGACCACTCCTCAGATGGCCACTAAAGGGGCGGCTTCCTGGCTCAGGGCTGCACAGTAAGCAGCCCTGCCATTCAGTGTCCCCACGCTCTGCATGGAGACCCTGAATTTTCCTCATAGAGATGCATTGATTCAATTCTATGGGAAAGCATTGGATTGGCTAAAATCAGCCATTCAATGATGTCACAAAGGGGGCGGAGCCAGCGCCGACAGACCCGCGTGGCGCTGGAAATAAGGTGAGTTTTAAACTTTTATAGGTGGGCTAAGGTGGTGGGGGAGCAAGCCACCTACATGGCGGGTTAATCACTATAGACTCAGGAATACATGTTTGTGTTCCTGACCCAATAGTGATATTTTAAATACAGACAGATATGAAATTGATAGACAGAGTGACAGGCAGACAGATAAACAGACAGACAAAATGATGTGTTTACCAAGGCATGACTAATGATTTGTTGCTATCAAACCATACATCATTGTGGTATAGCTTATATTGAATGTGAGATAAATTTGACAGTGAAACAAACAAGATGGGGATCCCACTAGCTCTAGTTGCCACATAGAACACTCCTGCTGCCTGGTAATGTTATAAAGAGCAATAACACTTACCCAAATTTGCAATGGGTGTACCTGGACACGGCCCCCAACATCGCCCTTGTAGCTGTCAGCTTAAAAAGCATTGAAAAATGTAAATGAGAACATACTGGATTAATGTATGATAGTAATATAAAGTCTCTGATGGGGAAACATTACAAGGTGCATGAAGTTAATTCTCGCAATTTTAATTTTCAAACCATTGAAAGGGTGACTAATTAATTGAGGGGTGGTGAGAGGTTTAGGGCTGGATTTTCCTTTAGGCAGAGTAGGTGCCTGATGATTAGGGGGTGCCTGTTTTCAGCAACTATAACATGACTCTTTGAGCTTAAATATGCTGGTGGGGAGGAATAAGGACCAGGAGCTTTTGCCAGCGTCCTCTGTAGTCCAGTGATCCTTAAAGGGACACTGTAGGCACCCAGACCATCTCATTGACAGGTGACATGTGTAATGTCCCTTAATTTTAGCCCAAGTTTCAAATATTGCAGTTTCAGAGACCAGACAGCAACAAGAGGTGCTTACATGCATTACACGAGGAAGTCCTCCATCTTCTAAATCCCCATAGAAAAATGATGGTTTAGTGCTTACCTAATGGGTAGACCTAATGCGTGCGTGGTGCTCGCTGCACACACGCTTTAGGTTTCACCCGTCGGAGGAGCAAGACCCTGTGCAGACGGACCTGGACACTGGAATCAGGTAAGTGTAAAAAGGGTTTTTTACAACAAGAATGCACTAAAGAGTGCAAACAGAAGGTAATCTAAATCTTGAACAAAAAATAAGAGGATAACCCAAGCCAATCTGAGACCAAAAGCAAAAAACAAATAAAAGACCTTTACCAGACTAAGTGTCTGGGTGGTAAAAGGAATAAAGCTAAAAAAAATCTTAAATCTTTATTGAGGCAACAAAATGCTTAATAGAAAAACTCAAAAAAAAAGTCTCAAATGCAATCGTATAGTGCAAAAAAGTGTAGGTGTACTAATGAAATAAACACATGTAAACCTCTGTCCTGAATGCTCAATCCCTATTAAGAAAATAAAGCGTATCCCCATTACATAAAACAGCTATGGTAACTATATTTTCATATTTATAAATAACCTATCAGCTGCTAAAAATGAACATCCAGGGGTATATTAACTAAATGTTTGTATCCTGGGGTCTGTTAAAAATTCCAGATAAGAAGCTCTAAAGGTGAGCAGACATTCCAAATTGCTTAAAGAGTAGATGTCGTCAAAGAACAGAATGTATTTGAAGTCCCTTAATTCAACACACACACCATCAAGCTCTCAAGTACAGTAAGTCAAAGAGGGGGACAAATAAAGGAGGGCTACATTCTGAAATCATAAACGCAGAATAAGTAAAAGCCTTTAGGATTGTGAAATGTTTGTATTCCTAACACTAAACTGTTCCTTTAAGTGTTCCTTTAATGTCTATGAGCAAGCCCCTTTTGTGCGCTCGGGTGAAACCTGTTAAATGTGATGGATTTTTAAAAATGATGTGATTACCTTATATAGAGGCTTGCAACAGCCAGTTCTTCACCTTCTACATGGTGCGCCTGGATTTTCCTTTTTTATGTTTTATATGCTTGTGTTAGTGTCACAGTACAGAATTTAATCACTGTTCATTATCATCTGTTTTTTTTTGTTTTGTTATACTGAACAAATAATGTTGCTGTTTTTCAAATGCATGTCATAAAATCATCTGCATGACAATTAGTAATCAAGAGGGAAGGTCATGTGTTTAAACACACATTAGATCATTATCTGTGCTCAATGAGGAGTGGCTAGCTACATGATAATATGTAATCATAATAAGGAAGTGTCACATCTCAGCATGGGCAACCATTACTTAACATGATTTACTGCTGACATTCGTTGCACGGCCCGGTGCTAATCAAGAATATATTGATTTTTTGCAATTTTGCTTTTGCTGGAAGGTACATGCTGTCTTGTAGAATATATCATTCACCGTGACCATCATAGCGCTAAAAATATTGACCCTTGCTTTTTTATCTGGGCCAGAATATAAAGGAGCAAGTCATTCTGATTCTGTTTAATGAACTTCAGAGAATCGCAGGACTGGACAAAGCAAGTCTCGAGTTCAAAGGCTGTGCAATTACACAAATACATCTCCATAAACTATTTGATACAGTTACTGGGCACACATCGCTTTTACATGTTGTAGGAAAATATATGAAAAGACCACCCTAATGGTACGAAGAATTTAATACTAATATTGAGTCATCTGGGGTAACTTTGTGATTCATTAAATGACTTCCCACTTGCAGCACATAAGTGTTACATATTACAAGACAATATTTTTGTGTCATCATGAAGAAATGATTAGCATCTTGGAAAATACGGTGGGCATGTACAGTCCTAGGTACCCTTTATGTGAACCACTGTTCCCTGAAAAAATAGTAGAAGATGCAATGGGGCTTTAGAAACATAAGTTAACTTTTAATTTTTATTTTATTTTTATATTTCAGACCATACCTGCCGTTTTATCGTTTCGAATATTTCATCATTTATGGCTTGGTATATTAGTCATCATAAATATTTACTGGCTCATCCCTGTCTCCTCTATTTTGTTTATTAATTAATTAAAATGTCCTTATTTATTTAAACTTTATAAATTTATTTATTCTCTTTCTTATTGGTATTTCTTAAGAAGTATCTCCTTACCATAGAGACAAAGTGGAGGGGGGGGGGGGGGGGGGAAGCCCAGCAAATCTTCAAAACAAAACAAAAAGAAAAAAGGAAAAATTGACACATTCATACCTTCATTCACACTATATCTTCCAACTAAGTCAGTCATTTTTATTATATATTGTGAGGAATAATGTCTATTTCATTCTTATCTCTCTAGGGCTTATTAAGACGTTATTAATAATTCCCTCTCTAGTTGCTCCAGTTTTTTTTAGCCAATTTACCCATTTATCATAGTCCTTATATTGATATTTAATTTTATTCAGCCCTGTTTCCATTTGAATCTGATATTTCAATTGTTGAATGAGCTGTAACACATTAAATGGCTGTGTATTTTTCCAATTCCTGGCAATAATAATCTTTGCCGCTACCAGGCAATGTGTTGTCAGAACTTGATTCGTTTTACTAAGGAAAGGCCATCTCAAGTGCAACAACATAATTTCTGGTGTAGCTTTTATTTTTATATCATTTAAACTATACAGTAATGATTTGGTCATAAGCCAGAAGGGTAATACATTTTTACAGCTCCACCATATGTGGAGATAATCCGCCTTAGTTTCACCACATCTCCAACATAGATCATTATTGTCTTGTAACACTCTTGACAATTTTGAGGGTACTAGATACCATTTATTGATCACTTTGTAAAAAGTTTCCATTACGGAGAGACTGTGCACATATTTATTTACTTTGATTATTGCTTCATACCACTCTTCTAGTTCTATAGGGCAATTCAGAGCTTTTTCCCAACTTTTTATTGCTGTTGGAAAGTTCTCTGTTTTTGTAATATCGAATAATTCTGAACATTTTGCGAAAAGATTCTTTTAATCTTTCCTATTAAAGATTGTTTTTAATATATGGTATGATTCTCCATTATTCATAATTGATTTGTTCTTCAAATAGTTTTTAACTCTATGGTATGAAAAAGTCTCTCGATTTGGAAGGGACGTTGTCCTGATTAATATATCAAAGGTCTTTAATTCATTACTCGCCATTAGATCTTCAACCTTTCTAATATTTACAGCTTTCCAATCTTTTAGCGATATGTTCATTATATCCGTTTCAAGGCATTCTATATCTTGGAAACCCAAGATCCTATTCTTGGTGTTGATTTTCTTTTTTACTTTGTCCCATATGGGAATTATTTGATTCAACACAAATGATAATGAATAATTGCATACCTTATTATTCCATATAACATTAGACAGATTTTTAGTTTGACATAGATCTGTTTCAATCCTCCACCATACTTCTTTTGGATAGATCTCTTTTTGCAGCATTGCCATATGATACATTATCCCAGCTTCATAATATCTTTCAATATTTGGGAAGCCCAATCCCCCTTTGTTTATATTACAGCTCATAGTATTCATTTTTATTCTAGGCTTTTTCCCCATCCAAACAAAATTAGCAAAAGAAGATTTGATCATTTTTAGCCATGGTAAAGGAATAATTAATGGCACCATCCTAAACAAATAAATCCACTTAAGCAGAACATAAGATCTCAACCCCACCACGATATTTCTAAATGGCAGCATTCTTTTAAGTCTTTGTTTATATTTTTCAAAAGTTGCATAAAGTTTGTTTCCAGTATTCTTTCTAGGTTTTTATTTATTCTAATTCCTAGGTAGACAAATTCTTCTGATTGAGAAAAGTTGAATCTATTTTGTAGTTTTTCTATTATATCTGGTGCTATATTCTTATACATTGCAATAGATTTGGATAAGTTCAATTTATAGTTGGATACCTTACTGTACTGTTCGATTTCTGCCATCACATATGGCAAAGAATTTTCTGGATCAGCGACATACAAGAGAGTGTCATCTGCATATAATGAGATCTTTAAGTCTCCTTTAGAAATAGGCAAACCCTTAATTAGCGTGTTTTGTCTAATTTTTGAAGCAAATATTTCAACGGTAATAATGTACAAAATTGGCAACAAAGTACAGCCTTGTCTCGTACCGTTTTCCAAGCCAAACCAATTTGAACAAATATTTTGGCCTATGGACCTAGCTACCGGTTTCTTATACAGGGTGCCTATCGCATCTAACACCCATCCCGAGATATTAAAGGCCTTGTTAAATCCCTAAACATGAATTCCCAGCTGACCCTGTCAAACGCTTTCTCTGCGTCTAATGACAGGATTTAATTTTAATATAATCTGCCTTCAGGAACCGGCCAGCAGTAAAGTTTCACTCTTCTGAACACTAAAACATTGCAACTCTCTGTTGTAGCCCTGTTATGCAAATACATAAATATATGACATATGTGTTGGATGGTTCAGGATCCAATATTACCAAAAGGGACTTGAGATAGGTCCCCAATTAATCCTACTATGTATGTGGAAATGAGGGATGAGAAAAAATGTTCTGGAGTCTCCATCAACCACATTGGGTACTCTCAATTGGGTCCACATTAAAATACCCTTGCATACTTTAATCTGCTCAATGGACTGTGAAAGATTAGAAAATCATTGATAAAATGGTGATCCCTACAGACCCATACTAATGCAAGAGAACATCATAGGTGGCTTTCATTGTCAATTGATATGCAGCACTTGTTTATCATTGTTTGTTCTAAAGATGGTAAATGTGCATTTGGCAAGAGACTTTGCATGCCCGGGCCATATGCTTTGCATGCCCGGGCTCTTGTAGGCATAAGACATTATCTTAATTGTGCCTAATTGACCTTCACCGAAAAAAAAAAAATACTCTGTGAAACTCAATTTTGTTATGCCAGTCCCTATTTCCGGGTCCTGTCAGATCATATTGGCTTTGTGTCTCAGTGTCCCGCGTTTGGGGACACCAAAGAAAATGTCCTTATAAAGTGTAGCGGGAGTGCCCCATAAGAAGCGCATGTCCTTTACTATGGGAACTAGGACTGTAGCATCACTCTCTGCTTGATCCACCATAAGTGAGATGGCCAGAATGAATGGCGGTCAGCCTGCCATGCATTCACCTTTTGGGCTATGCCAGTGGCTTGGTTCACATTACATTCTCGATTTAGTGTTAACTAAATGCCAGTTACCTAAATGTCAGTAATTTCATTTCAGTAAATTTTGTAAATTTATTAAAAAAAAGTTAACTATCTAATGAGTTCACTTTTCATTGTTAAATTGCATTTCTTTATTTTTATGCTGTATGAGCGAGTTCTCTAGGAAAAAAAATATAGAGTGCTCATGAGATGGATTGCAAATATTTTCAAACTCACAAAAAGATAATTTACTGTCTACTTTATTTTAAAATGTTATTGTGTTATTTTATGAAAAAGTGGTAAGACTGCAGGGAGAGCCTCTTTGCCCCAAACAGACACCCATTCATTCATATACAATGCCAACTTAGCTGCCAAAACAGCTCTGATGCATTGAGGCATGGACTCAACAAGACAGCTGAATAAATCCTGTGGTATCTGCCACCAAGACATTAGCAGCAGATCATTTAAGTTCAGCAAGTTGTCAGGTGGGACCTCTATTGATCAGATTTTATTGTCCCAGCACATCCCACTAATGCTCAATCGAAATGAGATCTGGGATTTTTGGAACTCAACGATACATCTTCAACTCTCTGTCATGTTCCTCAAACCACTCCTGAACAATTTTTGCAGTGTGACAAAGTATATTATCCAGCTGAAAGAAGCCAGTACTATCAGGGAACACCATTGCCATGAAGGAATATATGCGATCTGCAATAATCTCTAAGTAGGTGGTACTTGTGAAAATAATATCCACATGAATGCCAGGACCCAAGGTTTCCCAAAGCATAACACTGCTTCCATCTCTTCCCCAGGTAGACAACATACATGCACCTGGCCATCCACCCAGTGACGTTTTAGCCGCGAGGCAAACAAGGCATTTGCCTTGGGCGGCATTTTCCAGGGGGCGGCAAAAAAAGCCGCCCTCAAATGCCCAGGGCAAATGTCTTGTTAGCTTTGCGGCTAACTGACATGCTGGGCCGGCTGATGGGCTGGCTGCTGGGCGGGCGACTGGCGAGGGAGCACTTCCTCTGAGCTGTCTGCTTAGCTCCCTCACGCGCCGCAGAGTGAGGCTGGAAGACAGAATAAGCGGCGCGCGAGGGAGCTGAGCAGAGTGCTCAGGGGAAAGTGCTCCCTCGACAGCTGCCCGCCAGCACCCCCGACTGCACAGCAGCCACCGGACCCCCAGGGAGAAAGAGAACACCCCCCCCCCAGCATTCCCAAAGGTAAGGAGGCTGGGGGGAGTTAAATAAATAAAAAAATATGTGTCAATGTGAGTGAGTGTGTGTGAATGTCTGTTAGTGTGTGTGTGTGTTAGTGTGTGTCTGTTAGTGTGTGTGTGTTAGTGTGTGTTAGTGTGTGTCTGTTAGTGTGTGTGTGTGTGTGTGTGTGTTAGTGTGTCTGTTAGAGTGTGTCTGTTAGTGTGTGTGTGTATGTTAGTATGTGTGTCTGTTAGTGTGTGTGTGTGTGGGTGTGTGTTAGTGTGTGTCTGTTAGTGTGTGTGTTTTAGTGTGTGTGTGTGTGTGTGTGTCTGTTGGTGTGTGTGTCTGTTAGTGTGTGTCTGTTAGTGTGTGTGTGTCTGTTAGTGAGTGTGAGTGTGTCTGTTAGTGAGTGAGTGTGTGTCTGTTAGTGAGTGTGAGTGTGTCTGTTAGTGTGTGTGTGTCTGACTGTGTGTGTCTGTTAGTGTGTGTGTCTGACTGTGTGTGTGTGTGTGTGTGTGTGTGTCTTTTAGTGTGAGTGTGTTTGCCTGTGAGTGTGTGTGTGTGTGTGTCTGCTAGTGAGTGAGTGTGTGTCTGTTAGTGTGTGTATGTTAGAGTGTGTCTGTTAGTGTGTGTGTGTGTGTGTGTGTCTGTCTGTTAGTGTGTGTGTGTGTGTTAGTGTGTGTCTGATAGTGTGTGTGTGTGTTAGTGTGTGTATATGTTAGTGTGTGTGTCTGTTAGTGTGTGTGTTTTAGTGTGTGTCTGTTAGTGTGTGTGGGTGTGTGTGTGTGTGTTAGTGTGTGTATGTTAGTGTGTGTGTCTGTTAGTGTGTGTCTGTTAGTGTGTGTGTGTGTGTGTGTGTGTGTGCGTTAGTGTGTGTGTGTGTGTGTGTGTGTGTGTGTGTTAGTGTGTCTGTTAGAGTGTGTCTGTTAGTGTGTGTGTGTATGTTAGTATGTGTGTCTGTTAGTGTGTGTGTGTGTGTGGGTGTGTGTTAGTGTGTGTCTGTTAGTGTGTGTGTTTTAGTGTGTGTGTGTGTCTGTTGGTGTGTGTGTCTGTTAGTGTGTGTCTGTTAGTGTGTGTGTGTCTGTTAGTGAGTGTGAGTGTGTCTGTTAGTGAGTGAGTGTGTGTCTGTTAGTGAGTGTGAGTGTGGCTGTTAGTGTGTGTGTGTCTGACTGTGTGTGTCTGTTAGTGTGTGTGTCTGACTGTGTGTGTGTGTGTGTGTGTGTGTGTATTTTAGTGTGAGTGTGTTTGCCTGTGAGTGTGTGTGTGTGTGTGTGTGTCTGCTAGTGAGTGAGTGTGTGTCTGTTAGTGTGTGTATGTTAGAGTGTGTCTGTTAGTGTGTGTGTGTGTGTGTGTGTGTGTCTGTTAGTGTGTGTGTGTGTGTGTGTTAGTGTGTGTCTGATAGTGTGTGTGTGTGTGTGTGTGTGTTAGTGTGTGTATATGTTAGTGTGTGTGTCTGTTAGTGTGTGTGTTTTAGTGTGTGTCTGTTAGTGTGTGTGTGTGGGTGTGTGTGTGTGTGTTAGTGTGTGTATGTTAGTGTGTGTGTCTGTTAGTGTGTGTCTGTTAGTGTGTGTGTGTGTTAGTGTGTGTGTGTGTATGTTAGTGCGTGTGTCTGTTAGTGTGTGTCTGTTAGTGTATGTGTGTCTGTTAGTGAGTGAGTGTGTGTCTGATAGTGTGTGTGTGTGTGTGTGTGTTAGTGTGTGTATATGTTAGTGTGTGTGTCTGTTAGTGTGTGTGTTTTAGTGTGTGTCTGTTAGTGTGTGTGTGTGGGTGTGTGTGTGTGTGTGTTAGTGTGTGTATGTTAGTGTGTGTGTCTGTTAGTGTATGTCTGTTAGTGTGTGTGTGTGTGTGTTAGTGTGTGTGTGTGTATGTTAGTGCGTGTGTCTGTTAGTGTGTGTCTGTTAGTGTATGTGTGTCTGTTAGTGAGTGAGTGTGTGTCTGTTAGTGAGTGTGAGTGTGTCTGTTAGTGTGTGTGTGTGTGTGTGTTTCTGTTAGTGTGTGTCTGACTGTGTGTGTGTGTGTGTCTTTTACTGTGAGTGTGCTTGCCTCTGAGTGTGTGTGTGTGTGTGTGTGTGTCTGCTAGTGAGTGTGTGTCTGTCAGTGTGTGTCTGTGTGTGTGTGTTAGTGAGTGTGTGTGTGTGTTTGTTAGTGTGTGTCTGTGTGTGTCTGTAAGTGAGTGTGAGGGTGTTTCTGTTAGCTAGTGTATGCATATCTGTCAGTGAATGTGCGTGTGTGCATTTAGAAGGCGGGGCGGGGGGAAGGGTTGGGTGGGAGTTGAGCGGGGGCGGCTAAAAACCAGGATACACCACTGCATCCACCTGATCTAACAGAAAAGTGATTCACTAGACCAGAGAACCATTACTCCATGGTCTAGTTCTGACATTCACTTCTCCATTAAAGGTGATTTTGGTGGTGGAGAAGGGTCATTCAGGGCACACTGCCTGGTCTGCAGCTATGTGGCCTCATCAGAAGCAAACTGCAATGCATTGTGTGTTCTAACACCGTTCTACCATGGCCAGCATTAAGGTTTTCAGTGTCAGGATCGGGACAGGGATCCAACACGCAGAGTACAAACAGTAGCCAGATACGTATACCGGACCTTAGAATGGCCGGACTAACGTAAGTAGTACAGTATAGAATGGTCAAAGACAAGCCGAGGTCGAGGGTAACAGAAGAGAGGTAAGCGAGAGACAAGCCGAATCAAGGGTAACAGAGATAAGCAGAGTAAGGTAAACAAGCCGGGTCAAAACCAAAAGGGATAATAGAATACACAAGCACTGAGTGACTAGAACAAGCTAGAACCACGACAGGGCAATGAGCTAATGAACGAAACTCTGTTAAATACCCTGTTCAGAGCAGTAACCACGCCTCCGAGGCGTCCTGATTGGTCCTGCAGCAATTGAGTGACAGGTCGTTCCGGAGGAGTGTCCTGATGACAACTTCCTGCCTAGATGCTGTAAAAGGCAGTCACTCCCTCGCGGCCGGCCTTGCATGACCGGATAGACCTTGGGGAAGGGAGCCATCAGGCCGTCTGGATGGAGGAACAGCTAAGTCTCTACCTCTTTCGGAGGTAGAGACCGCAGGTACCCTGACAGTACCCCCCCTCTCAGATACGCCCACCGGGCGGAATACACCAGGGCGAGAAGGGAATCGAGAGTGAAACGCCCTGCGGAGATGGGGAGCATGCACCTCCTCCTGAGGTACCCAACTTCTCTCCTCAGGACCATAACCCTTCCAATCGACCAGATATTGCAGTTTCCCCCGGGAGATTCGAGAATCAACGATGGAATTGACCTCATACTCCTCCTGACCCTCCACCTGAACTGAGCGGGGAGGGGCGATCGTGGAGGAGAACCTGTTACATATTAATGGTTTTAGCAAGGAAACATGAAATGAATTAGGAATGCGTAAGGCATTAGGCAACGCTAAACGATACGCAACTGGGTTAATTTGAGACAGTACCCTGTAAGGTCCAATATATCGAGGAGCAAACTTCATGGACGGCACTTTTAACCGAATGTTTCTAGTACTTAACCATACTCTATCGCCTGGAACAAACACCGGTGCTGCCCTTCTACGTTTGTCAGCGTGTTTTTTAACCAGCGTAGAATTGTGCAGAAGGATTTGTCGAGTTTGATCCCACAACTCTCTTAAATTGGCAACATGAACATCCACCGACGGTATCCCTTGAGAAGAAGACTCCGAAGGAAGGATGGAAGGATGAAAGCCATAATTCAAGAAAAAAGGGCTAGAATGCGTAGAATCACAAATGAGATTGTTATGTGCAAACTCCGCCCAAGGAATCAAACCGACCCAATCGTCCTGGTGTTCTGAAACGAAACAACGTAAATATTGTTCAACTTTTTGGTTAGTGCGTTCAGCAGCTCCATTGGACTGAGGATGATAGGCAGAGGAGAAATTCAATTTGATGCCTAGTTGGGAGCAGAATGATCTCCAAAAACGGGAAACAAATTGGGAGCCTCTGTCAGAGACAATTTGGGAAGGTATCCCATGCAAACGGAAAATCTCCCTGGCGAATATCTCCACTAATTCGGGCGAAGATGGGAGTTTAGGTAAGGGAATGAAGTGAGCCATTTTAGTAAATCTGTCTACCACAGTGAGGATGACAGTCTGCTTTTTAGAGATAGGCAAATCAACAATGAAGTCCATTGCCAGACAGGACCAAGGCTTTTCAGGAACCTCTAAAGGGTGCAGAAATCTGCATGGAAGCGAATGGGGTAGCTTGGTCTTGGTACAAACTTCACATGCCCCGATGAATTCTTTAATATCCTTGCGTAAGTCAGGCCACCAAAAATCTTTAGAGACCAGCGCATAAGTCTTGCGGATGCCAGGATGCCCAGCCACCTTGCTGTTATGGAGACAGCGTAGCACCTCCAGTTGGAGAGCGGCAGGAACGAAGTGTCGATCCCCAGGAGTCTGTTTGGGTGCCAAATGCTGAAACTTCATGATCTCAGAAAGCAATGGAGAGTGAATCCTGAGATTCGTGTTCGCGATGATATTCCCCTTAGGAACCATGGAGGACAGAAGTGGTTCAGTTATAGTGGATGGTTCATATTGACGAGACAAAGCATCGGCTTTAGAGTTCTTAGAACCAGGTCTATACGTAAGTACATAATTAAAGTGAGTGAGGAACAAAGCCCAGCGAGCCTGCCTGGCGGACAAGCGCTTAGCCTCCCCAATATAAGACAAGTTCTTATGATCCGTTAGGATAGTAACAGGGTGTAGTGTCCCTTCCAGTAAATGTCTCCACTCCTTTAAAGCCTTAATGACCGCTAACAGTTCCCTCTCCCCGATGTCATATCTGCTCTCAGGCCCAGAAATTTTTTTAGAGAAGAAACCACAAGGGTGTAACGGTTTATCCACCCCTAACCTTTGAGACAGAACAGCCCCAACTCCTGTCTCAGAAGCATCAACCTCGAGCGAGAAAGGCAGAGTCGTATCAGGATGAACTAGAATGGGAGCTGAGGCAAAAAGTTCCTTGAGAGTCTTAAAAGCACCAAGAGCTTCCTCAGACCAGAACTTAGTATCAGCCCCTTGTTTCGTCATATTGGTAATAGGCGCAATGATAGAGGAGTAACCCTTAATGAAGCGCCTATAGTAGTTGGAAAAACCAATAAACCTTTGGATAGCCTTGAGTCCTTTGGGCAAAGGCCAGTCTAAAATAGATTGGAGTTTACCAGGATCCATTTTAAAACCTTCCCCAGAAATCACGTACCCAAGAAAGTCTACCTGAGACTGATCAAAACTGCACTTCTCCAATTTGCAGTATAGACCATGTTGCAGAAGTTTGTGTAACACCTTTCTGACCTGTCTATGGTGAGTCTCAATCTCCTTAGAGTGTATTAGTATGTCGTCCAGGTAAACAATAACACAATCATGCTGAAACTCCCTAAGTACCTCATGAATCAACTCTTGAAATACTGCAGGAGCATTGCATAGTCCAAATGGCATAACAGTGTATTCGTAATGGCCATACCGGGTATTGAATGCCGTCATCCACTCGTGACCTTGCTGGATTCTCACCAAATTGTAAGCCCCTCTGAGATCTAACTTGGTGAAGATTTTGGAGCCCTTAAGACGATCAAATAACTCGGTAATAAGTGGGATGGGATAGGCATTTCTGACAGTTATTTTATTCAAGCCTCGGTAATCGATACAAGGTCTCAGCGTGCCATCTTTCTTTTTAATGAAAAAGAACCCCGCCCCGGCCGGAGAAGAAGACCTCCTGATGAATCCCTTTTCTAAATTCTCCTGAATATACTCCTCTAGAACCGAGTTTTCCTGAACAGACAAAGGATATACATGGCCCCTCGGAGGCATAGTCCCGGGTAGAAGCTTAATTTTACAGTCAAATGACCTGTGTGGCGGCAAAGAATCGGCATTCTTCTTGTCAAACACTGCCCTTAAGTCTAGGTAAAGGTCTGGTATTTGTCTTTCTGTGGACTGAGTAGGATTCTCCTGTATGTTAATATTAGCTAATGGAGAAACCTTGCACAAACACCGATCCTGGCAGCCCTGACCCCACGAGAGTATCTCCCCTAACTCCCAATCAATAATAGGGTTATGTTCTTTCAACCATGGGTACCCCAGAACTATGGGAACGGAAGGAGACGAAATGAGCAGAAGAGATAAATTCTCCATGTGTAGGATACCAACATTTAAATCAATGGGTATGGTCTCATGAAAGATAACAGGGTCTAGTAGTGGTCTACCATCTATGGCCTCAACGGCCAAGGGTGTCTCCCTTAGCTGGGATGGGAAATTGTTTTTACTAGCAAAGGCTTGGTCGATAAAATTCTCAGCAGCACCGGAATCTATCAAAGCCATAGCCCTTACTACTTCCCTCCCGCAAGTTAAGGAAACTGGTAGCAGAAGCCTGTGATCTTTATAATTAGGAGTAGAGGACAAAATAGAAACACCCAAGGCCTGTCCTCTAGAGAGACTTAGGTGCGAGCGTTTCCCGGGCGGTTAGAACAGTTTGAGAGTAAATGACCCTTAGCTCCACAATACATACACAAACCCTCTCTTCTCCTGTACTGTCTTTCCTCCTCAGAGAGGCGGGTATACCCTATCTGCATAGGTTCAGGAAGCAAAGATACCGTGGAGTCAGGACTTGGAAAAGCGGGGGCTAACCTAAAAGAAGGTCTCCGGTTCCTCTCTCGAGTGTTCTGTCTCTCTCTTAAACGTTCATCTATACGAGAGATGAACGAAATTAAATCCTCTAAATTCTCAGGGAGTTCTCTGGTAGCAACCTCATCAAGGATTACTTCAGATAAGCCATTCAAAAATACATCCATATACGCCTGCTCATTCCACTTGACCTCTGACGCCAGAGACCTGAACTCTAGTGCATAATCCACCAGTGTTCGGTTCTCCTGTTTCAGACGCAACAGTAATCTGGCTGCATTAACCTTTCTACCTGGAGGGTCAAATGTTCTTCTAAAAGCAGCTACAAAGGCGTTATAGTTATAAACTAATGGGTTATCGTTCTCCCATAATGGGTTGGCTCATCTCAGAGCTTTCTCAATAAGTAGGGTGATAATAAATCCTACCTTTGCCCTATCTGTAGGATAAGAGCGAGGTTGCAATTCAAAATGGATACTAATTTGGTTTAAGAAACCACGACACTTCTCAGGAGCCCCACCATAGCGTACTGGGGGGGTAATGCGAGAAGAAGCACCCACTGTGGCTACCTCTAGACCTGAACCGACAGGAGAAACAGGGGTATTACGTATCTCCTCTGGTGGGTTATTGGCACGAGATAATAGAGCCTGTAGCGCAAGCGCCATCTGATCCATTCTGTGATCCATGGCTTCAAACCTAGGATCAGGAGAAGCAAGCTGACTGTTTGTACTTGCAGGATCCATTGGCCCTGTCGTAATGTCAGGATCGGGACAGGGATCCAACATGCAGAGTACAAACAGTAGCCAGATACGTATACCGGACCTTAGAATGGCCGGACTAACGTAAGTAGTACAGTATAGAATGGTCAAAGACAAGCCGAGGTCGAGGGTAACAGAAGACAGGTAAGCGAGAGACAAGCCGAATCAAGGGTAACAGAGATAAGCAGAGTAAGGTAAACAAGCCGGGTCAAAACCAAAAGGGATAATAGAATACACAAGCACTGAGTGACTAGAACAAGCTAGAACCACGACAGGGCAATGAGCTAATGAACGAAGCTCTGTTAAATACCCTGTTCAGAGCAGTAACCACGCCTCCGAGGCGTCCTGATTGGTCCTGCAGCAATTGAGTGACAGGTCGTTCCGGAGGAGTGTCCTGATGACAACTTCCTGCCTAGATGCTGTAAAAGGCAGTCACTCCCTCGCGGCCGGCCTTGCATGACCGGATAGACCTTGGGGAAGGGAGCCATCAGGCCGTCTGGATGGAGGAACAGCTAAGTCTCTACCTCTTTCGGAGGTAGAGACCGCAGGTACCCTGACATTCAGCAATTCAAGCTACAGTAGTTCTTCTATGTGATCAGACCAGATGTTCTAGTTTTCGCTTCCCACAAGCTTTGAGCGGCCATGACCCTGATGCTGGTTTAACGGGTGTCCTTCCTTGCACCACTTCTGGTAGGTACTAACCACTGCTTACCGAGAACACCCCACAAGACTTGCCATTTTGGAGATGCACTCGTCCAGTCATCTAGCCATCACTATTTGGCCTTTGTAAAAGTCACTCAGATCATTTATCTTGCCCATTTTTCCTGCTTCCAACACAAGAAATCCAAGAACTGACAGTTCACTTGCTGCCTTGACAGGTGCCATTGTAATGATATAATCAATGTTATTCACTTCACCTGTCAGTGGTTTTAATGATGTAGCTGATCAGTGTATGTACTGTATATTTGAGGAAGGAGTTGCATTGTGGAAACTGACCTTGAGACCACAAGGAGAGTACATCCTGCCCTACCTGCAACTACTACATCAAAGTGTGTTAAATGTTCTGAACCTCTTTTTGTTTCTGCTCAAATTATTCCCTAACGCTGTTTTGGGTTTTATTTTATATTTGTCTGTACCTATACCACGTTTCCTATACACTATACAGAGATTTACATTCTGTGTAATTACCTCAAAGTCATCCCTGCATGTTTTTCCTTCACTACCCCTTCCCTTTGTAAGTTTAACAACCTTAAGAAACATTTCATATAGATGGTGCCTAATTCACTATCTGCTATGATAATACTGTAGGGAGGAGGCCTGGCTGTCTCCAAAAATATTTTCATTTATTACATTTCCTATTTATGTGGGAAAAGAGGGTTTAGCTACTGATAGCACAGTTTGGCAGTTGCTACCAGTTGTTTATCTTTGCGTAAATGTTTTCATTATAAAGAGCTGTTGGCATCTTTAAAGGAAAATAGTATTGTATGTGTGCCATCTTCTTCTTTTTTTTGTCTTTCTGTCTGTCTGTGAAGCCTTTTCCCTAATGCAACAGTTTGCACTGTCACACAATCATTTACGCCATTCTATATTTTTCATTATCACTCCTCAAGTACCCCCAGTAGTGAATGTTTAGAATGTCTGTAACCATTTGATCTGGTAATAATTTCAGTATAACCAAAACATTGACTTATAGACCTCTAACTTATATTAGGAAGTCACACTGTGGGATTTACACTTAACTGTACTAAGCTGCATTTAATTGCAAGACATACTCTACAGTTAAAGAAACTCAGTGAGTTCCTGTAAAATGTTATCCAATATCCCCAACTGAAATCTTAGCTTAACTTATATAAATTCCAAGATAACAGGGAACCTGGCAAGGTTTATATACACTGAGTATAATTAATCTAATGTAGTTAATCACACTGTTTAGATTGATTTAATTGCAAATTGCCATTTTTGGCAGGAGTGTTTGTCTTTGCGATTTATTTGAAATTCTTTATTTATGGTCAAGTTTAAGTAGCAGCTGAACAGCAGTAAACAATACACATGTTCGGCACTTGTCACTTGGTAATGTTTTGTAATAGCACTGAGATCCTGTTTTTAAAACTTGAAACCATGCACTTACTCTAGAACAGGGGTATGCAACCTTTGGCACTCCAGATGTTATAAATTACATCTCTCATAATGCTTTTAAAGTCATAATGCTGACAAAGCATCAAGGGTACTCCACAACATCTGAAGTAATAACAGTTGCCTGTTCTAGAAGAGTGCTTGTTCAAGGTGTAAATCATGATTTTTCATTTTTTTTTTCTGTTTTCAAATTTAACATCAAAATAGTTTAACTGGAAAAAGCCAGTAATGCTTTCAGTTTGGATACTCTGGCCTTAAATTTTAAATTCATTTTGAATCCTCACTTTAGTAAATAACCCTGTCAGTGACCTTAAAGGCAATTGCTAACATTTTCTCTCAATAGGTGCCCACTGATACTCTGTCATTAGCTGCACAGCTACCCCTTCCTCTTAGTGCAGAGAGGAACAGAAGCTGAGAAGCAAGAACCTGAGGAGGCAGGCGGAGGGACATGTGTGAGTGTGAGGTTGATGTATTATAGTTAGTAGGCTGTGGCTGCTATAATAGTTTAGGTAGAAACATCATCTTAAGGGCATTTATGCGACCCGGTTTTGCAATTTTTGCCCGGTTTTGGTAAAGTGACTATATGGACTAGAAGCATCTCTTTAGGGAGGGATCCCCTTTGAAAGCTGTTGGCTATGGTTAGGCCTGGGCTCTTGGCTATGGGTAGGGCTTTGATACGTTTCCTCGAGTGTGCCCTAAATATCAATAAGGGGGGTACCTACTGTCTTCCCCCCGTGGCCCCAACCCCTGAGCGGTGGGTGGGGGCCTAAAATGCTCTTATCTCGCGCATCCACGAGAAGGTACTGGGATTGGAGAAAAGTTGATATCGGAGCTCTGTCTTTGTCAACTTTTGTCAACCTCAGCTTTACCATAAGGAAAAGTAGTAACTATGCAGTAATGATTACGTATACTGAAATACTGATTTCATGAAGAATTTATCTTTATAAAATACTGAAAAGTGAGAGATCTGGATTTGAAATAGAGACCATTTTATTAGACAATAAAAGAGTAAGAAACAAACTGCAACATTTAGCCTTATTTTATCCAGCTCAAATAAACAGGATGTGCTTAAAAAGTTTATCAAGTTCTTTGTGTAATCACAATGAAAAAGATAAGGCATGTTCCTACTGATTACTTAATTTATATAATTTTTTTACCCTACAGTTGCTTATTAGTGAGGACAATATGCACTATTTTAACACAATTATCATAAATTGAAAACACACATTAATGGTACCTAACAGTTATTAGTTATTAGTTTGTATCCCAAAGCTCTTTTCTAAAAAGGAAAAAAAAAAATATGGCTCGATCACTTATTCTGAACTGCAATCTGAAGACTGAGTAATGCTATCTCAGGTAGATGCTTGCATTCGGTTTAGTTTGAAAGACCCACTCACAGACACATAACCATTTTCAACAAGCTTTACTTCATCCCCCCACCCCCTCTTCCTGTGTTTTTTCCTAGTGGGGCTCTTGGATCCTTACTAGCCCCAGTGTGTATTAAACCACCTAATTTCAATTTATATTCTCTTGCAAACTTGTTCACATATAACTCTTTTTTAACCTATATTTTTTTAACCCTATATTTTTTTTAAAATTTAAAGTTTTTATTTTCAAGAAAATAAAAGACAAAAATGGGTACAGAACAAAGAATAGGGAAGGGTAAAAAGGGAGGGGGGGGGGCATAGGAGGCGACAAGCCAGTATCTGTTTACATATGACACAGTATATCAAACAATATCAAAATATCAAAACGTCAAAATATATCACAATGTCAAAAACCCCATGTCTCAAGTAAGTGTTGTATAATATCTATAGACAGGTAATCTATTGCTGTTTTTAACCCACATCCTATTTTAGGTTGTGTTCTATCACCCTAATTCTCTGTGTTATTCAGGTTAAAGTATCTCAAATGGGGATAACGTGTAGTTGTAGCATTGAAGTGTATTGGGATGGGGACCTTAACTATTAGGTCTAGATTTCTTGGCTAGTGGGTCTAGATTCATTATCTACCAGAGTGATCCACGGTGTCCATATCTCTGTTCTATCTCTCTCTTTTGTGCATAAGACTCTGCAGAGAGTATCTCATATTTATAGTATTGCTGTCCTTTGTTTAGGATTTCTTTACGTGAGGGGCATTTCGTGCTTTTCCAGTATTGGGCCAGTAAGTTTTGTGCTGCTAAAATAACCAGAGAGGCTATTTTCTTATGTTTTTTATCCCATTGGTCCGGAAAGATCAATAGCAGTGCCAATATTGGTGTGATAGGAGATGCATAATTCAGAGATTGGTGCAATATTCACTGAACCTGTTTCCATAGTGGTTATATCACGGTAGAGGTGGGGTACAATGTTATTCTTTGCGGTCGATGTATTTTCGGTGCCCACATTATATGTAAGATAGGATGAGGGTATGCTTTGTCAATTTCCATGTCCACCCATTAGAACGTGTGTTTAGGGGCATGGAGCTTTATGGCGGATTTGAGAATAGCCGCCTCATAATAGGTGGTAATTTTTGGTACCCCTAGGCCTCCTGTGGGTTGTGTCTGTTGGAGTAGGAGGATAGGTAATCTAGGTTTTGTCTTGTTCCATATAAATCTAGACAGAGTGGTCTGTAGTGTTTTTAGGATGTGTGGTGGGATAGGAAGGGGTAACATCCGAAATACATAGAGAATTTGGTGTAATATTATCATCTTAATAGTGTGGATTTGGCTGAGCCATGATAGGCGGACCTGTTCCCAACCTTGAAAAAGTGAGGTGCATGTGTGTGGTAGTGGGCCGTAGTTCAGGGTTACAGGGTCCTGGCGGCATGTAGAGCAGGTTTCACTCCTAGGTACGTTATATGGTTCTGTCTACAGTCAAATAGAAAGGTCTGGCGTAGTTTATCCTCTTGCAGTGTGAGTATGTGTAGTGGTAAAGCTTGTGTCTTAGCCGCATTGAGTTTATAGTACAATACTTTTCCGTACTCTTGTAGTAGGTTCATGAGACGGGGTAATGATATATCAGGTTTGCAGATGGTTAGTAGAATGTCATCTGCGAACATTGATAGTTTGTAATTTGAATGTCTTATGGATATTCCTGAGATTAATGGGTCTTGTCTAATTTTGATTGCTAGGGGTTCTAAGGCAAGGATGAAAAGAAGTGGGGATAGAGGGCATCCTTCTAGTCTAGTGCCGTTAGTGAGGTTAAAGGGTGATGAAATTAACCCTGACTGATATACTCGGGCAGTAGGATTACTGTATAATGTCATTATGCCTTGGATCATTTCCTTTGGGAACCCATATTTAGTGAGGACCGTTGTCATGTATGCCCAGTTAAGTCTATCAAATGCTTTTTCAGCATCTAGTGCCAACAGGAGGCTCTCTGTTCTCTCTGTATCGATGTGAGACAGTATGTTAAGGATCTTTCTGGTATTATCGGAGCCCTGTCTACCTTTAATAAATCCCGATTGGTCGTTGTGGACTATACGAGTCAATATAGGGTTTATTCTATTCGCTAGGAGTTTAGCATAAATGTATGTATCACAATTTAATAGGGAAATCGGTCGGAAGTTGGGACACTTGGTTGGAGGTTTTCCTGGTTTCGGTAGAGTAGTAATATGGGCTTGTAACATCCCTGCAGGCATGATCCCTTTTGGGAAACAATGGTTGAACAGTGCCATCAGATAAGGTGCTAATATATCTTTGTATGTATAGTAGTAGAGGTTTGTAAACCTATCGGGTCCCGGGGATTTGTGTTTTGGGAGTTGTTTTAGGATGTCTATAATTTCTTGTGTTGTGAATGGTTGTATCAGACCTCGGCTTTCTTCTGCGGTAAGGGTAGGTAAAGGAATATCTGTCAGGAAGGTATCTATGTCTTCTTATTTGGGTATATGGCAGTCAGACCCCTTTGCCAGATTATATAGATCACTGTAGTATTTGCCAAATTAGTCTGCTATTTCTTGTGGGTTAGTGAGTTTGTCTCCTTCTTTCGTATGTATAAAAGCTATTTTGGATGATATGGTCCTTGCTTTTAGTTGTGCCACCAAGACTTTTTAACCTATATTTTAAAGGGATACTATAGTCACCAAAACAACTTTAGCTTAATGAAGCAGTTTTGGTGTATAGATCATGCCCTTTCAGTGTCACTGCTCAATTCTCTGCCATTTAGGAGTTACATCACTTTGTTTATGCAGCCACAGCCACACATCCCTGCATGTGACTTACACAGCCTTCCTAAACACTTCCTGTAAAGAGTTATCTAATGTTTATACTTCCTTTGTTGCAAATTCTGTTTAATTAATAATTTTGTTTCTCCTTCTCTGTTAATAGCTTGCAAGATCCTACAGAAGCCTCCTGTTTGTAATGAAAGTTAAATCTACAGAGCAGGAGATAAAAACTTTTAAATTATGTTACATCTGATTGAAAATGAAACCATTTGCTTTCCATGCAGGCTGTGTCAGTCAAAGCCAGGAGGGCTGCATGAACAGAAACTGACGTGATTTAACTCCTAAATGGCAGTGAATGTAGCAGTGAAACTTCTGAGGCATGATTTCTACATCAAGACTGCACCATTAAGCTAAAGTTGTTTTGGTGACTATGTCCCTTTAATCTCTTTCTCAATGACATTAGACTTCATTTTACCAGTCTGTTTTGGTCCAACTCACCAGACCTTGTTACTTCTTGCCAATAGTAATCTACTCGGATTTTTCCTCATTCTTAAGGTACACGTTAATTGCTGTGTAATGATGACCAATGAAGGCAGAGGTTCCTAAATAAGGGAGCTATATACAAATATGCAACAGTAAAATTATTGTAATAAAACTATTCTAATATCAACATGACACACCATTGTGAGATTTACAGAAATAAATAAAAAAAAAAACAAGAAATTTGATATTTTATGCTTAAACTAATATTATTGCTATATAAAAAACCTCCTCGTAAACTATCTATGGCAATTTTGTGAACATTATGTAATGTCCTCTGTTACAAAACAAAGTTGAATAAAATTGGCAATGAATGAACCTCTTGAATAGCTGAAACTGGTAATTCAAATGAATTTTAACAAGAGATTAGGGTTGTCATAGTAATATGACTGCATTTATCTGTTTTTCTTTGGTTGGCCTCATTCTTTACGAGGACGGTGTCTTAAAAACTGTAAATTAATTTGCATCAGTATACACCCTAGGTATCTTTTAAAAATCTATTTGTTAGCAGAACAATAACAGAGTATCTTTGCCAGACTCTGTAAAAGGATATTTGTGGACAATAAAACAAAATGGAGACTCAAAAAGTCAAACATCTGCCAACTGACAACTTTCTTACAAAAACACATTCAAGTGCCTTGAACAAGTGCCTTGAACTATTTTGTATAGCATATTTAGAAAGATTAGGCTTTTTCCGTAAACTGCAGTTATGAAGAGTTTTTATGTAATATATGTATTTTGGAAATAAAGCAGTCAGGGTTGTGGTACAGTTATTTACATTGTATAATAAGATCAGCTGAAATGGTTGACATTCTGCAGGGAAATAAAATAAAATTCATAAAATATATCTTTTAACAAAACAGTTTTGGTGGGATTTTGTATTTAACAGGTCTCATAAATAGTGATGTCCCGAACGGTTCTCTGGCGAATAGTTCCTGGCGAACATCGCATGTTCGCGTTCGGCACGGATGGCGAACATATGCGATGTTCGGTCCGCCCCTATTCTTCATCATTGAGTAAACTTTGACCCTGTACCTCACAGTCAGCAGACACATTCCAGCCAATCAGCAGCAGACCCCCCTCCCAGACCCTCCCACCTCTTAGACAGCATAACATTTAGATTAATTCTAAAGCTGCATTCTATTTTTTTTTTGTATTATTTTTTTTGTGTGTGTTTATTATACATTATACTCCATAGCCAGTAACCTGTGTTTATTATACATTATCCCCCATAGCCAGTAACCTGTGTTTATTATACATAATAACCCATAGCCAGTAACCGGTGTTTATTATACAGTATCCCCCCATAGCAAGTAACCTGTGTTTATTATACATTATCCCCCATAGCCAGTAACCTGTGTTTATTATACATTATCCTCCCCATAGCCAGTAACCTGTGTTTATTATACATTATACCCCATAGCCAGTAACCTGTGTTTATTATACATTATCCCCCCATAGCCAGTAACCTGTGTTTATTATACATTATCCCCCCATAGCCAGTAAACTGTGTTTATTATACATTATCCCCCATAGCCAATAACCTGTGTTTATTATACATTATCCCCCCATAGCCAGTAACCTGTGTTTATTATACATTATCCCCCATAGCCAGTAACCTGTGTTTATTATACATTATCCCCCCATAGCCAGTAACCTGTGTTTATTATACATTATCCCCCATAGCCAGTAACCTGTGTTTATTATACATTATCCCCCATAGCCAATAACCTGTGTTTATTATACATTATCCCCCCATAGCCAGTAACCTGTGTTTATTATAAATTATCCCCCATAGCCAGTAACCTGTGCTTACTATACATTATCTCCCCCATAGCCAGTAACCTGTTTTTGTTATACATTATCCCCCCACAACCAGTAACCTGTGTTTATTATACATTATCCCCCCACAACCAGTAACCTGTGTTTATTATACATTATGCCCCCATAGCCAGTAACCTGTGTTTATTATACATTATCCCCCCATAGCCAGTAACCTGTGTTTATTATACATAATCCCCCCATAGCCAGTAACCTGTGTTTATTATACATTATCCTCCCATAGCCAGTAACCTGTGTTTATTATACATTATCCCTCCCATAGCCAGTAACCTGTGTTTATTATACATTATCCCCCCAGAGCCAGTGACCTGTGTTTATTATACATTATCTGGTGTAACAGTAGTGTACATTTAAAAAAAAAAATACAGGGGGCTTGTTGTCACCTTTCAGGGACCCTTGGTGTTGTACGTGGCTGGGTGAAGGAAGAGACCTTCAATGACATCAGTGAGGACAAGGACGGGACATGGCTAGCTTGGTATCCAACCTTGTGCAAATGGGGAGTTTGCCGGACTCTGTATCAACTATGTAATTTTCCATGGGAGTTTTGCCATGGATCCCCCTCCGGCATGCCACAGTCCAGGTGTTAGTCCCATTGAAACAACTTTTCCATCACTATTGTGGCCAGAAAGAGTCCTTGTGGGTTTTAAAATTTGCCTGCCTATTAAAGTCTATGGCGGTTCGCCCGGTTCGCCCGTTCGCGAACATTGGCGGAAGTTCGCGTTCGCCGATCGCGAACGGAAAATTTCATGTTTGCGACATCACTACTCATAAACAATGTTTTATTTGTGGTTCCCATATAGTGATTGTCTTGTCCCCCAGTCACAGGATACTTGTAACGGCTACATCTATATAAAGGAATTCAAGAATGTGTGGCATGTGTATATGGATAGCAACAAAAACAGAGAATATGAGAGCTCTGAGAGGTACTCAGTAGCTTGTCCTATGATAAATTTCCACTCAGGTTTTAAAATAGTGTTTGCTCACTTATGCCACTACAGAGAGAACCAGTTCCAAGGCATATCAGACTGATGCCAGAACTGAAGTGGAAGGAACATCTCTCTGTATGTAGGATGACAGCACATGGTGGTTATAAGTAGAACAAGGGCACTAGGCCTAACCTGGAGGCTGTCATGTTATGTGGGAGAGAGTTAGTTAACACATGGGCCCTCTGGGGTTTTGCTTAGATTTTCTGCATGCCTGTACCAAGGTATGATACCTCTCCGGCCCCAGACCTTGTTGAGGGTTAACCGCTTCTGTCCACAGACTTGGGGGCTCTCAGAGTCCAAATCCTTCCCCAACTGGGGATAACAGATGTGATCAAATTTCTTCTGTTGTTTAATGCTAGCAGGCTTCTGCTTGTGTGGACAGCATTGCAGGGGTGAGCCCCAGATGACTCTCAACCGAGAAGAGCCAGTAATGCAGAGGACAGGCAATGGAGCATAATCTTCTACCGGGATACGTGAGCAGGTCGGTCGAGTGGGGACCAGGATAATCCACGCCAGTCTGGGGGAAGAGGGAGGTAGGAGAATTACGGATTTGTGTTGCTAGATTAAGAGTAAGGAAATTGGTCGCCTTTACCCAGCTCTGATGTTGAAAGGACACAGCTTGCTGCTGTAGCTCCCATTAGCTATATGCCTCATGTCTGGTATCAATAGGTTTGTTGGAGTGTCTCTGTAGAATAGAGCACCTCAGATTGAAGATCCCAGCTCTGAAACTAAGGGTATTGCGGTAAACAGCACGGGACATGTCTTGTCTGCTTGCAGGTCAGACCCTTCCCCCACTGAAGGCGCTTTTGGTGGTGGTCATCATGGGCACTTTGACAGGCGTCAGGCTACTCTGCCCCATTCACAGCAAACTGTGGTGACACTTTTCTATCATAGCTAACATTAAGTGAAACAGTGATCTATGTTATCAGACCAGACAGGCTAGCCTTCGCTTCCTAGGCACATCAATTAGCCTTGGGCACCCATGATCCTGATTCTGGTTTATCAGTTATCCTTCCTTCACCACTTTTGGTAAGTATTAACCACTGCATACCAGGAACACCCCACAAGACTTTCTGTTTTAGAGATGCTCTGACCCAGTTGTCTAGCCATAACTATTTGGCCCTTGTCAAAGTCACTCAGATCTTTTCGCTTGCCCATCTTTTCATGCTACCAACACATGAAATTCACTATTTAAGCGTTTGTTTCGTGTTTTGATAAAGGTCCCGTGGAAGGACCAAAAGGTTTTTCGGAATACATTCAAGATGTCAGAAAATAATTCCAGTGAGTGTTTTTATCTGTGTAACTATATATATAAATATACATTTGTGCTTTTCTTTTTTTTTGCCTCTAATGTTCTATTTTTTGGCTTCCTTGATCTGTGAATAAAATAATTTGATCTGTGAACCAAGTGGTGGGAAAATATCAGTATACTGCAAAATACTGACATATTGTCCATTTTGTTTGCTTCATGATTCACCTATGCAGCTTTTAGAAGTTACAGAACTAAGAAAAACTTTTGAAATGGACAAATTGCAATTCATTTGAAACCAAATGCACAAGTCTAATGTGAAGCAATCACCATGTATACCAGTAGGATGTTTCTATTGGTTGATTGCCTTTTACAACTTGCATATACACTTATCATCTTTTCAACCAGTCACACTTTTACACATCTCCTGGAGTGTAATCAGTATAAAATGATGAATGTACTGTGAAATCGTACAGTCTTTGTAATCCTGGTAAAGTTATTTCTCAGTGAAACGTTAAACCTAAAGGAAAGATGAGAATTCAATGGTGTGAGTAAACCGACTATTCAAAATTATTTATAATTTTTTTTCTTTTGGGTTTTACATTTCTTGGAAGAATAACTATGTTAATAATTATGCTATTTTACGGTATATCAATCATTTCTTAAAGATTACATTATGGTTATATTTATGTTTTAAACTGAATACATATAAAGTTTCCTTGTCACCTTTTTTTCTAAATATATCTTTATTCTAAATATATCTGAATATGTGCGTTATGAAACACATTCATCAGTTGGACGAAGTTTAGCACAAACACACCTTTTTTCCCTTTTTGTTTAGCATACACAGACACACACACACAGTAATTGCTATGTCATATTACAGATAAGAAAGAGGAAATAATTGTATTATGTGCTATTGTGTAGAAAAAGCCCAGTATATCAGATATGTAATGGCTGTACTGTCTATTCAGGTCTACGTGGGGAAGTTATGCCAGGTATATGCATTGTGTGTGTACAAAAGCAGAAGTAATTGGACAGTAAGTTCCAAAAAACTACAATGAAAGGAAGGGCCACTGCAATGGACACCAATCCAATCCAGTCCTACGTACAGTATGTACCTTTGGATGTATGTGAACTTTTTCTTGTTTGTTGTACATTGGTTAGATTGCTGTGTGTTTACACTACTATTTTGATCTTTATCATTTTTCTGTCCGTCAGGTCTATATCAGTCCACCAGCCATAAAAAAAAAAAAAACCTATGTACTATGGGTGACATGCGTAATATAGGTTGCCTACAAATAATATATAAAATGACTTTATTTAGGAATTGTCTTACTGTTTAAGTTTAAACACACTAAAATTACATATGACTTATAAGGGCAGAGTAAACTATATATTTAAAGAAAGGCAATTTTATTAAATGATTTAGCAACCAGTTAAACCAGAAACATTTTTTGTTTTGCTTAACAAAATTATCAATGACTGTTATGTTTCTTTCCTTTGATTTTGTTTTTTATGTATGAATAACTGATTAGAATGATGATTTAATTTAAAAAGAAAAAAATACAACTATTAAAAAACAATACAGCAATACTGAACATTTTTAGTTTGATTGGAAATATAGACACAATCTAAGAAAAAAAGTGACAAAGTGAAAAAACAAAACAAATGACTGCCAATACAGCTTAATTTGAAAAATTATACTCTTCTTTTTTTCACCTGAACTTTGTAAACATGCAACATCAAAGGTATGTGAGTACGCATAACTAACATTTAACAAATAACAAATTATTTTATATTTAAATGGAATTATTCTGAAATTATAGGATCAATGCTACTTAATTTAAATTAATTCCATAAATTATGTGTCCATTTAATATGTGGACATCTCCAGAGAGATCCAATGGTCAGTTTAAGCAAAAGGAAAAGTGATCTATAACACAGACAACACTTCTTGACCTATTGATGTTTTCCAGATCTTGTTGAGGATTTATAGTATTAGAACTTTGGCATAGAAGGACATATTTTGTCACGATACCTGTGGATAGAAGAATATTGCAAGAATAATTAAAAAACGTAAGGTGGAATGATCTACTCTACATTTTCTTTATTATTATTATTATGTTATTATTTATATAGCGCCATTAAATTCCACAGCGCTTTACAATGGGTGGACAAGCAGACATGTAGTTGTAACCAGACAAGTTGGACACACAGAACAGAGGGGTTGAGGGCCCTGCTCAATGAGCTTACATGCTAGAGGGACTGGGGTAAAGTGACACAAAATGCAAGGATAGTATTAGACTAGTGACAGTTGCAAGAGAGGAATCAGTTGGGAGCTATTAACAGTTTAATTGATATGCTTTTATGAAGAAGTGGGTTTTTAATTATTTTTTGAATGGAGTGGAGACTCCTTCAAAAATATTCTAATATCAATTAAATGCATTACTCATTAAAATTAAACTGTTATTAAACTGCAAGTCACAATAACCATGGCAACAAATGTATCTGGGAGTGTGTGGTGACAACAGGTGACCATCTTTGACCTTGACCTGATTTTGACAGTCATTGTGTCCCGAGTTTTGAGCATCTAAACAAGTGCACTATGAGATTATTCAGATTATCAAATTGTGCACAGTTCTAGTAAAAAAGTGCAGCTTCTGACCTAAGCTTCACAGTGCAAAGGTAAACCAGGGGATGCACTGAATTGAGACATTTACTTATATCTATATGCATTAATTACAAAATAATACAATACTTACACATGCAAAATTTTAGGTTTTCTTTTATTTTCAGTAATATCAAGAAAATAATGGTAATTTTCCTTTACTAAATTCTGAGGTAGCAAGAAAAAATCTTTGAATGCATGGGGTCTTTATCCCATGAGTCATCGTTTTATTACATTTTAATTTTAATTCACTAAATAGCAATGAATTTAATTGTTGATTTGGGAATATTGTCCAACTCCGCTACAGTCTCGGCTTATCATATTCTAGACTTATTTTAGACTCTATCCTTGCAATCTATTTTTAGTTCACTACAGTTCACTGTTTTGTGAATAACCCTTTGTGAATCTCAGTTTGTGTTAGGCATGGAAGCGTTAACACATTTTTTTTTATAGTTTATCAATTACATGATCGTCTTGAATACTTAACACCTCTTTTAATATGTTTAACATTCTAGCTCATAGATGCTGTCAGACATATTTTTTACAAAAGAAATCTGAATAATAATTGAATAATCATACTTCATTTTCATTTTACATGACGGGGTCTTTTGTATGGCACAAGCGAAAATTCTGGGGATTATATTACAACAGTGATATTTAGAAATTAATCTGAAGGAGAGACTATCAAAATGATTAAAACCTGCCATTGGCCAGCTTTATTGTACCTTAGACAGGTTCCAAGTGGCTGGTGGTTCATGGTACACTGGTTTTATCACGATTTATTGTGGCAATTTACCTTCCATTAAAGAAAGAAATTACAGATTTATTGTTCTTCGGCCATTCATTTTGTGTTTAAATCCTCATCCTCTACCACCGTCCTTGTTGAAAAAGTGAAAATTAATATTGTAGAACAGTTTTGCTTACGTATGGCATATTCTTGCTATAACTTTCGAGTAGAACGTGAAGGACAAGAATACAAATCCTTACTTCAAGACTATATAGTTGTTGTTTTTAATACCTCGATCATCATTATTCAACTATTTACCAGAATTATTGGATCACATTAATGCATAACAATCAATTTATCTTGGAAAAGCACGAGTTGGATTATTTCCACAATAAAAATGTCTAAAAGCAGAAATAAGCATTATATCATGTAAGATATTAACAGGAAATTAGAAATCTGTCAGCTGCTGACTTCTGCATTTCACAACTATTTTCAGTCAGTCAGCAGAGCTTTTGTCAGAGGAAACAGAATGTGGAGGATCAGGACTATATTTATAAATCATTATTTCTTGGTCAGGTTGAACTAAAGATTGAGCTCAAGTCAAACTCAATACTGTGTTTTCTGGAATTGGTAAACAACAATGCTGAATTATATATTTAGTATTAATTATATCTCTTTTTTTTAAAGAATGCTGAAGATGATGATTGTCAGCATATTTTTCTTGGGAGAATTCTATCACTTTGACAAACTTTGCCAGTGATAGACAACCGGCTACTCTCCAGCGATTAATGAGCTATAATACTAATAATCCGGGTGGGTCATCAAAAACACAAAGGATCTATGGTACTTACCTAGGTATGAATGTTCTACAATGCAGGTAATGTAATGTACTTATTGATAGAAAGTTAGGTTTTACAACTGTTATACTAACACAGATTGCCCCAAGATGTCCAATAACAACTATCACAGACCCCAGAACTCACTAGTGACGTCATTGTGGGTGGCGTTATTAATTAATTAATGCAGCGTCCCGGCGTCCCTCCTAATGCTGGACCCGGCCGCCGATCCACAAAATGCATGGAGTGAGAGGCTCTGGGGGTGAGTAACCTCTCCCTCCTTTAGTGCGACCACGCCTATCAGGCGCGGCCACACTGTCGTGTGACCGTACCGATCAGGTGCGTTCACACTGAGGTGCCGATCAGGCACCGTGACACAAACACAAATTATAAAAGAAGATCCCTCAGGTGATGAATGCCTTCCATCTTGATATTTGAAAACATTTAAAAGAAACAAGGTCTTAATGACTGGGTACATCTATACTCCTTTCTTTTCCACGCTATACAGTGCAGCCAAGTGTGTGCCGTGGATTGGAGAGGCAGCTGATCTCCCAGCCCTGGGGGTGCCTGAGTCCCAGATGTGATTTGCTTGTGCTTCATACCCCGCGCCCTTTTTGACCAGCAAAAGTTATCCCGGTCTCCATTGGGGAGGTTCCCTTGCTCACTTTGAGTCTCCAAGTATAAGGCTAACTGCAGGCCTGCATCAGCGCTACCTACCAAAGATGACTGCCAGCCATGTGTGTATTTAGCAGCAATTGCCTACAATTTTAGCTGAAACTGTACCACAGAGCAAACATTAAAGCTTCCAACTCTACTACCATACCAGATTCAAATTTGATGTCATAAGGCAGGACTACAAGGAATGATGGGAGTGAGCACAGGACTTATCTTCTGTATTTGTATTCACTTTTTGTATCACACAGCTTTGTTACAATGCTGCCACCCATCCCATGTGTTCCCTATAAAGGGTTAATAAATATATAGGGGTGTATATAAAAAATACCCCTCTCTGTCTCAGTGTGGAGATATCTTGTCCAGAAGCTCAAGGAAGCAGGCTGAAGGGTCAGTGTTAGGACCCGCTTAGGGGGGTCTGCCTTGACGTTGGCAGGTGGGCATTCCCTCCAATGGCCATTGGAGTAACTAAATTACCTCCATTTGTTTAACCCCTTAAGGACACATGACATGTGTGACATGTCATGATTCCCTTTTATTCCATAAGTTTGATCCTTAAGGGGTTAAATATACATAGGGATTAAGGAGAGAGCGCAGGTAACTTGTTTTTCTTTATTTTTTACTATATATATTGGGGCTGATGTGTATTGTAGTCGTTGCTGCCACCCAGGAATGATGGGAGTGAGCGCAGGACTTATATTTGTGGACTGTATTTGTATTCATAAGGCAGGACTACCTGGTCCCAGAGCCATGCATGGAATTTCCTCTGGACACCGTCCATACCTGTGTAGCATCACCACTTTGTGGTGGGGCGTCAAGTGAGACTTTAGGGACTGCAATTTTAGAGTGAGAAATGACCTGCTAGTTGACAGAGGCTGTGGGCTGCTCCTGGGGCTTGTGCATTGCTCTATAGTGATCCACTTTGGGGAGCTGGTAAAATATGGCAAAACTGCTTTCCCACTGAGTGGTATAGATAGAGGAAGCACAGGGTGGGCCTGCCTATTGTATTGTTATGGAACACACGTTGGTTTGTCCTCTTTATATTTTTTCTTATGTGCTTTCCCTGTTATATCTTAAACTATGTCATGTTGTCTATGCACAAGTCATTTTGCTTAACTCTTTGCAATTTATTAATAATTAATACTTCTGTGCACTAAGCCAATAAACTATCTCTCTTATAATTATAAAATGTGGTATTATTTTTGATTGTGAGTGAGCTATTCCAATCAGTTATTTGTATACTGTCATATTTGCATAACTGACTATGTATCTTCTCAGTAATACTAAATAAAGAAAGAGTGACAAACAAAAATGTATTTTTGTCTCTCAATAGGATATTTTTTTGTTTTTTGTTGGAGGACTTATAAGGTCAAAAACTATTTTTTTTTCATAATTTAAAGGCACATTTAAAGTAATGTTTAAGCAATTTGAAAATATTTTTTTAGGTATGAAATACTTTTTGGATCCATTTCGGGTGTTCCACATACTTTGTTAGGAACTGATGGTCCTTGGCATTTTACTAAAAGTTTGTTTCTGTTTGGATGCCTCACTCCATATCAAGGTATTTTGCAGAGGAAATCATTCAGTCAACTGTGACAGTCGCAGATCCTTTGGACCAAACAGTGATTCTCCCTTATCATCTGTAATATGTATGGACTATTTCTACCTATAATTAGTAGTTTTTTTCTACTACAACACCTTTAGTATTATTTTCAAAATAATCTGAATCATGATAAGCGTCATCTCTAGCTTCTCATCTCAATGGGATCTGACTTCCACTACTTTCTAACATTGTGGATTTTGCCACTCTACTTCTTTGTCACTTCTGCCTGAGAAAATTACATCGTTATTACGTAATTGTTCCATGTTCTCTTTGAAAGGATCAAGCTTATCTTTCTTAAAGGCTCTGGAGGCATTAATAGTGGTTTGAATAGTTAGATTTATTCAAATCTCTCTTCCCTATAATGTGTTTGCTAAATGAAGGACCTGCATTGTTATTAGACTCCACAAACAAAACTCATACATATCATGAGTCATAAAGTCCTTGTTTTTTTATCCACAGGTGAGGACGTTCATTCAAAACTATTAGTGATAAATAGTTAAATAAAATATTAGCCATAATTCCCATTATACATAAAGGCATTAGTAAATGATCCTCATCAAAAGGCAAAATTAAAATATAATTCACCTGTTTCCTCAGTAGGATTAGGGGCTTTAACATCAATATTCTTCTCGTTTGCAGTATATTTAGAAGGATTCCCACTACCAGATGGCAATACTTTATCCTTAATATTCAGGACATTAGACGGTATTATCTTAGTTAGTTAAGAACCTGAACAATTATGACCAATATTTGGAGCCTAAACAATGTTAAATGATTTATTTATTTTGCAGACAACTGGAGAAAGATGTCTAAATCAAAAAATATAGATACGACAGTTAAAGTTGGAAATGAAAAGATCAACGTGAGATTAACATTTATGCCTAAATCGCCATATTGAAGAAGTGATCAAACCCACTAAATAAATGGTCCAAGATTTAAAAGACAAGAAGTCTAATAAAACATTGGATTTCTAATCTTAGCACACAAGAGGTAAAATCAAGAGGGATTTCTCTTTTTTTAAAGCAGAGACATCCTAAATGTTTAATGTAATTCTCACAACACTGTGAAACACATACTGCTGAGCACATAAAGGGGTTTGCCAGTCACCAATGAAAACATTCTCAGAAACCACCCCTACCAAGCAACAAAATGTATGAGTGAGTGGGGAAAAACCCCAAATCCAAGGGAGAGAATGAAACCAATATGGTGGTCAAGACAACCACCATACTGAACCTTGCCACACCTAAGGTTGCTACCACTGCCTAAGTGAAATAAAGGAAACTAATAGAAACATGACTAAACTAATAAATTAATTGGATGCTCATTAGTAGCAGGGACGGCCTTGGGGTGTACGACACAGCTCACACATGGCAAGGTGAGAGGTGTGCATCGGGGAGCTAGATCAGGTACCCAAAGGGGGGGGGGAGTTCCTGCTTCCCCAACAACTAGACTACTGCTGCACTGCCTCTGTGTGTGGCTGTTTGCTTGTGTGTGTGTGTGTGTGTGTATGTGTGTGTGACTGTCTGCCTGTGTGTGTGTGACTGCCTGTGTGTGTGTGACTAACTTCTTCTGTGTTTGTGACTGTCTGTCTGTGTGTGACTGTCTGCCTGTGTGTCACTGTCTGCCTGTGCGTGTGTGTGTGACTGTTTGCCTGAGTGTGTGTGTTTGTGCCTGACTTTCTGCCTGTGTGTATGTGTATGTGTGTGTGTGTGTGTGTGTGTGTGTGTGTGACTGTGACTGTGACTGTTTGCCTGTGTGTGACTGTAACTTTGCCTATGTGTGTGACTGCCACTGTGTGTGTGTGTTTGACTGTCTGCATGTAACTGTGTGTTATTGTCTGCCTGTAACTGTGTGTGTGTCACTTTCTGCCTGTTACTGAGCATGTGTGACTGCCTGCCTGTAACTGTGTGTGACTGTCTGCATGTAACTGTGTGTGAGTGTCTGCCTGTAACTGTGTGTGACTGTCTGTCTGTAACTGTGTTTTTTGCTGTCTGTGTGTATGTGTGACTTTCTGCCTGTGTATGACTGTATCTTTGCCTGTGTGACTGCAACTTTGCCTGTGTGTGTAATTGTAACTGTGACTGTCTGCCTGTAACTGTGTGTGTCTGTGTGACTGTCTGCCTGTCTGCCTGTAACTAAGTGTATATGACTTTCTGCCTGTGACTGAGCGTGTGTGGCTGTCTGCCTTTGTGTGTGAGTGTCTGCCTGTAAGTGAGCATGTATGACTTTCTGCCTGTAACTATGTGTAAATGTCTGCCTGTAACTGTGTGTGTGTATATCTGCCTGTAAATGTGTGTGTCTGTCTACCTGTTAATGTGTGTGTGTGACTGTCTGCCTGTAACTGAGTGAGTGTGTGTGTGTGTGACTGTCTGCCTGTATATGTGTTTGTGTGTGTGTGTGAGTGTCTGCCTGTAATTGAGCGTGTGTATAACTGCCTGTAACTGAGCATGTTATTGCTCCTCTCTCTGTTTTCAAGGTCTTCTAAGTAACAATGTTGTTGCTGGAGACGTGTGGTTAATTTTGCAACCTGCGCTTGTACGGCAGTGAGTTGGGAGTATACATGGTCTTTATTTCCTCCAGGGATACTACCCACTTGCCAAGATGGCAGAGGTCAGCACTGAGTTCAAAGAATATTGTCTGGAAGGATGACTCCAGTCTGTCCAGCATTTGAGTCATGTCTTCTTTAGAAGGTAAGTGCTGTATTATTTCTCTGTTGTCTGCCTCTGACATGCACACAGAGCAATCCGATGGTGGGGAACTGCTCGGTCATACATTCTCTCCATATGCAGATGGTGCCATGTCGGGGACTGCCTCACCAGAAAAGTGCCAAGCATTGTCGTGAAAACTATTTAGTTAGGGCTTCTAAATACCTTTTATTGCTTGACGAGGAGGAGAGCAGCACTAATGCGTGGCCAACAAGGTTTTTTTAAACTATTTGCCCTTTGGATGCAAGCAAATAGTTGCCATTTTTAAGTATGTCTATTGGCTGTTTCAGACTTCTAAATTTTGGACGAATCCTGATTACCGAAACATCATACAAATCTTGATTTGTCCTAAGCCAAATTCAGAAGTCTGGTAAAGAGGGAAAAGCAATGCTCGTCTGTTTAAGGGAGCAGCAAATACATGGAATGCTGGAATGCTGGAATGTTGGCTAGAGAGATTCCATCCCACGATGCCTGTAAAATAATGATGGAGACCTGGCACAGCGGGACCCATTAGCATTCCAATTCAATAATGGAGGGTGGATAAATCACTGTCCCTCTATCATTAGCCATGACCAGCAGGTGGGGGATCTATTCAAAATTACGGGGAAATCATACTGTCCCCACAAAATTATAATACTCAACACATATATAATACAAGTAAAATAAGCTTTGACATTGTCTTGAACATATGAGGTATTTTATTTATTATTATTTGATGATTTAAATATAATATTTCTATCATAAACATTTGTCTCTTTCTTAAGAAAGTTATACAATCAGGGGTTGACATTTTTGGATGTAAAATGAAAACGCCAGCCGGTCTGCATAGAGGGTTAAATATGAATTTGTTTACTCCTTATCCTTAGAAGTCCCATTAGAAGAGAAGAACAATGGCTGGTGTATATTTCAATAAGTCTTCAAAAGGAGTAAGTGGATAAAAGCCAAGATTAGGGTTTGTGCTTTTCCAGTGGGGATTGCTCTCATTACCCCCCAGGCTGGGAAAAGCTCTTTCTCTCTTTTATTTTGTTAACATTTTTTGGAATAAAATAATATGAATAAAAATTAGTTTGACAAATTAATAGAGGATTATATGACTTTTGTTGAGCTATTTTAGAGATGAAATATATACATACTGGGTAATTTTCACTTCTGATAAATGTATGTAGTTGCGATAGTAATTAATTATGGTTTTGATATTGATAAGGAATGGAAATCTATAATACTTATGAATATGTTAAACGTAATAATAATAATCAGTAGGATTGCGAGCTGAAAGAGAATCGTGGTACTGGAAAATGATTATTATTATTGTGATAATAACCACAATTTACTTATATGTATATTGTGAACCAAGATATCTACGTTTTCTCTATATGAAGATGACACCATGAGTTTTTACATCGACTTTTGTCTGTTCAAGCACTCGCATGTAAGTCACAATGTCTAGAATGCTAGCTTGTAAGTTCACCTCATTGCTGACTTCATGCCAAGTTCAGCAAACTGGGTAACTTACGCAAGGTAAATGAAGATGATAAACAAGGAATACACATCCATTGGTTGAAACAAATAGAACACAGTTTATTTTAAAAGAAGTAAAAAAATGAAACAATATATTGTTAGAGAGATCTCACAAAGTTTGGCAGAGGGTAGTAAGCAAGAACGATCAACTGGAACTCGCAGCTAGCAGATATCTGTGTGGATGGTCCTACTTACAATATGTGGACATATTTGCAAAAACATAATAATTCAGGGATATCATTTTTATTTGTGGGGTAATGGTTTCTCGATCCAAGGATAAATCTGACTGCCATTCTTTCCTAGTTTGTTACGAAATTGGAAGTGCTTTAAACTGTTTTTTGGTTTTTCTTTTTGCCTTCTTTTGAATCAACAGCAAAAACTGTTGTAAGAAAGGCTGAACTTGGTGGATACATGTCTCTTTTCAGCTACGTAATAATGTAACTAATATGTTTTTGAGAGATGGGACAGTTGACGTCATGAGGTTGGACATCAGATATTCTTGCACAGCCTGAGGGAACAATCTGTGAACAGCTAAATCATGCAAACTACTCTAGCACAATCACTCTCAATGCTGGGCTAGTAATTGCCCTGCACAATTTCTCCTGCTATAATTTGCCAACATACCAACTCACCCCCAGTTACTTTTAATATACCAGTCCAGGAACTTGTAGATATGTACACGCTGAACAGGCACACACTGTATATATTTTCACTTGGGGCCTCTTATAACCTGCTCCCTCCAAGTTTTTGTGAAAGGACCAGTGCTGCCAATATATCTTTAGCCCTATTTTTATATGAGATAATGACGCTAACAGTAAGATGATAGCAAGAACATGCAGGATTGGCTGACTGATGCCAGCTACTTCCTAATTCTGGCAGTGCTCCATGCAAGAAGCTGAGAAACCTGGGGATTTTCTGTAAATACATTAGCTTTAATAGTATGTGTTTGTTTGATTTATTAATTAATTCCATATTCTGTATTGCATATTGCATTAAAAAAAAGTTATCTTCAATCTACATTACTCCTTTTTGTGTTGCTGAAAAAAACTAAAAACCAAATAAAAAGCCTTTTGTGAAATTGCCCATTCAATTTATTGGCAGAACAAATACATGAAAATAATATATTTACATAGCAGATGAATTGGAGAAGCATGCTTTCTATATTTGTCCATTTTACAGGATGTAAGTTGTTTTGTTTAAACATTGGCTGCTAGATTCGAGTACGGATTTCCCACCCTAATAACGGCAATTACATGGAAATATATTGTGTTATCAGTTCTAAAGCACAGAAGCCGTTCTTACTGCAGCCAAATTGCTGATGTCAGATGTATAAACAATTTCTTCTTACGACAGCAGTTCCTAAACTGCTTCATGAGCTCCTATTTCTTAACTGTTTCATTTAGGATGATACAGTATCCAGAGCATGCTACCTGGAATTATCGGAGCCAAGGAGGATGATCAGTGAGGCAATAATTCATTAAAAAGGGAGAAAGCACAAATGTGCTTATTTGTGTACATCTATTTTTTTAACTTATAATTTTGCTTATATTTATAGTAATTGCTGCATTGCTATATTAACCCCTTAAGGACACATGACATGTGTGACATGTCATGATTCCATTTTATTCCAGAAGTTTGGTCCTTAATGGGTTAAAAAAGATCTTTCAATCAGACTTTTACTCCAGACCTCCATGAAATATGCATTAAACCTTGGAGAGTATGTTGTGTAAGAAACACATTGTCCTTCAGTCTAGCACTTTAATTCTTGAAAATAATACAAATGCTTAAAGGTACCCAATAGTCCTGAAAAGTGCTTCAATTTTCTGAAGTGCTGTAGGGGTTAACCTGCAGACATATTTTTATAAACATGTCCTCCCCATCATCAAAATCAAACTATCAAAAGCCATGTACTACTGCTGATGGTTGAGAAACAGGAACCATTACCCTCAATTTCATTTTGGGATTAGTTTGTGACAATGATGATGGTGTTTTTTCTTTCTTTTTTTTTTATTATTACAATAAATTAGGTATGTGAATCATTTTATTTTGTGTAAACTAACATAACTTTATATGGCAAAAAGATGTTTGTGCAGTATATGGGTTGGTGCCCCTGGATACAGATACAGCTGCAAGACTAGTCTCATACTAAAATCAATGACTCAGGCTAGAAGAACATTTTTGCTTTGTTAATAAACACCACATTCCCCAAAAGAAGGATTTTCTTTATTCAAACAGTTAACATTTTTTTTTAAATGTAACAACTGTATATTGCTACGATAACAAAATGTTAATCTCCTATCTTCCACGCAAGTTGTTTGCCACTAGAATTAGCTAATAGCTAGACACAGCTGCAAGCTAAGTCTAGTTTTACACTAAAATCAATGAAGAAAATTAAGAACTTTTTTTTCTTTGTTATTGAACATCAGACTCTGCAAACCAAGGATTATTTTTTTCCAAACAAAGAACAAGAACAAACTTGTAACAAATGTATACTGGTATAATAGTTTCACACTAGGAACAATGACAACATGTCAGCCTTATATCACCCATTCAAGGTTGATTTTAGTGCCCCTGGCAGTAATAATAGCTGGATACAGCAGCAAGCTAAGCCAATGACCCAGGCTATAGCCAAATCCCCCACAGGCACATCAATGGTAAAATACACTGTATCACTGCTGTTCTGTCTCCTTCACTAGCTGCAGTCTAAGTGTCTAGAACACGGGTGTCAAACACAAGGCCTGCGGGCCGAATCCGGCCCGCCAGACCTCGTCATTTGGCCCGTGTAGCCGCCTAGGGCGCACCAGCCCGGGGGCGCAAATGTCCGGGTGACTGGCAGGAGGGAAGCGCACAGCTCCCCTCTCCTGCCGGTCACTTCTTGTAGCGTGGCCGAGCGCCAAGCTGCAGTGCCGCGGACTGTGTGGAGGGGGCGGGGATATGAACACGTCATATCCCTGCTCCCTCTGTAGCACACAGCGCGGCTGGCGCCCAGCAGGGGCGGAGCTACCGCCGGCCCCCTCACATCAGCCTGGGAGAAAGTCCTCCCAAGAAGACAGCAGAGGGCAGAGAGGAGGGGGGCTGGGAAGGGCCAGCTCCTCCAACTCCCAACTACCTCAGGCAGCACTCTGGATCCCAGGTAAGCCACCCTCCTGAACCTGTCTGTCTGTGTGTGTGTGTGTGTGTGTGTATGTCTGTCTGTGTGTATGTCTGTCTGTGTGTATGTCTGTCAGTGTGTGTGTGTCTGTCAGTGTGTGTATGTCTGTCTGTCAGTGTGTGTGTGTGTGTGTATGTCTGTCAGTGTGTGTGTGTGTATGTCTGTCAGTGTGTGTGTGTGTCTGTCTGTCAGTGTGTGTGTGTCTGTCATTGTGTGTGTCTGTCAGTGTGTATGTCTGTCAGTGTGTGTGTGTCTGTCAGTGTGTGTATGTCTGTCTGTCAGTGTGTGTGTGTGTGTGTATGTCTGTCTGTCAGTGTGTGTGTGTGTGTCTGTCAGTGTGTGCATGTCTGTTAGTGTGTGTGTCAGTGTGTGTGTGTCTGTCAGTGTGTGTCTGTCTGTCTGTCAGTGTATGTGTGTGTGTATATATCTGTCAGTGTGTGTGTGTGTATATGTCTGTCAGTGTGTGTGTGTGTATGTCTCTGTCAGTGTGTGTGTGTATATGTCTGTCTGTCAGTGTGTGTGTATGTCTGTCTGTCAGTGTGTGTGTATGTCTCTGTCAGTGTGTGTGTATGTCTCTGTCAGTGTGTGTGTGTATGCCTGTCTGTCAGTGTGTGTGTATGTCTCTGTCAGTGTGTGTGTGTGTATGTCTGTCAGTGTGTGTGTGTGTATGTCTGCCAGTGTGTGTGTGTGTGTATGTCTGTCAGTGTGTGTGTGTGTGTGTGTATCTGACAGTGTGTCTGTGTGTGTGTGTGTGTATGTATGTCTGTCAGTGTGTGTGTGTATGTCTCTGTCAGTGTGTGTGTATATGTCTGTCTGTCAGTGTGTCTGTATGTCTGTCAGTCTGTGTGTGTATGTCTGTCAGTCTGTGTGGGTGTGTGTATGTCTGTCTGTCAGTCTGTGTGTGTGTGTATGTCTGTCAGTGTGTGTGTATGTCTCTGTCTGTCAGTGTGTGTGTGTATGTCTCTGTCAGTTTGTGTGTGTATATGTCTGTCTGTCAGTGTGTGTGTGTGTGTGTGTGTGTGTGTGTGTGTGTAAGTCTCTGTCAGTGTGTGTGTGTATATGTCTGTCTGTCAGTGTGTGTGTGCATGACGCTGCACGCTGGAAGACTGTCCAAGATATGTCACGCCGGGGTCAGTCACCTGACCCGGCATTAAAGGCACAGTGCCTCAATCACAGTGGGAGGTTTAGATATCTCCCACGTGTGATTGTTAATTCTGATTGGAAATTATCCAATCAGAATTAACCTGATGGTTTAAATACTTACCTTTCCTGTTCCTCCCTGCCCTGTTGTGGTCTTTGCTTTATAGTATTGATTCTGAACGTGTGATTTCTGGTTACGTACTCTCTGGCTTGTTATACTGACTTTGTGACTTTCTCCTACCCTTTGACCTCGGCTTGTTTCTCGTTATTCTGTTTTCTGGTTCCCCTTACTCGGCTTGTCTCCTGACTATTCTGTGTGTGCTTAGCCCGGCCACTCTAAGGACCGGTACTGCACACTTTCTGTGTGTGTGTCTGTGTGTATGTTAGCGTGTTGGGTTCCCCGAATCGTGACAGTGTGTGTGTGTGTGTGTGTTTGTGCCCCAGCAATTTATGGAAACTCAGCCATACCATGCTATATAGCGTGTGTGTAAATCTATTATATGTCGCAGTTATTTTAATTTTATAAAGATTATGGAACACTCCACCTCCGATAATTATCATAGTCAACTTTTTCATGCTTAACGATGGCGTAGGGTAGAATTGTGTATTTTACCAGGAGATATAGCGTGTTTTTTAAAATGTATTTCTTATTTTTGTTGGTAAAAGGTGGGTGTTTTTAACCATTTCTAATTTGTCTTAATGAGTGGTAGTGAATAAGAAACCTCTAAAAAAAATCATCAAAATTGTTTTTTTTCTGGTGAAAGAACACACTATCAGTGTTATTTACTAAAGTGAGAAATCAAAATGAATTCAAAAGAATTTCAAATTCAAGGTAAAACCAGCCAAACTGGCTTCAACCTGGAGCGTCTTTCATAAAACAAATAAAACTGTACAAAAAGAAAACGCAACCAACTGCTAATAATTTATGCAGCATTTTCAGAGTCATAAATCTCTCTACAAAAAAAAAAAAATCTTACTTTGTTCACAAGTTTAATGAAAACCGGCAGTTTTTAGCCAAGAAAGACAGAATTAATTAATTCATAAAACAGAAGTATTGCAAACATTTGAACAATTTGGAAGTGCTACACTATAAAACACCAATAACAAAAAAATATATAATCATCAACAACCACAAAGCAAATAAATAGATGGTTTAATTTAGTTTAAAGGCATTTTTGTTTTAAAACTGTTCATTATAAATATATTCATACTGTACATGGATATTCTGTCGTGAATTTAATCAAATTTTAATTTTCCATACAGTATTGGAGAATTGAATTGCATTGTGATGTTTATTCCAAGTATATATTTTTGCATAATAACATAGAATGTGACGGCAGATAAGAACCATTCGGCCCATTTAGTCTGCCCAATTTTCTAAAATTCATATAGTCATGAACCTTTACACTAGATAGTTAGATGTGTTTATGAACATATACTTAGTCTCTTGAAAAACATTGCTTTAGAGTGAACATAGAAGGCTTATCAATAAACTGCAATATGTAAGTTTGGATTCCAATATTGTTGAATGGGTAAGGCAGTGGCTGAGTGACAGGCAACAGAGGGTTGTAGTGAATGGAGTATATTCGAAGCTTGGGCTTGTCACCAGTGGGGTACCTCAGGGATCTGTACTTGGACCCATTCTCTTTAATATTTTTATTAGTGATATTGCAGAAGGTCTTGATGGTAAGGTATGTCTTTTTGCTGATTATACTAAGATATGTAATAGGGTTGATGTTCCAGGAGGGATAAGCCTCCTGGAAAATCATGATAATGATTTAGGTAAACTGGAAAAATGGTCAGAGTTGTGGCAACTGACATTTAATGTGGATAAGTGCAAGATAATGCATCTTTGACATAAAAACCCAAGGGCATAGTACAGAATAGTTGATAGAGTCCTAACCTCAACATCTGAGGAAAGGGATTTAGGGGTGATTATTTCTGATGACTTAAAGGTAGGCAGACAATGTAATAGAGCAGCAGGAAATGCTAGCAGAATGCTTGGTTGTATAGGGAGAGGCATTAGCAGTAGAAAGAGGGAAGTGCTCATGCCATTTTACAGAACATTAGTGAGTCCTCACTTGGAGTATTGTACGCAGTACTGGAGACCGTATCTTCAGAAGGATATTGATACCTTAGAGAGAGTTCAGAGAAGGGCTACTAAACTGGTTCATGGATTGCAGGATAAAACTTATCAGGAAAGGTTAAAGGATCTTAACATGTATAGCTTGGAGGAAAGACGAGACAGGGGGGATATGATAGAAACATTTAAATACATAAAGGGAATCAATACAGTAAAGGAGGAGACTATATTTTAAAGAAGAAAAACTACCACAACAAGAGGACATAGTCTTAAATTAGAGGGACAAAGGTTTAAAAATAATATCAGGAAGTATTACTATACTAAGAGGGTAGTGGATGCATGGAATAGCCTTCCAGCTGAAGTGGTATAGGTTAACACAGTAAAGGAGTTTAAGCATGCATGGGATAGGCATTAGGCTATCCTAACTATAAGATAAGGCCAGGGACTAATGAAAGTATTTAGAAAATTGGGCAGACTAGATGGGCTGATTGGTTCTTATCTGCCGTCACATTCTAGGTTTCTATGTTTCTATGTTTCTATGTGAATTTATTATCCCGAAAGTTCACTTTGAGTAGACATTGATTGAATCTTTATATACTGTGCAGGAAAAATTGCAAACCAAGGTATAGAGAAGAAAAAAACACACAAAACAAACAGCTGCAAAAAGCAGATGTATGGGACTGCATATAACTGGAGATGATCAAGTAGTCAAACAAAAAATAATAGAAAGACAAATAAAAAAAAAATGCTAGATATCCCTATGAAGATAAAGCTAAAAAATAGATAGGGATATTGTATTATATCATATGCCCCTAATAGTAATACTTTATATTAGTCTATATAGACAGAATTGACACAACAAATTGAGCTTTAATATATCAGGCTCTATGTGGTCTCTGCTATATATGATTACTATATCTAATGAAAAAAGAAAAAAAAGGGGGCAAATAAAATATATTAGTGAATATACAATAGCTACCACTTAATAAAATCTCCAAATTGTAGAAATATTAAATTCCTCCAAATAAATCCCAATGGATATATGGGCTAATATAATGGTCTCAAAATATCAATATACAAGATATTGGACACAAAAACAGTAGATAATTAAGAGGAGGCTGTAAATGTATATAGTATAGAGAGAGGTGAAAAAATATAGATATCGTGAAGCTTAGCGTGCTCACGGCATATCTATAGAAAGAGTAAATAGTCAGAACGGATATACAAGACAGATGTAACTAAAGCTGCTTAAACTTATGACTCAGACTAGTAGCAGCCTAAATAGCAACAATATATCTGATTATAGAGATACTATGTAATCAGCTGGCTACATATACTCAACCCTCTAACAGTCGTAGAAATGGATACCTATCTATTAAAACATAGAACAAGGACAAGTGAAAATACTGTGAATATGTGAGTAAATGTGATGTCTAAAAAAGACAATGAAACGCCTGACGCCTGTTGCAAGCACCTTTGTCAGAGGCAAACGAGATACTGCTCGAAAAGTCCTTAAAATACCCTGTGTAGTGAGTCCGTTAGCCAATGGACGTCCTACCTTAATAGGGGGCGTGGCCAACATTTCCCGCGCCGAATAGACCTATTCTGCATGATTAGCTCCATGACGTGGGACGGACAAAGTATACAAATTGAAATAGGCTCCTCCCTCTTTCCTCTGTGTGTGAAAACCCTGTAATGACTATATTAAAACATTATATAATTCATAATAAGGCTTAATAGGCAGTATCAATGAATATTCCAGAGTACTTGTTATAATAGTATAAATCCAGGTGGTTTATAGATATGCAATAGAGACATAAGGCATACCCATTAAGCATAAAATTAATACAGTAAAATAACAGTATCAATGTATATATACATATTACCTTTGTGGTGTTCTTACATTATATCTGTTGTAACAATCAAATAAATATATATATATATATATATATATATATATATATATATATATATATATATATATATAATTGACCAAAATAGCTTTGATATTTAGATATATTCAACAGGGATTCCACAATATTAATAACTGTATATGAGGTAAGGTAGGGAAGCTAATATATATAGTAATAGGGTAATGGACTACATATGTTATAAATGGGCAGAATCAAAAAAGGAAGAAAAAGCATAAAAAAAACTAATTATATACATCAAACAATGTTTGAAACTACTTATATGTAATAAATATAGTTGAATCATGTAATGCAACAATCATATTCTAGTCAGAGATAAATGGTGTGAATGAGAAACCCTCATTAAGACCCATGGGGGAGAGAGTTTTTAATTTATATATCCAAAGACTCTCTCAGGTGAGAGGGACAGCTATGGGGACGGCTTGTGCCCCCTCATATGCCAACCTCCACCTAGGGTGGTGGGAGAAGACCATCGTTTTTGGTACCTCTTTGATGGAATACACTCAATATGTCAAGATTTGGAAGTGGTATATCGACGATATAGTAATAGTGTGAACTGGCACCACTGAGCTTTTTAAGGAATTTGTACATACTCTAAATCATAATGACATTTATTTGAAATTGACCTATGAAATGGGTGGCAGGGCCATACATTTCTTGGACATCTCGATTATGATTACTGATCAGGGGAATGTGACCACTACCCTCTTCAAGAAACCAACCTCGACAAATAACCTCCTGAATTGGGAGAGTTACCATCCACTTCCCCTTAAAAGAGGGATACCAGTGGGTCAATACCTGCGTTTACGCCGTAACTACTCTACGGTCAAAGACTTTAAGAACAAAGCAAAGAACAGTTCAAAAGGAAAGGATATACTAATAGATGCTTGAAAAATGCATACCAACGAGCCCTGATGACAGGCAGGGAAACTCTCTTGCTAGAGAAACATGGAAGTGAAAACACACAATTGATAAGATGCATTGCCAATTTTGATGCCGGCTGGCATCCAACACTTACAATTCTCAATAGATTTTGGCCACTTCTTCTACAAGACCACCACCTACAGAAAGTCATTACACTATATGCATTAGTCACAGCAAGACGAGGAAGAAACATCAAAGATATGTTAGTTCCAAGTCATCTACGATCCCCATCCACTAAGTCCACATGGCTGAAATCCTCAGTATTTGGAGCTAGTGATGTCGCGAACATAAAATTTTCCGTTCGCAAACAGCGAACGCGAACTTCCGCAAATGTTCGCGAACGGGCGAACCGCCATAGACTTCAATAGGCAGGCGAATTTTAAAACCCACAGGGACTCTTTCTGGCCACAATAGTGATGGAAAAGTTGTTTCAAGGGGACTAACACCTGGACTGTGGCATGCCAGAGGGGGATCCATGGCAAAACTCCCATGGAAAATGACATAGTTGATGCAGAGTCTGGTTTTAATCCATAAAGGGCATAAATCACCTAACATTCCTAAATTGTTTGAAATAACGTGCTTTAAAACATCAGGTATGATGTTGTATCAATCAGGTAGTGTAAGGGTTACGCCCGCTTCACAGTGACAGACCAAACTCCCTGTTTAACGCACCGCAAACAACCGCAAACCATCCATTTGCACAACCGCAAACTCCCCATTTGCACAAGGTTGGATACCAAGCTAGCCATGTCCCGTTCCTTGTCCTCACTGATGTCATTGAAGGTCTCTTCCTCCACCCAGCCACGTACAACACCAAGGGTCCCCGAAAGGTGACAACAAGCCCCCTGTATTTTTTTTTTTAAAAATGTACACTACTGTTACACCAGATATGAGTTGCACTGGTGTGACACTGTGCCCTGGCAGGCCCTGAAACACACACGTGTGAAGGAACCTGACTGCTATTATTTCACAGTCAAATTTCGAGGTTTTTTTTAATGTACACTACTGTTACACCAGATATGAGTTGCACTGTTGTGACACTGTGCCCTGGCAGGCCCTGAAACGCACACGTGTGAAAGAAACTGACTGCTATTATATTACAGTCAAAAAAGTTTTTTTTGTATTTAAATGCAAGCTATTGTGGGGGCGGAGCCGAGCAGCCGAGCTAGACGGACGCACATCGTGTGGGCTCCGCAATAAACAGGGTACTAACCAGAGATAAACTCGCTAAGGTGACCCGAAAACGGTGGCAAAGACCCTAACACTCATTATGGGTCGAAAGAGTGGGAAGCTCAGGCCGGATAAACCCAAACTCAGCATGAACATCGCAGATCTTTTGAGGCAAGCGCATGGTGCGACCGGGCCTAAAATGGCCGCCAACTATGATGACTTCTCAGACACCTCAGGAGACTCACTCCTGGATGGGAGAACACCCCTCTCGCAGCCTTCGCAGCATACCCCGGCGGTACCTCGGAGTGCTGACACCCAGCCGGTGACCACGGCCACCTTAAAAGACCTTCTGGCGGGCCTCCAGAAAACGCTTCAGGCCGATGTCACCGCACTGCGCTCCGACCTCGCGGGCCTTGTAGGCCGCATTGAGTCTGTCGAAACAGCAAACAAACAACAACTCACACAGCTTGGCACATTGGAAGAAGAAGTAAGGAGTCTTAAAAGACAACAGCTATCCTTTGAACAACGCTTTGCCCTCCTGGAAGACGCACGGCGCCGCAACAATATCAAGGTACGGGGTGTACCCGACAACCTAGCGGAGGCAGAACTCCCACATATGATACGGAGACTGCTCTGCGCTATCCTGACCCCCAAACAAGCCAAGGCTATTCAAGTAGAGGGAACCTTTCGTATACCGAAGCCCCGGAGGGCACCAGAATTAGCCTCAGGCGACGTAGTGCTAAGACTTGCCTGCAACAGAGACAAGGCGACAATAATGGCGGCATTGAAGGAGAGGTCGCCATACCAATTTGAAAATATGGCGTTGACTTTTTACAACGACCTCTCCAGAGAAACTCTCCGATGGAGAAGCTCCCTGCAACCTTTCACGGCAGCTCTCCGAGCCGGGGGTATCCCCTATCGATGGCGCTCACCTTGGAAACTACTGGTCACACAGGACAATATTCCTCATGAGGTGCGAGACCTGGAGGAGGCGTCCGCACTGCTGGTAACCCTTGGCCTCCCGCTGGACGCTTTGACCAAGCCTGAAGCAAGAAGCACACTGAAACCGCCGCATGCATGGGACATGGCGAGGATTACCACATTTGTCCCGGCTGCCAGACGCGCCACAGCCGCAACCTGAGTGAACACTCCAACTATGTTCAAATGTTTTGTTTTATTAGTTAGCCTCCGACTTAGTTACTACCTGCCAAGGCCCTCCAACCACCGACAAGGGTCAGTATGGCCCTTAAAGCAAGCTCGCTTTCCCCCCCCCGCCTCTGTGTCCTTCGTGGACCCCCCTTTCACTTACATTGAACACAGGGGCGTAAAAACAAACCAAACCCAGTATACTACCAGGGCGACAATAACACGCCACCGCCGCCTTAAGCGACCTTAACACCCGCACATGATAGTTTGATTGGCATACCTGCCATTACGCACTCTGTCCGAACATAGCAGGACTCAAGAGAGCAATTACACCTCTAATGCTACTCTGAAACTGTTACTACCTCGGTAACAGTCAAAATTAAGCAGACATTCCTACCTATGGTGCCCTCCCTTTATTCGGACTGGAAACAGGCTTTACACTAAGCTAATAATAATTAGCAAAAGCCCTCCACTTAGTCACACACTTTTAAAATCACCAGGCAATTGGTCAATCACATAATTATCCCTAGTCTAAATGCTGCATAGACAAGCGTTATACCTGTTGGTGTCTTGAACGTGGTATAGGGTTACCTCTTTTGAAAAACCTACAGGGCATTCCTGATACTATGCCCTTGAGGCATCTAAGCCATTCTACTAGTTAATGTCCCACCCAAGACCCTAACACCGCCAGCACTGTTATAGGCGGTTTTACTTCAATTCTGACCGATTGAACTGTTGGGCATTTCTTTTTCCTTTTCTTTGGTTTATTTTTTCTTTAAATGTATACTTGTGATTTTGTACTTGAAGTATATACACTAGCTGAGAAATGTACCTAGCCATTTAAAGTTGTTACATTTATGCTATTCTTCAATTGTGCTCTCGCACGGGCACAACTTACTCCTGCTTACAGCCTGTTTTTACAATTTTAGATGCAGTTTCAAGAAGTATATACACTAGCTGAGAAATGTACCTAGCCCTTTAAAATTGTTACATTTATGCTATTCTTCAATTGTGCTCTTGCACGTGCACAACCTACTACTGCTTACAGCCTGTTTTTACAATACTAAATGCAGTTTTCAATGTTGTACCACTTTTATATGTATAAAAACTGTGCCAGCCGATCATTTACCCCGCATGTTGCGCGTGGGAAACGCCTGAGGAATGCTTCTGGGGCACCTCAGACCTGCCTGTTATTATTTACGTGCACATCAAAAATAAAGAATTTAAAACACTGCAAAAAAAAAACAAAAAACTGATGCATATTATATGTGGCTTTACCTGCTATGCGCCTTAAGCCGACATTATTTGCGACTCCTGAGAGGAAAAATTGAATGTACAACGTGTTATGAACCAAGTTATTAACCCTGTCTTAAAAACTAATGTATGTCATATATAGCGTTTCCTGCTATCCGCCGTCAGCTGACATCATGGCTGTTCCTGAGAGAAAAAAGCTAATATTAAATATTACCAAAAAGTGCAGCACTATCAAATGCCACACATTTGTTAAGTACTGTTATATTGCTTGTCTGTCGATGCTGTTGGGGCATGGACGGAATGTTTGTAAACCATATGCACACAAAAATAAAGAATTTAAAAAAAAATTTTAAAAAAAAAAAAATGCAAGCTATTGTGACACGAGATATGAGTGGTGGCACTGGGACCACCTTAAAAATATTGGATATCGCTAAAAATCATGATCACTATATACTTTCTCTACAAACCTCTAAAACGAACCAAACTACTCATCCATCCGCTATACCACTTTATCCCACCTAGAACTAGTGCCCAGTTAAAATACTTGACTCTTACTTACCCACACCCAGTCATGCCACACACATTTCACCACTACTCTCACTGAATCCCTCTGACTATGGCTAAATTCATCTTCTACATCAGAGCACTACTCCTAAGATTGGGTTGTACCCATGTCTCAGGTCTTTCATTTAGAATAGGGGCAGCTTCAACACTGACACTCCAGTGCATATTATTAAAAGATTGGGCAGATGGAAATCCTCAGTCTACAACCGATATATTTCTCATCCCGAGAAAGAAATGAGGAAAGCTTTTAAAAGTTTGGCTTTGTAAATTTGATGCAATAAGTGTTTTTTTCTTTAATACCTTTTCACCCTCTTTGCATGAACCTGATTATATATTACTAATATGTTTCTGAACATATATATTATATTATTCACTCACTCGCTCACTCTCTGGGCTGGCCTAAGACATAATGCTGCCGAGGTCCAACGATAAATGACTATGGGGGATAATGTATAATAAACACAGGTTACTGACTATGGGGGGGATAATGTATAATAAACACAGGTTACTGGCAATGGGAGGATAATGTATAATAAACACAGGTTACTGGCTATGGGGGGATAATGTATAATAAACACAGGTTACTGGCTACGGGGAGGATAATGTATAATAAAAACAGGTTACTGGATATGGGGGGATAATGTATAATAAACACAGGTTACTGGTTGTGGGGGATAATGTATAATAAGCACAGGTTACTGGCTATAGGGGAAAATGTATAATAAACACAGGTTACTGGCTATGGGGGATAATGTATAATAAACACAGGTTCCTGGCTATTGAGAATAATGTATAATAAACACAAACACAAAAAAATAATAATAATAATACAAAAAAAAAAAATTAATGCAGCTTCAGAATTAATCTAAATTGTATGCTGTCTAGGAGGTGGGAGGGTCTGGGAGGGAGGGTCTGCTGCTGATTGGCCTGAATGTGTCTGCTGACTGTGAGGTACAGGGTCAAAGTTTACTCAATGATGATGAATAGGGGGCAGACTGAACATTGCATATGTTCGCCATCCGTGGCGAACGCGAACAAGCTATGTTCGCCAGGAACTATTCGCAGGCGAACCGTTCGGGACATCACTATTTGGAACGTATCAATGTGGTAGATGCAAATAATGCAAATTTATACTACGTCCATCCAAGAAGATTTCAGACTCTACGAATACACATGAGTTTGACATTAAAACTTTTTTAATTGTCAAACCACTGGATTAATCTATCTACTAACCTGCTTGTGCAAAAAAATGTACGTGGGCAAGACGATCCGTGCATTTAAACAGAGGATCCGAGAACATATCACATCAGTTAACCCTAGGAGATTAGTTCATACTCTTATTTCAAAACATCTAAAACTCCACCATGGAGGCTCCGCACAGAATATACGCTTTTGCGGAATTGAAAGAGTTACACTTGGCCCAAGGGGAGGAGACCGTGACAAAAAACTCCTACAAAGAGAGAGTCTTTGGATATATAAATTAAAAACTCTCCCCCCCATGGGTCTTAATAAGGGTTTCTCATTCACACCATGTATCTCTGACTAGAATATGATTGTTGCATTACGTGATTCAACTACATTTATTACATATAAGTAGTTTCAAACATTGTTTGATGTATATAATTTGTTTTATTTATGCTTTTTCTTCCTTTTTTTATTCTGCCCATTTATAATATATGTAGTACATTACCCTATTACTATAAATATATTAGCTTCCCTACCTTACCTCATATACAGTTATTAATTATATATATTTATTTGATTGTTACAGCAGATATAATGTATGAACACCACAAAGGTAATATGTATATATACATTGATACTTTTATCTTACTGTATTAATTTTATGCTTAATGGGTATGCCTTATTTCTCTATTGCATATCTATAAACCACCTGGATTTATACTATTATAACAAGTACTCTGGAATATTCATTGATACTGCCTATTAAGCCTTATTATGAATTATATAATGTTTTAAGATAGTCATTACAGAGTTTTCACACATGGAGGAAAGAGGGAGGGGCCTATTTCAATTTGTATTACTTAGTCCGTCCCATTCTCTCTGACGTCATGGAGCTAATCATGCAGAATAGGTCTATTCGGCGTGGGAAATGTTGGCCACGCCCCCTATTAAGGTAGGACGTCAATTGGCTAACGGACTCACTACACAGGGTATTTTAAGGACTTTTCGAGCAGTATCTCGTTTGCCTCTGACGAAGGTGCTTGCAACAGCACCGAAACGCGTGTCAGGTGTTTCATTGTCTTTTTTAGACATCACAATTACTCACATATTCACAGTATGACACTGTAATTTTTTCACTTGTCCTTGTTCTATGTTTTAATAGATAGGTATCCATTTCTACCACTGTTAGAGGGTTGAGTATATGTAGCCAGCTGATTACATAGTATCTCTATAATCAGATATATTGTTGCTATTTAGGCTGCTACTAGTCTGAGTCACAAGTTTAAGCAGCTTTAGTTACATCTGTCTTGTATATCGTTCTGACTATTTACTCTGTCTATAGATATGCCGTGAGCACTCTAAGCTTCACGATATCTATATTTTTTCACCCCTCTCTATACATTTACAGCCTCCTCTTAATTATCTACTGTTTTTGTGTCCAATATCTTGATATTTTGGGACCATTATATTAGCCCATATATCCATTGGGACTTATTTGGAGGAATTTAATATTTCTACAATTTGGAGACTTTATTAAGTGGTAGCTATTGTATATTCACTAATGTATTTTCTTTGCCCCCTTTTTTTTTTTCTTTTTTCATTAGATATAGTAATCATATATAGCAGAGATCACATAGAGCCTGATATATTAAAGCTCAATTTGTTGTGTCAATTCTGTCTATAAAGACTAATATATAGTATTACTATTAGGGGCATATGATATAATACAATATCCCTATCTATTTTTTTTTTAGCTTTATCTTCATAGGGATATCTAGCATTTTTTTATTTTTATTTGTATTTCTATTATTTTTTGTTTGACTACTTGATCATCTCCAGTTATATGCAGTCCCATACATCTGCTTTTTGCAGCTGTTTGTTCTGGGTGTTTTTTTCTTCTATATACCCTGGTGTTAGGCCCCTGGAGACCTCTGGAGTCTCCATTAGGTACTGGGTAAGTTTACTTACACCAGTGACGCCAACTTTGTTAGGCGTTACATGGTAGTGGTTTACTTCCCTTATTCATAGTCTTTTCAACCGAGGTATTGTTAAACAATATATGTTTCCCCAAGGCACATTTCCATTGGCATTGAATAAAGTGGATCTTGAATTTAAAGCTGCCCCATACGTCCCTCTTTTTTTAAATTATTTATTTTTTCTGCTTTCCACAACACATTTGCAACAAGATTTTAATGGAATACACTCATATTTAAATGAAATAAGTTTGCACTGCTGGTACTAGATCTGTCTTTCTTTTTAATAATGGTGAATACCATATGTACAAAGTGTAAATAAAAAATGTGAAACGGAGGGGAAATACAACGAGCAAAAGTGATTATAATTATGTCAATTTGTAAAATAACTCTGTTTCACTCACATTATTTGAATTAATTAATCACCATATACGATATTACAAATAAAATATATTGTGCTGTTCATCATTCTGTGTGTTTCCCTATTTTATAAGAGCATGAATATGCAAAATGAACAACTAATACCAATACCAATATCCAGACAAATCTCATAAATACATATAATTTCAGATATTAGCTTGTAATTTTATTGTGTGACCCACTTAGGTTAAATTTTAAAGGACCACTGAAGCAACTATTCCAACAGCAAGGTACCCCCTGATATCCATATATATCAAAACCTCAACTGTAAATATGAGTTACAATATAAATAAAACAAAGCACAAAAAACATGAAAACAAAAACACATACAAAACTATGTATTTACAGACTTTTCTTTAATTTTAATGTTTGCAAATGTAAATGTGATAGTTAAGAAGAAATTTCTCTATGCAGGTACGCTGGAGTCTTAAATCCATAATGCTTATAAACTGCTTTCAAATTCTATAGTTCTGTAATAACACATAAGAAGAGAAAAATACATTAGAGTAATACCAAGAACAACAATGATAAATCAGAAAATTAAGAGTCAGTCAAGGACCTGTTCATCCATATATATTCATGTGTCCATATCCAAAGGATTAAGACGGAAATCCAGATTAAGGTCTGTGAGCCACAGACATTTCAGTTACCATATCTCATTTCTTTGCCCTTGAAGGTGATTGATGCTTGATAAATACCTCTTGCAGTTTTTGTATTGTTTCTTACTGTAGTGTAGATCCTACTGACACTTGAATATGTAAATCACAAATGTAGGTCATAAATAACCATGCAGAGGGTATTTCTTTCTTATGGAGAAATTAGTGAAAAAGTCACATCGAATGAGCTCATTTCCATAGCTGCATCCCATTCAAGGAAACGTACCCCTTTGGGTCGGCCAAAAATAATTAAGGTTCCTCTAGCAATCTGTATTTAGCTTTCACCCCAGACCTTTCATGGATCTGCCTTTTAATGTAATCACTGAAGGACTGAAGCTTCACAGTCTCTGGATGTGTATTTCTTAAAATGTGTCAATGTTTCTTTAGAACATAATTGACACTCTTTCTGTGTGTACCATATTTTGATATAAAGACTATCTGGTTTATACTTTGAAGGTCTATTTTGTTCTGACCAGGGTATAGTATAGTTTCCTTCCCAGTGATGTACTGCAGTTTATAATTCAGTAAATTCTGTGGATAGTCAGTCAAAAATAATTTATGTGACATTTCTTCTAGGTGACAGCAACTAACAATGATCATCTAAATTATAAAACACTGGTTGGTACAATATATATTATACATTTTGGATCTATGCTCTCAAATCTCAGGAATGGGATCTTTATGTGTATCAACCAGACATAGATATTTGTTTCATTCTGAAATGCAGTTCATCTGAATTTGGGACAATCAGATCATTCCAGTGGCGGATCCAGAGCCTGATCTCGGGAGGGGCACTTGTAGATTATTTAAAAAAAATAATCCTAGCACAATAACCACTACAGCTCAGTGTAGTAGTTATGGTGCCAGTAGTGCCAGGATCCCACCCCGGAGTAAGTAGTCATACCGTTTAAGAACAGTTTGACAACTTACCTGGGGTCTGCTGGGATATAGGGCATAGGAGAAGTGGTGTGTGTTAGGGGTGAAGTGTGTGTGAAAGGTGCAGTGTGTGTGTGAGCGGTGAAGTGAGTGTGAGTGCGTAAGGGTGGCAGTGTGTGTGTTAGGGGGCAGTGTGTGTATGGGGGCACTGTATGTCTGTGTGGGGCAGTGTGTGTATGGGGGGGCACTGTATGTATGTGTGGGGCAGTGTGTGTATGGGGGGCACTGTGTGTATGGGGGGGTCGTGTGTGTGTGTTTGGGGCAATGTGTGTATGGGGGGGCAGCAGGGTGTGTAGGGCACTGTGTGTGTATAGGTGTGCAGTGTGTGCGGGGCAGTATGTGTATGGGGCAGTGTTTGTGGGGCAGTGTGTATGGGGACAGTGTTTGTGGGACAGTGTTGTATGGGGACAGTGTTTGTGGGACAGTGTTGTATGGGGACAGTGTTTGTGGGGCAGTGTGTGTATGGAGGCAGTGTTTGTGGGGGCAGTGTGTGTATGGGGGCAGTGTGTGTATGGGGTCAGTGTGTGTAGTGTTTGTATGTGGGGCAGTGTTTGTGGGTCAGTGTGTGTATGGGGTCAGTGTGTGTAAGGGGGAAGTGTGTGTATGGGGCAGTGTGTGTGTGGGGCAGTGTGTGTATGGGGACAGTGTGTGTATGGGGACAGTGTGTATATGGGGACAGTGTGTATATGGGGACAGTGTGTGTATGGGGGCAGTGTGTGTATGGGGGCAGTGTGTGTATGGGGGCAGTGTGTGTAGTGTGTGTATGGGGTCAGTGTGTGTATGGGGTCAGTGTGTGTAGTGTGTGTATGGGGTCAGTGTGTGTATGGGGTCAGTGTGTGTATGGGGTCAGTGTGTGTAGTGTGTGTATGGGGTCAGTGTGTGTATGGGGGCAGTGTATGTTGGGCAGTGTGTATGGGGGCAGTGTATGTGGGGCAGTGTGTATGGGGGCAGTGTATGTGGGGCAGTGTATATGGGGGCAGTGTGTATGGGGGGAGGGGAGGAGGGAAGGGAGGCTTTTTAATTAAAAAAAAAAAAAATGTATTTAATAAAATATATTATGTCCCCCCTCCCTTCTTACCTTTATTGAGGAGGAGGGGGGACATTTCTGGATCCCTGGTGGTCCCAGTGGGGAATCCCTGGTGGTCCAGTGGTTCCAGTGAACTCTCGCGAGATTTGGAGCGTTGCCGTGGTAACCGCGGCAACGCTCCAAATCTCGCGAGAGGAGGACCCGGAGGAGCTGCTGGTAACAGCTCCCGGGTCCTCTCACCCTCCCCTTACGGTCGGCTGTCAGTAATGTGCCTGCGGACCGGGGAGGGAGATCACTGATCTCCCTCCCCGGTCCGCAGGCACATTGCAGGGCTGGCGCTTGGGCAATGCCAGCCCTGCACTAGCCGGCAGGGGAGAATCTCGGGGGGGGCAATTGCCCCGTTGCCCCCCCCCCTGGATCCGCCAATGGATCATTCTGAGCCGAAATTTAGACAAATCACCAACCAAACCAAACACGCAATGGCCGATAATATTAATTTTGATTTGTTAATCTGAATTTTACCTGTGGCACAAAAAAAAGAAATGATAGATGGGAAAAAAAGATGATTGATGGCTGGTGAAGTTCACTAAATGTTGATTGTATTCACAGATCAAGTGAATAGTGAACAAGAGAAGGAAAAAAGTAGCAGTAAAAAAAATATATATTTATATAGTATATATTTAATAAATATAACTACTTCTTACTGCTCCTCTTGTTTTTCCATTTATTGGCTACTTTTTCTTACTTAATCTGTAAAGCAATTTTGGGAAAATGGTTCTTTTTTTTTTCAAATCTTTATTTTCTTTTAATTAGCATACCAACAAATATAAAAATTATAGATCAGTTATCTTCTCCTATTTATCAAAAACATAAAAAAAAACAACCTTTGGCCATACAACAAACAATCAAACATGAGAACAGTATCCTGTTCTTTTCCTTCTTACTATACATAAGGACGTACCGACTACACTACACAAATTTTTCAATAAACATACAGAATTACAAACTAAAACATTTATACATGTCGTCATGACTCTCCCCTAGCTCTTATAACATAGTGATTGTCTCAAGGATCGTTAAACTCACATATTTTTGTATACCAAACACAGAGATTATTTTGTTATTCAATGTCTCCTCCTTGTACTCTTATAAGTGAGGATTCCATTTTTAATTGAAATTGGACTTGGTTTTTCAGTAATTCTACATTCGGGGCAACGATCTTCCAATTTCTTGCAATTATTATTTTAACCGCGATTGTAAAATGAGAATATAAAATCTTATCCCACCTCTTCATTATTCCCAACTGTAAATGTAACAAGGCATTGGGAAAATGCTTATTTTAGTGTACTACTATATATATATATATATATACCGTGTTTCTCCGAAAATAAGACCGGGTCTTATATTAATTTTAGTCACGAAAAACACACTAGGGCTTATTTTCAGGGTAGGGCTTATTTATTTACGGTACCGGTATGTACATTGAGCCCCCCCTTTAATTAATCCACCCCCCCTTTAATAAATCCACCCCCCCTTTAATAAATCCACCCCCCCTTTAATAAATCCACCCCCTTTAATAAATCCACCCCCTCTAATTAATCCACACCCCCTCTAATTAATCCACCCCCTCTAATTAATCCACCCCCTCTAATTAATCCACGCCCTCTTTAATTAATCCACACCCCCCTCTAATTAATCCACCCCCTCTAATTAATCCACACCCCCTCTAATTAATCCACCCCCCTCTTTAATAAATCCACCCCCTCTAATAAATCCACCCCCTCTAATTAATCCACCCCCTTTAATTAAACCACACCCCCTCTAATTAATCCACACACACCCTCTAATTAATCCACACACCCCCTCTAATTAATCCACACCCCCTCTCTAATTAATCCACACCCCCCTCTAATCCACCCCCTCTAATTAATCCACACCCCCTCTAATTAATCCACACCCCCAATAATTAATCCACACCCCCTCTAATTAATCCACACCCCCTCTAATTAATCCACACCCCCTCTAATTAATCCACCCCCTTTAATTATTCCACCCCCTTTAATAAATCCACCCCCTCTTATTAATCCACACACCCCTCTAATTCATCCACACACCCCTCTAATTAATCCACACCCCCCTCTAATTAATCCACACCCCCAATAATTAATCCACACCCCCTCTAATTAATCCACCCCCTTTAATTATTCCACCCCCTTTAATAAATCCACCCCCTCTAATTAATCCACACACCCCTCTAATTAATCCACACACCCCTCTAATCCACACACCCCTCTAATTAATCCACACACCCCTCTAATTAATCCACCACCCCTCAAATTAATCCACCACCCCTCAAATTAATCCACCACCCCTCAAATTAATCCACCACCCCTTTAATTAATCCACCCCCCTTTAATTAATCCACCCTCCCTTTAATTAATTCACCCTCCCTTTAATTAATTCACCCTCCTTTTAATTAATTCACCCTCCTTTTAATTAATTCACCCTCCTTTTAATTAATTCACCCTCCTTTTAATTAATTCACCCTCCCTTTAATTAATTCACCCCCCTTTAATTAATTCACCCTCCCTTTAATTAATTCACCCTCCCTTTAATTCACCCTCCCTTTAATTCACCCTCCCTTTAATTAATTCACCCCCCCTTTAATTAATTCACCCCCCTTTAATTAATTCACCCCCCCCTTTAATTAATTCACCCCCCCTTTAATTAATTAAGTCCCAGACATAAAATGCCGGTATCCACTCACCGTTCAAAGAGTCCGACCACTGGTTGCCTCCGCTGGATCCTTCCGCTGGAGATCCGTGAAGGCAGACTGACGGCGCTGCGCACGTCGTCATCACGCTGCGCACGTCGTCATCACGCTGCGCGATGCCGCGGCCCGCAACGCTCCTCCCCCTCCTCCTAATAGAAGAAGGAAGTCCCGCCGGCCCGCAAAGGTAAAATGCCTAGGTCTTATTTTCGGGGTAGGGCTTATATTGCAGCCCACCCCGAAAATTCAGCTAGGTCTTATTTTCGGGGTAGGTCTAATTTTCGGGGAAACACGGTATATAAATATGAGAGAGAGAGAGAGAGAGAGAGAGAGAGAGACTATATTTTTATATTATTTATATGTTTTGCAGTGTACTGTTGGTATTATTTTTACATTAGTTGGCTCAGATCAAGTATTATCATAATATCCCTATTATGTATATATTTTGCAGTACATTAGTTGTCCCATTTTAGTGCCCTTTAAGTTAGTCTGAATCTATTTTACACCACATGGATGACTACCTGGACTATTTTTCTTTCCAATGAAGCTCATTTTCACACTGTGTACAAGTCTATTAGTTACTACGAATCCTTTGAACAGTCATTATTGCCCCAATTGACCTTCCAGTCTACCATCCTGTCTGTAGGCCAGCTTTAGCTCAGGCTGAACACCTTCTACCCAAAGACTGATGGAGTGAAGGACTGGAGTAAAGTGAGCTGTGCATTAACTATTCTTGATGATTCTAACTTCATCCTCGGATAAGACACAAACTTATCACAGTTCTATTCAAAAGGGAAAAGAACACTGATTTGTATGCCAACTACTGCTGACAAATAAAGATGTAATTTTCAAGATAAAAGTGCACTGGACCAACTCCCTTTAATACACCTAGCATACCTACATTAGTCTATCTATCTTCCTATGATGAGAAGCTAAAGATAATGCTATTTGGGCCTTCATTATCTACTTCTCTCATGTTAGGCAGGGTTTTTTTATTCTGTCAACCAGTGCCAAGAACACTTTTTTCAACACTTTGAGAAATAGGCTTTGTTGATCAAATATGTCAGCTTATAGGATTGACTATACATAAATGCATATGACAGATGGGATTGGAGTTCATTGAGCATTATCCCTCACTCTGCATCACCAACGGTACTCAAGAAAAATTTTGATATTTGAGGATTCTTGGCTGGATAGTGTGGATGACAAGGTTGCAGCTTATGCGAATGATATGCTGTTCTTTGTTGAGACTGAGACACTGGGACACTCCTGCATATTCAGTGAATTGTAAAAAACTTAAACAAATTGTACTTTTCTTTAAAAGTATGTAACAACACAGCTTCACTGTAACAGACTTCCAATCAAAATCCCATCATTCCGATACTTTTCTACACAAGTTTAACAATTAATGAATGAGTAAAAAGGGTCGTATTTCTTATGTTAAGTCTCAGTGATCACAATTCTGCCACAGAGGCGTTATTGGCATTTTAACATGCAAACCTAGAAAATTCAATACCTGAAATTATTTGAAAATAATTATTTTTTCATATCATGTAACCAAAACCCCAAGATAAGTCTAAGTGTTTGTGCATGAGTCAAACAAACACTGCAATCACATCACATGATGATTCCTTATTAATACATTATATCATATAAAGGAAAAAAGAAGCACTTTAAATAAAATATAAATTGCCCATTGCAAGAGTCATTCCTTTGGTTATGAATTCATATAGCGCTTGGGAGTTATGGACGACCTGCTGCACTGCATAAATTTGGACGTAATTCGGCAAAAAAATAAAATAAAATACACGAGTCTAATATTATGAACTATAGAACGTTAATGAGACACAATCTGTGATGTAATAAAAAAAATACAAATTATTTTTTTCTTTACATTTTCTTTACCTAGTGGTATTGGCCTAGTAAGCTCAACATCTCAAGGTTAATGATTAAATCATGGTGAATGAGCAATTTTAACCATATAAGATTTTTGCAATTTTGGATGCATGACGAGAAAAAAAAGATAAAAGATAAAAGAGTCCTGAAATTTAAATTGTGATACTTTCATAACGGATGTGCAATACTGGACAAAAGTCAGAAACTTCAGTTACCAATGCCAGACGGTAATTTAATCATTTTCCTGTTTCAAAAAATACATTTAAAAAAAGATCATAAAAAGTGTTTTTATTTAAAAAAAAATCAAGAGTTAAAGTAATCCTCCAAGCAAAAGAACTTTGTGACAAAAGTAACTTCGCCACCAGCTTTTGGAGGGGCCTGTTTGCCAGCCTCCAACCATGTGACTATGGCCCCTGTGTTAAACCCTATTTGAAAACACTAATTGTGCCTCATGGAATTATAACAGGCTCTCTTTGGGCAATTGGGACTGTATGGATCGTTTACCGAACAGCCGTATGAACCGGAGACCACCCTGGAGCTTGTTAAGCTTAATTGATACGTGGTTGCAATTTCCACCTCTGTGGTCTAAATGTTTGTCTGGGTGGCCGCAATTCCTATAGATGACCATGAGATGGCGGCCATCTTGTTCGCATGGACGAAAACTGCTAATAGACTTCAGGGGGACTTAGCCGAAAATGCTGTGGAACTATTCTCGGCTTTAAAACTTCGCGTTTCCCGGTCGGTCCTCCAGCGGCACTTAGCCGCGATTTTATGGAACTATTTTCTACTATGGGACCATGCCTGCGGTCGGTAAAAACTATGACTCCATAAAATTTCTGAGCCCCTGCACTGATCTGGGTGATTTTTGGATATGTTAGTCACCCAGATCAGGACTAACAGGGGATGTAACATTTGTGGGGTTTTATGTATTTTTAGGGCACTTTTGGAGTGTTTTTAAAAAAGTATGTTTTTTCTGTGCTTGGAGATAATTGGATTAGAATTAGTACAGTTACTGATCCAATTATCTCCCAAGCAGGGAGGAGGGATTGTATGTTTGTTATGGGAGTGTCAGACATTTAATCACTGTTTATATTGGTCTGTGTCTTTGTGTTGGAGTCCCCAACAAGGTCCATGTTGGCGTACCCCTTGAATGGGGATTGTCATAAAAGGCCAAGTGTGCCTCCCATTAAAGAGAGATTTGTTTACCCCTTCATGAAGTCTTGGCTAATGTTTGGGGGATTGGAGAACTACATTCACTCGGGGGATTGCTATATCACAATACTCCCCTGAGTATAATCACTAGCTCTTATAAGAGCTGTTCCTGCTACACTCTCTGGACTAGGAGAGGTCTACCCACTGGAAGCTGGATCCTGGTCTTGGGTCCAGGGTGGGTGGAGGACGGCGAGACTCCAACCAAGCTGTGGCAGTTTGTGAGGTCTATGGTGGTTATGTTGTTCCAGTACAATGCTTATGTAGTGATGTCGCGAACATAAAATTTTGCAAACGTTCGCGAAAAGGCGAACCGGGCGAACCGCCATAGACTTCAATGGGCAGGCGAATTTTAAAACCCACAGGGACTCTTTCGGGCCACAATAGTGATGGAAAAGTTGTTTCAAGGGGACTAACACCTGGACTGTGGCATACCGGAGGGGGATCCATGGCAAAACTCCCATGGAAAATTACACAGTTGATGCAGAGTCTGGTTTTAATCCATAAAGGATACATCACCTAACATTCCTAAATCACAATGGATATGGATTGCCACCTGACATATGACATATTGACACCTTGACATATGGATTGACACCTGTCCTCAGAGACCCTGATACACACTGACACAGAGCAGAATAGGGACTGTTCCCCCTAAATAGGGTCACTTGGCAGATATGGATTGACACCTGTCCTCAGAGACCCTGATACCCACTGACACAGAGCAGAATAGGGACTGTTCCCCCTACATAGGGTCACTTGGCAGATATGGATTGACACCTGTTCTCGGGGACCCTGATACACACTGACACAGAGCAGAATAGGGACTGTTGCTCCTACATAGGGTCACTTGGCAGATATGGATTGACACCTGTCCTCAGAGACCCTGATACACACCGACACAGAGCAGAATAGGGACTGTTCCTCCTACATAGGGTCACTTGGCAGATATGGATTGACACCTGTCCTCAGAGACCCTGATACACACTGACACAGAGCAGAATAGGGACTGTTCCCCCTACATAGGGTCACTTGGCAGATATGGATTGACACCTGTCCTCAGAGACCCTGATACACACTGACACAGAGCAGAATAGGGACTGTTCCCCCTACATAGGGTCACTTGGCAGATATGGATTGACACCTGTTCTCAGGGACCCTGATACACACTGACACAGAGCAGAATAGGGACTGTTGCTCCTACATAGGGTCACTTGGCAGATATGGATTGACACCTGTCCTCAGAGACCCTGATACACACTGACACAGAGCAGAATAGGGACTGTTCCCCCTACATAGGGTCACTTGGCAGATATGTATTGACACCTGTCCACAGAGACCCTGATACACACTGACACAGAGCAGAATAGGGAATATTCGCTAAATGCCAAACATTGTTATACAGGGGAATATTCTGTAAATAAGGATAAGGGGGGGACCTACCATCCTCCCCCCCGGCACACACCCCTGCGCGGTGGGTGGGGGCCATAAATCACAATGGGGGGACCTACTGTCCTCCCACCCGCCCCACCCATGAGCGGTGGGTGGGGGCCATAAAAATAATGAGGGGGGGACCTACTGTATGATGTTGTATCGATCAGGTAGTGTAAGGGTTACGCCCGCTTCAGAGTGACAGACCAAACTCCCCGTTTAATGCACCGCAAACAACCACAAACAGTCCATTTGCACAACCGCAAACTCCCCATTTGCACAAGGTTGGATACCAAGCTAGCCATGTCCGTTCCTTGTCCTAACTGATGTCATTGAAGGTCCCTTCCTCCACCCAGCCACGTACAACACCAAGGGTCCCCGAAAGGTGACAACAAGCCCCATGGGACGCCTGCTGTGTTTGGTCTTCCGCCTCCTCAAAGCCACCTTCCTCCTCTAACTCCTCTTCTTCGGACTCCTCTCTCTGCGTTGCCTCTCTCTGCGTTATTATAAGGTGTGTTAAGTAGTACTATTCTTATCAGTTTAATCCCTGTTACGAGTAGAGGACTATTTCCTTGTTTCGCCAAACCCCTTCAAAGATGGAAAAAGCGGTATGAGTGGAAGAAACGAGGAAATGTGGTCAGGTGGTGGTGCCAGCCCCACCGAGGGCTTGTACCTAGGTATGCTAATAAACTGAAAAAAAGAAAAAAAATCTTCCAAGAAGGAGATCTAAAACTGGCATAGGAAAAGGTTAGACAACTATAATAAAGTGATACCTACAAATCCTAGTGAGCATAGGTGTTTAATAGAGGGAGAAAGGGAAAGCAGAGTAATGCTTCCTAATACCGTGGTTAGTACCCTTTGTTAAAGTAAATTGAGTAATAGACAAAAGTCTTTATTGTATCATTTATAAATAACAAAGGGATACTATACTCATTCCCCTATAGTGGCTAATTGTGTAATAATGGTAATACTATTACCTATTATATAATATTGCCAGGGGCAAGGAAATTCCCTCTAAATAGATGGGTATAGGCAGCGAGTATGAAGACCGGAGTGATGCTGTCATAAAATGTGTCAATAAGGTGATATAAAGTTAAATGTATCACAGACACACAGCCACCTTAGCTAGTTTCCAGAAATGCTGTATAGGTAGAACGGCTATAGGACTATAAGACTCAGAGAGGTCTAAGAAGAATCCTCTAAACTAGACCTAATCTCCTTAAACACCTTCAAGGATGTTCTAGCTAAAGCTCAATCTAAACGTTTAGATGACTGCCTGATTTCCCATCACAGATGCTGGCTAGGAATAACACTGTACAAGACAAAGAGTGGGTCTAAGTGCCCATAGTGCAGTAAAGTGTCCCTAGTGAAGTGAAAAAGAGAATAACGAGCTGGCACCCAAGAAAATAACGAGCTGGCGCCCTATTAGGGGACGTGTATATGGCATCGATTTTAGGAACCGGAAGATGGAAAAAGATGCTTGGTCGGTCCTCCTACTTCTAATTTGGGGCACTGCGCATGCAATCTAATGTGCCACCAGATAGGAGTGGTGTGTTAAGTAGTACTATTCTTATCAGTTTAATCCCTGTTATGTGCCTTTTTTTGGTTTGGTTTTTGAAGCCATAGTGCAGCACCAGAGGGCCGAAAAATTAGGCATGTACACATGTCTGAAAAATTAGGTATTGTTGCAGCCGCAGCTGTAGCAGTGGCCAGAAAAATAGATGTTTGTTTCCCAGGCAGAAAGTGCCCTAAACCATTGCAGCTTGAACCCTAGTTGGTGGCGGATAAGTCACGCAAGTCAACCGGCATTCAGAGCTAAAATACAGCAGCGTGTGGACCATTTTTAGCCCAAGGCAGCTCATCTCATCAGGCCTTTTTTAGTCGAATGTATCGCCCAGTGTCAGTCCCTTCGGGATCCATCCCTCATTCATCTTAATAAAGGTGAGGTAATCTAGACTTTTTTGACCTAGGCGACTTCTCTTCTCAGTGACAATACCTCCTGCTGCACTGAAGGTCCTTTCTGACAGGACACTTGAAGCGGGGCAGGCCAGAAGTTCTATCGCAAATTGGGATAGCTCAGGCCACAGGTCAAGCCTGCACACCCAGTAGTCAAGGGGTTCATCGCTCCTCAGAGTGTCGATATCTGCAGTTAAGGCGAGGTAGTCTGCTACCTGTCGGCCGAGTCGTTCTCTGAGGGTGGATCCCGAAGGGCTATGGCGATGCGTAGGACTTAAAAAGCTCCGCTTGTCCTCCATCAACAACACGTCTTTAAAGTGTCCTGTCCTTGCCGGCGTGGTCGTGGGAGGAGGAGGATTACTTTCACCTCTTCCCCGTTAGATTCCCGTTGTGCTGTGACATCACCCTTATACGCTGTGTAAAGCATACTTTTTAATTTATTTTGCAAATGCTGCATCCTTTCCGACTTGTTGTAATTTGGTAACATTTCCGCCACTTTCTGCTTATACCGGGGGTCTAGTAGCGTGGACACCCAGTACAGGTTGTTCTCCTTCAGCCTTTTTATACGAGGGTCCCTCAACAGGCACGACAGCATGAAAGACCCGATTTGCACTTTTTTTCTTTTTAAATGCACGCTATTGTGACACCAGATATGAGTGGCAATGTGCACTTGCAGAGGTTGGCAGAGTGCACGCTGTAGGCCTGACACACCCGCTTGAAGACAACTAACTGCTATTCCATCTATAACAGTGAAAACAGTTTTTTTGTTTTTAAATGCACGCTATTGTGACACCAGATATGAGTGGCAATGTGCACTGGCAGAGGTTGGCAGAGTACACGCTGTTGGCCTGACACACAGACGCTTGCAGACAACTAACTGCTATTCAGTCTATTACAGTGAAAAAAAAGTTTTGAGGTTTTTAAATGCACGCTATTGTGCCACTAGATATGAGTGGCACTGGCAGAGTACACGCTGTTGGCCTGACACACAGACGCTTGCAGACAACTAACTGCTATTCAATCTATAACAGTAAATAAAGTTTTTTGTTTTTAAATGCACGCTATTGTGCCACCAGATATGAGTGGCACTGTGCACTGGCAGAGTACACGCTGTTGGCCTGACACACAGAAGCTTGCAGACAACTAACTGTTATTCAATCTATAACAGTGAAAAAAGTTTTTTGTTTTTAAATGCACGCTATTGTGACACCAGATATGAGTGGCAATGTGCACTGGCAGAGGTTGGCAGAGTACACGCTGTTGGCCTGACACACAGACGCTTGCAGACAACTAACTGCTATTCAATCTATTACAGTGAAAAAAGTTTTTTGTTTTTAAATGCACACTATTGTGCCACCAGATATGAGTGGCACTGTGCACTGGCAGAGTACACACTGTTGGCCTGACACACAGAAGCTTGCAGACAACGAACTGTTATTCAATCTATAACAGTGAAAAAAGTTTTTTGTTTTTAAATGCACGCTATTGTGACACCAGATATGAGTGGCAATGTGCACTGGCAGAGGTTGGCAGAGTACACGCTTTTGGCCTGACACACAGACGCTTGCAGACAACTAACTGCTAATTAATCTATTACAGTGAAAAAACATTTTTAGTTTTTAAATGCAAGCTATTGTGACACGAGATATGAGTGGTGGCACTGGGCAAGTGGGCACAGTATCCACTGTGAGCCTGACACACAGACGCTTGCAGACAACTAACTGCTATTCAATCTATTACAGTGAAAAAAAGTTTTCGGGTTTTTAAATGCACGCTATTGTGCCACCAGATATGAGTGGCACTGTGCACTGGCAGAGTACACGCTGGTGGCCTGACACACATATGCTTGCAGACAACTAACTGCTATTCAATCTATAACAGTGAAAAAAGTTTTTTGTTTTTAAATGCACGCTATTGTGACACCAGATATGAGTGGCACTGTGCACTGGCAGAGTACACGCTGTTGGCCTGACACACAGACGCTTGCAGACAACTAACTGCTATTCAATCTATAACAGTGAAAAAAGTTTTTTGTTTTTAAATGCATGCTATTATGACACCAGATATGAGTGGCAATGTGCACTGGCAGAGGTTGGCAGAGTACACGCTGTTGGCCTGACACACAGATGCTTGCAGACAACTAACTGCTAATTAATCTATTAAAGTGAAAACATTTGTTTTGTTTTTAAATGCAAGCTATTGTGACACCAGATATGAGTGGTGGCACTGGGCAAGTGGGCACAGTATCCACTGTGGCCTGACACACAGACGCTTGCAGACAACTAACTGCTATTCAATCTATTACAGTGAAAAAAAGTTTTGGGGTTTTTAAATGCACGCTATTGTGCCACCAGATATGAGTGGCACTGTGCACTGGCAGAGTACACGCTGTTGGCCTGACACACAGACGCTTGCAGACAACTAACTGCTAATTAATCTATTACAGTGAAAAAAATTTTTTTTATTTTTAAATGCAAGCTATTGTGACACCAGATATTAGTGGTGGCACTGGGCAAGTGGGCACAGTATCCACTGTGAGTCTGACACAGAAGCTGGCAGGCAGGCAGGCAACTGCAATTAGATTACACAAAAAAAAAGCAGACTGATGTTTTAGCCTTAAAAATGGCTTTTTGGGGTGCTGTCCTTACAGCAGAGAACAGATGAGTCCTTCAGGACTGTAGTGGACACTGAATGCACTAGCCTAGCTATACATTTCCCTATCAAATGAGCAGCAGCTACACTTTCCCTCCTCTATCTAAGAATGCAGCTTCAGAATTAATCTAAAATGGATGCTGTACAGGAGGTGGGAGGGTCTGGAAGGGAGGGTCTGCTGCTGATTGGCTGGAATGTGTCTGCTGACTGTGAGGCACAGGGTCAAAGTTTAGTCAATGATGATGAATAGGGGGCGGATCGAACCGCGCATGTGTTCGCCTGCCGTGGCGAACGCGAACACGCTATGTTCGCCTGGAACTATTCGCCAGCGAACAGTTTGGTACATCACTATGCTTATGGTGTTCACAAGTACTAGGAAGCAGCGATTGATGGAGGTACCCAGTCGGGGTGCCAGGTGGTCCGTCACAAACTACATCCCGCATATAGAAATTAGAATACTGGAAGCAAGCATTCCTAAATTGCAATCAGTCTCTTTAGAAATGCCCATATGCAGGATATTTGATATTAGTACTTAAGTATTTAACACACATTCTGTATTAAAAATGCTTATTTCTGCTTCTATGCTACCACTGCAGACTCACTCTAAAGTATTGAATGCTGAAGGATACCATATAATCTCTAAAACCATTTATCCTTTTAATATTTCTGTAGAGGCTGTGAAAGTCTTTTTTGTGAATTGTGAATTGGCATCATTTTAAATTAAGTCACAATTTGTCTTTCTCTTGTAATGATGTGCGTGCTATGGAATTATCTTATTTTTAAACAAACTTAAGACTCAATTACGAACAACGTTAGTATCATTCCATGGTCAAGATTCTAAAACCACAATTAGATTCCCTGTTTGCTATACATTCCATGTTAAATCACTTGCAAACTGCTCTAAAAATATTAACGCATGCTGCGGAAGATCTTGTAAGCTGTGTTCTGCAAATAATTAAGATACAAAGCACAGCGAAGTAGCTTATTACTTTTACAACATGGCCACACACATTATTTGTTGTGAAAAGTTACAAAATGTAACAAACATTTACAAGAGTTTCTTACTGTGTTTTACCGTCAGCGGACAATGTTAGAACTATAAAATTATATTATATACAGATGTTAGACCAGCAAATATGTAATATTTCAAAGTGATATGGCATTGGCCCATTGGCAGAAAAAGAAACTGCTAAAGACAATCTGATGGAGATTTTATGAATTCACTGGAATGGTGACTATTTTTAAAATGACAAAACCTCTGACTGCCAACATGGTGACATTTTTCTTAACATAAGTTAGAGAGTGTTAGAAGTTTCTCCTGTAGGGAGATTCCTCTTTACATTCAACCTCGAATGTGGAGTTAATAAGGCATCTGTTCTCCATGATGATTATTAGCAAACAAATAAACGCTTACTCCAACCTCTGTGAACATGACCTCTGCCCAGGACAATTTTCCCGTTGCCCCAATAATGACAAGACACCTGGGTATTGGATAAGGGCAATGGACTCAGCTGTATTTAAATCAATAAATGTGCTAGCATTACTTCCACCTTTCAGCTGTTAGGGTGATTGCCAAACAGACAGATAATCCATATGTTTTCCAGAGTCCTAGACAGCCTACCTTTCGCCATCAGCACTAGCAGGCTGTGACTCCCCAAGTTGACTTGGCACTTCCATCAGCTGTGCTGGCCAGGAAAACCACATGCTGTGACAAAAAGAAGAATGGAAACAACACAAAAACCCACAACAACCACCAAAATCAATGGAGGGAGGGCTGGAAAGCTTCCTAAACTTTAGGCTACTCCTTACAAGTTGTAAGTACCCTCCCATCTGAGCCCCTTTTATTTTGTCCCCTTTCTGCAACATTGTATCCTAATTTAACCCTACCCTACTAATGGACCAGGGGAATCCTTTCGTGCTTTTAGAAGTGGTCATAGAGTAATAAATCTATTTGTTCGGTGTTTAAGTTTAAAACACTGCATATACAGAGATAAGTGCTCTTTTGTGCCGGGGTCTAGTTACAACCCCAGCACATATGACCTTGCAGCCCAGAACTCTGTATATTAAATATTAATATATTATTATTGTTGTTGTTTTTAAATTGATCTACATACCTTAGGAGTAGTGATAAATTAAACAGACTTTATATATTTGTCTGTTGTTCACTTTGTCCTCCCAATTCATAGAGCCTCTTATTGATAGTCTAAGATCAGAAAGTAGGGATGTGCATGGGCAAACATTTTAGTTCAGTTCTGCACTTCCGGAATTCAGGACTTAGGCAATTCGGGACTTCGGCAATTCCCCAACCCTAACCTCTACCCCTAACCCTACCCCTAACCCTACCTCTAACCCTACCACTAACCCTACCCCTAACCTCAATCCTACCCCTAACCCTACCCCTAACCCTGCTCCAGCCCCAACCCTAACCCTAACCCTACCCCTAAACTCACCCCTAACCCTACCCCAACCTTAACCATACCCCTAACCCTAACCCTATCCCCCACAACCACTTACACATCTAGGAGTAGGGTCAAGGGTAGGGTTGGGGGTAGGGTTAGGGTTAGGGTTAGGGGTAGGGTTAGAGGTAGGGTTAGAGGTAGGGTTAGAGGTAGGGTTAGGGGTAAGGTGAGGGTTAGGGTCAGGGTTGGCGTTAGGGGTAGGGTTAGATTCCTGTCATTATTCCCGTAATTTTCCCTCCTTCTCTTGTGTAGCCACTTTTCAGAAATCTGAAGCACTTCACCCCTTCCGAAATCTGTCACTTTGGCACTTCGGTTCGACACTTCCGAAATTCGGCAATTTGGCACTTCGGCAATTTGGCACTTCGGCAAATCGCCAATACAGCAATTCGGACATTTGGAAGCATCTGAATGTCCGAATTTCCGAAATTCTTTCAAATTAACATTCAGAACTAAACTAATTGCACATGTCTATCAGAAAGCCTTCAACTCTGTGCATCATTTTCACATCACCATATTACTTAATTGACTCACCACATCTGCTGTGATTTTATGTATATATGTATGTTGAGACCATATGCCAGTGATTGTGGGAGGCCTTTAAACCTCCCTGCATATCATACCTCAAGACTGCATGTATATATGTATATATATATATATATATATATATATATATATATAGAGAGAGAGAGAGAGAGAGAGAGAGAGAGAGAGAGAGTTCCAAAGGTTTCTTGGCACTGTCCTTCCAAGTACAATGTTTAGCAATATGTCTAGGTGCAAATACGCATTGAAATAAATTTCCTTCACAAAAAACACCTGTAAGGGTCGAAACGTCGATTTTTTTTGTACAATGTAATTATACACATAATACTTAATAAAAGTATCACAAGAAAAGTGCTCTCTTTTTGTCTAGGATATATATGTATAAATATATAGATATATATATTATATATATTAAAACAAAGAACATTTAGCGGATACGATTCTGAGACTATTTTTTCCAACTTCAGATTGAATCCAACTGCCCTATACTTCAGGTTACACTGTCAAAAACTATACCTATCGACACGTTTGCTTTGAAATGGCATATTGCAACTGGATTAGTTCCGCAAGACTTACAAGAAATCAATCATTGTTTTATTTATCATAGGAAGTAAGAGATCAAACCTCCCAGCAAGGTAAAACTGTTAAATACTAACATTGGGGCTTAATAAGCCTTAATCCCTTCCATGTACAAATCCTCTCGATTTGTAAAGAACAAAAGAGTGTGTTGGCAGTATTCACTCTCAGTTCAGGGTTCAGAAAAAATGATTGCAGTTAATGTAATGACTGGTAAGACAACTTTTACAGTAGTTTATGTAGCTACATATTCCAATCTGCATTTCAGTTAACTGATAAATTACAAACATAGATGATTTGGAGGATTTCTCCAATTGTACTAAATTTTGAAATGCATTGTAAATTTACATTGAATATTCACTAATTCACCTTTCAGTTAAGTGGCCTGTCCATTCTTTTTGGATTCACATTTTATATACTCTGTCTCTCGGTCAAAGGACCTCTCAGGACATCATAACAACTTCATCTCGGTAAAGTTGTAATGGTGCCTGGAGGTACGGGGCACCATGTTACCATAACATGTTACCATAACAAGTTATGACATTAACAAATAGTTTCACACCAAGTGTCCTGGTCCCCCTCATTACTCCTCTGGCCCTTGATTTCAATTGATAGATTAAGAGCGTTAGGTGATGCACACAGTCGATCACTGTTCTCCCACCCGTTTGTCTATTTATTGACTGCATATAACTATTTGTGCTGAGTCAGCAAACACTGTCAGGCTATTCTAACTGCTTTTCAGAGTCAGGTATAATGTAATGTTTTGTAGATAGTCTGCTTTCTCTCAGCAATCCTTTTAACCCTTGAGGATCAATTATGTACCAGACAAAGTTACATGGAGTTACATAGTCTGAAAATAGACTTGTGTCCAACAAGTGCAGCTCTGCTCACGTCTGTTTCTGCTGTTAATGCCAAAAAAAGCAAATCCACCCCCAAAACTAGCCTGAAGCACTTTCCAATTTTGCAACAAACTTGGAACAAAAATCCTTTTTGACCCCAGAATGGCAGTCATAACTCTCATTCTCTGCAAGAATCTGCTACCCCACATATTAAATATTACATCTAGTGATGTCCCGAACGGTTCGCTGGCGAATAGTTCCTGGCGAACATAGCTTGTTCGCGTTCGCCACGGCGGGCGAACATATGCGATGTTCGGTCCGCCTCCTATTCATCATAATTAAGGAAACTTTGACCCTGTACCTCACAGTCAGCAGACACATTCCAGCCAATCAGCAGCAGACCCTCCCTTCCAGACCCTCCCACCTACTGGATAGCATCCATTTTAGATTCATTCTGAAGCTGCATTCTTAGTGAGAGGAGGGACAGTGTAGCTGCTGCTTATTTAACAGGGAAATTGATAGCTAGGCTAGTGTATTCAGTGTCCACTACAGTCCTGAAGGACTCATCTGATCTCTGCTGTAAGGACAGCACCCCAAAAGCCCTTTTTAGGGCTAGAACATCAGTCTGCTTTTTTTTTTTCCTGTGTAATCTAATTGCAGTTGCCTACCTGCCAGTGTGTGTGTCAGGCTCACAGTGTATACTGTGCCCACTTGCCCAGTGCCAGCACTCACTCACTGGTGTCACAATAGCTTGTATTTAAAAAAAAATAAAAAAAAAAAATTACTGTAATATAATAGCAGTCAGTTTCCTTCACATGTGTGCATTTCAGGGCCTGCCAGGGACCAGTGTCACACCAGTGCAACTCAAATCTGGTGTAACAGTAGTGTACATTTAAAAAAAAAAATACAATTTTTACTGTAATAGATTGAATAGCAGTTAGTTGTCTGCAAGCGTGTGTGTCAGGCCTACAGCGTCTTCTCTGCCAACTTCTGCCAGTGCCACTCATATCTGTTGTCCCAGTAGCTTGCACGCATAGTACCACTAATCGAAAAAAAAATGACAGGCAGAGGCAGGCCACCCTGCAGGGGCCGTCATGGTCGTGGTGCTGTGATTCCCTTTGGCCCTAGAATAATGCCCAGTGTTCAGAGGCCACGTACCCTGAACTCGAAAAGTTCTGAGGACATAATTGACTGGCTAACACAGGACACCCAATCTTCTACAGCTTCCTCTCGGAACCTTGACGCACCATCCTCCTCCAGCTTAGCTTCGGGCACCTCTCGAGTTACCACTTGCCTGCCTGCCGCCACCACCAACACTAGCACCACAGCCGCTTCACTTGGTATGTCAGAGGAGTTATTTACACATCAGTTGGTAGAAATGAGTGATGCGCAAGCATTATTGCCAGAGGATGTAGATAACAGGGATATGTCTCAGTCAGGCAGCATTACACACATGGACGTACGGTGTGATGATGATGATGTTGTACCCGCTGCTGCTTCCTTTGCTAAATTGTCAGATACAAGTGAAGCGGTTGATGATGACGATGCGTCCGTGGATGTCACGTGGGTGCCCGCTAGAACAGAAGAAGAACAGGGGGAAAGTTCAGATGGGGAGACAGAGAGGAGGAGGCGGAGACCAGTTGGAAGCAGGGGGAGGTCATCGCAAGGAGCTAGTGGCACAGTCAGACAGCATGCATCGGCACCCGGGGTCAGCCAGACAGCACGCCAATTAACGCATGCTGTTGCCACCACCAGAATGCCATCATTGCAGAGCTCAGCAGTGGGGCATTTTTTTTGTGTGTCTGCCTCTGACAACAGCGATGCCATTTGCAACCTGTGCCAAAAGAAACTGAGTCATGGGAAGTCCAACACCCACCTAGGTACAACTGCTTTGCAAAGGCACATGATCGCACATCACAAACGCCTATGGGATCAACACATGAGTACAAGCACCACACAAACTCAAAGCCGCCATCCTCCTCCTGGTCCAGCATCTTCAGCCACGTCAACCACTGCTGTCCTCCTTGCCCCCTCTCAACCATCTGCCACTCCGTCTCTCGCCTTGAGCAGTTCCTGCTCATCTGCCCACAGTCAGGTGTCTGTCAAGGACATGTTTGAGCGTAAGAAGCCAATATCACAAAGTCACCCCCTTGCCTGGCGTCTGACAGCTGGCTTGACTGAACTCTTAGCCCGCCAGCTTTTACCATACAAGCTGGTGGAGTCTGAAACGTTCCAAAAATTTGTAGCTATTGGGACACCGCAGTGGAAGGTACCCGGACGAAATTTCTTTGCACAAAAGGCAATCCCCAACCTGTACTCGATTGTGCAAAAGGAAGTAATGGCATGTCTGGCACACAGTGTTGGGGTTGCCAAGCAACGGCACCCCCCCAGCTCCCAGGTACTATTCCACATCCCGGATACGGCAGTGTCAAGCCGTCTTGGGGTTTACTTGCCTGAAAGCAGAGAGTCACACCGGACCAGCACTCCTGTCCGCCCTGAACGCACATGTGGATCAGTGGCTGACTCCGCACCAACTGAAGATCGGCCAAGTGGTTTGTGACAACGGAAGAAATTTGTTGGCGGCATTGAATTTAGGCAAGTTGACACATGTGCCGTGCATGGCACATGTGTGTAATCTGATCGTACAACGCTTTGTGCTTAAGTACCCAGGCTTACAGGACGTCCTGAAGCAGGCCAGGAAGGTGTGTGGCCATTTCAGGCATTCCTACACGGCCATGGCGCACTTTTCAGATACCCAGCGGCGAAACAACATGCCAGTGAGGCACTTGATTTGCGACATCCCGACACGTTGGAATTCAACACTCCTAATGTTCGACCGCCTGCTCCAACAAGAAAAAGCCGTTAACGAGTATTTGTATGACCGGGGTGCTAGGACAGCCTCTGCGGAGCTGGGAATTTTTTTGCCACGTTACTGGACGCTCATGCGCAATGCTTATAGGCTCATGCGTCCTTTTGAGGAGGTGACAAACCTAGTCAGTCGCAGCGAAGGCACCATCAGCGACATCATACCATTTGTTTTCTTCCTGGAGTGTGCCCTGCGAAGAGTGCTGGATCAGGCCGTAGATGAGCGTGAAGAGGAAGAGGAAGATTTGTGGTCACCATCACCACCAGAAACAGCCTTATCAGCATCGCTTGCTGGACCTGCGGCAACGCTGGAAGAGGATTGTGAGGAAGAGGAGTCAGAAGAGGAATGTGGCTTTGAGGAGGAGGAGGAAGACCAACATCAACAGGCATCCCAGGGTGCTCGTTGTCACCTATCTGGTACCCGTGGTGTTGTACGTGGCTGGGGGGAAAAACATACCTTCAGTGAGATCACTGAGGACGAGGAACAGGACATGAGTAGCTCGGCATCCAACCTTGTGCAAATGGGGTCTTTCATGCTGTCGTTCCTGTTGAGGGACCCTCATATAAAAAAGCTGAAGGAGAACGACCTGTACTGGGTGTCCACGCTACTAGACCCCCGTTATAAGCAGAAAGTGCCTGAAATGTTACCAAATTACGGCAAGTCGGAAAGGATGCAGCAGTTCCAAAATAAATTAAAAAGTATGCTTTACACAGCGTATAAGGGTGATGTCACAGCACAACTAACAGTAATCCTCCTCCCACGACCACGTTGGCAAGGAAAGGACGCTTTAAAGATGTGTTGTTGATGCAGAACATGCAGAGCTTTTTAAGTCCTACGCATCGCCACAGCCCTTCGGGGTCCACCCTCAGAGAACGACTCGACCGACAGGTAGCAGACTACCTCGCCTTAACTGCAGATATCGACACTCTGAGGAGCGATGAACCCCTTGACTACTGGGTGTGCAGGCTTGACCTGTGGCCTGAGCTATCCCAATTTGCGATAGAACTTCTGGCCTGCCCCGCTTCAAGTGTCCTGTCAGAAAGGACCTTCAGTGCAGCAGGAGGTATTGTCACTGAGAAGAGAAGTCGCCTAGGTCCAAAAAGTCTAGATTACCTCACCTTTATTAAGATGAATGAGGGATGGATCCCGAAGGGACTGACACTGGGCAATACATTCGACTAAAAAAGGCCTGATGAGGGGGACTACTTAACACACCACTTCTCTCTGGTGGCACATTAGATTACACGCGCAGTGCCCCAAATTTGAAGTAGGAGGACCAACTGATAGGAATAGTACTACTTAACATACCTTATAATAATGCAGAGAAAGGCAACGCAGAGAGAGGAGTCTGAAGAAGAGGAGTCAGAGGAGGAAGGTGGCTTTGAGGAGGTGGAAGACCAAACAGAGCAGGCGTCCCAAGGGGCTTGTTGTCACCTTTCGGGAACCCTTGGTGTTGTACGTGGCTGGGTGGAGGAAGAGACCTTCAATGGCATCAGTGAGGACAAGGAACGGGACATGGCTAGCTTGGTATCCAACCTTGTGTCCCCTTGAAACAACTTTTCCAACACTATTGTGGCCAGAAAGAGTCCCTGTGGGTTTTAAAATTTGCCTGCCTATTGAAGTCTATGGTGGTTCGCCCGGTTCGCCGTTTGCGAACATTTGCGGAAATTCGCGTTTGCCATTTGCGAACGGAAAATTTTATGTTCGCGACATCACTAATTACATCCATAAATATTATATTTTTACAAGAATCCATTCAGTTGCTGTTTTAAAATCTGTACAGACTCTAATAAAACCACCTCTTCAGGGCTGATGATTTCACATCTTAGTTGTTCTCACTGTAAAAATCCCTTTCTTTTGCCTAAGACTAAATCTCCTTTCTTTCAGTTTAAATGCGTGACCTTGTGTCTTATGTATAGTCCTATTAATGAATAGATTTCCAGATAATGGTTTGTAATGACCCTGGATATACTTCTGTAATCTTAGCAGATCCCCTCTGAGGTCTTTCTCCACTAAACAGATTTAAATTAGTTAGCTTTTCTTCACAACTAAAATCTTCCATTCTCTTTATTAGTTTTGTTGCACACAAATGCACTTTTTAAAAGAATCTTTGAGAAATTGTTCATGATTATAAAAGGAATGTAATAAACTTAGTCAAATACATTGAGGCACAACAAAAGCATCGTGAAAAAAAATAGGGAATGCAATGAGTAAATTGAAGACATTGAATGCATTGAAATTAATAGAAAACAAATTATACAGAAGTAGGGTCTAAGCAGAACCACAATGTACAAGTGTAGTTCTAAAAATTATGTACATGTCTATGCTTTTAAGTTGTTATAATGACTTATACAGTAGAATCACGACAGGAGAACTGGTGGTGGTGGTTGCCTACTGAGCTTTGTGTATTGCCCAGCAAACAGGGTGCGGTTATGGTAACATAATATCACCAGGGCATATCAGGAGTGTAAATAGTGTCTAACTGTAATGTGATTTCTGTACATTGTGTCTGAGTACTTAAAATGGTTAAAGTAGATTAAAGAACCTGATGAGTTAGTAAGAATAGAGAATGATGGGGCTAAGACGGTCAATGCACTTTTTTTGTGTCATAATATTTTTCTTTAGAACAGATACCCTAAAATGTAATGGAATATTCAATGTATGTCCTAACATTGATTTCTAAAGAGTCAATATTATATTTTGTCCTGATAATTATGTCCCTTTTTTTGCATCATCATTGATAAATATACTGAATAAAATTGGTCCCAGAACAGACCCCCGAGGGTCACTTACTACTTTAGTTTGGCATGAAAAATTCTTATTAATGACAAAGCTCTGAAATTTATCTTACAAAAAAAGGTGTGCTGCATGTTTCAAAACAAAATTATAGTGTTTGTGTTAATCACAATATTTCAAGTACTTAATTTAAATTGCTTTTAAATCCAAAGTGCACTCTGTAAACCGTATATGTCAATAAAGTGCATAAAATGTTTGTGCAAGTTTTACAATCTTCCCAAATTGCTTAGTGCATATCAAACACTTACACTGTATTTATTATTTCCATTCAAGTTCATATAAAGAAAATAGAAAAAATATATAGTGTAATACTGTTAATTGTATAAATAAGTAGTAAATAAATGGATAAAACCACTCACAAACACAGAGCCGGTAGAGTTTGTCTAGGGTGTAATCGCTCCAGTAAGCCACCTCTCTGTTGGACTGATGTCTCTCAGGTGGAAAGGATTTGGTGTGCAGCACAGTGAAGAGCAAAAGTTTTTTATTGAAACAAATGAAATAATGTAGGTAAGGATCACCCCTTTTGCAGCAGTTCCTTCCCAGTACTAGTGATTAGGATATATAGATAGATAGATAGATAGATAGATAGATAGATAGATAGTTTTTATTTTTTTATTTATTAACATCTTTTTTTTTTTTTTCAGAAGCAGGGAGACTACCTGTCAGTTCAGGCAGTCCCCATGCAGGAAGATGCATGGACGGCTATCAAAAAACTATGCTGATTTCTGAAAATGACATTATTGCTCTGGTACTATTGGGCCCTGTGTCTTTATTTACATTTAACAATCATAATATTCCTGTAAGTTTTTTTTAGTAATGGTTTGCACATATCTTAATAGAAAAACAATTATTTCAAGTGTCTGTCTTTTCCTGATCTTCATTTACTAAACACATCCATCTCTGATTTCAGTAAGATTTAATTCTTTTTTTTTTTTTTTTTACTCAGAAACCTTTTGGAGGTTGATCTTGCTCTCATTGGCTATCACTTTTTCATTTTATAGTTTAGACAATCTAATAATTTTAGAACAGTTGTTCTTCCTTAAATATCAATATTAGATGGTTTGTAGCATATTCCAATCAATAATTGATTTCCACTCTTTGTCTCAGGCAGATATATACCCATAGGGCTTTCACATTTTCCTCTTTTCCTTGTCAAATACCACTATGTATGTGCAATAATGTGTCTATTCCTAGTCTTAATACACCATTACAAACAACCCATTAATAATGCATAGCTATGTTGGAGATTTGTCTGGTATATTTTAGACCAAAATTGATTGATCCCAAAGTTCAACTTGCTCCTTTAAATTTGCACCTTTACATTTGCTACATTGTCTTCCTCTTGCTACCGTGAATCATCCACTTGGACCAGACATGATTTTTCCCAGGAAAGGAAGTCTGGGACAATACACATGAGTGCTGAACCTCATCAAGATACAGAATCAGAGGGGACATCCAGTTCTCTTCCTGTATCCGACGGATGCTGAAAAAGCGTTCAACAAAATTGACTGGGGTCTTATGTAAGACATGCTGCATACCATAGGGGCTGGTCCTAAGTTTCTCTCTTGGATATCAGCATTATACGCTAGCCCAACCGCAAGACTACAAAAAACAAAAAAACATTTGCTGCATTATGCCTCTTCTCTCTTTAAAACAAAATCACTCTTTCAGTTTCTTAGTAAATGTGACTTTTCTGGCACTTCTTTTCACTGTTGCAATTCATACTTCACACTTTAAACCGAAAATGAATTTTAGCTTTCATAATGAGTCAGACATGATATATATAAAGCTGAAAGTAACATCATTTTATCATCAAAACTATACGTATGAATAATACAGAACTGTGAGACGTTAACCCAGTAAGGACTGTTGAACTCTTTTTCAGCATCCGTCGGATACAGTAAGAGAACTGGGTGTCCCCTCTGCCTTCCAAACTCGTTGAGGTTCAGCACCCGCGTGGTATTGTCCCAGACTTCACTTCCTGGGGTAAATTCCGTCTGGTCCGAGTGGATGATTCACGGCAGCAGGGGGGAGACAATGCAGCAAATTTAAAGGTGCAGATATAAAGGAGCAAGTTGAACTTTGAGATCAATCAATTTTGGTCTAAAATATACCAGACAAATCTCCAAAATGAATGATCAGTGAAATCCCTGAATAAACATGGCGTTGCTGGCATGTCAATGGTTCTTAAGAGGTTAAATAAATTATTCAGTGTTGCTTGATTAACCCTTTCTCAGTTTATGATTGTTTGAGCATCTAAAATCAAAGATAATGCATGATCATAACAATTTATAAAAATCTGGTTAATTGCAATTCTAAGTACCATACATAGCATACTTGCGAGACATAATACATGTGATGCATTCTAGGAATCAGCATTGCTTAATTAACAGTAAAACCTGCTGTATGACAGTGGGCTCACAGCTGACATAACATTCACTATTTGTTTTCATACAGAGTAATTTACTAAAGTGATAATTGTCGAGAGTTCAAAGTGAATTCAGAGTGAATTTCAAATGTAAGGTAAAAGTAGAAGAACTAGAAGCATAGTTGGCTGAATTTTCCTACGTCCGGTATTTTGGCCTTAAATTTGAAATTACATTTTAGTACATGAGAGGACTCTAGTAAATAACCCTGTAAATATTTATAGCTACTAGTTATAAATTACCTGCTCTTAGTATGCCAACTGATTGCCGAGCTTTTAAAATGGTGTAATTAGCTCTCCCTGCTACCCACACTCATCTAAAATCTATTTATAATCCCTCAACCTCTGTAGAAAGTCCTTTGTACCGTAATTAAATGTAAACATGAGCTTCAGTTTGCAAGAAGTTCAGAAGTTTTAGAAGTGCAGAAATATATTATATTATTAAAGTCCTGCCCCCAAACTATATCGAATGTGATTGTGAATCATGATGTACAGAGAAAGGTAGTAGTGGGGACCAGTGTGTTAAAGGGAAATTGTCACTTCTGGAGCATTTGCACAGATTATTTAAAAAAAAAAAAGCTATAAGTTGTGCTATTTTTATAAAATATAAATCACCATGAACTGGTATCAGCATTTTCTCACATACAACCCAATGGGAGGAATGTCCAAAGTGCATGCGCTTGTATGGCGTTATAGAACGAGAGTCCTCTTTAATCCAGTTCCCCCCCTGTTTGCTCCAGCCGCATTATGTTTTTTAAGAAATAAAGGTATGCTACATTTTTCACTTACCGTACTCTCCATGTGGATTAAGGCATCTTTAGGTCTAGCTTCCTAATTTCCACTATAGAACAAGATGCCCAAGAACGAATGCATCTGTCCACATTGTGGAAGACTGTGGTACCAGCACATAGATTTGCTACGGAGGAAAATGTGTTTTATACTTACCTCTGCTTCAGTCGTCACTCCAGTATATGCTTCAATAGCATTCTTTAGATTGAGGTATATTTACCACTATAGTAAATGCGGCACAGAACAGAAAAATTAATAAAAATCTAGACATTGTAATGCTTTCAAATACAAATAATCATATAGTACACAATACATTTATACAGTTTCTACATTTTTAAAAATGAGAATATGAGTGCTTTGCAGTTTTTTTTTTGGTGTTTTTTTTGTTATGTCTGAATTTGCAAAAGAAAAATAATACAAATAAAATGTTGATTGTATAATCAGTAAAGCTGTAAAAGGCAGTAATGGTTTGCAGTATGTGAATGTGTTGCCATGACAACTGTAACAAGGAAATGTAACATATGCTTAAGCAGATATAATGAGGGAGTTTATTGCTTTAATACAGAGACACAATGAGTTTCTCTGGAAGCTTCAAAACAACTCTAGTTTAATCAAGCAGTTTTGGTGTATTGATCATGCCCCTGCAGGGTCACTGCTCAATTCTCTGCCATTTAGGAGTTAACTCAATTTTGTTTCTATCCATGCAGCCCTAGTAATGCCTTCCCTGGCTGTGACTCATACAGCCTGCATGAAATAATAGTTTCACTTTCAATCAGATGTTAACTTGCTTTAGAAGTTTTTATCTCTTGCTCTGTAAATTGAAATGTAACCACACTGGAAGCTGCTGTAGGGTCTAGTAGGCTAGTTATAGAACAGGAGATATACATTTTAAATTAGACTGTGCAATAAAAAAATGTTTAAACGCTATATCTCTTAGATGGAGTGTTCAGGAAGGCTGTGCAAGTCAAATACAGGGAGAACTGACTAGGGCTGCATCGACAAAGTTATTTGAGTCCAAAATGGCACAAAACTAAGCAGTGAGACTACAGGGTTATGAGCTATGCACCAAAACTGATTCATTAAGCGTAAGTTGTTGTGGTGCCTATAGTGTCCCTTCAACATAAGATAGCACACAAAGAATGCTATATTGTAGCTGGGGAGGAATTCCATATTGTATATGAAGTAAAATTAATATTAGGATATTATTTGTTTGTTTATTATTTAATATTATTTTATTTTTCTATATTTCAATGAAATTATAGTGACTTTTTAGAAAGTGTGATCATTTTAACCCCTTAAGGACCAAACTTCTGGAATAAAAGGGAATCATGACATGTCACACGTCCTTAAGGGGTTAAAGGCATTTAGTGGAGCAACAATGCAGTAATCTAGAAATCTAGATACTTTATATTTTCAATGCGGGTTTAGCACCTAGGCAGTATCTATTCATATTTTTATGCAGGGTGAGTGCCAAGTGTTTTGGCATATACATAAATATATATATATATATATATATATATATATATATATATATATATATACCGTATATACTCGAGTATAAGCCGAGTTTTTCAGCAAATTTTTTGTGCTGAAAAACCCCAACTCGGCTTATACTCGAGTCAATGTCTGTATTATGGCAATTTACATTGCCATAATACAGACAATGGGGGCTGTGGGGGCTGCAGAGAGATGTTACTTACCTTTCCTGCAGCTCCTGTCAGCTCTCTCCTCCTCCGCCGGTCCGTTCAGCTCTTCTGTCAACTCACAGTGTAAATCTCGCGAGAGCTGCGGCTCTCGCGAGATTTACACTGTGAGCTGACCGAGGTGCTGAACGGACCGGCGGAGGAGGAGAGAGCTGACAGGAGCTGCAGGAAAGGTAAGTAACATCTCTCTGCAGCCCCCACAGCCCCCTCCTACACAGTGCCCATCCACTGGACCACCAGGGAAGGAGAGCCCCCCTCCCTGGCCAGCTAGCAAGCAGGGAGGGGGGACGAAAAAATGTATATATATTAATAATAATAAAATAATAATAATAATAAAATAAAAATAATAATAAAATAAAAAATAATAATAAAATAAAAAAATAATAATAAAAAAATGTAATGAAACAAAAAAAAATATTAAAATAATAATTAAAAAAATAAAAATGCCCACCCCCCACCAAGGCTCTGCATCACACTCTGCATTACACACACACATACACACACTGCATTCATACACACACACTGCACTCATACACACAGCATTCATACACACATACAGCATTCATAAACACACACTGCATTCATACACACACACTGCATTCATACACACACACTGCATTCATACACACATTGCACTCATACACACAGCATTCTCATACACACACAGCATTCATACACACACTGCATTCATACACACACACTGCACTCATACACACACTGCACTCATACACACACTGCACTCATACACAGCATTCTCATACACACACACTGCATTCATACACACTGCATTCTCATATACACACTGCATTCTCATATACACACTGCACTCATACACACACTGCACTCATACACACACTGCATTCTCATTCTCATACACACACACTGCATTCTCATACACACACACTGCATTCATTATATACACACTCTGTAAATAAATATTCAATTAATATAATTTTTTTAGGATCTTATTTTATTTAGAAATTTACCAGCAGCTGCTGCATTTCCCACCCTAGTCTTATACTCGAGTCAATAAGTTTTCCCAGTTTTTTGGGGTAAAATTAGGGGCCTCGGCTTATATTCGGGTCGGCTTATACTCGAGTATATACGGTATATATATGTATATATATATATATATATATCACAAAATATATTATATTCATGTATATGGAGGACAAACCAACAAATTTATGGTGGAGAAAAAAAGTTATTGAAAATCCCTTCCACCTGAAGTCAGTGGATAGTCAGTACATTGTTAAACACAAAGCAGTTGTATACTGCAGACACAAACTTCAAGGAATCCATGTTTGGGATGGAATAGTGAGGCAAAAATGTGATACTTTGTTGAACTAATTTGCATATGCCCACCCAGAAACCCTTGCAGTAGTAACAACCCTGCAAATTTTAGATTTCTGTGGGGGAAAAAACAAGTCTTATGGCTTGACTGATGTGTGCAGACCGGTGTTTAACAATGTGTTTTAACAAGACCAGTATTTAACGATATATATATATATATATAAATTGGGGGAATGGTGTGGAATTCTAGGTATACCTTCTAGTGTCTTTAAGATTGTCTCATACTGGCTGGTCAGAACTCCAGTTACATGAACTTTAAGAAAAACTGATTCCCCGCTAGATCCCTTTTTCTCTTTGTCTAGATGGGAATTAGTTACATCTTCACTAAAAAAAATAACAAAGAAGGTTGAGATGCTTGTTTGGGGTTACTGTATCTGTCCTGCAGAGGGAACATGCAAATATCTTGCTTGTAAACATTCCTGCTGCATGGGATCCATTTGATTTAAAAATGCTCTTTGTAACATATGAGCCAAAACATTATTGAGACTTTAAAGGAGACATATAAAATGGCAAACTATTTTACCCATTTTTAGAGTTCAAATGTCTTCTTTTTTGGCTTATATAAATGAACTACTCACAGGACAAAGAAATTAAATAATACTTTTAAAAGGGGGTTAATAAAAGACACTGTAGGGAAACTATCCACTTAAGGATCAGATCTAAAACTAAATCAAAGGTGAAGCTGTAACATCAATATACCAGTGATTCAGCCTGAATAAAAAAAAAAAATGTTACCAGCCCAATAATGCACTGTACCAGCATATTGCCCAGATATAGAGGTCTTAAAATAGAAAACTAAAAACTACTACTCTAATGTGAAAGAAAGCACTCATAGGGCTTCAAAATAAACAAAAGAGCAAATTTGTTTTAAGCAGATGCGCATTTGCATATAAGTACCTAAGTTTAGTAATGGGACTGAAATGGTGAATGTATGCTGTTGCTCAGCTGTAAAAATTGACTGTAGTGGTGCTGGTGACTCTAGTGTGTGTGGCGGTATACTCTCCTGAAGATGGGTTAATTCCGCCTGTGGTCGCCCCTTCCAGTTGTGATCAGCCCCAGTGTGATTATATCTGCTGAGTAGTGATTATAGTTACTGCAGAAGGGTAACCACGGTATCACCCAAACAGTAGTAGAGACTGAGTGAAGGGTGAAGTAGATCTCTTTATTCCCAGTCAAATGGCTCACATAGAATCAGAATCTGTACAGAATCTGGTACAGTAGACACTCCCCAAAACACGCCCATAAACACACCCACAAAATGTCCACAAAATGCAATGTCATCGTGACTCAGCAAAAACAGTTAAATGATGAAAAACCATAAAAACACATATTTGGGGGGCGGGGCCTGACCACCGAGCCAGGCATTGACTGCGAGCTCCACACTTGAATCGCCCAAATCGCCTACAAAACGGGTGTAAAGACATAATATTGACTCACACAACGACCAATCCAACACCCTGAAGCTACCGGACAACCGCCGGTGCAATCTCGTACCTGGAAACCACAAAGTATTTACACTGTGGAACTGCGCCCTGTATGGTCCTGGCTGGGAGTTGCGGCCGAACTCCTTGCCGGCAATCCTGAAAGCTGAGCTGTGGGCAGGCCCTGTTTCCCCCCCCCTTTGGACCGGTGGGGGTTATCCCGGTCCCCACCATCGCAGTACAGGTCACTTACCCAAAAATCAACACTTCTTAACTGGGCAACGGAGAAGCACATGATCAGCCTCAAGATGGCGGCGGAGCTATCCTCTGCAACAGACCCGGTATCGAGATGGAGGGAAAACTTCTGTGCAGCATTCAATGAAATCTGTGCACGATTCTGGCAATGCATCCAAGCTCGAAAACAGCAGGATCTCCCACCTGATCAGCACCCATCTCCCAGTAAAGAAATCTGGGGCTGGAGTGCACCTCGGAGGAACAAGGGAGAGAGCACTGCATCTGGGCTGAAGATCTCTAAGGGTCTGGCCCCAACGCACGGCCCGCACCCGCGGAAGACCACACACAACAAGCGGCAGCTGACTATCTTGGCCTCCAGAAGCCTACAAGATGATGGATCTTGGCCTCCAGAAGCCTACAAGATTGTGGCCCAGAGTTGCCGACCTACGCCCCAACCTGGAGTAGGGGGGATGCCATGCCTCACATTTACCCTGCACCTGCCCCAAGCTACTCACCGGCTGGTTCCAGCTGCTTCCCTATGCGGGGCATCGGATGAGGGTGACTATCGTGGACTCCTACCTGCCACCTAAGAGGTCATACCTTTAGTGCACAACGCCAGACACTCCACCTAACTGCTTTTTACTTGTACTATGCCGTTTTGCATCCTTTTTGCTTTCCTACACAAAGCATATATTGATCTCTTGATGAAACTCAGCACTGGTGGTTACACTATATTTGTCCTACTCAGTGTGGTCAGCTAGCCTAGCAAAGTAATTTCATTTTTACATCTTGTATATATGACACACTAGTTTGACTTACACCTGTCAAAGCTACACAATCAGACGACCTAACTTGCATCCTATATGTTGTCTCTTTGTCCCTCCTCTGATTATATATCCTACTTAAGCATAGAAAATCCTCAGACATATCTTATTAACCATAAAAATGGTGCTGTTCCTTGCATGCCATAACAATGTTTACCCTGATCTACTTCTTAGCTTGAACCTGCTGTTGTGGCTGCACAAGCATGTTTGTAATTCTAAGCACTGCAAAAACAATACATTAAAAAAAACAAAAAAAACAAACAAACAAAAAAAAATATTTCCCACTTAGGAACCCCCACAGTCTATACATCCCCGGATAGCCTGGATCTGACCGCCCAACATATCCGAAAAGCGCTCAGATCCCACGAACATAGCCGAAACGAAAGTTCTGACCGGCCGCACACATGGTCCTATGCCCAAAACAGTTCCAGGGCGTTTTGTGCTTTTAGCCTTTCAACTTCGGGAGTTCCATGTGAAAGATATATCGAACGCACACTCTGGCTTCTTGGTAGTGTTCGTTTGCATAAACCATACAAACAAACCTACTGAATGGCGCTCTCCTGACCTGTGTGTGGAAGGAACAGGCGTTCGTCCAAGTCCTGCGGTGTTCGAGAGTTTCAGTGTCCGATATAAGTTCCACGCGATCGATGCCCAAACACCGCTGCCTGCATTCTCACAAACACGATGGCTGCCACACAGTTCCCATGCGTTTGTGCATATGAACAAGGGCCACCCAGCTGCACAATTAGAACCCACACTGATAGAACTGTCAGGAGAGGTTAACAAGGGTCAATAAGCTCAGAGGTGGTCCGCAGTTTGTGGGTTAGTTCGGTTCCCAAACAGTCCAAGGGAATCCCACGAACCCAGTCTTTCAATTGCCTTTTAGCATCGCCCATAGTCCTGAGGCAGGAGGCTAGCAACCAGGCTCCTCCAGGAGCTCATGGCGAGGGCAAGTTCACCACAGTGTGCCTTTACTAATATGTCTTTCTCTCACCTGCTAATCAAAGCTTAAGCATAGACTCCTGTGCTACAGAAGAGTTACAGGTAGAACAGGAAACACAGACAAAAATGCTTCCCCCACCACAAAAACAATTCATCTTTACTTGTTTCTCTTAACCTCTCTTTTAAACATCTAGCCCCCTTTTGTGTTTCTTATTCACTCTTTTAATTGTCCTACCTGCTTTACTGTAACTTAAATCCCATTTTTCTCCATTGTGTGTCTTCTCTCTTGTGTGTCTTACAACCCAACTTTTTGTATCTTTTACTTCATCCCAGATTCTTTTGTATGTCCCTTTTCCCCCTTCTCCAGCTCCTATGTATGTCCCTTTCCCAGTTCCTTTAGTGTGTCTTTATCCCCCAAGACCCTTTCATATGTTTCTTAGCACTAGCCCCTTTGTGTTTTTCTCTTTCTTCCCTTACCCAGCCCTTCTGTGTGTTTCTTATTTTCCTTCCCCATCCCCTCTATGTAACTATTGTACCCCTTTCCCAGCCCCTCTGTGTGTCTCTTTCTCCCATAGCACTTTTGTGTCCCCCCAAACTCTGTTTGTATCTTTCGCCCCCATTAGCACCTCTATGTATCTTTTTCTCTCTTCTGACCCTTTATGTGTCTCATTCCCCCAGCCCCTCCATGTGTCCAATTTCCCCCCTTGCCCCTTCTTGTGTCTCATTTACATCCCATCCCATCCCTGTGTCTCATTCCCTCCCAGCCCCTCTAAGTATCTCATCCTCCCTTTGTCCTTCCAAGTGTGTCATTTTACCCCCGACCCCTCCATGTGTCTCTTTCCCCCAGCCCCTCCAAGTCTTGCATTCCCCACAGTCCCTCCAAGTGTCTCATTTCATCCCTAGCCCCTCCATGTTTATCATTTTCCCCTCAGCCTTCATATATCTTTTTGTACCATAGCCTGAGCTGTGGATTATGGTGGAGGAGCTTCTGTTTCTTCTACTCAGTCTGATATGAAGCAGTTTGGTGCTCACTGAGAGCACTTCCTGTCAGGCTGGGTAGGAGAACAGAAACTCCTTTACCATGATCTGTTGCTTGGCCATGCTACAAGCTGGAAGCACTTCTCCTCCGGCCGGTCACCGGCAATTGTGTCCTGCACCCTAGGTGGCTGTGCACCGGCCCACAGGTATACCAGACCACTGGTAATTTTCCAGTCCAGCCCTGTTGACATCTCATTAACGTCTTCAGGACCTACAACATGCCAGGATTGTCACAATCATAAGCAAATTACTTAACCCGGGCCATTAAGGCCATAAAGGTGTTGAATTGGATCAAGTATTTCTTTAGATTATTTTATGGAATAAGGCCTAACAAATGTGACAGATGTCTCTTCTTAAATGCTAAGCTTGGTTGAAATGTGACTCACATGCAAACCATACCCCAAAGGGATTCCTGGATGTTCTCACAGATACCGAACTAGGAAGGAATTACCCTGCTTAAGTCAAGTCTGTCCTTCAATATGCTGAATAACTGCATCCTTTCAGGAAATCATTAGAACTTATAGACTTTTTGATGAGTGAGATGAGTGTTAATGTACACTTTATGTCAATATACATTTTAAGTAGGGAACTGCTGACAGATCTTAATCTCTTTTATTATTAATCTCAAAAGAGCAATACATTTCAAGCTATCACTCTAAAGAGTTTAAAAATAAATGACCTGGAAAGGATGTTAAAAGAGAAAAAGGAAAGGTGCTCTTGGTTTGACAAATATGCTTACAATTCATTTAAGGGAAATAGAATGACATTTAAGTTTCAGCTGTTTAAAATAGCATTTTTCGATAAACACAATAAATAAGAAAGTGACTCTGAAGGCTATATGCCTGAAAGTGAGCATGCATGCCAATAGGGAAATAAAAAGAAAGAAGAGAAAAATGTATTTAACCCCTGAGGAATGTGTGAAATATATTCTCTAAAGTCTAGCATTGCGGTGTCATGGGTAGAAATACGCACCATTTATTTTATACACACTGTATTTTATAGTTAACATAAATAAAGAGGTTACAGTTTAGCATATCAAATGTCATTCAGGGACAATAAAATATATTAAAAACAAAGTACATATATAAACTGATCTTTCCATTAATGGGTGTTTCAATTTCACTATTAGAATCAGAGAGCAAAATAGTGATCATATTAGATATATTGAATTGCAGAACCAAAAATATTTCTTAGGTAGCATGCAGTAGTTACGATTAAAATTTGTAATAAACGTTCAAATAATTTGATCAGGGGTGTTTTTGAACATAAATTTAAAAATATTTGTTTCCCTATCCGTCACCACACTGAGCAAAATGCGATTGCATGTGGCTGTACAGGGGGTAGAGCATGCATACAAATGATGATGGGGTCTATTCATTAAGAGGTGAGATACTGTGAGCATAAGTAAAGAAGGAAATAAAATGATGACTCTTCATGATAAAATGTCAGAATTCATTTAGTACTGGTATCAAATGAATTAACCGGTACCCAATATGAACTCCAATTATTAATTAATTGACATTACAATTCTGATTTACCCTGTTTTACCCTTCATCAAGTCTAGACTAATGTTTGGGGAAACTTCTAGGTATAAAACCAGAAAAAAATGATAACCCGCTTAGGTGATAATGATAACCCTAATGGCTTAGGTGGAATCACACACAAAAAGGTATATACGTACATATATTAACAGGATCTTGTAAGTTGATAAATCTCTCAAAAAGACAAAAAAAAAAAGAGAACAGACAATATTAATGAAATATGTTTTTGTTTTTTTAATATGGGGTAGTGTTTTGTAACAAAAACACACTCACACTTTCGAGAGCTACTTAGAGCTCTGTTGTTATTAGCGTGGATGGTATAATTCCTGTCTAAGGATGTATGTTCAGCAGTTGTGATTGTGTTTCCTCAGTAAAGTGCAGTATGTGGAGACAAAAAAAAAAGAACAGACAATATTAGTGAAATTTGTTTTTTTTTGTTTTTGTTTTTAAAATACGGGGTAGTGTTTTGTAACAAAAGCACACTCACACTTTCGAGAGCTACTTAGAGCTCTGCTGTTATTAGCGTGGACGATATAATTCCCATCTAAGGATGTATGTTCAGCAGTAGTGATTGCGTTTCCTCAGTAAAGTGCAGTATGTGGAGACATAAACAGTAACATCCAATAGTAATAGTAATCTGTACGGCACAAAGCTCACATACACAGTAGTGGTTGGTATTTTACTCACATTTTTTAGAGCATGAACCTGCTCTAGTATGGTGGAGCATTGGTGGTATGGTCCCCACCTAGGATATGCAGGACCAAAGCATAATAGAAATCAGGAAGCCAAAAAGGTACAAAGTAAATCCCAAATAAATTCAAAGTAATTGAAATTTACAGGGATAAACTTTATTCCAAAAATAATAAACAAACATAAAGAATCTAGCAAAATAATTTTTAGATTCTACTTCAAATATAAAAAAAGTTGAAAAAATTGAGACTGAAATCAAAAGAATAAAGATCAACAAATACAAGAGAGAAAATATGATTATGCCCACAATCAAGTATGATCATATAATGCAAATAAAACACACAATAGAAAATACCAAACAAAATCGAAAAGTGATCTAATAACCAATAAAAAATAATTACAGAAATACATATGGTGCAGCAAACACATCTCCACACACGTTTAATCGCAAACGTCTGCCTAGTCAGAATTTTCAATATCTAAAAGATCGATTTACAAGAGCAGAATGTCCTTCATGATACACAAACCAAAAACATTATTCACCCAAGAGGTACTCACCACGTAGACACTATTCACCAAGTAATAAGTACACAGCAAGGTTTTCTAAATATTTGGAAGAAAAAGCATAGAGAAATAATAGAAAAACTTCATATGAGAGACAAAGAAAAGATACATTCACGAATGACAAAACACATTCCATTACACACAAAACAAATAGATCAAATAGATCACATGATGATGAAAATCCAAGACTGACAGAAAAAGCCAGCTGCCATTCAAAATAAGATAATTCACCCCTTATAGTAACATTTGTATTATTGATAAATAATACAAATTCCCCATATGGGGATAAACCTTAACAGGTATTTGTCTTGCCCACTTTGCTCTTTTAGCATGATAAAGCTTTGTTTTTAATCTTCCAATGTTATTATGATGTTTGAGCCCTAAAGGCTATCATCAGTAATACTTTGTCTATGAGATTTAGGTGAACCGCTTCATCAGAAGACGTCAACCGGAACTGGCACACCAGAAGTGATGCACCTAAACTGACGAAAACCGGAAATGATCAGTGAAGACCAGGAAAGTCAACTATGTACAGCTGGAACAACCAGACAATTTCCACCGGACCACCAATGAGAAGAAAAATTGCCCATATTAAAGGGGAGAGGGATAATACTGCTATTTTTTCTGATTTGATTTTACTTGCTGCCATCATTACACTCTTGTGGCTTTGAATACCAGGAGATCCATGAGGAAGTCCTTATAGGACGAAACATGTAGGACCTGGTATAGCATCACAATTTATTATGTGATTTTATATAATTCTAGAATAAAGCAGAATGGCTATTTTCATCCATCCTGAGTCCAGTTCCATCATCACTGGAGAAAGAGGAGTGGATTTGACCCCGCATTTAAATTGGGGGAGGCACCCTTGGGCGAGTTATTTTCATCCATCCTGTGAGTTTTACTCATTACAGCACACTTACATATTTGTTTACTGCTAGTTCCCGACTTTATGAACGATTTGGTTCCGACGCCTAGTTCATAAAGTGAGAGTTCATAAAGTGAGAACTAATTTCCCATAGATCACAATGTAATAAACATGGGTTCCGTTCCTGACCAACACATTTTACCATTGAAAACCTTAATTATTAAGTACAAATACAAAATGAAAGCAGAGCAAATACATGTATGTTGTAGGAATTTTAAAGGCATGCATACCATATTGAAATCTTCTTTAAATTATCATCAATCCTCATACTATTCAATGAAGAGACATGCTGCACTTGTTGAATGGGGGAACCTCTCTTAAGCCCTCCTACTTATTCATTTTCTTCATTATCAGCTTCCCCTCTAATTTATCACTTTTCTGTTACTCCTTTTATTTTGACAGCTCTCAAACTCTCCTCCTTCTCCTCTCTTACTTTCAAGCGTGCATCTCATTTTTAGAACTTTTATGTTACTCCTTTTATTTTTACAGCTCTCAAACTTTCTTCCTTCTCCCCTTTTTCAGGCCTTTCAGCCCTCCTCATGCTCCTTACTATTGCTGCCTGACAAAACATGGCACAATGGCAAACACACACACACACACACCTATGTCAGACACACACAGACAAATCAAGTCAAATCTCTACTAAGTAGCACACAGTGCAATAATATTACAGGATCTGTAATCTATGCCCATGAAAGCACAAAGAGAATACAGTACAATCTAAAGCTGTTTTTTAGTCTTTCCTTTATCTTCAGGAACTGCGTTCCTGATCCTCATCTCTCTTCTTGTCTACTGCTGACCACACATTCTTCTTCTACTCTTCTTGTTTGTGCTCCAAACTACTCTCCTCGGTCCTGATCCGTGGACCACTGACACAAAATGGCGGTGAAACAAAATGGCGGCGCATCCAGAAAAAAGTTCATAAAGGCGGGAGTTCATAAAGTGAGAGTTCATAAAGTGAGAAATGCCTGTACAGTGTTACACTATTATTTGTTCTTTATGTTGTAGGTTCTAAAAAGTAATGGAAAAACTAATCAGGAAAATACAGGAATTTTTAACTTATCAACAACAATTTTAAGTTAAAACAGAATTAAATGTCCTAATAAAAGGACTAAACTTTGCCCCCACTAAAACTTTCAATCCATTTTTAACTTTCAATCTACCAATAGTGATTGACTATAATAATAAAAATAAAAAGATAAAAATAATTTTAAAAAAACATTGGCACATTTTAATAGAAGACAATATTTTAAATAAAGTTATCCCAGAAAACCCTAAAGTTATTTTAAGAGGAGCACCAAACCCAAAAATGAAAACTAACAAAAAAACTATACAGTGACTAACTGTATAGCACAAAAAGTTCTTTACTAACAGTAAAGGCTTCAATAGATGTAACTACTGTGTAGATTGTAAAAAGACACAGAAAATGGATACATTTATTTCAAGCTTCAAGCCAAACAATACAAAAAAGTATACAAAATAAAGAATGTTATAACTTGTAATACTAATAATACAATATACATTCTACAATGCCTGTGTGTCCTCCAGTATATCGGTAGAACCACCAGACGACTCAAAATCAGAATAGGAGAACATTTAAGCAATATACAGAAAGGTTATAAGCAGGGCCGTCTTTAATGTGGGGCAAAAGGGGCAGCTGCCCCGGGCCCATTTATTCCTGGGGGGCCCAAAGCATCTGCCCCTTGAGCCCCGCTGGCCCTTTAATTTTTCACCGGACCCCTTCCCAGACAGACCGCAGCCAGACTCCTAACATTATATTTCCTGCGGGCCCTTTAATCATGAGGGCCGCGGCCGGGCCCCTAACAATGTGTTTCCCCGCCGCCGGGCCCCTCTCCCTTGCGGATCATGGCTGGGATCGCATTGCCTGCTGGTAGGAGTGAGTACAGGTCACTTCCTCCCTGCCAGCTAATAGAGAGACGGGTGGGGAGGAGGAGGAAGAGGAGGAGGTGGCAGACACAAGGTATTCCAAAAAAACCTTACACCCATCACCTTAGGTCAGCCAGCTCCCCCTGGACCCCAGTGCACTGCAGCAAAAGTAAGAAAACATAAATTATTATTTATATGTACATGTGTATGTGAGATTGTGCATATCTATCTGTGTTTGTGTACCCATGTGCCAGAGTGTATGTGTGTGTGTGTGTCAGAGTGTATGTGTATCTGTCTGTTATAGTGTATGTGTGTTTGTGTGTTTGTGTGTCACAGTGTATGTGTACCTATGTGTCTGTGTTTGTATGTATTTGTGTGTCAGAGTACATGTGTACCTGTGTGTCAGAGTGTATGTGTATCTGTGTGTCATAGTGCATGTGTATCTGTGTGTCAGAGTGTATGTGTATTTGTATGTAATTGTGTGCCAGAGTACATGTGTACCTGTGTGTCTGTTTGTGTACCCGTGTGTCTGTATCTGTGTGTCTGTGTTTGTGTACCAGTGTGTCTGTGTTTGTGTACCCATGTGTCTGTGTATCTGTGTGTCTGTGTTTGTGTATCTGTGTATGTGTATCTGTGTGTCAGTGTCTGTGTATCTCTATGTCGGTGTATGTGTATCTGTGTGTCAGAGTATATGTGTACCTGTGTTTGTATGTACTTGTGTGTCAGTGTGTATATGTATGTCTTTGTATCTGTGTATGTATGTATGTGTACATGTGTGTTTATATACCTGTATGTATGTGTACCTGTGCGTCAGTATATTTGCTTTTGCATGTGTATTTATGTGTCAGTGTTTTTTTGCTCCTGTGTATCTGTGTGTTTCTGAGTGTGTGTGCATACCTGTGCATGTGGCAGTGCATACATCCCAGCATTTCAATGCCAACACTGCACACAAATACACCCCTGCACCTATGTGTGTAAGGGTGTATCTGTGTGTGGCAATACATACACCCCTGTATGTTCAATACTACACACATACACTCATGTCACCCTCCACACAATGCCACCCTTTTCACCCAACAAAACACATTAAAGGGACACTATAGTCACCCAGACCACTTCAGCTCAATGAAGTGGTCTGGGTGCCAGGTCCCTCAGGTTTTAACCCTTCTGATGCAAACATAGCAGTTTCAGAGAACCTGCTATGTTTACATTTGGGGTTAATCCAGCCTCTAGTGGTGTCTTCCGGACAGCCACTAGCGGCGCATTTGCAACACTGGAGGCATATTATGCCTCCATTACGCAGAGCGTCCATAGGAAAGCATTGAGAAATGCTTTCCTATGGACACTTTGAATGCGCGAGCGGCACTTGCCGCGCATGCGCATTTGGCTCCGCTGATGTCGGACATGGGAGCTGACGTCGGCGTGGGAGGAGAGGTCACCAGCGCAGAGGGAGCCCGGCGCTGGATTAAGGTAAGTAACTGAAGGGGTTTTAACCCCTTCAGCGCCACAGGAGGGAGACCCTGAGTGTGGGGGCACCCTCAGGGCACTATAGTGTCATGAAAACCGCTTTGTTTTCCTGACACTATAGTGATCCTTTAACTCCCCTAATGCTGTCACACTCACCTTCTCTCGCACTGTCACAAATACTCTTCCATGCTTTCACACTCATCCTCCATTACTCTGTCACACTCACCCCCTTTCACCCTGCCACACTCACCCAATCACATTAACCCCTCCAACTCTGTCACACTCATCCCCCCAATCATGCTGTACACACCCTGTCACATGAATCAATCCCTAATCGTGTCACACTTCCTCCTCTAACCATGCCACATTCACCCCAGCCCTCTAACACTCACCCCTCAAAAATACCACACCACCGTGTCAATTTAATGCCCCCAAGCCTGTCACACTCACTGCCCAACTTTGTCTCATTCACACCACCCTAGCACAGTAACCCCTTTAAGATGGCGGGGCCTAGGGGGCCCAAGCAAATGCTTGCCCCGGGTCCAATCAACATTAAAGAGAGCCCTGGTTATAAGAACCATTTGGTCTCCTCACATTTTGGTATGCACCATAATAATGACCCAGGTAAACTTATATTTATAGGAATAGCAACCATAAAAAATCATTGGAGAGGTGGTGAGGTAGTAAGAATGTTAGGTAAAACAAAAATGGAATGGGTCCATTATCTTAACACTCTACACCAACCATATCAAACTCAAAGTCTAGCACGGGCTAAATAAACAAGGTTTAAGTATATGTGGGCCGCAAAAAAACCAACTTAAAGTTTTATAGTAACATAGTTTTTTTTTTTTAAAGTACAGGATATAAAAAAAAATCCCACTCTACTAAACCCTAGTTCCCCTCTATACTAAATCCCAGCCCCCCCCCCCCCCCCTTTACTAAATCCCAGCACCCCCCTCTATTAAATCCCGGCCCTTGTTTAAAAAAAAAATAATATATAAGCCAACAAGCAGACTCCACTCACATTTTTGCTACAAGTATGCGACTCCAGAGTCCAGCCTCTGGTATACCCCCAATGGTGGCATCTGAAACCCTGTGCCGAAGCGGATCCTCCCGCTACTCCTTGAAAGCCTGTGAAGGTGGAGCACGCTGATGTCATGTTGGAATGTCACGTGGCGTTGCGTGCCTCCATGCACCTCCAGGTCCTCCACTGTGCAGCTGCGGCCATCGCAACACTGACCAACACACACTCACTCACTGACAGACACACATACACTCACTCACTGACTGACAGACACACACTGACTGACACACACACACACTCACTGACTGACAGACACACACTGACTGACAGACACACACACACTCACTGACAGACACACACACACTCACTGACTGACAGACACACACTGACTGACAGACACACACACTCACTGACAGACACACACACACTCACTGACTGACAGACACACACTGACTGACAGACACACACACTCACTCACTGGCACACTCAATCTCTGACAGACACACAATCACTGACTGACATTTTTCGAATTTCGGAAGTGCTGGAGTGCTTCGGGTTTCTGAAAATTGACAAAACAGGAGAGGGAGGGAGAATTACGGGAATGAGGACAGGAATCTAACTCGACCCTACCCCTAACCCTTCCCCTACCCCTAACCACTAATCCTATCCCTAACCCTACCCTTACCCGTAACCACTAACCCTATCCCTAACCCTACACCTAACCCTAATTCTACCCCTAACCCTAACCCTTGATGTGTAAGTGGTTTTGGTGGTTAGGGTAAGGGGGTAAGAGGGTGTTCGTTAAAATTCTAAAATGTAGACTACTTTCAAACAATTGGGTAACTGTTTTGCAAAATCCTGATATATAAAACTTAGAAATGTCTAGATTTTGGAGTCCAACTTAGGACTCACATTATTATGTATTATTACATTGTAGTTGGAGTCAATAGACGTACAAATAGCTTTATTTTGTTGTACTTAAGCGCATTTGTCAGTGCAACATATTGTATAAATAAACTGCTCATACTATCAGCGTTAACATTAACAGCTCAATGTTAGCTGCCATAAGAGAATTTAGACCAGTATACAAATTGTGTCTATTAAAACATCACCTCTGGAACACTGTCAAGCTTCAATGCCATTGGTTGCAACCAGTATTCTAATTTCATTTCCATTAATGGAGATGCAGACTCTTCTAATATTATATGATAGACCAGCAGTGCGTTGTGACTTTAGACAAGCAATAATTGCCACACTCAGATTTTAAAACTACTGTATGCAGCAAATACAAACTGAAACTCAGATTTTAAAACTACTGTATGCAGCAAATACAAACTGAAAGCTGCACATTGTATCTTTCTGATTGTATACAGCGTTCTTTTTCAGACCGTCATATCCAAACACAGGCTCTTCCTATTTTATGTGCGCACTCAGGAAGTGTCCTGTGTATTGCTATAAAATGTATCTTAAAGGAAATACTGTAACATTCAAGGAATTTTCTAATGTATTTAAAATGTTTATTCTTGGTATTGTCACGCGTGAAAGGTTTTATCCCACGGTAACAGAAGTTTCCAAGTATTTTGTTTATGAAAATGATCAAACCATTAAATAAATTGAAATTCTGTGTGGCACCTCATTATAAACAGACAGGGATTGCAATGATGTATTTTTTTTCCGGTGTTTGCCAATCAGAGACAGACATCAATAGCTTGTCCTTTAATAATTTAATTATCAGATGGACAGTTTTCCTGAGGCCACATTAAGAAACATATAAACCATGACTGCTGGGACCACGGCACAGGAAATGGCAGGCAGCACAGGGACAGCTTACCGGCTCCATGGATGAAGATTCCCATTCTTCAGATCTTACTGATAGGTGTTGTTAAGACCGCAAAACAGCCATTTATAAACAGGAAGGATTACAATTATTCTTTGAGAATACCATGTAGTATAATTTGGCTGGTGCTTTGCCCAAATTCATGGTCCAAGTACAAGTTATGTCAACCTGCAAGTTATTGTAAGTACAGCATTTATCATATAATTAATTAGTGTTTATTAAGATGAAATATCCCTTTCCTTTCTCAGGCATGTTCTCTACTGCACTGTTATAAAATACATGGGCACATGTACACAATGCAGAGACACCATTACGATGCCTAACACAGGCAAGTGACTCACATTCACACACAAACACAATAACAATATGCATAATCTCCTAGAAATGCAGTGGCACAGTATTCATATTGTACACGCCATGGTTTAACACAGGAATCAGGGACAAGAATGTTTGACTTCAAGGGGTTTGTTATCTGATTTTAATACATCAATGTTTCATTCAATATCACACACGATTCATCCAACTACTGAGCATGTCATGAACGAGAAATAAAACAGAATCATCCTTCTACACATAGAGATGCAGAGATTCTTTTCCAAGCTCTATTCCAATCCATTCCATGAACTCAAACCATCCCTCGTCCCAGCTAAAGGTTCCAGTCCATCAATTTTTATAATCTGGAGCAGTTTTGTTCCGGATGTAAACATTTTGGGAGTTAGAGGATCTCTTACTAACTATATAAAATTATGGCTAAGATATCTGAATGGTTAGCCCTGCTAAGTTCTATGCTTTAAGACGTTATAGTGGTAAACAAGGGAACCAGCCGGGGTTACAGTAATAGTATAGGATACAGGTTGCTAAATACTTCAATCAAATATTAATATTTAGTAGATGATCTTTTAAAGACAGTTTCATGCATTCAGCATCATTTGTGTTAGGAACACTAATCAGATGTTTGTTAACATCAGAAAGGAAATTGGGACTGATATCCTTGTTGGACATTTTCTCTTAGTCCCCCATTGCACAAACAAGAAACACGTTCACCAATCCCTACCTGAATAATCATTGCTTCCTTTCTCACATGCCACACAAGGCAGAGGAACAAAGGGTCCTCCTGATTTGTTTCAACCGAAATGTGATGGGACGACCTCAGTGAAGAAATCATTAAAGAGTTACTCCACACACCATGACAACTTTAGTAATTTGAATGGTCATGATGCTTGGAATGTGTGTGTGTGCAGTGTTTCATTATGAAACGCTACTCATACAGAGTTTTGTTCCTTTGCTGTTGGTGGTGTAACTCTAGTTTAGGCAGCGTTGTTGGGTTGCCATTAGCCTGACTAATGCCAATAAGCACACAAAGCATGCTGGTGACAGACAGCCAATGGAGGCATGACCCCTCTTTGTGCCCCCTGAATTCTCAAGTCAGCCTCTCCTCCCTGGCATATCTCGCCAACCAGCGAGGTGAAGTAATTTCAGCAGAGGAGGCCAGCAGAATTTGACCTTAGCACTAGGTAAGCTAATTGTAGCTGTAGTAGTCCAGCGATGTAGAGGTAAAAAAACAGATAAAATGTGTATCTTGTAATACCATTTTTATTGGACTAACAGAATTTTTTAATGACAAGCTGTTGGGAAACCCACCACAAAGAAGATTTGTATTGGGACACCACTTTACCCACCTTGGCCACTCAATGAAGGACCTAAAAATCAAAGTACTGACTCACCGGCCCACATGCAGTGCATTGCGGTCGCCAGCAAGGGAGAAAGAGAGGGAGACAGGAGAGGAACCCAGCGGAACTCTATATTACAGCTCCACCGGGTTCCTCTTGCAAGATTTGGAGCGTGGCCATGGCAATGCTCTGGGTCTCGCGAGAGTGAAGCCCCACAGGCTAGAATTCATTCACTACCAGCAGCACCAGGGATGGCAGCACGGTCTTCCCTCACAGGCTAAAGGTAAGAAGGGAGGGGGATATAATCAATGCTTCTTTATTTTTTTAAATTAATTTATAGATAATAATCTGCCCCCCCAACACACAAGCCTTCCAAACATATTCACACACCAGCACCCTCACACACACACACTGCACCCCTGACACTCACAACACCATCACTGACACACACACACTTTACCCCTGACACTCACAGCACTCTCACTCACACACACACTGCACCCCTGACACTCACAGCACCCTCACTCTCACACACACACACACACACACACTGCACCCCTGTCACTCACAGCACCCTCACTCGCACACACACACACACACACACTGCACCCCTGGCACTCACAGCACCCTCACTCACACACACACACTGCACCCATGGCACTCACAGCACCCTCACTCACACACACACACACTGCACCCCTGACACTCACAGCACCCTTACTCACACACACACACACACACTGCACCCCTGGCACTCACAGCATATTCACTAACACACACACTGCATCCTTGCATGCTAATAGTACCCTTACTCAGACACAGCACACTAACGCACACTGCACCCCTCACACACATTACTCTTGCCCACACAGCACCATCACACTTCACCCCTCTTGCACACACACTACACCCCTCACACACACACAGCACCCTCACACACTGCACCCCTGACACTCACCACACCCTCACACACACACATTGCACCGTCATACACAGCTTCCTCACACGCACATAGCACCCTCACTCAAACATAGCACCCTCACACTGCACCCATCACTCACACACAGCACACACTGCACCCCTCACACACATCATATTTTCTCACACAGCACCCTCACACACACACTGCACCCCTGACAGTTACAGCACCCTCACTTACACACAGCACACACACTGCACCTCTCTCACACACAGCATCCTTTCCCACACAGCACTCACACATACTGCACCCCTCTTACACACACTACACCCCCCACACACACACATGCAGCACCCTCACACACACACGGTACCCTCACACACACGAACGACACCCTCACACACACACTGCACAATACTCTTTCCTGGCAAATTTCAAGCAAACACAGTGCAAGCATGTAATTAAATTTGCTTGCACTGTGCAGAACAAATACAGGGCCTTTTTCTCATGCTAGAGCTCTTCAGCAAAGCTCCGCGCATGGTCTGCCCTGGAAGAGCATTGAACCAACATGGTCACTTTGTGATGGCATGTGCTTGTCATTGGTGATGACAAAACACACCCTATCTGGCCCCGCCCCCTTTTCAGTGGGCAGCTGTAATGAAAAAATGCCTGGGACTAATTTTCTTCCCTATTTTTGCTATTGCTTTCTTGCATTAATAAAATAAATGGGGTGCTAAATTCTAGTTGAAAAGAAGAAGATTTATCTGAAAAGGTAAGTAAAAAGGCAGTTTACCTAGGGGGCGTGTCCTGACAGCGCATGGGAGCAGACGTGTAGGACAGAGACTCTCCCGCGTGGCGGCTATTACAGTGTGTAGTAATCGGTGAAAACAAAGAAATTCAACCCGTTTATCGAGCGGAACGGCTACCTGGCGTGATGGCGACAAAGTCCATCAAAAAATGTAAACAAAAAACCCTGCACTCACACTTGGAGAAACAACAGACCTCGGACTTGGGAGAACAAGATGGCGCCCGGGTCGCAATCCCCAACGCAAGGCTCGGACACAGGAGGGAACTATACCGAAGGAGACAGTCTCTCTAATCCAGCGACTGAACTCTCGGTGAGAAACATAATGCTGGAACTTAAAACCTCATTTAAGGCAGATCTCCTACAAATGACGGCGGAAATCAAAGCCGACATACAGAATATTGGCGAAAGAACAGCACTTCTAGAAGACCGCACGGACGAGCTGATCGATGTGCACAATTCAGTAGCTGAGGCCTACACCGCGCTAAAACAAAAACTGCACTCCTTGGAGGAGAGGGTCGCAGACCATGAGGAAAGAAACCGGCGGAATAATGTCCGCATAAGGGGCATTCCTGAGTCGGTGACGAATGCAGACCTCACTCGTTATGTACAAGACTTTTTCAAAAAACTCATACCATCTCTGAATAACCTGGACTTAACCCTGGACAGAACACATAGACTCCCCAAACCCAAACATTTACCGAAAGATACAACGAGGGACGTAATCACTAGGGTCCACTTCTATCACATAAAAGATAGAATCATGCAGACCTCCAGGACCATGACACAATAGCCTGAACCATATCACCACCTCAAAATCTTCACGGACCTTTCCTCCACTACACTAACAAAACGCCGAACCTTCGCCCCTCTCACAGAAGCCTTGAGGAATGCCAACATTCCCTGCAAGTGGGGCTTCCCCACCAAATTACTTGTTAAGAGGAACGGAGTGGACAGGCTGATACATGATCTCACAGAAGGCAAGAAACTATTTCAGGACTGGCAAATACCGCTTCTACAAAGTGAGACGAAGCAAGTGGCGGACACCACAACTCTGAAATCCCTGGCTAAAGACTGGGCACAAAACCGTAAAGCCGCTAACAGATCTACAGACCCTAGCATCTCTACGACCTGACCGACCCTCATAGACAAGACGAATTGAGACATCAGTCCTGCAACTGATATCTTGAAACAGTGTACTGTAACGTATATGTTCAAAATGTTTAATGTTGGTTATTCTCTGTATAACTATGTGCTACGCTCATTTATACAGCGGCCGATTTAATTGACACAATAACATGCCACACGCGGATGAGCTCCTGCTCGTCTTCCCCCCACCCCGCAAGATTTACTATTCTAAGCGCACCGCGCTTATGGAACAACCCCAAGGCCATCTTCTGGCCGAACATATCCGTTGCCGTGAGCGGTCTTACGTTACCCTAGGTGACGAACGGAAACATGTATATAGTTTATCCCCAGTTAACCCCATCCTTACGAGTGTACTATTTACCTACCATAAGATTTCACAATGCTGGTTGAAACTAAAACAAGCAATAGTGCTGTCCAGACAGACAATAAGACATCGCCTAGGGCTACCTCCATGGTCCAATGGGCCCATGAGTCTGCGCTCAACTGAGCATACACTAATCCAACTCCATGCCCCTAAAACTTCTATCCTTGAACACTAAGGGGCTTAACTCCCCTATTAAAAGACGACTAGCTATCACTGAGGCCAAAAGGCATAAGGCACAGGTGGCGTTTTTCCAGGAGACGCACTTCACTTGGCAGGGCAGACCCAGATTTAACTCCAAAGAATATCCCCACGACTTCCATACGTGTTTCACGACAAAAAAGAGAGGTGTCTCCACTCTGATCGGTGGAGACGTTGCGTTTTCCTTAATACGCAAGATTGGAGATAAAAAAGGCCGCTACTTAATAATTCAATGCTTAATCAATAACAATCCCTACACATTAATTAATATCTATACCCCTAACGATAACCAACATGAATTTCTAGTTATGATGTTAGCATTGGCAGAAAAGCATAAATATGGGGAGGTAATCATTGGGGGCGACACCAATTTTTTACTAGATAGCACCGCTGACTCTTCCACTACGGCAACCATTTCTGCGACCTTGCGGAAACAGAGGGCGGCTTTAACAGCGCGCATCTGTGCTACCCTTACTTCCCAACACTTAGTGGATCCATGGCGCATACAACACCCGACAGAAATTGATTATACATGTCATACAATGGCGCATAACAGCTACTCGCGGATAGACCGCTTCTTAGTTCCTGCCACATATTTACCCAATATAGAGGAATCCACTATAGGACTTATCTCGTGGTCGGATCATGCTCCCATCATGTTAGAACCTTTCCCCAACAAAGGCACAGGCACATGGAGGCTAAACGACACCTTGTTAGCGAACCCTAACGTGGTGGATCAAACCTCTACCGACTTAAAAAATAATTTCAAAGAGAACGTCACTGATGACTCCTCCACCGACCAGATCTGGTTAGCCCATAAAGCCTGTATTCGAGGGAGTTTCATAAAACATGCTAGCCATGCGAAAAAAAAAAACAGCGCACTCATGGCTGAGATTGCACAGTGGACACACACACGAACACTTGTTAAAACTACAATCACGTCTTAGAGACGTGGAATTTAAAAAAAAAGCACTTTTATACTGAGAAAAGCCAAATATAACTTTTTTGCCAACGGCAACAGAGCGGGCGCTAAACTGGCTACCCAACTCAAACACAAAACAGTCGCCTCCAGGATTTCCAAGGGAAACGTATTTTGGATCCGCAAGAAATTGTCACACAGTTTGCAAAATATTACGAGGAGTTGTATAATCTTAAAGATAATTCTAAAACAAATAACCCTACATCACAATTGACAAATTCTTGAGTGACGTACAGCTACCCAAGTTGACAGCGGAGGACCACACTAGAGAAGAGTGGTCAGGAAGGCCTTTTTCTTGCAATGGACGCAGAAAAGGCCTTTGATAGGGCATACATGACTAAGGTATTGGAGAAATACCACTTCCCAGACGCTGTTATAAGAACCATTATGGCCCTCTACAGTGCCCCTACGGCAAAAGTATCTCATGGCGGATTTGTCACTGCACCATTTCAAATCACCAATGGGACCCGGCAGGGTTGCCCACTCTCACCTCTCCTGTATATTTTATCACTGGAACCCCTGGCCCATAAGATACGAACACATCCAAATATACACGGCATTACAATACATAACAAATCTTACTGCCTAGCACTTTTCGCGGACAACGTATTTGTTACTCTCTCCAACCCCAACCAGTCCTTATCCCCTTTAATGAAACTACTAGAGGGATTTGGAGAAATCTCCCATTATAGGCTGAACCGGGACAAGACCCAGGCACTATCAATGAACCTACTTAAGACATTAATACACACATTACATAACTCATACCAATTTGACTGGAGGATGGCTTCCCTTACATACCTGGGGGTTAAAATAGCTACGGCGATACCGACCGCAATCAAACTGAATTACAACCCTCTAATAACACAATGTAAACAAGAGATGAACAAGTGGAAACACGTACTACTATCATGACGAGGAAAAATAAATGCCTATAAAATGATGCTACTCCCGCGCATCCTTTATGTATTTCGGTTGCTCCCACTGAGGATATCCAAACTATTCTGTAAAGCCCTACAAAAACTCTGCGGCTCCTTTATATGGGGGGGTAAAAAACCCAGAGTCTCACTGGCCCTTCTCCAGACTGCACCCACACTTGGTGGCGTGGGACTGCCCAACATCTGGCATTGTCAGGATCCCGCGGGCAGCTGCGAGGGGAGGCTGCACTCCGCTCGCGGTACTCACCCTCCAGCCGTCCGCGGTCCCCTCCTCCTCGTGGGCTTGGCGAGCGGCATCCTTCCAGCTCTCGTACTCTCTGGCTTGTTTATCTGACTTTGTGTCTTTCTCCTACCCTTTGACCTCGGCTTGTTTCTCATTATTCTGTCTTCTGGTTCCCCTTACTTGGCTTGTCTCCTGACTATTCTTTGTGTGCTTAGCCCGGCCACTCTAAGGTCCGGTACAGCTCCTTTTCTGTGTGTGTGTTAGCGTGTTTGGTTCCCCAAATCGGGACATTACAACAGGGCCATAATGGAACCTGCTGACATACCACAGCTCCTAGTTAATCAGGAGGCTAGAATGGATGGTTTAGACCAGTGGATCAGTTTGCTCAAGCTTTACAAACCATACTGGCTCGTACTGCACACTTGCAGCCTGCCGTTCAGGAGGCTGCTGCTGCTGTGCCCGAACCCATTCCCACTCCGGCACCCGTTCCTGCTCATGTAGTTCATATGACTCCGCCACAGCGCTACAGCGGTGACCCAGCATTGTGTCGTGGTTTCCTCAACCAAATTGATATTCATTCGGAGATGAATCCACGTTCCTATCCCACTGACAGATCCAAAATTGCCTTTTTGATAAACCACTTGTCCGGGACAGCTCTAGCATGGGCCAACCCCTGTGGGAGAATACGTCTCCAATGTCCTTTGCAGATTTTTTGACAGCTTTCAAACGCACATTTTGGTAGTGTTGCTTCTGCTGGCAAAGCTCTGCTTAGGGTCCGACAGGGTAACAGATCTGTAGCGGATTATACTATCAAATTCCACACTCTAGCAGCTGAAGTGGTTTGGAATAATGACGCCCTCGTAACAGCCTTTCAGGAGGGTTTGGCCGCTTACATACTGGATGAAATAACATCCAGGGAAGTGCCTGTTCTTCTGGATGATGTTATAGATTATATGATTCTTATTGATAACCGTATTAGAGAGAGGCGTAGTCAAAGATGGCTGGAAACACGGGTGTTACCTGCTCTACCCAGTACTGCATTACTAGCATTAACCGCTCCTAGGCAACCATCCCCTGAACCCATGCAATTGGGTGCTACGGGGTTAACTGAGGCTGAAAGAGCGAATCGTAGAAGGGAGGGGTTATGCCTTTATTGTGGAAAGAGGGGGCACCACTGCAATACCTGTCCTAAAGTACAGGGAAACTACAGCACCTAAGGCCTAGAGAGGGGTCGGCCTCGGGTGTTATGACTCATGTGTCCAACTCCAGACCATTTATTACGGTTTCTCTTTTTGTCAATAAAACCACTATAACAACCAAAGCCATGATCGATTCAGGTGTGGCAGACAACCTTATGGATGAGAACTTTGCCAAAACCGCAGCCCTGACTTTGATCCGAAAGGCCACACCCTTGACCGTTGAGGCCATAGATGGTAGACCACTTGAGAAACCTCTGGTGACCCATGAAACCCAAGAAATAGTTATGTCGGTGGGTGCTTTGCACAAGGAAAGGTTAACCTTCCAAATAATTGACTCCCCTACTGCTTCCATTGTTCTGGGTTTTCCCTGGTTAGTTAAACACAACCCTGTACTTGATTGGGGTTGTTTAGATATTCTCTCCTGGGGGGAATCCTGTCAACGAGACTGTATGGCTCATGTACGTCCTGTTTGTTTACTCAACGTGCCCACGGCTAAACCACTTTCTGTTTCTGTCCCTTCTGTATATGCAGACCTTGCATTGTTTTTTGAAAAAAGGGAGGCAGATAAGCTACCTCCACATCGTGAGTATGACTGTGCCATAAACCTGTTACCGGGTACGATGCCTCCTAAGGGTAAGGTCTACCCTCTTTCTGAGAAAGAAAACCAGATCATGGAGGAGTACATACAGGAATCCTTAAGTAAAGGTTTATTAGAAGGTCCTCCTCTCCTGCTGGTGCTGGTTTCTTCTTTGTGGCAAAGAAGGAGGGCGATTTGAGGCCATGTATAGACTACAGGGGTCTGAACAATATAACGATTAAAAATGCCTACCCTATCCCCCTCATCACTGAGTTGTTTGATCGTGTTAAAGGTTCTAAGTACTTCACTAAATTAGACCTCAGGGGGGCTTATAACCTTGTCCGTATAAAGGAGAATGACGAGTGGAAGAAAGCGTTCAATACGCGCAGTGGGCATTACGAATATCTGGTCATGCCTTTTGGACTGTGTAATGCTCCTGCTGTGTTTCAGGACCTCATAAATGATGTCCTTAGGGATCTATTGCATGTCTGTGCCGTGGTGTACCTTGACGACATACTTGTGTATTCTCCTGATTTGAAGTCACACCATAATCATGTTAGGATGGTGCTCAAAAAGTTATTACAGAACGGACTCTATTGTAAGTTAGAAAAATGTTTATTCGATCAGACCTCTGTGCAATTCCTAGGATATATAATTACTGAACAGGGTTTCAGTATGGATCCTGCTAAATTGGAAGCCATACTGTCCTGGCCACTTCCCCAAGGACTGAAGGCTATCAAGCGTTTTATAGGATTTGCCAACTATTATAGGAAATCTATAAAAAACTTTTCACCACTTATCTCTCCTATAACGAAGCTGACTAAAAAAGGTCTACACCCTAGGGTTTGGACTCCTGAAGCCCTTAAGGCCTTCGAAACTCTCAAGAAGGCATTTTCCTCTGCTCCAGTGCTGCACCACCCTAATCCTTCTCTTCCCTTTGTTATGGAAGTAGACGCTTCTGAGTCGGGTGTGGGAGCAGTACTGTCACAGAGGTTGTCGTATGACAAACCCCTCCATCCCTGTTGTTACTTTTCTAAAAGGTTGTCTGATCCAGAAAATAATTACGATGTTGGGAACAGGGAACTATTAGCTATTGTGTTAGCTTTTAAGGAATGGCGGTACTTATTAGAGGGTTCTAGACACAAAATTGTGGTTATAACAGATCATAAGTGTGGTGACATTCTGTCATCAAACTAACATGGTCACCAGGGGTCATGTGATCAAGTTCATGTAGATCTTTCTTACAGGGGGATAAGCTTTACTTTGATTTGGTAAGTAGGTAATTCAATACATTTACAAGTCAGGAGAGAGATAGCCACTCCCCCCACTATCCTCATTTCTCTCTGTTCCTTCTTGGCTGTGCTACTGAGCAGATGTGCAGACGCCATGTGCTATCTTGGTGAACCATGTTATACTCTGTTGCTTCCTTTTCTTCCTTGGTGGATGTGATGTTGGACTTGCAGCAGTGAGCCATTACTAGATGTGAAGGCCTAACCGTGGGTGAGATCAAACGTGTGGGGAAGGGGATTACTATATGGATAGATAGATTTAAAAGGGTTGTTGCTCCGTGGGTCTGGGCTGTGTGTTTGTGATACATTTATAGTATTGTGTTGTTGTTTTCTAAATAAATACCTTTTAATGTAGACGTAATGTGTAATATTTATATTAATTTGGTGATACACCACATCTGGCGATCGCGAATTTTAGACTTCTACAAAGGTTATTTATGAGGTAATAACACATTAATAGATAGTCAGATTTATTTTTTGGGGAGAAAAAAAAAAAGGACTTTGTTTAATTATCCTCTGCATGGGAATTCAATGGCTGATTGTGTTTGGAGTCTAGTTCAGGCCTCCATTTTAATGTACCAGCTTAGGCATTAGGCCTCAATTTTGAATATACTACTATTATCTTTTTTCTCTAATCCTTTATATTGTAGTAGCTTATTTTGCTGCATAAAACAAAGGTATAATACAGGTTGTTTTTGTGTGTTTCAAATATCTGAGTTGAGGTATCAGAGTACAGGCCTAGCCCTGCATTTTAATACACTATAGTAGGCTTCCATGCGGCTTATTTTTGTATTTGAATGCTGATTTGATTTTTCTTTGTATCCTAGTGCAGACCTCTATTTTAATATACTAGCTTAGGCATTAGGCCTCAATTTTGAATATATTAGTTTTTTTTGTGTGTTTCAAATATATTGTACAAGCTTATTTTGCTACATAAAACAAAGGTATAATACAGGTTGTTGTTTTCTTTGTGTGCTTCAAATATCCAAGTTGAGTTTTGTTGTGTTTTGACTATCAGAGTACAGGCCAAGCCCTCCATTTCTTTGTATCCTAGTGCAGACCTCCATTTTAAAGTTTGTTGTGTTTTGACTACCATAGTTCAGGCCTAGTAGTTTTTCAGGCCTTCATTTTTTTTAATACACTACCAGCATAGGCCTCAATTTTGAACATACTATTGTTTAATCCTTTATATTGTACTAGCTTATTTTGCTACATAAGGTTTTTTGTCTGTTTCAAATATTTGAGTTGAGTTTTGTTGTGTTTTGGCTATCATAGTACAGGCCTAGAGAAAAAAAAAATGTTTATTTTTTTTTTCAGGCCTGCATTTTAATACACTATAGGCTTCCATACTTTATACTTTTTTTGTGTGTCTTGAATATCCTAGTTTAGGTATAACGCCTACCCTCCAGGCCTTGCTATTATATTTTAATATGCTAATTTAGGCTAATTTACTGGTTTTGAAGTTAATTAGAAAGTATTACCTTCACCATACTAAGGTAAATATAATTTGCATTGTGTTGACATGATAAAGGTATTGGGGCTAATACAGTGTGGTGGCTATTGTTTAGCCAGGTTAACATTTCTGTGGGCATTTGTTGTATTGAAACTGTGAAGTTTTTTTTTCTTAAAAGACAAGAGTTTGTTTGAATAGGTTAATGTAATTAAGTTTCTCAAATGGTTTAATCTCTTTGGAGCTCAGTTTTAAAATGTCATTTCTGGGTACTAAGTATTTTTCTGTAGAAGTACTAGAGTACTTCAAGAATGACATTGACAAACATGATGGACCATATGAGCTTCCAGAACCAGCAGGCCCCAATTGTGGAAAATATGAAGGTTTTATGGATGTTTTGACACAGATTTTTACTAATAAAAAGTGCAATATTAAGAAAAGGAAAAGCTTGGTGGCACAAGCGGTTGTTGCTGCAATAGGGGGTTTGGCAAGCATGGTACTCGAATTGCAGCAAGCTAATTTAGTAACCACTAATAAAATGGAAGATGCTCTTGATGAAAGAGATTGTTTTAAAATAGTTGCCCTAAGAACAAACAAAATGATTGAGGGGTTGGAAAAGGAGTTAAGAGAAATAGAACAACAGAGAGATGCATATAGTGCTAAGATCACTGAACTCCAAGACCTAGTCATGGAATATAAAATGAAAATTAAAGAAAACACAAATAAATGGGATAAGGAGATTCCTAGAGTATGCCCAGGCCAGTCTTATTTTATTAAAGAACCAGTAGTGGGAACAAAACACAATGGAAATGTGGCAATTGTAAATTGTGTCCCACAAGCCCCTATAATAATAACTGAACATTTTAATGTAAGAGAAATGCCTACTAGCTTCTCTAGACAGACAAGGACTATGTCAATCACAGACAAAGATAATTTCCAGAAATGGTGGGGAAGTATGCCAACTGACGACTTTAACATCTTTACACATTGGTTTATGAGGGGAGCAAATAGAGCGAAAAAAGGAGGTCTTAACTTAGAAGAATGGACAGAACTGTTAGAATATGCTATGGGTCCTAGGACTAGCAGACTATTTGGATTTAATAACAGTGTGTCTGATCAGGCAGGAAGAATTGCTGCAGCAAATTTCTATTTACTCAGCATTGAGAAAGAAATAGCTAATATTACGATGAGGCCAGCAGATGGTCCTAGAGAGGTAGCTCAAAGGATATTGTTCTGGTATACGCTACGCCAACCTCAACAGCCTCTGGTCTTGGGCTCACCAGAACACATTGCTAAAGTAATGGAAGCACTTCCCTGGGAGTGTCAAGAATTTGTGAGGCTTTTTGATCCAACACCAGCAGACTTAGAAATGGTACTAACTAGAGCTGACAATTGGTGGATCAAGCATCCTTCCTCAGAACAGGTCTTCTCTGTTTCAGCCATAAGAACATTCAAGGTTGACTCTGGTATAGATATAGATGGTAAATGGAGAAGCCAGAGGTGGGATGTACCCCAGAACAAGAGGGATAATGATAACTGGAGACCAAAACAGGACTTTGACAAAAGATAGAGAGATCCACAGAGGGACCATAGGAATGGGGACAGTGCTAAAGGAAGTAATGTAATGGGAGAGAATTGGAGAAATAGATGGGAGGGGCCTAAGGTAATCAATAATAATTGGAATAATAAACATACCTGGGAGAGGCTAAAAAGGACAGATAATCACAATTGGGGAGAAAAACGGAGAAACAACAGGAACAGTTATTGGGAGAATAATTGGAGAAGGAACCATAGATGGGATGAGCATCAGACCAATAGACGGGACTGGCATAATTGGAGGAATAAAGAAGGGAATAGAGACTACTGGGACCTAAAGAGACAGACTGAAAGATTGGAGGCAGATGTGAAAGCACTGAGGGAACAGATGAGAGAGGAGGAAAAGATTGATCAATTGGGGGGTCCCAGCAATCAATAACTCTCATAATTTTTGTATCTCTCTACATCTGTATGTATGTTTGTTTTTCTTTTGTTTTGATTCTTTCTCTGAGTTTTCCAACAGAAGATTGTGGTGGATCCTTGTTACAGGATGGATAAGTATAAGCTGTATCACAGTAGGGATGGGAGACAGGCAATGCAGGCAGAAGATACTCCAAATAAGGGAGTCAGTTTAAAAAGTTTAGAGTCTACATTTTAATAATCCTTCTATTCCTCCAAGGTGTCCGGAACAACGGCGGCAGTGGTTTAGGCAAAGCAGGGAGTCAGGAAAAACTGGACATATTTGCAGCCCTTCTGGGAGGAGTCGGAACTGGATTAAGAATATGGAATTCCGCAAATATCACATCCAGTCCTACACACTCTACAAACTCTGCCACTAATACTCATTCTCATAATTACACTATACTTTTGTGTGGCAATGATATAGATGAGGAAGAAACTTGAAAAGGGGGATATATTTGAATTTTTTTTTGTTTTGTTTTTGTTTCTCTCTCTCTCATACATTCTTCAATAAAAGTTTTACATTGCACTTACATACATATTTAACACACACACACACACACACTCACACAGTCACCTAAATGTTTTTGTGACAAATTTGTATAAAATGTGAATTGACAGCCATAGGAAAGTACAGGAGAACTTATGTCACTGAGGGAACTATTCCGGACGGCCTTCTGTCCTTCCCGGTGCGTTCTCCGACAAGGGAATGCCCGCCTTGGACCAGCACCTCGCCTCTTTGCGGAAGATATTAGATCAGGTTCATGTTGCACTGTCTCGTTCAGCAGCTGCTCAGAAGAAGTTTGCTGATCGCCGTAGGGTTGTGGCCCCTTCTTATGTTCCGGGTGATAGGGTATGGTTGTCCTCCAGGAACCTCCATCTCAAGGTTCCCTCGATGAAGTTTGCTCCCAGATTTCTAAGTCCCTACATGGTGTTACGTAGGGTTAACCCTGTTTCCTACTCCCTAGACTTGCCTCCTTCCATGCGTATTCCGAACACGTTTCACGTCTCGCTTTTGAAGCCCTTGCTGCGTCCCCGGTTCTCTCGTCCCCTCGGGCGGCCCGTTTACCCTTGTGCTATTCCTAGTGACGTGTACAAAGTGGCTGCCCTTCTCGACTCTCATGTTTCTAGGGGTCGGCTGCAATATCTGGTGGATTGGAAGGGGTACGGCCCTGAGGAGCAGTCTTGGGTTTTGAGCTCTGATCTGCACGCTCCCTCTTTGGTCCGCTCCTTTCATGCCCGGTTTCCTATGAAGCCTTCTGCTTCCCGCCCTCCGGGCGGTCTTCGAGGGGGGTAATGTCAGGATCCCGCGGGCGGCTGCAAGGGGAGGCTGCACTCCGCTCGCGGTACTCACCATCCAGCCGTCCGCGGTCCCCTCCTCCTCGTGGGCTCGGCGAGCGGCATCCTTCCAGCCTCGGATGCCGCCCGCGTCTTCCTCTATGTCCCCCAGCGACAGCATGCATGACGCTGCACGCTGGGAGACCGCCCAATATATTACACGCCGGGGTCAGCCACCTGACCCGGCGTTAAAGGCACAGTGCCTCAATCGCAGTGGGAGGTTTAGATATCTCCCATGTGTGATTGTTAATTCTGATTGGAAATTATCCAATCAGAATTAACCTTATGATTTAAATACTTACCTTTCCTGTTCCTCCCTGCCCTGTTGTGGTCTTTGCTTGCTAGTATTGCTACTGAAACTTGTGCTTCTGGTTACGTACTCTCTGGCTTGTTTATCTGACTTTGTGTCTTTCTCCTACCCTTTGACCTCGGCTTGTTTCTCGTTATTCTGTCTTCTGGTTCCCCTTACTCGGCTTGTCTCCTGACTGTTATTTGTGTGCTTAGCCCGGTCACTCTAAGGTCCGGTACAGCGCCTTTTCTGTGTGTGTGTTAGCGTGTTTGGTTCCCCGAATCGTGACAGGCATTACCATAGAGCCACAGTCCTAGCGGCGGGCATCCTGTTACATGCCCAACCCAACCTTGTGCAATGGACAGACATGGAAAGAGCCCAAGGCTCAGACATAACTCTTATTGACTATATGTGGACACTTAAACGACTCAGAAAACAAAGACTCACCCTCTTCCCGAATACCCAGTACATGGTGGAGGTGTGGGATCCTTTTTTCCTCACCCTAGGCCACGATCACGCATTCCATTCCAGAGCTCACCTGTCGGCCCTAAAAGCATATATCCCACCTGACGAACGACAGAGAGATAATCCCATTTTCCGATTTGCAAACCAAATGGCCTCTACCGAATCGGGCCATATTTTTCTATCTACAACTTAAAAGCATCATTACAGCCCACGCACTGCCCACACATAGCGCTCTAACGCAAGACCGTATCAACTCTCGCCTGGTTATAGAAAGATGTTGGTCAACACCGACCAAGCCAAAAGCATTAATATTGTGCTATAAAGCATGGCAGGAGTCCATGCCACTTACATCCCAGCCACACAAGGCACAATGGGAAACAGACTGTGGCGTAACGCTAACTGCTAGGGAATGGGAATGGCACTAAATGGTCTATCCAAATGGACACGTTGTTTTTCTCACATAGAAGCCCACAGGAAACTTATGTACCGGTGGTATATGACCCCCCAGAGACACCAGCATATATTTCCTAATGCATCATCCACTTGTTGGAGATGCGGATCAGAGGTAGGCTCACTACTACACGTGTGGTGGTCATGCAAGGCTATCCAACCACTGTGGAACACAGCACGCTCTATTCTAGACAAATTAACAATCCCAACCTTTCCGATGACCGCAACTACATGCCTGATGCTCCTACTACCTATCCAATTAATCCCAGGCGAAAAGCAAATTACGGCATTAATATTCCTGGCCACCAGGAATCTCCTAGCGCAAATGTGGAAGACCACTGAATGCCCCTCCAGGCCCCAACTGATAGATAAAACCCACCAATTCTATACATATGAAAAGAGTCCATTAACCTAGCAAACAAATTACCTCCATTTGAGGAGACGTGGAAAATATGGGACAAAGAATTTGGGAGACAGAACGACTGTATGGGAAACGACAAGACACAGATAGGAACCCGGAGAAACACTACTAAGGACGTATACCTCCACATAGTAACACAATTCAACCAAACATCTACCTTAAATACACTCGCTCCCCCTCCCATTTATACCCCCTGTTTCACCACGGTTAATAGACTACTACCCCTAACACGTAGTCCTTTTGAAACATATACACGAGTCACAACAGATAAGATACGCGACAATGCAAATGATCATTCTCAATTTTTCTCGGCAGAGAGCAGGTTTTTCGACAATAGCTTGCCAACTCAAGAATGTACTGAATGACTACCCAATGGACAAATAACCTAGTGATTGACGTTGATGCCATTATTGTCCACATCGTGTTGTATTATTCTTGTACTACTCATGTTATGATGGACTGAATACCACTACTGTCATGGAATGCTGAGAATGTTGTTAACTGCCGTGACATAACATGATTCCCCATACCTCTCTTCTTTCTGTACCCCCTGAACTGTGCGATGAAAACCAATAAAGAACAAATTTGAAAAAAAAGGCAGTTTACCACCCACTCACCCCTTCCCCCTGACAAGAACACATCCAGTCTATAGTGTCAGTGGTTATTGTTGCGGCAGCAGGAGTAATTTGATTTTAAAAAAATGTATTATAATTTGTGCATTAAACTGCACTGTCACACACTCAAGGTAATTCATTAAAATACAGATTTTGTCCAGATTTTTACCTGAATGGGAATTCTCATAATTACTAAATCCAAATATGGTCAGAATTCAGTCAACCCGAGCGGTTCTGCAACAATTGCCTGGATGAATTCAGTGTTCAGATTAAAATCAGTGCTTTCATATCTGAATTGGGTGGGTGTCCTAATTATAATATTCAGGTGGGGTTGATCTAGTGTTCACCCTGTCCCCACCCAATGGTGGCAGATAGAAGCCCTAATTATAATATTCATGGAAGAGGATCCAGTCCCCCCCACTCCCATCCATTGGCAGCAGGTGATTTCCATAATTAGGTGTCCTCCATCCGGCCCCCACCAATTGACGGCTATGGGCCCTAATTATAATATTTTGGGGTTGTTCTAAATAGTTATACAATTCCCACCCCAAAAAAGTGACAGGTCCAACCCCCTACCCTGAATCCACAACCCACACATCACATTAAAATTAAATAACCCTTCCTGCACTCCTTATCCTAACAATTGAGAGAAGCAGGCAATTAAAACTAATACTGCAAAATAAAAAATCATACTTACCATCTGAAGTCTTCTTTCTTCTAACTCTGCTTTTCTTCAGTCCCCAAAAAGACAAATTTAAAATCACTAATTCTCATTGCGCCTAATGAAAAAAATAAAATTAATAAAAAATATAATTTAAAAAAATACAGTCTAAAAAAACAAAAAAAAACACGATAAAAAACAAAACAAAAAAAACCAAAACATTCCCACCCTATCTATGCTCTTGAATTGCTTGGGGAAATTCCCCATGCTATATAATATCAGTAAGCCAACCAATCAGAGAACTCTAACAGAGAAGTCTCACTTCTATAAAAACTTCTCTAGAGAACGCTCTGACTGTTTGGCTAGTAAGCGCCTGTCAGAGCGCTCTTATTGATATAACATAGCATAGAAAATGTTCACATGTTATGTAAAAGCTGACAGTGTGAAAAAACCTCTATAGATTGGTAAAGTCTTTGGAGTCTGTGCTGAGCCTTCACTATGCAAAGATTGATTATTTGTGTTGTGTCACTAATTATTTTTATTCCATCATGTTTTTCATTTATTTTTCATTGATTTTTTTGTGAATCAGTTTTTTTTTTATTTGTTTTAAACTAAATTGCAGTTCAGCCCAAAACACATTTCCAAGTCTACTTGGTTTGCATTCCCCTTAGTAGAGACAGCGTATTGGGAATAATACACTTTGCCTATACTGACCCAAGGCTCAAGCTACAGATGGCAGGATGTTCAGTCTGTTTAAAATTGGCTAACTTGGAACATGTCAGCTATTTGCAATATTATACTTTATCTATATCCAATGCTTAGTGAATATACCCCTACACAAGAGCTATAGAACATTGTGTAACAAGTGTTAGTGTTATATCCTGTATGTTTCTGCTGTTGGCCTTATTTCCTGCGTTTCTCCCTTTGATCATAACTGCATAGTAATGTGTAATTTAGAACTGCATAATTCTAACTGGCTATGCATATTAATTTTAAGTGCGTAGTTATAGTGAAACTTAGCTTTGAGCAAGGCCTGAACATGAAGATACACCTGTAAGCTTGCTACAAGTTAAGATCTTAAGATAAGATAGATGATTTTGGTAGGATGATTGGGGGCTTGTCCGGACCCGAAATATAATAGTTTGTATTTAAGACTGCTTTTGTAATCTATCACACACATAGGAACCTACATTTGGTCTAACTGTGTTTCTTCTGATTTCTGATTTATTTATTTAGAAAATATCTCACTATCACAGCACATGTGATGTCTATCAGGCAAATATTCAAATATAGCTAGGTCAGTATATAGCTATGCTTTTCAATGGGCAATAATGGAGTTATTTATTAAATAAGAAAAATAGATACCAGTATATTTTGTACATTGAATAAATAACTCTATAAAATAAGCCTGAACAATCATATCCAATAAATATTTTATCTTAGAAACAAAGCATTCAAAATCTGTTTCATTGTTTAAATAACTCTATAATGAAAATCATTTTTAGTGAGCAATTACGAATGGACCATTTTGAATGTCAATGTGAAGGTTAGATTTAATGGGCTTTTGGATTGGGGGGTCTATCCAAATAAGGGGCACTTTCCATCTAAAGATGTACCCCATTATAAATGACACGGAAAGGTTGCTGTGCTGTGCTGTTATGTGTGTTGCTGTAAATTGATGCTTTCTATTTTAAATGATCCTTTTCACCGGAGAAACTGTTAAAGTGGTTTGTTTTTAAACATCACTTAATGAATAATGAATTGATTTCTTCTTGCCAAGCTAGCATAAGCAGCAATTACCACTTGAATGTATAATTACCAGACTAAAGGTATTCTGCTAAGACACCCACGATCACATTTAAACAATTATGGTGATGGTCATTGTTTAAAAAAAGCCTGCTAAGAGCATGTAACACTTAAAGACAATAAAGTCACCCAGGCCATTCTATCTCAATGAAGTGGTCTTGGTGTAGTGGCCCTGTCCTTTTAACTATGCAATGTAAAACATTGCAGTTTTCCTAAGAGTGCAATGTTTATATTGCAGTGTTGAATCCACTAGAGGTGCTTCCAGCACTGATGGAGTAATACTCAGTCACATGATGTGGACGCCCATAGGAAAGTGGTGAATTCAATGCTTTCCTACCAGGAAGCTGTGCATGCGCATCAGGTCCCGAATGCTCCTCAGTGGTGTTGATGCAAGTGGAGGGATGAGCCAAGTCGAGAGAGCTTTGGTGTTAAAAAAGGGTAAGTAAACCTTTTATGTTTTTCAATTTTATTTAGCACGGGTGAGGGGACCTGTAAATGCCAAGGGACATGGGCACTGTAACTTTAACAATACTCACTTGTACAACTTGGTATTCCACAGTGTAGGCAAAATGTGTGGCTGTTGTGCTTGATAATGTAGAATTCTTGAGATACCCACAAAAAGTACAGAATAGATAGGAATCCTTTAGTAAGAAACTATAAAAAATGAAGAATAGTTTAAAACATAGACTTATTACCATAAACAAAGGCATAGGCATATTTTAAAGATTGGTATGACAAATCTACAAATGCATATGTAGTCTGTTGACAGGTTATGTAAATCTGTAGTGATGCATCCCCAGCACTTATAGCTTATAGCTCTTTGTTTACTACTGTAATTTTATTGCCTATAAGCTTTTATTTCTATATCTTTGGCTATAATTTTTGTATTTCACTAAACTATTTTTCCATTATTAAATCTGGAAATAATTGCAGAATCTTCTTATTTTTAATTCTAATCCCTGCCTTTTTATGTTTTTAAGGTTTTTTTTGTTTTGTTTTTCAAGCTACTCGCTATATAAAAAAAGTTGAAGAAAAAGAGAAAAGTCGGGTGTCTGATATGACTTAATATGCAGTGCTTGATTTGCTAACATCTTTGATATTTAGCTAGATGGTATTATTATTTATTTTTGGTAAACCCCCCAAAAACGAATCCCATAAAATTCTAGCTTTTTGTGGGCAGGAGGGTCTGATTCTGCATTTAGCATTTATTTATTTTACTGTGATTTGCTGTTTATTGTACTCTGTGTACTCACATAAAGGTATATTTCCTGAACTGAATGTTATGGAAAACTGACAAGAGAATTGCAAAAAAGCCAACCTGTTTTCATTCAGTTTTCCTTACCTTATGCTCTTTGTATCTTTATGACTATTCTCCACTTATTGCCACTTTATTTATCATCCTTATTTATTCCTTATTTATGGTCTGGGTCACAATATCTGGGCACCGCCATTTTGTACTTCTCTGTCCACAGGCATTGTTAGGGGGAGCGTTAAGGGCTGAAGCACAGAATGTGATGCTGTTCAGCCTCCGATCTCTACAGATGAGGCTATGCTTTCATTGAGATGATGGAGAGCATCATCAGCATGTTCATGGTTAGAGAGAGACTTAATGTAAAAACTTGGAAATATGTCACTGTAAGTGTATGGGCCATCAAATTTCCCTTTTGGATTAAGCCCCAGATGTTTCTAGAATATAGGAATGCCCCTGTCTCTGTCCATGATGTCCACAGTTTGTCCTTCTATGTTGTTCTTTTCATTGGTGGAAAGTGGGTTAATTGGCTTAGCATTTCAACTAGAACTTTGATTAAAGGGTTACTCCAACCACCATGACCACTTCTGCTTGTAGAAGTGGTCATGATGGTAGAAGTCTGGATGCGCTGTGTTTCAGCTTGAAACACTATACATCCAGAGTTATTGGCATTTGTGTGCTGGTGGCAAGTTGTAACCCCGGCACAGGTGACTTAGGCAGCCTAGAATTCAGTTCCGGGCAGCCTAATCTCAGTGCTGTGCACATTTTACATCAGTCAGCAGAACACTCAACACTGGCAACAGATGTATTCTTCTTCGCCCTTACAGGCAGAACCTGCAAGGAACGCTTGTGTCTCCACTTCTCCCCTTCTTCGTTCCATCCTTGTTTGCAGTTCTCCCCGCCCTTGCTCCTCTTTCTCTCCCTCCCTTTCCCCCACCTATTGCTGGCTCAGAGTGTGCAGATGCACTCTGAGCCAGTTAAATGGTGCAATAAAATGCTTCTCCTTGAGAAGTCTTTAATGGATGTATAGACGGTGTGCTAAGCAGCGTTGGGAGCTTCAGCTGGCACTGCATTAAGGTAAATAAAACTTTTTTTATATTCCTCTTTGAAATATTTTTGTTGATGTTGGGGTGGGCTTAAATAATAATGCCAGTAGGACATTGTTCAAGGAAAAACAAAAAAGACTTGGAGAAACCCTTTAAGCTGCTCCCATTGCAAACAAATTACCACCATAAGTAGTTATTGCTTTATATATATATATATATATATATATATATAAATAATAATCTGTGGTGAATTAAAAATAAATAGATGAAAAAAAAAAATATAGAGGAACAAAAATAATTAATTTAAAAAACAAAACCTCTATGTGACAGAACCACTTTATGCTAATTTTTTATGTTCATCTATTTGGGCATAAAATTGATAATACTGAGTTTCCATCATTTTCATGTTGGTGAATTAACTCCAGCAATTGGATAAAAAAAGAAAATAAAAAAAAAATAATGGGACTGGAGGTTGTATATTCTTTTTATTTTGTTTTATTTCTAATTGTCAAATACTTTTGTTAGTCAAAATAAGTATGGGAAAAATCTATATCTAAATCAGATGAAAAAGGGGCGTAGCTGTATTCAAAACAAACAATCATGATAGTTTTCTTATAAACAAACATACAATACCTGATTCATGAACCAGTTATATACCCAGGCATTATTAGTAACAGTTCATATCAGACAACTTTTCAACACCTCATCTTGGAATATATTTCTTCTGTTTATAGCTCAATAAAAGCTGTCTAAATCTCAGCCTCATCTTGAATTCCATACAGAATAGAGTCGTTGGCTGTTGTTCTACATGCAACAAAAATTGGACACATAAAACATAGAATGGTTCATACCAGCTGGAGTGGGCCAGGGGTTCAGATGTTGAAATGCCAGAGCTTGCCCATGTCTGAGTGAGTTAAATGTAACAATATTTTTGTTACCATTTACACAAACTCCCTTGCTTTTAGTATGTTTACTTTCTGCTCATGAGATTTAATATCTGTTTATTTCATATCGACTGGTTACATATTTGGCCCACTGGGACACTGATACATCTGCTTCATGTTATGAATGCTGCTGTGTGATATATAGTGGGTAAAAATATCTATCTATATCAAAATATGTAACTTAGTCACGATGTACTATGGGATGTATTCACTGAACTGGTAACTGGGAGCTGACAAAAGGAATTACTGCTTTTAGTTGGGACATTTTTGAGTTGGGAAATTACCTTGTCACAATTCCTGACTTCATATATTTTTGTGAACAAATACAAAAGTATATAAAAAAAAAAAAACAGGTTTGAGATGGCTGTTCTTTTAAAAATAAATACATAAATAAATAAAATAAATAAATAATATATATCTTTGTTTTATTTTAGATATCAATCAAAAAATTATAAAGATTTTCCCCTTTCAGGATTTTTGCGTTCGCTGCTGGCTTGATCGAAAATCTGATCAATCCATGATTAGGAATATGCAATACAGCATTCTGTCGCTGTTTCATTCAGTAGAACTGTGATGTCAAAGGAACAATTAATCAAAACATGCTATTATGAGTTGCTGTAGACATCACTACACATCCAAGCAGGAATGTCAAAACATTTCGTTGACTGGTCTATGCTCCCACACTGTTGCGAGAGGGCTTGTGGACTGCAGCCCCGACACTCATTTCACCTTCTATGGTACTTCAAGGGTAAATAGGTTCAGGTACCTATGTGTTTTAAATATAGTGCTTCCATCTGTGATTGGCTTCTAGGTCTGAGCCAATCAAATATCACAAACTACAGATTGAGAGGAGAAAAAGAGTGCCAGTATCGATGATGAAAGTGGCGGGATACAAGTATACGATAAAAAAAAAAGGAAAGAACAAAAAATTACTCCCACATATATATCCAATAGGTTTATAATGGGAGGAGAAATAAAGTAACGGTCCTTCCATGTGTTTAAGATTAGACACAAGGAGAAATGTGCATCACATAAGGGAAGAACCTACTGCAAGGTACATTCAATTGTAGATCAGTTGCATGGCTAAGCCCAGGTCCAAATATGTAATATACTCCAACAATAAATGCCCTTGTACAAAGGAGCAAATGTAACCAGAATAAACTCTACAATGATTACAATCATCCTACCGTTGCTAAATTGCTAGGCATATTTAATTAACCTAGGACCCAAAAATATTTATGGTATATATCCAATAAAAAAATAAGTGCTATTGCTACAGCCCTTCTTATAAATGGATCACTGAAAAAATTAGTACACTTGGCACTCACCTTCACATATAACAAAGTAATAATAATACCCTGGTGCAAAGCACGTAGTATAAACAGAAAAAGAAATGAAGGTGCACTTGAGGGAATTTCAAATAGTAGATATTTACTTAGGTGTCTTCTTTACATAACGAACAAACTGTCCTGATCGACGTTTCGACCCTCACAGGGTCTTTCTCAAGATTAAAGTGCAGTGTGAGTGATAGCAAGAAAAAGATCAAGTGACTTACCAATTACCAATATATATATATATATCACAATGATCTCTAAGTGCTTTTTTGTGATTTACAAAATTTCCTGTTTCCAATTGTATTTTTTATATTTTTCTTTTATATCTTACCTTGTAATTTACTTCATGTGATTTCATATCCTGTGATGTCATGCATATAATGACATCATTATTATTACATAATAATTATTGCATAATAATTATTGAATAATAATTATTATTATTGCAAACCCATATAGCCAGAGTAAACAGGTAGGTGTGGTTTACAATAGGATATTAGTAACCTATGATTTATCTGAACAATCAAGGATGTTTTGGATTCGAAGCATCTAAGACATTAGACCACACACAGATTAGGGTGTTCCCTATAAATCTGGATAGAAAACGGATTTAATATCGGTTTTGTTACATCTGAAAATTTCATACATCCAATATTATTTTAAAATCTATTAAACAAAGTAGAAGTCAGTTTAAAAAAAAAAAAAAAAAAAAACCCTTTAAGAGATAACAAATCATTACCCCAAGCCTCAAGTAATTGGAAGATGAGACTAACGTCCCTTGTTTTATTATATCTGGGACGGGGAGGTCTCCAGAGATGGATAACTCTCACCAATTTCCAAACTAAAGAATGTTTGTCTATTCTTAGATTATCAATAGGATCATGACCTTCTCTATGGCTGAACTGTACATATTATTAGTCCAATATGCCGTACCCAATGTGAAAGATTTTGATTGAAAATGTAGACATGAGGGATAGAAGCAGATACAGGATCTAAATCCCATTCCAACAACCAAAGAACTCAACGTTGCTATGCTGATCTGTAATTAGATTTGTTTCCGGGTGCCCAGGCATCTGACTAAAAGGTTGTTAGTGATGTTTGAAATTTTGCTATCCATCTCGGACAGCCCAAAATTAAACAGGTCACCAATTAAAGTTGCTGGAACAGAATTCGAAGATAAGGATTCACATAGGGATCCATTACAACTGTCAAATATAGGGAGAAGTCTGGTAATATCTATCAACATTCCCAGAAGTTGTGAGAACCCTGGTTAAGTTATCCATGGGATTATCAAAATAATAATGGATCTCTCTCTGAGTGTTTGGGATAAAACTCAAGGAGTCTTGTAGGAATGCATCTAAGCCAGAAACCTCTGGAATGGACGCCAACTGAAGAACCAAGGTAGACATCGACTGAGACATGAAACAAAGATATCAAATTAGAGAGGACCCCAAAGATGATTAAGACAGAGAAAAAATCTGCTAATACAGTTTTCAATCTCTGTAATTGGACAAGAATCCAGAGTTCAAGTCCACAACCACATTGTCAGGCAAGGAAGATAATACAGTTTTCAATCTCTGTAATTGGGCAAGAACCCAGAGTCCACAACCACATTGGCAGGCCATGAAGAGGGTAATTCCACGATCTTAACAAAAGTGGCAAAACATTAGCGTCCTGACGGTGACCACAATACACCCAAATATGTTTCGCTCTGGGAAGCAGACCTGCAGTAAACACTGTAAAGCGGGGAATGGCAGGACATATGGGAGGCCGCCACAAAGGCCTCTATATGTGTAACACACCAAGAACAATGCTACAAAACGCTTATGAGGTGGTACTCCACACCAGTTAAACAATTTAGAATTGGAAAGACTACCACAGACACTTGCTGGAAGGGGTGTAGGGAAAAGGGAACATACCTCCATATGTGGTGGACATGTCCAAAGGCAGAGAGGTTTTGGTCTATGACCACAAAGCTCCTGACTAAAGTAATGCAAAGCCAAATAACTAAAAAAAACCTGGACCTTAGTTTTAGAAAAACCCATAGATGGACTGACCAACTGTAAGCAAAATCTGGTTAACAAAATCAACCTAGCAGCTAGGAGAGCAATGGCACAAACATGGCTGAACGTAGACATTCTATTGATAGACAATGTTATCCAAAAAATTAAATGGACAAACTCACTGCCCAAGTGTGAGTTTTTTACCCCGACTTCACTAAAACTTCGCAACCATTGGAGGACTATGCTGACTGCTGAGAACTGGAGATGCGTTGGGCTGGAAGGATTTCACCCCCACGGCTGGAGATGAGATCCCTTCCTACACCCCTCCGTGCCTACTCTTTAAATGTATAAATGTATCCCTTCCATTTTGAAATGTTGACTTTAATAAAAATAATTTAGAAGACGTACATTTATTAATGGTCTGATTCCGGAATCTTTCTTTTAAACCAGAAAAAAATTACTGAGAAAACCTGGAACATCTAAAGGAACTCAGATTATGACTTATTTTAGAGATAACCTTCTTAAAACTGTTTTTATATGCCATACTGAAAGGAAAAAATAAGTACATTTACTGATGAAATAATGAAAATATTAAAATGTAATGAACTAACAAGTAAAACAGTGAATGGGAAGCAAAGCTGTAAAGAAAACTGTGAAAAACAATGAATAAATTACTGTGAGTAAAAACCGATGAATAAAAGTGCAGGAGAGAACTGAAACAGCTGTTGAGAGGACTTTCTGACTCCTGTCAGAAAGTCCTCTCAACAGCTGTTTCAGTTCTCTCCTGCACTTTTATTCATCGGTTTGGCGTCCATTCCAGAGGTTTCTGGCTTAGATGCATTCCTACAAGACTCCTTGAGTTTTATCCCAAACACTCAGAGAGAGATCCATGGACATTACTAACTGAGGGGGATGAACAAATCCTGACAGAGTTTTTGACAGCATTTTGGGCGGTAAAAATTCAGATTAAGTGAATACTCGTGAGACGTGAATTTGTATAAGCCAGGAAAGGAGAGAATAATGGTGCCCGAATGCTCACCCCTAAACCAAAAATCACATTTGGCAAAAATTGGGGGACCAAAATTGCAAATGAAAAAGCGCGAACTTGGGGAGTATAAAATCTGCTTCCGGCGGCAAAAAAATATATATGAAACATAGGGAGAAACTATGTCCAAAATATAATATATACAATGTAATGGGAGAAAAGGGTAATAGAAAATAAATCAAGGTTATAGGCAAAGAATCAGTATATATCTAATTGCAATATATTTAGAGAGTAAAAAAACAGTCACTGTATTGAATACTTATCTGTAGTGTGAAGCAACAAAGACAGAGGATTAACTGCTTGGGATTTATATTCCCTATACTGCATGCTGATTGGTTACCTGTATTCTATGTTTGGTTGTACCTGTAATTTTTTCTAGTGCATTTAAACTTCTTAATTTACTCTTTCATTGCTGCTGCTTGGAGTAGTAAAGCGAATAAACCATAATAGGAGCCTCCTGTCTGCAATAAAATCAGGTCAAACTAGATATTATTTAAACCTGCTCTTTAGTAATTTATTCATATCTGGCTCTGATGGTAATCAGCTGTGTAGTTTATCCTAGAACTAATATAACAAAATACATTATACCTGATTATTGGAACTTAGAGGCTAACACTGGATGACACAAGCAGACACAAATATACAAAAATAGCATGCAAATCAAGAAAATATTCCTTTTATTTTTGGCCTTTTGCCCTCGTTTAGACAATAAACAACTCATAAAAGCGACAGCTTCTCTTCCCGTGGAAGGGAAAGCGTTCTTCCTTTTAGATAGTCTAATATAAGAAGCTGATATACAGGAGTGGCCCAATAGCCTGCAACCTCTTCTCATTGTGAATACATTTTGTTGTATAAAAAATCCCACACTCTCATGTCCTTTACTATATCGCAATGGCCTTGTTACAGGCAAAGGATGTACTATAACAGTTATCTTTAACAACCCCTCCTCCCAGTACATTTTGAGGTCAAAAATAGAATTGCAGTTGTTCTCTATTACCAAGAACAAGAAACCACATAAAGCACACCCGTTAGAGCATATCACATTTGTTAATTATGAATTTAGAAAAATGCAGATAAAGACTATAATATTATATAGATAGATTATCTTATAGTGTCTTCTTTTTCTGTATGTAGGTCATGTTAGTTAGAATTTAATTAGGGGAATTGGTGATTTGTTTGCCCTGTATGCAAATGTGTAACAAGATATTTAAACCATTTCTATAACTGCTGTCTGCTTCTCCTGAACCGGTACCTATTTTCAAACCACTTTAGTCCTCAATTGTTCCCAGAACAACATATCCTTGCTACCTTCCCTGACCTATAAAATGGATTTGGTTGTACTATACTTCTTCCTCCATGTACAGTATCTGCTCTGATAATTCAAGGACTTGGGCTTCCTGAAATTGTTTTTTATGACTTAATTTTATTTTCCACTGTTATGATTTTGAATTGTATTTACTTGTGTTGAATCTGTCTTACTTCAGGCCTCTGATAGTGGTATATGCAAGGTTTTGTACCTTCCTGTGCTTAAATTTAGGAGCATCCAATGGCAATAATCCTAAGACATACACTAATCAGCCACAACATGAAAACCACCAGCCTAATATCGAGTGGGTCATCCTCATGATGCCAAAACAGCTCTGATGCATTGATGCATGGACTCCTCAAGACTGCTGAACATGTCCTATTGTATCTGGCACCAAGACATTAGCAGTAGATCTTTTAAGTCCTGCAAGTCGTGAGGTGTGGCCTTAATAAATAGGAATTGTTGTTTCAGCAAATCCCACATATGCTCAATCAAATTGAGACCTGGGGAATTTAGAGGCCAAGGCAACACCTTGAACTCTTTGTTTCTCAAACCATTCCTGAACATTTTTTGCAGTGTGGCAGAGTGCATTATCCTGCTGAAAGTGGCCACTGTCATCAGGGAACATCACTGCCATGAAGGGGTGTACATGGTCTGGAACAATGATGATAATGATGATGATGATGATGATGATGTTGATGATGATGTTGATGATGGTGATATGTGTCAAAGTAATTTCCACATCAATGCCAGGACACACATTTTCACATCAGAGCATTGCAAAGAGCATGATACTAAAGAAAAACAAGTTACCTGCACTCTCTCCTTAACTATATATTGGGGCTGATGTGTACTGTAGTGATTTGCAGCCGCCCAGTGATGGGCGTGAGTGCAGGACTTATCTTTCTACAAAGAGCATAATACTGCCTGTGCCTATTTCCCATAGTGCATCCTGCTGCCATTTCTACCCCAGGTACCGAAACACACGCATCCAGCCATCATTCCGAATAAGAAAAACGTGATTCATCAGAGCAGGCAACCATTATTCATTATTCATAGTCCAGTTCTCACACTCACGTGCCCATTGAAGGTACTTTTGGCAGTGGACAGGGGTCATCATGGGCACTCTTAGCAGTCTTCAGCTACACAGTCCCATATGCAGAAAATTGGTGTGTTCTGAAACCTTTCTATTATGGCCAGCATTATGTTTTTCAGAATTTTGAGCTATAGTAGCTCTTCTTTGTGATCAGATCAGACAGACTAGCCTGTGCTCCCCACATGCATCAATGAGCCTTGGGCATCCATAACTCCCCCATTGTGCAAGAAATAACAATCAGTGAACCAGTTTCTTTCTTGCACCACTTTTGCTTTGTACTAACCACTGCATACTGTAAACACCCCACAAGCTGTTTTGGAGATGCTCTGACCCAGTCGTCAAGCCATCACTATTTGGCCCTTGTCAATGTCAAAGATCTTTTCACTTGCCCATTTATCATGATTATAACAAGTGAAATCCAAGAAGTGACTGTTCACTTGCTGTCTAAAATATCTCACCCCTTTGCAGGTGCCGTTGTAATTATATAAGTGTTATTCACTTCACCTGTCAGTGGTTTTAATATTGTGGCTTATCAGTGCACAGTAAGTCACAAACACAAATCGATAAAATGTGCTTACAAAATCAGGGGAACTGAAGTTCTTTAAAAAGTTCCTGTGCATGACAAGGGAGTATATCATTGTTTCTTTCAAAGCAATGTAAAACTACTAAAGTTCTGCTTCCCCAATGTATGTTGCAAGGAAAACAAAATGAAGGAGATAATAATGAAAAAGTACTCTCAATGGAATTAAATGTGTAAACTTATGGATGGTCCTATGCAAATAAATAGTGATGTACCGAACTGTCCGGCGGCGAACAGTTCCTGGCGAAATTAGCGTGTTCGCGTTCGCTGCGGCGGGCGGACACATGCGCAGTTCGATCCGCCCCCTATTCGTCATCATTGGGCAAACTTTGACCCTGTGCCTCTCGGTCAGCAGACACATTACAGCCAATCAGCAGCACTCCCTCCCTTCCACACCCTCCAACCTCCCTCCCAGCATCCATTTTCGATTCATTCGGAAGATGCATGCTTAGTGAGAGGAGGGAAAGTTTAGCTGCTGCTGATTACATAGGGAAATTGATAGCTAGGCTAGGGTATTCAGTGTCCACTACAATCCTGAAGGACTCATCTGATCTCTGCTGTAAGGACAGCACCCCAAAAAGCCCTTTTTAGGGCTATAACATCAGGCTGCTTTTTTTTTTTTCCTGTGTAATGTAATTGCAGGTGCCTGCCTGCCAGCTTCTGTGTGAGGTTCACATTGGATACTGTGCCTATTTGCCCAGTGCCACCACTCATATCTGTTTTAACAATAGGTTAAGCTTTACATTTAAAATAAATATTTTTTTTCACTGTAATAGAAGAGCAGTTGCCTGCCTGCCAGCTTCTGTGTGAGGTTCACATTGGATACTGTGCCTATTTGCCCAGTGCCACCACTCATATCTGTTTTAACAATAGGTTAAGCTTTACATTTAAAATATATATATTTTTTTCACTGTAATAGAAGAGCAGTTAGTTGTCTGCAAGCGTCTGTGTTTCAGGCCTACTTCAGCGTGTGCTCTGCAGACCTGTGCCAGCGTGCTTTGACAGTTGCCAATCATATCTGGTGTCTCTATAGCGTGCTTTTACAACCAAAATTTTGTTTCCACTGTAATAGAAGAGCAGTTGCCTGCCTGCCAGCTTCTGTGTGAGGTTCACATTGGATACTGTGCCTATTTGCCCAGTGCCACCACTCATATCTGTTTTAACAATAGGTTAAGCTTTACATTTAAAATAAATATTTTTTTTTCACTGTAACAGAAGAGCAGTTAGTTGTCTGCAAGCGTCTGTGTTTCAGGCCTACTTCAGCGTGTGCTCTGCAGACCTGTGCCAGCGTGCTTTGACAGTTGCCAATCATATCTGGTGTCTCTTTAGCGTGAGTTTACAACCAAAATTTTGTTTCCACTGTAATAGAAGAGCAGTTGCCTGCCTGCCAGCTTCTGTGTGAGGTTCACATTGGATACTGTGCCTATTTGCCCAGTGCCACCACTCATATCTGTTTTAACAATTGGTTAAGCTTTCGATTTAAAAGAAATAATTTTTTTTCACTGTAATAGAAGAGCAGTTAGTTGTCTGCAAGCGTCTGTGTTTCAGGCCTACTTCAGCGTGTGCTCTGCATACCTGTGCCAGCGTGCTTTGACAGTTGCCAATCATATCTGGTGTCTCTATAGCATGCTCTTACAACCAAAATTTTGTTTCCACTGTAATAGAAGAGCAGTTGCCTGCCTGCCTGCCAGCTTCTGTGTGAGGTTCACATTGGATACTGTGCCTATTTGCCCAGTGCCACCACTCATATCTGTTTTAACAATTGGTTAAGCTTTAGATTTAAAAGAAAGAATTTTTTTTCACTGTGTCAGGATCGGGTCAGGGATCCAACACGCAGAGTACAAAGAGTAGCTGATACGTATACCGGTCCTTAGAATGGCCGGACTAACGTAGAACTACAATAGAATGGTCAGAGACAAGCCGAGGTCGAGGATAACAGAGGACAGGTAAGCGAGAGACAAGCCGGGTCAAGGATAACAGAAAGGCAGGAGAGTAAACAACAAAGCCGGGTCAGAACCAAAAGACAAGTGAATCACAAAGCACTGTGTGACTAGGCGGACTAGAACCACGACAGGGCAATGAGTGAATGAGAGAACCACCGTTAAGTATCCTGGCTAGGGAGAGGGGACACGCCTCCGGCGAGTCCTGATTCGTCTCCCGAGATTTGAGTGGCAGGATGTTTCGGGTTAGCGTCATGACGTCTACCTCCGGTCCTTCTGTTATAAAAGGAAGTGACTCCCTCGCGGCCGGCGTTAGCAAGACCGAGTGAACCGCGGGAGACCGAGGAGACATGGCGTCCGGACGGATAACCTTCTAAGTCTCTACCTCTCTCAGAGGTAGAGACTCCAGGTACCCTGACAGTACCCCCCCCCCCCTCAGATACGCCCACCGGGCGGAAGGAGCCGGGGCGAGATGGAAAGCGGGAGTGAAATGCCCTGCGAAGACGAGGAGCATGAACATCCTCTTGTGGTACCCAACTCCTCTCCTCAGGACCATATCCCTTCCAGTCAACTAAATATTGTACTCGTCCCCGGGAGACACGAGAATCAATAATGGAGTTAACCTCATATTCCTCCTGACCCTCCACCTGAACAGGGCGCGGAGGGGCGATTGTGGAGGAGAATCTGTTACAGATTAGAGGTTTCAACAATGACACGTGAAAGGAGTTCGGGATGCGTAAAGTAGCTGGAAGAGCTAGACGATATGCCACTGGGTTAATTCGAGTCAAGATCCTGTAGGGACCAATATAACGAGGAGCGAATTTCATGGAAGGAACTTTAAGACGAATATTCCTAGTGCTCAACCACACTCTATCGCCCGGAACAAAATTCGGAGCCGCCCTTCTACGTTTGTCAGCATGTTTCTTTACCAGTACAGAATTGTGTAGAAGAATCTGTCGAGTCTGATCCCACAACTTCCTCAAATTGGCCACATGGACATCAACCGACGGCACTCCTTGGGAAGGAGAAACCGGGGGAAGAATGGATGGATGAAAGCCATAGTTCATGAAGAAGGGACTTGAATGCGTGGAGTCACAAACGAGATTGTTGTGCGCAAACTCTGCCCAAGGAATCAAACCGACCCAATCGTCCTGGTGTTCGGAAACAAAACAACGTAAGTATTGCTCAATCTTCTGGTTAGTTCGTTCAGCAGCTCCGTTAGACTGAGGATGATAGGCGGACGAAAAATTCAATTTGATGCCTAATTGAGAACAGAACGACCTCCAAAAACGTGAAACAAATTGGGAGCCTCTATCAGAAGTGATCTCCGAAGGAATCCCATGCAAACGAAAAATCTCTTTAGCAAAGACCTCCGCCAATTCAGGAGAAGTCGGGAGTTTAGGCAAAGGTACGAAATGTGCCATCTTGGTAAACCTATCGACTACGGTGAGGATAACAGTGTGCTTTTTAGAAACCGGCAGATCCACAATAAAGTCCATTGCCACACAGGACCAAGGTTTGTCAGGAATCTCCAGCGGTTGTAGAAGGCCACAAGGAAGCGTATGCGGTAGTTTGGTTTTAGTACAGACCACACAAACCCCGATAAAATCCTTAATATCCTTCCGTAACGACGGCCACCAGAAATCCTTGGAGATCAAAGAATACGTCTTGCGAACACCCGGATGACCAGCCACCTTACTCTCGTGAAGACACTGTAAGAGCTCCAATTGAAGTTCAGGGGGAACGAAAAGTCTGGAAGCCGGAGTCAGTCTAGGTGCCAGATGCTGCAAGTTCCTTATCTGATCAAGTAGCGGGGAATGAACTTTGAGAGTAGTGTTAGCGATAATGTTACACTTGGGTACTATAGAGGACAAAACCGGCTCAGATACGGCAGCAGGTTCATATTGGCGAGATAAGGCGTCGGCTTTAGAATTCTTAGAACCTGGCCTATATGTGAGTACGTAGTTGAAGTGAGTGAGAAATATGGACCAACGAACCTGTCTAGATGATAGTCGTTTAGCCTCCCCAATATAGGATAAGTTTTTATGATCTGTCAAAATAGTAACAGGATGCAAAGTACCCTCCAATAAATGTCTCCACTCCTTCAAGGCCATTATAACCGCTAGTAGTTCCCTGTCACCAATGTCATATCTGCTTTCAGTACCGGACAATTTTTTGGAAAAGTATCCACAAGGATGTAATGGTTTATCTACCCCCAACCTTTGGGACAGAACAGCACCTATACCTGTCTCAGAAGCGTCAACTTCGAGTAGGAAAGGTAGAGTAGTATCAGGGTGAACTAAAATTGGTGCGGAAGCAAACAGCTCTTTGAGTGTCTCAAAAGCCCGAAGAGCTTCAGTAGACCAATTCTTAGTCTCAGCCCCTTGTTTGGTCATGTTGGTGATGGGAGCAATGATAGAGGAGTATCCCTTAATGAAACGTCTGTAGTAATTAGAGAAACTAATGAATCTCTGGATAGCCCTGAGACCCTGAGGTAAAGGCCAGTCTAATATGGATTGGAGCTTCTCCGGATCCATTTCAAACCCTTCCCCAGAAATCACATAACCAAGAAACGTAGTTTGGGATTGGTCAAAGCTGCATTTCTCTAGTTTGCAGTACAAGCCATGCTGAAGAAGTTTGTGTAAAACCCTCCTGACTTGTCTGTGGTGAGTCTCAATATCCCTGGAATGTATAAGAATATCATCAAGGTATACAATTACACAGTCATCTTGAAACTCCCTAAGAACCTCATTAATAAGGTCCTGAAATACTGCCGGAGCATTGCAGAGACCAAAAGGCATTACAGTATACTCATAGTGCCCATATCGAGTATTGAATGCAGTTTTCCACTCGTCACCGTCGTGGATTCTCACCAAGTTATAAGCACCTCTAAGGTCTAACTTAGTGAAAATTTTAGAACTTTTTAATCGGTCAAAAAGCTCGGTGATCAAGGGAATCGGATAAACATTTCTGATGGTTATCTTGTTAAGACCCCGGTAGTCAATGCAAGGTCTTAAAGAACCATCCTTCTTTTTAACAAAAAAGAATCCAGCCCCAGCAGGGGAGGAGGATCTTCTAATGAACCCCTTGTCTAGGTTTTCACGAATATACTCTTCTAGAACTAAGTTTTCATTCGTGGACAAAGGGTATACATGACCCCTGGGGGGCATGGTACCAGAAAGTAAATTAATTTTGCAATCAAAAGGCCTATGTGGTGGTAAGGTATCAGCCTTTCTTTTGTCAAAAACTGCCTTTAAATCTTGATACAAGGACGGTATCTGTACTTTGGTAGAGTCAGTAGCGTTATTAAGTGAGTTGACACTACAAAGAGGTGACACTTTCTTTAAACAACTCTCTTGACAATTCTGGCCCCATGAAACTATTTCCCCTGATTTCCAATCTATAACGGGGTTATGTTTCTTAAGCCAGGAGTATCCCAGGACTATGGGAACAGAAGGGGATGAAATGAGTAGTAGGGATATTTCCTCCTTGTGTAGAATACCAGTAGTTAAATAAAGAGGTGTGGTCTCCCGGGAAATCACAGGCTCAACTAAAGGTCTACCATCAATGGCTTCAACAGCCAAGGGTGTCTTCCTTAACTGGGATGGGATAGTGTGTTTGGTGAGAAACTTTTGGTCGATAAAACTCTCAGCAGCGCCGGAGTCTATCAATGCCATAGTTTCTAAAGTTCCCTTCTCCCAAGTTAAAGAGACCGGTAATAGGAGTCTATGTTCTTTGTAGTTATGAGTAGAGGACAAAATCGAAACACCCAAGGTCTGTCCTCTAGAGAAACTTAGGTGCGAGCGTTTCCCGGACGGCTGGGACAGCTCAAACGTACATGACCTCTGAACCCACAATACATACAAAGTCCCTCTCTTCTCCTGTACTGTCTCTCCTCCTCTGAGAGACGAGTAAGGCCCAACTGCATAGGTTCTGAAACCTGTGGATCTTTGGTTTCAGAAACTTGAAATGATGGTACTAGTCTAGAGAAAGATTTAGCGGTTCTATCTCGAGTATTCTGTCTCTCCCTTAGACGTTCGTCAATACGAGAGATAAAGGAAATTAAGTCCTCCAGATTCTCGGGAAGTTCTCTTGTCGCTACCTCATCAAGTATTACATCAGATAATCCATTTAAGAATACGTCTATATAGGCCTGTTCATTCCATTTTACCTCTGCCGCCAAAGACCTGAACTCTAGTGCATAATCCACAAGTGTTTGGTTGTCTTGTCTAAGGCGCAACAGTAATCTGGCTGCATTGGCCTTCCTGCCAGGAGGGTCAAAAGTTCTTTTAAAAGCAGCTACAAAGGAATTATAGTTATAGACTAATGGATTATCATTCTCCCACAACGGATTCGCCCATCTCAGAGCTTTCTCAATGAGTAAGGTAATAATAAATCCCACCTTTGCCCTATCAGTAGGGTATGAACGGGGCTGTAGCTCGAAATGAATACTGATCTGGTTCAAAAAGCCACGACACCTCTCAGGAGAACCAGCATAACGTACAGGTGGGGTAACTTGGGAAGAAGCACCTACAGTAGCTACCTCTAACCCCGAACCCACAGAAGAAGCAGAAGTGTTACGGCTCTCCTCAGGTGGATTAATAGGGCGAGACAGCAGCGCCTGTAGTGCTAGAGCCATCTGATCCATCCTATGATCCATGGCGTCAAACCTAGGATCAGGAGAACCAAGCTGACAATTTGTACCTGCAGAATCCATGGCCCTGTCGTAATGTCAGGATCGGGTCAGGGATCCAACACGCAGAGTACAAAGAGTAGCTGATACGTATACCGGTCCTTAGAATGGCCGGACTAACGTAGAACTACAATAGAATGGTCAGAGACAAGCCGAGGTCGAGGATAACAGAGGACAGGTAAGCGAGAGACAAGCCGGGTCAAGGATAACAGAAAGGCAGGAGAGTAAACAACAAAGCCGGGTCAGAACCAAAAGACAAGTGAATCACAAAGCACTGTGTGACTAGGCGGACTAGAACCACGACAGGGCAATGAGTGAATGAGAGAACCACCGTTAAGTATCCTGGCTAGGGAGAGGGGACACGCCTCCGGCGAGTCCTGATTCGTCTCCCGAGATTTGAGTGGCAGGATGTTTCGGGTTAGCGTCATGACGTCTACCTCCGGTCCTTCTGTTATAAAAGGAAGTGACTCCCTCGCGGCCGGCGTTAGCAAGACCGAGTGAACCGCGGGAGACCGAGGAGACATGGCGTCCGGACGGATAACCTTCTAAGTCTCTACCTCTCTCAGAGGTAGAGACTCCAGGTACCCTGACACACTGTAATAGAAGATCAGTTAGTTGTCTGCAAGCATCTTGGTGTCAGGCCTACTTCAGCGTGTGCTCTGCAGACCTGTGCCAGCGTGCTTTGACAGTTGCCACTCATATCTTGTGTCTCTATAGCGTGCTTTTACAACCAAAATTTGTTTTTCACTGTTATAGATTGAATAGCAGTTACTTGTCTTCAAGCGGGTGTCTCAGGCCTACTGTGTGTGCTCTGCAGCACTGTTCCAGTGCACATTGCCAATCATATCTGGTGTCTCTATAGCATGCTTTTAAAAACAAAATTTGTTTTTCACTGTTATAGATTGAATAGCAGTTACTTGTCTTCAAGCGGGTGTCTCAGGCCTACAGTGTGTGCTCTGCAGAACTGTTCCAGTGCACATTGCCAATCATATCTGGTCTCACAGTAGCTTGCACGCATAGTACCACAAATCCCCCAAAAAATGACAGGCAGAGGCAGGCCACCCCGCAGGGGCCATCGTGGTCGTGGTGCTGTGATTCCCTTTTGCCCTAGAATAATGCCCAGTTTTCAGAAGCCACGTACCCTGAACTTGAAAAGTTCTGAGGACTTAGTTGACTGGCTAACACAGGACACCCAATCTTGTACAGCCTCCGCTCGGAACCTTGACGCACCATCCTCCTCCAGCTTAGCTTCAGGCACCTCTCAAGATAGCACTCACCCGCCTGCCGCCACCACCAAAACTAGCACCACAGCCGCTTTACTTGGTATGTCAGAGGAGTTATTCACACACCCGTTTGAAGAAATGAGTGATGCGCAACCATTATTGCTAGAGGATGTAGATAACAGGGATATGTCTCAGGCAGGCAGCATTAAACACATGGAGGTACGGTGTGATGATGATGATGTTGTACCCGCTGCTGCTTCCTTTTCTGAGTTGTCAGATACAAGCGAAGCGGTTGATGATGACGATGCGTCCATGGATGTCACGTGGGTGCCCGCTAGAAGAGAAGAAGAACAGGGCGAAAGTTCAGATGGGGAGACAGAGAGGAGGAGGAGGAGACCAGTTGGAAGCAGGGGGGGGGTCGTCGCAAGGAGCTAGTGGCACAGTCAGACAGCATGCATCGGCACCCGGGGTCAGCCCGACAGCACGCCAATCAACGCATGCTGTGTCCACCACCAGAATGCCGTCATTGCAGAGCTCAGCAGTGTGGCATTTTTTTGTGTGTCTGCCTCTGACAACAGCGATGCCATTTGCAACCTGTGCCAAAGGAAACTGAGTCGTGGGTGGTCCAACACCCACCTAGGTACAACTGCTTTGCGTAGGCACATGATCTCACATCACAAACGCCTATGGGATCAACACATGAGTACAAGCAGCACGCCTACTCTAAGCCGCCATCCTCCTCCTGGTCCAGCATCTTCAGCCACGTCAACCACTGCTGTCCTTCTTGCCCCCTCTCAACCATCCGCCACTCCGTCTCCCGCCTTGAGCAGTTCCCGCTCATCTGCCCACAGTCATGTGTCTGTCAAGGACATGTTTGAGCGTAAGAAGCCAATGTCACCAAGTCACCCCCTTGCCCAGCGTCTGACAGCTGGCTTGTCCGAACTATTAGCCCGCCAGCTTTTACCATAAATCTGGTTGAGTCTGAGGCGTTCAAAAAATTTGTAGCTATTGGGACACCGCAGTGGAAGGTACCCGGCCGGAATTTCTTTTCACAAAAGGCAATCCCCAACTTGTACTCGATTGTGCAAAAGGAAGTCATGGCATGTCTGGCACACAGTGTTGGGGCAAGGGTCCATCTGACCACTGATACCTGGTCTGCAAAGCATGGTCACGGCAGGTATATCACCTACACTGCGCATTGGGTAAACCTGCTGACGGCTGACAAGCAAGGAATGCGTGGCATTGCAGAGGAGTTGGTGACACCGCCACGAATTGCAGGCAGTCCTGCTGCCACCTCCTCTACTCCTCCTACTCCATCCTCTTCCATAACCTCCTCGGCTGAGTCCTCTTGTGCCGCTGCTTCTTGCTCCACATCAACGGCACCACCCCAGCTCCCCAGGTACTATTCCACATCCCGGATACGGCAGTGTCACGCCGTCTTGGGTTTGACTTGCTTGAAAGCAGAGAGTCACACCGGACAAGCACTCCTGTCCGCCCTGAACGCACAGGTGGAAAAGTGGCTGACTCCGCAGCAACTGGATATCGGCAAAGTGGTGTGTGACAATGGAAAAAATTTGATAGCGGCATTGAAGTTGGGCAAGTTGACACATGTGCCGTGCATGGCACATGTGTGTAATCTGATCGTACAACGCTTTGTGCATAAGTACACAGGCTTACAGGATGTCCTGAAGCAGGCCAGGAAGGTGTGTGGCCATTTCAGGCGTTCCTACACGGCCATGGCTCACTTTGCCGATATCCAGCGCGCGAAACAACATGCCAGTGAGGCGCTTGATTTGCGACAGCCCTACACGTTGGAATTCAACACTCCTAATGTTTGACCGCCTGCTCCAACAATAAAAAGCTGTTAATGAATATTTGTATGACCGGGGTGCTAGGACAGTCTCTGGGGAGCTGGGAATTTTTTTGCCACGTTACTGGACGCTCATGCGCAATGCCTGTAGGCTCATGCGTCCTTTTGAGGAGGTGACAAACCTAGTCAGTCGCAACGAAGGCACCATCAGCGACATCTACCATTTGTTTTCTTCATGGAGCGTGCCCTGCGAAGAGTGCTGGATCAGGCTGTAGATGAGCGTGAAGAGGAAGAGTTGTGGTCACCATCACCACCAGAAACAGCCTTATCAGCATCGCTTGCTGGACCTGCGGCAACGCTGGAAGAGGATTGTGAGGAAGAGGAGTCAGAGGAGGATTGTAGCTTTGAGGAGGAGGAGGAGGAGCAAGACCAAACACAACAGGCATCCCAGGGTGCTCGTTGTCACCTATCTGGTACCCGTGGTGTTGTACGTGGCTGGGGGAAAGAACATACCTTCAATGACATCAGTGAGGAGGAGGAACGGGAAATGAGTAGCTCGGCATCCAACCTTGTGCAAATGGGGTCTTTCATGCTGTCCTGCCTGTTGAGGGACCCTTGTATAAAAAGGCTGAAGGAGAACGACCTGTACTGGGTGTCCACGCTACTAGACCCCCGGTATAAGCAGAAAGTGGTGGAAATGTTACCGAATTACAACAAGTCGGAAAGGATGCAGCATTTGCTAAATAAATTAAAAAGTATGCTTTACACAGCGTATAAGGGTGATGTCACAGCACAACGGGAATCTAACAGGGGGAGAGGTGGAAGTCATCCTCCTCCTCCCACGACCACGCCGGCAAGGACAGGACGCTTTAAAGACGTGTTGTTGATGGAGGACATGCGGACCTTTTTAAGTCCTATGCATCGCCACAGCCCTTCGGGATCCACCCTCAGAGAGCGACTCGACCGACAGGTAGCAGACTACCTCGCCTTAACTGCAGATATCGACACTCTGAGGAGCGATGAACCCCTTGACTACTGGGTGTGCAGGCTTGACCTGTGGCCTGAGCTATCCCAATTTGCGATAGAACTTCTGGCCTGCCCCGCTTCAAGTGTCCTGTCAGAAAGGACCTTCAGTGCAGCAGGAGGTATTGTCACTGAGAAGAGAAGTCGCCTAGGTCAAAAAAGTCTAGATTACCTCACCTTTATTAAGATGAATGAGGGATGGATCCCGAAGGGACTGACACTGGGCGATACATTCGCTTAAAAAAGGCCTGATGAGATGAGCTGCCTTGGGCTAAAAATGGTCCACTGCTGTATTTTAGCTCTGAATGACGTTTGACTTGCGTGACTTATCCGCCACCAACTAGGGTTCAAGCCGCCATGTTTTAGGGCACTTTCTGCCTGTGAAACAAACATCAATTTTTCTGGCCGCTGCTACAGCAGCGGCTGCAACAATACCAAATTTTTCAGGCATTTGTACATGCCTAATTTTTAGCCCCACTGGTGCAAGTGGACTGATTACAATTACAGGGCCTCTAAAGAGTCCTGTATTGTTATTTGTCGTCACTACCTTCCCGCGTCGGGAAGATTTCTTGCACAGGGCGCCCAAAGGCCTAAGGCTGGCCCTGCGCATGGGTCAGTGGCTCTGCACCAGACTTCCCTCCAATTGATCAAAGTTAAAGGATTTCAAGCGGACTGATTACAATTACAGGGCCTCTAAAGAGTCCTGTATTGTTATTTGTCGTCACTACCTTCCCGCGTCGGGAGTGGGTCATTTGCGCCCCTGCTGCCTTCCTTGCATGTGGTAGCTGTTTGTCAGGGATTTGTCAATCCATATCTGCCAAGTGACCCTATGTAGGGGGAACAGTCTCTATTCTGCTCTGTGTCAGTGTGTATCAGGGATCATTAGGATAGGTGTCAATCCATATCTGCCAAGTGACCCTATGTAGGGGGAACAGTCTCTATTCTGCTCTGTGTCAGTGTGTATCAGGGGTTTTCAGGACAGGTGTCAATCCATATCTGCCAAGTGACCCTATGTAGGGGGAACAGTCTCTATTCTGCTCTGTGTCAGTGTGTATCAGGGATCATTAGGATAGGTGTCAATCCATATCTGCCAAGTGACCCTATGTAGGGGGAACAGTCTCTATTCTGCTCTGTGTCAGTGTGTATCAGGGATCATTAGGATAGGTGTCAATCCATATCTGCCAAGTGACCCTATGTAGGAGGAACAGTCCCTATTCTGCTCTGTGTCACTGTGTATCAGGGATCATTAGGATAGGTGTCAATCCATATCTGCCAAGTGACCCTATGTAGGGGGAACAGTCTCTATTCTGCTCTGTGTCAGTGTGTATCAGGGGTTTTGAGGACAGGTGTCAATCCATATCTGCCAAGTGACCCTATGTAGGGGGAACAGTCTCTATTCTGCTCTGTGTCAGTGTGTATCAGGGGTTTTGAGGACAGGTGTCAATCCATATCTGCCAAGTGACCCTATGTAGGGGGAACAGTCTCTATTCTGCTCTGTGTCAGTGTGTATCAGGGATCATTAGGATAGGTGTCAATCCATATCTGCCAAGTGACCCTATGTAGGGGGAACAGTCTCTATTCTGCTCTGTGTCAGTGTGTATCATGGTCTCTGTGGACGGTGAACAGTCTCTATTCTGCTCTGTGTCAGTGTGTATCATGGTCTCTGTGGACAGGGAACAGTCTCTATTCTGCTCTGTGTCAGTGTGTATCAGGGGTTTTGAGGACAGGTGTCAATCCATATCTGCCAAGTGACCCTATGTAGGGGGAACAGTCTCTATTCTGCTCTGTGTCAGTGTGTATCAGGGATCATTAGGATAGGTGTCAATCCATATCTGCCAAGTGACCCTATGTAGGGGGAACAGTCCCTATTCTGCTCTGTGTCAGTGTGTATCAGGGGTTTTGAGGACAGGTGTCAATCCATATCTGCCAAGTGACCCTATGTAGGGGGAACAGTCTCTATTCTGCTCTGTGTCAGTGTGTATCAGGGGTTTTGAGGACAGGTGTCAATCCATATCTGCCAAGTGACCCTATGTAGGGGGAACAGTCTCTATTCTGCTCTGTGTCAGTGTGTATCAGGGCTGGGCTTTGAGGACAGGTGTCAATGTTAGGTGATTTCTGCCCTTTATGGATTAAAAGCAGACTCTGCATCAACTGTGCAATTTTCCATGGGAGTTTTGCCATGGATCCCCCTCTAGCATGCCACAGTCCAGGTGTTAGTCCCCTTGAAACAACTTTTCCATCACTATTGTGGCCAGAAAGAGTCCCTGTTGTTTTTAAAATTTGCCTGCCCATTGAAGTCAATGGCGGTTCGCGCGGTTCGCCGGTTCGTGAACATTTGCGGAAGTTCGCGTTCGCCGTTCGCGAACCGAAAATTCCGGGTTCGCGACAACACTACAAATAAACCATGTTCCAACGAAATTCCAAATAAATGAAAATAAGGGATAATTGCACTCTTGAGAATCTTCAAAGTAATGTACAGAGACAATCATTGCAGTTGAATATTTATTGTGGAAAAGGATGATAGAGTTACACCAGGCAGTAATCAAAATAATGTACAAGGAAAATACATCCAAATACAGCAAGAAAGTATGTGTATCACGTGTAACAGGAATTGGACATCAGAGATCTCTGTCCAGAATATCTGTCTGTCTGTCTATTCATCTACAGTGTCTTGCAAAAGTATTCACCCCCCTTGACATTTTACCTATTTTGTTACATTACAGTCTTAAGTTCAATGTTTTATTAATCTGAATTTTATGTGATGGATCAGAACACAATAGTCTAAGTTGGTGAAGTGAAAAAAAAGTGGAAAGCATTGGATTGACTGAGATTGCCCATTCTCATTACCTCAGCCAAGGAGGTGGGACAGAGGGCGAAGGCAAAATCCTCTCTGGCCAATCAGCATCGCATTGATCAATTGGCTGAGGTAATGAGAATGGGCAATCTCAGCCAATCCAATGCTTTCCACTTCTGATGATGTCAGCCAAGTAGGCAGATCAAGGGCAGAGCCAACACCAGCATACTGGAAAAAAGGTTAAGGGTCAAGGTGGAGAATGGGGGGGGGGGGGTGGTGGAGAAGGGCAGAGAGGCTAGAGAGTGTTTAACACTATATGTTCAGGAATACATGTTTGGGTTCCTGACCCTATGAGATTGCATTTTTGAAGTCTGAGATTCGTAAATTATCTGGTAAACAAACTCAGGCTGGAACTGCTGCAAAGCCACTGCCGCAGAGACATACTAGGAATGGCAGATGAAGCACTGTAGGATCTGGTAGACTTGTGGATAAAAGGCATATTGCACAGTCTATTGCTCTACATAATTCATTTTCTGCACTTTCAGAGTGTAATGGTGTTATGGAGACAGGCACTGAGGCTAGTGGTGTTGTGGAGAGAGGCATTGAGGCTAGTGGTGTTGTGGGGAGTGGCACTGAGGCTAGTGATGTTGTGGAGAGAAGCATTGAGGCTAGTGGTGTTGTGGAGAGAGGCATTGAGGCTAGTGGTGTTGTGGAGAGAGGCATTGAGGCTAGTGGTGTTGTGGAGAGAGGCACTGAGGCTAGTGATGTTTTGGAGAGAGGCACTGAGGGTAGTGGTGGTGTTGTGGAGAGAGGCATTGAGGCTACTGGTGTTGTGGAGAGAGGCTTGGAGACTATGGTGAGGCCTAATAGAAAGCAGTTGTTGGTGGGGGATTCCATCATAAGAGGTGTGGAGATGGACAATGGTGGTCTTGTGAGGTGTCTTCCCGGAGCTACTGCTCACAGAGACAGGAGATGTATCTGTAATATTGTTAATCGAGCAAAGCAGGAAGGCGAATTGGATGTACCTGTCCATCTAGGGACAAATGACTTGGCTTGCAATGAGGTTCCAGAGGTTAAGGAAGTTTTTAGTGTTTTTGCCAATGATATACGGCAGGTTGCTTCCACACTGTCATTCTCTGAAGTTCTGCCTGTGCATAACACTCAGAACGACAGGCGGATGCGTATTAGGGACTTTAACTTGTAGCTTGGTGAATGGTGTCGGGAGCAAGGATTTGGCTTTATTTCTCATGGTAGCTCTGTTTGGAATGGAAATAAACTGTACAAAAAAGATGGTTTGCATCTTTCTCAAAAGGGAACAAATGTTCTCAGTGAGCAGTAAAGAGGTTTTGCTAGGATGTATTTAAACTAGGAGAGGGGGGCAAAAGGGTGATAAAACAATCCAATTGTCCCCCAAAACAAGGACAGAAGGTGCCTGTAGCAAGTGTGTTAAAAAATGATAAGCTTAGAGTCATGTCTACAAATGCTCACAGTTTATGGAATAAGATCCATGAACTTGTGGCAATAATGGCAACTGATAGTGTAGATTTAGTCGCTGTTACTGAGACATGGTATAATGAGAAAAATGACTGGGACATAGCAATACCAGGGTACTCATTATATAGAAAAGACAGGGAAGGCAGGAAAGGGCAAGGGGTGGCCCTGTATGTGAAGGATAGCATAAAATCTAGCCTAATAAAAGTTAGTGAGGCAAACATAGAGTCCGTTTGGGTTACGTTAGAATTTGGTAATCACACAGTAACTCGTGTAGGTGTGATTTATAGGCCCCCAGGACAAATTGAAGAGTTATTTAATCTACTAATTGAGGAAATAGCTAAAATGACATTGAAGGGGGAAGTTATCATCATGGGTGACTTTAATCTTCCTGATGTGAATTGGAAAACAAAAATAGCTGCTTGTGCCACATTCTAAACTCCCTACTGGGATTGTCTCTAAAACAAGTCGTTGAGGAGCCAACTCGTAAAGAAGCCATACTAGATTTAGTGTTAACAAATGGAGATTTGGTATCCGATATTACTGTAGGTGAAAGTTTAGGATCCAATGATCATCAGTCAGTGTGGTTTAATATAAGAACAGTGACTGAGTCACACCACACAAAAACAAAAGTTTTAGACTTTAGAAAAACAGACTTTTCTAAAATTAGAATATGTGTAAGGAGTCATTATCAGGCTGGAGCAATTTAAATGGAGTCCAAGAGAAATGGGATTATTTAAAAGTTGCACTACTGAAGGCAACAGAAAATTGCATTAGGCTTGTCAGTAAAAGCAAAAAATTCAAGAAACCACTGTGGTACTCCGCATATGTGGCCAAAATAGTAAAAAACAAAAAGTTAGCATTTAGTAATTATAAAAAAACCAGAGTGAGGAAGAAGGAATGATCTATAAGATTAGGCAGAAAGAGGCTAAGCAAGTTAAAAGAGCTTCCAAATCACACACAGAAGAGAAAATAGCACAGTCGGTAAAAAAGGGGGACAGAACTTTTTTTAGATACATAAATGAGAAATGAAAAGTAAAACAAGGATTAGTTAGATTAAAAACAATCAAGAAAAAGGTAATGAGGTAAGCTCCTCGTAGATACGGGATACTCCACCTCACAACCACTACCCCCAAGATAGATATCAAGCAGTTGTAACTAAAAAATAACAAAACTTTAATGAAACATAATTATATTCTATATACACAAGACATACACTGTCACCCCAAATCGTGAGGGTTAAAAAGGAAAAAAAAAGACTATAGATTAAGCTGGCAAAGCGGCAAGGCATGATCTATATATAGAGGATTCTGCAACAGTATATCACACAGATGCACTTACTGTATGGTTCATATGAAACATCTGACCATAGTTGCAAGTGTTACAAAAAGTGATTGCAGAGAGAAAAAAATCCCCCAAACAGATCCAGCCTATCCTTTAAAGCCAAAAGGCAGCAACATGCCTTCCCCTAATAGGCAATCCAGGGAAAAACGAAATCCAAGTTGCCTATAGCAAGTACAGAAGTTCCTATGGTAATTTCAATTAACAATATTCAGTTGTGAAAAAGCTAATATTTCTAGTATGACCAAAAGGAATTAAATCGAAAGGATAGAAAGATAAGGGGTAGAAGAAACAAAGCAGTGTGGAAAAACTAAATCTAGACAGAGTTAAGGAAAGAGCTCTGTCAGCACACCAGCTCCTTTGTCATTAATCCTATACCTTCCTCCCTATAGTATGCAGCGAGATCATAAGTTCTAAGATCTCTAAATACGGGGTATCCAGCAGGCCGCCAATTCAGTCAGTTGAGAAAATAATTAAGTGACAAAACCATCAAATCATATTTGTGTGTGTAAAAAACAAATCGCCCAACGCGCGTTTCGGCGGTCTAACCGCCTTTCTCAAGGGCAGATGGTGCAAATCTATCCCTCTCTCCATGCCTTAAATACCATAAAGTATCCTTTGAACACAGGGCGGAGTTCAAAACAGACCGCCAGTCGAGTGCTCTTGATTACAGCTGGACGGCACGGCGAGTATGTAATTGGAACTCATAACTGCGCATGTCCGTATTCGATCACGGACGCATGCGCGGGAACATTACAGTCACAAATGCGCATGTCCGCATCCATTCCTAGGCGCATGCGCCAAAACTCAATAGTCGGACAGGGCAAACAGAGTGGAGAATGATCCTCTTATTTAGAATAGAGGACGCTCTGCATCTATATCGTGCAAGAAGTTAAATATACCGTCATTCAACCGATTAGGTGCAGGATTACAATTCCTAATAAGGAATTCTTCTCGAGGCAGTTCATGTCTCCTACCAAGAGTTATGGACCAGTCTCCAACACAAATAGACAAACCCTTATATATAAATATTCATATCTGTCTTCCCTAAATTGTGTTCTTGGAAGGGAGGATAGCCCTTATTCATTCGAGTATGATGGATCCAGATAGATTTATTCTTAACTATACTATCTACACCCATATCACGTAGTGGCATATATACAAAAGGGACAAGGAGAGAAAAGTTATCAAAAATTTAAAATGTTCAATCAAAAAGTTATAGATAAAGTTTTTATGTACAAAGATAACGTGGTAAGTATATGAAGAGTAGGCATGGTTCAAGAAAGGACCTCAAAGCCGGGTCCATATCAATGGGTAAGTGGATATATAGATAAATAGATGTGGCCATTGGTCAAATAAATGGGGCGAAAGAGAAACCCTCATTCAGGCCTAGGGGTTGGAGTGTCTTTAATCTATATATCCATTTAGATTCTCTCTGTCTCAGGGTCCTATCAAAGTCTCCACGTCTTTGGTTCCTCCTTACTAATTCTAAGCCGCAGAACCAGAGATTATTGGAGTTCTAGATTAAAAACAAAAGAAGGAAGGTATGTAGAAGAGGATAAAGGTCTAGCTGACTACTTGTTTACAGATGAAAATGAAGGAAAGGGACCTCAGTTAAGAAAAAGGATAAATGAGTCATTTATTACACGTGAGTTTACAGAGGAAGAGGTTCTATTTCAACTGTCAAAAGTAAAGACAAGTAAGTCAATGGGACCTGATGGAATACACCCAAAGCTATTAAAAGAGCTTAGTGGTGTACTAGCAAAACCATTAACAGATTTATTTAACCAATCATTGATAACAGGAGTAGTCCCAGAAGATTGGAAGTTAGCGAATGTTGTGCCCATTCACAAGAAAGGTAATCGGGATGAGTCGGGCAACTATAGGCCTGTAAGCCTTACTTCAGTAGTGGGGAAAGTGATGGAAACCATGTTAAAGGATAGGATTGTTGAACATCTAAAAACACATGGATTCCAAGATCAGAGACAACATGGGTTTACTTCAGGGAGATCATGCCAAACTAATCTTATTGATTTTTTTGATTGGGTAACTAAAATTATAGATCAGGGTGGTGCAGTAGACATTGCTTACCTAGATTTCAGTAAGGCTTTTGACACTGTTGCACATAGAAGGCTTATCAATAAACTGCAATCTTCAAGATTGCAATATTGTTGAATGGGTAAGGCAGTGGCTGAGTGACAGGCAACAGAGGGTTGTAGTCAATTGAGTATATTTCGAAGCTTGGGCTTATCACCAGTGGGGTACCTCAGGGATCTGTACTTGGACCCATTCTCTTTAATATATAGGGAGAGGTATTCGCAGTAGAAAGAGGAAAGTGCTCATGCCATTATACAGAACACTGGTGAGACCTCACTTGGAGTAATGTACGCAGTACTGGAGACCGTATCTTCAGAAGGATATTGATACCTTAGAGAGAGTTCAGAGAAGGGCTACTAAACTGGTTCATGGATTGCAGGATAAAACTTACCAGGAAAGGTTAAAGGATCTTAACATGTATAGCTTGGAGGAAAGATGAGACAGGCGGGATTTGATAGAAACATTTAAATACATAAAGGGAATCAACACAGTAAAGGAGGAGACTATATTTAAAAGAAGAAAAACTACCACAACAAGAGGACATAGTCTTAAATTAGAGAGACAAAGGTTTAAAAATAATATCAGGAAGTATTACTTTACTGAGAGGGTAGTGGATGAATGGAATAGCCTTCCAGCTGATGTGGTAGAGGTTAACACAGTAAAGGAGTTTAAGCATGCGTGGGATAGGCATAAGGCTATCCTAACTATAAGATAAGGACAGGGACTAATGAAAGTATTTAGAAAATTGGACAGACTAGATGGGCGAATGGTTCTTATCTGCTGTCACATTCTATGTTTCTATGTTTCTACGTATCTCTATGAGGAAAGTTCAGTGTCTCCATGCAGCAGGGTGGAGGCCCTAAATATCCGTGCTGCACATTGTGCCGCTCTGCCCCAGGAAGCACCTCTAGTCACCATCTGAGGAGTGACCACTAGAGGTATCCCTAGGCTGCAATGTAAACACTGCCTTTTCTCTGCAAAAACTGTGTTTTACTGCCAAAGGCCTACAGGGAATGATTAAACTCACCAGAACAAAAACATTAAGCTGTAGTTGTTCTGGTGACTACAGTGTCCCTTTAACCCCTTAAGGACCAAACTTCTGGAATAAAAGGGAATCATGACATGTCAGACATGTCATGTGTCCTTAAGGGGTTAAGAATGAAAGCAACCTGATACTCACTGTATCCCTTTGTCAGTACAGTCTGAGTTGAGCTCTTCTTTTCCTCACTCAAAACCTTTCTTTCCCACTCTTTGTCATGGTCAATAGTTATTTTTTTTTCCTATTACTTTTGAAGTACTACTAGCACTGTTTTTGCCATCCAGCTGACTCTATTGCAAGAGGATAGTGCTGACCACTGCAGCAAATTTTATACTTTTCTCATTAAATACAATTTTGTTTGAGGTGATTACCTAGTCAGTACCTCATTAAATAGAATGAGGTGTGCCTGTGTTGTAATCTAACAGATGCTGGAATGGAATGGCTGCCATGCATTTATTAGAGAAGCTGTTTTAAGAAAAAATTGTAATGGTCTCTTAATTTTTTCCAGAGTTTTGTTAATTTCTGTATCTCTTAGCTCTTACTGCTGACCTAAGACATTTACCGAGTTTTCAAAAATGTATTAAAAATTATTTTAAAAGGATACAGTGATAATAATTTACCCATCGCATTTTGCGCTCCTGTCCACTTCCAAGTTGGCAACAGTCTGTTTACAAATATCTAAACAATATCTAAAAGAAAGATGCAATCATGCCAAGCTTCTTATCCTACGTTTTCTGTGAACAAGATAACCAGACATTCTCAAAACAAAATATGTCTAAGTCAAATTTATTTAGCCAATGGCAAATTAAAAAATGTAAGAAATTCTGATGCATTTTTAATTGACATAACTTTTAATATGAATATCATTCCATATTAGCTAATAGTGAAGAGATTGAAGTGAAAAGTTTGATGATGTTGCTTTAGTGACTTTTTTAACTTCCAATTAAATTATATTAACCATATCTAACTATTTAATATATGATATCAGTTATGCTGGAACATAACAAAAAATAGCTTAGTTAAGATGCTCCAGGCAAAATGTAAATAAAATAGACAAAAAAATGCAGATTAATTCTAAAGTAGAGTTTGATTAAATGTTGCTACGGCGCTGAATGCTACCTTATTTCACTATATTATTTTTACTTTCTGTATTGATTTTTGTAATAACTTTTATGCTGTCTATGTTTACTATTTGTTAAAACCTAAATTGATATAAACAAATAAATATATAATATCTGATAATGTGTCCATCAGTACAAACAAATCAGTTATTATCCATATATTTTACTCACTATCAATGAAAGAATTTAAAGTATTTTCATAATATATCCATCTTGCGCCTTTTCAGCTCCCTCCATGTCATTGTTTCCCTATCAGCTTCTATATTTCATTACATTCTTTCAAAAATAATAGTAATACTAATATTGATAATAATAAAGTTAGAACCCAAGTAGCTACATAGTTTTCCGTCTTGTTCATTGTCCATAACAGCTGTCATAAATCCCATCACCCTTATCATCTTATAAATTCCATTGTCCTAAGTTATCATCCTATAAATCTCATATCCCTTGTCAATACCCATGTGTCCAAATATTTTCCATCTCATGCTTGCTTTGAGCTGTGTTGACCTTGTTATGAGTTTAAGGTGAGTTTGCTGATTTGTCGTGAAATGCACGTTGTTGTCAGTGTTCTCACAGCAAGCAGCCTATTATTTTAATTGGCCTTATTAAGTGAGCACATTTTGGTCTGAAGCACTTTTGAGATGGCATTGAAAGACCTCTTATCATTGATTTTATGAAAATGACACAATATGGAACACAGTGCAATTTCAGGTTAGATGTCATGGAGTCAGTACTTACATTTTAAAGGAGTTTTAAAGTTCAGTGGTATTGAACTCTTTAATTTGCTACTTATATAGGATTTATATAAGGCACAGTGTTATTATGGTTATAGTGAAGCTCCCTGTACCCTGGCTGGGTACCTCTGCCAATGATGGCTTCCTAGCTGGAACGAGGGAAAACTTCAGGGCTTTTGCCCCCATTGCTGTTCCCTGTGAAATCCTCCACGAGCTAGAGCAAGTTGCTGAACAGTGATTAAAGCCCTTTCCCTCCCAGTAACAGGACGACATAGTTCTGGGAATACATTAGATTTTAATGAGCCAAGCTAGGCATTTTATGCACAGACCCCAGCAGGGTGTCTCTCTTGTAGGAATCACTGGGCCTGGGAGATAATTGCGTTAAAGACCAGTAAGCTAATTATCTCCCAGGAACAGAGGGCCAAACACAAAAATATAAAAACATAAAAGTACCCCCAAACATACTAAAAACATAAAATAACCCCACAAATAATACATGCCTAAATAGCCCTGATCTGAGCATCCAAGTTCTCCAAATAGCACTCAGATCCATGCAGTGTACAGGAAACGTTAAGTTCTGACCGGCCGCACACGTGGTCTTATGCCCAAAATAGTTCCAGGACGTTTGGTGCTTCTGCTGGTCAACATTCGGGAGCTCCTGGGGTGCTCCATCTGGCTCATAGGTAGCTTTTATTCCCATTAGTCTCAGGCAACTTGATTCCAAAAAGCACTCTTCTGGCAAATTTCAAAGTGGTTCAATACCGCGAACCAAGTTGTCCTGGAACTGCACGGTTACCTCATGCTGAAAACAGTTTCATAACAATCACGGATAAGTCCTGCTGAGGTGACCGGGAACCCACGACGTCCTCATGCTAGTTCCATAGCAGTTGCAGCAAAGTACCGTTTAGGACTATTCATGGGTTTGGTTCATGCGAACGGCCACCAGAGAGCTAGCGTTCAGTTCTGTTCGCATGTAGGGAAAGTGCCAAACGAGGGGCACCTAGGGAAAGCTACTAATGGTGGCTGGGCAGGGTAGCTCCCAAACGGTGTCCCAGACTTGGACCATAGTCGGTGGGCAGGAGGCTGGTTTCCACAATCCTCCACGGCAAACGTACATACGAGCGTTTGTCACAAAGGTATTATAAAACATATATCTGACATAATTATGACATTTTTTTGGATATACTAATAATCATGATACTTTATTGCACCTTGACGTTTTATTGTCATCTAGAACTGAAGAGTTCAAAAGAAAGTTAAAATGTTTATATTTTTATAGATTTTGTTCATCGTCATGAAAATAAAACACTGTGAAATAACAGTGAATTCTTATCAATTATGATTATGCAATTAAATTACCTGTCTGTCTGTCTATCTATCACATTTAAATAAATGGATGAAATCAGCATATGTTATGTTTGCCTTTATAATTTAATACATGTATGCCATTTTACACAAGTTACAGTGGTTTAATTAAAGTGGTTTTTGAGAACTGGAGAGGAGTTTTATGTAAATGCTATTAACGTACTTCCTAATTCTTTTTAATCTTTTTGGCAATTATCTGGATGAGAGCACAAAAATCAATATCTCAGTGTTTTTAGCTGATGCAATATTATGTAAGATAATCAAATTAAGATCTTATTTCTAGGATGAGACAAGCTCCCTGGAAGTCTATAGTCAGGCTGAGGTCAGAAATCCATAACTCAGAATGTTAAATGCAAAAATGAAAGCCGTTAATAAATAAGAAACTTTGTTCAACTGCCAGAGTGAGAAGGCTTGGTCTTTAAAAAGCACCACTTTATCTCAGAATTGTTTTTTGTTTTTTATTTTGTTGATGTCCTGTGAGGTGAAGAGTACCAATTGCAGAAACATTGCTTGTGTGAGAAGGACATTTCTATCAGTGCTGAAGAGAAATAGGTGTACATTTATGAGCACAGTAAACATGTGATAATTCTTCCACTTCTACACAGTAATGGCATAATTGAATAAAAACAAGTCTTTAGGTCGTACATATTCCCTTTGGGCACATACTGCACTCAAGTACTATGACCAAAACTTAAAAAATTAAGTTGTATATTTACTGTGATGGGATTTCAGCTAGGCCCAAAATGTAGTAGGCCTAAAATCTCCATGTGGCATATACAAGTACAGGTATCTGTTAGTTACACGTAGCAAAGATACTGTCATCAATGTACTGAGCATGTGCTGGATTTGAAAAAACACATTCCATTCTCCTCAAGTGCCATACTGCCTATCCATATAAGGTAATTCTGTAAATACTGTTTGCTGATTGGTGTAAGGGTATAGTAGGGGGATGCATACTGTATAAAAAGCCTGTACTCCATGTGCTCAGGGCTCAGACATTTTGGACATGAGTTTAGCTGAGACCCGATCGGTGAGAATAAAGACCTTTGCTTCCTGTACTGACCTGTATCCGGACTCTATGTGCATGGTTTCTTCAGAGTTCCCCTATAACATCACCACGTTCAAATATTTGGTAACCACCATCCCACCCTATCTTCCCATGTTTTGTTTATTTATCTGGTTGGCAAAATGTACCCTCTAACCCCCACCCATTTATGCTGGTTTGGAACCATCCATATGGAAGGAAGGCAGTTCCTTCCATTCCATTTGCAGACATTTTTTATGCACTTATGCCAATAAAATATAAAATCATAAAACAAATGCAGGATAGGAGGTGTCTGGGCAAGCTCAAGTCTTTGGACTCCATCTCTGATGTTAAAGTCTATGGATACCCACAGTGTCCCACAGACAGATGCTGTGCTTTCATGTTTACTCCTCTCTCCTGCCAGACGTGCGTCTGATGTCCTACACAACACGTTTGATCCCCTTCTCTTGGGACCTTCAGAAACATTTTACCTTGCTGGTCCAACTAAAATGTACCCTGTGTAGGTTCTTTCATGTCTTTCCATGACTGGTTACTGGTCATTGCTTAGTTTTAAAATTATTTGTGCTTAAAGTATTGTCCATTGCTAAAGGTTCCTGCAGAATTGCATGATAATGCATAACAGTAAATTCTCTATTTGCACTGTGGGGAGTTTTATTCAACTTCGTCTCACCACAATCTCTCTGGCACTGAGCTATATGCCCTCACAGAGATTTCAACTTCTAGATCAGAAATGGCGCTGATGAGACCAAAAAGTTTAACACTGTAAAGTCCATGGCTGGTTACTGGTCACTAATTATTTTTGGATCTAAACTCATGTTATGGTTTATAAAAGGTGTGTTTAAAACACTGTCCATTGCTAAGGCTACCTGAAGGAATGCCAAATGAAGTCTGGAACACAATTCCTGTCTGTGTTCATTTGCATATCAAGTAGGGAACACTGGGATAGTTGTGAAACATGATTTCTTGAGTTTCTGTGCTGAAAGAGACCTTTCCAAAGTCCAACTTGAGATATGTGGGTGATGCATAACAGTAATGTCTCTAAAATGCAGTCATAAAAAAGTGTGGTCGCTTGTATTCATGACAAATCACAAATGAAGCTACTGAATTAATCAAAATAAACCCTCACATTTTTTTTCAATATAAAGAATGCACTTGATGTGTGTTTTTTATTTTATTTTTTATTACCAAATATGGTTACATTTAAAGGCTGAAACTGGTAGAGTATATTTTTTTCGACCTATTCACATGTATAAAACCATTACATTAAGAGCAATCTCACAGTTCTTTGAAGCCCTGGATGGTTGTCAAGACTGCTTGAAACTGTTGACGTCAAATACTCAACAAGGTGATGTTAATTATCTAAGAGCTGGAATGGTTGCATATAGAATAATGTATCTTTTGTTGATAATCTCTACAGAAGCCTCTTTAGTCCTTCATTTGTGAAACAATTAACCCCTTTGTTACTGAATTAGCTTCAGATAAAAAGTAAAAAGTCTTTCAAACATGGAATATAAAGCTGGCACATAACATTTAGAAAACGGTAAGCAATTTTACATAGAGGCCATTGTCCAGGAACATCTAAAAAAATGGACGATCATGTTTTTTTCCAATGGATTTCAACTTCGACAGGGTTATTTCCTTAAGTTTATCTAAATAATTCAAAGTTTATCCAAAGCAAATTTCAAAGTCAAGGTCAAAACTGGAAACATTCTCTAAGTCAGCTATGCTTTCAGCTTAGCTACTCTGTCCTTAAATTTGATCATCACTGTCACCCAGTGAACTGCCTTAAATTAAAGGTGAATAGTACCTCTCATGCAGCGTTCTGGGAGTTCTTGAGAATTTAATCACAAAATATTTTTTCATACCATGAATGGTAAATGTATGAGCAGTCCAGCTACTTTATGCACAATAAGCAAGCATTGAAAGTAGAAACAATGAAAGAGATATGCTGTATGATATAAAAAGAGGGGCATAGTTTTAGAAGTGGGGAAATCACTATGTAAACTAGGCAATTCATCAGGCAAAATCCACATTACATTAATCCACATTTATAACTGTTCACCCTTGTCAGATCATCATTCTTCAGTACATTTCCTCCAAACTTTTCACAGTTTGAATTGTGAAATATAATAGTATTAATAATAATATTAATAATTAGTATTAGTAGTAGTATTGTTAGCATTTAAATAGTGATAGCTAGACTTTTGCACAGCATAAAATGTAGTTTTGTTTTTTATCTAGCTGAACTGCCTTGCCCCAAAATAAATATGTAATGAATGAATGAGTGTTCTGCAAAATATATACATAATATAAATATTATGTATACATTATACATTACAATGATAGGTAAATATTTCTGCTATTTGGCTCACAGATCAAGTGAAAAAAACTAACCAATGGAATGAAAAAGAGGAGGCGCATTACAAAATATATAGTTTTATATATTTACTGTGTGTGCGTGTGTGTGTGTGACTGCCCGTCTCTGTGTATTTGACAGGCAGGCCTGTATGTGACTGTAACTGTGTGTGTGTGTGTCTGTGTGTGACTGTGTCTGCTTCTGTGTGTGTTTGACTGTCTGCCTGTATGTGACTGTAACGGTGTGTGTGTGTGTGTGACTGTCTGTCTCTGTGAGTTTGACTTCTGCCTGTGTGTGACTGTAAATGTGTGTGTGTGAGAGACTGTGAGACTGTGAGACTGTCTGCCTCTGTGTGTGTGGCTGTGTGAATATCTATGACTGTAATTGTGTGTGTGACTGTCTGCCTCTGTGTATGTGGCTTTGTGCCTATGTGTGACTGTCAATGTGTGTGTGTAACTGTCTGCCTTTGTCTGTGTGGTTGTGTGCCTATGTGTGACTGTAACTGTGTGTGTGTGACTATCTGCCTCTGTGTGGGTGGCTGTGTGCCTATGTGTGACTGTAACTGTGTGTGTGTGTGTGTGACTGTCTGCCTCTGTGTGAATGTAACTGTGTGCATCACACTCTTCCTGTGTGTGAGTGTAAGCCTGTGTGTGTGTGATTTTTCACATAGGGAGCCTAAAGGTCAAGGCCGGCCCTGGCTCTATCTATCCCAAAGTGCTCACATCGACGTCCCCAGTGCTTACTCCTGTTTTGGAGGAAGCAGCTTGTGGACCCCCAAGGCGGGCAGCTGTGAGCACATCAAAGGCAGCGAGGGAGCTGTAATCCTCCTGCTCTGCTCCCTCGCTAGCCATCTAATGATGCCGGGACTCCCTGCTTTGGTAGGTATCCCACAAGGGGACAGAGCAGGAGGATTACAGCTCCCTCAATGCCTCTGATGTGCTCACGGCTGCCCACCTCACAGCAGCCCCACTGGACCCCAGGTACAGATCTACTCCAGCTCTCCTTTAAGGTAGGCAGGCTAGGTGGACAAATTAAAATAATAATATTAGTAATTTGTGAGTGTGTGTGAGAGAATGTGTGTGTGTGTCTGCCAGTGAATGTGTGAGTGTGTGTGTATGCCTGTCAGTGAATGTGTGTGTTTCTGTCAGTGAGTGTGTATGTGCCTGTCTGTGAGTGTCTGTCACATCAGTGAGAATCTGTGTTTGTTGAGTGTTTGTGTGCCTGTCAGTGAATGTGTGTGTGTTTCAGTGAGTGTATCTGTGTCTGCCAGTGTGTATGTCAAATCAGTGAGAGTCTTTGTCTGTTAGTGACATCTGTTTGTTTGTCATTGAATGTGTGTGTGACTATCAGTGTGTATCTGCCAGTATGTGTGTGTCTGTCAGTGAGTGTGTCAGTGAATGTGTGTGTGTGTCTGTAAGTGAGTGTGTGTATGTCAGTGAGTGCATGTGTCTCTGAGAGTGTGTTCGTGTCAGTGTTTGTCTGTCAGTGAACGTGTGTGTTAGATAAACAGTGTGTGAGACAATGACTGTCAGTGAGTGTGTATCAGTGAGGGCAGGTTGTATGTTAGTCTGCCCATCCAACACTGTCATCCCCACACCCTGCCCCCCACACTGTCACTTTCTTACACCCTGCCCCCCACACTGTCACCATCCACCACACTGCCTCCCCACACTGTCACCTTCATACACACTGCACCTCATACTGTCACCTTCCTACACACTACATCCCTATTCTGTCACCTTCCTACACACTGCACCCCATACTGTCACCTTCCTACACACTGCACCCCATACTGTCACCTTCCTACACACTGCCCCCCTATACTGTGACCTTCCTACACACTGCCTCCCCACACTGTCACCTTCCTACACACTGCACCCCTATACTGTCACCTTCCTACACACTGCACCCTATACTGTCACCTTCCTACACACTGCCTCCCCACACTGTCACCTTCCTACACACTGCACCCCTATACTGTCACCTTCCTAAACATTGTCCCTCCCCTGTCAGCCCACAGGTAAGAGACAGGGAGGGGGTTAAACCCAATTTTATTTAAACGGCTCGACCCCCAGCACTTATCCAAAACTACATGCATTACACAGACACTACATGCAGATACACTACATCCACTACACATATACTGCATCCATTAGCCCCACTGCATCCACCACACAAACACTAGTTACACTACACAAACACAGACACTGCATCCACTACACACACACAATATATTCAATACACACACTGCATACAACAGAAATGACATCCACGATATGGAAGAAGGGGGGAGAAAAGAAATGAAAGGGAGGGGAACAGAGACATGGATGGTAGGGGGGGCAAAAAATACATGGATTCTTCAATCCATGGGGTAGATGCGTGCTGAACGGACAGTGTGGCTACATCTAAGGTGTGACACATTACCTACCTGGTTGAGACTGCAGTTTGCAGGGGGATAAAGGGAGCATGTGAATATACATACATACATAAATACATGTTTTATAACTGCCCTCCTACTTTTTTTTTTGAAATTGGTAGTTTTTAATTTCCATAAAGTCAATGGAAGAGGAGGTGGAAAACAGTCCGGCCAAACTGAGATGTCTTCAATGAGAGGTCTATTCAATTTATCATCTTATACCCTGGATGAGGGAGAAATCTCCCTACTAAATAAGGGATTAAAATATGCTCCAGATAGACTACCCAACATAATCGATTTTTTTAACCCCTTAACCCCTTAAGGACCAAACTTCTGGAATAAAAGGGAATCATGACATGTCACACATGTCATGTGTCCTTAAGGGGTTAAGGACCAAACTTCTGGAATAAAAGGGAATCATGACATGTCACACATGTCATGTGTCCTTAAGGGGTTAAAGACCTCAATCATTTTGTCAGGAAACTCACGGTGGTACGATCCTTTAACCTTAGGGGATCAAAAGATTTTGAAGATTGTCCTAAATTTCTAAATACTCCACAAGACAAAATCATTTTTTATAATTTGATCTCCCTTCTGGAGGAACAAGAAGTCCCAGATCCCAAGGAAGATTTGCTAAGCATTCTGGATTCGAATATTCCGTCTGGATTAAAACCACCTTCTGTGTTCTATCCTCAGGCGGATAAAGGCCCTTATATCCAAATGTTCTATGAGTTGGTCCTAAAAGAACTGAGAGTCCTCTGCAATGATCTCAAAAAGAAAAAAGAAAAAGTCTGTAACAACTTGGAGAAAATTGAGCTAACAGCAATGTCCTCCTTGAAAAACAACGATAATTTGATCATTAAAGGAGCGGATAAAGGAGGGGGTATCGTCCTGCTGGATAAAGTGGACTATCTAGAGGAAGCACACCGAATTTTGGATAATGTGGATTACTATAAGGTTCTAACCGGTGATCCTACTTCATCTTACAAAAAAGAGTTGAAAGAACTTATAGAACAGGCTCATCTGAATGGAGCTATTGACAAAAGAGAAAGGAGTTTTTTCATCTCAGCCAAAGGGGAGATTCCTATTTTTTACTACCTCCCCAAGGTGCATAAATCCCTCACTAATCCACCGGGGCGCCCCATAATATCGGGTTTGGGCTCATTGATATCACCCATATCCAAATGGGTAGATTTTCATTTGCAGAGATATGTACCACACTTGCCCTCATACTTAAAGGACACAGGACATGTGCTCACGATTGTCAAGGATATTAAATGGCGAGAACACTACTGCTGGCTGACCATTGATGTGGCAGCACTCTATTCGAACATCGACCACACCTTGGGTTTAGAAGCCATTTCATCATATCTAAGATCTGACCCTCTACTTCCAACCAACCAGTCCCACTATATTGTCAGGTTTACCGAGTTTATGTTAACCCACAATTATTTTGAATTTGATGATGAGTTTTTTGTGCAAACCAGGGGTACCGCGATGGGGGCGAGTTTCGCTCCATCCTATGCCAACTTATTTATGGGTCACTGGGAACAGTCGATGATACTCAGTGATCTGTATTGGATGGAGCGACTCGCCCTCTATCGTAGGTTTATTGACGATATTCTTATTGTCTGGAGGGGTGAGTGGAATGAGGTGGAAGAGTTCATGTCCTATATCAACAACAACCGCTGGGGTCTTTCCTTTACATATAAGAAACATAAGTCGACTATAGATTTTTTGGACTTATCCCTCACGGGGTCTGAAGGGCGGATCACCACCAAAGCATACCTGAAAAATGTAGACGTGAATGGTTATCTGCATGCCAATAGCGGCCATCATCCAACATGGATCCAAAATATTCCCATGGGGCAGTTTACCAGAATCAAGCGAAATTGCACACTAAAGTCGGATTATGAGAGAGAGTCGCTGAAGCTTTGCCAGCGGTTTATAGAAAAATCCTATCCACCAAATAAGATTTTGAAGGCTTATATGAGAGGACTTAGTTCCAATCAGATATTGGAGCCTGGGTCTCAAGGTCCGAGCCCATCTGAACATGGAAGTCATACGAATGAGCACTATATCATTCTGGATTTACTTGAACATACTCAAGTCCCTAAGTTAAAAAGAGCAAAATATAATATCAGCACCAAAGAGGTTGGAAAAAGTTCAACACCAATATTCACAACCACGTTCAATAAAGGCTTTGACGAGATCATTAATATTTTTTATACATACTGGCCCATTCTAACCAAGGACCCATGGTTATCATTCTGTATCTCAGAAACCCCAAAGGTTACTTTTAGAAAGGCCCCAAATTTAAAGAACATTCTGGCACCCTCTAAATTACATCACTCTAATGAAAAGAGCAAAGAAACAACAACCCACAAAGAGGGGATACCGAACAAAGGTTGTGGCCGCAATATATGTCTTACATGCAACTTTATCTGCGTTCAGAGCTCCACCTTTAGTCCATTCAATAACTCCGATGTTACTTTTCCAATTCTATCAGAAATAACGTGTAACACTTCATTTGTAGTGTATCTAATAACTTGCCCATGTGGGCGGCAATATGTGGGTCAAACCACAAGACCCCTCAAATGTAGATTCCGGGAGCATAGAACAGCCATCATCCGTAATGACACTAGGTCTGCAGTAGCCCGTCATTTCTCAATTTTTCATGACAAAAATCCATCGGGAATACAGCTTATGGGGATAGCCCAGATCCCCCCTTACCAGGATGAGGCAAGGAGAAGAAGAGAACTGATTAAGTCAGAGTCAGTCTGGATCTTTAAGCTTAATACCATGACACCTAATGGTTTAAATGAAGAGCTGGAACTCTTCTGATTTGTTCAGTTTTCCAATCTCTCTTTTGCCTTAAGGGGCATCTGTAGGGATATCTGGTTGGAGGGGGGTAGGATATGTTGAGTTCTGCTCGGGGCCTGTTATATCCCCATCTATTGCTTCATTATATTATATAGATAGGTTTGGGCCACTGATAGTGCCTGTTCAATATTATTTGGTCCATTATTGATTTTATTTTGTTGTAATATGAGGATCAGGCATACTACTCTGCTTGATCTACACCTATACTTAGGTCTAGAGTATTCAATCATTTCCCTATCTATAAAGCCCAAGGGTATTATCCTTAGATTATATATACCTTTTTAATAATATTTGCTTTAGTTGGAATTTATTATCCATCAATACTAGATCTGCCCCTTTAAATAGGGATATGTCTGATTATTATGTTTCTCTCGCGTTTCAAGGGGGATCTATATTGGTATCGGGTGGAGACTGGTGTGGTCTGTGGAGTTCTGTTTGGGGCCTCTTATAGTTCCATCTATTGGTTCATTATATAGATATGTTGTTTGTCACGGATAGTTATAGTTTAAAATTACTTGGTTCATTATTTACTTTATTATTATTTTTTATATTATGATGATTAGGCATAACATTTTGCCTGATCTACATTTATATCCATGTCTAGAAGATTTAATCATTCCCCTATCTATTATGCTTAAGTGTACCATTCTTAGACTATACATATGTTTTAAACAAAATTGTTTCTGTCTGAAACTACAATCTGTAAAAATTAAATCTGCCCCTTTAAATAGGGATGTGTCTCATTATTTGTGCAATGGGTATATATATATATTGTGTAGGGTTTTGCTTATTATTTTGTAGATTTATTTTTATTATTTATTTATTATTCTTTATACAGAGTTTCTAGTCTAACTGTTATTTATCTATTTATGTTTGAGTAATGTGTATGTTCATTTCCCATTCATATTTATTAATAGTATTTTGTGTTATTTATTTCAATTGATTTAGAATTAATTGTTTGAGTGTAAGGGGTGGGTGTTTTCCTCCCTCACCTGTTTAATTACTCCAGCATCTTGGAGGTATTTAAATCAAATTATCTTGCAGCTTTTTCAGTCTTGAGAAAGTCCCGTGGACGGGACGAAACGCGTAGACGTGACTGCATGTGTGGCTGGTTCCACCGGATCCTTTTTCGACTGCCTTTATTTGTTTTCTTATTATTATTTTCTATCAATTATTTTTTATATATTTTTTGTGTATAGATTTTTTAATTTTTTTGTTTTTCCTTAATCCCCTGTTTTTTGTTTAGTCATTTTCCCCTTCTACCAACTATTTTTGTCAAGGGAAGTGAGGGTTACTATACCTCCGGACACAGTGAAGCCGGGGACTGACGGCTATATATTCAAGGCTGCTCCATTTCAACTATACCGCGGTCTTTTGAGAAGACACCGACCGCGGTATATTTATATATAGTCATATTGTGAGTGACTCACCAGGTGCCTGTGTGAGTGGTCTGCTACAGCGTTCACCGCGGTCTTTTTCGAAGATCCCGACCGCGGTGCATCTCACCGTTCCTCGACGGACCCCTTTTGAAGTGGGTCGGATACCGGCGGCATAGAATCCTCTTCAATACCCTTCCTTTTTTCTGGGTTTTTTTTTCCTCTATTACCTCGGTGGGGGGCCCACACCGAGGCAGGTACTTTTTATTATTGTTTATGCATTAGAGTTTTATTTTTTATATATAGGTTTTTTATTTGTGTTTTTTTTTTTTTTTTTTGGCAGCTGCTTCTGATACCGTATGTGATACTTTTTACTCTCTACACAGAGTTAGGTGACAGATTAGCATCTGTATTACACTTTGTATTGTGTTACATATTCTATAGAGAAAGTTGATTGATACATTGTTCACTAAAGTGGATCCGTGCACACATTGTGACTTTTTATTTGATTCAATGTTTTGTTTGATTTTTTAAATAAATATATCTATTTATTGTATAAGTGCTAAATTACAGTAAATACAATAGTCCTTTTTTGACATATTCATTCCTGAGCGCACATACTTCTTTATACTTTTTTGAGCTACCACTCAATTTTAGACGCTTGTGTATGTATGTAGCTGCCAGTCCCAAATATTTGTTACTTAATACACCTGATATCTATCTTTTCCATAAAGTCAATGGGGTACAGAAAGAAGAAGGGGAGGGTAATAGGTTGTTAGGTTGTACATCATTTTTCACCAAGCACAACATGTCTCTAGAGTAAAGATACAAAAAAAAAGAAAGCAAACAATGACAAATACTTGCATTTAGTCCTGTCCACGTAACTGGGACTCCCAGTATATATTGAGAGTACCTAGTTTATAGCTTATAGTGCACTAAGGCCTTATGAATTTGCTCTCCATGTTTAACACATTGTGTCTTGAGTTTACCGAGTCTTACCAGACTCAGATTGGCCTATGCATAACCTCTCATTCTTGGTAGAGGACATTGCAGCTTGGGTTTGGGCTTTTCAACTGGGAATGAACAATGGGGGGGGGGTATAGGAAGAGAAAAGGGAGGGGAGAGGGAAGGGTGTTGGGAGTGTGTTTGTTACTTCAGTATAGCCCTAGGTCATAATACGTATTAATGCTCGGGTGTGTTCTAGGGTTGGGATACACACCACAGTAGGTTCGAATTCTAGGTGGGTTTATCAATCTGTGCGTGGAAGCGTCAGTCACATCTGATGGTGGATTGAATCTCTTCCGTGTATAGGACTCTGTGGGCGTGGTATTGATGGTATATATCGTATTAGTGCCCTTGACATTCCCTTGTCAAAACCACTTTGTTTGTGTTATGTTGCCTAGATAGCATTCCCCTTGTCCCAAAAATCCGCCCATGGTGCCCAGGCCGCCTGAAAGGCCTTTCTTTGTGGGGCCGTTTTGGCCGTCAAGCCTTCATATATGTGGTAATGATGGATTGTAGCTAACAGTTGGGCTTTAGAAGGACATTCCTGTCTTTTCCAGTGGGTTGCTATAAGATTCCGTACTGCTAATGCCGTGATTGCTAATATGCATTTAACCGACTTTGGGGTCGAGTGCGGGTATGAAAGAAATAACCCTGTATGTACATCTAGTGGTGGTGTCGTGACGCCAATGGTCCGCTGTGTGGACTGTGCTTCTTCCCATAGGGGGCGTATGTGTTGGCAAGCCCACCAAATGGGGAACATTGTGCCCTTTTTTTCCCCACATCTCCAACAGAGCGGTGATATAGAGGCATATATGGTATGGAGCCTATGGGGTGTTAAATACCACCTGTAAACCAACTTCCTGTGTGCCTCTATGTGTGAGTAGCATTGTGTGAGACCTTTGAGGGCATTGGGGGACGCCAACACCACTTCATCAGTTATCAGCCCATTGCAGTCAGTGAGCCACTGGTCCACAAAGGGTGGAGAGTAGTGTGGTGCTGTTTTCAAAACTACTTGGTAACATAGAGCAAGTGTTTTCGGTTTGTTTGGGGTTTGCCAGCATCTGTCATATAATGTGTCTATTACCTTTGTGTCTCGGCTAGTATCCGTAGTTGGTTGTGCCACATGAGTAGGTATGATACTTTTAAGTTGCATGTAGGGGAATATTGAGGAGTTGGTTAGTTTAAAGTCACGCTGTAGTTCTGGGAAGGGCCTGACAAGGTTGTGGTGCATGACTTGGTCTAAGTGGTGAATACCTAGTTTGGCCCAAGAGTTCAGGGAGAGCCATGGCGAGATTGCTCGTAAGGCCGACAGTGGTGTCCGCGGGTGAAATTTGTAGGTGGCGTTTTGCCTGTGTCTTAGTACATCCCAGTGATGCAAGGTGAGCGATGTGGTTGGGAACAGGGTTCCGTCTTTGGGGCAAAGTGTTTTGGGAGTCCATAGGGTATCCACCAGGGGTGTCGCGGCAGATTTTACTGTCTCCATATCCACCCACTGGTATACACCCTTAGGGGTATGCAGTTTTACTGCAGCTTCTAAGTTGGCTGCCTTATAGTAGGTATATATATCCAGGAGGCCTACACCGCCCTCTATTGTGCGTTGTTGCAATAAGCGGTGGGATAACCTGGGTTTACGCGAGTCCCATATGTATGATGACAGAATTTGTTGGAGCTGCTTAAAGAGAGTGGGTGGAGCATGTATGTGGAGGAGGCAGAATGCATACAGCAACTTTGGCAGAAGAACCATTTTAATGGTATTAAACTGCCCGCCTACTTTTGTCCCTGGCCCACCATGTGACCCCTAAAAATGAATCCTATAGACACCACTGTCTACCAGATTAAATATGGGAAGTTTTCTGTAGTTTAGGATCACTGATTTTTTTTTTTTGAGGTGGGGGCCCCATTCATTTTTATTATTTTTGCTTTTATCTGGGAACACAGTTAAAATCTCCTCCCACAATTAAGTTTCCACACTTAACCTTACCAATTCTGGAGATACAATCCTCTAGGAAACTCATTAAAAAATAGTTTGGGGCATATATATTCAACAGAGTGAAGATCTTATAGTTTATCCTGGCAATTAGAATAAGAAATCTACTATTAGGATCACTGTCAGAGTGCATAAATTCCAATTTTTCGATTATTTAGACAAAACAATGGCTACTCCCCTTTTTTTTACGTTTTCCTTCAAGGTTGGAGTAGTAGACTTAAGGGGAAGTTATTAAAATGCCATAATTTAGTAGGAGAAGTTATCCAATCAGTTTTCTGGATAAAAGCTATAACCAGCTTACTCTCTTTTAAACATTTGCATAATGCCCCCTTTTTTGGGGGTGAATTAAGCCCTTGGATATTCCACGAAACACAGAGAGGTTCCCTTAGCATCACCTACAGGATGGCTCTACCACAAAACAATTTCAGCATCGGGAAAACTGACCCTCATCGCGGATCTTTAACAACCACTTTGCCACCGGTGCTCTCGACTAATATTAGGAAGTGAGAAAACCTGTCGATCTCCCAATGAGTTCTCCTAGCTCAATCCCAGGTTGATTGTTCAGTAGATTAACGGAGATCAGCTCGGCTATGTTCAACTCAAAGTGTGCTCATAATCAGCATTCAGCGTTCAGCATACGGCATTCGGCTTTCTCCAACATGCTCACCGGCAAAACCCACGCCTCGTCCTAGCTTCCCAACACCTCACATCCGGTGGAGACGTGCGTGCTACGTCATACCTCCACTCGGTGTGACCTCCACATCCACTAAGGTGTGACACATTACCCACCTGGCTGAGAATGCAGTTTGCAGAGGGATTAAGGGAGCGTGTGTATATATACACACACACACACATACATGCATGTTTTATAACTGCCCCCTACTTTCGTCGCTGGCCCACCATGTGCCCCCCCCTAAAAATGAATCCTAGAGATGCCACCGTCTAATAGATTTAATATGAGAAATTTTCTGTAGTTTAGGATTACTATGATTTTTTTTCCTTGTGTTTAAGCTAAAAATGTGTGAAAAAAGCAGAACAGCCATAAAATAAATAAATAGTAATAATGAAAAAAGAAATGTTGTCTCTTTAATTATGCAATAGTTTTTAGTACTGTAGGGCCCCTCCCTCTAATTGGTGACTGTCTGGAGAAGTTTTCTAGGCATGTAAAAATATTTGAAATCTGTCCTATTTCAGGAACTTTTGCACATGCCTAGTCTCCTTTATGGAAGAATTCCACTGATCTTACATTAAGTTGCCATTCAGGCAGTAAAGTTAGCTGCCCATGAGTGGAGGCATGAGTTCAGGCCTCTCGATTCTGGGGTCATTATTAGCTCATAGTTCCAGGGAGAGGGGTTACCATGCCCACAGGAGATAGAAGCAAGAAACCATCATGGAAATAGCAGAGAGAAAGCACAGCGTCAGCCCCTCACCCATGTCAAATGCATAATAAATTAATACATATAATATTTTTCTCTCCCCCAATGGCCTCGGAGCCCAAGCAAGGACATTTACAAAAATATATATTGTTTATAGATATAAAACCAGGGAAGCCCAGGAAGGACAATGGAAGGGAGGGGAAATTGCAGAAATTTCTGACAGTATTGTGCAGCCTGTCACTAATAGTTTTAATACATCCTACTGCAGATGCATACTGTAGGCTCAGCTGCCCAATGACCACCATCTTCTTTAAAGTGCTCATTCACTCTGAGCTGAGACCTGAGACACTTATGCTGTGACTAATTGAAACGTTGTGGAGCTCCTCACTGGAGGACATGGGCTGATTCTGATTAGTTTTAAACTGTAATGATTGTTGCTTCTTTTAACAAAGCCAGCTACTTATTGACTCCATATTACCACTGCATATTGGTCATATCGACAGCTGCAAATGTATTAAGGAGTCTATCAGTATCCTGCTGCTTTAACGCTCTGAACAATGTGTGCTGAGCTCTAATAGTGAAATAGAATCCCCCTGGAACAATAAGGAAGGGGGAACATGACTGCTGCCCAAGATGGTGGGCAGGGTCAAGGAGGATACAATGTTGGGGGGGTTCTTAAAGAAAGGGAGAGGGAGGGGACTTACCAGTTGGCAGGATCAGTTGAGGGCTCCTGACTGTTTTCCACCCTCCCTCCCTGTTCCTGGTGTTGTGGCTTGTGTCTTGTGTTGTTGTTGTTTTGTGTTGTCACAGCTTGGCGGTTTCCCTGGACAGCGCAGAGGAAGAAAGGAACATTGGGGAGACGACAGCCGGCACGGAGCTGATGGCGAGGAGCTAGCTGTCGAGGCTCATGGTACCAAATGTGAGTGAGAACTGCCTGTTTGGCAAACACCCAACAGCTGGCAGATTTGGAATGAGTTAAATTGTTAATTTAAATAAAGCTGTGGTCGTTGCCCTTATCCACAAGAATGAGGTGTCCCGTGTATCATTGTGGGGCAACGGGTTGTTGGTGGAGACTGGTTGGGTCAGCAGTTAAGGAATAGCTGACATGTTTCATAGCAGCAGACTCAATATTTACTAGAAAATTGAAGTTGTCATAGCAGGAGCTTTAGGAAGCAGTTTGATTAGCACAGCAAAGCCAGATGGTGTGAAACCATTATATTTTTATTTTATGGTACATATTTTAAGTTTGAAAGCATTCTACTCTCTGTGTGTGATAAACCACTTAAAGGGACATTCCAGGCACCAGACCACTGCTGCCCATTGGAGAGGTCTGGGTGCCAACTACCATCACCCTTACCCTTGCAAGTGTAATTATTGCAGTTTTTTTAAACTGCAATAATTACCTTGCAGGGTTTAGTCCTCCTCTAGTGTTTTACATGACGCTGGACATCCTCACACTATGCATGAGGACCTCCAGTGTCACCGGAATCCCAATAGGAAAGCATTTAATAATATACAAGAAAAAGAGAGCGCTAGTACTAAATTGGTGACTGGCTAACGTAATAACCAATGAATAATATCGATAAAATATATAAAAATAATATGATGACAATATCTTAAGTAGATAAGCTGCTAAAACAAAAGAAAATCCCAATTTCTATTTAAAAATACATATATGAATTTCAGCGCTTAATAGATAATCCCCTTATTAATAATAAGGGTCTAAAAATAAGAAACAGTAAAAAAACAGTAAAAAACATATAAAACAATAAACCATATATGGAACAAAATATAAAAAGAAAAGAAAAGAAAAAATAATAAAATCCAGAAAATAATCGTCCAGAATCAATTGTGGGAAAATACCACTATAGAAAATCCAAAGTACACTAAATAGGAGTGTGAGTCCTGCACAAAAAATTCCAATGTGTAATGGAAGGTAGGGGTCCAAATATACGAGAATACCTTGGATAAAAGGGAAACAGAAACGGTATATAGTGTAAATCCGTTACAAAATGTATTCCAGATATAAAAATCCCCCCCTACATAAATACTCTTACACGAAAAAAGAGATACTCATCATAAAGCAGAACACTTCCATGCCCAGTCGTTTGTGTGTTCGGATGAAGCTGCAATTTCTCCAAGAAGACAGGAGCTGCCCGGTGCACTCGGGAAAACTGTCTGTGATGCTGGCAGGAAAAAACTAACTTGCGGCAAATGCGGCTTTAGTTGGAAGCCGGTAAAGCAGGATATGCTGCAGACAAGATCTCGGTGGACACCTGATCAACGCGTTTCGCCCTTTCTCCGAGGGCTTTCTCAAGATAGGTGTCTCATGCCTGGCTTGGCAGTTAAATACTTTGCCGGGCAAAAATCATTTAAATTCTTAAAGGTATAGACCTTTCTATGACTTCAAACGAATAAAACTTTTTCAACCAACATAAATATCAACATTTCAATTCAATTAAAAGGCTGTGACATAAAATGTACAAATAATTGTGACAATAATTAAAATTGTGATGTCTATGCATCTTAACATATAAGATCTGAAATACATAATAGTAACAATAAATAAAGTTACAAATGCTACATCTGTGTATCTTTCTCTGATGTAGCAACATCTTAGTGAATTTTCCATATAGTTGCTACATATTTCTACTATATTAAATAAAACAATTAAATTTGTATATACAAAATACCAAAATTAGCCAATCTTATTTCAGAAGTTATCTTATTAATAGAAATGCAAGTATAGATTAACCAGAAATCCCCCTTTTTCCCCTTACTTAAAGAACAACAATTTGTTCATACTCTTAAGGGGTGACTGTTGAATGTTGTGCCCTGGTCGCACCAACACTATAAGATGTCTTATCAAAAATATATAAAAAATATATAAAAACTATATAAAATGTCTTGTCCTGTATCAGAGCTGGGACCTGTGTCACTATATTTTGGACATAGCAGTAGCAGATGTTGTATAAATCACAACATCTATTGGGCCATATTTTTCCACCTAACCCAAATGGATCATATATTTAATAATCCCAACGGTAATAGGGGTATATCTGCTAACCCTTTTATGACCCAAATAAATTATAAAACTGTGTGTAATCAAAAAAAAATAAAAATATGTGTAATGAGAAAGTGGAGCCCACAAATCGATAACTATAGTATATTCACTAGTTCTAGTTCTGCATTCAGGCCCGAGGGGACAAGGGTTTTCAGATTGTAGATCCAGAACATTTCTCGATATGTTAAAATTTTGCTTAGTTCTCCTCCCCTCCATGGTACTTCTATTTTTTCAATACCACAATATGATAGGAGTGTGGGATCGCGGTTGTGATGTACATTAAAGTGATTTGAGAGTGTATGCTTTTCAAATCCTCTTTTTATATTGTATACATGTTCCCTGAGCCTAGTTTTAAGTGTTCTTTTAGTTTGACCTATATATTGGAGGCCACACGGGCACTCCAACTTATATATGACCTGTTTTGTGTTACACGTGATACAGTCCTTGATCTGGAATGTTTGTTTAGTTATTGAGGACTGGAAGGTGGTACAGTTTTTTTCCTATAGTGCTTAATTTGCATTTATGGCAATTGCCACATGTGTAGTACCCCTTTTGGCCACTCAAAAAGTGATTTGATCTAGTTGGCTTATTATAACTATGTACTAGTCTGTTGCGTAGCGTGGGAGCCCCCCTAAAGATAACTCTAGGTTTAACTGGTAAAAGCGTAGCTAAAGCCGCATCTTGGCGGAGTAGGTGCCAATGTTTCTGTATGCTGTTTTTTATATTATATGCTTGGGTGCTATAGTTAAACACTAAAGGGCATAAATCATCAGTATTCATGTTTGACTCGGCTCTTTTTTGCTTCTTGTGTAGGATATTTACACGTTCTATACTTGTCACTTTTTCGAGAGCTGTATCTAATGCTTTCTCGTCATATCTTTTTTCTATAAACTGCTGTTTTACTTTCTGAAGTTGTTGGTTACATATTTCGGGGTCAGAGCAGTTTTTCTTGACCCTTAGAAATTGCCCAAAAGGGACACCTGAGAGCCAAGAAGGGTAATGGCAGCTGGAGGTTAAAATGTAACTGTTAACGTCTACACTCTTAAAGAAGGTTTTGGACTTAAGAGTGCTATGTTGATCTGTGTATAGGACCAAGTCCAAGAAATCTATGCTAGTAGAACTATACTTATATGTAAAGGATAGATTGTATTCATTCCTGTTGATGTATGCTAGAAACTCTAAAAGTTCTGTTTCCCCCCCTCTCCAAACAAAAAAATAGTCGTCAATGTACCGTCTATAGAAGACCAGGTTCGCCCCCCACTGGTGTCCTTGCCAAACTATGCATGAGGACCTCCAGTGTCACCGGAATCCCCATAGGAAAGCATTTAATAATGCTTTCCTATGGGGAGGTCTAATGCGCGTGCACGGTCATTGCCGCACATGTGCATTAGGTCTCCACGCTTGCTGACGTCGGCGGGAGAGGAGCATGTGCGGAGCCTGACCCTGCACTGAAGAACATCGGCGCTGGATTCAAGTAAGTCACTGAAGGGGTTTTAATCCCTTCAGTAACATGGGATAGGGGGTGGAAAGGAGGGGGGCACTGCAGGAACCTGCAGTGCCAAGAAAACGGATATGTTTTCCTGGCACTGGAGAGTCCCTTTAAGCCTTTAAATGGGATACAGCGTGCTGTAAATGTGTTGTTTTTTTTATGAAAATGTTTGAGTTATTTTAATTTTGTTGCATTGTATATTTTTCCAGAAATTGTTGAATCAGTTTAGAAAATAGTAATGTGTGTTACAGCGCTCCAGTAGAGAACTGTGCTTTGCTGCAGCACTAAAAGTGTTAAGTAAGTGCTCATTAGACAGGTAGAGAATGCTCAATTAGATTTTACAACCTCTAAAATGTGTCTAACTGGATATTTAATTGGAGCATGTTAGTGTCAAGCCTCAACACCCCAACATGAACAATGGACTACAGGTATCCTATACTATAAGATATATGTATTACTGGTCTTTAGAGTGTCCGGGCTTAACTTACAAAAGTATAGAATACAGTCGGCAAGCAGATAAGAATAAACAGACATGCCAAAGTGAAGGATTGGAGAAAAGCAACAGAATAAATAATCAAAGTCAAGGATTCCAGAGATTCCAAGTCAAAATAAACTCTTGAGTAACATAGACCATGACAGAGCATAGGCAAGTGGTCAGCATGACCTTACATAGCCCCAGGTTATATTTAATTGGCCTACGTCAATAATGGCATCAAAATGTGCATTATATGCTTTGTTTGATCAACGCAGTTGGCTCAACATAAAAATATGATGCAGGTCTCGGGGCATATAAATAGACAGTGGAAGGGAGAGTCCTTATCAGTGTCATTGCCAGAATAATGCTTTCCCTGTCCAGAAAACAGTATAACTATACTGATATGGGATAGATTTTATTTTTTCTATTATTTTTATTAGATTTACCATGCTATTGACCTAAAGACATTAATTACATTTGCTGTTCACACGTGTTGGCTTACAATCATATAACGCTCCCCCTCTCCCCCCATTTTTTTAATGACCTGGATGGAATTAGTATATAGACTAAATCTTTAGCTCAGGTGTTAGTCTCCACTATGGCAGTTATTTTACTGCCTATAGTACTCAGAATTCAAGAAGAGCTCAGGGTCTGCAGAAAATAGCACACGTGTACTTCAGTAAATCTCCTTCTAAGAATTTCAATAAAATATTATAGTCACTTTATAAATCTTTCACATGAAATGATTGCATTTCTCAAATATGAAAAATGAGATATTTGCCAGTTTTTTCAATGTGGTATTGGTTTTCCTTTCCATGGCTTTGCAAATGTGACTTGTTTATCTCTTGTACATCTGAATGCACTTAGTACAGTTAATTGGATAATTGTGTTTAATTTTAGATTTATCTAAAATATCTATATGATATATTGTGCTTTGTGTGTTACTATTCTCAACTTATTCTTCTGTGTGGCAATACATTTATATAAAAAATATGTAATAGACTAAGTAATGTGATCACGTAACATTCCTGGTTTTGGCAGGATAGTCTTTATTTTAGGTAATGATAAAGAAAAATAGACCAGGTACATAGAGATGATGTTGGAAAAGGTCCCTCCTGGACTCGAGACACTACAGAGAGGAAATTTAGCAACTGCCACACTATTGTGTATACATTAAATAGGAGTACCTGCTGTCTCCACATTATGATTTTGTTCCCAGGTGTCCCACCTTTCCTGTCAGGTCAACTAATTATAGGTATCATCCAGTGTCTTCCCACCTTGTTCCACTCAGCATAGCCCTCAATGTTGGGAGGTAAGGTTAGATCATTGACAGGGTTTGTCACTAAAGTTTGAATTGTAAGAATTCCAAAGAGAATTGAAAGCATTTTTTTTTTTTTTGCCAACATGGCAAAACTGGTAAAAATGGAAGACACTTAGAATTCCTGACACACTTTAATGAATTAGCAGTCTGAGTTTTTCAATCACCCTGACTGGGTTGCTGTTATTTTAGGAAGTTAGCACTTATATTATGAAGTTTTAAATTTAGAGATATAGTGTCCCACTAGGGGAGACTAAAAACAGGGATCCACTAGCGTAAGAAAGAGGGGGAGATAGGAAAGGGAACCCCACCTTTAATAAATCTAAGGATATGTAAAAAATGCCTTAGACAAAAAATGGGTAACAAAATGGAGATAGACTAAACGGTGCTCTAAGGCACAGGGTCCCCAGTTCCCCTAGCATCAGACCAAATGGATAAGTAGATATATGTCAGGTAAGAGGGGAAGAAAAATAAGAGGTACGAAAGAGAAGACCCGAGGATCTAATCAAAAGTCTAATGAAAACCTCAAAAGACTCTTCCTTAAGGTTACCTCAACACCGTGGACAAGCCACTAATGTCTACCTGAATCATCTCTCCCTACTACAGTTAGAAAATAAATACATAATGAAAAAAACACCTTAAGAGAAAATAATCATAGTGGTATGAAAGAACGTGCTACCATGTGAGGTTTAAAAAATAAAAATAAACTAAAACGTTCAACACGTGTTTCGGCATGTCATTGCTTTAAGTTAGCAGCAGTGATAGGCTCCTTTTAAGTCTTTAAACTGCATAGAGCTGTACAGCAGAACTGATATATTGTAACCTTTGAACTCAAGAAAGTGCATTTTCAAATACCTGACAAAATGAATGACTGTCCTTTTAATGTACTTAAAGTTAAGGTCCTGTAAATGATTCTGACATTATGTTCAAAGAAAAGCGAACTCTGAGGTTTTTTTTTCTACTCAGTAATGATTTTTATTGTACTTTTTTAGTACTTTGCTGCCAATAAATGGAATACATCCAACCTTCCAGGGAATAAGAAAAATAATTGCATCCTTGGCAACTTCACGATAAAATCGATGACTTGATTGTAAAAAAAAAAAAAGACTGCAAATGATCAGCTATTGTGGAACATGATCAAAAGACTAGATACACTGTTAACGTTTTTTATGCAATCTGTGAATAAGTTCCCGCCTGCTGCGCAGCTGTAAACCGTCCTCACAATGCTGCTTAATTGGATTGAGCAATTGAAATCAATTGTTACTGTTCCACAGGACTACAGAAATGTACGATACTTATTCCGCTTTACACAGAGAACATTTAACTTCCCATCAAATGCATTTTGGTGTTTGAATGTGGCATTCCTGCAACCAGACTCATAAGTGGACACGAGGTGAATGATTAACTAAAACATTGCTCTTAACAATCTTGAAGAAAAAGAATATAGAAAAGAAAAAAGCATCAAATAAAGCAACTAAAAAAAACTACTGTGTTGATAAATGCATTGATAGTTGTGTAGTTTGATTTATTTCAATTTTGTATCATTGTGGTTTTACTATCCCTTGACACCGCCAAGCATTGGGGAGCTTTATCCAAGTGTCATGTTCTGGAACATGGTGCAAAGTACTAAGGATGAGGCAATCTCCATTGGAGCCAGCAGGTACATTGCATTTGTGATTCCTCCCTTTTACACCTTTACATCATTTTTCTGAACCTGATACTTTGATAAATCTCCCCTAATTTTTCCTGTGATGCAAAGTATTGTGGGAAACATAGATGGAGTGGAAAAGATTACTGCTACTGTAATACATTCACAACCTAGCCTGAGTTGACAAAGTGAAATAGTAATGATGTGTGTGGCATTATTCTAAAACTAGAAATGTAGTTTTCACATTTTTAGTTTTGTTTCAGCATCAGTTTAATGCTCAGTGTAACACTGTGCCCCCTTGGCCCCCACCCATGAGCGGCGGGTGGGGGCCCTAAAGGACAATGGGGGGACCTATTTTCCCCTTGACCCCCACCCATGAGCAATGGGTGGGGGCCCTAAATGAAAATGGGGGGGACCTATTGTTCTCTCCCCTGGCCCTGCCTTGAGCACTCCTGCCTCCAGGCGAGCCACGTGTGACTCGAAAGCTCCTTGCTCCTGGCAGGCCACGCACACCGAACAGTCTGATCAGGCACATGGCCCATACAGTATTGGTAATGCAGCTCGCATTGCGAGCACGTTCTTAAAGGGGAAATGGGAACCTAACTTTGCGTTCGACTTCCATTGGCCCACATCATTCCAGCCCCCCCATTCACGCACATTTTGGGGCGCAGGCATGACGTGGACCAATCAAATTAAAAATAAAGTTATTTAAACTTACCTGGCCCTAGATTCTGTGCTCTGTTGCGGTTTCTGTTCCCAGTACCCTTTAGAGCGTTTCTTGTGATTAGTATTGTATTCTGGTATTGACATTGTCTTTGTTTCCTGACCCTGAGTTTCTCTTTTACCGTTGCCTGTCTTGTTTGCCTTTCTGATTATTACCGTGTACCTGACTCTGGCTAGCTCTCGTTTTCACTGTCTCTCCGTTACCCTGACCTCGGCTCATGTTTCGACTATGCTTTTCTCTAACGTTAAGTCTGGAAACTCTAAGGCCCAGTAAGACGTTTATATTTATTTTGTCTGTTCCTTGCTATCCTAAACTCTGCATGTTAGGGTTAACATTCCATGACACCTTATAGTTCTTACTGTTAAAAAACTTTTGTTTGCCTTAGAATAAATCTCCTTTCTTACAGCCTAGATGCATGACCTTGTGTCCTACGTATAGCCCTGTTTATAAATAGATTTCCAGACATTGGTTTGTGCTGGCCCGGAATATATTTGTATAATGTTATCATATCCCCTCTGAGTCGCCATTTTTTTAAACTAAAGAGATTTACATTTTTTAACCTTTCTTCACTAAAATGCTTCCTTCCTTTTATCAATTTTGTAGCTTGTCTCTGCACTTTTTCTACTGCTGTGATATCATTCTTTAGAACAGGTGCCCAAAATTGCACTGCATATTCAAGGTGTGGTCTTACCAGCGATTTATAAAGAGGCAAAATTATATTTTCATCCCGAGAATTTACGCCCCTATTTTTACATGACAAAACCTTACTGGCCTTAGCAACAGCAGATTGACATTGCATATTGCTGCCTAATTTGCTGTCTATAACAATTCCCAAATCCTTCTCATGTGTTGTTTTCCCTAATTCACTACCATTTAAGGTGTAAGTTGCTTGTGCATTCTTGACCCCGAAGTGCATAACTTTGCATTTCTCTACATCTAATTTCATCTGGCATTTTAGTGCCCGGTCCCCCAATCTATCCAAATCCCTCTGCAGCAAAGCAATTGCCTGCTCACATTTTATTACTTTACAAAGTTTTGTGTCATCTACAAACACTAAAACATGGCTTTCAATGCCTATTTCAAGATCATTTATAAATATGTTAAATAGAAGCAGTCCCAAATTTTAGTGTTGTGAATATGATGTTTTGGAGTTGATCTAATGATGTCAGATGACAGGGCTATTTAAATACACTCCACTAGGAGAACTTAGCCCTGTCATGGTCTCTATTAGCTTGGCAGTGTTTTCCTTCTGCGTTTGATTATTCTGGATTTTTACCTTGGCTTGTTTATTGACTGTTATGACTTCTGTGCTTCATGACTTTTGACTTGTCTTCACATCTTGTTGTATCCCTCGACCTTTGCTTGTTGTCTGATAAGTCTCACCTTTGTGATAACGCTAAGCCCGGCCACCTCTAAGGACTGGTAATAGGTCCTGTCTTTCTCACTTTCCTAGATTAGCATCCCATTCTGACAGTAGTCTTAAAAAATGTAGGTTCTGGATTGCCAAACAGTCTTGCTCTATATTAGCTGCAACAAAGATAAAATGGTGTGTGAGTGTAATGGTCTACAGTAAGAAACCAATGACTTGCTGGAACATGGTTGGAACCCCAAAGTTACAACCTCATAATAATATAGATAATCATAATGGTAAATATAAAAAATCTGATAGATTAAACATCTTACAAAAAGAAACTGCTTGATTGTTTTTGCAAGTCAAGCCTAGGACTGTACAGAAAATGTATTATAAAAATCTACTAATACGATATGTTATGAAAGAGGGAGACCTACCAGACCCAGGACAAATATTTTAGCAAATGGGCAATATCAGTCAGTTTGATCATTGAAGTAATTGTCTTAAAAGAGTGAAATAGTTTATAAACTTTAACACCTCATGCAACATAAAAGCTGGTCATATCAATTCTATATAAATATATTATTTTTTATAAACGGGATTTGAAATGTTTCTAATGTACCATTAAACACATATTTTCTTTTTTAATTTTTGCATAAATAATTTCACATTTCTTACGTTAACACATTAAATTACCATATATCCTGTTGTTCAGTTTCCAAGAAAAGTTGCATTTCCCCTAGGCTGTGATTAAACATCCACCATTTATTACAATCTCGGATTACATTGCCAGTGGCAAGATTATCACACTCATATAGAACACTCATGGGTTTCATTTAGTAACTTATTATATTTATTTATTTATTTATTTAGAGTTCTGATCATGCAAAATCACGGTTGAGAATTCCACAAGATTGTCACTAATATCACAAGGTCATCGGAATGATGTGAAAATCTCATAGAATGTTGACACATGTTATCAACAACTTATTGAAGATCCTACATTGATGAGTACAAATGTATGCAATGGTTCGGATTCAATACATTGGCACAACTAAGAAGTCCTATGGTGAATGGTCAGTCTCTTATACAGGCTTTAATGATTGCTGGCCCATTCCTTCTTCTAGAACGGCTCACTTTTAAGGGCATTCGAAAATTTCATATTCAGTAATTTTTTTTAACTGTACCAATGCCATTCCAAAAATTAGAATTATTATGTTTGAAATTTGTTTTTAAATATTTAGATTTAATCATACTAATTCAGTAAATCGGGAATTGCTGGGAAATTTAAAGTGATCTTAAGTTTTAAGTCTGAACTAAAAGCATGGCTAATTTGGCAGATTTTTCTAATATGGCTATTGGCCTAAAATTTGAATTAATTTTGAAATCCTGATAGTTTACAATTTAGTTAATAACTGAGTTTGTCTTTTTCTCCATGCAACTTTATGATAAATTATTTTACCCTTTCCTCCAGAGTGACATAATGTACTTAGTCCAACTACAACAAATAAATCTCAAAAGGCCATATGTATTGATAGGTGGAATAATATTGTTAAGTTCCAGCTCATCATTTGTCCTCTTGATAGATATTTGTCAATGTGACCAAAGCATATTTAAAAAAAAATAGTTTTCTGGATCAAAACTATTGCATATTTGTGCATAGACTTTAATTAATGAAGGCTATGGCATTTCTACACTTGGTGTTTGGTGTTTTCAAAATATTTTTTTACCATTGGAGGTTCAGTAAATTATATACAAATCATTTATAGCAGATTGTTTCAATTTTAAACATTTGTACATCTTAGCCATGCTGTGAAGATGCCTAATATTAAAGGTTACTTCATCAACCGCAGCCAATTCCTTTCAGTGTAATTCTTCCACTGCAAACCACGAGCCAGATTTTTTGGTCCTTTAAAGGACAAATGCAGAAAACGTAGTAGTAGTAGTCATTGTATGAGACAACCATTGTTCGTCACTTCCAGCTAGTGGTAAGTAAACCAAAAGTATCTGCAATCTTTGTTGTAATACACACACTAAACATGGTACAGACACAAATTTTAAGTAATTGTGTTATCATTTTATTTTATTATAATTATTTCCATTTTAAATATATAAACAGATAATATTTACGTTATAGTTAATATCATACCTGAACCATAATTTTTTTTTAAAAAAAACTATAAAATATTGATCAATGTTTTATGGATTCTTCATTGTACATAGGAATTCCCTGTAAATTCCCTGAAAACTAGCCTGACTCGCAGCCTGAATGAAATGTCATGTTGCTTAGTCAGACATTAAATCGTCTACATACACTGGGAAAACTATTTTTAGGAAAATTGCACTGATTGCGGTGGCCGTCAGAGCACTTTGCAAACCTTTCAAAACTTAATTACATTAATATCACAAGAAAAATTGATAAGATAAATATTACAGGAAATTGGTAAAGCTTAGGTAAGACAAATAATAAATTAGCTTTATCAATTCTGAAAAAAAAAACCCTGATGTCAGTCCTGAAGAATTCAGAGATGAGTTCACAGCTAAAATAAATGTACAGACTCCATGAACACTGATCCATGACATGCACACATGAACCAAACATGTGAAATGCATTATATTCTCTAGTGATCTCATTCGCCACAATAACCTTTCACCGCCTTTTGAGGACAATCATTTTTAGTAATAGCACATGAGATAAATCCAAAATGACTCCATCACTAGATCTAAAAATATAGCTAGCGATATATCTTATTTTTATATATATATATATATATATATATATATATATTTTACATTATCTATCCATTATTTTGTGTCGTTACTCTTTCACAGATTTGCTTTCTTATTTTTAATTTCCACAATGTTTTGATTAATAAATATGTACTTTTGTATTTTTTAAGGAAAAAAAAACAGATTATTTCTAAAAGTGAATTCTCAAGATATTTTATACTTGATTCACAAGATGTAAGGTGTTTTATTCATTTTTTTCAAATATATCAGATATATTTTTACTGATATCTATAGATGGACACAATAGATTAGCTTGGATTTGTCATTGAGTATAAAAAAAAAAAAAAAGCCTCTTATCTGTTGAGAGAAGATCCGTCAATAAGAATTCCCATCTGGATTACATTTGCTTTCTGAAAACAGATGATTAACTTAATGGAAACATTTCTATTCCCAAAAGCGTTTGTAAATCAGCCACTGGGCATTAGAGTCAGGCCTTGCAATGCACACCGTGAGAAGTCATGTAAATATAGAACTATGTAAATGTCATATAAATGTGCAAGACATAAAAAAATATGCCACTATATTACACTAATTGTGTGGAGTTTGACACATATGCTTCACACATCAAATGTATGTTATTCATGAACATTTAGACTATAAATACAATACTCATATATGTCAAATATCTGTAGAAGACCCTTATCAGAACTCTATGAAATAAACTGTAATTAAAACAATCAGTGGTATAACTGGTGCTATATAAGGCACAATACTTTCTTCTAATCTTACTGGTCTTGATACTTTTTATTTTATACTATAGACTATTAAAAATGAATATACCCTTTCTAACCATATATATGATTGTGTTCTTTCATGATTCTACTCTTATATATTGACAGAGAGAGATGTGCCTTTTGAGCTGATACCAGCAAGTTGATTTGTATGTGTTATAGCCCTATTTAGGGTTAATAAGTATGTAGGGGTTTATAAAACACTTCTTCATGTCTCATTAGAGACGTTTACCTTTGTCTGATACCAGCAAAGTTTATTGTATGTGTAGAAGCCCTATAAAGGGTTAAATGTGAAATGGTTTATAAAATACCCCTTCCTGTCTTATTGGAGATTCTTGGCTGATATCAGCAAATCTAATGGCTAGTGTAGGACTCACCTTTTGAGGCTTGCCTTGACGTGGCAGGTGAGCTTATAGTCAAATGGGCATTGGAATGAAACTAAAGAGCCTCCATTTTGTTTAAATGCACATAGGGATTTGGGCCAGAGCGCAGGTAACTTTCTCTTTGCTTTTACTATGTATTTTGAGTTGTTAGATACTAAGCCGCTGCTGCTGGAAGCGCTGTGCTTTATTTTGTGTTTATTTTAAAGTTCCACTAAGGATTCTGGAATTTTGTCTCTAGTGAGTTTGGCTCCCAGTCATCTTAATGGCAGTAGTGGGAATTGTTAAATTCTTCTAGTAGTTTTTCTGTTTTAGTATTCTACCTAATTGCTTCCATCATGGTTAAAGACCAATATTCTTTAAGGCATCATATTTTATCCTATTTTTGAAGATCTATGTCACCTTGATTTCATAGCGTATCCTGATGTTGACTCTTACTGTAACTTGGTTTAGGGACCAGGAAATTATAAAATGTTAGCGTGTAAACATCCCACCTGGAAAACCACATGGCCATTTAATCAGATCCCTTGCTGAGAACTTTCTCTATTTCCAACAGTTTAAAAACAGTGGTGAAGATTGAAAAAAAGAAAGGCTGACAGAGAGGGATTACAGAACAGGTCCTCCCAATCGTCAGTCTCAATACCCCTGAATAGAATAGTCCATAGTATTGGCTAGGAGTTGCCAGTATGGGACATATATACAAAATATGAAAAATAATAAATATTTATTAGTCCCTTGTAGGGAAAAAAACACACAATAAAATATAAAGTAAAGGAAAATAGATTAAATTAAATTAAAAGTGTATATACAGTGTAAAAAGTGTATATACAGTTTAGCGGAATAGGGATCCTCTATCGAGAGGTAACCTCACAGCAGACCTTGTTATCAAGATATAATTGTATAGATTGCAACACTGTTTCAAACGCTATAAGTAGCTATAAATCTGTATCTAGGGAAAGACAGTGGTGTCACCCTAATAAAGATTGCAAAATAGCAGAGTCGCTAGAGAGGAATAACAACATAAAAACATAAACCCCCCTTGCAAGGTGTGCAGAGCAATAGGGTATAGTACTTAGAGAGATTATGTGATTTAGACCAGTGTCCTGAAAACTGGCCCCTAAATAATAGAGCTGATTAACATGCGTCCCTCCTAAGTAGAAAAGCGGACCGTGGACCCCTAACATGGGTAGCCCACTAGCTGTAAATAGAGGGTAGAGCTTAGCATCCCATGTAGTGATGCTGTAGTGATGAGAGCCTGTAAAGAAAAATCATTGGCTCCTAGTATCCTTTCCCCAGAGGTACGTTACTTTGGAACGCACAGGACAGAGACAAAAATCCAGAGTCTAAGTCTAAAGGACCGGATAGTGGATAAACAACCCCACAGGGAACCAAGCAAAACCTTAAGAGGATTGGTATATTGACCAGTTAAGCTAATAGAGGAGCTTCCTGCCTACAATAAATATGGTAAGGGCTACAGTAGATCGTCTATGTGCTATGATAGCAAATACTGGCTGAGCCCTAAAGTCTATATTTAAGCGGCATACATTCCCTTATAGCTGCTGCACACGTAGTTCAAATAGAAGCTCGGACCCCAAAGGTCCCTAGACTAACTAATGCTAGCTAAACAGCGATTCCTATCATTATTTTAGAAAGTTTCTAAGTACTTAATGTTAAATAGATAGATCCCTAATAGAATCTCGGACCAAGTGGTCCCGGTATTTGCTCAACGCGCGTTTCGGCGCTTAATCATGCGCCTTTGTCAAGAGCTTACCGGTATGAGTAAGCCCGCCGTATTTTTAAAGGGCATGAGCCCGCCCATCAGACTGCCGACGTCATCATTGTATTCGAGCGGCATTGGTCGGTGGGCGGGGAGTGAAATGTTTGAGTGGCATGTGCAGCCGTCCGGCAGGGGGGTACCAAAAAGGTTAACCCTGTGTTTGCCAGGGTGCTGGATAAATGCCAGAGGAAGTCCCAGTAGGGGCTATAGTGAAAATGTTCATTTTGCAGAAGAAAGTTAGAGCCTATTGCTGCAGGCAAACATATAAATAAGCGTTGTTGAGAGTTTGAGATGCAGAGTCTCTCAATGTTAAATAGAATAAACAATTGAACAGAAAATAAATAAAAATAAAATGTATTTGAAAATAAATAAAGTACAAGAAAGACATAAATATATAGAAAACATATATATATATATGTACATATGTACATGCAAGCAGAGAAGAAATTACTGGATTGTCTGAATAAATACAAAATATTGTGATAGGGGGTAGTAAAGGGTGTAATGCACCACCCCATCATGGGTACAGGGCATATTATGGATTTACCAGTATTAGTCATGCGGAGGAGTGACTTAATATTATTCTGATCTCCCTCTTTATTCACCCCTTTTTTTTATATTTATTATTATGATATTTTTAGCCACTCTATTGTGAGGGACCCTCATACGCTGTCGTGATATATTTATATAAATGGTGCGAAGGAGAAGCCTTCATTTAGACCCCTAGGTTGTAAAGTCTTGAGCCTGTATATCCAGAAACTTTCACGCTGTCTAAGGAATCTATCGTAGTCACCCTTCCTCTTGTCTCGTTTCACCAATTCAAGGCCACAGAAACGTAGACCATGTGATTTGCCTGAATGTTGTTCCCTTAGGTGACGAGCAATTGGCGTTTCAATAGTTAATTTGGGTGATCTAACGTGTTCCTTTATCCTTTCTTTAAATGGGCGAAAAGTTTTACCTACATATTTACAATTGCATTCGCAAGTGAGTAGGTAAACTAGGCCTGAAGTGTTGCAATTAAAGAAGGATGCAACGTTAAAGGTCTGTTTATTGTCACTGTCAGTCACTTTCTTAGAATCACGTTTAATATATTTGCAGGCGACACATCGCCCGCATTGGAAAGTGCCAGTGATGGGTCTATGGAGCCATGTTTTGATCCCCGAGCGTACTGGTTGAAAGTGGCTGGGGACCAGGAGATCTCTTAAATTTTTGCCCCTACGTGCCGTGATGTCTACTTTTGGACCCAAGATCTTTTTGAGATGCACATCCCCAGTTAGAAGTGGCCAGAATTTTTGTATTCCGGATTTCACTTTGTCCCAACCAGCATCGTAGGTTGCAATCAAGCGAGGGCTGGAGATAGTGGGTGGTGTAGGTGGGCTAGCGCTCAAGAGAGTCTCTCTCTCAGACTCCAAAGCTCGTCTATAGGCTCTCTTTAAACACCGATTGGGGTAGCCTTTTTCCTTGAACTGTAATCTCAGGACATCAGCCTGAGTCTTAAAGTCCTGCAAGGTACTGCAATTTCTGCGTGCCCTCAGGTACTGTCCTATAGGGATACCTTGTTTAAGGGGTTTTGGGTGAAAGCTGTCCCAATATAGAAGACTGTTTGAGGCAGTCGGTTTTTTAAAAAGTGTAGTTTGGAGAGATTGATTTTCAATCGAGACAGTCAGATCTGACTGTCTCGATTGAAAATCAATCTCTCCAAACTACACTTTTTAAAAAACCGACTGCCTCAAACAGTCTTCTATATTGGGACAGCTTTCACCCAAAACCCCTTAAACAAGGTATCCCTATAGGACAGTACCTGAGGGCACGCAGAAATTGCAGTACCTTGCAGGACTTTAAGACTCAGGCTGATGTCCTGAGATTACAGTTCAAGGAAAAAGGCTACCCCAATCGGTGTTTAAAGAGAGCCTATAGACGAGCTTTGGAGTCTGAGAGAGAGACTCTCTTGAGCGCTAGCCCACCTACACCACCCACTATCTCCAGCCCTCGCTTGATTGCAACCTACGATGCTGGTTGGGACAAAGTGAAATCCGGAATACAAAAATTCTGGCCACTTCTAACTGGGGATGTGCATCTCAAAAAGATCTTGGGTCCAAAAGTAGACATCACGGCACGTAGGGGCAAAAATTTAAGAGATCTCCTGGTCCCCAGCCACTTTCAACCAGTACGCTCGGGGATCAAAACATGGCTCCATAGACCCATCACTGGCACTTTCCAATGCGGGCGATGTGTCGCCTGCAAATATATTAAACGTGATTCTAAGAAAGTGACTGACAGTGACAATAAACAGACCTTTAACGTTGCATCCTTCTTTAATTGCAACACTTCAGGCCTAGTTTACCTACTCACTTGCGAATGCAATTGTAAATATGTAGGTAAAACTTTTCGCCCATTTAAAGAAAGGATAAAGGAACACGTTAGATCACCCAAATTAACTATTGAAACGCCAATTGCTCGTCACCTAAGGGAACAACATTCAGGCAAATCACATGGTCTACGTTGCTGTGGCCTTGAATTGGTGAAACGAGACAAGAGGAAGGGTGACTACGATAGATTCCTTAGACAGCGTGAAAGTTTCTGGATATACAGGCTCAAGACTTTACAACCTAGGGGTCTAAATGAAGGCTTCTCCTTCGCACCATTTATATAAATATATCACGACAGCGTATGAGGGTCCCTCACAATAGAGTGGCTAAAAATATCATAATAATAAATATAAAAAAAAGGGGTGAATAAAGAGGGAGATCAGAATAATATTAAGTCACTCCTCCGCATGACTAATACTGGTAAATCCATAATATGCCCTGTACCCATGATGGGGTGGTGCATTACACCCTTTACTACCCCCTATCACAATATTTTGTATTTATTCAGACAATCCAGTAATTTCTTCTCTGCTTGCATGTACATATGTACATATATATATATATATGTTTTCTATATATTTATGTCTTTCTTGTACTTTATTTATTTTCAAATACATTTTATTTTTATTTATTTTCTGTTCAATTGTTTATTCTATTTAACATTGAGAGACTCTGCATCTCAAACTCTCAACAACGCTTATTTATATGTTTGCCTGCAGCAATAGGCTCTAACTTTCTTCTGCAAAATGAACATTTTCACTATAGCCCCTACTGGGACTTCCTCTGGCATTTATCCAGCACCCTGGCAAACACAGGGTTAACCTTTTTGGTACCCCCCTGCCGGACGGCTGCACATGCCACTCAAACATTTCACTCCCCGCCCACCGACCAATGCCGCTCGAATACAATGATGACGTCGGCAGTCTGATGGGCGGGCTCATGCCCTTTAAAAATACGGCGGGCTTACTCATACCGGTAAGCTCTTGACAAAGGCGCATGATTAAGCGCCGAAACGCGCGTTGAGCAAATACCGGGACCACTTGGTCCGAGATTCTATTAGGGATCTATCTATTTAACATTAAGTACTTAGAAACTTTCTAAAATAATGATAGGAATCGCTGTTTAGCTAGCATTAGTTAGTCTAGGGACCTTTGGGGTCCGAGCTTCTATTTGAACTACGTGTGCAGCAGCTATAAGGGAATGTATGCCGCTTAAATATAGACTTTAGGGCTCAGCCAGTATTTGCTATCATAGCACATAGACGATCTACTGTAGCCCTTACCATATTTATTGTAGGCAGGAAGCTCCTCTATTAGCTTAACTGGTCAATATACCAATCCTCTTAAGGTTTTGCTTGGTTCCCTGTGGGGTTGTTTATCCACTATCCGGTCCTTTAGACTTAGACTCTGGATTTTTGTCTCTGTCCTGTGCGTTCCAAAGTAACGTACCTCTGGGGAAAGGATACTAGGAGCCAATGATTTTTCTTTACAGGCTCTCATCACTACAGCATCACTACATGGGATGCTAAGCTCTACCCTCTATTTACAGCTAGTGGGCTACCCATGTTAGGGGTCCACGGTCCGCTTTTCTACTTAGGAGGGACGCATGTTAATCAGCTCTATTATTTAGGGGCCAGTTTTCAGGACACTGGTCTAAATCACATAATCTCTCTAAGTACTATACCCTATTGCTCTGCACACCTTGCAAGGGGGGTTTATGTTTTTATGTTGTTATTCCTCTCTAGCGACTCTGCTATTTTGCAATCTTTATTAGGGTGACACCACTGTCTTTCCCTAGATACAGATTTATAGCTACTTATAGCGTTTGAAACAGTGTTGCAATCTATACAATTATATCTTGATAACAAGGTCTGCTGTGAGGTTACCTCTCGATAGAGGATCCCTATTCCGCTAAACTGTATATACACTTTTTACACTGTATATACACTTTTAATTTAATTTAATCTATTTTCCTTTACTTTATATTTTATTGTGTGTTTTTTTCCCTACAAGGGACTAATAAATATTTATTATTTTTCATATTTTGTATATATGTCCCATACTGGCAACTCCTAGCCAATACTATGGACTATTCTATTCAGGGGTATTGAGACTGACGATTGGGAGGACCTGTTCTGTAATCCCTCTCTGTCAGCCTTTCTTTTTTCCATATTCAAATTCCACGGGTTATGCCCTTATACCCTGCAACCCCTACCAACCCCAATGTAGGATTGTATCTATTTATTTATTTATTCTCTTCCATTGGTGGCTGTGTCTTTTCTCAGTGGTGAAGATTGCATCATGTGCTCTGCATACTTGAGAAAATCAAAATGTCAGACAATTTGTGTACACGCATATATGATGACTACTCCTGAACATTTTTAAAATAAAACAAATTACAATGACCTAATTAACCTACTTTGTTACATATTTTGTTTTCAAAGATTGTATTGCTTTTTAAACAAATGAAAGAGAACACAGTGGGTGCAGGGATTCCATAACCAAACACCCAAAGAAAGATTGCAAAGGTTAAAGTCACTTTAAAAAACACAAAAAAACTATTACATTAATTAAACATATATTTAATGTCCTATTTAAAACTATAAAGTACCCCCTCTCCAGATATCATTTTTTATATTTTTTTTAAAGTTGCTTGACCAAAGTGTTTCAAATGTATCCAATCCCTCTGCCATGAAGTAGTCTTAAAGTACACTAATTGATGAGTTGAAATATCTGGTGATTTTATTATGCATAAACAGCCACTATAGGTGGAGTTAACGCTGCAAGGTAATTATTATAAAAAAACTGTGTTCAGTTCAGCTACTCTGGCTTTAACCCCTTAAGGACACATGACGTGTGTGACACGTCATAATTCCCTTTTATTCCAGAAGTTTGGTCCTTAAGGGGTTAAATTAGAAATGTACTTTGAATTCTGACTTCATTGAATAACCCTGATAAGCTAAATTCGTTTTGCATAATGTCAGAGTTAACATCTCGGTAGAAATCCCACATGGATACAATATGAAGAATGGTTTTCTTTTGCAACTGCCAATGCCATGCAAATGAACATAGAGTGTTTTAGGGCACATCCAAGAAAAATGCCAAAGCTGAACAGCTCTGAGGACGGTGGCACTATGAAATGTAAGGTATCCTTAGGGTAAGTTAACATTATTTGCTATTCTTCCAGGAAAACGGTTTCTAAATTAACATTTAACAATACCCGATTCCTTCGATCTACTAGGTGATAAGATGATGATCCCACCAGGTTCTCATTGACACTGATTACATCATAATAGAACACCAAAACGCTCTCTTGTGACCCATATATTAAAGAATACGATAAGGTGTAGTCTTTTTCAAGCTCCAAAATACAGGGAAATAGGCGATAAGTAATACAAGTGCCATGGGAAATAAAGGGCACCATTCATTTGTTTATGACAAATTTTCAATACGTTTACCATTTGTTGTCAGCTGGAGACAAGGCATTAAATTGATAAATTTAGATCTATCATTTCAAAGTCCACTGCCTGAGATATGTCCCACATGTTACACAATGTAATTAGACATCATTGATCTTAACCAAGGTTAATTAAACGTATACAGATCTATGAAAGCGATGGAGGTACTCAGGCTGGGTTTGGTGGGGAAATGGTAATAACTTATCTTGGTCAGAAGAACAGATTAAAGATTACATTTATTTTCTTTTGCAAACAATGGATCTTAATGACCCCCTGCCCACCATGAAAGGTTTAATATTAATATGTCCTTTAGAAAGATCCTGACAGTGACAAGTTCCAACAGTGTAACCTCATATCTTTAAAGGGACACTATAGTCACCAGAACAACTACAGCTTATTGAATTTGTTCTGGTGAGTAGAATCATTACCTTCAGGCTTTTTGCTGTAAATGCTGTCTGTTCAAGAAAATGCAGTGTTTACATTACATCCTAGTGATAACTTCACTGGCCACTCCTCAGATAGCTGTTAGAGATCAGCCATGGGTCATGGCTGCCTAAAATGCATCCAAACATTCAGTATCCCCTCCCTCTGAATGCAGACACTGAACGTTCCTCATAGAGATTCATAGAGATTCATTGATTCAATTAATCTCTATGAGGAGATGCTGATTGGCCAGGGCTGTGTTTGAATCATGCTGACTCTGCCGCTGATCTGCCTCTTTGTCAGTCTCAGTCAATCCTATGGGGAAGCATTGTGATTGGATCAGGCCACCACTTCTGATTATGTCAGCAGACAGCTTGTTTTTCTGAGGCAAACAGCATGCAGAGTTACAGCTTCAGGCTTGAATACAGTAAGATTTTACTATTTTTAGGGAGGCATGAGGAGCCCAGGGAGGTTAGATGGTGGTTTTTGTTTTTTTGAACACATGTTTGTGTTCCTGACCCTATAGTGATCCTTTAAGTATGAGACTGTCATTTCAAAAGTCAAATAACTAAATAGTGAATAGATCAACTGTGCCTTTTTAGTATTCAAATAATAACTGTTGTAATCATTAGTTCGTTTCTTTTTCACAACATGCTTCAAGCCATACCAGTGTCGGGTAACAAGGAGATTTGATCAAATAATGAAATGCTAAATGTTTGCAAGACTTCCTAGAGAGCTGACTTTGATAACTGTCTTCATTGTCTTCTAACGGACATATTATTATGATCTTATTATTATACACACATTCTCTAGAATCCTCGTATTGCATTTCCCTTTGTAGATGTTGCATTGCAGCATATATCAACAAAATAAGAGGCAAGACTAAAAATAATTATTTGATATAGACACAAAAAAAAAGAGATGGAAAAATAGTTATTTACTAAAGTGAGAATTGTTGGGAATTCAAAGTGAATTTCAGCTAATTCAGCTAATTCAGCTAAATTAACTCAGCTATACTTCCAGTTCAACTAATTCCCAATAATTCTCACTTTAGTAAATGACTCTGAAATATATAAAAACACAATGCTCAAGGCTCAAATACGTGAATCATTTAGTGTAAGGATGGATGGATATATAGACGGACAAATGTACAACTCTGTCTGCAGGTATATGTATGAACCAACATGTGGTATAGAAATAGTGATTATAAGCTCTATTTCAAAGAATACTCAAATAATACTCAAATAATACTCCTGCCTTTGTTGGTTGAAAATGGAAATTTTTGCATATGAAATGATCATACAGAGAGGCGTCAGAGTTGAAGATATTGCTATAAGCTATATCTATAAAGTAATCCCCAATACATTATTGTTACTCACGAAGTACCAAATTTGTAGTGCAGTCAATACTCACATAATGCACTGCAGATTTTTATGTCTCCACATAAAGGGTTCAATCTCACTCCCCCTTCCCTCTTTCCTTCTTTTTTCCCTTTTTCTTTCCCTTTAGACTTATTTCATCCTGTTTTTTTTTCTTTATCCCTTTATAGAGTGTTTATTTTAATATATATGTACAATAATGATATAATGACGTAATTATATTGTTATCCAATTAATTTGTACAAATTCGAATATTTTTTTATTCTTATGTTCATTATTGTACTTAACAGTATAATACGTATAGTTTTTTTATTGTATTATTATATGAAAAATACTTTTAGTAAAAAAATGTTTGAAAAGTAATTCACATGCGAATAGTGACTGGATAGATAATGCATGTTTACTAAACTTTTTCTCTGTTATATTTAATGGTGAAATTAAAATTACTATGGAAAAAGAGAAAGTGCGCTTATTCTGTGTATTTGATACTGAACACTGAACTTATGCGGCATAGGTATCTGAACACTATTATAAGGCAGAATAGATTTAACGTATCTATAGATTAATCAAATACAGAACTCCAATGATCCAATTCATTAAAATATGTCACATTACCCTGAAGGACTATTTTTAATAAAGGTCTTGAGTAGAAACTGTAGGAGTTGAGCAGTGTATATTCAGACTGCCAGACGAGCCTAGAGATGAGAAGAAATAATGACTGTCAAAATCAGTTTATCGTATTCTCCCAAGATTCGCTAGGAAGGAAAAATGATTTAATACGGGTGCATTAAATTGTAGATGGTCTACATATTGTATAATAAGCCATCGGACTATAAAACATTTGCAAGAGGTCAATGTTGCTTGGCTAAGGGATTTCTGTCTGTAAGATTAAATTATTTGCTGCTCTGAAAATTCACTTTGCACAAATTAAACGGTACAATGTGTATTTAACTGCTAAAATTGCAGTTAGACAAATGTTTATTACAGTCCTATTGTGGGTATTTAAAGAACCATGAAAATAGCACAGAAATGTTCAGTTAATGTATCTAGAAACATCTAATAAATAAAGTATATTAAGTATAAACTGTGGGTGCTATAGCATTCTCTTCAGATAAAATATAAATTATAGACATCTCTTAAAGGACAATTGTCACCTCAAAACTATATTTTAATGTAATATTCTTTTAATCTATTTTTTAAAGTAAATTGTTTGTTTTTAGTTTTTAAATGAAGCAAAAAAATAAGAAAACCTCATCCCTACTTTTAGTGTATGTCAGGATCCTTCAGCCATATACATGTATTTTTCAAACACTGTCTGACCCAAGAAGGAAGGATTCTGTCATATACTAAACTAAGTGATGAGCACTTGTCATTGTTGTGTTTACATGTACCATATCTCACTGCATAATAGTCACCACTGCATAATAGTCGCACCCTGGTTTTTCAGTCCAAAAATTGGTTCAAATTCTATTCATCACGTAATAGTCGCATAATTGACCATGGCTGTTTTTGTTGTTCTTCTTGAAAACTGATGGCGAATATCCTTCTGATCTTATACCAAAGAGAGGGTTTCTTACCTATCAGTTTATTGTATTTTAGTGCATTTTATCTATGTAATTAAGAAATTACAGGATTACAGGTATCAGGATTAGAGTTTACATAATGCATTAGAAAATATGTTATATTATGTTATTAGCAACTATAAATTTATCAGCAACTGAAGGAATTAGGCATATAAATCGAAAACCATTATGCGGTGAAATACTGTACTTTAAAAAAAATAATTTCTTATCAAATTTGATGAAAATCTTAATATAATAAAAAATGGTTTTGAGGTATGCAATTTTAAAATACTATATCTCAGTTACCAAAATAGGTCAGATAAACATTTTCGACTATGATTTTTATTAGTAACTGAGTACAAGGATATCTGTGCTGAAATTCCAAACAAAAAATATTAATCTGTTTGCATTAGAATTAATTCATTAAAATGGTTAATTAAAATGGAAATATCTCTTCAGCTGACAGTACTACTATAATCTTCAGGGCCAGAAAACCTTATGTACTGACTCTCTCAGGGTGAGATGCAATCCATGAAATAAGTAATTTTTCCCAAAAAGAAACGTACTACACCTATTGAATATTGTTTAGAATTGAAGGTTATGCAGTTTGCTGAGAAGGATTAAAACCCCTTGGGGAACTTAAGATCGTACTGGTTTGTGTGTCCCCCTTCTTCAATCTTCACATAGGAAAGGAGAATGGGGACAAGCAAATTAATAGTTCCGTGGTCCATGTCTAACCCAATGGACATAGGCAGATACCTAAGGTCGCCTTATAGATAATCCTGCTCTAACTAACAAACAAATAGCAATAGGTGCTCTTTAAAACCAGGTTTTATTCAAGTTAAATTATAAAAAAATTAAAACACTCCAAATGATTTACTGTAATTTATAATGATCCAAATGTGAACTTTATGTTAGAGGTCAAATAGCTGACCAGAAGAACATTGTAAATAAATCATTATCAAGAAATCTTTGTTTTAATGTACAAGAAAACACATGATTTCATGCAGCACACCAATATACATATAATGCACCTATTCGGTCAATGTTAATATTCATAGTCATATCAAATGACGTAATGACATGATATTTTTAAGAAAATCAAAATGACTGGCAAATGAACAGAGTAATTCTTAGTTCTCAACTTCCTTGGCAGTTCGACCTATGTGTCTTCACTCAATATGAAGTATTGCAGAAACCCTTATGGTCAGGTCACCTTTACTGTTCAGAAAGCTCTGGACTATGTAAGCTAACTCAATAACTCTGAACAAAAACACTACGGCAGAAGTTGAAAGGTTATTTAGAATATGAAATTTTTCCCATAGCATAGACAGACTACGAAAGAGTCATATGACTGACGAATGATGGGTTAGAAGCAAAAAGCCTTATTGTTTATTGTAACATTAAATATTTTAAGAATTTTTTAGAAATCATAGAAGATTTACTGAACATCCCGTTTTCAAAAAGAATCATGGTTACAGGTCGTTAAATTAAGACAAGTTAAAATGATGAGGTCCGAGAATATCTTGCATGCGAACAATGAGGAAAGAAATTACAGTAGTGTGCAGATCATCTTAATTTAAAGTTCAATGTTTTGGAAACGGAACAACAGCTTGATTATCAACATGTGATATCTGCATGTTAACCATGTCATTATGCTTTTATTTAGCTACCAGATGTTATACTGTCAAGGAAATAACAATCTCATCTCTGATATTTTCAGATACATTAAAGACTGCCGGCGAGCCATTAATGAAGAAAACCTCACCATTCCCTTCCTAAATCAAAAATACTTTTGCCAATATCATGATCAATGAAGAAGAGTACCTATACCTTAAGTTACATGTTTAGCAATCGCAATCTGGTAGTTGCTGTGTAATTGTCTCATCCAACGGACACAGTTGAGACAACAGCTGCTCCTGATACCACTGACACAAATAGCTTACTCATTGTCAATGATATGTTCACAGTGTACAGTCTAGTGCTGTAACAGTTACAACTGCTACTAATGCATATGCATGTTATTGTATCTATGTGATAGTGTATGGCACAGTCATGATCCATAGATTTGCATTCTGCAAAATGTACCACTGTGTTACAGTGTTTTGGGCTGTAATACGCTGCGTGGTATATTGCTTTGTGCGTTTCCACATAAAAGAGCCTTGGGCTGTGTTGACTTTACTAATGGTCTCAATAGAGGTCAAATGAACACCAATTATGGCACAAAATGGGCAGCTACCTTTCATTCAGCTGTAAATAAGAGTATAATAGATGCACAGAAGATACCAAATTATTTTAATAATTATATATTTGTTTGCAAAGGGTGTGTGTGCTGTGTGGATGGCATGGAAACAGGGTTGCCAGGTGGCCCACACAGCTTGCAACAACCAAGCACTAAACTTTTTCTACGAGGAGATGCTGATTGACCAGGGCTGTGTTTGACTTGTGCTGCCTCTGCCCCTGATCTGCCTCCTTGACAAGCTCAGTCAATTAAATGCTTTCCTATGGGTAAACATTGTGATTGGCTCATATTACCACTTCTTATGATGTCAGCCAAGCAGACAGATCAGGGGCAGAGCGGCAGCAGCTTCATTTAGGAGGGTGGGGCCAGGGGGGCTAGATGGTGTTTTTAACACTATAAGGCAGGAATATGTTTGTGTTCTTGACCCTATAGTAATTGAAAAAAAAACATGAAATTATTCTCACAAAACATCCCTACCTTACCTCAAACTGTGTTCCTTACATACAAAAGCCCACCTATACACACACACTGCCGCTTATATACACAATACAGCCCCTATTCACGGCACAACAACATGCACACAGCATAGCCCTCCACATAAACACACACACACTACAGTCCCTACACACACTTCAGTCCCAGAATCACACTACAGCCCCTACACACACAAACTACAGTACATACACACACACACACTACAAACGCTAGTCCATACACACACACAAACTCACACTACAGCCCCTAAACAAATTGCAGCCCCACAAATACACTACAGCCCCTACACACACACACACACACTCACACTAGAGCCCCTACACACACTACAGCCCCACAATTACACTCAACCCCTACACGCACACTACAGACCCTACACACGCACTGCAGCCCCTAGCCACAAATATTACACCACAAACACAACACAAACAAACCTAATTACACACACACTACACCAATAATACAACATAAGCAGACCTATTTAAATATATACTACACCACAAATAGCCTCCTCTACACACACTCAACCCCACAAGCAGCCACCAGATGCATGCACAATGTGCTATCCTGACCTAATCCCACTTTTGTCCTCCAGTATCCCACTTATACAGACACCAGGGACAATACACCATCAAACACAGCGCATGATGTCATTATATGCACTTGGGCTGAGCAACACACGGCCTCTTTCACATGCACAGTTGTGGAGTTCTGTTATAGTAAAGGGGCACTCTAGTCACAACAGTTTATTGTATTTATTTGATCCTTGATTAATATACATGTGTATATGCAAAATATACCAATAAATTATATTAATACAATACATAACATCTACATAATGAAGGCTTAGCACTGTTTACAGGATGAGAAGTATTAAATGAGGGTGTGACCTGGGAGGGGCGCTGTGAAGATTTTTCGAACAGGGCTCCTAAATGCCAATGTCGGCCCTGTTTGCGTGATCTTTAATCACTAGCATTTGCATAAGGTCATACATTTTTCCACTCCTTCACATTAAATTAATGTTTATATTTCACTGACTGCTACATAAAATTATTTTTATTATTATTATTGAGCACATTTGCTATTACAGAAAATCAATGATATCATCACTTTAAAACCTTAAAATGGATGTTAAAATAAGTGGTATTCTAATAACACGGAGGTCTCACTCACAACGTCTGTCTGCATCCATACAAGGATGTATTACTATAATCTCTCTGTAGTGAAATAGGCAGGCCAAAGGTAAAGTAGTTAGATTTGACCGCAAAATACGATATTTTAATAATCTGCTCTGATTTCTTTCCAAGCTAAACAATAGAATGACCCCCTTGTGGATATAATGTAAGGGAATGTAGCCAGGGACTTATCTCATTGGGATAAAATGTTTAACTACAGTATGAAGGAAAAGATCCACCGAATTCTCCACAGGAAGAAAAACATTCTTATCTCTTCATTTACTTTATGAAAAGATAAACTAATTTTTTTTTGTTTTGTTTTAGTGAACACAGCTGACTAGGTAAACTTATGATGGAAAAAACAATTAATTACAGACAATTTGAAGGTTGTTTTTATGGGAGATGGCTATTAATTATGCTAGTGTTGCAAGGCTTTTATCATTTGTATTTGCATTGTCGAACATAAACATATAAAATAAAATACTTGTGATGATATTGTTTGTTGCTATGGAGACTATGCTATAAATGAGTACTGTATATATTTAAATGAACGTACATCAAAGCCAGCCTTTAGGAAACCCAATCAGTTCATTAATTTATCCTGCACTCAGAACACGGAGGACCTACCACAAAGACAGAAGAAGTTATAGTTCTACCTGGCCTTATATGAGAGAGAGATGATAGAACTTCAGAGACTATTTGTCTATGTCAAGCAGCTGGTAAGCTGTCACAGCAATTTTTAGGTTGTCTTCAGTCAGTTCCATAATTGGCTTTCTTGCATCCACATGGGTGGATTTATTTTAAGGAACAGTGCAAGCACCATCAAAACTATAGTGTTATGTAGTTCATTGCAGTTAGTCACACCATGCTTTGATTTCTTACCTGGGGCCTTCTCAGTTCCGTACCCAATGCAGGAGATTCCTCATCTGAGGTAAACTCTGCAATGCAGGGGTAGGTCCGGCTGTTCACTCTCAGCCAATGAGAGCCTTAGCTCATACACAGAGCTTTCATCTCTCTGAAGGTTGTAGTGGAGGCAGGGAACGGTGCTCAGCAGACCCCAGGTAAGAAATTAAACCATTCTAAAACATTTTGACCACTTTCATTGGGAAAGTAGTCTTGCCTACTACAGCACACTATAATGTTATTATGCTTTGAGTGTTTAAAATGAATAATACAAGAGCACGATACATAGTGTGTGCACAATTACATTGTGCTAGCTGGTCTTACATGAATGGAATATTCTGTGTTTTATTTTGCATAGTATATTCCACTTTTGTGAATTATACATGGGGCAAATACTTGCATCGTATTCATATTGTCATACATGGTAATTAACTATAATCATGGTTAGTCGCAAATGTGATAATTTAATAAAATTTTACCGAAATAGCCAAATATACCTTTTATTTTCCGGTGCACCTTTTTTGAAAGGCATCTTTTTGGAGCATTTCTTTAAATAAAATGCTTCAAGTGTGAATATTTTTTTTAATTGGTTCTCAATTAAACATTTAATTACAAAATCAATTAATAAAAAAAATCCAAATACAGCCTATTTAAATCCTAGGTTTTATCACTAAACCATGGACACCTAAACAGGAAGTACATATGTTTGCAAGGTGCCATGCAACAAGACACACTGGAAAAATTGAGCCATTTTACTTTTTACCACTTTAGTAAAAGACTTTCATTTTATTATAATTTCTTTAGAAGAGACCCAGCAGCAGAACAATTGAGTTTAAATCTGTGATAGCAGATGTTACTATTATGTATTATGCTCACTCAAATTATTGTGTCCATATGTCAGGGAATTGTCTCTGTCATCTCCACGAACACGACCCTTAGTATGACTACACTTTTAGCCTTTGCATATGCTGCTAGACAGCATTGTGCTCTGCATTAAGGAAGACAAAACATTTGTTGATAGATTATTTCATTTAATTCCATTACATTTTGCTCAATACAAATTTCAGAACAGAAACAGAATTTCTAAACACTGACTCATAAGCAGTGTGTTCTTCAAGGCGCGTTTAGTAATCGTGAAAACTGGAGATCCAACAAACATCCATCAACAAACATGCAAAATGATTACAAACTATCCAACTAACTGACATTTTTTTATATTAAAATGACCACCTTCAAAGTATCAAAAATACAAAAAATTAAAATGCAGCATGTACTGCAAAATGCCAATTAACCACATGATATAGCCAGCTTTTTGTTCCTCGGTAAATGGGTTGTAATAAAATGCATATGGAGGCTTATACAGAATTATTTCTTATACCACAATGGTAAGTTTGAGAATGAAACACTCCCTAAACCTTACAATAAATTTAGCTTACCAGTCATCTGAATACTTCTTCTAAGGACACAGTATGTTGTGGCAAAATATAAAAAAAAAAAAAAAAAAAAAGACTTGTGCACTAATGCGTTTCAAGTGGCACGAACAAATCAAATTCTTTTTAATCTATGCCTGAACAAATCGTTCCACTTGGGATTTACCTGTGGAGTCTAACTCAATGAATAACATTCTGCAGGTAAATAGTGGATGGATCGATTCATTCGGGTGTAGATAAAAAGGAATTTGATTGGTCCGTACCACCTGAAAGGCATTTCTGCACAAGTCTATTCTTAATGTTTTGTGCATTTTGTATATAATATATATTATATTATTTTATACATAAATATAGCGGCTTATATTTTCTGGAAGCTTAAAAAAAGTCACTGGAGCAAGAGACAATGTTATTTAAAACCTCTGAAATGCTGGATAATTCATCACTGTTTAATCCATTTCCACGTGCGTTAAAGAACATTATTTGTTTCAATCCTTTCTTTTTTTTTTCTTAAAGACAAACACTTAGTCATATTCATGTATTGAAAAACGTAAAAAAAAAAAAAGGCAAAAGGTGAATATTTTAAGGGCATCTGTCATATCTCTAAAGTTTACACCAATGAGTAGGACATTTAAAAAAAAAAAAACATCAGTTATAACTTGTGACAAGGCACAGGCAGGGCAAATATTGTTTCATTTTTACTATACTCTATATGTTTTCTCTATGCTGACTGCCAGGTGCAAAAGACAGTGCTTATAACAATGATGGAGGTGCCCAGTTGCAAAATAAAGATTTCTATTTTTAATTACATTTTTTACACCACACAAGTAGATGTTTTTTTAAATCCCATTGTACAGTGCTATGGAATTTGCTGGCGCTATATAAATAATAAAATAAATAATATAGAGATAACTATACTCTCCTAAATGCCACAGTTGTTGTCAGTTACCAGTGACAGTTCTCCTTTAGTGGACTACGACTTCCTTTGCAAAAAATCATTTTCATGTTTGACGCACAATACGACCAATGGCAACTCTGTGAGCATGTACAAAAATGTTTGTGGAGGATCCTATACACTCAATGAATTTTCCGTCAATCCCAATGTGGTCTTGCATGCACACAAATACAACATGGCTTAATATGGCACGATTTTAACTGAAGATAACTCCCCCTCCCTACACCTACCATTGCTGCATTAATAATTTAAAGATTCTTCCAAACAATAAGTGATTTCCACTACACAGGGGAAAGTTTTTCTGCTACAAAAAATAATTTACAAAGGCGGTTGTATGTGGCTCAATGGAGATCAACTGAAAGCTGGAGAGGCAGCAATGTTTGAGTTCTATGTTTAAGAATGACACAGTTTAAGAATGACTGCAACACAGACTACAATAATAGCAATTGGAAGATTGCATATACTAAGCTCTACACAATCATTTGTCACTGCTGTCCTACTAAACAATAATATGTCCTAAAGATGAGATAGGAATTAAAGGATTATAAATAGTACTAATGACCCTCTAAGTGCTAGTTAAGCCCTGTGGTGATCTAAAGAATTCATCATCTTCTCTGCAAAAAAAAAAAAAGAATTAGCACGGAAAATGAGCTTATAAATGAACTTTGTATTGAAATTTTAAACGGTTAAAACTTAGCGTTAGAGTGGATTCTAACATCTGAAATATTGGCACTTTCCCAATAAACTGAAACTCAATAATGGACCATGAAATGTTATAGGAGAAGGAAATGAATGATCATTTTTTTTTGGATCCCTGTAATCCCATCACTGGTTGGCCAAGAGTTTGATTGATATCTATCCTGTCAGAAGGGCCCCATTAAATTATCGATTTCATGATCAATTCTCTTTCCTCTATATTACAACATAATGGAAATAAAGAATCATGTAATAACAATAATAAATACAATGGCTTCTTGCTCAAAATATTGACTATTTCTTTTTAGCCAAATAAATAAAAGAAGCCAAAAATTAAATAATTCTCAGTTCTTTAGTTGGTGTGCCCCTGTTGACTAAATGATCTTAATCTTTACACTGATGTATTTACTATGGCAGCAAACCAATCAGAGGCCATCTATTAAACACTCCCTAAAGGGTAGGCAATTATCATCTACCAAAATATGTAAAGTGGCTAGCACAAAGAACAAGTCAAGGTCAAGGATCACAGAAACAAGGTTAGGATTACATAGAACAAAGGTAGTCAGGCAAATTTAAAAGTTAAAAAAGGCATGTAAGTATAGAATATCTCACACTATTGGGTGTCTAGAAACCAGGACAGTGCAAGGAAACAGAAAAAACTAGGAAGTCAAACACCCAGTTTCAGGAAAATATTAGTCAGATTAAAGGATCACTATAGTGTCAGGAAAACAAATCAGTTTTCCTGACACTATAGTACCCTGAGGGTGCCCCCACCTTCAGGGTCCCTCTCCGGTGGATTAAAACCCCTTCAGTTACTCACCTTCTTCCACCGCCGGGCTCCCTTACTTCTCCTCCCCCGCCGACGCCAGCTCCCCCGTCTGACGTCAGCGGAGCGGAATGCGCATGCTCGGCAGTGCCGCACGCGCATTCAAAGTGTCCATAGGAAAGCATTTCTCAATGCTTTTCAATTGACGCTCTGCGTGATGGAGGCATTAAATACCTCCAGCATCGAAGATGCGCCTCTAGTGGCTGTCCAGAAGACAGCCACTAGAGGCTGGCTTAACCCCAAATGTAAACATAGCAGTTTACAGCAGACAGGGTTAACTCTAGAGGTACCTGGCACCCAGACCACTTCATTGAGCTGAAGTGGTCTGGGGAACGATAGTGTCCCTTTAACTAAGGTAGATATCATTTTTTTGTTGTTGCAGTACACAAGTACACTAGTACACTAATAGGTGCATTTTCACACTATAGCTCCATTTTATTGTTTAGCAAATATATAAAACATACATATAGAAGTATATTGTTTACACTTTCTCCTTCTTATCCTTTTGTTGGTCACTTCTCAGTAGATCTGTGAATAAATTCAACATTTAGTGGCTGTCACCTAACCTAACCATCAATCGTTTTTTTTCCACCTGTCTTTTTTTATTTTTTTTTGGCACCACGGACAGAACTCAGAATTATCAAATAAACAAAATGACATGTCCATTGTCCATTGTTCATTTCTTTTGTGATACATCCATACAGCATTTCAGAGTTGTGGAATTCTGAAGAATTGCTGATCGCCCTAATGTGAGATGAATTGTTTGAAACTGAATGCACAAGTCTATTGATCACTCTGAGAGCAAATCACAATATTGACATGCCTTAACTGACAGTTAAGGCAGGCCATTTCTGTGATTGGCTCAAAGGGTGATTGATCTGCCTTATGGGGTTATGGTACTTCAATGCAGTTATTTCTGTGATGACTCGGAAGTGACTGCAGCGATAATTGAGTCCTTCAAAGTCAGTCCATATGTGGTATGGAGCCCATCAGTAAGTACATAATGTTGTCTTAGGGGGTACTTAGGCTTATTCGATATTTGATTAGGACAATGTTTCCTAATGAAAGAGAAGTGAGTTTAAGAGTTATTATCCACAACCGTTTGAGACTCTACAAGGGTTACAGAGTATACTGTAGACTTGTGAAGGCCGAAAAAAGCCAAAAAAAAATTGGGGTCGGCAGAATTTCGTTCATGCCACTGTTTGGCTTAGCCAGATTTTGGTACCAGAAGAATTGAGGAAGCTAAAACTGCTGGTAAAATGGTGACTATTTAGACAAATGGAGGTCATTTAGTTGCTCCAATGGCCATTGGAGGGATGCCCGCCTGCCAACGTCAAGGCAGACCCCCCCTAAGCGGGTCCTAACACTGACCCTTCAGCCTGCTTCCTTGAGCCTCTGGCAAAGATATCTCTAATGAGACAGAAAGGGGTATTTTTTTATATACACCCCTTTACTTATTAACCCTTAATAGGAAACACATGGGATGGGTAGCAGCATTGTAACCAGGCTGTGTGATACAAAGTAAATACAAATACAAAAAGAGAAGTCCTGCGCTAAAGCAGCAAGGACTACAACACACATCAGCCCCAATATATAGTAAAAACCAAAGAAAAGAAAATGTTACTTGCGCTTTTTCCTTAATCCCTATGTATATTTAGACAAATAGAGGTCATTTAGTTGCTCCAATGGCCATTGGAGGGATGCCCGCCTGCCAACGTCAAGGCAGACCCCCCCTAAGCGGGTCCTAACACTGACCCTTCAGCCTGCTTCCTTGAGCCTCTGGCAAAGATATCTCTAATGAGACAGAAAGGGGTATTTTTTATATACACCCCTTTACTTATTAACCCTTAATAGGGAACACATGGGATGGGTAGCAGCATTGTAACCAGGCTGTGTGATACAAAGTAAATACAAATACAAAAAGAGAAGTCCTGCGCTAAAGCAGCAAGGACTACAACACACATCAGCCCCAATATATAGTAAAAACCAAAGAAAAGAAAATGTTACTTGCGCTTTTTCCTTAATCCCTATGTATATTTAGACAAATGGAGGTCATTTAGTTGCTCCAATGGCCATTGGAGGGATGCCCGCCTGCCAACGTCAAGGCAGACCCCCCCTAAGCGGGTCCTAACACTGACCCTTCAGCCTGCTTCCTTGAGCCTCTGGCAAAGATATCTCTAATGAGACAGAAAGGGGTATTTTTTATATACACCCCTTTACTTATTAACCCTTAATAGGGAACACATGGGATGGGTAGCAGCATTGTAACCAGGCTGTGTGATACAAAGTAAATACAAATACAAAAAGAGAAGTCCTGCGCTAAAGCAGCAAGGACTACAACACACATCAGCCCCAATATATAGTAAAAACCAAAGAAAAGAAAATGTTACTTGCGCTTTTTCCTTAATCCCTATGTATATTTAGACAAATGGAGGTCATTTAGTTGCTCCAATGGCCATTGGAGGGATGCCCGCCTGCCAACGTCAAGGCAGACCCCCCCTAAGCGGGTCCTAACACTGACCCTTCAGCCTGCTTCCTTGAGCCTCTGGCAAAGATATCTCTAATGAGACAGAAAGGGGTATTTTTTATATACACCCCTTTACTTATTAACCCTTAATAGGGAACACATGGGATGGGTAGCAGCATTGTAACCAGGCTGTGTGATACAAAGTAAATACAAATACAAAAAGAGAAGTCCTGCGCTAAAGCAGCAAGGACTACAACACACATCAGCCCCAATATATAGTAAAAACCAAAGAAAAGAAAATGTTACTTGCGCTTTTTCCTTAATCCCTATGTATATTTAGACAAATGGAGGTCATTTAGTTGCTCCAATGGCCATTGGAGGGATGCCCGCCTGCCAACGTCAAGGCAGACCCCCCCTAAGCGGGTCCTAACACTGACCCTTCAGCCTGCTTCCTTGAGCCTCTGGCAAAGATATCTCTAATGAGACAGAAAGGGGTATTTTTTATATACACCCCTTTACTTATTAACCCTTAATAGGGAACACATGGGATGGGTAGCAGCATTGTAACCAGGCTGTGTGATACAAAGTAAATACAAATACAAAAAGAGAAGTCCTGCGCTAAAGCAGCAAGGACTACAACACACATCAGCCCCAATATATAGTAAAAACCAAAGAAAAGAAAATGTTACTTGCGCTTTTTCCTTAATCCCTATGTATATTTAGACAAATGGAGGTCATTTAGTTGCTCCAATGGCCATTGGAGGGATGCCCGCCTGCCAACGTCAAGGCAGACCCCCCCTAAGCGGGTCCTAACACTGACCCTTCAGCCTGCTTCCTTGAGCCTCTGGCAAAGATATCTCTAATGAGACAGAAAGGGGTATTTTTTATATACACCCCTTTACTTATTAACCCTTAATAGGGAACACATGGGATGGGTAGCAGCATTGTAACCAGGCTGTGTGATACAAAGTAAATACAAATACAAAAAGAGAAGTCCTGCGCTAAAGCAGCAAGGACTACAACACACATCAGCCCCAATATATAGTAAAAACCAAAGAAAAGAAAATGTTACTTGCGCTTTTTCCTTAATCCCTATGTATATTTAGACAAATGGAGGTCATTTAGTTGCTCCAATGGCCATTGGAGGGATGCCCGCCTGCCAACGTCAAGGCAGACCCCCCCCTAAGCGGGTCCTAACACTGACCCTTCAGCCTGCTTCCTTGAACCTCTGGCAAAGATATCTCTAATGAGACAGAAAGGGGTATTTTTTATATACACCCCTTTACTTATTAACCCTTAATAGGGAACACATGGGATGGGTAGCAGCATTGTAACCAGGCTGTGTGATACAAAGTAAATACAAATACAAAAAGAGAAGTCCTGCGCTAAAGCAGCAAGGACTACAACACACATCAGCCCCAATATATAGTAAAAACCAAAGAAAAGAAAATGTTACTTGCGCTTTTTCCTTAATCCCTATGTATATTTAGACAAATGGAGGTCATTTAGTTGCTCCAATGGCCATTGGAGGGATGCCCGCCTGCCAACGTCAAGGCAGACCCCCCCTAAGCGGGTCCTAACACTGACCCTTCAGCCTGCTTCCTTGAGCCTCTGGCAAAGATATCTCTAATGAGACAGAAAGGGGTATTTTTTATATACACCCCTTTACTTATTAACCCTTAATAGGGAACACATGGGATGGGTAGCAGCATTGTAACCAGGCTGTGTGATACAAAGTAAATACAAATACAAAAAGAGAAGTCCTGCGCTAAAGCAGCAAGGACTACAACACACATCAGCCCCAATATATAGTAAAAACCAAAGAAAAGAAAATGTTACTTGCGCTTTTTCCTTAATCCCTATGTATATTTAGACAAATGGAGGTCATTTAGTTGCTCCAATGGCCATTGGAGGGATGCCCGCCTGCCAACGTCAAGGCAGACCCCCCCTAAGCGGGTCCTAACACTGACCCTTCAGCCTGCTTCCTTGAGCCTCTGGCAAAGATATCTCTAATGAGACAGAAAGGGGTATTTTTTATATACACCCCTTTACTTATTAACCCTTAATAGGGAACACATGGGATGGGTAGCAGCATTGTAACCAGGCTGTGTGATACAAAGTAAATACAAATACAAAAAGAGAAGTCCTGCGCTAAAGCAGCAAGGACTACAACACACATCAGCCCCAATATATAGTAAAAACCAAAGAAAAGAAAATGTTACTTGCGCTTTTTCCTTAATCCCTATGTATATTTAGACAAATGGAGGTCATTTAGTTGCTCCAATGGCCATTGGAGGGATGCCCGCCTGCCAACGTCAAGGCAGACCCCCCCCTAAGCGGGTCCTAACACTGACCCTTCAGCCTGCTTCCTTGAGCCTCTGGCAAAGATATCTCTAATGAGACAGAAAGGGGTATTTTTTATATACACCCCTTTACTTATTAACCCTTAATAGGGAACACATGGGATGGGTAGCAGCATTGTAACCAGGCTGTGTGATACAAAGTAAATACAAATACAAAAAGAGAAGTCCTGCGCTAAAGCAGCAAGGACTACAACACACATCAGCCCCAATATATAGTAAAAACCAAAGAAAAGAAAATGTTACTTGCGCTTTTTCCTTAATCCCTATGTATATTTAGACAAATGGAGGTCATTTAGTTGCTCCAATGGCCATTGGAGGGATGCCCGCCTGCCAACGTCAAGGCAGACCCCCCCTAAGCGGGTCCTAACACTGACCCTTCAGCCTGCTTCCTTAATAAGGGTTAATAAATAAAGGGGTGTATATAAAAAATACCCCTTTCTGTCTCATTAGAGATATCTTTGCCAGAGGCTCAAGGAAGCAGGCTGAAGGGTCAGTGTTAGGACCCGCTTAGGGGGGGTCTGCCTTGACGTTGGCAGGCGGGCATCCCTCCAATGGCCATTGGAGCAACTAAATGACCTCCATTTGTCTAAATATACATAGGGATTAAGGAAAAAGCGCAAGTAACATTTTCTTTTCTTTGGTTTTTACTATATATTGGGGCTGATGTGTGTTGTAGTCCTTGCTGCTTTAGCGCAGGACTTCTCTTTTTGTATTTGTAAAATGGTGACTATGACTGTGCTAATTTGCAAAAATTGCTACTATTGCCTGGCCTAATGGCTACTCAATATCAACCATTTTTGCAATGGCAAAATTAGTTTATTATATATCTATATTAAAAAAGTGAAAGTAATTACTTTGATAACAATTGATTGTAATTTATTTGCTATATTGTATTAATAAAACAAATTTGGAGGAGTAGTCATTTCAAATTCAAAACTGGGGATTTATCCAAATATGAAAGGAAAAAGTCAGTGAGCAATTGACCAATTTGCTTCAAATCAAAGACCATGTTAATAAGTCTGCACATCCAATATGTCATAAAAAATACATCAGCAAGGTTGCGCCTGATAACAAAAACTCCTTGAACAAATATATTCCACAATATGAGAAATATCTACAAGGAAATCAAAAGCGAAAGTTCAAATCTTCACCAGATAGGCTTGATTCTTATATTGCTTGTCTGTGGAGACAGAAAAGAAAAGTCAATAAGATCCACAATTTGATTCAGAAATGACCATTCGCACATTAAAGACTTTCAAATAAGCTCTAGTAGTACCAGCATACATCAGTATAATCCCCGTGTGTGGATATAGATCTGCTATGAGTCTTTCCTGTGGTTCCAGAAGGAAATATGCAATATAATAAGGGAAACTCCAATAGTACAATAATATAAATATGGATGAATAATGTGGGAAAAAAAGAACACTCACAAGGAGGGAGGTTATAGTTAAAGCTTATAGTATCAGGCATAGGGCAATGCAGTCCCCCCATACAGATATGTAGCTGTGACCAATACATATCCATAGGTGGGGGCTTTTTTTACATGCCTAAAATGGGTTGGTGCTTGGTGGATTTACTACTGTAATGTTATTGTTAAGAAACACTGCATAGTGCTTGTACACTTGCACAGCACACATTGGACTGAACACATTTCTTAAGAACTGTATATTGGTAACTTAGTCTCACAATAGGATCAACGACAAAATGGCACTCAGGTTTGTTTCAATCTAGGTAACTATCTAGGTAGATAGCATACAGCTAAATATAGTATCGCACTAGAATCAGCAATCCAGGCTAGGTAAGAGGAACCTTTTTTTTATTACTGAACACCACTATCCCCCAAAAAAGGTGTTTGTTTCTCCAAACAGTTAACAAAAAATTAAAGACTCACACTAGAACCCATGATAAAATGGCAATCTCCAATCGGACACTCAAAGTTGATTCAAGTGCCTGTTAGTTGCTAGCAAGCTAGATACTGCAGCAAGCAAAACCTGCAGGGTTATTCACTAAAGAGAATTTCAAATTTATCGGACTGAAAAAACAATCTTAGTCAGCTATGCTTTTAGTCTGGCTACTCTGGCATTAAATGTAAAATTCACTTTGAATTATAACTTCCCTTATAGTCTCACACTAGAATCAATGACTCTGGCTCTCCCGCTCCCCATGACTCAGACTCTCCCACTCCCAATGACTTAGGATTTCCTTCTACCACCATTCCACAGCCTCTTCTCATATCTATCCCATTTTTTTTGTTGTTGCTTAGAACGGTACTGCGAATAATGAAATGAAACAAGCATGTGCAGGCTTGCGCAAGACAGTTTCCCCAAATGTCTGGCATGTGGGGGCTCAGAAGCTGGAATTTCTGCTGCTCAACTGATCGAGCCGAATTTTGCCAAAGTGCAATTCAGCCTGAAATTAATCTCAAAGTCTAGAATACTGCTCTATCATTTGTGTGATGATGTACCACTAAAATGCCACTATATAAACTAGGACATATAACTTGTAACATTTTATAATCAGAATAAAATGTGATCTATTTGCTTATTCTCTAAAAATCTGTAGTCTCTTTATCTTACATCCTTTGTCTCTTCTTTAAAGAGAAACTGCCAGTTCTCTGGAATTTTCACAGATTAATAAAATGTTTAAAATGACCAATTTTCATGTGTTATCCTTTTCTTCATGTGATTTTCCATTGTCTTTAAAATTTATATTAAAGGTTTAGCAAATGGCATCATAATCTAGATCAGTGGTCAGCAATCTAGGGCATTTGTGCCATGCACGGCATGGTGCTTGAGGTAACTTTGCACTCAAGGCTTCCAGAGCCAATCAGGAGTCTCAGTAGGACTTCAGATATTTGATAGTACAAACCAAGCAGTGATCGCCTTTTTTTTGAAGTATTACATTTGGAATTTGGTGCTGAACCCGGATCTGGTTGCACCCTGGTTCTAAGGTTGGAGGACTGAGTGCAGTTCCTGTGTTACATTGAGAACATTTGATTTAGTGGCATGTCACAAATAATAGTGTCTTCGATAGACACAAATGAAGGAAAGCTCTCGTGTTAAAATTTTTGTTATAAAGAAGGTGGTCCCGGCAGATGGGGTGACAAAACTGGTTAATAAATAAGTAGTAGGCACTCAATATTTTTCAAGTAGTGGACTTTAATAAGAACATCCATGCAACTGTGACAAAGTTTGATAAAGGTCACATTGTGTGGTCAAAACATTGTCACGGTTGCATGACTAAAAGTATCTTGAGTGTCTGAAACTTAATTTTTTACCAGTGATATTATTGGTTTTGCCACCCTACCAGCATGGAGTTCCTGCTTTATAACCGAAATTATAAAGAAACATTTTCTGTCTCTACAAATGTTTTACCACTAATATAGGGGCATCACTATGAGGCTTTTTTTGAAACAGTAAGGCCAGCAGTAATATAAAATATTGTTCTATATTTAGATTGTTCAATTCTTTAGTTTAATTGGTAGAAAGAAATTATTGATTCAGTACCTTTTCCCAAATTCTGAACTCATTGGCGTAAGGATAAATAGCTGGCATCAGTTATAAACATATGCAAAATAAGTTTATTAAACTAGACCAACAAAACATAAAAAGTCGGTATTTATTTGCTGTTCACATACATGACATCAGGTTCTTCCATGTTTCTAACACCAAATAAAGGTTTACCAATACCAACCTGCAACTCCGACAGGACCGTCTTTTCCTTTATATGGAACACTTGGCGTCACTCAGCAACATTTGTTGTAAAGTCAAGAACATGAGCCAATTTGGAAAGACCAGCAGATTTCATGCTTTTTATGTGCTCTTGTTAAAAGTCCAGTAAAAGGTAGATTTGTTGGTCTTTAGCGAACGTTTGAGTTAGCGGAATGTCACTAATAATACACATCCATTAACTTTATTTTATGACCGTTTATATTTAACGTCTGACTTCAAATAGCTCCAGTTTATTTTATAAGCTAGAATACAGTCTTTTATGCTGTAGCTGCCCAATAATGGGAATACTTGTCAACGTAGCTGAAAGTCAATCAAATCACAACGGATCAGTTTAAAGAAACATTGGTATTGCACTGTGCAGATGAAAATACCTTCTCAAAAATGTTTTATATCTGACTAATTTAAGAATAATTAGAATAAAATATCTACCAAAAGGAAATGGTTAGCTATTACTAAGTAAACTTTGCTATATGTGTGTATACACACCTGTAGATTCTTCTTCTTATTATTATTATTAATATTATGTATATAGCGACAACAGATTCTACAGCACCAGGGCCGGATTAACATAGGGGCTGATGGAGCTGCCGCTCCAGGCCCAGGCCCATGGAATAGGCCCATTAAAAAAAAAAAAAAAATCTATATATATAATTTTTTTTTTTTTACACACTACTCTTAGGTTTGCCACCTGACTGGTATTTTACTGGCACAGCCAATATTTGAGGCTGAGTAATACTGAGTAATACTGGCAATACAAAGGCAGGTATTTTTCTCAGTATAAACGGAGATTACTCTGCAATACCACCACCAGCCAGTAGGGGTCACTGTGTGTGGAGAGAGGCAGGGATAGGAAGTTACAGCATATCTCTGCCTCTCTCTACTACTCACTGATCCGTGGGGGAGCAGCTACACAGCACAGAGAGTCCAGACAGCAGCTCTACAGCTCAGGTAAGTGAGGGATGGAGGGAAAGGCAGCAGGAAGACATGGGGACACAGACATTAGGGGACACATGGGGACACTGACACTAGGGGACACTGGGAAACCTGGGGACAAAGATACTTGGGGACACTGGAAAACATAGCGACACTGAGACACTGTGAGACATGAGGATGCTGAGACACATGGGGACGCTGTGAGACATAGGGACATTGGGACACTGAAACACTAGGGACACTGCCCCATGTCTCCCAGTGTCCCCATGTCTCCCAGCCAGTGCCCCCAAGCCTCCCAGTGTCTGTGTCCCCATGTCTCCCAGTGTTTCCAAATGTGTGTCCCCATGTCTTCCAGTATCCCCATGTCTATGTCCACAAGTGCCCCATGTCTCCCAGTGCCCCCTAGTCTCCCAGTGTCTGTGTTTCCATGTCTTTTAGGGTCCCTAGTGTCGTAGTGTCCCCATGTCTCCCAGTGTCTGTGTCCCCATGTATCTGTGTCCTTAGTGTCTAAATGTCCCCATTTCTCCCAGTGTCCCCAAATGTCTGTGTCTCCATGTCTCCCAATGTCCCAGTATCTGTATTCACAAGTGCTCCCATGTCTCCCAGTGTTCGCGGGTCTTTGTGTCCCCATGTCTCACTGTGTCCCCTAGAATCCTAGTGACATGGGGACACTTAGGGGAAATGGGGACATTGGGAGACTAGGGAACTGGGTGACATGGGGACAATGACACCATGATACATTGGTACACACTGAGAAATGGGGAGACTTGCGAGACTGAGACACTGGGAGACAGGGAGACACTGGGAGCAATTTATCTATACAGCAGAATCAAACTGTGAGTAGGAACACTATAGGGTCAGGAACACAATCATGTATTTCTGACCCTATTATGTGAAAACCACCTTCTAGCCCCCCTGGCCCTCTCTTGCCTCCTTAAATATAGTAAAATCTTACTTGTATTAAAGTCTTTAGCTGCTGGCTCTGCCTCTGAACTGCCTCTGTCTGCTGACATAATCAGAAGTGGTGGTCTGAGCAAATTACAATGCTTCCCCATAGGATTGGCTGAGACTGTCAACTAGGCAGATAAGATAGACAATAAAAATAGTTTAGTTAATGCTGACTTTGGTTTCTCTAACACTGTGGCATGTCCCCTTTCTTCTACACTCACTACATACACTACACTCACTACATACACCTTTACTCTGTCCCAGACTATATACCAGGAACTTCTGCCTGCTAGCAAGAAGGTAAGGAGACAAGTGGACATGTGAGTACTCGGGGACAGTCCTTAGAAAGCGTGGAGTAGGAGCATCGTTTGATGCATTTATGTCAAGTTCAGGGTGCTGCCTGCATAGTATGCCCTTAGTTGGACAGCCTGTATGATTGGCAGGCAGCCTGACATGCATTCATGCCAGGCTGGCCTTCCAATTCTTTGGACAAACATGCCCCCTTTTTGGGCATGTTCATCCCTTTTGGCAGGTCTGGTCACGTGATTCGCGTCAGTGGCACACCCTTTTAACCTGCCCATTGACTTCCTGCTTCACTGGACACTGCTGTTAGGGGATATGGATTTACTTGAAAGATGAAAGCATAAATTAGAGAGAGTATCTGTTTTTCGTTTAGCTGCATCCTTTCATAGAGTATTAGCATAGAGTATTAGCATAGAGTATGTGTTTTCGTAAAACTGCATCCTTTCCCTCCAACACCATCTCCATCAGATACATGACGCTTGGGAGGTATGGTTGTTTCAGTGTTTTTGGTCGATAAGATTCTGTAATTAGGCCCATCATAATTGTCAGCTCCAGGCCCACTGGGCTCTTAATCTGGCCCTGTACAGCACTGTACAATGGGTGGACTAACAGCCAAGTATTTGTAACCAGACGATTCGGACGCAACGAAACAGAGGCGTTAAGGGCCCTGCTCAATAAGCTTACATGCTAGAGGGAGTGGGGTATAGTGACACAAAAGTTAAGGGAAGGAGTAGAGAAGTATATTGGTAGAATAGTATTCACTGAAGGCTTTGTTTTTTAATGACAGTCGCAGGAAACAGTTTAATTGATACACTTTCGTGAAGAAGTGAGTTTTCAATGATTTTTTTTAAAGAGTAAAGACCAGGTGAGAGTTTAACAGAGAAGGGAAGGGAATTGTGCAGCTATAGAGAAGTCTTGAAGGTGAGCATCAGAGGTGGGAGTAAGAATAGAGGATAGATGTAGGTCTTCGGCAGAGGGTAGGAGCCTAGGAAGGACATACTTGTGTATTAGGGAGGATAGGGATTTTGAGATTTGTAAGAAAGAATCAGAATTTTGTATTGAGCCCTATATCTTACGGGAAGCCAATGCAGGTACTGACAGAGGAATGAGGAGTGGGACCCAAAAATAGACACTAACATTTCACAAAACAGTCCAAGGTATAAAATACTCCACAGACAGTGTAAGAAGTTACAGAAGCTCCTCTCACTACACCACTACTATGATACCTGGAGAATATCCCACACCTCGGAGCGGGAGTATACCCACTTCTCCCACGTACATAACATACTCGAGGATAGACGGGTTTCTCATACATGGACAGGAACTTAATCAAATCACCGACTGTGACATAGGACAGATTACCTGGTCAGACCACGCACCGATCACGTTGTCGGTAAGGGATCAATATATTACTATAAGCACTGCAGCCCGTGGAGGCTGAATGCTTCCTTGCTGAATGACCCGACATTTAAGAAAGAGGTAGAGGAGGCATTGAATAATTACTTCACAGAGAACGCAACCCCAGGAATATCTCAGGGCACATTATGGGCAGCACACAAATCCATAGTCAGAGGTATCTTTATTAGAAGGGCATCATACCTACACAGAAAATCCTCAGCCCAGACCACGCAATGGAAGAGAGAACTGTATCAAGAGAGAACACACAAAACCAAATCTCCCCATCTATTGAGCTAAAATTGCAAATTTCCAACATTACGAACAAACTACACCAAAAGGCGATAGAACAGACAGGTTACATGCTCCAGAGCTTAAAAATAAATCACTACACGCAGGGGAACAAAGCTAGCAAACTACTGGCTAGGAGACTGCAAGAACGTAGGGCAAACCAAAAAATAGCTTTTCTTGTATCCCGTACGGGAGAGAAGAAAATGATACCTACAGACATATTCAATGAATTTGCCAACTACTACGCCGACTTGTACAACATAAACAAACATGACACCACGTTTCAGCCCACGACGGAACACATAAATGCATATCTAGATACCGTTGACCTCCCGAAAATCACGACCCAACAGGTGACAGATCTCATTAGACCCATCACAGAGGAAGAAATCCATACCATAATAAGAAAACTACTAAAGGGCAAAGCCCCAGGCCCAGATGGACTAGATAACACCTATTATAAACAATTCCACCATATACTGACACCCCACCTAGTGCACACATTCACAGAGGCAACCACCACGCAGAAACTACCACAAGACACACTACTGGCCCACATCATAACGTTACAGAAACCAGGGAAGCCGCCCACCAACCCTCAGAATTTTAGACCCATCTCCCTGATCAATACGGACGCGAAAATATTCGCCAAGCTATTCGCGATGAGACTGAGCGCTCTTCTCCCCCAGATAATCCATAAAGACCAAGTAGGGTTTGTGTTAGGGAGACAGGGGGCGGATAATACGCGCAAGGTATTGAATATACTGCACAGTTTACCCAGACTACACAAAGGAGGAGGTGTTGACATCTCCCTAGACGCCGAAAAGGCATTTGACCGCCTGCACTGGCATTCCTGGAGGCAGTCATGAAAAAATTTGGAGTGCCAGGAGAATTTAGAGCAGCGGTCAAAGAGTTATATAGTGCCCCGACAGCCCAGGTGCTTAACGCGGGCTTTCTATCAAACCCATTTAGTATCTCAAATGGCATAAGGCAGGGTTGTCCTCTGTCCCCTTTGCTGTACGTTCTGGCTTTAGAGCCACTGGCATCAAAGATTAGACGACATGACTCCATACATGGAGTACGCATTGGGGAAAAGGAATACAAAGCCAATCTTTTTGCGGACGACGTGCTCCTGACCCTAACGCAACTGCTGATTTCATTGCTGCACCTACTGACGGTAATAAAGGAATATGGGGACAGCTCATATTACAAACTGAACGTGACACAAAACCCAGGCCATGGGGATTGGGATACCTAACGACATATTACAGGTGTTGCGGTAGAAGTTTGTAATGGACTGGAGGACAGAAAGTGTTTCTTTCCTGGGAATTAAGTTAACAAAGACGATAGGGGGACTATTCAAGGCCAATTACGAAGCCCTGCAAAAAGAGGTAGAGACCAGTTTGGCCTCATGGGGAGATAAATACCTCTCCTGGCTGGGAAGGATGGCAGCATTTAAAATGTCTATCCTCCCCAAACTACAATACTTATTTAGAACACTGCAAATCGACCTGCCAGCCTCCTACTTAAACAAAACACAGCCGTTGCTTACTAAATTCATATGGGCACAGTGAGAATAGCTGCCAAACACCTGTATAAACCCACTCACCAAGGGGGCCTAGCCCTACCTAACATCAAACTCTATTACCAGGCCACACTACTAGCCCCAGTGTTAGGGATACAATCTCCATCCCCCACCCTGCAATGGCTAGAAATAGAAGACCATTGGCTTCAGGGGACAGACCTCCGCAGATTGTTATGGGTACCTAAAACAATGCGCCCCAACCAACCTAATATCCTACCCACCACAAAAACATTGCTGACGACTTGGGACAGAACACATAAGACAATGATCTCTATGTCACCATGGTCACCGGCAACACCATTACCATGCCTACATGTAGCGAATAACACATTTGACTATAGAGAATGGACAAAGAGAGGATGCACGCATGTAAGAGACCTCCTGGAAGCACAAAAACTACTACCGTTCCCCACCATCCAGGAAAAATTCAATATGCCCCCCAAATTGATGTTCCCATACCTTCAGCTGAAATCCATGCTAGGGGCCCAAACAACCATAGTGGAGGGGGAGAACACACTCACGGAGCTTGAGAGAACTTGTTTGAACCCAAAGCAGAAGAGGGGGGTGATCTCCATGTGCTACTCTCTCCTAAATGTAGGCAATCCAGTACACCTAGACAGATTCAGTGAAGCTTGGCAGGCAGACCTAGGGAAGCATTTTGATGCAACCCAATGGATAAATGCAACCACGGCACACAGAGGAAGGACAACATGCACATCACACCTAGAGCTAATGCGCAAGATATACTACAGTTGGTACATAGTGCCGGTGAGACTGGCAAAAATCTATCCAGGAACATCGGCCAAGTGCTGGAGGTGTGGGGAGTCAGAGGGTACGATGTACCACATATGGTGGTCTTGTGGGGTACTTCGACCTTATTGGGAGATGGTAGAAAGTATGCTTAATGAGGCAATAGATGTTAACATTACACTCACCCCAGAAACGAGCCTACTGTTCATGGGCATGAACAGATTCCAGGGAAGCGAAGCAATTCTAGTCTTCCACACCCTAATTGCGGCACTGACGCTCATAGCCAGAGAATGGAAGACAGACACAGCACCGACAAAACTAGCCCTGACAAGGCAAATTACCACCAACCTACACTATGAACTCACAGCCAGGAAAAAATCAGGGCAACACGCGCAGGTTTCAGGAAGCGAACATTAGGTGGGAAGGCTTAAATATGTCCAGGGAGATCAGGAACAGAGACTAACCCAAGTGACACAGACCCAGCCCACCACGAAAAATCTTTAAGGCCAAAGCAAAAGAGACCCCCACAAGATTAAGGGGAGTCCAGGGAATTGGACCCCTTGGGGACGAACGTGAATAAGCAGGAGTCCCCAGACAAACAAGAGGATTGCAGGAAAGTAACACAAACATGGAATGAATAGCACAATACCGGTAGGGTGAGCGGGCATACCACAATCTCTCTCCCCCTCCCCCCCCCTCCAGTTGGTATCCTCCTTCACCCCCCCCCCCCCTCCTATAAGAACGTTCATCTGGCACAAGAGTAAACATACATCTAGTACAGGGATGACACTAAAGGGAGACCGAAGGGCATCTGAGCAGGTCCCAGAACTGGGGCAAGAGAGCGAGGCGAATGCAGACAATGTGGAAAACTATGCCCTTGTGAAATTGTGTACAATGTATTATGTAAAGCTGGATGACATGTAAATCAAGTTTATGTGATGTTTACTCCCCCCTTCCCTTTCTTCCTTCTGTATCCCAAGTTTGGGAAGAAAAAGAGAAAATAAAAATTGTCAAATTGAAAAAATAAAAAATTCGTTTTTTGCATTTTTCACACACAAATAAATATTAACGCTAACTTTAGCCACTGTTTGTGGCTACTATAAAAGGCTGGACATACCCCATCTGTAATACATTGGGTTGTCTACTTTTGCAGATGGTATGTCATCATGGGGGTAATTCTCATTCCTGGGCTACCATACGATTTCAAAGGCAACATAACCAGTGTGACAGAAATACCTCTGCCAAGTGTTCTTGGAGGGGCCTGCTTGCCAGGCTTCTGCCAAAAGACCACAGGCCAGGTCAGCGACTGTAAAGACCCATATTTCTATTTTCCCTGGTTCGTCTGCTTCTGCACTTTCCATTCGAGCGCATAGAACTGAACGCTAGCTCCCTGGCGGCTGTTCGCATGGACCAAAAATGTGAATATTCTTCAGGGGGACTTAGCCGCAAACGCCCTTGAACTATTTTCGGCATGAAGACTTTTTGCTCTCAGTTTTTTTTTATTTTAACAGTTGCGACGGGTATTATGAATTTGTATTTGCCATTTTTGGGGGGCTGAAGAAAGAAAAGAAAAGAAGAAAGAAAAGAAAAGAAGAAAGAAGATATCTAATTATGACATTTTATTTTACAGGGTTAGTTTATTGGCACCCCCCTCACTATTATTAGGGTGAGGGGGTAATTAGGGTATTTTTATTGGGGGTGACTAGGGGCTTGGGGACCCCTAGTTACTTTATTATTTGTGGTCCCCACCCATTTAACATCCCTTTTATCAATATGGGGGTCATAGTGAACCCCATACTGATTTATAATTAGTTTTAAATGTCAGCAAGCAGCCACTGGCTACTCGCTTTTTAGGCAACATGCCCCTACTCCTCCCTTTCATTAATATGCTCCTACTCCTCCCTTTTATTAATATGGTGGTCGTAGTGACCCCTATAGTTTTTAATGGGGGGGAGAGGGGGTGACGGCTTCCACTCTATTTAACCCTGTAACTTTTTATGACACTCTAAAACCTGTATGTGTGGGGTACTGTTTTACTCTGGAGAGTCTGCTGGACACAAATATTAGTGTTTCAAAGCAGTAAAACATATAACAGCAATGATATTGTCAGTGAAAGTGACTTTTTTTGCATTTTTCACACACAAACTGAACTTTCACTGATGATCTAATTGTTGTGATACATTTTACTGTTTTGAAACACTAATATAACAGTATCCCCCATGTACAGGTTTTAGAGTGTTTTGAAAGTTACAGGGTCAAATATAAGGGTCACATTTTTTTACATTGAAAATTGGCAGGTTGGTTATGTTGCCTTTTTTGAGAGCGTATGGTAGCCCAGGAATGAGAATTACCCCCATGATGGCACATCATTTGCAAAAGAAGACAACCCAAGGTATTGCAAATGGGGTATGTTCAGTCTTTTTAGTAGCCACTTAGTCACAAACACTGGCCAAAATATAGCGTTCATAATAGTTTTTTTTTTTTTTTAAACACACAAACAAATATAAATGCTAACTTTGGACACTGTTTGTGACTAAGTGGCTACTAAAAAGACTGGACACACCTAATATTGAATACCCTGGGTTGTCTACTTTAAAAAATATGTATATGTGAGGTGTGATTCAGAGAGTTATGACAGATAGTGTTACAATGTCACTGTTGATACATTTTAAAAAATATCTATTTTGAAGCAGCAATGTCCTCCTTGTACTTATAGCCCTATAACTTGCAAAAAAAAAAGCATGTACACACTGGGTGTTCTTAAACTCAGGACAAAATTTTTTATCTATTAAAAGCAGTTGTTTTTCATTAGCTTTTGTAGATAAGTAAAAGATTTTTCAAGTAAAAGTCAAAAAACATGTATTTTTTTTTCAATTTTTCACCATATTTTATTATTTTTTTAAAGTAAATTATACAACATAATACAAATAATGGTATGTAAAGAAAGCCATTCTTGTCCTGAAAAAAAACAATATATAATTTGTATGGGAACAGTAAATGAGAGAGTAGAAGATTACAGCTAAACACAAAGACAACAAAAATGTTAAAACAGCTCTGGTCCTTAAAGGACCATTCTAGTGCCAGGAAAACATACTCGTTTTCCTGGCACTAGAGTGCCCTGAGGGTGCCCCCACCCTCAGGGACCCACTCCCGCCGGGCTCTGGGGGGAGGAAGGGGTTAAACTTACCTCTTTCTCCAGCGCCGGGCGGGGAGCTTTCCTCCTCCTCTCCTTCTTCCTTGCGACGTCATCAGCTGAATGCGCATGCGCGGCAGGAGCCGCGCTCACAATCAGCCGGTCGCATAGGAAAGCATTTACAATGCTTTCCTATGGACGCTTGCATGCTCTCACTGTGATTTTCACAGTAAGAATCACGCAAGCGCCTCTAGCGGCTGTCAGTCAGACAGCCACTAGAGGTTTTGGAGGCTGGATTAACCCTCAGTATAAACATAGCAGTTTCTCTGAAACTGCTATGTTTATAAAAAAAAAAGGGTTAATCCTAGAGGGACCTGGCACCCAGACCACCTCATTAAGCTGAAGTGGTCTGGGTGCCTAGAATGGTCCTTTAACGTACAACATGGCCAAAACAGTCGGGTCCTGAAGGGGTTAAATCATATGGGTTAACATCCTCTAGTCCTTCAACTGTTTTCAGAACAACTTTGGATCTGACAGTCTTGTCTGTTTTTTTTGTTTGTTTATTTGTTTTTTCAGGTCCAATCTTTAGATCTCACTCTGGCTAATTAACTTGTTAAGTTTGAAGTCTGAAGTGTGAATCACCAGGAGCGCAAGATCAATTGTGAAGTGTGACTCGTCAGGAGTTCAAAATCAATTCAACATGAATTTACCATTTTCGGTCAAAATGGACTGGAATGAAACCGTAACTGAATTGAACAATTTAAATTCACCTATTTAAACTTATTAAATAGCCCAGGGTCAGGCAACCTTTGTCACTCCAGATGTTGTGGACTACATCTTCCATAATGCTCTTACAGCCATAATGCATACAAGGCATCAGGGGAGATGTAGTCCAGAAGATTTGGAGTGCCGAAGGTTGCATACCCCTGAGATGGTCTATATGTGTTTTCTGAATTTTCTCTGTAGCACTGTATGACACTTGTACTTGGGGTTGAAATTCAAACTTCTGTTAATGTTTTTATATATTTACATATCTATCATCGGAGGATAAAGAGGCACCTATCAAAATGGCTCAAGAAGATAAATTAACCTCTTTAAGGAAATGGTCATCTGGTCTAGCTCCAGTGTGATAAACATTATCATACTTGTGTTTTCACTTTGGAACCCAACACATTATTTTTTATAAAAAAACAAAGAAAATTCTTCCTTGCGCACTATCCCAAATCCACATGCATATTTAAATAGCTGGAGGTTTTTTAGTATCACTCCATTGGCCATTAAAGTGTAAGCTCACCTGCCACATCAAGGTAAAACCTCTTAGGTGTATCCTACGCTAACAATTTACCTGCTGCCCAGGAGTACTGAGAGTCTGAGGGCGGGGCTTAATTTTGTATATTATTTTTGATAATTTACTTTGCTATTATAAATCTTAGTGAATTCAATTTTCTTTCTTTTTTTTTCTTTTGAAAACACTTGATTTTAAGGCAATCTTAAGATCAAAGCTATATGTTCAATTATTGAAACCAGTAAGTAAAATACATGATTTGTATCCTGATCTAATTTCTAATTAAATATAAATAGAGAGTAAAGGATATGCAGGGTATGATCACAAATGATGATGACTGCGTGACATTCACCTTGTCATTTTAAACCACATTTGCATGACTTCAAGTGCTCTATAATGGGAAACATCTTCATATCGTAGACTAGGATCATATAATCCTAGAACGCAGTTACCAACGTCCTCAGATTTGAAATAGTTTTTGTCTCCAACATCTTTGCAAATCATAAGTTTATTCTGATGTTATCCATACTGAACATAGCTTTGGGCATTTTATTTCTGTGATCACCCAACCCTCTTCATGTCATGTTGCAGGTATGAGTGAATCTAATCCAGTTTCACCGTTGAAGCAAACAGTTATTGAAGTGCAGGCCTGTGAAATGTGTATTAGCTCTGGCAATAGAATTAGGCTATAAACGATATCAGTACACTGGATCAGTAGGCTTTCTTTTGTTTAGATTCAAGAACAAAACAAGATGTTTCCTCTGGAATTTGGAGGTCCTTTCTTATAACTTTGCCAGGTTCCTAATATAGTCGTAAGATCGCCTGCATCTGAGTAGTGAGAGAACCACTTTGTGTAAATATTTGGACAAGTCTGGTCAAATTATAAGCAAATTTAATGTCAAAGCCTGCTCAGGGAATATGTTAGAGATACAATTGCTTCAGAAGCCAGCATTGCTATTTTTATTGCAATTAATTTGTTCATCTAGTTTATTGTTTTGTCTTCCTCACAGCGAATTTCTTTATGGAAAAAAATAATCTGTCACTGACATTCTGTAACAGGATAGATAAATCTATAGATAGATAGATAGATAGATAGATAGATAGATAGATAGATAGAGAATATAATTAACCCATTCATGACAGGGGTTTAACAAATATATTGGCCAAGTATTGGGGAAACCAGGGTGCAAGATTTCTTTTGTGCCGTGTGGTTATAGCCCTTTGTCTTGTGCATGCTTCTTAACCACCCTCTTGCTCATTGTGTGCCTTTTAACCCATTCTAACATGCTAAAGAGCAGACAGGAATTACCATCCTCATTTGTATAAGTTTGGATTGTCTGTGAGATGTAATGTTTGTGCTGTGCTGGTGGACTCAAAGCTGCAGCAAAGTCTAAGGCTCCGCGGAGTTCCTGAAGACATCGCAGAAGCGGAGGTTCCTCACTATCTTAGAAGGCTAGTAAGCGCTATGCTCTCACCTTCCAAGGCTAAAGCCATACAGTTTGACCACTACCACAGGGTCCCTAAGTAACCCAAAGCTCCAGCCAAGTTTCCAGTTGCTTCAAAGCAAACAGCGTATACAAGCTTGCAGTCGTGACTCACCTACCTACCATTTTGAAGGCTCAGACCTATCCTTCTTTAACAAACTTTCCAGGCCTACAATACTCTGGAGAAACTCCTTGCAAACGGTCACTAAGATGCTGAGAGATAAAGGGGTCAGATACCGCTGGAGCCCGGGACGAAAGTTGACGGTGAGAAGCGAATTTGCCTCACACAGATTTTGGAAGCAGAGCGATTTTTCACGGCATTGAACTTACCCGTACCCAATAACATACAGAGACTCGAAGCAACCACTTCTCCCGAATCTCCAACTCCATCATGGAACGTGGATCACATTCGGCCATTGTAGCAGTGACACGGCCATCCACAGACACCTGAGACATGTTGTCAGCGGTGATGTGCACCCACCTACTGCTCCAAATGTTGTTTATCTGTTAGAGCTAGTGATAGCCCCCACTAACTATGATAGTTTTGAGCTAATTTCATTAAGGTATTTTCTGTTTTATGTTGCCCACAGACAGAGGCTCTCACACCTATACCTGTGTGTATAACCCAAACATGCTACAACAAAAATATAAAAGGAAAAAAAAAGAATGTGATTACTAAAGTCTGAAGAAGATTAGAATGGCGTCACCAAGAAGAGGCAGCTTCAGATAGATGCTCTTCCTTTCTACCTCCTTCCTGTTCTATTTCCTTGTTGCTTGCAGTTTGTTGAAGTGCATGGCTTTTATATTTCTAAATATTGTACAACATTTATGGAATTATAAACAGTAATGGGTCTTATGTAGCTATTGTAGACATTTCTTGAACTCCACAAGAAAAAAATAAGTCATAACATGATACTTATGGCAGAAGACTTTATGTTATGGTAATGTTCATTTTTGAGTATCCAAATTTGTATCACAAAAAAAACTGTACATCACGGTCTTCCATGGTGGCTTCAAAGATCATGTAAAATATTTAAGGATGACCCACAAATTACAATTTCTCATTTAGAATATCTGTACCAAAATATCTACTTGCTTGAGATATATTTGCTGTTTCTGGAAACACATTGGGAGGCTACATCAAATATGGCAGACAGCGTAGTTTTACAATATTTTACTGATAACAGTTTTTAAAACCATACCTATTTAATTAGAGACCTTCATGTTAAAATACAGATTTACCCGAGCATTAAATAATTAAAACAAATCCAATTTGTTTTAAAATATTGAAATAACTCATGTGACACCTTTTTAGATCTAGCTTATTTAGCTATTTAAAATGTATGAAAGAAAATATTCCGTGTTGTACAAACTGCAATCTCTTTACTTTTCTGGGGGACTTTTTTGTTTATTTTGCCAGTTACAAATCCCCAAATTCCCATGACTTCAATTGGTTGGCTGTAGAACACAAACTGAAATGATGTGACATGGGTCATGCTTTACTTCATCTGCCAAGAATTTCTGGTATTTTGTCTGCATAGCACATTCTACGATTCCCAATTGAATTATATGTTGCTATAGCTCTTTGTATATTTGAGTGTCAAAACGCAATCAAAAAAGTTGACTTGTGAGTTAATAAATAATCAACGCATAGGCACTTTAAATAAAAAATTGGAAGCTTTAAGTTAAAAGTAGATCACTGTAAAAAACAAAAACGAATTGTCAGCAAAGTACAAAAGCAGACATTATCTGGTTTTGTTCTATGTTCAGACAACTTTGACAATTTGTTATTAACCCGTAACCAAAAAAAATATTTTGATTGGATTGAAAGTTATTCATAATAAATTATATCAGGACAATAAAAATCACAACTCTATGAACAGGCTGCTGCATAGGTATAACAAAAATAAGAAATAAAATGTGCACCTTAATATTTTTTATTTATTTGTTCAATCTTTGCAGAATATTTTCGGTAAATATTTTTGAGAGGGGATTGTAAAGTATGCAAGATTATATGGCAACTCTTCTTATCCTCCTGAGTTGGTCCCCAATTTCATAAGCTTTTCAAATGATTCAATACTGTTAGAAAACTTTGCAAATGATTTGTCTATAGAAGCTATCTATTAAAGTCTATGGAAATTTTGTAGATAAATCATTAGGAAAGTTTTCTAAGTGTATTGAATAATTTGTAAAGCTTATTACAAGGTAATATTTTTGGATTAGCTTTGCAAATTATTTCCGATTTTTGTATACACTTTTAAAATTAGTTAATATTGTGAAAACTATTAAAATGTTATAATAATATGATATTTTTTTATACATTAATATTTTTTTATATCTGATATATTTTTTGATATTTTATTATGTTGAAAAAATCATTTAAAAAGTTTATTAAATTATTAAATCAAGCCCTTGGTATGTAAAGAATAGTGTGGAAAGGAAGGGCATTATCATATATATAGAAATTGTCAAATACCATGCTCATGAGTTTTTGCAAGAAATGCCCCTACTTCTTCCTGTTAGACTTCTCCTAGCCTTCAGCCCTTAACCATATCTCTTGAGGAAAAGTTATCAGCTATCAACTTTGTGTGTAACATATCTTATGACAACTATAGTACTTTCCCTTCACACATAACCTGTGCTTCCACAAGCTACTTCCTAGGTTCCTCATTCATTCATTGAAGTGTTTACTAGAATAAGAAGTTCAGCAGAGGTAAGTATAGGACTCACCATAATTTCACACTCCGAGTATGGCTCATCCCTCTTTCCTTGAATGTTTGGCCTTTTTATAGACACACAAGGTGACACACAAAGGTTAAAATGGCAATTAAAGGTTAATTTTCGACACATGTGGCTTTTTAAATTGTAATTAGTTTAGTGTCTGTGTATAAATAGTCAATGAGTTTGTTAGCTCTCACGTGGATGCACTGAGCAGACTAGATACTGAGCCATGGGGAGCAGAAAATAACTGTTAAAAGACCCGCGTAACAAGGTAAAGGAACTTTATAAAGATGGAAAATGATATAAAAAGCTAACCAAAGCCTTGAAAATGCCAGCTAGTGCTGTTCAATCACTTATTAGGAAATGGAAAATGTGTAGATCTCTTGATACCAAGTCAAGGTGAGGTAGACCAAGAAAGATTTCAGCTACAACAGCCAAAATAATTGTTTGGGATACAAAGAAAAACCCACAAGTAACTTTAGGAGAAATAAAGGCTGCTCTGGAAAAAGACGGTGTGGTTGTTTCAAGGAGCACAATACAACAACACATGAACAAAAATGAGCTGCATGATCAGGTTGCCAGAAAGAAGCCTTTACTGCGCCAATGCCACAAAAAAGCCTGGTTACAATATCCCTGACAACACATTGATGCGCCTCACAGCTTCTGGCACACTGTAATTTGGAGTGACTAGACCAAAATAGAGCTTTATGGTCACAACCATAAGAGTTATGTTTGGAGAGGGATCAACAAGGCCTTTAGTGAAAAGAATACCATCCCCACTATGAAACATGTTGGTGGCTCACGCATGTTTTCTTGTGACCCTAAGCACAAGGTCAAGTTGACCCTCCAGTGGTTACAGCAGAAAAAGGTAAAGGTTCTGGAGTAGGTCTCTGACCTGCAAGAATTAGGGGTCTCATAGACAACTATTACAAAAGACTGTAACCTGTCATTGATGCTAATGGGGGCAATGCACAGTATTAAGAACTATGCAGACTTTTGAACAGGGATCATTTAATTTTTTTTCTTTGTTGCCATGTTTTGTTTTGTTTTTGTTTGTTTTTGTGTAAATCTTTTTATTGAGTTTTTTTCATGTTGTAAAAAGCATTTAATTGGTAAACTCGTGTACGAACCCTGCCAGTTGTCTGTATCTGAATCGCGTCATAAATGAGTGATTGGGGGTTCCCGTCATGGCCTCCAGCGTCTTAGTGTGGCCGTTGTCCGTGGTGTGACATAGCCTCGGTATTTCGTGGCCCAGTAGTAGAGCCAGCATCCTCGGTTCTCTTTCTGGTGGGAAGGCTTGGTTATGGACTAGTGGCAGCATTGGAGATGGTGTGGTGGTGAGCGAGAGTGGCGTTGCCACCATGTGCCAAACCTGCATGGTAGCTTTAATTAGGGGGTGTGGGGCTGCTAACTGTCTACCTTGTTGGGGGTCTAGCCAGGGGAGGACTGCCATCGGCCTCCCCACTAGCGTTGCTTCCACATCCTTCCACATTTTCTGCACCCCTTGTTTGGTCCACTCCATTATCCTTTGGATATGCGTGGCCCTGTGATATCTCTTGAAATCTGGCAGGGCCAGGCCTCCTTTGGCTTTCGGTAGTGTGAGCACATCATGTTTAATTCTCACCTTTTGTTTCTGCCATGTGAACCTAAGGGCGAGCGATCTGAGGGAGGTGAAGAAGGCCTCCGGGATGGCCGCAGGGATGGCCTGGAACAGGTACAGAACCCTTGGCAGGACATTCATTTGCTATACCCTGTATATCCGCCCTCATCAGTTGTATGTCTGCTCTGATGGAGGTCTGCAGGGCTGAGGTGGCCTGGGTGAGGTCTGCACGTGTGGGTAATGCCCTCAGTAGGGCTAGCCAGTCTGGTGGTGGGGTTTCCCTGGCTTCATCACGGCCTGGGGAGAGGGAGTGTGGCGTGGAGGCCTCTGATGGTGGGTAGGCCTCGGACGGCGCCTGGGATGGCGGGTCCGGTGTTGCGGCTAAGAACTGCCGCATGGAAGCGGTCTGGCTCACCTGGCGGGTCCCCGTTGGTCTGGGGGTGTTCCCCGCCTTGGTGTGCTTCCCCATTCCCGTGTCCGTGGCTGATAAATCATGCGTGGTAGAGTGGGGCCGGAGGAGCTCAGTCTCTATGCGGCCATTTCGTTCCGCCGCCAGGCCACGCCCCCAGAGCAGTAATATTTGTTCACTGTGCTGTATATGCTTTATCAGCTTCAAACCACTTTAAATCAAGTACCATGTTACAGGATACATTTAGATTTAACTGTGTGTTTTACCACACTCCTCCCAATCTATTATATAAATAATTATTAAATAATTACATTTATACCATTGCAGTTTTTTTTTCTAATAATGACCTAATATAATTTATGTTGTTGTTTTATTTGTCAATTTAATTGCTATTACTGTTGAAAGGTATTGACATCAGTTTGCTGCAATTAATGTAATTAGTTTACTGTGTAAACTGTATTTCTAACACTATAGTATGGCCCTGTCCCTAATTTTAGGTCCATCCATCCCCCACAAGCATGAAAAGATTAAAAAACATTTTAACATTGACCTTAAAGGACCACTCTAGGCACCCAGACCACTTCAGCTTAATGAAGTGGTCTGGGTGCCAGGTCCTTCTAGGGTTAACCCATTTTTTCATAAACATAGCAGTTTCAGAGAAACTGCTATGTTTGTGAATGGGTTAAGCCTTCCCCTATTTCCTCTAGTGGCTGTCTCATTGACAGCCGCTAGAGGCGCTTGCGTGATTCTCACTGTGAAAATCACAGTGAGAGCACGCAAGCGTCCATAGGAAAGCATTGTGAATGCTTTCCTATGTGACCGGCTGAATGCGCGCGCAGCTCTTGCCACGCGTGCGCATTCAGCCGAATGGGAGGAGAGGAGGAGGATCGGAGGAAGAGAGCTCCCCGCCCACCGCTGGAAAAAGGTAAGTTTTAAACACTTTCCCCTTTCCAGAGCCCGGCGGGAGGGGGTCCCTGAGAGTGGGGGCACCCTCAGGGCACTCTAGTGCCAGGAAAATGAGTATGTTTTCCTGGCACTAGAGTGGTCCTTTAATTTCAGCACCAAGGTACTTCAGCGCTAGTTCTGTCTCCTCCTCCTGCAACGTCATGCCAATGGAGGCCCTAATGGGCATGTGCAGCAAGCGCCATAGGAGACCATTAAATGAATGCTTTCCTTTGGAAATTTGGAAGATGCTAGACGTTCTCATGCAAAGCATGAGGATGTCAAACATCGTTTCATGCAGTTAAATTCCTAGAAAATCCAGGAAGCCCCTCTAGTGGCTGTCAGTAAGATTGCCACTAGAGGTTGTCTTAAACCTGCAATATAAACATTGCAGTTTTTCCTGAAACCTCTCTGTTTTTACTTGCAGGGTTAGGAAGATGGGGCACTACACCCAGACCACTTAAATGAGATGAAGTGGCCTGGGTACCTATAGTGTCCTTTTAACTACGCTCCCTATGCTTATAATTTAGTGACTAGCATGAAAAAGCTACAAATCTTCCTCTGATGGTGGGTAGGCCTCGGATGGCGCCTGGGATGGCGGGTCCGGTGTTGCGGCTAAGAACTGCCGCATGGAAGCGGTCTGGCTCACCTGGCGGGTCCCCGTTGGTCTGGGGGTGTTCCCCGCCTTGGTGTGCTTCCCCATTCCCGTGTCCGTGGCTGATAAATCATGCGTGGTAGAGTGGGGCTGGAGGAGCTCAGTCTCTATGCGGCCATTTCGTTCCGCCGCCAGGCCACGCCCCCAGAGCAGTAATATTTGTTCACTGTGCTATATATGCTTTATCAGCTTCAAACCACTTTAAATCAAGTACCATGTTACAGAATACATTTAGATTTAACTGTGTGTTTTACCACACTCCTCCCAATCTATTATATAAATAATTATTAAATAATTACATTTATACCATTGCAGTTTTTTTTTCTAATAATGAAACAACTTATATAATTTATGTTGTTGTTTTATTTGTCAATTTAATTGCTATTACTGTTGAAAGGTATTGACATCAGTTTGCAGCAATTAATGTAATTAGTTTACTGTGTAAACTGTATTTCTAACACTATAGTATGGCCCTGTCCCTAATTTTAGGTCCATCCATCCCCCACAAGCATGAAAAGATTAAAAAACATTTTAACATTGACCTTAATTTCAGCACCAAGGTACCTCAGCGCTAGTTCTGTCTCCTCCTCCTGCAACGTCATGCCAATGGAGGCCCTAATGGACATGTGCAGCAAGCGCCATAGGAGACCATTGAATGAATGCTTTCCTTTGGAAATTTGGAAGATGCTAGACGTTCTCATGCAAAGCATGAGGATGTCAAACATCGTTTCATGCAGTTAAATTCCTAGAAAATCCAGGAAGCCCCTCTAGTGGCTGTCAGTAAGATTGCCACTAGAGGTTGTCTTAAACCTGCAATATAAACATTGCAGTTTTTCCTGAAACCTCTGTTTTTACTTGCAGGGTTAGGAAGATGGGGCACTGCACCCAGACCACTTAAATGAGATGAAGTGGCCTGGGTACCTATAGTGTCCTTTTAACTACGCTCCCTATGCTTATAATTTAGTGACTAGCATGAAAAAGCTACAAATCTTTCTGCACCCTATTTTTATTTTCTGGGTGAAATGGACTGTTCCCTCCCCCCACCTCCCCTCCCTCCACACAAACACACATATGCTTCCCCTTCATAAATTCCTTGTCTCCGATTGACGTGACTGCCATCAGAATTATCCCTTGTTTCAACATATTGCACTTTAAACCAGCCTGTAGGTAATGCTGATCATTTAAAGACTGTTTATGTTTCCTCACTTTAATTTGGATTCATTCCTCATTCAGTGTCATCAAGCAATTCAAACAATCCTTCTCTCTACATTGCACAAAACCAGAGATTAACATTGACCGCTTACATTGTAGGCTGTATTTTCTTTTTTAATTAACAACTACTTAAAATTGCTTCTCCAAGCCCCTCTTTCACACAATGATTATACTGGCCACATGTCAATGTTTTCTCTCCTTGATATTTTGTCTCACAACTGTCTCATTGTGTCTAGAAGGCTTAGTAGGGTAGATGGGAATGTTCAAATTCCATATTAAGTGGACCTCACATTTTTCTCACATTTTTTTTTCACTTAGACTGATGTGCTTATCATCTCATCTACAAAAAGACTTTGCTGTCAAGGTGGTTTGCCTTGTTACACTGGAGCCTCCCCTGTGTGTCTGTATTGGAAGACCTCTCTGAAGCATATGATGACTTGGAAAGCTAAGATGGTACTTAAATCTATTATTGGACGAATTCCTACACACGGTCAAAGCCATCCCTCTTGGCAAGAGTCCAGGCCCAGACGGATACACTGGGAAATACTATAAAGTAACGTCCCAAACGCTTGCACAGCACTTTATAAATGCTTTTAACTAGTGATGTACCGAACTGTCCGCCGGCGAACAGTTCCCGGCGAAATTAGCGTGTTCGCGTTCGCCGCGGCGGGCGGACACATGCGCAGTTCAATCCGCCCCCTATTCGTCATCATTGGGCAAACTTTGACCCTGTGCCTCTCGGTCAGCAGACACATTACAGCCAATCAGCAGCACTCCCTCCCTTCCACACCCTCCAACCTCCCTCCCAGCATCCATTTTCGATTCATTCGGAAGATGCATGCTTAGTGAGAGGAGGGAAAGTTTAGCTGCTGCTGATTAGATAGGGAAATTGATAGCTAGGCTAGGGTATTCAGTGTCCACTACAATCCTGAAGGACTCATCTGATCTCTGCTGTAAGGACAGCACCCCAAAAAGCCCTTTTTAGGGCTATAACATCAGGCTGCTTTTTTTTTTTTTCCTGTGTAATGTAATTGCAGGTGCCTGCCTGCCAGCTTCTGTGTGAGGTTCACATTGGATACTGTGCCTATTTGCCCAGTGCCACCACTCATATCTGTTTTAACAATTGGTTAAGCTTTAGATTTAAAAGAAATAATATTTTTTCACTGTAATAGAAGAGCAGTTAGTTGTCTGCAAGCGTCTGTGTTTCAGGCCTACTTCAGCGTGTGCTCTTCAGACCTGTGCCAGCGTGCTTTGACAGTTGCCAATCATATCTGGTGTCTCTTTAGCGTGCTTTTACAACCAAAATTTTGTTTCCACTGTAATAGAAGAGCAGTTGCCTGCCTGCCAGCTTCTGTGTGAGGTTCACATTGGATACTGTGCCTATTTGCCCAGTGCCACCACTCATATCTGTTTTAACAATTGGTTAAGCTTTAGATTTAAAAGAAATAATATTTTTTCACTGTAATAGAAGAGCAGTTAGTTGTCTGCAAGCGTCTGTGTTTCAGGCCTACTTCAGCGTGTGCTCTGCAGACCTGTGCCAGCATGCTTTGACAGTTGCCAATCATATCTGGTGTCTCTTTAGCGTGCTTTTACAACCAAAATTTTGTTTCCACTGTAATAGAAGAGCAGTTGCCTGCCTGCCAGCTTCTGTGTGAGGTTCACATTGGATACTGTGCCTATTTGCCCAGTGCCACCACTCATATCTGTTTTAACAATTGGTTAAGCTTTAGATTTAAAAGAAATAATATTTTTTCACTGTAATAGAAGAGCAGTTAGTTGTCTGCAAGCGTCTGTGTTTCAGGCCTACTTCAGCGTGTGCTCTGCAGACCTGTGCCAGCGTGCTTTGACAGTTGCCAATCATATCTGGTGTCTCTATAGCGTGCTTTTACAACCAAAATTTTGTTTCCACTGTAATAGAAGAGCAGTTGCCTGCCTGCCAGCTTCTGTGTGAGGTTCACATTGGATACTGTGCCTATTTGCCCAGTGCCACCACTCATATCTGTTTTAACAATTGGTTAAGCTTTAGATTTAAAAGAAATAATATTTTTTCACTGTAATAGAAGAGCAGTTAGTTGTCTGCAAGCGTCTGTGTTTCAGGCCTACTTCAGCGTGTGCTCTGCAGACCTGTGCCAGCGTGCTTTGACAGTTGCCACTCATATCTTGTGTCTCTATAGCGTGCTTTTACAACCAAAATTTTGTTTCCACTGTAATAGAAGAGCAGTTGCCTGCCTGCCAGCTTCTGTGTGAGGTTCACATTGGATACTGTGCCTATTTGCCCAGTGCCACCACTCATATCTGTTTTAACAATTGGTTAAGCTTTAGATTTAAAAGAAATATTTTTTTTTCACTGTAATAGAAGAGCAGTTAGTTGTCTGCAAGCGTCTGTGTTTCAGGCCTACTTCAGCGTGTGCTCTGCAGACCTGTGCCAGCGTGCTTTGACAGTTGCCAATCATATCTGGTGTCTCTATAGCGTGCTTTTACAACCAAAATTTTGTTTCCACTGTAATAGAAGAGCAGTTGCCTGCCTGCCAGCTTCTGTGTGAGGTTCACATTGGATACTGTGCCTATTTGCCCAGTGCCACCACTCATATCTGTTTTAACAATAGGTTAAGCTTTAGATTTTAAAGAAATCATTTTTTTTCACTGTAATAGAAGATCAGTTAGTTGTCTGCAAGCGTCTGGGTGTCAGGCCTACTTCAGCGTGTGCTCTGTAGACCTGTTCCAGCGTGCTTTGACAGTTGCCAATCATATTTGGTGTCTCTATAGCGTGCTTTTAAACCCAAAATTTGTTTTTCACTGTTATAGATTGAATAGCAGTTACTTGTCTTCAAGCGGGTGTCTCAGGCCTACAGTGTGTGCTCTGTAGACCTGTTCCAGCGTGCTTTGACAGTTGCCAATCATATTTGGTGTCTCTATAGTGTGCTTTTAAAACCAAAATTTGTTTTTCACTGTTATAGATTGAATAGCAGTTACTTGTCTTCAAGCGGGTGTCTCAGGCCTACAGTGTGTGCTCTGTATACCTGTTCCAGCGTGCTTTGACAGTTGCCAATCATATTTGGTGTCTCTATAGCGTGCTTTTAAAACCAAAATTTGTTTTTCACTGTTATAGATTGAATAGCAGTTACTTGTCTTCAAGCGGGTGTCTCAGGCCTACAGTGTGTGCTCTGTAGACCTGTTCCAGCGTGCTTTGACAGTTGCCAATCATATTTGGTGTCTCTATAGCGTGCTTTTAAAACCAAAATTTGTTTTTCACTGTTATAGATTGAATAGCAGTTACTTGTCTTCAAGCGGGTGTCTCAGGCCTACAGTGTGTGCTCTGTATACCTGTTCCAGCGTGCTTTGACAGTTGCCAATCATATTTGGTGTCTCTATAGCGTGCTTTTAAAACCAAAATTTGTTTTTCACTGTTATAGATTGAATAGCAGTTACTTGTCTTCAAGCGGGTGTCTCAGGCCTACAGCGTGTGCTCTGCAGACCTGTGCCAGCGTGCTTTGACAGTTGCCACTCATATCTTGTGTCTCTATAGCGTGCTTTTACAACCAAAATTTTGTTTCCACTGTAATAGAAGAGCAGTTGCCTGCCTGCCAGCTTCTGTGTGAGGTTCACATTGGATACTGTGCCTATTTGCCCAGTGCCACCACTCATATCTGTTTTAACAATTGGTTAAGCTTTAGATTTAAAAGAAATATTTTTTTTTCACTGTAATAGAAGAGCAGTTAGTTGTCTGCAAGCGTCTGTGTTTCAGGCCTACTTCAGCGTGTGCTCTGCAGACCTGTGCCAGCGTGCTTTGACAGTTGCCAATCATATCTGGTGTCTCTATAGCGTGCTTTTACAACCAAAATTTTGTTTCCACTGTAATAGAAGAGCAGTTGCCTGCCTGCCAGCTTCTGTGTGAGGTTCACATTGGATACTGTGCCTATTTGCCCAGTGCCACCACTCATATCTGTTTTAACAATAGGTTAAGCTTTAGATTTTAAAGAAATCATTTTTTTTCACTGTAATAGAAGATCAGTTAGTTGTCTGCAAGCGTCTGGGTGTCAGGCCTACTTCAGCGTGTGCTCTGTAGACCTGTTCCAGCGTGCTTTGACAGTTGCCAATCATATTTGGTGTCTCTATAGCGTGCTTTTAAACCCAAAATTTGTTTTTCACTGTTATAGATTGAATAGCAGTTACTTGTCTTCAAGCGGGTGTCTCAGGCCTACAGTGTGTGCTCTGTAGACCTGTTCCAGCGTGCTTTGACAGTTGCCAATCATATTTGGTGTCTCTATAGTGTGCTTTTAAAACCAAAATTTGTTTTTCACTGTTATAGATTGAATAGCAGTTACTTGTCTTCAAGCGGGTGTCTCAGGCCTACAGTGTGTGCTCTGTATACCTGTTCCAGCGTGCTTTGACAGTTGCCAATCATATTTGGTGTCTCTATAGCGTGCTTTTAAAACCAAAATTTGTTTTTCACTGTTATAGATTGAATAGCAGTTACTTGTCTTCAAGCGGGTGTCTCAGGCCTACAGTGTGTGCTCTGTAGACCTGTTCCAGCGTGCTTTGACAGTTGCCAATCATATTTGGTGTCTCTATAGCGTGCTTTTAAAACCAAAATTTGTTTTTCACTGTTATAGATTGAATAGCAGTTACTTGTCTTCAAGCGGGTGTCTCAGGCCTACAGTGTGTGCTCTGTAGACCTGTTCCAGCGTGCTTTGACAGTTGCCAATCATATTTGGTGACTCTATAGCCTGCTTTTAAAACCAAAATTTGTTTTTCACTGTTATAGATTGAATAGCAGTTACTTGTCTTCAAGCGGGTGTCTCAGGCCTACAGTGTGTGCTCTGTAGACCTGTTCCAGCGTGCTTTGACAGTTGCCAATCATATTTCGTGTCTCTATAGCGTGCTTTTAAAACCAAAATTTGTTTTTCACTGTTATAGATTGAATAGCAGTTACTTGTCTTCAAGCGGGTGTCTCAGGCCTACAGTGTGTGCTCTGTAGACCTGTTCCAGCGTGCTTTGACAGTTGCCAATCATATTTGGTGTCTCTATAGCGTGCTTTTAAAACCAAAATTTGTTTTTCACTGTTATAGATTGAATAGCAGTTACTTGTCTTCAAGCGGGTGTCTCAGGCCTACAGTGTGTGCTCTGTAGACCTGTTCCAGCGTGCTTTGACAGTTGCCAATCATATTTGGTGTCTCTATAGCGTGCTTTTAAAACCAAAATTTGTTTTTCACTGTTATAGATTGAATAGCAGTTACTTGTCTTCAAGCGGGTGTCTCAGGCCTACAGTGTGTGCTCTGTAGACCTGTTCCAGCGTGCTTTGACAGTTGCCAATCATATTTGGTGACTCTATAGCGTGCTTTTAAAACCAAAATTAGTTTTTCACTGTTATAGATTGAATAGCAGTTACTTGTCTTCAAGCGGGTGTCTCAGGCCTACAGTGTGTGCTCTGTAGACCTGTTCCAGCGTGCTTTGACAGTTGCCAATCATATTTGGTGTCTCTATAGCGTGCTTTTAAAACCAAAATTTGTTTTTCACTGTTATAGATTGAATAGCAGTTACTTGTCTTCAAGCGGGTGTCTCAGGCCTACAGTGTGTGCTCTGTAGACCTGTTCCAGCGTGCTTTGACAGTTGCCAATCATATTTGGTGTCTCTATAGCGTGCTTTTAAAACCAAAATTTGTTTTTCACTGTTATAGATTGAATAGCAGTTACTTGTCTTCAAGCGGCTCTGTCAGTCCTTCCTTCAGCGTGTGCTCTGCAGAACTGTTCCAGTGCACGTTGCCAATCATATCTGGTCTCACAGTAGCTTGCACGCATAGTACCACTAATCCCCAAAAAAATGACAGGCAGAGGCAGGCCACCCCGCAGGGGCCGTCGTGGTCGTGGTGCTGTGATTCCCTTTTGCCCTAGAATAATGCCCAGTTTTCAGAAGCCACGTACCCTGAACTTGAAAAGTTCTGAGGACTTAGTTGACTGGCTACCACAGGACACCCAATCTTGTACAGCCTCCGCTCGGAACCTTGACGCACCATCCTCCTCCAGCTTAGCTTCAGGCACCTCTCAAGATAGCACTCATCCGCCTGCCGCCACCACCAAAACTAGCACCACAGCCGCTTTACTTGGTATGTCAGAGGAGTTATTCACACACCCGTTTGAAGAAATGAGTGATGCGCAACCATTATTGCTAGAGGATGTAGATAACAGGGATATGTCTCAGGCAGGCAGCATTAAACACATGGAGGTACGGTGTGATGATGATGATGTTGTACCCGCTGCTGCTTCCTTTTCTGAGTTGTCAGATACAAGCGAAGCGGTTGATGATGACGATGCGTCCATGGATGTCACGTGGGTGCCCGCTAGAAGAGAAGAAGAACAGGGCCAAAGTTCAGATGGGGAGACAGAGAGGAGGAGGAGGAGACCAGTTGGAAGCAGGGGGGGTCGTCGCAAGGAGCTAGTGGCACAGTCAGACAGCATGCATCGGCACCCGGGGTCAGCCCGACAGCACGCCAATCAACGCATGCTGTGTCCACCACCAGAATGCCGTCATTGCAGAGCTCAGCAGTGTGGCATTTTTTTTTGTGTGTCTGCCTCTGACAACAGCGATGCCATTTGCAACCTGTGCCAAAGGAAACTGAGTCGTGGGAGGTCCAACACCCACCTAGGTACAACTGCTTTGCGTAGGCACATGATCTCACATCACAAACGCCTATGGGATCAACACATGAGTACAAGCAGCACGCCTACTCTAAGCCGCCATTCTCCTCCTGGTCCAGCATCTTCAGCCACGTCAACCACTGCTGTCCTTCTTGCCCCCTCTCAACCATCCGCCACTCCGTCTCCCGCCTTGAGCAGTTCCCGCTCATCTGCCCACAGTCATGTGTTTCTGTCAAGGACATGTTTGAGCGTAAGAAGCCAATGTCACCAAGTCACCCCCTTGCCCAGCGTCTGACAGCTGGCTTGTCCGAACTATTAGCCCGCCAGCTTTTACCATACAATCTGGTTGAGTCTGAGCATCGGTTTAATGTGAAGTGTTTATTGTGAGATCCATTTTTATCCCAAAGTTTCCATAGGGCCATCAGGAGAAAAGATCAAATAATAGAATACACTTGCAAAAGACACAGCACAGAAATCCCTGCAAGGTTAAATTCACCTATCCACTACTGCCCGCAACCGACAACATTTATAACAGTATCCAAGAACATATGGCTTGGCAATCATATATGTTAAGGAATGAAATGGAGAATCCTCTATGTAGGGAAAAGTCTGTGTCATAGAGTAACTCTTCTGACATTTGAGTGGAGAATCACTGGAGGCCTTGTGTACTGCTTCGTCTTCAAAAATAATGAAATAGTGTGATATATTGGATGATGGTTAATACCTGATTTAGTTCTTATGGAATAGCGGATACCATTGATTTGAAATTTAACAGCTGGGTGCAGAGGTATTCCATAAAACAATACTCCATGCCAATAACAGATTTTTGTATTTTTTTTACATTTAAAATTGTTATTGTTTTTGTTTGTTTGTTTGTTAGACAAAAGTTATGCATACAATGGTTTGATTGAATAACGTAATGGTACAGATACAAGTAACTTTCGAAAAGGTACAGTAGATACATTGATACCTTAAGATACATGTGTATAGCATGTTACAGTGTCCAACATATTTCTTAATGATAATAAGTTAACCTTGCTGACATAAAATGACATAAAAACAATGGTAGAAGAAGATTAAACACTGATATACTATGTGGTAAACGTAGAGTTATCATATTGGATTATAATTAGTGAAAACGAGCGGTTACCCCTCGTGATCGTCAATAATGAAGGTTTGGTCTAACTCGACTTTGGGTCAGGAAGATAAAATTTCGCAGATCTTTACAGGTACGTGTATCTTTGGCAGTTGGTTTTCCTAAGCGAGGGTCTGGCTCCATATTGAGGGTGCCAACTTGTCGAGCGTATTCAAGTCATGGATGGTATTTATCTGTCTGGATAGGCGAGGTGGAGTGTTGGCCCATATGAATTTTTTGAGTAGGGATCTAATTGCGGTGAAAAATTTACCCGGAATCACAACCGGTAGAGTCTGAAGGGGTTATAATACTCGGGGGAGGAGGTTAATTTTTATTATGTTGATTCTACAAAGCCACCCAAATTGTGATTTGTGCCAATTTTGTAGGTCTTTGGTAAGAGATGATAATAAAGGGGGGAAGTTGAGTTGGTATACATATTCCAGTTTGTTTGGGATATGCACCCTTAGATATTTTATAGATTTTGGGGCCCAGGTGAAGTTAAAATCTTCTTGTAGTAACGTGTCAAGAGATTTTGAGGTGTACATTGGTAGCAATCTGCATTTGGTGAGGTTGGCCTGGAAGTTTGAAATCTTGCTATATGTTGCCATTTCTGCTACAATTGCTGTCAGTGTCTCGGCGGGATTGGAGATGGTGAATAGAAGATCATCCGCGAACGCTGTGATTTTATATTCTTGTCGGTTAATTTTAAACCCTTGTATGTGTTCATTGTCTCGGATTCCCTGGAGGAATGGTTCGAGGACGAGGATGAAAAGGATTGGTGAGAGAGGGCAACCTTGTCTCGTACCATTCGTTATTGTTATGGGGGTGGATAATTGGCCATTGATTCGTAACCGGGCTGTGGGGAGGGAATATATTGCACTCAGCCAATCTTGCCAGGTTGACCGAAACCCAGCTGTTGTATAGAGTGACTATTCTCTATTATGGTGCTTTCTAATCCTGTATCAGTTTATATTTCCCCTCCATTACCCAGATCCAGCTAATATTTGACTACATTTTGAGCCATTTGCATTTCACCTTTTCGGAGGGTTTCCAAATTGATGTAATTGCAGCCACCTAATGTGTAGTACCCATATTTCTGCTACTTTGTATGGTGTGTTGTTTCTTGATTTCCCTGACCTACATATGCATGCTAGGTTGGACCTTATTCTAACAATTCACCCACTGTCAAAATATAACAATCTTTACACTACAATAAAGGCAAGTTTTATAAAACTATCTTATAAATACAGAAATGTAGAGTTCTATTATAATTAGTTATTTTGTGAACAATGTTGAGATAATGTTTTAGAACCATTCAAAAATGTCTATCTTCCTACATGAACTGAAGTTCACCCAAGTCCTAATAATAAAATAATATAGAAAGAAAATCTGATTAAGCAATTAGCACAGACAAAACATGTTTGCCTTTAAAGAACCTCTAACATTCATAGTGTTTCTTACAAAAACGTATGTGAATCATTTGAATAATTAGTTGTTTTTTTTGAAGGAGTAGTTTAAGTCATATGTTTTAATAACTGAAAAACAATCAGATGCATGTTTAAGGATCTCTTTATTAAAACAAAAGTCCAAAGTTTGGTTGCCACCATTGAGTCTTCTGTTCTCAATACAGGTTTACAAAATTAATATTACACCAATATAAAAATGTTTCCTGGTTGGCATTTCCACCAAAGATGAAAAAAAGACAATTTAAAAGGTAGGTTGGTAAATTAAAAGATCGAGATGGGGGGGAGTGGCTAACCACGGAGCAAGATGACCACATAAAAATTTGCTCCGGCGCCGGGGCACTCAATCTAATTTCATCCCAGCGATCAAAGTTGCATCCAGCATTATAAATTAAAAATGTCACAACAAGCAAGAAGAGCTCAATTTTTCCGGGCAGAAACAACTCCCTGCGACCCTGGCCGCACAGTCCTCATACAAAGATGGTGGAGAGGAGTCTGAAGACAGCATGCAATTACCTGACTTTGACACACAACCCACGCTCACTCAGATCACCAAATTTCAACCCGAATGAAGCCTTGGAGACTCTCTCCAACAAACTTATAACAACCTGGAAACACACAGCGGACTCTCTGCGAAAAGACATCCAGGAACTTGGGAAAAGGACATCCCACATGAAAGACAAATGCAACAAATGTGCAATGGCACACAACGTCTTGGCTACAAACGTGGAACAAATGGCGGCCAAAATAGACATCATGGAATCCAAGATGGCTGATATGAAAGATTGGCCACTTAGACTGAGAGGGAGTCCTGGAGGAGGTTACAACAACATACCTGCCTGCATATGTTCAGGGCCTTCTCCACACCTACACCCCAGAGATACCAGCAGACATGCTACTTGTCGACCGGGTGCATCGCATCCCAAAACCACGCCATCTTCTTGCCACCATGCAAAGAGATGTGCTGCTTCGAGTGCACTATTTCCAAATCAAAGAACACGTACTTCAAACTAGCAGAATGAAGGCCAAACCACACGAACACTACCCCACGGTAAAAATATTTGTTGACCTGTCGGCGGCAACACTCCTCAGAAGAAAGGACTTCCACCCAGTGACTGAGATCCTGCGAGCACATGTCAGGCGAAACAGGTGGGGGTTCCCCACAAAGCTACTTGTCACTAAAGATGGGGGCCTAACTGTGCTACATACACTGGAAGACGGCATTAAACAAAACCTGGGACATGCTGGCTCCCTTCCGCTGAACAAGCCACAGCACCGGCGGGGAGGCTTAAAGCGGATTGGAAGACGGTCCCAGAGCCACGCTAAGCAACCACTGGACAGCTACACCTTAAGCAAGTATCAGGCTGCGACTTTACATTTAAGTTTAAACCTTGCTTCAAAACCACCCAAAAAGGTAATATCGCTCTTGTACAACACAGAACTAAAACACAACGCCCTCGAGAAAATGGGATTCATGACAGCATGGGAAAGGGACTTCAACCACAGCATAGCAATCTTATTGGCGCACAAACAGCTCACTCTATGTACCTCACACATCGAAACTAGCAAAAAAGTTCTCTACCACTGGTACATGGTCCCAACTAGACTACAGCACCTCGATCGCAAAAAATTAGGGACGTGCTGTAGGTGCTTAAATGCACCAGTAACCATGCTCCACATATGGTGGTCCTGTCAAAAACTTACACATTTTAGAAGGGAATCTCAACTCTCATAGAAGGCTCCACGGGCATTAAACTACCACACATACCAGAAACCTACCTACTGCTTGGGATGCCTGGAAGGTTGCACAAGGCTAGGAGGTACTTAGCATACCGCATAATTACAGCGGCACTAACAATAATCAGTAGATCACGGTTACACGCAGCTACACCTAGCATGTCCCAGTTCATCAACGCAATAGAGACCACAAAGACGTACGAGACTTTGGCGAGACGACTGTTCCCCTAAGACAGTTCTGGACTGTAGCTTGGAAGGATTGGGAAATATGGCGGCAGGGCAACCCACTCAAGAGAACGGTCCCACACACCCATTAGAATACATAACCTACCCAGAAGCAACACACACATACCACCGCCCACCAGGCCAAACACGATATTTCAGCTGTACATGCTAATCATGTAATCAAGTAAGGTACTAACACCACTCAAATAAATTGGGGCCACATCACTACGTAATTTCAGAATGCCTATACCGAGAGGGGTTTCAGACTGGAGGGGGGGGGGGGCCGGACCACCCACGCTAACTGAAGCACTCTACACCACTCTCAGCTATTTAGAAATTAGGGAGGAACGAACCTACCACCAACCTCCTCCTCCATTCCCAATGCATTTCTGTCTTAAGTGACCTCTATTGGATCTAGTACTACCAGCCTCCCCCATGTCTCCCACCCGCTTTCCCTTTACCCCTTCTCCCTCCCCCTTTTACCCTGGTTTAGTTGCGCCAACTGGTTAAATACGATGGGACACTGTGAAACAAGCGGAGCCAAGTTAAAATAGATAATTGCAATACTAAAGTTGACGGATAGTGATGTCGCGAACATAAAATTTTCGGTTCGCGAACGGCGAACGCGAACTTCCGCAAATGTTCGCGAACCGGGCGAACCGCCATAGACTTCAATAGGCAGGCGAATTTTAAAACCCACAGGGACTCTTTCTGGCCACAATAGTGATGGAAAAGTTGTTTCAAGGGGACTAACACCTGGACTGTGGCATGCTGGAGGGGGATCCATGACAAAACTCCCATGGAAAATTACATAGTTGATGCAGAGTCTGGTTTTATTCCATAAAGGGCATAAATCACCTAACATTCCTAAATTGTTTGGAATAACCTGCTTTAAAACATCAGGTATGATGTTGTATCGATCAGGTAGTGTAAGGGTTACGCCCGCTTCACAGTGACAGACCAAACTCCCCGTTTAACGCACCGCAAACAACCGCAAACAGTCCATTTGCACAAACGCAAACTCCCCATTTGCACAAGGTTGGATACCAAGCTAGCCATGTCCCGTTCCTTGTCCTCACTGATGTCATTGAAGGTCTCTTCCTCCACCCAGCCATGTACAACACCAAGGGTCCCCGAAAGGTTACAACAAGCCCCCTGGGACGCCTGCTGTGTTTGGTCTTCCACCTCCTCAAAGCCACCTTCCTCCTCTGACTCCTCTTCTCTCTGCGTTGCCTCTCTCTGCGTTATTATAAGGTGTGTTAAGTAGTACTATTCCTATCAGTTTAATCCCTGTTACGTCCCCTATCAGGGGACCTCTATATATGGCATCGATTTTAGGAACCTGGAGATGGAAAAAGATGCTTGGTCGGTCCTTCTACTTCAAATTTGGGGCACTGCGCGTGCAATCTAATGTGCCACCAGATAGGAGTACTGCGCGTGCAATCTAATGTGCCACCAGATAGGAGTGGTGTGTTAAGTAGTACTATTCGTATCAGTTTAATCCCTGTTACGTCCACTATCGTGTATATGGCATCGATTTTAGGAACCGGGAGATGGAAAAAGATGCTTGGTCGGTCCTCCTTCTTCAAATTTGGGGCACTGCGCGTGCAATCTAATGTGCCACCAGATAGGAGTGGTGTGTTAAGAAGTACTATTCTTATCAGTTTAATCCCAATGTCACGACTACTAGTGTGGTCCAGCACGCAGAAACTATGTAAACATATACATAGGCAAGAAAAGGAAAATAAAAGGACAGAGCGTAAACCGGACCTTAGAATGGCCGGACTAATACGCTAGAGACAGAGAATGGTCAAAGGGAAAGCCGAGGTCAAGGAAGCCAGAAAATACACAATACCGTTTACACAAGCCAAGTCAGGGAAACCAGAATTCAGAATAACCAGGGAAAAGCCAAGATCAGGATACCAGGAAATCAGATTCACAATGATAAAGCACTCTCAGGAAACCAGGAACAGGAAACCACGACAGGGCAAGGTACTGGGGTGAGCTAGGGATTTAAATATCACGCGGCGGGCCGGCAGCCACAACACCCGGTTACGTCCCCCTCATCAGGCCTGTTTTAGTCAAATGTATCGCCCACTGTCAGTCCCTTCGGGATCCATCCCTCATTCATCTTAATAAAGGTGAGGTAATCTAGACTTTTTTTACCTAGTCGACTTCTCTTCTCAGTGACAATACCTCCTGCTGCACTTAATGTCCTTTCTGACAGGACACTTGAAGTGGGACCGGCCAGAAGTTCTATCGCAAATTGGGATAGCTCAGGCCACAGGTAAAGCCTGCACACCCAGTAGTCAAGGGGTTAATTGCTCCTCAGAGTGTCGATATCTGCAGTTAAGGTGAGGTAGTCTGCTACCTGTCGGTCGAGTCGTTCGATGAGGGTAGACCCTGAAGGGCTGTGGCGATGCGTAGGACTTAAAAAGCTCTGCATGTCCTCCATCAACAACACGTCTGTAAAGCGTCCTGTCCTTGCCGACATGGTCGTGGCAGGAGGAGGATTACTTTCACCTCTTCCCCTGTTAGATTCCCATTGTGCTGTGACATCACCCTTATATGCTGTGTAAAGCATACTTTTTAATTGATTTTGGAACTGCTGCATCCTTTCCGACTTGTCGTAATTCGGTAACATTTCAGGCACTTTCTGCTTAAACCAGGGGTCTAGTAGCGTGGACACCCAGTACAGGTCATTCCCCTTCAGCCTTTTTATACGAGGGTCCCTCAACAGGCACGACAGCATGAAAGACCCCATTTGCACAAGGTTGGATGCCGCGCTACTCATGTCCTGTTCCTCGTCCTCAGTGATCTCGCTGAAGGTATGTTCTTCCCCCCAGCCACGTACAACACCACGGGTACCAGATAGGTGACAACAAGCACCCTGGGATGCCTGTTGTGGTTGGTCTTCCTCCTCCTCCTCAAAGCCACTTTCCTCCTCTGACTCCTCTTCCTCAAAATCCTCTTCCAGCGTTGCCGCAGGTCCAACAAGCGATGCTGATAAGGCTGTTTCTGGTGGTGATGGTGACCACAACTCTTCCTCTTCACGCTCATCTACGGCCTGATCTAGCACTCTTCGCAGGGCACGCCCCATGAAAGAAATAAATGGTATGATGTCGCTGATGTTGCCTTCGGTGCAACTGACTAGGTTTGTCACCTCCTCAAAAGGACGCATGAGCCATAAGGCATTGCGCATGAGCGTCCAGTAACGTGGCAAAAAAATTTCCAGCTCCGCAGAGGCTGTCCTAGCACCCCGGTCATACAAATAGTCGTTAACAGCTTTTTCTTGTTGGAGCAGGCGGTCAAACATTAGGAGTGTTGAATTCCAACGTATCGGGCTGTCGCAAATGAAGCGCCTCACTGGCATGTTTTTTCACAGCTGGATATCTGAAAAGTGCGCCATGGCCGTGTAGGAACGCCTGAAATGGCCACACACCTTCCTGGCCTGCTTAAGAACGTCCTGTAAGCCTGGGTACTAATGCACAAAGCGTTGTACGATCAGATTACACACATGTGCCATGCACGGCACATGTGTCAACTTGGCCGACACATGTGTCAATTTGCCCAAATGCAATGCCGCCAACAAATTTATTCCGTTGTCACAAACCACTTTGATGATCTCCAGTTGGTGCGGAGTCAGCCACTGATCCACCTGTGCATTCAGGGCGGACAGGAGTGCTTGTCCGGTGTGACTCTCTGCTTTCAGGTAAGTAGACCCCAAGACGGTGTGAAACTGCCGTATCCGGGATGTGAAATAGTACCTGGGGAGCTGGGGGGGTGCCGTTGATGTGGAGCAAGATGCAGCAGCAGAAGAGGACTCAGCCCCTCGGCTGAGTTATGGAAGAGGATGGAGTAGGAGGAGTAGAGGAGGTGGCAGCAGGCCTGCCTGCAAGTCGTGGCGGTGTCATCAACTCCTCTGCAGAGCCACGCATTCCGTGCTTGGCAGCCGTCAGCAGGTTTACCCAATGCGCAGTGTAGGTGATATACCTGCCCTGACCATGCTTTTCATACCAGGTATCAGTGGTCAGATGAACCCTTGCACAATCGAGTACAGGTTGGGGATTGCCTTTTGTGCAAAGAAATTTTGGCCGGGTACCTTCCACTGCGGTGTCCCAATAGCTACAAAATTTTTGAACGCCTCAGACTCCACCAGCTTGTATGGTAAAAGCTGGCGGGCTAAGAGTTCAGTCAAGCCAGCTGTCAGATGCCGGGCAAGGGGGTGACTTTGTGACATTGGCTTCTTATGCTCAAACATGTCCTTGACAGACACCTGACTGTGGGCAGATGAGCAGGAACTGCTCAAGGCGAGAGACGGAGGGGTGGATGGTTGAGAGGGGGCAAGGAGGACAGCAGTGGTTAACATGGCTGAAGATGCTGGACCAGGAGGAGGATGGCGGCTTTGAGTTTGTGTGCTGCTTGTACAAACGCCTATGTGTTGATCCCATAGGCGTTTGTGATGTGCGATCATGTGCCTTCGCAAAGCAGTTGTACCTAGGCCGGTGTTGGATTCCCATGACTCAGTTTCTTTTGGCACAGGTTGCAAATGGCATCGCTGTTGTCAGAGGCAGACACACAAAAAAAATGCCACACTGCTGAGCTCTGCATTCTGGTGGTGGCAACAGCATGCGTTGATTGGCGTGCTGTCTGGCTGACCCCGGGTGCCGATGCATGCTGTCTGACTGTGCCACTAGCTCCTTGCGACGACATCCCACGTGACATCCACGGACGCATTGTCATCATCAACTGCTTCACTTGTATCTGACAACTCAGCAAAGGAAGCAGCAGCGGGTACAACATCATCATCATCATCACACCGTACGTCTATGTGTGTAATGCTGCCTGACTGAGACATATCCGTGTTATGTACATCCTCTGGCAATAATGCTTGCGCATCACTCATTTCTTCCAACTGATGTGTAAATAACTCCTCTGACATACCAAGTGAAGCTGCTGTGGTGCTAGTGTTGATGGTGGCGGCAGGCGGGCGAGTGGTAACTTGAGAGGTGCCCGAAGCTAAGCTGGAGGAGGATGGTGCGTCACGGTTCCGAGCGGAAGCTGTAGAAGATTGGGTGTCCTGTGTTAGCCAGTCAACTATGTCCTCAGAACTTTTCGAGATCAGGGTACGTGGCCTCTGAACACTGGGCATTATTCTAGGGCCAAAGGGAATCTCAGCACCACGACCACGACGACCCCTGCGGGGTGGCCTGCCTCTGCCTGTCATTTTTTTTTTGATAAGTGGTACTATGCGTGCAAGCTACTGTGACAACAGATATGAGTGGCACTGTGCAGTGGCAGAAGTTGGCAGAGTAGACGCTGTAGGCCTGACACACACGCTTGCAGACAAGCAACTGCTATTCAATCTATTACAGTCAATTTTTTTTTTTAAAATGTACACTACTGTTACACCAGATATGAGTTGCACTGGTGTGACACTGTGCCCGGGCAGGCCCTGAAATGCACACGCATGAAGGAAACTGACTGCTATTATATTACAGTCAAAAAAGTTTTTTGTTTTTTTTTAATGCAAGCTATTGGGACACCAGTGAGTGAGTGGTGGCACTGGGCAAGTGGGCACAGTATACGCTGTGAGCCTGACACACACGCTGGCAGACAACTAACTGATATTCAATCTATTACAGTAAAAAAAATTTTTTTTTTTTAAATGTACACTACTGTTACACCAGATATGAGTTGCACTGGTGTGACATTGTGCCCTGGCAGGCCCTGAAATGCACACGCGTGAAGGAAACTGACTGCTATTATATTACAGTCAAAAAAGGTTGTTTTTTTTTTAAATGCAAGCTATTGGGACACCAGTGAGTGAGTGGTGGCACTGGGCAGGCCCTGAAATGCACACTCGTGAAGGAACTGACTGCTATTATATTACAGTCCAAAAATATTTTTTTTTGTTAACTGCAAGCTATTGTGACACCAGATATGAGTGGTGGCACTGGGCAAATGGGCACAGTATACACTGTGAGCCTGACACACGCTGGCAGACAACTAACTGCTATTCAATCTATTACAGTCAAAAAAATTTTTTTTTTAAATGTACACTACTGTTACACCAGATATGAGTTGCACTGGTGTGACACTGTGCCCGGGCAGGCCCTGAAATGCACACGCATGAAGGAAACTGACTGCTATTATATTACAGTCCAAAAAGTTTTTTGTTTTTTTTTAATGCAAGCTATTGGGACACCAGTGAGTGAGTGGTGGCACTGGGCAAGTGGGCACAGTATACGCTGTGAGCCTGACACACACGCTGGCAGACAACTAACTGATATTCAATCTATTACAGTAAAAAAAATATTTTTTTTTTAAATGTACACTACTGTTACACCAGATATGAGTTGCACTGGTGTGACATTGTGCCCTGGCAGGCCCTGAAATGCACACGCGTGAAGGAAACTGACTGCTATTATATTACAGTCAAAAAAGGTTGTTTTTTTTTTTTTAAATGCAAGCTATTGGGACACCAGTGAGTGAGTGGTGGCACTGGGCAGGCCCTGAAATGCACACTCGTGAAGGAACTGACTGCTATTATATTACAGTCCAAAAATATTTTTTTTTGTTAACTGCAAGCTATTGTGACACCAGATATGAGTGGTGGCACTGGGCAAATGGGCACAGTATACACTGTGAGCCTGACACACGCTGGCAGACAACTAACTGCTATTCAATCTATTACAGTCAAAAAAAAAATTTTTTTAAATGTACACTACTGTTACACCAGATATGAGTTGCACTGGTGTGACACTGTGTCCTGGCAGGCCCTGAAACGCACACGCGTGAAGGAAACTGACTGCTATTATATTACAGTCAAACAAGTTTTTTTTTTTTTTTTAAATGCAAGCTATTGGGACACCAGTGAGTGAGTGGTGGCACTGGGCAGGCCCTGAAACGCACACTAGTGAAGGAAACTGACTGCTATTATATTACAGTAAAAAATGTTTTTTTTTAAATGCAAGCTATTGTGACACCAGTGAAAGAGTGGTGGCACTGGGCAAGTGGGCACAGTATATGCTGTGAGCCTGACACACAGGCTGGCAGGCAGGCAACTGCAATTACCTTACACAGGAAAAAAAAAACAGACTGATGTTCTAGCCCAAAAAAGGGCTTTTTGGGGTACTGTCCTTACAGCAGAGATCAGATGAGTCCTTCAGGACTGTAGTGGACACTGAATACACTAGCCTAGCTATCAATTTCCCTATCAAATCAGCAGCAGCTACACTGTCCCTCCTCTCACTAAGAATGCAGCTTCACAATGAATGTAAAATGGATGCTGTCCAGGAGGTGAGAGGGTCTGGGAGGGAGGGTCTGCTGCTGATTGACTGGAATGTGTCTGCTGACTGTGAGGTACAGGGTCAAAGTTTACTCAATGATGATGAATAGGGGGCGGACCAAACAGCGCATATGTTCGCCGTCCGTGGCGAGCGCGAACAAGCCATGTTTGCCAGGAACTATTCGCCAGCGAACCGTTCGGGATATCACTATTGACGGAATGTATAACATGCAAACCTAACTCGTGATGTACCAACCTATGCACATCAACTGATTTTATGGCATATTATGTACATGTACAAAAAACATTAATAACATTTTTCACAAAAAAAAAGATCAAGATGGTTGCGAGAAGAGTTAAAGGTTCACTAAAAATGTATCATTGATTAAGGCCAGAATTGGTTCAAAACATAAAGCTGGAAATATGTTGTAGAGCAATGTGGTCAGCGAAGGTGAGGTGAAGGTGAAGTGTAAAATTGCCACACTCGGGTATTCATCCATGAGTACTGAAGGAACTAATTATGGAAATAAGTAAATTTCTGTTTTTTATCTTTCAAGATTCTTTATTTCAGGAAGTGTTCCGAAGGATTGGAGGAAGGAAGATGTGGTTCCTATATTCCAAAAGGGTTTAATATCCTTGCCTGGAAATTATAGACCTGTGAGATTAACTTCTGTGACTGGGAAAATATTTGAAAGGTTCTTAAGGGATAATATTCAAAAATTCCATGAGAAGAATGTGGTTATCAGTAAAAATCAGCATGGTTTTATGAAGCACAGGTCATGTCAAACTAACTTGATTGCATTCTACGAAGAAGTAAGTAGAAGTATAGATCAGGATGTTGCTGTGGATGTGATCTATTTGGATTTTGGCATTTGATACACTTCCACACAATAGATTAGTTTTCAAACTCAAAGAAATCGGTATAGATGAAAATTCTTGTTCTTGGGTAGAACATTGGCTAACAAATTGAGTACAGGGAGTTGTCATTAATGGTAAATTTTCAAGCTGGACAGAAGTGGCAAGTGGTTTCCCTCAGGGTTCGGTTCTGGGACCTCTTTTATTTAGCATGTTTATAAATGATATTGAAAAAAGCATTGAAAGTCATGTTTCAATGTTTGCAGATGACACAAAATTCTGTAAAGTAATACAATGGGAGCCAGATATTACTTTGCTGCAGAGGGATTTAGATAGACTAGGGGACTGGGCACTCAAATGGCAGACAACATTTAATGTAGAAAAATGCCAAGTTATACACTTAGGTGTAAAGAATGCACAAGCAACTTATACCCTTAATGGAAGCGAATTAGGGATAACATACGAGAAGGACTTGGTAATTGTTATAGACAACAAACTATGCAACAATGTGTAAAGTCAATCAGCAGTGGCTAAGGCCAGTAAGGTATTGTCATGCATGAAAAAAAGGCATTCATTCTCGGGATAAGAATATCATTTTGCATCTTTATAAATCACTGGTAAGACCACATCTTGAATATGCTGTGCAATTTTGGGCAGCTGTTCTAAAAAGGGATATTATGACACTAGAAAGAGTGCTAAAGCGGGCTACAAAATTAATAAAAGGAATGGAATATTTTAGCTATGAAGAAAGGTTAACAAATGTAAACCTCTTTAGTTTAGAAAAACGTTGCCTCAGAGGGGATATGATAACATTATACAAATATATCAGGGGCCAGTACAAACCATTGTGTGGAAATCTATTCACAAACAGGACTTTACATAGGACACGAGGCCATGCTTTTAGACTGGAAGAAAGAAGATTTAGTCTAAGGCAAAGGAAAGTTTTTTGGGGGTTTTTTCCCCGTAAGAACAATAAGGATATGGAAGTGGTTTTATCAGAATCTGTAGAGATATTTAAACAGCATTTATATGCATACTGGCAAAAACAGAATATTCAATTATATAATTTTTCAACTGGGGTAGCTTCTTCATCCAAGGATATATCTGACTGCCATTCTGGTGTCAATAGGGAATTGTTTTCCTAGTTTGTTGCAAAATTGTAAGTGCTTCAAAAAAAATTGTTGTTTTTTTTTTGCCCTCTTTTGGATCAACAGCAAAAAACAAATGTGAGGAAGGCTGAGTTTGGTGGACACATGTCTCTTTTCAGCCTATGTAACTATGTAACTATGAGTGTGGAAAAAAGAAGACAATTTCTAAAGAAAAGGGATACCGTTACTAGGGAAATGATGCCAATGTAGGAAACTTTTTTTTTTCAGGTGGAGAGCATGTACTTCAAAGAGCAAGAAAGAGTGTGAAGAGGTGGGAAGAAATGAAACAAGGAAGCACATCGAGCACACTTCTTAAACATGAAACATGTATCATGTAACAGCTATAGTGCTTTAAGGGTCTGGGATGTCCCTTTAAGCTAACAAGCAGTGATTTGTCTACTCCCCATATTTTAGATTAAAGCCCCTCTGGATTCCCAAGGGTGGGACACAGTGGGTGTACAGCAGTAACTGGCAAGTCACTAGTATTTTTTTATTACAGTGAACAGACACCAGATACAAGATGTTTTGCAGACATGCCCCCCGAGTTGAAGTGCTTCAGAGGTCTAGAGTGTCAATTTAATTAGTCATTGGTCTGTTTTAACAATCTCATTAACGCCATGTCCTTCGTGTCCTTCGTGCAGACGCCCTTCGTGTGTGAAGCTAGTATTTATTATTATTATTATTATTATTATTATTATTATTATAGCAATTGTCTGTTCCCAGGATGTTTAATACTATGTGTACAATAACCTATATTTAACAATTATGCATGTGTGAGGTGGGTCTGAAAATTATAATTAGCAGGGTTATTTGCTGAAGTGAGAATTGCTGGGAATTTCAATCTGAAAACTAAAATAGCTAGTCTGAAACAAAAATAGATTTTAGGATTATTTTGTTGTTTTTTTTTAGTTTGGTTATTTTGGCCTACATTTTGAAATTCAATTTAAGTTCACTTTCAATTCCCAGTAATTCTCCTTTTTTTAAATAACTATGTGGAAATTAGCTCTGCCCTGGAACTCAGTGTCCCTTCCTCATTCCATAAAAAGTCTGTGACTTTTCTTTATACTGATATTCAGTTAATACACCACTATTGTATGTTCTGGCTGTATGCAGTGAGCATTCTCACAGCCTTATGGTCATTCACCCAAATATTTTTCCTTTAAACTTTTTTTTTTTTTTTATGCATGAAGTTCAAACATTTCTTTAAACAAATTATTTTTTTTAGAACACACTAAAAATGATTAATTCTCTCTAATAATTTTTACTTTACCTGGATGGCAGCCAAATGTGTTATATGTTTATTCTTTAGTTATCACTTCTATAAAACTTGAGACTTTTCAAGCATATTTTGTTTTTGCTATGACTATACACTTCATACAGAGGCTAGTCAGAGTTTTGTCAATGCTAGGACCCTCTAGGTGGATGAAATGTTGAGTTAGAACTTTTTTTGCATCACTGTATATTTGGATTTATCCATTAACGCTAAAGCTCTGTTAATCAGAGGATATCTTATTATTGTAGACTACACATTTTTCCCCTTTTGGGCTTCATTAAATAAACAACAAGTAATAGTGAATAAAATCTGAATTAATTTAGCTATAAACAATAAACAAAGGTTTCATTAAGTCTTTTTGGCACAGTGTCCATTTTTTAAAGTGTTTTCATTGTAAAAAGCAGCAACATTCATCTTTTTCAAGCCCAACTCAGCTATAGTCACAACTTGGCTATTTCTGTCAAAATTAGCATTTTTGGTTTTCAATTTGCTACAATTTGCAGGGCTATTTACTAAATTCACTTTGAATTGTTGGGAATTCAAAGTGAATTTCAAATTTAGGACCAACTGGTGCTCTAAATTCTCCAGGGAACTATACCTCTAGTTCAGCTAATTTGGCATTATATTTTAAATTTGCTTAGAATCCCTGACACATACGTGGGTGCCCCACCTACAAGTGAAAGAGAAATGGAACAGATATTAGACAGAATGTCAGACTGATTCTTGTGTTTATATATATATAACTATTAATAGAATTAAATAGGTATGACAGTCTCAGAAAAAAAACCATAATCACCAATAATTTAAAGTAAAGGGCATAACTGTTTCAAAAATAGTCTCAGAATAGTGAATCAAATTAAACTGTAAACAATGTTATCAGCCAGCAGTAGCACACATAAAATAGTACATAAAAAGTAACATATGGAAAAAGTACACTAAGTATAAGAAAATATGCATTGCAAATGGATATGGCACAGTGAAACATAAAGCAAACAGCTTGTGGTATCCACTCCTTGTAGATAACAAAGCAAAGAGTACAGTAAAATCCACAAAGAATCCAATTTCACACGAATCACCACACAAAATAGAAATTATCAAAGGATTGCAATTATAAGGCCTCCTTATTCACCATGCAATATAAGTTGAAGAACTATGAACTGAAGAACTAGCCTACTGCCCTCTGGTGAAAATAACTACATGGAATGTCCCATGACTGCAACCATTGCAATGTGCCAAATACACAAGGCCACAGAACACTTACCATCAGGTCCCTGGTAGCTGTACTTATGATATTCCAGATATGTCTTCCAACTGACTTGGAAAAACAATATGTATTGCTTGCACAATTTGGCTGATTGAAGTGGCATGCATACCTCCCAACATTTCAGATTGGCAAAGTGGTACACTTTAATTTCAGGGGTGTAAGTGGGTATATGGCCAGGGATGGGCTGTCCTGAGAAATTTTAGGTGACTTGGGATTAACAATTTATGGAACTAAAATGTAATTTACAACAAGAACATTGTATTTTATTGACATTTTTTTCAGATAATTTTTATTGAAAGATTTAAAATGTTACAATAAAATGAACATTCAATATGAGATAAGTAAAATATTGATACAACAAACAAACCGGGGTATAATGTAATAAATCATTATCTGAAATGAGTAAATTATTAATAAATCAAACTTAGAAAAATATGGTACAAAATATCACAATGTATATATAACATTTTGGTCAGGTGGGTTCAAAAATTTAAGTTGTACTTTTGTCTGATGTCTTTTTCTTTGATATCCCATTCATATCTAAGAAGGTTAAGTGTATGGGAAGGTAACTTAAGCACAATTTCACATCTTATATGTTCAAACAATTGGTTAATAGCTTCCTTAATATGATATAGACATAGACTAGATTCTAGACATATTTATTGTAGTATAAAGACTCACTACTGGGAGTATTATTGCTGTGGAGCTCTATTATACGCTTAGACACACCAACAACATGGAGCTCCTAGAAAAAAAGGAACATTAAAATAGAAAAGTGCGACAGAAGGATTAAGGCCCAAAATAGGAATTGTTCATCATAAAAAGGGACACTTGGGAGGTATGGGTATGGATGAGAAAATATTTCACTGTTTCTACAAGTGTCTTCTTCTTGCTTCATATCCATTCTTCCTCAATGTAAATTTAAATATCTGTCACCAGCTATGAATATTCAAGCCAAGCCCATTTTTTCAGGATCCAAGAGTATCTAAGTTAACCCCTTCTATCAGTCTTGTAGTGGTGCTCCCTGTACCCTTGCTGGGAACCTCCGCCAAGGCCCGCTTCTTAGCTAGAAGAAAATCTCAGCGCTTCTGCCCTAGTCGCCGTGGCTTGATTGGGGTCCTCCTGGAGCCTCTCCGTCCTGAAGCAGGATAGGGGACTAGCTCTATTCCCTCCCAGGGACTCGACAACAAACAGTCCTGGGAGCTGTAGTCCTTACAAGGTCTTTATCTGCCGAATCCTCCATGAGCTGGAACAAGGTGCTGAGTAGTGATTAGCACTTTCCCCTCCCAGTAACTAGATGACACATAGTTCTGGGAGTACAACTGATTTTAATGAGCCAAACTCTGCCTTTTATGCACAGACCCCAACAGGGGATCTCCATTATATTCAACACAAGCCACTCCCATGAATCTCTGGGCCTGGGAGATAACTGCGTTAAAGACCAGTAAGCTAATTATCTCCCAGGAACTGAGAGCCAAACACAAAAATATAAAAACATAAAAGTACCCCAAAACATAATAAAAACATTAAATAACCACACAAATGAAATGCCACCGTGTGAAAGTTCTGACCGGCTGCACATGTGGTCCTATGCCAAAAAAGTTTGAAGGCGTTGGATGCTTTTGCCGGTCAACCTTTAGGAGCTCCTGCGGCCTCAATATTCGGTGCTCCGCCTGCCTCTTAGGTAGCATTGTTCCCCTCAGTATCAGGCACCTTCCCTCCAAAAAGCCCTCTCCTGGCGGATTTTTAAAGTGGTTCAAAACCGCTAACAAAGTTGTCCGGGAACCGCACGGTCAACTTATGCCTAAAACAGTTCCATAACATTCGCAGCTAAGTCCCGCTGAGGTAACCGGGAACCCTCAAAGTCCTCATGCCAAAATTAGTTCCACAGCGGTCGCGGCTAAGTACCGCTGAGGACTATTTATAGGTTTGGTTCATGCGAACGGCCGCCAGAGAGTTAGCGTTCGGTTCCATTCGCATGAAGGGAAAGTGCCGGATCAGGGGCACCCACGGAAATCTACTGATGGTGGCTGGGCAGGGTAACTCCCAAACGGTGTCCTAGACCTGAACCATAGTTGGTGGGGAGGAGGCCGGCTTCCACACTCCTCCAGGAGTCCATGGCAAACGTACATGGCGTGACGTTTGACACAAGTCTCAACATAAAAACATCACGCTAATTGCTTATTCAAAATTAAAACTTTAAATACTTATTTCACACTTATGCATATACTTGTACATAATGTTTCTCTGCTATTCAAAGAGGTACTCTGCATTTTAATTATAGCATCAGTTAATTCCAATTACAAGCAGTCTTGTAAAATATGGTTTAGAATACACTTTCTATGTGAAAAATGTAAATGTAAAAATATCTTTAAAAACAGCAAAATATTTTTTTAGGAAAAGAAATGATAGGAAAACAAAGATGAATATAAAAGGGAATAATTTTGGATATTAACTTGAATAAAATAAAAGGAATGGTTTGAATGAAGCACTTAAAGTAAAAGCATAAAACTAAATTGTGCATATTGTTTTACACAATAAGAAAGTTCCAAAGATTAAAAACAAAGATTAAAAACAAACACAAAAAAGAGAGTGATAATGAAGACTTTTTCATATGAAGGGGAAGACAGTTAATGACCAAAAAAGTAAGATGCAAACAATGCAAACAATGACACATGCCAAAACTTTTATAGCTGTATGTGTCCAAGCATTTACAAGGACATTAGTCTCTTCTTGGAATAATGTCTTTGAGTGAGTTTATCCCTGAGTGAGAGAGAATATCAATACGGTTTTTGAACTCATAGAATGAATGAATTTATCCATTTTAAAAAATCAGCCAATGCCTAAGAATACATAATTTTATCTTCATCCATTTTGAAAAATATTTCACAAATAATCTCGAAAAGGTGTCTCTAACTGATTTGTCAGAATTTTTATAGAAAGTCTTTCTTGCACTCCTAATGAGCAAATCTAATCTTTCAGAGTGTTTTGCTATCTTTATCTTGAAAGTATTTCTATTAAAATATTTTTTATTGAACATTTATATTGTAAAAAAATAAATAAACATTTTGAAAATAAAATTAAACTAAAGAAGAAAAGAAAGGGATAAAAATAAAAACATTTAATAAACCTTCCACAAAAGGAAAAATTATTTGTTAAGGTTTTGCTTTGATCTTCTATCTTTAAATGTTTGAAATTCTAGAAATTCATAAATTCTCCAAGTTGGAAAAATGATAATGAATTTCTGATTGTGCAACGGTTTTCAGAGCTGATGAAACACTCTTACATTGAGGCCAAGGAGAGGACAATACTTCATGTATGTATGGTTACTCAGTTCCTTACTTGCCAATGCTCATATGGAAGTCAGAGATCACGAAGACCAGTGGCCATTTTGAATAAATAAAAAAAAAAGAAAGTACAATTCATAAAACGTCAGTTTATTAGAGGTTTGTTTTGTTGGTGTGCAGATATAAAAGTTCCAAAAGTCTTCTTCTCTGAAATTGTTTGATGTGAAAGTTTGTGGAGCTATGTTATAACCAATACAGGCATTTCCCGTTTTACAAACTCCCGCTTTACGTTTTCCCGCCTTTACAAATGTTTTTTGGATGCCCGTGCAATTTTATTTCCGACGCCAGTTTGTTTCGGCGATCCATGGATGCGGACCGCTGAGCGTGTTTAGAGGCACTGGAAAAGGAATTTGAGGCCAAGAAAGTGAACAGGAGTGAAAGGTAAGTTTAAAATCTGTATAATTAACTTTGTCTTTATATCTAATTTGAGTATTTTGAGCAGGATGTAACAGAAACTAAATGGATGGCCCAGTGTACATTGATAGTATGTGATGTACTGCACCTGCATCTGGAATAATGCTGCTTTGAAAACTAACATTTATGGTTTTGGTTTTTGTTTGTACATAATATATCTACTTTATTTCACTGTAGACTTGTATTTCCCCCAAAAAGTCAGACACACTTCACTAAAAAAAAGTTTTTTCTGAAATTCAGAGATATAGAATGAGGAAGTGGGTGTAAACTGTCAGCCAAGTCAAAACATGTTTAATAATCCTGAAATGAGTTCCATTTCTAATTTTTGCATGTTATGTCTATGTATGTAATTTGTCTTAGATATTAATATGACATTTATTGTATATTCCCTATTTTTTTTAATAAATAAAACAACTTTTTCCAGAATAAAAAAATATATATATATGATTAGGGTTTCCATATTTGATGTGTGAAGATATAACAGTGCATCTAATTGTTCGTCCAAATAACTTTTCTTTTTCATTTTAATGTACCTGTATGCTTTTTCTAATTGTATGGTTTTTGTGTGTGTGTGCCTGGGATTGATGTGAGTGTGCTTAGGAGAGTGAACAGGAGTGAAAGGTAAGGTAAAAAAACGTGTTTGTGTGCGTGCCTGAGATTGATGTGAGTGTGCTTAGCAGAGTGAACAGGAGTGAAAGGTAAGGTAAAAAAACGTGTTTGTGTGTGTGTGTGCCTGAGATTGATGTGAGTGTACTTGGGACTTCTTGCATTTTCCCTAATTCCCTCCCCCTCCCCCCTTCGTGTAGACAGACAAATACAAGTTGTGAAATGTAAGTCAGGTGTCTGTAATTTTAGCTGTTTATCCATATGAAGTGTGTGTGTGTGTGACATTTTGTCATATTTTGGCAGGTAACATAGCAAGGAGCAGGAGGAGGGCTGAAGAGCCTGAAGAAAGGGGAGAAGGAGTAGAGCTTGAAGGCTCTAAAAATACTGTAAAAAAAATAAAAATAAATAAAAGGAGTAGAGATTGAAAGCTCTAAAAATAAAAGGAGGAAAAAAGGGATAAAGGTGCAAGCCTGAAAGTAAGAGAGGAGGTGTGAAATTAAAGAAGGAAAAGTACAGTGATAAAGTAGAGAGGGACGTTGAGAAAGAAGAAGGAGAAGAAGAAGAAGGCTTAAGAGAGGTGTGAAATTAAAGAAGGAAAAGTAAAGTGATAAAGGAGAGAGGGAAGTTGAGAAAGAAGAAGGAGGAAGGCTTAAGAGAGGAGTGAAATTAAAGAAGCAAAAGAAAAGTGAAAAAGGAGAGCGGGACGTAAGTACAATTTTGAAAGACAGGGAAAATATTTAAAGCAAGTAAAAAATGTGCAATCCCTGCATTCTACTTGGATAAGAACCAAGGAAAATTAAAGCCTTATTCCACATATGGAAACACTTTTAACAGTATGGATAAGTGATCAAACTGGACGGCTCCATATGCCTATTACCTATGCTACCATTTGTGCTAAAGCTTTATCACTTTTTGAGATGCTGAAACAAAGAAAAGAAGGCAACGTTGAAGAAACGTTTTCTGCAAGCAGTGGGTGGATTGATCGGTACAAAAAAAGAGCTGGTTGGCATAATATAAAAATCCTTGGAGAATCAGCAAGTGCCGATACAGAAGCGGATAAATTATTTCCTGCTAAGTTGGCAGAAATATTGGAAGAGGGAAATTACTCGCCATCACAGGTTTTCAATGCGCATTAAACCGGTCTTTTTTGGAAGCGCATGCCATCAAGAAGCTACATTGCAAAAGAAGAATCATCAATGCCCGGTATTAAACCAGCGAAAGATCGACTAACTTTATTGCTTGGTGGGAATGCAGCTGGAGACTTTAAGTTAAAACCCATGATGGTGCATCGTGAGGAAAATCCTAGGGCACTTAAAGGAATTGTGAAAGGCACACTGCCAGTCATATGGAAAGCCAATAAAAAAGGTTGGGTTACTGCTTCGCTGTTTGAAGATTGGTTCTCACTTTGTTTTGTACCTGAAGTGAAAAAATATTGTGAAGATAAATCACTACCTTTTCAAGTAATTCTGCTTGTAGATAATGCACCCGGTCATCCACCCTCTCTTCAACATCACCACCCTAATGTCAAAATCATATTCTTACCACCAAATACAACTTCCATTTCGCAACCAATAGATCAAGGAGTTATCGCCACAATTAAAGCACTGTACCTTCGGCAGACATTTTAAATGTTGATTAAAGTAACAGATAACGAGACAGGTCCAAGTCTTAAAGATTTTTGGAGAAAATCATTTAATATTTTAGATGCAATAAAAATTACAGCATATGCCTGGAACAAAATTTCAGAGACAACCATGAAAGGTGTTTGGAAAAAGCTCTGCCCTCAGTTGTTTGGTACTAATGTTGAAGGGTTTGAAGAACCAGCAGAAATTGTACAGCATAACACAGAAGCAATAGTTACTCTTGCCAACAGATTGGACCTGGACGTCTCTGCAACTGACATAAATTACTTTCTTGAAGAGCAAAAGGAAGATTTTACAAATGAAGACCTCTTAGATATGGAAGAACAAGAGGAAGTTGAAGAGGTAGGAGATGTTACAGCACCTGAAGCTCCTGTTCATTCTTTCACTTTGAAAGGCCTCGAGGAAGCATTTAAACAAATGGAAAAGGCAATTAATATTTTTGAGTCACACGATTCTAACTTTGAGAGAAGTACCAAAGTTGCTAGAGATCTAAGAAATGCCTATGCCTGCTATAAGGAAATTTACAACGAAAAAAAAAGAATGTGTTGGAAGCAAACCACTATCACAGCTTGTCTGCAGAAAGCTGCTGTGACTAGCTCTGTCTCAAACGAACCAGAAACAAGTGAGGTGCAGCCTTCAACAAGTACCAAACAAGTGAGGGAGGACTGTGCGGTGCCCCATTCATCAAGTGCAACATGTCTCTTCATTGACAGCGATGATGATTGAGGATGATTTGATGACAAATTCAATATGGTATGTATTTCTTTAATGTTCCTACAACATATATGTATTTGTTATGCCTATATTTTGTATTTGTACTTAATAATTTAGGTTTTCTATAGTAAAATGTATTGGTCAGGAACGGAACCTTTGGAAAATTAGTTCTCACTTTATGAACTCTCACTTTATGAACTAGGCTTCGGAACCAATTAAAAACAATAAAAAAGGCTGCGCCACAGTCAGTAATAAAAAGTCTGATAAAAAGGAAAAGATCCAAATATTATATCCTTACAAATAGTCTTTGGTGGTGAGGTCTTCTACTGTTGTGGTGGATCCACTTGGTATAAAAGATAAAAAGAGAGAGAAGGACAACCAATAGTGCAGTATGTAAAATTCAAAAATGAATATAAAGGAGTAAAATATAAAACTCACATTTACCAGAGCTAATATCCAGCTCTGGAGTGAAGCGCATACAGCGGTTTAAATCCCCGCTTATGGGATATAAATGGGTTCCTCTCCATCGCTGGTGTCCAGTTCTTGGGATAAAAGAGACAACCGATAGTGCTCACTGTATAGTGATATTGATAAAATGAGAAGAATGTACTTACAAGGCAAGAGCAGGCCAACTGCTCTGTGATGACAGCTTGGGTGGATTGATCCCCACCTAAGGATTTCTTTTAGTACAGGAAACTTCCAGGAATATTTTCCAAAGGTTTTAGTAAAACCAGTAAAAAAGTAAGTAAAATAATACTAAAAAGCCAGGGTAAAAAGAAAGGTTATGTGTCTTAAAAAAGTTGATTGGCACGAATAAATGACCAAAAATACTTTAATATATATATAAAAGAACACAAATGTAAATATCCATAACGCGTTTCGTCAAAAAATACTTTTTCAAATGGAATAACATATGGTACCTGGATAATAGGTGTTATATAAGAACAAAACTAATTAGAATTTGGCGCCAAAAATGGTACAGCCAATTAGAAATAAAAACATAATTAAAACATTAAATTGCATAAATGACTCTGTGAATACATAGATAATAATACTATGACATGATGTTGATATGTTTAAATCAAAAACGAAGGTAAGAAAGTGTATTTTAAAACATTATTAAAAAGTCATGTGACAAAACGGCACTTCCACGTTTCAGAAGTAAAACGCAATGCCACATGGGAAATGTAGTCAAAATGGCCGCGAATAGCGGCCGCATAAAACATAAAAAACAAACATATGTCCAAACAATTTAAGCCTATACAAAGTAATTGATAAGGTTGTAATTGTAAAACGAGGGGGGGGAATACATTTTATAACGGGTTGAAATTAGTCACATGATATTCGGCACTTCCGCAAATCGGAAGATATAGCCGAAATGCATATTGGGAAGTGTAGTGTGGTTTGACCAACGATAATGGGAGCATAAATATAGGAATAAGGTACAACAGTTACATAAATAAAATAGCAATTAGTAATATAATGCATAAGTTAAAAATAAATACATGGCAAACCACAATATGGACAAAAAAGGGGAGACTTAAAAAGGGGAACTTATTAGCATAAAAAGGTATAAAAATCCGGGGGCGTGGCTTGGACTCCGAGAGTGATGGCAGCCTGACTCCGGAGCTCCGCACCGAAGGCTCAGCAAACAGCCCTGTAATCAGCGATTACCGACAGCTCAGTCCCCCAAAAGTGAAGCCAGCACGAGCGGAACACCGGTGCTACCCTCACATCCTCCAACAATGTCACAGAGGAAAGCAGCGAAGAAACAGAGAGGGGATAATCCCTCCGTCGCGGACATGCTGTCCGCCATTAGACCTGCGCCACGTGGTACTCACGGAGCTGAAAGCCCGGCGGGCGCTTCCTCCCCGAGCCCCCCAGCAACTCCGGCATCGCTTTATGGGCATGCCGAGGACCCTCAAAGTGCGATCCTGCACTCACTGGAGGAGGTAAAGGGGTACTTGGCAGGAGAGATAGAGAGGACGGCCAGGGAAGTGAAGGCCGAAATACAGGCAATCGGCATCAGAACGGAGGCCCTGGAAAGCAGGTTAGAAACTGTGGTTACAGCACACAACGATAACACCACTGCCACCAATGCGATCCTGACCAGGGTAGCAGAGCTCGAAATGGAACTAGAAGACAGTTCCAATAGAACAAGGCGCAACAACATGAGAGTACGCGGCCTGCCAGAAGAGGTACAAGATGGCGACTTGGAGCGGGTAATGGCGGAGTGCTTTCGCGCCAGCCTGCCACAGATCACGGACAACTTATGGCACATCGACAGGATTCACAGAGCATTGCGTGCCAAGGGCCCACAAAATAGCCCACCCAGAGATATTATTATCAGATGGCACTTCTACTCCACGAAAGAAGCAATACTTAAGCAGAGCAGAAATCACCAATACAAGTACAAAGGAGTGGTGCTCCAGATCTATCAAGACATCGCCCCAGCAACTCTGGCAAGGAGAAGGGAATGGAAACCCATAGCAGACCTCGTCAGAGCAAAAGGCCTACGATTCGCCTGGGGATTCCCCTTTAAGATGCTAATATTCAATGGCCCGAGACCTACAGTCCTAACACCATCTATGGACCCCAGGGGAGCCCTTCGTGAACTGGGCATCCAAGTACCAGAAGACCTCATCCTGCCAACAAGAGGCCCCAGGGCACTAGACCTCCTCCCCAGGGACTGGTCGGAGCACAGGGCGCACCACGCTTGAGCAGCCGTGGCGGCGGTCCGCACTGGAGGGACTTAAACAGCGGACATTGGGACACGCAAGTTGATTCATAGTTTAATGTTGACTTTATTTGTTTTACATATTTGAGACACTAAGGCTGGCAATACAGCACTAAGGACATGGGGAACAGAAGTGGCATGGGGATCGCGACACGGGGGGGGGGGGGGGGAGGGAACAAAATACCGTAATGAGGGGGATAAAAAAAACAAAACTAAAAAAAAAAAAAAAAAAAAAACCAAAAAAAAAAAAAAAAAAAAAAAACACACACACTGGAAAGGGATATAGAAATATTTAGGTTGTGGTCCCACTCAGGGACAGACGTGAGTTGTCCTCCCTCGGCCGTGCATGGGTCTCGCCGGTAGTGGACGAGAAGGAGGCCCCCGTGGACCTGGGCTGGGGAGGAGCCGGCTCTATGCCACAATTTGGGGTGGGGCGGGGTGGGGGGGGCTCGTGGGACGGGGCGGGGGTGGGCACGCACAAGGGACCTCCCTGGGTAGAATGCGCCCTTTCCCCCCCCTCTCCTCCCTCCCCTCCTCCCCCCCCCTCCCTCCCCTCCTCCCCCCCCCTCCCCTCCCCGGAGACTGGGGGTCATGGGTCATTAGGCCGAGACAGTACCACAAGAACAGCACTCAAATGTCAGGATAAACGTCAGGAAAACATCCCCCCCCCCCCCTCCCCCCGAGAGGGATAACAATCTAATAGAGAGCCGGACTCTGGGGGCCAGAGGCCGGGACTACCCCACGCCATGTTCATACAAGATTAGGTAGAAAGATGTTAAGAGCCTTGCCACGGTGCTCGATGGCTGTACACTCGCCCCGCCTGAGACTACCTCTCGACGCGGCGAGTGGCCACCCCCGATCGCCTGGCGGACAATAAGACCGGGATATTGGATTCGATGGGAAGGAGGTTGAGGAGGAAACGACCCAGGACAGGCCTGGGTCAAGGTTGTAAATGTTATGTTTCCTTGTTACAATGCAAGTTTTCTTACCCCATTTTGTGTCTTTCCCTACCCCCACCCTCACCCGCACGAAGACAAGGTTCACCCGACAACCACTCGGGGGGGACCGCCAGGACGCACGCCGCACAACGGAGAACGCACAGTACTACGAGCCGTCAGCAAGCACAAGGTACAAAAGCACACTATCCATAACACAACATGGAGCTTAAACTGACCTCAATAAATGTCAACGGTCTCAATGTCCCGAACAAACGTAGACTGCTACTACGGGAGCTACATAGACAGAGGGCAGATATAGCGTTCATTCAAGAGACCCACATACCGAACACATCTAAAATACAAATCACAGACCACATATACACAAGAGCATACGCAGCCAGAACACTCCGCAAAACAAGAGGAGTAGAAATAGTCATACACAAACGATGTCCAATGGTGATACAGGCCACACAAAAAGACCCAGAAGGCAGGTACATCATAATCACGGGAACAATCAACTCCACAACATACCACCTCATTAATATATACGCCCCCAACACCCCAGAAGCAACATTCTGGAAGACGCTAGAAACCCTAATAACCTCACTGACAGGGGGCATACTGATCCTGGGGGGGGACATGAACGCAGCGCCGTGTCCCGCGGTCGACCGCAGCGGTAGGGCGGGTCAGCCCAGATCGCACGGTATGGGCGGCCAGGACCGCCTCCTTAACAAATTTATCCAGAACACGGGGTTGTTGGACCCCTGGAGACTGCAACACCCGAGCTCGCTAGACTATACCCACTACTCAGCAGTACACTCCACATACTCTAGAATCGACCTATTCCTCACAAACCAGCAGGGCATGAGATGGGTTAAGTCAACAGCAATAAACCAAATTTCGTGGTCAGACCATGCCGATATAGCCATTACCCTGAAAACACCGGGGCCCTACACCCCAGGGAGATGGAGACTAAATAACTCCCTTCTTAAAAACCCAGAGGTCCTGGAGCAGCTCCAGACAGAAATAAATAACTACTTCCAGCTAAACACCACCGAGGACCTATCCCCAACCATAATATGGGCAGCCCATAAAGCAGTCCTGAGGGGGACATTAATTAAAATAGCAACTTACCACAAAAAACAAAAACTAGCAAAGCTCATAGACCTGCAGACGGCTTTACGCACAAAGGAAATGCAACATAAACAGAATCCCACACAAGACAAACTAGACGAAATACAGAACATCAGACGAACCCTGAGGGACCTCCTCTTAGACGAGGTGAGCAGGGACATCACCCGGTCGAGAAGACTTTTCTATGAAAAGTCCAACAAGATGGACACGTTATTAGCTAGGGCCCTCAGACCCAAACAAAAACATAAACACATTACGTCCATCACCAACGACAGGGGCCAAACCCTTACATCTCCGCAGGACATAGCAGAAGAATTCACTAACTTTTTACAAAAACTGTATAACCACTCCCCCGGAATGGATGACACGAATAAACAACACGTTGAGGCAGTCGCAAAATTCCTAGAAGGGGTAAACCTCCCCAGGCCCAATAGGGAAGACCTAAATGACCTGGAGGCACCAATTACAATAGAAGAGGTGGAAAGGGCCATAGGGGCTATAGAGGGCAATAGGGCCCCGGGACCCGATGGGTTTGACGGGGCCTATTATAAAGCACTAAAGACAGAGCTAGTGCCAAACCTTACGGCTATGTACCAAGACTGGATGGAAGGGGGACGGCCCAATGCGGAGCTGGCCACGGCAGACCTGATACTAATCCCAAAGCCAGGGCGGGATGACAGGAAAGTAACCAATTACCGCCCCATTTCCCTCATCAATGTGGACACTAAAATCTACGCTAAACTCCTGGCCAACAGGCTGGGAAATATTCTGCCCAGACTGGTCCATGCAGACCAGGTGGGCTTCGTGCCAACCAGGCAACTGTACGAAAATACTAGACGGGCGGTGGACCTGATCTGGTGGGCCGGACAGACTCGAACGCCCTCTCTCGTCCTGTCTTTGGATGCAGAGAAGGCCTTCGACAGGATCCAATGGCATTACTTGTTCGCCCTCCTGCGCCATATAGGCCTACCAGACAACTACATCACAGCGGTAAGAGCACTGTACACATCCCCACAGGCTCAGATAGCCATACCAGGAGCGACCCCGAAACCATTCAAGTTAAGTAATGGCACAAGACAGGGCTGCCCGCTCTCGCCGCTTCTCTTCATATTGGCCCTAGAACCCCTCCTGCACAAGATCAGGGACCACCCTAAAATAAAAGGACTGACAATAGCAACAGAACAATATAAGGTCTCTGCATACGCAGACGACATCATGCTAACGATCACTGATTTGAAAAGTTCCCTCCCAAGCCTGATTCACCTACTAGAGGACTTCACACAGGTATCGGGGTATAAAATAAATCTAGAGAAGTCAGAGGCTATGCCGCTGGGGTTGACGGCAGAGGACGCGGCGCTGATAGGGACGACAACACATATCAAACTAAACCAACAACACATAAAATACTTAGGAGTACGACTGACGACGGACATCACACGACTATACCAGGAAAATTATACGCCAATGATAAAAACGCTAATCAAGGACTTAGAAAAATGGCATGAAAAGCCGATCTCCTGGATCGGTAGGCTTCACGCTATCAAAATGAATGTTTTGCCGAGGATGTTATTCCTGTTCCAGGCACTGCCCATCAAAGTCACGAAAGGGGATCTTCAACTCCTACAAACCACAATAGATAAGTTTGTTTGGGCACACAAAAGACACAGAATAGCCAGACGTACACTCTACAGACCAAAAGGACTGGGGGGATTGGGGCTGCCCAACTTCCATTTATACTATCTATCAGCACAATTAGCCCAAATAATAGAGTGGCATTCACCCCCCGAGACACGTAGATGGGCGGACTTGGAATCACTCATGATGGGATCGGACCTCCCCCAATACTGGATCTGGGTCCCAAAACCAGACAGACCAACACTACGCACAACCTGCCCAGCAATCACCAATTCCATCAGAATATGGAACGCCACCGCCCTTAAATACGCACTGACCAAAACACCCTCACCCCTCACCCCTTACTTGAGAAACAAAGCATTCCCACCCGGCATGAGGGCAAGCGACTTTAAAGGATTGGAACATACGGGCATACAAAGGTACCACCATTTATACAATGGGGACACATTTAAAACGTTTGAGGAGCTCAAACAAAATGCACCACTACAAACAAGAGACCTCTTCAGGTACATCCAATTACGCGATCTCGCAAAACACCCCGAAATAAGAAAGGCAGCTAGGGCCCCACTGACCAGCTATGAGAAATTATGCATCACAGAATCACCACGCAAGGGCTTGATCACCACACTATATGCACAACTCAGCGCCCCAGAAAGAGACGCAGAGCCCCTTACATACATCACCCAATGGGAAAAGGACCTACAACACACATTGGAAGGGGAGGATTGGAGGGACATCTGGGAAGCCGCAGCTAAGGTGTCCATATGTGTAACACTTCAGGAACAGGCTTACAAAACCCTCCTGAGGTGGTACACTACACCAGCCAAATTATATAGAATGGGGAAAACCACCACGGACACATGTTGGAGGGGATGTGGAGAGCGAGGATCCTACATCCACATGTGGTGGACATGCCCCAAAGTGGTAAGATACTGGTCGGACATTGAGACACTGTTGACGACAGTACTAGCTCGACCGATACACAAAGACCCATGGACCTATCTCCTAGCAAAACCACTAGACAACCTGACGGCAAGAGAACAGAAACTAATCAATAAAATTACCTTAGCAGCCAGAAGAGCGCTGACCCAGCAGTGGCTCAGCCCGGACACCCCTCCTATGCACAAAGTCATACACAAAATAAAAGACAACTGTTTGATGGACAAATTGACAGCACAAATACGGAACACCATGGGCACCTTCTCGAAAGTGTGGCAACCATGGGAGGACTATGTAGATAGGACGATACAGATACCATGAGACACACCAGACAGGCTTGACGACACAGTGTCTCATAAGTGCGGCGGGTGCACCCGGTGGGATCCCCTTTCCCCCCCCCCCTCTCTCCCCCCCCCTCCTCCCTAATTACCCTAAAATCAAGTTCAGTCTGGAGCGACAGCCTAAACGGCCAAAAGCAAGACGCACTCTTTGTAACAGGGGCATCAAGTGAAATCAACAGACCCCCATTCATACGTTGATAGAATGGACCTACAGCAGTAGTAGGCTTCATGAACAAGGTTATACCTGGGCTTATGCTCACTAAAGCCAGATCTCTAACAATACAACGCAGGACATGGGCACGCCAGGTAGCTTATTAGCACATCGATAGATAATCCACCGGGGTACACACCTAGGAGTAACAGATCAACGGGAGAATGGCAGAGGAGGAGGGGTGGATTACACACTTGTATTGCTCGTAAAATCAGAATAACGTGATGTGTTAATGCAAAGGTACACAGAGATTGGTTGCCACTGTAATGTAAGGAAGATAATGAGCATGTGTGAAAATTGTAATGCTCCATACCTGAACTCAAAAATAAAGAATTTAAAAAAAAAAAAAAAAAAGGTATAAAAATGAAGCAATTTTAAAGATACCTGTATATAAAAAAATGCATATTCCATAAATAACAATAAAAGCATATTTTTTTAAAGGTACAGGCAACAATTTTCATAAAAAATTGTGTAAATCAAAATCTGCATTAAGACCATGGGGTATAAGAGTCTGAAGTTTATACACCCATTCCATCTCTGTTTTTCCAAGCATCTTTTTTGTATCACCTCCACGCCAAGGGGTAGAACATTTGGTTATACCAATACATTTTAATAGACGTGGGTCTTTATTATGTATAATAAAATGTTTGGATACTGTATGGTTCAAGTATCCATTTTTGATATTTCTGCAATGTTCGCTCAGTCTTATCTTTAAGCACCTTGTGGTCATCCCCACATATTGGAGGACACATGGGCACTCGAGCAGATAAATAAACATTTTTGTATTACAACATATAAAATCATAAATATTGTACACTTTTTTGGTCCTATTTGACATACATTTTGTAATTTTAGATGGAATTGAATGATCTGTAGTTTTACATACAATACATTGTTTACATCTATAAAAACCTTTCGTCTGAGTGAAGAAGGATACAATTTTGGAAGGAGATTTTTTAGTAAAATTTGTGGTTAAAATGGACTAAAAATTGGGTGCTCCTCTAAAAACAATATTTGGATGAGTAGGTATGATAGGGTTAAGTATCTCATCATGTTTGAATATATGCCAATGTTTTTTTATTATTTTTTTAACATCATTACTTTTATTATTAAAATTAAAAATAACTGGAAGTGATATTGGTTCATTGTTTTCTTAATTTTTATACTTCATAAGTTCATTTCGTTCTTTCTGCTTCACTATACTAATTGTGGAATTTAGATCAGGTTCTAAATACTTTTTTTCCATGAATTTATTTTTTAAAACCTCTGCTTGTTCATTAAAATCTGTGAGTTCTGAACAGTTTCTGCGAAGGCGGAAGAAATTACTTTTTGGAGCACTCTCAAGCCTAGGCTTATAATGGCAGCTAGATCTGTCTATAGCCGTATTTACACATACTTGTTTAAAAAAAGTTTTTGTTTGAAGTGTCCCTTATTGATGAAAATGCTATGATCTAAAAAATGAATAGACTCCTTACTATATTCATATGTAAGAATAATACCCCTATTATTGATATTTAAATGGTTGATAAAATCGATAAGATGGTTTTCTGGTCTGTCCCAGATAAAAAAGAGGTCATCTATATATCTGAAGTAGGAGACTAGGTTTGCCCGCCACGTGTGGTTGCCCCAAATAGCTTCGGTTTCCCAGTCAGCCATAAACAAATTGGCGTAACTAGGGGCAATCCTAGTCTCCATAGTAGTACCTCTCTTTTGCAGATAAAATGAGTCTAAAAACAAAAAATAATAATTGTTTAAAATAATATTTATACCTTCTATTATAAAATCTATTTGAATATCTGGAATCCTAGCTTCTTTGGTTAAAATTTATTTTATAGCTTGACAGCCTATATCGTGGGGAATAATGGTATAGAGGGACTGAACGTCACATGTGACTAGTATAAAATTTGTTTTCCAAGCAAAATCACTTAAAATTTTTAAAAGTGACATGGAGTCTTTTAAATAGGATTTCATAAGTTTAAACGAAGGCTTAAGAAGGGTATCAATATATTGGGAAAGGTTACATAAAAGTGAACCTATCCCAGAAACGATTGGTCTACCTGGAGGATGTTGTTCATTTTTGTGAATTTTGGGAAGGAAATAAATAACAGGGGTAATCGGGAATTCTTTATTTAAAAAGTTAAATTCATGTTTGTTTAAAATATTTAAATTAAGACCTTTATTTAAAAAAGTGGATAAGATAGTTTTTATATTTTTAGTAGGATCAGATAAAAGTTGTTCATATACATTTCTGTATTTTAGTCTGTGAGCTTCATCTATATACATTTTACTAGACTGAATAACTACTCCACCACCTTTATCGGCCTGTTTAATGATAATATCTTTATCTTTTTGGAGTTCTTTGATTGCTTGTCTTTCGGCATTTGTAAGGTTTTGGGAATCATATTTTTTATATTTGATTTTATCTAGATCTTTATGAACTAATTTCTCAAAGAGAATGAGAGGAGCGGATTTAAAATGAGATGGGTAAAATTTGGATTTTATCCTAAGGTTTGTATTTATAAAAGAGCTGTTGTCTATCTTTGGAGAAGTAGGTGGAATAGATGGAATAGGTTTTTCCTCATTTTTGCTTATAAAAAATCTTTTTAATGTAGCTTTTCTAACGAATTTATTAACGTCAAGAAAAGCTTGACATGAATTAAAAGAAGAGGTGGGGGCAAATTTAAGACCTATACTTAAAACAGACAATTGTGCAGCTGATAAAACTTTCTGAGAGAGATTAAAAATACCACTGCAGGATTTAGTAGAGGGTGTTATTGTCTTTCTAATCTTTCTCTTTTGTTCCTGTCTTCCACTTCGTCTTCCTCTAAGCTTAAAATTCTTTTTTGGGAACGTAAAGGGTGTGGTGTCTGGGCTAGTGGGGGCTGGTGAGTGCGTATTTCTAAAAAATGGTCCTCATTATCAAAGTCTGAATCGACTGATAACAGTTGGTACCTATTTGGGTGATTCGGGATAGTGGGTGATTTTGAGTAGTTAGAATACTCGTTTTGGTCATTGGTATACCTTGATCTTTGTGGTTTAGGTGAAAAATTAAAACCAGAGGAATTGTGATATCTGGGGGATTGAGGTACAGGATTAACATTTTGGTGAGGAAATTTTCTTTGTTTGTGTGGGGGTAATTGATATGTGTTAGTGTTACCTTGATAGTGTAGTTTAGAAGGGACGTGATGTTGATGAGAAAAAGTTTTTTTGGGTTATAGATGGAGATTGATGATGAGACTTCCGTGTAATATAGTTCTGGTATTTAGAAGGTGGTTGGTATGACATATTGTTGTAAGAATGGGAATTGTTGTATGTATAATTTTGATGATTTGGTCTAGCGGGATAGTTATATGAAGTGTACTTTTTTTGAGGTGGTAAGTTCTCACTTGTTTGTTTGAATAATCAGTTTTATCCCTAACATATTTTCTGATTTTCAGATGTTTAGTATCGACTTCAACTTTTTCTATTTTGTTTTGTAATAATACAGAATTTTGTTTATAAGCCTTAGTTTCAGTAAATGGTAAAAGTTTCTCTCTAAGGTCATTTATTTCAATGTCTAAGATGGACAGTTTTTTGCTTTTTTTTTTAACTATTAGTGTTTCCATTAGACCGAAAGTACATAGCTCCAATTTATTATTCCACTCCTCCATAAACTCGAGGTCATCTTGATCAGAGATAGGTAGTTTTAAAAGTCTTAAACCACGAGGGGTAATTTGCTCATCTATATACTTTTTAAAGGTGGCAATCTCCCATTTAAGCTTAATTTCTGTGGATAATGCTTTTTCTAATTTTGTGAATAAATCTTGTTGATTAGAATAATGAGGAATTGTTTGTATAGAATTAATTACCTCTGTATTAAATACATTATTGACTTAAATCGTGTATTTATTCCTGAATTCAAAAATAGACATAATGTAGAAGTTAAGTAGCAGCTATCCCAAAAGGGAAATTGAGAAATGGTAACAAAGATAGAAGAATGAGGCAGCGCTTAGTCAATTTATAGGCAGCAACCTTAAAAGGGGATCCCTCAGACCCTTTAGAATAAGACAAGTAAAAACAATAAAAAAGGCTGCGCCACAGTCAGTAATAAAAAGTCTGATAAAAAGGAAAAGATCCAAATATTATATCCTTACAATTTGTTTATGGCTGACTGGGAAACCGAAGCTATTTGGGGCAACCACACGTGGCGGGCAAACCTAGTCTCCTACTTCAGATATATAGATGACCTCTTTTTTTATCTGGGACGGACCAGAAAACCATCTTATCGATTTTATCAACCATTTAAATATCAATTATAGGGGTATTATTCTTACATATGAATATAGTAAGGAGTCTATTAATTTTTTAGATCATAACATTTTCATCAATAAGGGACACTTCAAACAAAAAGTTTTTTAAACAAGTATGTGTAAATACGGCTATAGACAGATCTAGCTGTCATTATAAGCCTTGGCTTGAGAGTGCTCTAAAAAGTCAATTCTTCCGCCTTTGCAGAAACTGTTCAGAGCTCACAGATTTTAATGAACAAGCAGAGGTTTTAAAAAATAAATTCATGGAAAAAAAGTATTTAGAACCTGATCTAAATTCCACAATTAGTATAGTGAAGCAGAAAGAACGAAATGAACTTCTGAAGTATAAAAATAAAGAAAACAATGAACCAATATCACTTCCAGTTATTTTTAATTTTAATAATAAAAGTAATGATGTTAAAAAAATAATAAATAAATAATTTATTAATAATAATAAATAAAAAATAAAAAAACATTGGCATATACTCAAACATGATGAGATACTTAACCCTATCATACCTACTCATCCAAATATTGTTTTTAGAGGAGCACCCAATTTTAAGTCCATTTTAACAACAAATTTTACTAAAAAAATCTCCTTCCAAAAATGCATCCTTCTTCCCTCAGACGAAAGGTTTTTATAGATGTAAACAATGTATTGTATGTAAAACTACAGATCATTCTATTCCATCTAAAATTAAAAAAAATTATGTCAAATAGGACCAAAAAAGTGTACAATATTTATGATTTTATATGTTGTAATACAAAAAATTTTATTTATCTGCTCGAGTGCCCATGTGGCCTCCAATATGTGGGGATGACCACAAGGTGCTTAAAGATAAGACTGAGCGAACATTGGAGATGTCAGGGTACCTGAAGTCTCTACCTCGGAGGAGGTTAGACTTTTAAACGGCCGTCCTCTCAGGGGGGCTGACTCACCCGATCCTCACAGCTCTCATGGCCGTTTACATGCCGGCCGCGATAGCCCCGCCTCCTTTTATGACGCGGCGCTCAGGAGCCGACGTCATGACGGCAATCACGTCCAGACCTGTCAATCTAGTCCCGAACAACGAATCAGGGCTCGTCAGGGGCGGAGTCATCAATTAAAGAGCCAAGGTATAAAACCCTGTCGTGGTTCTAGCTTGTCTGGTCACTCAGTGCTCTTATTACTGTTTGTCTTTTTGGTTCTGACTCGGCTTGTATTTTCGTTCCTGCTTACCTCTCGGGTCCTTTGACCTCGGCTCGTCTCTCGCTTACCTGTTCTCTCGTTCCCTCGACCTCGGCTTGTCTCTGACCATTCTTTGCTTTCTCCTTACGTTAGTCCGGCCATTCTAAGGTCCGGTACGTACCTAGCTCCTGTTTGTATTCTGCGTGTTGGATCCCTGTCCCGATCCTGACATTACGACAGGGCCAATGGATCCTGCAGGTACAAACGCTCAGATTGGTTCCCCTGACTCGAGATTTTAAGCCATGGACCATAGAATGGACCAGATGGCTCTGGCGCTGCAAGCATTGCTATCCCATCCTAGTAATCAATAAGAGGAGATGCGTAAACCATCCATCTCTCTTGTTAATACAGGCCTAGAGGTAGCCACAGTGGGAGCCTCTTCCCGTGTTACTTCCCCTTTACGCTATGGCGGTTCTCCGGATACCTGTCGAGGTTTCCTAAACCAGATAGGGATTCATTTTGAATTACAACCCCGCGCCTACCATACAGACAGGGCGAAGGTTGGATTCATAATCTCGTTACTCATTGACAAGGCTCTTAGATGGGCTAACCCTCTGTGGGAAAATGATAATCCGTTAGTCTATAATTATAATGCATTTGTCGCTACTTTTAGGAGGACTTTTGACCCTCCAGGAAGAAAGGCCAATGCAGCTAGACTACTATTACGTCTTAGACAGCATAGCCAAACCCTTGTGGATTATGCGTTAGAGTTCAGATCCTTGGCGGCAGAGGTCAAGTGGAATGAACAGGCCTATATGGACGTATTTCTGAACGGATTATCAGATGAGATCCTAGACGAGGTTGCCACAAGAGATCTTCCTGAAAATTTGGAAGAATTAATTTCATTTATTTCTCGAATAGATGAACGCATGAGACAGAGGCAGAACACTCGAGATAGAACTCATAGACCTTCCTTAAGACTAGCCCCCGCATTTCAGAATTCTGAATCTACAACTTTAGCTCTCCCAGAACCTATGCAAATAGGTAACACTCGTCTCTCAGAAAGTGAAAGACAATACAGGAGAAGGGAGGGGCTGTGTATGTATTGTGGAGTATGAGGTCATCTACGCCTAAATTTGCCCAAACCGTCCGGGAAACGCTCGCACCTAAGTTTCTCAAGAGGACAGGCCTTGGGTGTTTCTATCTTGTCCTCTATATATGATTGGGAAAAGGGAGTACTTAATGCTATGGCATTGATAGATTCCAGAGCAGCTGAAAGCTTTATTGACCAAGCCTTTGTCACGAACCACTCTATCCCATCTCAGCTAAGGGATACACCCTTGGCCGTTGAGGCCATAGATGGTAGACCATTATCAGAACCTGTTATTTTTCGTGAGACTATACCAGTTAAGTTAACCATTGGTATTTTACACGAGGAAGGAATATCCCTCATGCTTATCTCATCTCCTTCAGTTCCAATAGTCTTGGGGTATCCCTGGCTTAAGAAGCATAACCCTATTATTGATTGGGAACAAGGTGAGATAGTCTCCTGGGGTCAGGGTTGCCAGAGAGGTTGTTTACAGAAAATCTCACCAGTTTGCGTAGTTGACACACCGAGTAACTCTAACCAATCCACAGATTTACGGATACCATATCAGTACCTGGATTTAAAGGCAGTCTTTGATAAAAAGAGGGCTGATACTTTACCCCCACGCAGGTCCTTTGACTGTAAGATTAGACTCCTGCCTGGTACTATGCCTCCGAGGGGTACAGTATATCCTCTATCCACTAAGGAGAACTTAGTCTTAGAGGAGTACATACGGGAGAACCTAGACAAGGGATTTATTAGGAGATCCTCTTCTCCAGCCGGGGCCGGTTTCTTTTTTGTAGATAATAAAGACGGCACTCTACGGCCTTGCATTGATTATCGGGGCTTGAATAAGATAACAATTAGAAATGCTTATCCTATTCCCTTGATTACTGAGCTCTTTGATCGTCTGAAAGGCTCCAAGATTTTTACCAAGTTAGATCTGAGGGGAGCTTATAACTTGGTGAGAATTCAGCAGGGAGACGAATGGAAAACGGCTTTCAATACCCGGTATGGCCACTATGAGTATACGGTAATGCCCTTCGGGCTTTGCAATGCTCCTGCTGTATTCCAGGACTTAATTAATGAGGTTCTTAGGGAATTTCAACATGAATGTGTTATAGTTTATTTGGATGATATACTAATACACTCTAGAGAGCCTGAGACTCACCACAAACAAGTCAGAAGGGTATTGCGCAAACTTCTACAACATGGTTTGTACTGCAAATTGGAGAAGTGTAGCTTTGACCAATCTCAGATAAACTTTCTTGGTTACGTTATTTCTGGAGACGGGTTTAGGATGGACCCGGTTAAACTCCAATCAATTTTAGAATGGCCATTGCCCAAAGGACTCAAGGCCATTCAGAGATTTATCGGATTCTCCAATTATTATAGGCGCTTCATTAAGGGGTACTCTTCTATTATTGCTCCTATTACCAATATGACTAGACAGGGTGCTGATACCAAGACTTGGTCTCCTGAGGCGCTTGTTGCTTTCAGAACACTCAAGGAACAGTTTGCCTCAGCACCGATATTAGTTCATCCTGACACCTCTTTGCCTTTTTTACTCGAGGTAGACACCTCAGAGACAGGTATAGGCGCTATCTTGTCCCAAAGGCTAGGTTTGAATAAACCGCTGCACCCATGTGTTTTTTTTTCCAAGAAATTATCTGGGCCTGAAAGCAGATATGATATTGGTGACGGGGAACTATTAGCGGTCATTATGGCCTTAAAGGAGTGGAGACATTTGTTGGAAGGGACTTTACACCCGGTTACTATTTTTGACGGATCACAAGAACTTGTCCTATATAGGGGAAGCCAAGCGCTTGTCCGCCAGGCAGGCTCGTTGGTCTTTGTTCCTTACTCATTTCAACTACGTGCTCACTTATAGACCTGGTTCTAAGAACTCTAAGGCTGATGCATTGTCCCGCCAACATGAACCTTCTACTATGTCTGATATGGTTTTTTCTTCTGTAGTTCCCAAGTGTAATATTGTTGCCAACACGAGCATCAAGATTCACTCCCCGTTGCTTGCTGAGATCAAGAAAGTACAACATCTGGCTCCCAGACTTGTCCCTGGGGATCGGTACTTCGTTCCCCCTGAACTCCAACTGGAACTGATGCAGTGTTTTCATAACAGTAAATTTGCCAGACACCCTGGCATACGCAAGTCGTGTTCTCTGATTTCTAAAGATTTCTGGTGGCCTTCGTTACGTAAGGATGTTAAGGACTTCGTCGGGGCATGTGATGTCTGTATGAGGACTAAACAACCTCATACGCTTCCATGTGGGCTTTTGCACCCCCTAGAAATTCCCGAGAAACCATGGTCCTGTTTGGCTATGGACTTCATTGTCGATTTGCCTGTTTCTAAAAAACATACTGTTATCCTCACGGTGATTGACAGGTTTACTAAAATGGCTCATTTTGTACCCCTGCCTAAATTGCCTTCTTCTCCCGAATTGGCTGAGATTTTCACGAGGGAGATTTTTCGTTTACATGGTATTCCTTCTGAAATTGTTTCTGATAGAGGGCCCCAATTTGTTTCCCGTTTTTGGAGGTCCTTCTGTTCTCAATTTGGCATCAAATTGAATTTTTCTTCTGCCTATCATCCCCAGTCCAACGGAGCTGCCGAACGCACCAACCAATAGGTTGAACAATTTTTGCATTGTTTTGTTTCTGAACACCAGGACGATTGGGTCGGTCTGATTCCTTGGGCGGAGTTTGCGCACAACAATCTCGTTTGCGATTCTACTCGTTCTAGCCCCCTTTTCATGAATTATGGCTTTCATCCTTCCGTTCTTCCGTCGGTTTCCCCTTCCCAAGGGATACCGTCGGTTGATGTTCATGTTGCCAATCTGAGAAAGTTGTGGGATCAGACTCAACGAATTCTTCTTCATAATTCCACGGTGTCCAAACGACACGCTGACAAACGCAGACGGGTGGCTCCGGTTTTTGCCCCGGGTAGTAGGGTATGGTTGAGTACCAGAAACATCCGCTTGAAAGTTCCTTCCATGAAATTTGCTCCTCGTTACATAGGTCCTTATAAGGTTCTGTCTCTATAAACCCGGTTGCGTATCGTCTGGCTCTTCCGCCTGCCCTGCGCATCCCGAACTCCTTTCATGTTTCCTTGTTGAAACCTTTGGTTTGTAACAGATTTTCCTCCGCTGTGTCCTCCCCTTGTTCTGTCCAGGTTGAGGGTCAGGAGGAGTATGAAGTCAAGTCCATTCTCGATTCTCGGGTTTCTCGGGGGAGGGTGCAATATCTTGTTGACTGGAAAGGTTATGGTCCTCAGGAAAGGTCTTGGGTGGTCCGGGAAGATGTGCATGCCCCTCGTCTCCTCAGGGCATTTCATGCTCGTTTTCCGTCTCGCCCCGGTTCCTTCCGCCCGGTGGGCGTTTCTGAGAGGGGGGGTACTGTCAGGGTACCTGAAGTCTCTACCTCGGAGGAGGTTAGACTTTTAAACGGCCGTCCTCTCAGGGGGGCTGACTCACCCGATCCTCACAGCTCTCATGGCCGTTTACACGCCGGCCGCGATAGCCCTGCCTCCTTTTATGACGCGGCGCTCAGGAGCCGTCGTCATGACGGCAATCACGTCCTGACCTGTCAACCTAGTCCCGAACAACGAATCAGGGCTCGTCAGGGGCGGAGTCATCAATTAAAGAGCCAAGGTATAAAACAGGGATGTGTGTAATGGTTCATTGCCCTGTCGTGGTTCTAGCTTGTCTGGTCACTCAGTGCTCTTATTACTGTTTGTCTTTTTGGTTCTGACTCGGCTTGTATTTTCGTTCCTGCTTACCTCTCGTGTCCTTTGACCTCGGCTCGTCTCTCGCTTACCTGTTCTCTCGTTCCCTCGACCTCGGCTTGTCTCTGACCATTCTTTGCTTTCTCCTTACGTTAGTCCGGCCATTCTAAGGTCCGGTATACGTACCTAGCTCCTGTTTGTATTCTGCGTGTTGGATCCCTTTCCCGATCCTGACATTATGACAGGGCCAATGGATCCTGCAGGTACAAACGCTCAGATTGGTTCCCCTGACTCGAGATTTTAAGCCATGGACCATAGAATGGACCAGATGGCTCTGGCGCTGCAAGTATTGCTATCCCATCCTAGTAATCAATCAGAGGAGATGCGTACACCATCCATCTCTCTTGTTAATACAGGCCTAGAGGTAGCCACAGTGGGAGCCTCTTCCCGTGTTACTTCCCCTTTACGCTATGGCGGTTCTCCGGATACCTGTCGAGGTTTCCTAAACCAGATAGGGATTCATTTTGAATTACAACCCCGAGCCTACCCTACAGACAGGGCGAAGGTTGGATTCATAATCTCGTTACTCATTGACAAGGCTCTTACATGGGCTAACCCTCTGTGGGAAAATGATAATCCGTTAGTCTATAATTATAATGCATTTGTCGCTACTTTTAGGAGGACTTTTGACCCTCCAGGAAGAAAGGCCAATGCAGCTAGACTACTATTACGTCTTAGACAGCATAGCCAAACCCTTGTGGATTATGCGTTAGAGTTCAGATCCTTGGCGGCAGAGGTCAAGTGGAATGAACAGGCCTATATGGACGTATTTCTGAACGGATTATCAGATGAGATCCTAGACGAGGTTGCCACAAGAGATCTTCCTGAAAATTTGGAAGAATTAATTTCATTTATTTCTCGAATAGATGAACGCATGAGACAGAGGCAGAACACTCGAGATAGAACTCATAGACCTTCCTTAAGACTAGCCCCCGCATTTCAGAATTCTGAATCTACAACTTTAGCTCTCCCAGAACCTATGCAAATAGGTAACACTCGTCTCTCAGAAAGTGAAAGACAATACAGGAGAAGGGAGGGGCTGTGTATGTATTGTGGAGTAAGAGGTCATCTACGCCTAAATTGCCCTAACCGTCCGGGAAACGCTCGCACCTAAGTTTCTCAAGAGGACAGGCCTTGGGTGTTTCTATCTTGTCCTCTATATATGATTACAAAGATCATAGGCTTCTGTTACCTGTTTCTTTAGCTTGGGAAAAGGGAGTACTTAATGCTATGGCATTGATAGATTCCGGAGCACATGAAAGCTTTATTGACCAAGCCTTTGTCACGAACCACTCTATCCCATCTCAGCTAAGGGATACACCCTTGGCCGTTGAGGCCATAGATGGTAGACCATTATCAGAACCTGTTATTTTTCGTGAGACTATACCAGTTAAGTTAACCATTGGTATTTTACACGAGGAAGGAATATCCCTCATGCTTATCTCATCTCCTTCAGTTCCAATAGTCTTGGGGTATCCATGGCTTAAGAAGCATAACCCTATTATTGATTGGGAACAAGGTGAGATAGTCTCCTGGGGTCAGGGTTGCCAGAGAGGTTGTTTACAGAAAATCTCACCGGTTTGCGTAGTTGACACACCGAGTAACTCTAACCAATCCACAGATTTACGGATACCATATCAGTACCTGGATTTAAAGGCAGTCTTTGATAAAAAGAGGGCTGATACTTTACCCCCACACAGGTCCTTTGACTGTAAGATTAGACTCCTGCCTGGTACTATGCCTCCGAGGGGTACAGTATATCCTCTATCCACTAAGGAGAACTTAGTCTTAGAGGAGTACATACGGGAGAACCTAGACAAGGGATTTATTAGGAGATCCTCTTCTCCAGCCGGGGCCGGTTTATTTTTTGTAGATAAGAAAGACGGCACTCTACGGCCTTGCATTGATTATCGGGGATTGAATAAGATAACGATTAGAAATGCTTATCCTATTCCCTTGATTACTGAGCTCTTTTATCGTCTGAAAGGCTCCAAGATTTTTACCAAGTTAGATCTGAGGGGAGCTTATAACTTGGTGAGAATTCAGCAGGGAGACGAATGGAAAACGGCTTTCAATACCCGGTATGGCCACTATGAGTATACGGTAATGCCCTTCGGGCTTTGCAATGCTCCTGCTGTATTCCAGGACCTAATTAATGAGGTTAATGGGATCAGACTCGACAAATTCTTCTTCATAATTCCACGGTGTCCAAACGACACGCTGACAAACGCAGACGGGCGGCTCCGGTTTTTGCCCCGCGTGATAGGGTATGGTTGAGTACCAGAAACATCCACTTGAAGGTTCCTTCCATGAAATTTGCTCCTCGTTACATAGGTCCTTATAAGGTTCTGTCTCTATAAACCCGGTTGCGTATCGTCTGGCTCTTCCGCCTGCCCTGCGCATCCCGAACTCCTTTCATGTTTCCTTGTTAAAACCTTTGGTTTGTAACAGGTTTTCCTCCGCTGTGTCCTCCCCTCGTTCTGTCCAGGTTGAGGGTCAGGAGGAGTATGAAGTCAAGTCCATTCTCGATTCTCGGGTTTCTCGGGGGAGGGTGCAATATCTTGTTGACTGGAAAGGTTATGGTCCTGAGGAAAGGTCTTGGGTGGTCCGGGAAGATGTGCATGCCCCTCGTCTCCTCAGGGCATTTCATGCTCGTTTTTTGTCTCGCCCCGGTTCCTTCCGCCCGGTGTGCGTTTCGGAGAGGGGGGTACTGTCAGGGTACCTGAAGTCTCTACCTCGGAGGAGGTTAGACTTTTAAACGGCCGTCTTCTCAGGGGGGCTGACTCACCCGATCCTCACAGCTCTCATGGCCGTTTACACGCCGGCCGCGATAGCCCCGCCTCCTTTTATGACGCGGCGCTCAGGAGCCGACGTCATGACGGCAATCACGTCCCGACCTGTCAATCTAGTCCCGAACAACGAATCAGGGCTAGTCAGGGGCGGAGTCATCAATTAAAGAGCCAAGGTATAAAACAGGGATGTGTGTAATGGTTCATTGCCCTGTCGTGGTTCTAGCTTGTCTGGTCACTCAGTGCTCTTATTACTGTTTGTCTTTTTGGTTCTGACTCGGCTTGTATTTTCGTTCCTGCTTACCTCTCGTGTCCTTTGACCTCGGCTCGTCTCTCGCTTACCTGTTCTCTCGTTCCCTCGACCTCGGCTTGTCTCTGACCATTCTTTGCTTTCTCCTTACGTTAGTCCGGCCATTCTAAGGTCCGGTATACGTACCTAGCTCCTGTTTGTATTCTGCGTGTTGGATCCCTGTCCCGATCCTGACAGGAGAAATATCAAAAATGGATACTTGAACCATACAGTATCCAAACATTTTATTATACATAATAAAGACCCACGTATATTAAAATGTATTGGTATAACCAAATGTTCTACCCCTTGGTGTGGAGGTGATACAAAAAAGATGCTTGGAAAAACAGAGATGGAATGGGTGTATAAACTTCAGACTCTTATACCCCATGGTCTTAATGCAGATTTTGATTTACACATTTTTTTATGAAAATTGTTGCCTGTACCTTTAAAAAATTATGCTTTTATTGTTATTTATGGAATATGCATTTTTTATATACAGGTATCTTTAAAATTGCTTCATTTTTATACCTTTTTATACTAATAAGTTCCCCTTTTTAAGTCTCCCCTTTTTTGTCCATATTGTGGTTTGCCATGTATTTATTTTTAACTTATGCATTATATTACTAATTGCTATTTTATTTATTTAACTGTTGTACCTTATCCCTATACTTATGCTCCCATTATCGTTGGTCAAACCACAATACACTTCCCAATATGCATTTCGGCTATATCTTCCGATTTGCGGAAGTGCCGAATATCATGTGACTAATTTCAACCCGTTATAAAATTTATTTTCCCCCCTCGTTTTACAATTACAATCTTATCAATTACTTTGTATAGGCTTAAATTGTTTGGACATATGTTTGTTTTTTATGTTTTATGCGGCCGCTATTCGCGGCCATTTTGACTACATTTCCCATGTGGCATTGCGTTTTACTTCTGAAACGCGGAAGTGCCGTTTTGTCACATGACTTTTTAATAATGTTTTAAAATATACTTTCTTACCTTTGTTTTTGATTTAAACATATCAACATCATGTCATAGTATTATTATCTATGTATTCACTGAGTCATTTATGCAATTTAATGTTTTAATTATGTTTTTATTTCTAATTGGCTGTACCATTTTTGGCGCCAAATTCAAATTAGTTTTGTTCTTATATAACACCTATTATCCAGGTACCATATGTTATTCCATTTGAAAAATTATTTTTTGACGAAACGCGTTATGGATATTTAAATTTGTGTTCTTTTATATAACCCATAAAGGAACCCATTTATATCCCATAAGCGGGGATTTAAACCACTGTATGCGCTTCACTCCAGAGCTGGATATTAGCTCTGGTAAATGTGAGTTTTATACTTTACTCCTTTATATTCATTTTTGAATTTTACATACTGCACTATTGTTTGTCCTTCTCTCTCTTTTTATCTTTTATACCAAGTGGATCCACCACAACAGTAGAAGACCTCACCACCAAAGACTATTTGTAAGGATATAATATTTGGATCTTTTCCTTTTTATCGGACTTTTTATTACTGACTGTGGCGCAGCCTTTTTTATGGTTTTTACTTGTCTTATTCTAAAGGGTCTGAGGGATCCCCTTTTAAGGTTGCTGCCTATAAGTTAACTAAGCGCTGTCTCATTCTTCTATCTTCGGAACCAATTAGTTTCAAAGTCGGGATCTACCTGTACTTAGATTTGTTCAAGAGAAATCAATTAGTCATTTGGTTTGGCCGCATTATGAAATATTCAAAAACATTACCGGGAATTTTTCTAATAACAGTAAAATCAAAAGTGCAAAATTAAAACTCTTTAACCTCATTGTGCGCATAAATAGCTATATTGTCTTCCGTCAAATGCATAAAAGCCAATAAAAGCCTATATTGGCTCTTATGATCAATGTTGCAACATTATTAATATTTTTTTAAAAATTAAGCTCCTTGTAATTTTTTTTCATGCATTTATTTGTATGCAAACTTTATGCACTTATTATGGCTGCTCATATGATTGGCCACCTCCTAAAGTCAATAAGTGATTTTGCAGCCATTTTGAAAAATAACAAATTACAAAAAAAAAATAACAAAAACAGCCTTTAAATCAAAACTACTTAATAAAAATCCTTTAAAACCAAACTCTAAAAAAATGTTGTGATAGCATTTATGGTGTGCGCTGCCATTTATAATGTGAAGCCCATAAGTCTCATGGCCTGCTGGCCATATTGGTTTATATGACTGGTGATAAAAAAATTCTTTTATATATATATATATTTAGAATGCACATTTTTGCAATTTACTTCTTTGTATGCAATATCTATGCATGTCTGCATCCACGCTCTTATACTTGGCCACTTCTATTGATCAATCAGTCATGTGGTTTGGCAGTCATTTTGAAATTGTCACAAATGTCTAAATGAACTATTAAAAAAAACACAAAATCAAAACAGCTTGGTAAAATTATTGGTTCCATAATAATAAATATTAGCAATGTGTTCTGTCATCTTTAATATCAAACCAATCTTTAATGAGGTTTAGTGGCCATATTGGATTTCATGATTCATTTTGAAAAATGTGAAAATAAGTTTATAAAACTACTTAACTCTTTACCTGCAATATAGACACATGTGCTCTAGCCAGGAATTTGTGCTCGGCTACATCAATTGCTGCTTGCAGCTATATATTTATTATAGATTGATTGATTGATTTACTTATTTAAATTAGTGAGTTTTTTTACATGACTGCAGAAGGTAAGCATCATTTTCGTCCAATCAGAATTGACAGATGCAAGTTAAAAAAAAAATTGTATACATTTCTACATCTTTACATTGTACATGCCTCAAAGGAATGTCAACTTTTCCAATGTCCTCTATATGTTCAAAGACATTCTCTGACTTCTCTAGAGATCGTTTCCAAATTAAAAAAATAAAATCGCATGGGAAGGTTCAGAACAAGAACTCTATGTCTAGATATTCTGCAGTTAACATAGTTGGGAATGTGACATTGTTAGTTCTTGATTATCATAAATCGTTGCAGTAGTCATTAAAAAGTGTCAGCAAAGACTAAATTCATAAGAATATTTTAACCTTTTCCCTTTGACCAAGGGACTTTGCTTATGCTAACTATATTATTGATAGTTTCTAGCCAAATGCTAATCTGTACATTGAAAACAATGCTCAGGCTGATTAAAATAGAGGCTTTGGGATTTCTATTGTTCTAAGTGAATATAATGCAGCTATATTTTCATAGAGGAAAATTAAATATTGATCTACCAAAACCATAATTTACATGAAATCATTTTAGTTAACCCTATTACTTTTCTAAACTTTGTATTTCACTTTAACTGGTGGTCTTAACTAGAAATACAGACAACTCCACACCAAACAGACTAAAATGCATAGTTCGTCCTTTGACAACTTAATGGTTGCAAAACAAAGATACATTTTTCTATTTCCATTCAAAACTCGATGAAAGGATTATTCTAATAAAAAAAATAAAGATACCATGTGTTTAAATAGAAAAAGCAAAGATGTTAAGTATCTGTTAGATCTGTCACTTATAAACAATTATCATTGTTAATTATTAATAATCATTAACCATCTATTTGGAATTGGTAAAATGTGGTAATCCATGGGGATCAGGATAGGAAACATGTTACAAAGAGGCTTTTTCCAGTTAAATCATAGAGTCTTTAAGCAAGTAGTGGGATTAAGCACGGACTATTTCTTATTCATGTTTAAAGAATGTGCTGCATTCCAAATTTTAGCTGTACCAACTGTTGGTGATATTGTACATCTTTCACATAAATGTTGTATTGAGTTTATTCAGCATGTGAACTAAATATAGCGGCTTCCCAGTAAAGTGTTGCCACAAAATCATTTGTCACTGTCTCCCAAATAGCACCAACAGAGATCACAAAAAAGAAAAGCAAATTTTCTTTATTTTTTATTCCTATGTTCTTATGAGAAACTTGACTTCATCATGCTATCTTTTAAACAGTTTATGGATTTTGTATTTAAATACAACAATAGACACAAAAAGCCAGAACATTTCAAAAATATATATTGTCAAGTATGAAAGAGTTCCTTTGAGTTAAAAAAAAAAAAAAAAAGAATCTCTCACAATTAAATTTGGAGTTGCCATCATAACAAAAACATACAAACCAAACACATACTTAATAGCAACAAATATTTAACTTCCTTGAAGAATGGGATGGAATCCAATGGTTAGAAACTTCCATGCACTTCATGTTGTCTTTAAAGTGTTGCTTTGGCCCAACTTACGAGAAACCACTAAAACCATCTCACTGATAGTCAATCCATTGAAGGAGCGACCAGTGCTTTTCCGTATCTCCTTCATGGTCTCAACAATATGATCACGTGTAACGTCTGGATGCAATTCCATTAGTTGCTTCATTACTCTGGTGAAAGTGGGAAAGTTTAGCCTGTTTGGAATGATGACAGTAGAAAACTATGCTAATGGGTCCAATTGTGGGCAAGTGTCTGAATCCGTAATTACATTTACCGATTCTTTATGGCACAATGAATGCTGCTCTTCATCAGAACCTTGTAAATTTGGAGCAGTGCTTGGTACATTGATGGCCATGTTTAAAGGTGAAGACATCACAGGTGTCTGGCTAGCAAACGAGAGATCTGATGTGGGGTAAGTAGGGACTGAGGACATTCCACAGACAGATGTTCCATTTGTAATATGCTCAGTTAATGGGATAAAGCTGGGGGCTCTTAATGGGATTCTTATCAAGTTAGATTATCCAGGTGCTGTTTATTTGTAACTTAAACATTTGCAATTTTCTCCTATGCCTTGGCAATGAAACTACACGCCTGTGTATTAATCTTTGCACAATATAAATAAAGAATGTCAAAATAAAAACATAAAAAAGAAAGGAAAGCACAAATACAATGAACTGAACTTTTCATTAGTGTTAACAAATTGACAGTTTGATTTCAATGTAAAACTAAAAACAAACAAAAAAAGAAACACAGCAATGCAGAAACTGTATTTCCCATTAAGGCGCTCAATCCTATTACTAGAGATTCACGAAATAACTCCTAAAATTACTCATATGTCATCCGAACAGATTAATAATGCAGTTTTGCGTATATCAGTTCCATGCTGACATCTATAGCTCTAGAAACAGATGGCTCACATCTCTTTTGTTAGGAGTTACATCCCCTGTTAAATTAGCTACATTTATCATCGCTAGATAGTCTCTGTTATCTGTCCAGAAAAAATGCACAGGCTGTTTCCTTCCATCCTCTATAGTAATGTGTCATGTTTATCAGTAAAATATGTGAATCTGACAATCGGACTGTTTTTATAGAGAGGAAGCAGGAGGGAAGTTTATGTACGTGTATTCATGCACTCAAACAATACAACCGAAGACTACACAGAATATTGTAATGTATATTTCATAAGGAGCCTGAAGTGCATACCTTACATAAATAAAAGAGCCTAGATTTTTACATCTAGTGCTTGTTTTCAGAAATTGAACTTTGAAAATTACGTCATGAAAGGAACACTATAAGCACTATAACTATTTACATTGTGATGTAGTGGTTGTGGTGCCGTTAGCCCCTTGGCTCTGTCCTACTGTTAAGAATCAAACATTTTCGAATGTCTTGACACATACTTGTGATCCAGCTCCATTCCAAGACATTGCTAAAGAGGAAGTTCCCTTTCCCCATTAGCACATTAAGTCCATCCATCTTTGGATGGAATTCACTGGCTAAAAGAGCATCGGCTGAAACTCTCGGTCAAATAATTAAGTCCTAATAGAGAAAATGTAGATATTGAATGTGAAAGGGACCTTCTCAGGGACCCAGATAGTTGTCAAAACATTAAACGTTTAGCACCAGGAGACTGTTTTTTTTTTCTGTTTTTGTTGCAATGCATTAGCTTGGCGGTCCCCAGGTTCAGCAGGGTAATCCAGACCAGGACCCCATGCTCACAGTGCCTAGAGGGGTATCAGTTACACCTGACGAGGTCCAAAGAAGGCTGAAATGATCGTTTGGGGTTGCTGTGTCTCTCTAGCAGAGAGAACTTGCTGGCATTTCAGTTCTGGACTGCACTTATGGATGGAATTAGTCTGCTATGCCTTGGAACTGTCTCTCTCTGTAATGGCACAAGTGAGCAAAAAATATTTTGAGATCTGAGTGAGGATTTACTGAAGGGCAAGCTATTGAGTTCATCTAAGCTTTTGTCAGTTTTTAGTGTTATCATATTCTCTGTTTCTGTTGCAAAACACCAGAAGACCCTGGGCACCATAGCCCCTACACGGAGCTGTAGTGGTTATGGTGCATAAAGTGCACCTTAAATTTGGTCAATTTGTCATCAACCTCTATGTTCATCAAATGTGGAATATTTAATCAAGCTTTTTTCACAACTTGTTTTCTGTATTTGATGATAAACCATTGCAATCCTTAAAGTTATTAAGTAGAGATGCTGTAGAGAATTGACCAAGGGATTGCAAATTGTAGGCGAAAACAAAACAAAACATAGCTGAGATAATAGTCAAATTGGATTCTTTATCCAATTTGACTATTATCTCAGCTCATGTTTTGTTTTGTTTTTGCTTAAAATTCCCTTTTCTCTCTTCCACAATCCCCAGCTTTGTGAATAACCCTGTACCACTACAGTGACTGAACAGCTACTACAGAATTCCTATCTATGATAACATGGCTGAAGCATTTTGTTTCTGCAAATCACAGGGGAACTTAAAATAGCTTATCAGTTCCCAGTTTATAAATGTAAGTGTGATGTATCTTATATATGGCATGTATATTTTATATACAAAATGTTCATTATCTTATAAATAGATATATAAGTGCCATAATCAGCACATTTAAACATTCTGTATTACAAATAGGGCTGATTTTATCTCCGGATATCCTTGCTTAATCACAGAATTTTTGCCAAATATGAGTAATGCAGGCATTACCACCTGTCCTATTGACAGATCCACCTGCAATAGGGTAAGGATATCCCAAAAGTTAACGTCAACTTCTTTGGGGTCATGATCAGTGGAAATAAGTACAGTTGATACATGTGTGTATTAAAAGTGTATATTATATTTCAATAAAAAATACAGATCAGCTGTCAAGTTAAGCAAATTTTTGCTAAGAATGATGCATTATAAGGGCACATGATCAGCAAGTTTGACCTCGAGATGTATGGCATGATGCACTTGACACGCCAGATTTATCCAGAGATTATATAGCATAGCAATAGCATAGCAATATTGAAACAAAAAACTTACATGTGCAACCTATAGAAAATAAAAAATATAATAAAAACAAACATGAAGATAATGCATCGGATAGTACTAGATAAAATAAGAGAAATGTAACATAGGCAATTAAAATGTGCTGATAAAGTAAAGTAAGTCAACATAATCAAACAGATAATAGTAAGGGACGTACTGTTACTAAGGAAATCTGTTGAGGAGAAAGCATTTGGGAAAAGGAGACCCGATGGGTCAAAGGAATAGGAAGTCTCTTGATTAAACTCTGTATATATAAAACATAGCTTTTAATGATTACTATAATAAAATACTCATGCTAATAGAAAAGGAAACAAGGAAAACAAGGAAAACAGAACAAAATAAAAAAATGGGTTAGATAGGTTAAGGAAAAAATCATATCTCCTGAATGGGATAGACTTCTATCTGACTAGCTGTCATAAGCTGAAACGGCTGGAGCACCGACACCTATCTAACCTAACTGCCTGTTGCCTGACACGTGTTTCGGTGCTACTGAACGTGCCTTCTTCTGAGGCTATACAGGAGTCCTCGTACATCAGATGCTATTTTATAGCCCAATTACACCAATGAGTAAAGGGGGCGTGTACAGCCTGTTCGCGCCGAAATCGTGATCCGAACAAGCCACGCCCCCATGTTGACGTGTCACCATACAATTGGTTGACACTATCTGTATACGGACATATATTTGTGGAGTTAACCATGTGAATTCCACTATCCTGGGGCTGATTGCAAGGTCCTTTCGCTAGTATGTCTGGCTGAATAGCCAAGGAGTACCTAATCATGTATGAATGCTGCTAAGTATAATTAACCACCCCAGTTTTACCTTAATATTAAGGAATGTGAAATTAATCTTTTTACATTCACAGCCGTGTGTATCACTGGTACCTGGGATATCAGCCATATAATACATGATCAGGTTCAGTAGTTACTGCTAATACTCAGCCTTGTGGATGGCTTGCACCAATATATGTATAGTTTCCATGTTAACCATTTAATGCAGCTATATCAGTGGGTATGTCTCACAGCAATCTAAGGTTATAATGGACTTCAGTGGGTGATCCCACTGATGCCATCTTAGAATCTAAGGGAGACCTGGTTAACCCTCTCAAGTTATTAGAGGAACCAAATCAGTCCTCTAAACACTTCTTTTGCCTAGACAAATAGCCCAAGGGTGCATCAGTTACAGAGAACCGTAATTACTTCAATGTCTCATTGGTCGGGGTAGTGCTCATGTAGTTTAATTAACAACGTGTCAACTGCTGACAAGGTTTAAACCACTGATGTAAAAAAATTAATTAATAAATAAAAATGATGAGTAAAGAAAGTATTTACAGTATATATAAAGATTATGTACATATACTAGAATAAAATTGCATTAACTAGAATACAATACTCCTTGGTGATTTTATTTCTCAATTAAGGGAGTAAAGGTAAAACCCTCATTTAAACCATAGGGGGCCAAAGTTTTGAACCTATGTATACAATAATATTCTATTTTAAGGAGGGTGAGATCTAAATCTCCTCCTCTGCGTCCCAACAACACCTTCTCAATCCCCGCAAACTTTACATCTCCTGGGTCCCCGTGATGATGACTCCTTATGTGTCTTGCCACTGGGGTATCCCTGAGGTTTCTAATGGAGTGTATGTGCTACATAACTCTCCTCTTAAGGGGACGGATGGTTGTTCCCACATATCTAAGTCCACATGTACAGACCAAGAGATATACAATCCCTTTGGTGTTGCAATTAAAGAATTGTTTGACATTGCACACCATTTTGTCACTTGAATCTGTGAGACATTTGGAGTCTTTCATCATATACCTACATGCCACACATCTGCCACATTTATAGGTGCCTTGTAAACAGAGCCAATTTTGTCCAGTTTTTTTAGTGGAAAGGTGGCTAGGTACCAAAGCCTCCTTAAGATTTCTACCTCTACGTGCTGTAAGGGATACATTCAGAGTCACGACTCCTTTGAGCTGGGGATCTTGGGATATAAGAGGCCAAAACCTCCCCAATATCTTTTTAGCCTGATCCCACCCTGAATCAAAATTCACTATGCAACGAATAGGTGCTTGTTCGTTAAGTACCGGTTTATCTTTAAGGAGTTCCATCCTATCGCAGTGCAATTCTCTCTGGTATGCATACTTTAAACAGTGATTGGGATATCCCCTCTCCTTAAACCTGGTTTTAAGTGCCTTGGCCTGATTTATAAATTTCTCCACGGTTGAGCAGTTCCTCCTGAGCCGGAGGTACTGTCCGACCGGGATACCCCTCTTCAATGTGGTCGGATGGTATCTTTCCCTCCTCAACATAGTGTTGGTTGAGGTGGGGTTTCCTGAAGAGTGTGGTCTCGAAGCTTAGTTCGGTGGTGATTCTAAAGGTACAATCCAGGAAGTTAAGAGAAGAACCTCCAATCTCCATCGTGAACCTCAAGTTCAAACCATTGGAGTTTAATCTCTCCACAAAAGCCGTGAAGGAGTCCCCTGTGCCTGTCCAGAAAACGAGGACATCATCTATATATCTTTTCCATAAAAAGACATACTTTGTATATTCAGCATTTGTGTCAGAGAAAACCACATTTTCCTCCCACCACCCCAGGTGCAGGTTGGCATGCGATGGGGCACAAGATGTACCCTGCACCTGGTGGTAGTACTGGCCATTAAATAGGAAGAAATTGTGGGTTAACACAAATTGTAGTAGCTTTAACACAAAAGAAGTGTGTCGTTGGTGTCTAGACCCATGTGTCTCCAGATAATGTCTAATATGTGCTAGTCCAAGGGAGTGTGGGATCGACGAATACAGGGCCTCCACATCAAGGCTACACAACAATGCACCTCTTGGTATGTTAATAGATGCTAGGCATTTCAGTGTATCCTTTGTATCTCTTAGATATGATCGTAACTTTTCTACAAAGGGTCGAAGTATTTTATCTACATACACACTGGCTTTGCACATCAGGTTATTTGACCTGGACACAATCGGTCTAGCTGTTAAATTAGTGTATTGTTTGTGCACCTTGGGTAAGCAATAAAAAGTTGACACAGTCGGACTTTTGATATAAATATATGCATATTCGTCTTTCCCCAAGATTCCGTCATCAAACGCTGAATCCAAGAGTCCCTTTAGATCTGACAGAAATTTAGCGGACGGGTCTGTGGGTAATGTTTTGTAAGTTTTTTCATCTTTAAGTATATTTACAGTGAGCTGAATATACTGTGATCTATTTAACACCACAACGTTCCCCCCCCCCTTGCCTGCCGGTTTAATGATGATGTTCTCGTTGTCCTGCAGGTCACAAAGGGCCCGCCATTCTCCCCTAGAGAGGTTACTGTGCGGTCGAGGTTGTAAAGAATCGACTTTGATCTTTTGTATCATTTTACAGGTTGAGTCAACGAACATATCTATGTTCTTGAAATCTCTGATATTAGGGGTAAATTTGCTTTTAGGGCTCAGGTCAGTATAAGGCAATGTGGTTGTTTCATCATTCTCCTCTAAAAGGGACACTAGGTCATTAAGACATTGTTATTCTCTAATATTGAACCCCAAGTCCTTAGCTCTCTTCTCCTTTTCAGTGAGAAAGAACTTATGAAGTGCTAACTGTCTCCCGAATAGGTGAATATATTTCACCCTTTAGAATCTGTTGAAAGAGGGAATGGGGACAAATGATAGCCCTTTCATTAATACCTGGTTTTGGAGTTCAGTAAGTGCCTTGTCAGAGAGATTGATGACTTTGGTAGTAATATTCAATTACGTTTCCGTGCCCTCCCCCTGTACCTTGTCTACCTGTATTGTGGTTGAGATTCCCCCTCCAGGGGGTTCTGACCTAAAAAAGTTACCCCTTTTTTCAAAATACCTCTTGTTTGAGCGTTGTTAGGGGGCATTAAGGATGTGCTCGTACCCTCATTATCAGTATCAGAGGTCTCATACTCGGACGTGGTACTTTGATCTGAATCAACACGTATGTTCTTCCTATTCCTTTGACCTATCGGGTCTCCTTTTCTCTTTGTACACACATATGTGAGGGTTACCCCCTGTTATGGTCGACCCTGACACACATCTAGCTGGTTCCCTTAGGGGCTTCTAGCTCTCTGTTTTTTTGAGAAAGCATTTGTCAATGAGAATAGAACAATCAGTTGGGCCTTACGAGTTAATGAAAAATGAGAAAGGAGTTAAAGCCTCCTTAGAAACTGAGGGTGCAAAAAATATTAAATAAATAAATTATTAATTAACCCCTTAAGGACACATGACATGTGTGACATGTCATGATTCCCTTTTATTCCAGAAGTTTGGTCCTTAAGGGGTTAAACAAGTTAATAAACGAAGTATTCCAAAATCAATTTTACAGCTAACATTCCAAATAATCCTTTTCGTTCACTGCTCTGGTACAATATGTCTCTCCATTGTGGGTTTAATAAATTGAAGAAACTCCCCTGGAGAAAATACAAGCTTCTCTGCAATGGACTCCCATTAGTCAGATGTATTACAGTGTAACATGTGAGATAGGGACTCAAACTCAAAATGTGATGTGTTTGAATAAATCACTGCATTGTAGTTTGGTGTAATTTTCTTATGTTGTACTCTTCAATTAGTTTACAGCAAAATCCCTACCACCATCTAGCCATGAACGTGCCCAACATTTTTCCCCTTTTATCCCTTTAATAAAGGTTCCACTGTGTAATCATAGCTGTGTTTACTGCCCAGGTATCTTAGCCAGCAAGTCTTTTAAAAAAAGTTGATTCTGTAATTGATAAAGCAGAGGTCCCATACCAGGTTGAGAAAGCAATGATAAAACAAAATCTCACAATAATGTACTCTGTCAAAAAGAAACAATACACCATAGTAAACTAAATAATTCCTCTCTTTATTAGCCATTCAAAAATGTATATATTCAGAAAATTAAAACAGTAACAGATAAATAGCACCAATAATATTTTTAAAATAAAATGCTATCAGTACACGGGGTGGGAAGAAGGGGAGAGAGAGACACATACCACACATCAAGCAAGCTGGACTGGTTTGGTGTTTAACTGTTCATGTTTGTATGCTATTGTGTTATACAATATATGTGTGTGTGTTATTGTTATATACAATTCCTAGATGTGTCTGTGTGGTGTACCATGTCTGTCTATGTATGTGTGTGCATTGTTCTTTTCTTTACTATATTTGTGCATTCTTATTTATTTTGTCACTATTTCACATAGTTAAGCAAAATGGAGTATAACAATTTGTCATTCATAAAGATATGGCACACCAGTAAAACAAGTTATACTGACCTGGGGGGGGGGGGGGGGGGATGTATATCTGTTGGCCATAAAACACAGTAATTATTTTTTGGTTGTAACCTTAATTTAACTCCTGTTATAATGATAGTCTTGCTGAGTGACAAGTGACAAAATCTACAATAAAAAAAAATAAAACAGCCCTGATCATTATGTTAATGTCCTTTTAATGATTTTCTGTGTCAGCCAGTGTTAGTCTGAGGGGATTAAGAGGGGGCTGCAGGGGGCTGTTGAGGCCGCATTCAGAATGCTGGGGACCAGAGGGACCACTCTGAGGTTCTCTTCACAATTTCCAGCACCACATCTGCAAGCCCCATTTCCCACATGCAAGCTCTGCCCATCCACAAGCCCTGCCTCTCACATGCAAGCTCCACCACCACACACAAGCTGCTGAGCTCACCTGCTGGAAGAGGCCAGAAAATGGCCCCAACAGCATTCAGTGCTAGGTAAGCTTCAGCACATGATTGTGATTTTGTGTGTATACCTGCTAGTGAGTGGGTTTGTATATATAAATATAAGTGTGTGTGTGTGTGTGTGTGTGTGTATCAGTGAGCTTCTATGTGTGTGTGTCAGTGAGCTTGTCTGTAGTGAGCATGTGTGTGTGACAGTGAGCTTGTCAGTAAACTTGTCTAGTGAGCTTGTCTGTGTGTGTGTGTGTGTGTGTGTCAGTGAGCTTGTGTGTATGTATCAGTGAGCTTGTTTGTAGTGAGCATGTGTGTGACAGTGAGCTTGTATGTAGGCAGGATGTGTGTGTCAGTAAGCTTGCCTGTAGTGAGCATGTGTGTGTATGTCAGTGAGCTTGTCAAGCGAGCATGTGTGTCAGTGAGCTTGTCTGTAGTAAGCTTGTGTGTGTTAGCAGGGGCGTTTTAGCCGCAAGGCAAACAAGGCATTTGCCTTGGGCGGCATTTTCCAAGGGGCGGCAAAAAACGCCGCCCCCAAACGCCCAGGGCAAATGCCTTGTTAGCCTTGCGGCTAACTGGGCTGACGGTCGGGCTGATGGGCTGGGCGGGCGGCTGGCGAGGGAGCTCTTCCTCTGAGCGCTCTGCTCAGGTCCCTCGCGCGCCGCAGAGTGAGGCTGGGAGCCGGAATATGACGTCATCTTCTGGCTCCCAGCCTCACTCTGCGGCGCGCGAGGGAACTGAGCAGAGAGCTCAGAGGAAGAGCTCCCTCACCAGCCGCCTACCCGCCAGCGCACAGCAGCCTGCACGCCCGGCAGCCACTGGACCACCAGGGAGAAAGAGACCTCCCCCCAGCATTCCCAAAGGTAAGGAGGCTGGGGGGTAGGTTAAATTAATTATATTATATTATATTATATATATTATATTATATATTATATTATTATATATTATATTATATATATTATATTATTATATATTATATTATATATATATTATATTATTATATATTATATAATATATATATTATATATATTATATTATTATATATATAATATAATATATAATATAATATAATATATATAATATAATATATAATAATATAATATATATAATATATAATATAATATAATATATATTATAATATATATTATATTATATTATATATTATATATTATATTATATATATTATATATATATTATATATATATTATATATATTATATTATATATATATTATATATATATATATATATTATATTATTATATATTATATTATTATATATAATATATTATATAATATATATATATATATATATATATATATATATATATATATATATATATATATATATATTATATTATTATATATTATATTATATATATTATATTATATTATATATTATATATTATATTATATATATTATATTATATATTATATATTATATTATATATTATATATTATATTATATATATTATAGTATATATTATATTATATTATATATATTATATATTATATTATATTATATATATTATAGTATACATTATATTATATTATATATATTATATTATATATTATATATATTATATTTTATATATATTATATTATATATATTATATTATATATATTATATATTATATTATATATTATATTATATTATATATATTATATATTATATTATATATATTATATATATTATATATTATATATATGAGTGTATGTGTCTGACAGAGAGTGTGTGTGTCTGTTAGTGAGCGTGTGTGTGTCTGTTAGTGAGTGTGTGTGTCTTTTAGCTAGTGTATGCGTATCTGTCAGTGAATTTGTGTGTGTGTGTGTGTGTATTTAGAAGGCGGGACGGGGGGGAAGGGTTGGGTGGGGGTGTCGCGGGGGGAGATGGGGAGAGGGTCGCGTGAGTTTTGTCCTGCCTAGGGCAGCACAAAACCAGGATACACCACTGAGTGTTAGTGAGCTTGTATGTGTCAGTGAGCTTGTCTGTAGTAAGCAAGTGTGTGTCAGTAAGCTTGTGTGTAGTGAACGTGTGTGTCAGTGAGCTTGTCTGTAGTGAGTTTGTGTGTCAGTGAGCTTGTCTGCAGTGAGCATGTGTGTGAGAGTAAGCTTGTCTATATGCAGCATGTGTGAGTCAGTGAACGTTTCTGTAGGGAGCATGTGTGTCAGTGAGCATATCTGTAAGTGAGCTTGTATGTATCAGTGAGCTTGTCTGTAGTAAACATATGTGTATCAGTGAGCTTGTGTGTGCGTTTCAGTGAGCTTGTTTGTAGTAAGCATGTGTATGTGTGTCAGTGAGCTTGTCTGTAGTGAGCATGTGTATGTGTGTCAGTGAGCATGTGTCTGTGTGCATCAGTGTGCTTGTTTTTTTATGTCAGTGACCTTACTTACTAGGGATGTGTATGGGCAAAAAATGTGGTTCAGTTCGGTTCGGAAATTTGGGTAAGTAAAAAAATTGTCTGCTTCGGCACTTTGGCAATTCAGAACTTCAGTAAAGTGGACCCTAAACCTAAACCCTAACCCTAAATGCTAACCCCTAACCCTAAACCCTAACCCTAAACTCTATCCCTAACCCTAAACCTTAACCCTAACCCCCAACCCCTAACCCAATCCCCTAACCCTAACCCCTAACTACTTGTTTTGCCACTTTCCAGAAATCCAAAGCACTTTGGAAATTCGAAATGTCAGCAATTCGGAACTTCAGCAATTCTGTTCGGTTTGGCACTTCGGAAATTCAGTACTTCGGCAATTCAGAAATTCGGTAATTCACCAATTCGGCTTTTCGAACTTTGGATATTCATAAGCATCCGAATGTCAGAATTGCACGAAATTCATCGGAATGTACATTCGGAACGAAACAAATTGGACATGTCTATAATTTTCACTGATAGGACCAATATTTTGAATTAGGAAAAAAAAAACATTTATGGGGCTGGCAAACATTTTTTCCAGGTTTGCTTTGTATCCCCAGTCTGGCCCTGGACAAATGTTTATTAGATAAGAAAAAACATACACTAGTATGAGAGCTTCCTGATTGGTGGAGCCACTTCCTGGATTGGAAGGGTGTGCCTGCCCCATCTACTTGCACTGATTGCACTATGATGGCAAAATCTTAAGGAGCATTGAATATGAGTATCTTTTTTTGTTTTATTTATTGTAAACGATTTTGCTTATGAAACCAGGACAGGAGGGCAGGTGGGAAAAAAATCAAGTAAATTCTTATGCCACTGATTACAATACCCTCACTTACATGTCAAAATCTGGCCCTATCACCATTCCCTTTTATCCATGTTGTGGCCAGCAACTATAATGTACAAACTAGTCTGAAATCTACCATGCAGTTCAGTTTGTGACCAGTGCTATTTAATGGTGCTTACTGTCCCGAGGCCTATGTTAACCGACACTTGTTTATTGTTGATCCTTAAGAAAGTCCCGTAGGTGAACTGAAACGTCAATCCTGATCTTTTAAACTTGTTAATAAAGCATTAGATTTTATTACAAGACCAGACTGCAGCCACCTTTTTAAAAATGTGGATCAATTCCAGCTCACTGTATCTATCTACATTTTTGACCATTCTTGGCTTATGTCTTTCCACACTCACAGGGGTTATTTCGGGGCTCTCTTTAATATTGATTGAACCACAGGCAAGCATTTTGCTTGGGCCCCTCTGTACCCTGTCCCCACTCCCTGGCATGTAATCACAGCCCTCCAAACCACCCCACCCCCCCAAAAAAAAAATAACTAATTCAGATACACAGAATGATACTCATACAAATAAAAACACTGACACACACATATACACAGGGGCACACAATGACACACATGCAGATACACAGACACACAGATAGACATGCAGACACACATATAGAAACACATACACACAGATATACACATACAGACAAACAGATACACAGACACACGAACTATACATACAAACAGATACACACACAGACAAACAAATAGGTATACAGAAACATGCAGGTACCCAGACACACATAAGACACACAGATATACACACACACATGCAGACATAGATGCAGATCCACACACAAAAATAGATGCACTCACACAGAGATACCCATACAGATACACACTGACAGAGAGATACACATACAGACACACATATAAACATACATAAGCACATGCAGATACACAGATACACATATAGACACACAGATATACGCATACAAACAATTAGACAGACAGATACACAGACACACATACAGACACATGCAAATAAATAGACGCTCATACAGGCACAGATGCAGATAGTCACACATGCATACATGTTGGCTGATGACGTAGGGAGTCAGACACTCTCACTCTGCACTTCACTCTTTTCCTCCTCTCTCCTGAGCGGCGCATGGCTTTTGCTAGGAGGAAGTGATTGGCTCTCACTTCCTCTCAGTGCAGACATCGTCACAAGGATCTGGTCGAGCTATTAAAGGGACATATCGCTTACTGAGCCCTCAGGACACAATGCCATCGGGAGGCCCTAAGAGCATGAGCCACCCTTGGCATGCCTAAAATAAATTATTGCAGGTTGAGGGCAAATGGGGCAGATGCTTTGGGCCCCCGCGAGTAACTGGGCTGGGGCAGCTGCTGTCAGGTCCCATGCCTCTGCACCGCTCGCGGCGGCCTTGCTTACCCCGTCACCGCAAGCGGCGCCATCCAATCTCTGTCTGCGGCATGCAGCTTTCCCCGGCGCCGTGCTCCAGACTGATAGTGTTTCTGATGCTGCACGCTCCAGAGCAGCATCCTTATATGTGGGCCAGATCTATTCATGTGACCCGGCACACAGTATTGACCTCAGAGACCACAAGGGAGGGAAGAAACACCTCCCACGTGTTGTGGTTAACACCAATCAGACACACCCTGTGTGTATACAAGATAACCTTCCCCTTGCATCAGTGCCCTGTTGTGGTCTTTGTTTGGCCCAATAGCGCGTTACACACTCTCTTATTATTTGACTTGTCTTACGTTTACTTTATTTTCTCCGCTCCCTGACCTCGGCTTGTCTCTTCATATTCCATCTCTCTATTTCCCTTTGACCTCGGCTTGCTTTGACTATTCTTTTGCATAGCCCAACAATTCTAAGGACTGGTATTGCAATTCTGTCTGTTGTGCCCTGTCTGTGTGTTAGGTTCCCTACCAATCGTGACAGCTGCCCCGTTTCCCCCGCATTAAAGACAGGCCTCTGTTATTTATTAAAGTGATAATTCCCAAAATATCTCAAATTCTAGGTAAAAATAGCCAAACAGGAAAACTTGTCTAAGCCAGCTATGTTTCCAGTTTGCCTACTTCGGCCTTAAATTTGATATTCACTTTGAACTCATGTTGAATTCTCACTTTAGTGAATAAATCTTTAAGTTTTTCACTTGTGAAGTTAATTTTGTAAAAATGCCAAACGTATTATAAAAAAAGTAAAAAGCACTTATAAAATTAAGGAGCTAAGACTTTCTAGGAGTGTTTACCACTCAAATAATCTAGTTAATCTAATAATCCTAACAGCTTTGATGTTTGGTATCCAATCTTTTTCAAGTTAATACTGGGGTTAGTAAATTAATGAATTGTCCTTTGGAATATTGTGCACATTGCAATAGAAAGAAATTAGTAAACATTAGAAGATGAAAGTCCAGTAAGTATTTCACCCATTCAGTAGTAAGGGTGTGTTCTCAAGCCAGTAGGATTCCTGGCATCAAGGACAATTGTTAACTGTAAATTAGTAGGCTACTGTCCCCGAGACATCAGGCCACTATTATAAAAGCAGGTTAATTTGATTTAAATTGTTCATGATGTTTGCTGAGTGCATTATAATTAGCTGAAAATATATCCCTGATGAAAGGGAGAATCAGATAGAGTATACATGAGTATTTAAATTCCCCAGAATTTCCAAAAAGAGCTATTTTTTGTTTCCTTATTCTTTGTGCAGCCAGTTATTTTTATTTTGGTAGCCTATTCTAATAAGTTAAGTTTGACAATGCTGGTCAGTATATCAAAAGGTATTATTTTAAGGTGTTTATTTTATTTTTTTTCCAGGTGTTATCCCAGTACTGTCCCCACTCATACTAATTAAATATAGGAACCGTTTTTCTTTTTTAATTCTAGAGAGAGGCCAGGCTAAAGGTGGGAAATTGTATTATTTAAACATTTTATTGTAGTAGTTATGGTGCATTGAATGGTTGAGCACTATCCATGGCATCTTACTTAAAATATATTTTTAGCAGTTTGACAAAAATGCTTAAAGCCTTGCCCATCTGCAACCAATCAAATAGTGTGGACAATGTACTTCCTCATTACTTGTCCAACTTTATATCAGAAAAGAAAGATGGAATTGTTCGAAAAAAATAAATAGATTTAAAGAAAAATCTTAGGCCCTGACTTTTTGGAAAAAAGTTTTCAAATGATTAAATATTGTTGGGTAAACTTTTCAAAATATTTCCTATTTTTGAATAAAAATTTTAAATATTTTTTTCAAAATTTAAAAATACACAAAATATATTTAAACATATATATAAATATATAAACAGTTTAAAATATCAAAATACTAAAGATTTTTGCCAAGGTATAAACCCATACTATGCCCTCACAACTGACATAATAGATAGCGAAGTATATCCAGCATTGGACTTGTCTACACAAAACGAAAGAAATGGTATATGCAATATAAGTGGCCTACGGTTATACTAATATTATGCAATACATTGAGGAGCCCGTGTAGCCTCCCAAGTGAACTTCTCACACGGTACCTACCTCGTGTACCAAGCCTACCATCTGGGCAATGTTGTATATAGTCGGGCCTTACTTTTGGCTTACATTCTATCTCTGGTTATCTCCTACCCTACCCCTATCCCCAGACGACTCACATTATAATTATGTACATCTAACAGCAATTGAACAGACAATCTCAAAAGATCGCTCACCAGGCGCATTTGCACAATATTGCAAGGTCATTGGAGCCCCGCACCTACAATATAAAGCAGGCAAAACTACTTATCACCTAAGAAACTCCAGCATACAGCAACTGGCTGCCGAGTTACTCTCAGCCTTAATGCACGGACCTTTATACGAAAGATGTCAAAGCACTAGATTACATCCTATCACCACACTGACCAAAGTCAATTGCCATTACACCCTTTAATGAAAATCTATTCGTACAATGTCAGGGGACATAATACTCCCCAAAACCGTCAATTGCTCTTGACAGGTGTAAAAAAAAATTGGGGTGGATATCGTGTCTCCAGGAGACTAATTTTAAGCGATCTAAAGCTCCCTCTCTGGGACTTACAAATTATCCACACCAATACCACTCCATGCATGCCCGTAAATCCAGAGGTGTTAGCATTTTAATACACCAATCAGTGACATATGAACCACTTAGAATAATCACAGGTAGCAAAGGCCAATATCTCATATTGCTCTGTAATCTCAATAATGTGACCTACACTAGAATTAACATGTATGCTCCAAATGACAATCAACGGCAATTCCTACAACACTTACTGACTAAGGCCTTCAACATAAAACAGGGTATATTAGTATGCTGTGGACTTCAACCCACATGCACCCTTCTCAATAAACTTCTGCTTCATTTCAATCTGTATGACATATGGCGCACATTAGACCCAAGGAACAAAGACTACACTTACTATTCCACCGTACATAAAACCCATTCACGCATAGACTACTTTTTCACAAATACTGCAGGGCTATCTCAAATGCATCAATGGCTCCATGGAGACATAACCTGGTCAGACCATGCACCCACCGTCCTTAGACTCACAGACACGTATGCCTACAAACAGGGCCGGACTGGGAGAAAAATTCGGCCCGGGCATTTTTTTATCCCAGCGGCCCACTAAGAAGGGGGCGGGTCAGAGGAAGTGTGTTTTGTCATCACTAATGACAAGCACGCCCCCTCTCAAAGTGAGCATGTTGGTTCAATGCTCTTCCAGGGCAGACCATGCACAGAGCTCTGCTGAAGAGCTCTAGCATGAGAAAAAAAAACTGTATTTGTTCTGCACAGTGCAAGCAAATTTAATAACATGCTTGCACTGTGTTTCCTTGCAACTTGTCTCTGGTGTCTCTATAACTGGATACCAGGAGACAAAAATGCCAGGAAAGAGTATTGTGCATGTGTTTGGAGTCTGCTTGTGGTATTGCGTGTGTGTAGAGTGAGCTGATTGTGGTGTGGTATTGTGTAATAAGGTTAGTTTTAGACATGTTGTGCCTGTGGTGTAATGTGATGCATATGTGGCTAGGGGCTGTAGAGAATGTATGTAAAGGGGATGTAGCATGTGTGCAAACAGGCTGTAGAGTGTGTGTATAGGTGATGTAGTGTTTGTAGAAAGTGTGTGTTTAGGGGTGTAGTATGTGTTTGCTTACAAGGAATCTAGTGTGTGTGTGTGTGTGTATGTGTATAGGGGATTCAGAGTGTATATGTTAAGAGTGTAGTGTGTGTGTGTGTGTGTGTGTGTGTATGTGTATAGGAGTCTAGTGTGTGTTTGAAGGACCCAGAATGTGTAGGAGATCTAGTGAGTGTGTGTTTATAACGGATTCAGAGTGTATATAGGGATCTAGTGTTTATATGTGTGTAGATGATCCAGAGTTGGGTAAGGGATCTAGTGTGTGTCTGGAATGTAATGTGTTTAGGGGTGCAGTATGTGTGAGGGGTGCTGTGTGTGTGTGTGTGTGTGTATGTATATATATGTGTGTGTTTGGAACTATTGTGTATGTGTGTGGTGCAGTGTGTTGGGGGGTTCTGTGTGTATGTGAGGGGTGCAGTATGTGTGAATTATGGATGCTATGTGTGAGGGGTGCTGTGTGTGAGGGTGCGATAAGTGGTATGTGAGGGTGCGGTAAGTGGTGTGTGAGAATGCTGTGTGTGATGTGTGTAAGAATGTGGTGTGTGAGAGTGCTGTGTGTGATGGGTGTGAGAGTGCTGTGTGTGATGGGTGTGAGAGTGCTGTGTGTGATGGGTGTGAGAGTGCTGTGTATGATGTGGGTGAGAGTGCTGTGTGTGATGGGTGTGAGAGTGCTGTGTATGCTGTGGGTGAGAGTGCTGTGGGTGAGAGTGCTGTGGGTGAGAGTACTGGGGGTGAGAGTGCTGGGGGTGATGGGTGTGAGAGTGCTGGGTGTGAGAGTGCTGAGTGTGATGGGTTAGAGAGTGCTGTGTGTGAGAGTGCTGTGTGTGAGAATGCTGTGTGTGATAGTTGTGAGAGTGCTGTGTGTGATGGGTGTGAGAGTGCTGTGTATGCTGTGGGTGAGAGTGCTGTGGGTGAGAGTGCTGGGGGTGAGAGTGCTGGGGTGATGGGTGTGAGAGTGCTGGGTGTGAGAGTGCTGAGTGTGATGGGTTAGAGAGTGCTGTGTGTGAGAGTGCTGTGTGTGAGAATGCTGTGTGTGATAGTTGTGAGAGTGCTGTGTGTTATGTGGGTAAGAGTGCTGAGTGAGTGCTGAGTGTGATGGGTGTGAGTGCTGAGTGTGATGGGTGTGAGTGCTATGTGTGATGGGTGTGAGAGTGCTGTGTGTGATGGGTGTGAGAGTGCTGTGTGTGATGGGTGTGAGAGTGCCGAGTGTGATAGTGCTGTGTGTGAGAGTGCTGAATGTGCGAGTGCTGAGTGTGATGTGTGTAAGAGTACTGTGTGTGATGTGGGTGAGAGTGCTGAGTGTGATGGGTGTGTGAGTGTGATGGGTGTGAGAGTGCTGAGTGTGATGGGTGTGAGAGTGCTGAGTGTGATGGGTGTGAGAGTGCTGAGTGTGATGGGTGTGAGAGTGCTGTGTGTTATGTGGGTGAGAGTGCTGAGTGTAAGAGTGCTGAGTGTGATGGGTGTGAGTGCTGAGTGTGATGGGTGTGAGTGCTGTGTGTGAGTGCTGTGTGTGATGGGTGTGAGAGTGCTGTGTGTGATGGGTGTGAGAGTGCTGTGTGTGATGGGTGTGAGAGTGCTGTGTATGATGTGGGTGAGAGTGCTGTGTGTGATGGGTGTGAGAGTGCTGTGTGTGATGGGTGTGAGAGTGCTGAGTGTGATGGGTGTGAGTGATGGGTGTGAGAGTGCTGAGTGTGATGGGTGTGAGAGTGCTGAGTGTGATGGGTGTGAGTGATGGGTGTGAGAGTGCTGAGTGTGATGGGTGTGAGTGATGTATAAATGTTAGAATGGATTTTGTGTGTAGGGGGGGGTAAACAAATAAAATAACAGGCATTATGTCCCCCCCTCCCTTCTTACCTTTAGCCTGGGAGGGGGGGACTGGTTCCTGGGACTGGGAGGCAGAGTGGCAGTGTTCCCTGGTGGTCCTCGTGGTGAGTGAACACCCTCGTGGTGAGCGGGCTAGAGCTCACTCTCGCGAGATCCGGTCGTTGCCATGGCAACGCTCCGGATCTCGCGAGAGGAACCCGGCGGAGCTGCAAGTTAGAGCTCCGCCGGGTCCTCTCTCCGTGCAGGCTGTCTCCCTCCCTCTCTCCCCGCCGGCGGCCGCATTGGATAGCATGTGGGCCGGTGAGGGAGTTCTTTGATCTCCCCACCGGCCCGACATGGAATACAGCGGGGCGGCGCTCGGATAGTGCCGGCCCTGCATAAACCGGCAGGGGAAGTCCTGGGACCTTCCCCTGCCGGCCTCGGCCCCACGGCCATCGCGGCCCACCGGGCATTTGCCCCGTGTGCCCGATGGCCAGTCCGGGCCTGCCTACAAAGGGATCTTGGCGATTGAAAAATTTGCTTCTTTATGTCCAAGAGTTTTCCTCCTATATTGACCAGGATCTAAAACACTATTTCAGCACTAATGAAAACCTGCACATGACCTCTCCGATATTATGGCAGGCACATAAACCAGTAATACGAGGTTTAATGCTCAGCAGAGCGTCCTATCTCCATAGACAACGCCAAGCTCAACTCATAACACTCCTTAAAGAATTTAGAGACAAAACACAAATCTACTACCGAACAAAACAATAAAACATTTTAAAAGAGATACAGATTGTAACTAATACGATTAATGATCTACACTTGAAAAAAATGGCCTATAATTTACAAAAACTTAAAATGGCGCATTACGTCCAAGGAAACAAGGCCAGCTAATTATTAGCCAATATGTTACGTAAGAAACAAATACAATCCAAAATTCCATATATTTTTTCTAAAGGTAACCATAAAATCTGGAATACACAAGACATAAATGAGGAATTAGCAGCATTATATAGTAATCTTTACAAATTATGAGATAACCCCTCGTTACACCATTCCACTACATCAGAAATTGATACTTATTTACAACCCATATTTTTACCTAGTCTTAGCGATGACCAGAACAATATCTTATCCAGACAAATCACAGCAGATGAAATACAATTCGTAATATCCCATCTTTTCCACAGGGAAATCCCGGGGCCCGACGGCCTAACAAACTACTACTATAAGACATTTGCTACTACACTTATCCCGCATTTACAAAATACATTTCATCACATCATTAACACTGGGACAATACCACAGGAAATGCTCTCAGCTCATGTAGCAACACTCCCCAAACCGGGGAAAATATCAAATAAAGGGCAAAATTTGCGCTCAATTTCCCTCCTAAACACTGACATCAAACTACTCATAAAAATGTACTCTAATAGACTTGTAACAATACTCCCCACACTAGTACATGAAGACCAGGTAGGCTTTGTGAAGGGTAGGCAGGGCACTGATGGCACCTGGAAAGTTCTGGATGTAACATACAGCCTTCAACAACAAAACACTTGCAGCCTCATTATATACAGAAAAGGCTTTTGCCCGCCTAAATTGGAACTTCCTCAAAGCCGTTCTTAAAAAATATGATTTCCCTAAATAATTTTTAAACACTTTGCAAGCCCTCTATAGTTCTCCAACTGCTAAAGTTGCCAGTGCGGGTTCTCTCTCCCACCCATTCAGCATCACGAATGGTACCCAGCAAGGATGCCCCCTCTCGCCCCTCTTATATGTGCTAGCACTAGAACCCTTAACATCTATCATAAGAAATCATCCATTAATTTTGAGCATAAAAACACAACACAAAGATTATAAATTAACATTATTTGGGGATGACATTCTCTTAACATTGCAGGACCCGGAAACCTCCCTACCACACTTCCACTCTGTCTTATGATGGCATGAATCTATAGAATGTAACCCTCAAAAGGATACATTCCAAGTAAGAACCCCCACAAAGGTGCTATAAACTAGGTTTAATATATTTAACTAGAAAGGGTGATATCCATGTTTGTAAAAAAAAAAAAAAAAAAAAAAAAAAAAGGAGTCAGGAATGGTAAGAGTGTTGGTACAGAAGAAGACAATATGTGCACCCACTTGGATTTTTGTCAAACTCTGTTAGTTAAAAACTGAGACATTTCCAATCACCTGATACCCTCACCATCTGCCTCACATTTCATAATGCGATATTTCACTTCATTAATATCCATGCAAATATTTCTATATCATTATTACACATCTTTTGTGCATGGCATGCAATTATCATGCAATCATATACTTGAGTGATGGGCTGTAAAAAAGATTATAGTAGTCAGATCACTGCAGTTCAGTTAAAATATCCACTTAAAGGGACAATCTAAGCACCCAAACCACTTAATCTTAAAACAAAATTGGTTTGAGTGAGACTTGTTGTTTTTTGGGTTTTTTTGTCAATGTAAAACATGCCTGTTTCTCTTCCTGATGTCAAGCTTCAAAACTCAATGTTCTTCACGTTCAGTGTCTTCATGTCCAGTATTATGACACCAAACGCTCTTCTTAATGTTTCTCGTAGAGTGAAGCAATTACCATGCATGCGCCATGCATCCCCAGTGCTTCTCTATTAGAAGCATTCTAGCAGACAGAAGTTATCATAACTGATGACATCACTGGAGGTAAAGCAATAGCTCCACGGAGACTGGAATAAAGGTGAGTTTTATGGCCATTTCTTTTTTTTTTTTTTTTATAGGATTGTGGAGGCCAGTAATCTAAACAACAATACAATATATATTTTTTTTTTGTTGCAGAGTATTGTTGATACAGACTGGGCTGTAAAGGTACAACAGTACACACTTATCATTGCATTCTGTAAAAGACAGTTTATATGGCTTGGTTCGTGTAATTTCCCTATACCATTCGGGAACCGAACAACCGCACATACCAGGGCCCCCCCATCATCGCCTGTGTTCAATTCTGTAGATCCTACAAGAACACTGTTTGGTGGAATCGTTCATCTGGATGAGGGGAACAAGTTCAAATATAGACTACATTCGGTAATTCTTTCATGTTTATGTTGCCAAAGTTGACCGACCGCTAGCACTGATTTCATGGAACTATTTTGGGCTTCAGCCACATGTGCGGTCGTTCAAGAACGTGTCTTTCATGGAAAATCCAAACCCCTTAACCAATCTGGGTGATGTTTGGATATGTTGGTCACCCAGATCGGGGCTATCAGGAGATTTGACTTTTGTGGGGTTTTTCATGCATTGTATGTGTAATTTGGGGTGTTTTATAAATTGTTGTATTTTCTGTCCCTGAGAGATAATTAATTTATAAGTGTTTGCTCAGGTAATTATCTCTCAGGCACAGAGGATCCTGGGAGGGATTTCCCTGTAATGTTGGAAAGGAAACCCCTTGTAGGGGCTATTGTATAAAATCAGACTATCTGGCCAGATTTTTAAGCATTCCAGTTGTTACTGAGAGGGGAAAGGGCTAATCACTGCACCTTGTTCTAGCTCTTGAAGGAGGACTTGGCGGGAAAAATCCTTGTAAGGACTAGAGCTCTAAGGACTGTGTGTCGTCCAATATCCTCACTGTAACAGAGCTCCCTGTACCCCGGCTGGGTACCTCCGCCAAAGGACCACTTCCTAGCTGGAACAGGGGACTAGCTCTATTTCCTGGACTGGGAGGGAATAGAGCTAGTTCCCTGTTCCAGCTAGGAAGCGGTCCTTTGGCAGAGGTACCCAGCCAGAGTACAGGGATCTCCTTTACAGTGGGGATATGAGACATGCCAGAAAAGCCCTATGTTCATCAAAGGGAAACTGACAATCCACCATACTTTACCAAGAGCGAGATTGCACACGCGTTATCAGTTAGTCAATTTGGAGACTTAGCAGCAAACAGTAAAATTAGCGACAGGGTTGGAACGAGTTCTTCTCATTGAGAATAATGTTAGTGACTGGCTTTTTAGAAGTGGCAGCTGATAACGCCCTGTTGCACCTTGTGAAACTGCCAGATGTTAAACAGACACTACATGCTAAAAGTAGTAACAGGTACCTTAGTAAGTAGCAACTGGCTGGTAAAAAGTAGCATCAGATCAGCTAGAAGGTCCTGAGCACAGACCATAGAGTATCTATAGCACAGTTTGTTTTACTTGCTTAAAATGCTGGCCTGTAGTTTCTCCTCCTAAATTTTCTCTCAGATTTTTCTCTGACTTGAGGAGGAAAATTGCAACCCAGTGGTGGTAAGCATCTCCTGTAATTCTTTCGGCCCATTTCTCATTTCATGTTATAATGCTTTCTGTTATTAGTTCATTGAGAGGGGCTGTATACTATATTTTCCTATATAAGTCTCATCCTACTTTCAGCTACTTGTTGTTAATCTGTTTTCATATGTACGCAAGTCTGATTCACTCATGATACAAAAAACAAAAGTGGTGCTGTGATCACGACATGTACTGATCTCATCTCATGATAACCTTGTTATTGCAGTTATGACCTTACTTGCATGGTGTTCTTTAAAGTACCACAAAAATAAAGAATAAAAAAAAAAAAAGTAGCAAATATGGATATATGCCAACCCTATGCCTGTTGGGTAAATGTATCCATCTTCCAAGTCGTTTAGTATATCCAATAAATACCATTCTTAGTGCTATTTCTACAGTTACAAGGAAACATTTGTGAACCCTTTGGAATTATCCAGATATCTGCATTGGTTACTCAGAAAATGTGTCCTTATCTTCATATAATGATAGACAAACACATTCTGGCTAAACTAAGAACACAAAAAAAAATGTATTTTTTAAATTAAAAAAAATATATATAAGACATCAGTTGTTATTCATAGTGCAGCCTGGAAAAAGTAAACGAACCTCTGTGTTAATGACTTTTACAATATGTGTTTTCCAGACTGCGTTGTGAATTTACTCCATGTCATAAATAAAAATTGGATTGGACTATGCTTCCTTCGTGACGTTGGAGGAGGACAGGTAAGCAGTGTCAAGAAATCCTCGATATTGGAAAAAGGAACATAAAACTTTTTTTTTGTTAATAAGTAAACAACTTTATTTAATTATTCTTATGGGACACACGAAGGGACAGGAAGACCTATATAACTAGGGGCAGGGATACTAAAGTGTTAGGACTACTGGTTTGTATTCCTAATGCTTTAGTGTTCCTCCAAGGGGTAATATTTTAATTCATAATTTCAACATACAGACAAGGATCAAGAGATGGCTTGCTAAGCATCATGGGAATTATAGTCCAAAGCACTGTGCACTCAGCAGTTTCCCTATTCCAGGATTAATGTGCTCTCTGCTTGTTCCAGCTGTTTGCCTTCTCTGCCTTATTTGGAATTTATCATTATATGTTTTCACAGCCATTACGTTTCATGATAGCCTGTTTGTCATTGACAGATAGGGAAAATGATCTACACACGAGTCGTTCGATGCAGACAAGCAGTAAATAATGTTCTGCATATAACATGAGGGAAAGGTGGATTATTTGAGCTCCAGGAAGAAATTATATTCTTAAACATTAATAAACAAGCCACACGGATAAACTAACCTGCCGACTCAAGGGTGTTGGAAAACCAGTTTTTCTTGGTTTGCATGCACAGAGTGCGTTTTGTTTTAGCCAGGCTCTTTCCAGTTTAATTTTGGAACACAAACCTGTTCATATGCGGAAAAATAAATAAATAAATCAAATAATAATCAAAACAAAACAGAGCACAACACAATGTGTCCTGATTTCACTGAAAGACTTAAACCACAGAGAACAGTTTGAAAATAATAAAATTGTGTAGCTAAACATGTCACGATCCCTCAACAGCTTAGTTGATGATTACATCAAAATTACTGAAGTTAAAAAAGTGTCATAGCCAAGTGTTTTTTTTACCACAGTGAGATTCAACCTGAGTTTGTGTTGTACGGAGATTCCGCTGAAATCAAGCCTGAAGGAGCTTTATGCAACAGGTAGAATAATTTACCGGAACTTTCAGCTACGTTCTGCCCAAACTGAGTTTTTTGCATTTTGTCTTCTTGGCATCTAGAGCTCGGGGCTTAGTAATTGAAGCTGAAATGGTACAGGGATTGTGTGCAATAGGCACAAGGAATGAATACTGGCAGTCATCAATTCTGTTTGCTTGACATTCAGACGTATATCATGTTCCTAATATGGTCCAGAGCTATACTGTGTTGTGTTCTAACATGTATTTCCATCCATGCAGTTTCATAGCTATTCTTTAGGTCCAGTCTCTCCTTATTTATGCTCTTTGCTGTCCATATGGTGGACAGCGAAACTAGTCCCCAGTGTCTATGTGGTACCCACCAGCCTGACTACCCGTGTTTGTGAAGGTGAACATAACTCCACAACTTCATTAATATTTTCCAAATTGCCACTTGACCCTAAACAGTGAGTGACAATGTCATTAGACAATATTTTCTCAAGATACACTTGTTAGGGTTGCACTTGCAATTCTCTCCCAGAATGGCTCCGGAGAGCTATTGCTCTGTTAAACTGATATCAATATACCATTCACTGCTTGTTCTAGACTGGATGTTCTTGAGCTGAATAAAAGATTATTTTGTATGTTTTTTCATGGTATTGGATGAGTGACCAGAGCCTACAATGTGTGCAATACAAGAAGTCAGGTAAATAAAAACTCCCCCTCCAGTTTAGGCTATAGTTCATAGCACCTTTGCCTTGCAAAGAATTCACTTTAAACTGCATTGGGAATTCTGTGATTGGATACCCACAGTAAGTCTGGGTGCCTTTAGAAGGGGCTGGATTGCAAAGGCAGCAGCAGGAGAAATGCAAGCTGTTTTTAGATATACCTTCAATGGAAAAATGCATAATTTAATGTATGCATGTTATCATTTGGGGAATATCTACCAAACAGTGATATTTATTTATTATTTTTATTTGGGCAGTAGAGTGTCCCTTCAATCTTCCTATTAACATATGAAGCTACAAAGCTCCTCCTTTAGTATATCTTCTGATGATTGCCTAAATAGCCTTACAGTAGTACCAGCTCAGCCTGTGATCATACAAGTTAGCAATCTAGTTGACTACCCAAAATCCAAAGCCTTCAACTGTGGACACAATAGTTTTTTAAGCAAAGATACGTGCCCCGTCTACAGCTTATATCATAAATCCTTGCAGCTTTACTCTCTGCCTCGTCTATTCTCTCTGAGCCTATTTATATACATGTTTCGGTGGCAGCCCTTCAGTTGTGCTCCTGTCACGTTCTGTCATGTTCCAGTTATTTCTTGCAGTGTTCCAAGTCTTGTTCTTTACTTGTTATTTTTTTTGCATAATCTGCATTTACGGTATGGTTCTCCTGCTTTGCATGGGAAGATTTGAACAGATTATTCAAGGCTATTCTCAAATATTTAATAAAGTATTTTTTTTTACCGCATATACACATAGTTACATCTGATCTAACCAAAATATTAAAATATATGTCTTCACGGACATCTGCATCAGAAACTAAATTTCCTTTTGTATGGATGTCCCTGATGCTTATTGTGGCCAGGTTGTCAAGGGCAGCCACTCCACACCCACCATCACCACCCACATGCTCTGCATGGGCAGGATGACAGGAACCTATCATTGTAGACGAAGAGACATTCTGTTGGCCTGGCTAGACTAGTTTGACCCAAGCATGACAAACTGGCTGCTATATTTGATATTTTTATACAGTGCCATCTATTGGTGAAGTTGTTCCCTTGCCACAGTTGCATGCATTGCACATATGTGTGATTTGCATATATCCTGAGTATCATGTTCATTGTAGGCAGCTTTCACTGTGATTTTATCTTTATTCTTCTGACTTCTCCAAGCTTTTAGAGAGTGATGATTAATTGTGTTGTTGTATACCAGTTTCTCCACATTGTTATGTATTGTGTTTTGTTTTACACTTTGTGCCATAAGTTAAATAGCAAATTGCTGCAGGCTAGCCTTTTGGTAATAAATAAATTAAGTAAATAAAATACAATTAATTAAATAAGAAGTATGTTATTTTTTTTGTTTGTATTGTATGCATTATAAAACATCTGTATTTCACTCTTAGTTTCCTTCACTTTATTAAAATACTAAAAACATATGTTTTGATAAATGCTCAATACATAAAAGTAGTTTTTATTTCCAACTTCATCTGTAGTCACTATCTAGTATAAAAAAAAAATATTAATTATAGAGAAAGCTACAATAACAATAACATAAATGACAACCCTTTTCAGAAAAACAACCAGTATAATTGAAACAATTACCATTCACATTCCACAAATAATAATAACATTCAAAATTGTCTCTAATTATAGGAATAAAAGTCTATTATATTCATGGCTGCAATAGGTAGATAAACATATTGGTGGTTTAAGCAACATTTTCTTTTCTTTTCTTGATTTTATCATCTGATGGAATGATGATGTGATTGGATCTTTAGTACAATAAAGTAAGATAATTGTATCTGTTGGGATTGTAGATTCCATAAAGTTTATCTATGTACAATTTTAAACAATAGAATGTATTTATCTATATACGTAGAAAGAGCATGTGTGTTTAACATTTTAGTTGAGAAAAGAAAATACAAACCATTAACCCCCTTAAGCAGGGACGGTGCAAGGATTTTTGGCTACACGGGCAAAGATGCATTTTGGCCTACTCTCCCTGCCCCTGAATAAAAATATGCCTCTTTACCCGTGTGTCTTGTAACCCCCATTTTGGTTTTCTTATCCTCTTTAGTATATTTTTTCCTCTTTATTATGACTTACACCCTCTTGTTTGTCTCTTATAACCCCCCCTTGTGTATCTCTTTCTTTCCCCCCCAGCCCATTTCTGTGGCTCCCTCCCCTCAACGCGTTTTGTGTGTCTTTTTCCATGCGATATAGACATAGATATATAGCAGCACACAACCATACAGGCACTCAGTCACAGAGATATGCAGGCACACAATCAAACAAATACAGGCACACAGCCATACAATCTACACATACAGGTACAATGTCATACAAACACAGACGCACACCGAGACATTCAGTCATTGTCATACAGACTAAGGCATACAAAGACATACATACACAAACTTATAGTCATAAAGTTACAAGCATACAGAGCAGGCAGGGCCGGTGCAAGGATTTTTGGCTACACAGGCGAAGACGCATTTTGACCCCCACCCTTAACAAAAAATGTGTCTTCACCTGTGCGTCTTGTAACTCCCCTTTTGACTTTCTTACCCTCTTTAGTGTATTTTATCCCCCCCCCCCTTTACTAGGTCTTACACCCTCTTGGGTGTCTCCTACAACCCCCCTTGTGTATCTATTACTTTCGCCAGCCCCTTTGGGTTTTTCTTTCTTACCCCCAGGGACTGAGAGGGGTGGACAGGGTCACAAGGACTGTAGAGGGGGGACAGGAACTGGAGGGGAGTGGACAGGAGCATGAGAGGGGGTGGACAGGAGCTGGAGAGGAGGGTGGACAGGAGCTGAAGAGGGGGTGGAAAGGAGCTAGAGGTGGTGGGTGGACAGAAGTTGGAGGTGGGGGCATAGTGGCTGTGGTGAGGAGGGGGCACAGGGGCTGGGGTAAGCAGGGTGCACCTTGGCTGTGGTGAGGAGTTGGCAAAGGGGCTGTGTTGAGGAGGGAGCACAGGGGCTGAGAGAGGGGACAGGAGCACTAGAGGGGGACAGAAGATGTGGAGGGGGCAGGGGCTGTGGTGGAGGGGCAGGGGCTGTTAAGGGGGTGACATGAGCTGGAGAGGGCTGGCAAAGGAAATGGAGATGGGTGGAGGAGCTAGAGATGGGAGGAAGGAGCTTAAGGGGGAGGAGCTGGAGTAGGAGGGGGATAGGAGCTGGAGTGGAACGAGGGACAGGAGCTGGAGGGGAGACAGGAGCTGAGAGAGAGGGCACATGGATTAAGAGAGGGTACAGTAGCTCTAGAATGGTGATAGGAAGTGTGGAGGGGAACAGGGGCTGTAGGGTAACACATGGGTTGTGGAGGGGTGCACAGGGGCTGTGGTGTGGTGGACAGGGGCTCTAGAGGGGGGACAGGGCTGTGGTGAGGGGTGGACAGGGGCTGAGAGGTGGACACACAGGGGCTGAGAGGGGAACAAAGGAGCTGGAGAGGGGGTGCAGGAGCTGGCGAGGGGTGACAGGATATGTTGAGGGGACAAGGGCTATGGGGGGCACAGGAGCTCAAGAGGGGTTGTGACGAGAGCAATCTCGCCACATTGCATTGGAGAAGCCTGGCTGCCCGCCTCCTGCCTTTGGACTATGGCCCTGGGAGATTGGGCCCTTTAAAAACAGTATTCGGCCCTAACGGAGTGCATGTCACTCATTCTGGCCCTTTAAACACAGTGGGGCCATTCGGTGCTTGCCCTGTGTGAGCGGTGATACCCCCAGATAGCTATGCCATGGAGCCTATTCATATAATGAAAGACTATGGGAAAGACTTTAGCTCCATGGCAATTGAACTGTGTGAATAGGATCTGAGCGCTATTCGGTAGTTTTGTGCGTTCAGATCCCAGCTATCTGGGGATATGTGAAATGTCTGTGTGTTATGTGTAAAAGGGGACTTTATGTATTTTAAAGTGTTTTATGTCTTTTTGCAACCATGTGCTCAATGGAGTCTGCCTCTAGCCCTGGATAATTGGATTACTTTCCCCTTTGTCTCCAGGATAGAGGCCTCTGTAAAACCTGTTTGAGCCAGATTGATATGCTGCCAGTCAGGGGAACAAAAGATACTTTTACTAACTTTTGAACCCCTGGTCTGATTCATGCCATTTTTTAATATGTTGTTCCCCTGAATAGATTGATTGTGAATATGTAATTTTTATGTGAATGTGATGTATGGTTTTAGAGTTATGAATGTTAGGTAAAAAGTATGTTAAACTGTAAATGTTCTGGCCAGCAGATAATTGAGCTATGTATATTGCTAAAACTCAATTATCTAGCCTGGCCCAGAGGAGGAGTTTTGTGTTACATAAATTGTGAGTTCTGTGTGCCAGTAAATCAGTCTTGTTCCAGCATTAAGCCTTGGCTCATGTGTGGATTATTTGGCGATACCAGCAAGTTATTACTCTGTGGATTACTTGCTGATTTAATTTTATGGGAAGAAGGGAATGCTTGACGGAGTAACGGATTGTACCGTCACAGGGGGATACAGGGGCTGTGGTGGGGACACAAGGGGCTTGGACAGGGGCTGCTTAAATGGATTCCAAAAAAAATTCCCCCTCTCCCTGAGACTTACCTTGGGCCAGGGAGGGGTGAGACAGGAGCTAGAACCTGCATCCAGCAGCCATTGAAGTTGGCCGGCCTCTCCTGATGATGTCAGGAGGAGGGGGCGTGCCTTTCATTGTTTTTCTCCCAGACTTCCCAGCGGTCCTGGGAGAAGAGCAGTTTTAGTCACGTCCCCTCCTCCTGACACCATCAGGAGTTGCCGGCAGACTTCACTGGCTGCTGGATGAAGGAAGAGTAAGATGAGTTTAAAATTACGAGTCCCCAGCCAGAGGCAGGGGATTCGGATTTTCGCGCCCCCATGCTCTGGCGCCCTAAAGTGGCTGCTTGTGCCGCCTTATGGGCACGCCGGTTCTGAGAGCAGGGGCGGATCCAGAGCCTAATCTCAGGAATGGCACTGGTAGTGGGTTGTAGTAGCTTTAATTGAAAAGTTAGGGGATGTTGTAGGGGCTAGGGGCTGTAGTGGGGGGGGGACAGGGGCTGTAGTGTAGGCTATGGGCTGTAATTGTGGGGTTAGGAAATGTAGTGGGAGGAAAGAGGCTGAAGTAGGTTAATGGCTACAATTTGGGAAAGAGGCTGTGGTGTGGGTGATATGGGTTGCAATTTGAGGGGCTGTAGTGGGGTTGTTATGGGACCAAGAGGGGGGACAGGGGCTGAGGAGGGGTACGGGGGCTGAGGAAGGGGACAGGGGCTGAGGAAGGGAGGCAGGTGCTGAGAAAGGGGACAGGGGCTTATGAAGGAGAAAGGGGTTCAGGAAGGGGACAGGAGCTGAGGAGGGGGACAGGGGTTGAGAAAAGGGACAAGGGCTGAGTAGGGGGACAGGGGCTGAGGAAGGAGACAGGGGCTGAGGAAGGGGACAGAGGCTAAGGAGGGGGACAGAGACTGAGGAATGGGGCAGGGGCTGAGAAAGGGTTACAGGGACTGAGGAGGGATACGGGGCTGAGGAAGAGGACAGGGGCTGAGAAGAGGGACAGGTGCTGAGGAAGGGGACAGTGGATCTGGGAGAAGAGCAGTGGAAGTCACGCCCCCTCCTCCTGACATCATCAGGAGAAGCTGGCCGATTTCCCTGGCTGCAGGCTGCAGGGAAAAAGGTAATTTGAAAAATCTGAGTCCCCAGCCAGAGGCAGGGGATTCGGATTTTTGCGTCCCCTGTGCTTCCTTATGGACGCGCCGGCCCTTCCCTTATGGACACATGACAGAAATTGGTAATGGTGACCTTTTTCTTCTAAAGCTGTATCCTTATGAGGTTAAAGGATGTTACTCAAATTTAAATACATATATAAACACAATTAAAATGGTATTACACAAGTCATCATGTCATAAAGAGAGCTCGTCTTAGACTATTTTCACTATTTAGTAGAAAACTACCTAATTATATTTCTATCAAATTTTAATAATAATTTGAATTGCGATATTTAAGGATATTTAATAATAACAAATTATGGAACTATCTATCTCTAAACAGCTGAAATATCAAAATTAAGAAAAAAAAATGTTTCTTAATTTTACTCTTCGGCTAGTAAAGGAACACTATAGGGTAATGAACACAAACATGTAGCCAGAAGGCACCTCCAGTGACCATCAGAGGGGTGGTCACTTGGAGGTGTCCCTAGGGGCAATGTAAACACTGCATTTTTTTTTCTACAGAAGGCAGTGTTTGCATGAAAATGCCTGCATATAATGAATATACCCACCAGAACAACTACATTAAGCAGGGACTATAGTGTCCCTTTAAATATATAAATCAAAATAAATCAAGGATACATTAGTTTTAATTTCATTTTCTGTCAGTTTGGATGTTTGGACCCTTCTGAATTGCTAAATTCAGATGTAATTAGATTCGTTCTGAGCAGGGCTGGTGCAAGCATATTTGCCGCCCGAGGCAAAAAATATTTTTCCGCCCCCACTCATGCAGACTAACACACAGGCTGACTCAAGTATAAACACACACTGATCCATGCAAACTAACGCACACACACTGACCAATATACACACACTGATCCATGCAGAGACACACATATAGACATAAACTCACCCATATGCAGACACAAACTGAATTTGTGTTTGTTTTGTCTTTTTATTTGTTTATGTTAACATATTATCTGCATCAAAAGTCCAGGCATTATTCAATAAAATGCAATTCAGAAGTATATTTAGCAATTAAATATAATTCAGGGAGTCCTGTGCATGCAGAAAAAAAAAATCACAGAAAAATGTGCATATTTCATGCAAACAGGATTATTCACTGAGAATGGTCGAGATTCGGGAATTCAATGTGAATTTCATATATGAGGCCTAAGTAGTGGAAGGATTGCTGACATTTAATTCTTTTAGTTTGGCCTTAAATGTGAAATTATTTTTGAATATTCAACAAATCTCCCTTTAGTGAATAACCCTGTATGCAATCTAAGCTCTGACAAGCTATTATGGAGAAGTACCTCAGCTATATTGGAAGGTTTCTGGGGATCAATTTCAATGACACTGTAGGCTAAACTGAGACAATTTAGAAGTATCCTTGTGCAGTTCTAATGATAGTAAATATTGTGAATTTTCCCAACAAAGCTCCCTAGTAATTTCTAAAATTTTCCCTGATTATCTAACAATTGAAAAGTCAATTCATCTTACTTTCAGAGTTAGATATATAGGAGTTTAGGTAATTTTAGGAAATGTCAAACCGATTTATACTTTACATATAAATACAAACACACCACCTTCGCCTTTAACGTAAAAGAGATTACTCTATTTCTGTGAAAAGTAAAGTGTCCAGAAACAATGGAAATTTTATTTTTGTATGTCTACATGAAATAATTAATTATATAACATTTCTACGTTCGTTTTAATTCAAAATATGTAATGCCCAAAATATGCAATGTCCAAACTGTGTTCACATGTAGTTATACTCAATACTGAATAGAACATTTCAAGAGATTGATTAGTTGTATTACAAATTAGGTAAGCTTTAATTAGGTCTGTGTCATAGATTGTCGCATGGAATCTCATATTTTGAAATATACACTATGTTTACATTACCAAGTTCCACGATGATACATAATGTATCTTTGAAAGGAAGCCAAAAAACAAGGACCAAACTTAAAGGCTTAATCTGAGTATCTTGACCATTTCACTGATTTGAAGAGGTCATGGTGCCTGCAGTCTGTATGTGCAGCATTTTGCTTTGAACTAAAGTTCAGGACCGGCTGATATCAAATATGTGCATGTTGTTCTATGCACAGAACCGCTTGTAATATGTGTTCTCTCTGTATTTCGTTTAGTTAGCCCGCTCTCTGTTCAGGAGTGCTTCCACAAGGAGAATTAATTCACCTCCCGAACGGGGAACACCCTAATACCTCATTTAGAATGTTAGTATCGAATGTTCACACCTCCCAATCACCTCGCAACATAAGTGTCAAGACCAAATGCCGCAAGGGAAACAATTAATTAGTGCTTCCCTGGGTGCCCGCCATTTGTACAGACGAACGGCACCAGGTGGAGCATTCGTGGATTGTTTCCTTACTCGTTCATATCCCGAACGAGGGCCTCCTGTGCCTAACGGTGCCCCATTAGAACGTTCACACCAATTAATCAGAACGCTTGCACCCGCAACATAGGTGTGAACTCACACGGGAATTCATTAATAGGTGCTCCCCTGGGTGGCTGCCATTCGTACAGATGAACGCCATCCATCGTACCCCAAAAGGAGACGTTTCCCTTGTCTGTGTTTCACACCAGGGCCTCACGAATCGAGGCGAGTCGTTCGAGGGACCGAGGCGAGGATCCCTGAGATTGGTGTGGGCACTTTTGGGGCAGTGGTGAGTTTTGGAAGGTTTTCATGAGCCCGAGGGACAAAGAGACCAGCACTTTTTCCCGCAGGCGGGATGGTCCCTTTTTCCAGCGCCTAGACTCCCAGGTACAGAGGCTCTTGGGAAGAAGACCCCTGGCAGTTGGTGTGGTGAACCCAGGGCATTCTGTGACGGGTTTTGGGGACAAATGGAATGGAATCCCTTCCCGCGCTGGGATGTGTCTTTGTATGTGTGTGTGTGATCCACCCCTTGCACGGGGAATGCATAAAAGCCGTGTGTGGATAAATAAATTGTGTTTTACCTCCAGAACTAGGTCCTGTCCAGTTACTGGGGGGAAAATGGGTCTCTTTACCTTGTAGTGGTTCCCGACTGGCAGAAGGAAGGGAACTAGCGGAGGTAACCAGTCAGGCTACCCTGGGTTCCCTACAGCATTCGTTGGCTAAAAGCGGTCAGCTCTACAGAAGCTTGATATTGTGAGAAAACATGCCAGGAAACCAGGCGCCCAACAGAAATCCAGGTAAGAGGACAAACCATTGCAAAACAGTCTGCCCCCTTGCCAGGAGGAAAGGCCATTGTACTCCTGAAATCAGAAACACTACAACAGGCTGTAGTTGTTATGATACTTGGAATAACCCTTTAAGTACTTTCTGATTAAAGGAAGACAAGTATTACTGACCCTATAGTGTTAAAACCACCAGCTAGCTCCCCTGGCATCCCTTTCCCCCCTGAATATAGCAAAATCTTACCTTTACACAAGTTTGCTGCCGCTGGCTCTGCCCTTGATCTGCCTGGTTTGCTGACATCTTCAGAAGTGTTGATCTGAGCCAATCACTATGCTCTCGCATAGAGCTGTATTGAATCATTGCATCTCTATGAGGAAAGTTCAGTGTCTGCATGCAGAGGGTGGAGACACTGAATGGAAGCACCTCTAGTTGCCAGTTAAGGAGTTTCCAGTGGAGTTATCACTAGGCTGTAATGTAAACATTGCATGTTCTCTGAAAAGACCGTGTTTACTACAAGGAGCCTGAATGAAATGATTCTACTCACCAGAACAAATGCAATAAGCTGTAGTTATTCTGGTGACTATGGTGTCTCTTTAACCCCTTAAGGACCAAACTTCTGGAATAAAAGGGAATCATGACATGTCACACATGTCATGTGTCCTTAAGGGGTTAAAGGGACACTATAGTCACCTGAACAACTTTAGCTTAATGAAGCAGTTTTGGTGTATAGAACATGCCCCTGCAGCCTCACTGCTCAATCCTCTGCCATTTAGGAGTTAAATCCCTTTGTTTATGAACCCTAGTCACACCTCCCTGCATGTGACTTGCACAGCCTTCCATAAACACTTCCTGTAAAGAGAGCCCTATTTAGGCTTTCTTTACTGCAAGTTCTGTTTAATTAAGATTTTCTTATCCCCTTATATGTTAATAACTTGCTAGACCCTGCAAGAGCCTCCTATATGTGATTAAAGTTCAACTTAGAGATTGAGATACAATTATTTAAGGTAAATTACATCTGTTTGAAAGTGAAACCAGTTTTTTTTTTCATGCAGGCTCTGTCAATCATAGCCAGGGGAGGTGTGGCTAGGGCTGCATAAACAGAAACAAAGTGATTTAACTCCTAAATGACAGCAGATTTTAGACCACGTTTCCAGATTTTCATTAAACACGTGTGAATTTGTGGATTTGTCTTTTTTTGTATAAACACTTAAATTAGTTGAATTTATCGTATACTTATCTTGCTTTTAGAGCCTCTACCAAATGTAAATGCCACCTCCCTTCTTCCATGGTAATAACCAGCACCGTAAAAGTGACAATTTCCATACATTAGTTTTCGTTATGATCATTTAGGAATTTTTTTATGTTTTTTTTTTTTTTTTACAATATTTTATGATACAGCACAATTATGTGAACAGATAAATTTTTATATATGATGTGTTGTTACTTCCACATGCTAAATATATTTTTTTTTTAGAAGTTTATTAAGGAATTTTGTATATTATAATTTAAGTGTTTTTTTTACAAAAAAAGACAAATCCACAATTTTTTATCTAAATAGTGAATAGCTGTGGCTTGAAAGTTACATTTGAAAATTTAGAGCAAATAGCCAAGACGAGAAGCTTTATTTCCAGTTTTGCTTTCTTTATTGTTAAAATGTATCTATCGTGATTGAATACAATTTAGGACCACTAAAGGCACTAAATTGTCCTCCTGACAGGCACTATAGGTGCTGCCCCGAGAGAACCAAGTCAGACTTGGTTCAAAATCAAATGCTGCTACAAGAGAGCATTTGATTGGCGATGTGTATCGAGAGGCAAAGAAAAGAAGGTAAGTAAACTCACATATTAAATCCTCACAGGGATAAGCACTTAAATAAGTAGGTGAACATTATAGCCTTACATGTTTGTATTCCTTATGCTATAGTGTTCCTTTAGCACTAAATGATGAGACAAATGTGGTCTGTGCACTGTGCAAACAAATGTGTAGATTGTCTTAAAAATCTCTTAAAAGAACAGTCCTTCTCCCACCTGCCAAGCATTTTTCAACAAGGCTGTCCATTTCTTCTTCACAACAACTACAGAACAGGCACTACATTTGCTGTGACTATTCCTCTGTTGAGCAGATCTAGTTTACCAGACAATTACGGGAATAGAATGACAGATGTGTCAATAGGCTGACAATGGGTTGACAACAAAGCCAACAGGATGGTGTCATGGGTGATGGGCACCCTGTTTTAGAAATCCTAACATAATGTTTTTCTCATTTTTCAATGATCAAATACAACATGTATAAATAGGGGCATAAATTCTCGAGATGAAAATATAATTTTGCTGGTAAGACCACACCTTGAATATGCTGTGCAATTTTGGGCACCTGTTCTAAAGAAAGATATCCTGGCACTAGAAAAAGTGCAGAGACAAGCAACAAAATTGATAAAAAGGAATGGAGCATTTTAGTTATGAAGAAAGGTTAAACATTTAAATCTCTTCAGTTTGGAAAAACGGCGCCTGAGAGGGGATATGATAACATTATACAAATATATTCGGGGCCAGTACAAACCATTATCTGGAAATCTATTCATAAACAGGGCTCTACATAGGACACAAGTTCACACATTTAGGCTTGAAGTCAGGAGATTTCATCTAAGGCAAAGAAAAGTTTTTTTTACAGTAAGAGCAATAAGGATATGGAATTCTTTGCCTGAAGAGGTGGTTTTGTCAGAGTCTATACAGATGTTTAAACTGCAATTGGATAAATACTTGCAAAAACATAACATACAGGGATATCATTTCTAATTAGTGGGGTAATAGCTGCTTGATCCAAGGAGACATCTGACTGCTATTTTGGAGCGCTTCAGACTGGGTTAATTTGAAGCGCTTCAGACTGGGTTTTTTTCCTTCTTTTGGATCAACAGCAAAAGCATATGTGAGGAAGGCTGAACTTGATGGACGCAAGTCTCTTTTCAGCTATGTAACTATGTAACTATGTAACAAATACAGACAGGAAGAGATGTAATTAGTGACATCAGGTAATGATGTAATCCAGAAGTGATCATCTTAAATTAGTGTTGTCAACTCACTGTTTAATTACTAAACTAACTCTTATCATTCAGACACCTATCATCTGGATGGGATAACTGGCCCAGTTGATTTAGAACTTTGGAGAACCGACCCTTTCTCTGCAATTCTGCTTAGCATTCTGTTCTGCAAATGTGCATTATATAAACAATAACAAAAACATGAAAAGGGAAGGATACAGTGTTACATTAATTAACTTTATCACTAGTATAATTACATGCTTTGAGAGTGTCTAACATGATTAACAGATTAAATCTCTCAGTCACGGCTAGATCAAAGTATTCTTTTAACAGAGAGTGTTTCCTTAGTAAGATTCACGTTTGTCCCAAGAGAGGACTTGTCTACAAAGATCTTGGCATGACACTGCCGCCTCGGTGACATATCGCTGTGCATTTTCAGACACATGTCGGATCCTGACATTCTTTAAACCTGACAAAAGACACATTAATTATTTTATTCATCTTGCATTACAAGTCTTCTTATTTAGATTCTTACCTGCTATCCTTGGAAGGATTAACTCCACCCAGCCAAATGCAAAACAAATAAAATCTAAAGTCACTTAACGGGTTCCTACCCAAATCCCTGCTAGAATCTGATGCTTTCTCACGATGACTCACTGGCTTGGAATACAGTGCCAAGTTTGCCAACCTCAAAGTGCTTATTGGGTAGTAAACACAAGTGAAGTCTGTTTAATCTTCCAATCAGATTCCATATGGCTAGATGCCAGACATTAGAGCACAGCCTCTCTGATTCATGTAAGCATTCCATTAATACTTCAAAATCCTCTCTCTGATTAATAAGTTAGTTTTGCATGAGTTGGTGAAAATTAAACAATAACTAGTGATGTACCGAACTGTTCGCTGGCGAATAGTTCCCGGCGAAGATAGCGTGTTCGCGTTCGCCACGGCGGGCGAACACATGCGCGGTTCGATCCGCCCCCTATTCGTCATCATTGACCCTGTGCCTCACGGTCAGCAGACACAATCCAGCAAATTAGCAGCAGACCCTCCCTTCCAGACCCTCCCACCTCCTGTACAGCATCCATTTTAGATTTATTCTGAAGCTGCATTCTTAGATAGAGGAGGGAAAGTGTAGCTGCTGCTGATTTGATAGGGAAATTGATAGCTAGGCTAGGGTATTCAGTGTCCACTACAGTCCTGAAGGACTCATCTGATCTCTGCTGTAAGAACAGCACCCAAAAAAGCCCTTTTTAGGGCTAGAACATCAGTCTGCTTTTTTTTCTTTTTTTTTTTCTGTGTAATGTAATTGCAGTTGCCTGCCTGCCAGCTTCTGTGTCAGGCTCACAGTGGATACTGTGCCCACTTGCCCAGTGCCACCAGTCATATCTGGTGTCACAATAGCTTAAGCTTGACATTTAAAAACAAAAAAATGTTTTCACTGTAATAGATTGAATAGCAGTTAGTTGTCTGCCAGCTTCTGTGTCAGGCTCACAGTGGATACTGTGCCCACTTGCCCAGTGCCACCACTCATATCTGGTGTCACAATAGCTTAAGCTTGACATTTAAAAATAACAATTTTTTTTTCACTGTAATAGATTGAATAGCAGTTAGTTGTCTGCCAGCTTCTGTGTCAGGCTCACAGTGGATACTGTGCCCACTTGCCCAGTGCCACCACTCATATCTGGTGTCACAATAGCTAAAGCTTGACATTTAAAAACAATTATTTTTTTCACTGTAATAGATTGAATAGCAGTTAGTTCTCTGCCAACTTCTGTGTCAGGCTCACAGTGGATACTGTGTCTGCCTCTGACAACACCGATGCCATTTGCAACCTGTGCCAAAAGAAACTGAGTCGTGGGAAGTCCAACACCCACCTAGGTACAACTACTTTGCGTAGGCACATGATCACACATCACAAACGCCGATGGGATCAACACATGAGTACAAGCAGCACACAAACGCAAAGCCGCCATCCTCCTCCTGGTCCAGCATCTTCAGCCACGTCAACCACTGCTGTCCTCTTTGCCCCCTCTCAACCATCCGCCACTCCGTCTCTCGCTTTGAGCAGTTCAAGCTCATCTGCCCACAGTCAGGTGTCTGTCAAGGAAAGAAGCCAATGTCAGAAAGTCACCCCCTTGCCCAGCGTCTGTACTATTAGCCCACCAGCTTTTACCATACAAGCTGGTGGAGTCTGAGACGTTCAAAAAATTTGTAGCTATTGGGACACCGCTGTGGAAGGTACCCGGACAAAATTTATTTTCACAAAAGGCAATCCCCAACCTGTACTCGATTGTGCAAAAGGAAGTAATGGCATGTCTGGCACACAGTGTTGGGGCAAGGGTCCATCTGACCACTGATACCTGGTCTGCAAAGCATGGTCAGGGCAGGTATATCACCTACACTGCGCATTGGGGAAACCTGCTGACGGCTACCAAGCATGGAATGCGTGGCTCTGCAGAGGAGTTGGTGACACCGCCACGACTTGCAGGCAGGCCTGCTGCCACCTTCTCTACTCCTCCTACTCCATCCTCTTCCATAACCTCCTCGGCTGAGTCCTCTTCTGCTGCTGCGTCTTGCTCCACATCAACAGCACCCCCCCAGCTCCCAGGTACTATTCCACATCCCGGATACGGCAGTGTCACGCTGTCTTGGGTTTGACTTGCTTGAAAGCAGAGAGTCACACCGGACAAGCACTCCTGTCCGCCCTGAACGCACAGGTGGAAAAGTGGCTGACTCCGCAGCAACTGGATATCGGCAAAGTGGTTTGTGACAACGGAACAAATTTGTTGGCAGCATTGAAGTTGGGCAAGTTGACACATGTGCCGTGCATGGTATGTACAACGCTTTGTGCATAAGTACACAGGCTTACAGGATGTCCTGAAGCAGGCCAGGAAGGTGTGTGGCCATTTCAGGCAGTCCTACACGGCCATGGCACACTTTGCAGATATCCAGCGGCGAAACAACATGCCAGTGAGGCGCTTGATTTGCGACAGCCCGACACGTTGGAATTCAACACTCCTAATGTTCGACCGCCTGCTCCAACAAGAAAAAGCCGTTAATGAATATTTGTATGACCGGGGTGCTAGGACAGCCTCTGGGGAGCTGGGATTTTTTTTGCCACATTACTGGACGCTCATGCGCAATGCCTGTAGGCTCATGCGTCCTTTTGAGGAGGTGACAAACCTTTTCAGTCGCACCGAAGGCACCATCAGCGACATCATACCATTTGTTTTCTTCCTGGAGCGTGCCCTGCGAAGAGTGCTGGATCAGGCCGTAGATGAGCGTGAAGAGGAAGAGTTGTGGTCACCATCACCACCAGAAACAGCCTTATCAGCATCGCTTGCTGGACCTGCGGCAACGCTGGAAGAGGATTGTGAGGCAGAGGAGTCAGAGGAGGAATGTGGCTTTGAGGAGGAGGAGGAAGACCAATCACAACAGGCATCCCAGGGTGCTCGTTGTCATCTATCTGGTACCCAAGGTGTTGTACGTGGCTGGGGGGAAGAACATACCTTCATTGAGATCACTGAGGAGGAGGAACGGGAAATGAGTAGCTCGGCATCCATCCTTGTGCAAATGGGGTCTTTCATGCTGTCGTGCCTGTTGAGGGACCCTCGTATAAAAAGGCTGAAGGAGAACGACCTGTACTGGGTGTCCACACTACTAGACCCCCGGTATAAGCAGAAAGTGGCGGAAATGTTACCGAATTACCACAAGTTGGAAAGGATGCAGCATTTGCAAAATAAATTAAAAAGTATGCTTTACACAGCGTATAAGGGTGATGTCACAGCACAACGGGAATCTAACAGGGGAAGAGGTGAAAGTCATCCTCCTCCTCCTCCCACGACCACGCCAGCAAGGACAGGACGCTTTAAAGACGTGTTGTTGATGGAGGACATGCAGAGCTTTTTAAGTCCTACGCATCGCCACAGCCCTTCGGGATCCACCCTCAGAGAACGACTCGAACGACAGGTAGCAAACTACCTCGCCTTAACTGCAGATATCGACACTCTGACGAGCGATGAACCCCTTGACTACTGGGTGTGCAGGCTTGTCCTGTGGCCTGAGCTATCCCAATTTGCGATAGAACTTCTGGCCTGCCCCGCTTCAAGTGTCCTGTCAGAAAGGACCTTCAGTGCAGCAGGAGGTATTGTCACTGAGAAGAGAAGTCGCCTAGGTCAAAAAAGTCTAGATTACATCACCTTCATTAAGATGAATGAGGGATGGATCCCGAAGGGACTGACACTGGGCGATACATTCGACTAAAAAAGGCCTGATGAGATGAGCTGCCTTGTGCTAAAAATGGTCCACACGCTGCTGTATTTTAGCTTTGAATGCCGGTTGACTTGCGTGACTTATCCGCCACCAACTAGGGTTCAAGCCGCAATGTTTTAGGGCACTTTCTGCATACCTAATTTTTCAGGCATGTGTACATGCCTAATTTTTCGGGCCTCTGGTGCTGCACTGTGGCTTCAAAAACCAAACCAAAAAAAAGGCACATAACAGGGATTAAAACTGATCTGGTGGCACATTAGATTGCACGCGCAGTGCCCCAAACTTAAAGTAGGAGGACCGACCAAGCATCTTTTTCCATCTCCCGGTTCCTAAAATCGATGCCATATATACACGTCCCCTGATAGGGGACGTAACAGGGATTAAACTGATAAGAAGAGTACTTCTTAACACACCACTCCTATCTGGTGGCACATTAGATTGCACACGCAGTGCCCCAAATTTGAAGTAGGAGGACCGACCAAGCATCTTTTTCCATCTCCCGGTTCCTAAAATCGATGCCATATACATGTCCCCTGATAGGGCGCCAGCTCGTTATTCTCTTGGGCGCCAGCTCGTTATTCTCTTTTTCACTTCACTAGGGACACTTTACTGCACTATGGGCACTTAGACCCACTCTTTGTCTTGCACACTGTTATTTCTAGCCAGCATCTGTGATGGGAAATCAGGCTGTCATCTAAACGTTTAGATTGAGATTTAGCTTAGAACACCCTTGAAGGTGTTTAAGGAGATTCTTCTTAGACCTCTCTGAGTCTTTATAGCCCTTCTACCTATCCAGCATTTCTGGAAACTAGCTAAGAGAAAGGGTGGCTGTGTGTCTGTGATACATTTAACTTTATATCACTTTATTGACACCTTATCACTCCGGCATTGGCGGATCCAGGGGGGGGCAACGGGGCAATTGCCCCCCCCGAGAAAATATTGCTGCCTGAGGCTCTCCCCTGCCGGCCCATGCAGGGCTGGTGCTATCCAAGCACCAGCCCTGCTGATTGCCTTCACGGACCGGAGGGGAGATCAGTGATCTCCCTCCCCGGCCCACACAGGCAGATTGCTGGGCGGCCGGCAGGGGAGGGAGTGAGAGAGAGAACCAAGGGGAGCTCTTACCTGCAGCTCCGCCGGGTTCTCGTCTCGCGAGCACGTAGCGTTACTATGGCAACGCTCCGTTCTCGCGAGAGTGAACTCTAGCCTGAGCTGCAGGTTAGAGTTCACTCCCCCACTAGAACCACCAGGGACTGGAAGAGAAAGCAATGTCTCCCCCTCCCTCAGCAAAGGTAAGAAGGGAGGGGGGACATTAGCTTTATTTATTTAATTATTATTTAATAATTAAAACAAAAAAAATTATCTTTTATCTGCCCCCCTATCCCCTCACACACTGCACCACACAGCCCCCCTTGCCTACACAGCCCCCCTTACATACACAGTCCCCCCTTACATACACAGCCCCCCCCTTACCTACACAGCCCCCCCCTTACCTACACAGCCCCCCCCTTACATACACAGTCCCCTCTTACCTACACAGCCCCCCTCTTACCTACACAGCCCCCCCTTACATACACAGTCCCCCCTTACATACACAGCCCCCCTTCTTACATACACAGCCCCCCTTACATACACAGCCCCCCCCTTACATACACAGTCCCCTCTTACCTACACAGCCCCCCTCTTACCTACACAGCCCCCCTCTTACCTACACAGCCCCCCTCTTACATACACAGCCCCCCATTACATACACAGCCCCCCCTACATACACAGTCCCCCCTTACCTACACAGCCCCCCCCTCTTACATACACAGCCCCCCTCTTACATACACAGCCCCCCCTTACATACACAGCCCCCCTTACATACACAGCCCCCCTTACATACACAGTCCCCCCTTACCTACACAGCCCCCCTTACCTACACAGCCCCCCCTTACCTACACAGCCCCCCTCTTACATACACAGCCCCCCCTTACCTACACAGCGCCCCTCTTACATACACAGCCCCCCCCTTACCTACACAGCCCCCCTTTACATACACAGCCCCCCCTTTACATACACAGCCCCCCCTTTACATACACAGCCCCACCTTACCTACACAGCCCCCCCTACATACACAGCCCCCCCTACATACACAGCCCCCCTTACATACACAGTCCCCCCCTTACATACACAGCCCCCCTTACATACACAGTCCCCCCCTTACATACACAGCCCCCCCTTAAACACACAGCCCCCTTACATACACAGCCCCCTAAACACACAGCCCCCCTTACATACACAGTCCCCCTTACACACACAGCCCCCCCTTACATACACAGTCCCCCTTACACACACCCCCCCCTTACATACACAGCCCCCCTCTTACATACACAGCCCCCCTTACACACACAGCCCCCCCTTACACACGCAGCCCCCCCTTACACACAGCCCCCCCTTACATACACAGCCCCCCTCTTACACACACAGCCCCCCTCTTACATACACAGCCCCCCTTACATACACAGCCCCCCCTTACATACACAGTCCCCTCTTACCTACACAGCCCCCCTCTTACATACACAGCCCCCCCTTACATACACAGTCCCCTCTTACCTACACAGCCCCCCTCTTACATACACAGCCCCCCATTACATACACAGCCCCCCCTACATACACAGTCCCCCCTTACCTACACAGGCCCCCCCCTTACATACACAGCCCCCCCTTACATACACAGCCCCCCCTTACATACACAGCCCCCCCCTTACATACACAGTCTTCCCTTACCTACACAGCGCCCCTCTTACATACACAGCCCCCCCTTACCTACACAGCCCCCCCCTTACATACACAGCCCCCCCTTACATACACAGCCCCCCCTTTACATACACAGCCCCCCCTTACCTACACAGCCCCCCCTACATACACAGCCCGCCCTACATACACAGCCCCCTTACATACACAGTCCCCCCCTTACATACACAGTCCCCCCCTTACATACACAGCCCCCCCTTACATACACAGTCCCCCCTTACATACACAGCCCCCCCTTAAACACACAGCCCCCTTACATACCCAGCCCCCTAAACACACAGCCCCCCTTACATACACAGCCCCCCTTACATACACAGTCCCCCTTACACACACAGCCCCCCTTACATACACAGTCCCCCTTACACACACCCCCCCTTACATACACAGCCCCCCTCTTACATACACAGCCCCCCTTACACACACAGCCCCCCTTACACACACAGCCCCCCCTTACACACGCAGCCCCCCCTTACACGCAGCCCCCCCTTACACACACAGTCCCCCTCTTACACACACACAGCCCCCCTCTTACACACACAGCCCCCCTTACACACACAGCCCCCCCTTACACACACAGCCCCCCCTTACACACACAGCTCCCCCTTACACACACACACAGCCCCCCTTACACATAGCCCCCAATACACTCACTGCCCCCATACACACACACAGCACCCCTCACACAAAAACACACTGCGCCACTCACACACAAACACACTGCTCCCAATACACACACTGCACCATTTACACACAAACACACTGCTCCCAATATATATATTGCTACCCCATACATACACTGCACCCCTCTCACACACGCACTACCCCTTCATACACATACTGTGACCCTCACACACACTGCACCCCTCACACACATACACACTACAACCCCTATCCCGGCAGACATGGGTAAGTTATCAAACATTTTTTTAAACAGTTTGACTACTTACTCTGGGAGGGCGCCACAGTAACTCCTGGCACCAAAACCACTACAGAAAGCTGTAGTGGTTATTGTGCCTGGATTGTTTCTTAAAATAATCTGCCAGTGCCCCTCCCGAGATTAGCTTCTGGATCCGCCACTGCACTCCGGTCTCCACACTCTTTGCCTATACCCATCTATTTAGAGGGAATTCCGTTGCCCCTGCCAATATTATATAATAGGTAATAGTATTACCATTATTACACAATTAGGTCTCTGAGGACAGGTGTCAATCCATATCTGCCAAGTGACCCTATGTAGGAGGAACAGTCCCTATTCTGCTCTGTGTCAGTGTGTATCATGGTCTCTGAGGACAGGTGTCAATCCATATCTGCCAAGTGACCCTATGTAGGGGGAACAGTCTCTATTCTGCTCTGTGTCAGTGTGTATCAGGGGCTCTGAGGACAGGTGTCAATCCATATCTGCCAAGTGGCCCTATGTAGGGGGAACAGTCTCTATTCTGCTCTGTGTCAGTGTGTATCATGGTCTCTGAGGACAGGTGTCAATCAATATCTGCCAAGTGACCCTATGTAGGGGGAACAGTCTCTATTCTGCTCTGTGTCAGTGTGTATCATGGTCTCTGAGGACAGGTGTCAATCCATACCTGCCAATTGACCCTATGTAGGGTGAATAGTCCCTATTCTGCTCTGTGTCAATGTGTATCAGGGTCTCTGAGGACAGGTGTCAATCCATATGTCAAGGTGTCAATCCATATCCATTGGGATTTAGGAATGTTAGGTGATTTCTGCCCTTTATGGATTAAAACCAGACTCTGCATCAACTGTGTAATTTTCCATGGGAGTTTTGCCATGGATCCCCCTCCGGCATGCCACAGTCCAGGTGTTAGTCCCCTTGAAACAACTTTTCCATCACTTTTGTGGCCAGAAAGAGTCCCTGTGGGTTTTAAAATTCGCCTGCCCCTTGAAGTCAATGGCGGTTCGCCCGGTTCGCGAACGTTTGCGGAAGTTCTCGTTCGCCGTTCGCGAACCGAAAAATTTGTGTTCGCGACATCACTAACAATAAAACGCAGAATGAGTTGGTTATATAATAGACATGTTTTCATTTATCTTACAAGTGAAGCACACCTTGAGATGTTAGTGGGGCCCTATACAATAGTGGTTTTCTGATCCTTGACAATATTTGGTATGTTGATAATTCACAGCAGGTGCATAAAAACACAAAGTAAAAATACAAATAGTATAGATGGTAATCTAAGAGTGCAAAACCACTCACATATATTAGAGCCTGTTTGGTTGGCTCAATCCTGTGCGTACCTGTGCTTTTTGGGTAGCAACACACCTACCCTCTTAGAGTCACTCCCAGATCTGAAGAGAACATAGGATACATAGTGGGGCCAATAGTGTAGTATGTACTAAATTCTCATTTATACATTACCATCCCCTTCAGATCCTGTTAAGGTTAATTTGGCTGTAATACTGTTGTTTTAATCTGTATTCTGAAAAAGTGAACTTTTTCCTTAAATGAGCAGGTTCCAATTTTTTAATAGTACTTCAATTTAGCTGCTTTCTCTAAAACACAGGTTTTTATTAACTCCATTTAGCTGCTCTCTCTAAAACAAAGGTTTTTTTAAATCCATTGAGCGCGACTGGGTCCCTGTAATATTGGTAATGCTGGGAGGAAGTGCGTGCCTGTGACATCCTCCCAGATACAGGGAGAGTGCAGCGCAGGAGGGGGGAGAATAAAGGACAGTGCCAGACCAAGACCCACACACTTATCAGACTCAGCCAGCATCAGGTTTCCAAGGAAGACACCTACCTGCACAGAAAAGATATGTTTGAAGCGAGCCGCATGGATGTGTGCTAGCTGAGCTCCTCAGCTAAGGTGGCCGAATCCACTATCATCGGGCGCTAAAACTGAAAAATGGGGCACCCCAAGAAAGCTAACGCTGGGCACCAAGCACAGGGCAAAACACCCGCCGGTAAATCGGGAGCCCTGACGAAATATTTTAAAGATACGGCGGAACAACATGCCGAGCCAGCAGGCCTCAATATGACGCCGAGCTCGCCCCAGGTATGCTCCTTCCCAGCAAGCCCGTCGGGGTCTGAGGACACAACTCTCTCACATGGGGATGATATTAGAGCGATGCTCAGAACGCTCCCCTCTAAACTGGACCTAGCCCAAATGCTGCAAAGGTTAGAGACATCATTCCAGGCAAAGCTGGACAATATAGGTGCAGACTTCAAACTCACCAAGCAGAAAGTCTCATCCCTAGAAGATAACAGGGATGTGATGCAAACACAGCTTACCCTGCTACAAGCCACAGTTGAATCTCACACAGAGCACTACTCAGCAATGCAGCGCTCCCTGGACGATTTAGATAACAGGGGCAGGCGTAATAACCTGAGGGTGAAAGGCCTCCCTGAAGCAGATCATGAAGATCTACCAACCAAGCTACAAGAGCTCTTCAATGTGATCCTGGGGAGACCCACAGACTCACCTATAATCTTCGATAGAGCCCATAGAGCGCTGCGCCAAGAGGGACCCAATCAGACCTTCCCCGCGATGTAGTCTGCAGATTGCACTACTTTGAATGCAAAAACAAAATCCTGGAGACTCTGCAACGTTCCCAGCAACCGCTCCTGTTTCATGACATGCCTGTCAATATCTATCCAGACCTCTCATGGTTAACGTTGCAAGCACGCAGATCACTAAAGCCGATCACAGATCAACTCCGTACTAGAAACATACACTACAGATGGGGATTCCCCTTCTCCCTTACCGCATCCTACAAAGGTTCCTCGCATGTCATAGTTTCCGCCGGAGACGTGCCAGCCTTTGTCCACGAATTGGAGCTGTCCGAGGTTCGGATCCAAGACTGGTATGGACCAGTCCCAGAAGCAAACATGCCGAGGTACCAACCGAAACCCAGCAGGCACCAGTCACCCAAACGGCGGAAAACCACTGTGACCGACAGACCACAAGATCCAACACGAAGTCCCACTTTCTACCGCCAGTAGATATGGGTTGATACCTCATATCATCCCCCACAAGTTTCACTGCTGAGCCTGCGCTGTGTCGCACAAACCCCCTTCAACTCCACCACAGAACTAGCCGTTCTCTCCTTCGATTTACATCAGCGTGCCACTGCTGGAAACCCGTGGAAGAACCGACCAACACTCCTCCAACTCTTCGACAGATCCCATGGACACGCAAGTACCCACCGACCCTGGTCTATGACACACCCTCCTCCATCTCACCTCCAGGCAGACTGCAGACGAATTCATCAGCCACAAGTCCCCACACCGGGTAACTTCCTGCGCGGTGCATACCGGCCGGAGACTCCATGCACCCGTAAGACTCTTGGGACTTGTTATAACCTCCACTACACCATTTCGCATTGCCATGAAGATCCACATTGACAATAAGGAGGCTGCAGAAAAGGCCCACTTCTTACTGATCTACCCACACAAGCCCCTGACGTATCCTCCCACGTAACGTTCCTACACACCGGGAAATGATGACACTCAGGACCTTTTGAAACACTCTGATGTTCCACATCCTACCCCTCCCTCCTGCCTTACCGCCACGAGCCTCTCCCCTAAATACGGGACTATCGACCTAACACAAGGGCTCTGAAGGGGATAAAGTATAATGCCAGTAACGTATATAATATGCAAATGTTAACCACAATGCTCTGCTACAACAGTATGTATTGTACTAAGATTCTTTGGAAGTTGAACCCCCCAGACACACCACCAGACTGACAAACTACTCCTACACCTAACAACAGACAGCTCCCCGGACTAAGCTGAGAATACACACTAAACTATACATACCCTATGAGTGCCTCCCGTGGGCTCATTATAGCTATTAGGAAGAGGTCGGGTGCAGGAATTTCCGTGAGTATCCACTCGAAGCGTGTTCTGCTGCCGGCCGGTCTTCGTACACCGCGGTCTTTTTTGAAGGCACCGACCGTGGTGCAACACGTTCCCTGCTGGAGTGCCTTCTCTACCTACCGCGGTCTTTTTAGAAGATTCCGACCGCGGTTCAGCATTATTCTCCCTACACGTCGGATTTCGTCCTGCTCCCACATATTCCTCCGGTTTACACCTCGGTGGGGGCCCCCACCGAGGCTAGGTACTTCTATTGAGCTGTTTTATTTTTATGCTATTTATTTTTTCATGTCTATATTACTGTATGATTTTTTATATTTCTAGATAGCTATATTCTACTATATACCATATATTATATCAATTTTACTAATTGTAGAGTTATCTGGCTATCTTTTTATTAATCATCTAATAATAAATACATTTATATTGGTATAAACATTTTTGATTATTCTTTCAGTTTATTTAGGTGCGCACATGCATTTTATTTCGTGAGCCTACACTCAGATCTAGTCGCTTATATATGTGTGTTGCTGCCCGTTTTATTTATTTTTTGATATTTATTACACCGTGTTTTTTTTTTTTTTGAGTTGTTATTTTCTACTCATTATAGCTATTAGACTAATGTACCGCACGACAGAACACCCACGCAGTACTGCTATTACCCTACTGGACCCCGTGAACCCCAGACGTGACCCCACAACACAACACTCGTGACAAGAAATACGCCCACTTCTCTACAACTACTACTTTTGACTAGACGGACAAAAAAAAAGTTAATTGACCAGACCGCCATAGATAATGTAACCCCGACTGTCGACGCTGGTGGCTGTCCCCAACAGCAACCACCTAACCCACTGCCCCTCCTTGACATGTGTGGACACTAGCGGTGCTGATGACGGGTCCTAACTAAATCCCATCACCTACCCTCCCTCCCATGAAAAAACCCTTACACGGGGAACCCTCCAACTGATAGGTTCGGGTTGGTAGATGGGACAGAGGCCAAAAACCAAATAGACAATGTCACTGACAATGTATATAGAATGTCCTTATTGAAAGTGTTATTGAAAGTGCTGTGAACGAAAGGAGGTCATTGTAACATGTTACACTATGTTTATAATTATTTTGTGGTACATTATGTTGTATCTGTGATATGTTCCGAAGCTCACTATGCACACTTTCTATGTTATGTTTGTACACCTATTAGCCACAGTCAATGCTAAGACTAGACACTCTGCTTACCAGACACACCAATGGAAACTCAGCACTTGAACACTATGATTTAACACGAGGACCTAGAGAAGATACATCACGCAGGAACACCCAATCTCCAGCTGCCACAACAACACAGGTAACCGGAGTCACCCTCCGCACATGCCTCACACGCAAGTTGCGCTGTAAATACATTCAAAGACACCACTCCCCACCCGAGACGCAGGCTCCAGCCTTTCAGTCCCCCATCCTTATGGTCCCACACCATGAACTTGCCCTACCCGATTCAGATAATAGTATCATAAATGGATTCGCCCCCTAGGCGGAATTTTGCAACAACTCCACACACACACCAAAGAGAGCGATAGCGACCACACACAACCACTCTTTACCATCCGCATACCACACCAAGCTCCCTTCACAGGTCCCAAAGACCTATCCTGGGTACATAGCTACTACCTAAAGGGCATTCCCCTCTTACGGTAGCCCACCAAAGGAGCCCCCAACACATCTACACACGTCTACACCCCTACTGCCAAACACAGTAATTGTAGACGACGCAAACCTCTTGTATATAGTTCAAGTTTAATCACCTTAAACCTCTTCCAAGTTTTCACCTCCACCCCCCCCCTTCACTTACAGCAAAGATGGCCGACACCAGTGCTACTCCACCTAGTGACCCCAAATCAACAACCTTACGCATAGTCACGCTTAATGAGAGGGGCCAAACACCCCCGAAAAACGGAAAATGACTCTCCTAGAGCTCCAACGACTGCGAGCGGATATAGCTTTCGTACAGAAGACCCTTTTCAAACAGGGCAACGTCCCCAAGCTACGCAACAGAAAATTCTCCACTGGCTACTTTAGTAACTACACATCCTCGAAAGCACGAGGGGTGGCAATTTTACTATCAGCCCCTGTACCCTTCACATATACGACACACAAAATGGATGATACAGGGAGGCTCCTGATGGTTAAAGGCCAAATAGGCCTTACCACAGTAACATTAGTTAACACGTATCTCCCTAACAAACGCCAATGTCACACCCTTAAAAAGCAACTCAAAACCATTGCACTCTTCACAGAAGGAATTCTGATAATGGGGGGTGACTTTAATCTCTCCATAGATGCCCGACTAGACACAACGTCATACACGACCCAATATCAGACATCCACCCGCATACGAACGACAGTGCTGCTAGACCGAGCACAACTCTATGACTGCTGGCGCACTACACACCCTTCAGACAAAGACTTTTCCTTCTACTCAACCACAACACAAATGTACTCTGGACTAGATATGTTCTTTATGCCACATGGATTCCTCCACCTGGTACAATCTAGCAGCTACGGTCCGATCACCTGGTCAGATCATGCTCCCCTGTCCCTCGTTATACGTATTCCTACGCTACCTCAAAAAACATTTAAATGGACGCTAAATTACCTGAATGACCCCACAGTCTCGTCTACCATTACAAACTCGCTACAACACTACTTTCTCACAAACATGTTACCCGATACACCTACACCGATTGTTTGGGAGACACACAAGGTGAACTAATAGGTATAGCGTCCCGACACAAGAAATTGAAAGAGGCTAAGGTCCAAACTCTTCTGAGTGAAATAAGACTCCTAGAACAACAACATAAACAAGACTCTCAACTGAGCACATACAAGACCCTGACTGCCAAAAGAATGGCCCTACAGGACCTTTTGAATGCTCAGGTAAAACAAGCCCTCCTCCTCACAAAACACAATTATTACTCACACGGCGGTAAGTCCGGACGACTGCTGGCACAATCCCTCAAACAACAGAGACAATCGTCATATATAACCAAAATCAAGTCCCATACAGGGGCCATGACATATAAACTCCCAGACATTCTACAAGCGTTTCACACGTATTACACCGAACTATATAATCTCAGGGTACACCGCCCTCTAAATCTCACGTTGATAGCTTCCTTGCCTCCCGGATCAAAGCAACAATACTGACACATAGCATCCCTTCCCTAGATGCCCCAATTACTCCAGAAGAGGTCCGCACAGTCATACGACAGCTTCCCCTGGGCTTCCCCAGACGGCTTCACGGCCAAATATTATAAAACATTCCCAGAACAACTAATAGGACCACTTGTAAAGACATTTAACTCTCTTACACGAGAGTCAACTCTCCCAACCCCGGCCTTAGAAGCACACATAACGCTCATCCCCAAACCGGGTAAAGACCCCACCATCTGTGGGAGCTATAGGCCGATCTCTCTTATAAATCTAGATTTAAAGATCTTCACGAAAATCCTGGGCAACCGGCTGCGCCCCCTGCTCAACTCTCTAATACACGACGACCAAGCAGGTTTCGTTCTGAACAGGGAAGCGAAACATAATACTACTAAAACCCTAAACCTCCTTTACCTATCACAACACCTCCCAACGGACAGCTTTTTCCTATCCATCGACGCGGAGAAGGCTTTCGACAGGGTCGACTGGACCCTGTTGATTGCAACACTCTGCAAAGTGGTTTTTGGTCCCAACTGGATAAGATGGATACAAAACATATACTCCTCCCCAACCGCGAGACTTCGCATAAACGGACAACTATCCGACCCAGTACACATTAAGAACGGGACGAGACAGGGTTGCCCCCTGTCCTACCTCCTATTCATCCTCGTACTGGAACCATTCCTAAATGGTATTAGGAGCAACTCTGACATACAAGGTATACGGGTGTGAGACATGGAATACAAGGTCTCAGCTTTTGCGGACGACCTTTTGTTCACCATTCAGTCGCCGGATACCTCACTACCACCATTACTGGAGGAAATATCTCTGTACCAATCACTTTCAAATTTCAAGGTCAACTTTACTAAAAGTGAAATTCTCCCACTCAAACTAACCTCCCTAGCCTGTTCGTCCCTCAAAGCACAGTTCCCATTCTCCTGGGCGGAGAAAGCAATAACGTACCTGGGGTCCACCGCCCGGTAGATCTATCAAGCACATTTGCCATCAACTTTGAACCTCTTTTACAATCCATCTCTAAAGACCTCCGCTCCTGGCACAAGCCACAGTATTCGTGGCTCTTTAGAGTCAACATCCTCAAAATGAACACTCTCCCCAAGATCCTGTATCTCCTGCAGACACTTCCCATTGCCATACCCAAGACCTTCTTCACCAAACTTAAACAACTATTCACAACCTTTATTTGGGCACAAAAACAACCAAGAATCACATATGACACCCTCACTAGACGCAAGACCAGAGGAGGTCTGGGACTACCAGACTTAGAGAAATACCATAAAGCAATAATCCTATCACGGATCTATGAATGGTCGACCCACCCCCCAAACCGCCAATGGGCTCAGATAGAAAGCTACATGTTTAATGTCCCTTTACACACAATCCCGTGGCAAAAGGCAGCTCCCTCATTACTCATTCCGAACCACACCTCACACCCTACGATCATGCCCACACTCTGAAACTGGATCCGCATACGAGACATGGAAGGTATAGCTCCCCATCCATCTCCCCTATATCCCATTACGTGTAACCCCCTCTTTCCACCTGGCCTAAGAACCAAAACTTACCAACACTTATACAACGCACCAGAAGAAACCTACCTCCAGTTACACACCATGGTAGAGGGACACCGCATTTGCACCTTGACCAGTTTAACTAGACAAGACATCCCTACATCGATACAAACTCTCCCTTATGCACAGGTAACCCACTTCATAAGAGATAATCCCGTACTCCTTGGGGGTTCTTGTACCCTCTCAGACTTTGAGATACATTGCAAGACACATAATGTCAAGACCAAACAAATCTCAACATTCTACAAACTCCTAGGATCAGACCACCTGAACACGCTCCCCCAATTCACAAACTCGTGGCCCACAGACTCGGGTGTACAGATTACTGTTCCCCAATGGAAGACCATCCTCCATCAAATACATACCTCCTCTGTATGCTCTGCTATCCAGGAGAGCAACTATAAGAGGATCTCCAGATGGCACTACTCCCCATCCAAACTCCACAGACTCTTCCCCAACTCACAGGATATCTGCTGGAAATGTTCCCAACCAGGAGCCTCTTTGGCCCACAGTTGGTGGCTATGCCCGACTCTCCAGAAATACTGGATCAACATAGCTAGAATGATCAAAACGATAACGGGGATAACACTACCCCATACCCGCAAACACTACTGTTCTTTATACTCCCACAGCCCCTCCCCAAACCGTTGCGAATTCTCATTGTGCACCTAATAACAGACGCCAACCTGCTCATCCCTGTCAAATGGAAGAACCTGGCTGCCCCATCGATTAGAGAGTGGATCGCCAGAACAGACACCCTCAGGAACATGGAGGAAATCCACGCCTCCATCACACATAAACAAACTCTCTTTCCCGCCTGGGAGCCAACCTGTTCCTGACCAACAAATAGCTCGGACTGGCAGACTACAAGGTTACAAGAATCACACAGGGAATACACGAAACCCACGATCAATGGGAATGGAGACGATGCCGCTCCTAGCCACAACTATCCCCACATAGCGGACTAACCCTCACCCTCCTCCCCCCCCCTCCCACCTCACCACACCACCTCCTACTGCCCAGGACAAAATAACACCACCACAGGACACACATAACACACAAACAGGTGTAAACAGCTAAGATAACGAGATCACACCGTACCCATCCTGTAACATCCCTAAAAGGATCAACGAAAGTACTAGTTCCTCTTCCCCTCGACAAGGCGTCACGCATACCACCACACCGCCACAAGACAACTCTAACACCAAATCCAACTCTGGCACCAAGTCGAACTAATAAGTTCCTCCACACTCCCAACCACACCTAAATGTGAAAACTCGATAACACACTGATATAACAGGCGCTCATCCATTAATACGACTTCTAAGCACGGCAGTCTCTACCATACACACTATGAACTACCCCACTTGAGAACGCATAAGAGACTAGCCATGCAAACTCACATTCACATCCTACAGGGAGCATTTTGGTCTAACATAGCCAACATAAGCCCAATTTTTAAACGACTAAACCTGTTCGCAACGTTTTCACAGTAACTAATCCAAAATTGACTATAAACTATGTCACCTGTCTGTACCTGCTATATTACTGCAAACTGCTATATATGCAAACAGATGATCATTGTAACGTTAATGACCAAGCCTTGAGCCTGCTGATGCTGATGTGGCGGTACAGGCACTGTTGTATCTACCTCTTTGCTGAACAAAATAAAAATCTTAAAAAAAAAAAAAAGATATGTTTGAAAAATATGTTTGTCAGTTTATGTATCTGTCTGTGAGTGTGTCTGTGTCAGTATATGTGTGAGTGTGTTTGTGTCAGTTAGTGTGTGTATCTGTGCACATGTGTCTATGTGTGAGTGTCTTGTGTCAGTATGTGTATCTACATGTGTGTTTCAGTGTGTTTACATGTGTGTATCTGTGTGTTAGTGTGTGTGTACGTTTGTATGTGTGTATCTATGTGTATGTCAATGTGTGAGTGTGTGTATCTGTGTGTGTATGGCATCTGTGTAAGTATGTATGTAAGTGGCAGTGTATGTGCATAGCATAATTTTTGCCTTCTACTTTACTCCTGTAGAATTGTACAAACAGACACAACACACCTCCCACTATTTCAATTTTTAGAAAATAGTTTTGAGACTGTAGCATACATGCCCATTGCTAGCCCTCTCATGTTAGTGACCTATGGAGGAAAATTCCCCCAAACCCCCTGTGTCTGCCCTCTGTTGCCTGAAGATATGCTAAGAGACACAGTCAGAAAGCAGCATCAGTATAAGTGTGTTGGTAAAATGCATGTTATGTCTAATTAATGCATGCTATATAACCTATTAAATGTGTAGCAAAACAAAAAAATCCACCCTGCTGTGTATTTTTACCATTAGCCTAATAGATATACTGCAGCAGTGATTCTTTTGAGACTTTGTAAAGGAAACAACATACTGCCAACATTTACTGCACATCGGGTCCCTAAAGAGAAAAACAGAAAACCAATTGCCTGTATCATTTTCGCCTTACTAGAAATCCCAAAAGCATTTTATTTACACTGTTATCTCGTATCTGTCTTCAAAGGATTAAAGACTTTACCGAGACGTGAGCATGTATTATAGACAAGCATCTAAGCTTGTTCTATTTACTTTGCTCACAATCTCTGACTTAAAAGAGATCTATCATCAATATTTAGCACAAGTATGTTTGCATTAAAACATCACAACAATATTTAATGTAAATTTATCTTTCATAAAAGCTATTGACTGTTCTATCAATACAGCTAAAATCTTTAAAGTGCTACATTTGTCATTAATACCTTCCCAAGATACCATAAAAATTCAGGTTTCAACAATATTTTTATGGTTTTGCAAAATGGTACATAAAACAAAAGATACAGTGACAATTCACGCAATATATGCAATTCTAGAAATTAGTTTCTTTACGAAATAGGCCGATTGAGTGATCAACTGTATTCCCAATTTCCGAACAGACTCACATAATGGATGAGCATGTTCGTTTGGTTAGTTCTTCTCAATTCCATCCGTAGCGCCAAAATAAGAGATAAAAAAGAGATGATTAATATGGGAATAGGATGACTGATGGCTGGAGCAAGCCTCGAAATGTTGATTTACAGATCAAGTGAGAAGTGACCAAGAGGGTAAAAACAGGAGAATTTAATAAATATATGATATAAAAATATAGAAATATAGATTGTGTTGCTGCTCCTCCTCGTTTTTTCTCGATAGGCAATTTTGTCTCCTTTTTGTCACTTGATCTGTGAACCAAACAGTGCAAAAATGGGCCAATCAGTGTACTGTAAAATATATACATTGATTGGCCTATTTTCACCCTATTTTTACACCTTTATGGCTCGTCTGATCCATTTTCCTGAATCTTTTTTGGTGGACAAAATTTGGTTGTGCTTAACTGACATATGGACGAAATCCTGCTGTACCAAAACTTTTTATTTTCACATGAAATAGTCTTCATTTGTTTTTCTTAGAAGGGTTTTTTTATGTTAGGTTTTTCTATGATAGGTTGTTTTTCAGTGTTATTACCAGGAGGTTAAGAATGTGTACAGTGTAAAGTGTGTCACTTGTTTGCTGTGGTTTGCCAAGTAGTCTAGCACTTGGTTGCACCATTTATTTATCCCACTGATAGTAATATCATTGTCTTGGTGTTACTTTTGATTCTGTCCTCACCTTTGAGCCTCACATCTAGTCTGTTGTCAAATCATGCCAATTCCACCTCAAAAACATTGCCCGCATCCGCCCCTTTCTTACACAAGATGCTATTAAAGAGCTTGTCCATGCTCTAGTAATCTCTCACATGGACTATTGTAACTCTCTCCTAATTGGTCTTCCCAATAGCCATATTGCCCCGCTACAGTCTGTAATAAATGCTGCCGCCAGACTGATTTTCCTCTCTAGATGGCCCTCTCACACCTCACCCCTCTGTCAGTCCTTACATTGGCTTCCTGTATACTATACGAGCTAATTAAAAGTGCTAACCCATACCTATAAAGCACTGAATAATCTTAGCCCCTCTTATATCTCCTCACAGATCCATCGGTATGCCCCTTCTTGGTCTCTCCGCTCTGCCCGTGACCACCTTCTGTCCGCTGCTCGTACCCGTACGGCCAACTCACGCTTGCAGGACTTCTAGCGGGCGGCTCCCTTCCTATGGAATAGCCTGCCTACCGCCATCAGACTCTCCCCTAGTTTTCAATCATTTAAGAAGTGCCTTAAAACTAATTTCTTTAGGAAAGCCTATAGCCTCCCAGACTAACCTCTATCTCACATAACTGTCTCTTGCTCTCTCCTAAAGGGCAGCACTCTACTCTCTCCTCCAGCTCTGCTTCACTCCCACCTAATTTGACTGCTATTTCCTGTCCTAATGTGTTTTATACCCCACCTCCTATAGACTGTAAGCTTGTTTGAGCAGGGCCCTCTTCAACCCTTCGTTTCTGTAAGTTTTCTTGTAATTGTCCTATTTATAGTTAAATCCCCCTCTAATAATATTGTAAAGCGCTACGGAATCTGTTGGCGCTATATAAATCACAATAATAATAATAATAATAATAATAATAATAATTAAATTACTCCTTCTGAAGTTTGCGTATAGCTAAATGGTGGTTATAACAGATTGTTATTCCAATATTGGAATTTTATTTCTGAACTGATCCCTTAAGGACTAATGTTTGCTTGTTTTTTGTTGACATAATAATCTAAAGAGCTTTAATCTAAATACTTCATGGTAACATAGAGTATTCTACTTATTTAGCATTAATAAGCAGCATTAGTTCGGCTTCAAAGCAACTCCAAAAACCATAACCCCTACAGTGCATTGTATTGGCTATGATTGCGTGCTAGGTGTACCCTTGGAACCCCTACCCCCACCCCATACTGTCAAACCATTGACTACCATTGTCTGGTTCTTACCTCCAATACTTCTGACAGAGAGTGAGTCGTATCAGTAATGCAGTGCAGGGCTGAGTTCATTGGCTCACAGCAATCAGGTGACACTTGCATACTAGCTCTAATATGGGTTTTTCTTTTATTCAGCAAGTGCTGGAAAGCCACGACATGATTAATCCACGCACTGCTGAGGTTTTTATTTAACTATTTGATAACACTGCCAGAGGGCAAGTAGTTAGAATTTTTAAAATCAAGGCATCAGAGCAAGCCTTTTAACCATGTAAGCTGGAACTGTTCTTGTATCTAAGATTTTAGCTCTCTGGCAACTTTTGGTCTGGGTAAAATTTACACTCATTGACACATACTGTGAACAATGTCCAGATTCCAAATGCAGTACATTTAACAGGCACTTAGGATTGTTATAGTTAAAGGCAATATGACACTTTTTGGGGGAAGGTTCCCTTTAAATTGTCTGGAATAAAATTGGTTGTAGTTGAGTGCTGCTATAATGTATAATCAAATGTCCCTGCTTCAGCTTTTTGCGGATCTGAAAGCTTTTATTTTTTTCATCCAAATAGTCAATTTTGACGAATTGGCAAGTTTCTACAAATAACTGTTGTGTCCAAAATTTTTAAACCAGTTCATCACAAATCTCTAATTAGGGTCGCTAGACTTGTTAAACAGGTGTCAGCTATGGTAAATCTGGCTCTCACAAACTTGCATTCCCTCTTGTAATGTGGCCTTACTTCCTTATGTTAGTCCATCGGAAACAAGGAAACAATTATTAATAATTGTTCGCTCTACTAAAAAAAATTGTTTAGATCTTATCCTCCTTCTCTTCTCCAACCAACAAATTCTGAAGTTCCATCCATAAATACCCTACAACGGGAGACCTTCATATGTACAACCTCACTTTATGCTCTGCAGACATCCAGTAGAAAATATCTCCCTTTTCTCTAGTTAGTAAAAACAACTTGCATATAAATGCACTGCTATTGACACATCTAATACAATTTAAAGGTAGTGACAAATATTTTGCAGTTAATTTTGTGTTACGACTAGAGATGTCCCGAACAGTTCGCCGGGAACTGTTCGCCAGCGAACATAGCTTGTTTGCTGTCGGTCCGCTCCCTTTTCGTCATCATTGAGTAAACTTTGACCCTGTACCTCACAGTCAGCAGACACATTCCAGCCAATCAGCAGCAGACGCTCCCTCCCAGACCCTCCCACCTCCATGACGAATAGGGGGCAGACCGAACATCGCATATGTTCGCCCGCCGTAGCGACCGCGAACAAGCTATGTTCGCTGGCGAATAGTTCCCGGCGAACTGTTTGGGACATCTCTAGCTACGACTAATATTATTACTAACGGTATTATTATTATTATTATTTTTTTGAATGTTGTGATGCCCTTTCCTCTCTTTAATGATCAAAACACACCGTACCTGCTATAATAGGCAAGCTTCTGATTAATGTTATTTGCCAGTTAATTTAATGTGTAGCCATAAGCAATCTGCTAATTATAATGCAGTCTTCTTCTGGCCCCCGAGGACAACCCTGTGTTATGAGTTGTAATTCTCTTCTCTGCTTCTAATTTTAGATGTTTATTTGTTTAGACACAAGAACAGTTCCAGCTTACTTTGTCACTAAATGACACACCACAGCCTGTACGTTCAGTATAGAGTTATAAAATGAACAGTCACCTCACTTCCTGCATTGTTAGACTGATATAGAATTAGCCACAAGTTTGAGAAGCTCTCTCATAATTGATTTGTCTGCTGTATAAACTATATGGAACTGCAGGCCACATCAGGTTTCTGTTTACAGTGAAGTATATCTATCAGAATGCAAGTTGTCTCTCGAGTGAGATAATATATCCTTTACACAATATTGGGCATGATGCATTAACATTTTAATAGCTCTGCTTAATGAGTCACAGAATAACTGAATGTTAACCATTTGAGAGAAAGTTGACACATGCACTGGTTTTGGTCACGCCTCTGGAGAATAGAGTGTAACCGTTTTACTGCTCTCTGGAGCGTAGAGAGTTAAAGAATCTAACCATCACTTTATTAAGAAACTGTGGGTTTGGGTTGACTCGCTATGTGCAATTAAAGAGATGATTCCTCGCCTCCTGAAATATGGGTATTGTTTGGACAAGAACAGCATAGCTATTGTATAATGCTAACATGTATTTAATCTGCAATAAATGGATAATATTCAAATTTCTGGAGCTACCACGTTTCAGTCCCACCAAGGGGAATTTCATCAGGCTGAATAACGATTGTCTAAGTCCAGGTCTTGTCTAAGTCTTGATAAAGACCCAGGAGGGTGGAAACCTTGATTGTGGTAATATACTTCTGAAAAAATCTTTTAAAGTGCTCTTTCACTCAAAGGCACAGACGCAGAAGTGTTTAGAGCCTGTATCTCCATAAAAGGCTCTTTAAAATGTGAGTTTGTTTCTACTCAATGTATTTTACAGAATTATAATTGATACCAAACAATATTACCCTATATACATTTCTCTCTGTTTATTTTACATGGATATCCCCTGTTTGTTGTGAGGGGTAGGTGTACAGTGTATATTTTACTTGTTTTGATATCACACTTACAACGCTGCACTATTTACTGATTAGTCAGAAGGTCTTTTGTACCCACTCGCTGTTTAAGTATTTCGTTTTAGTGTCTATCTATTATAGTGAGTTTTTGGAGTATCCACTGAGTGCATATAGCAGCTGAACTGAATAACTTTCTACCTTATACCACAAAGCGCCATTGGTTTACCACACCCTATTTGTGTTGTTCTATTTTGTGAATTTCTACTTGCCAGGGCAATTTTTCACTTGACAATGGCTAGTGTTGTGTGGAAATTTTAAGATAGATATATATATATATACATATATATATATAATGTATTTTTTTATATTCTTTTCAAATAGGAATAAATAACAAAGAAATTGTACAAAAGAGAATAAAATAGGGAAAACATATCCATCCGTAAGCAATTAAACATACATAGGGCCACAGGACACTTCTGACAGTCATGAAATATATCAATAATCATAAAATATACTGAATACAGAAAAATTCCATGCATTGCACAGTTAAGTATATGGAAAATAAACAGCCCAATATCTAATATTAAAGATGTCTTAATACATAAAACAATGAGATATAGGCTAACATTACATTTTACCATTTTCTGTCTGTCCATCTGTCTACCTATGTATGAGTTTATAGAGCATATAAACAGGCAAGTCTTGGTTCTGCGCCTGCTTCAGTGTTACTGTAACTAAAGCTGTGTGTACATTTGAAGCATCTGTCTTCCACATTAAGCTCAATCCAAAGAAACCCATTATTATTATTCCATATCCAATTCCCATACTAGCACCTGATGTTTGCATATTCATTTAATTCTGTTTATAACAAAATCAGATTTCATAAGTATCGCCATGGAAAAATACAGCTCACATCAGGATCACTGGGGCTTACCATCGCTTGTTCTGGCATTTTTAGAGAATTAATGCATTGAAAAAAAACCTCAAACTGACAAATTTGTTGAAATGATACAGAAGTGGTTTACAAAAAAAAAAGTTAATTCAGGGAACTGCTGAAGACTGTGAGCAGATTTAGCTTCAGATTTCCTGTTGTCTTCTCAAAAAAAAATATGGCACTTCTCCCTTCTCCTTGCAATGGGTAGGTACATAGTGGGTGCCCAGTGTCCTATGTGTTAATAAAATAATTGTGCTATAATAGGGGAAATGCCATTCTGGCCTCATAGATATAAATGTTTAGCTGCATATCCAGCATTTTTAGTTCCAGGTGTTTTTGCATGTCTTTCGGTATCTATAGCATTTGAATTACACTGAACATGCGCAAGGGTGATATATTAAAGCATTACTTAATTACCAGTGCCCAGTAATCTGATCTTAGGCAACTATTAGAATATTGATTCACCATTAATCTCCCCTATCACAGAACATAGGAGGTTGAGACAGGAGTATTCAGAACCCTTGCCTAGTTTAATTACCCTCATCCAATTTGTCTATGGGGTGGAGGAAAAAAGGAGGAATTTAATGAAATGTAAAAGCAGGATAGCAAGCACATTAAGTGTAGCACATGCAAGGGTATTAAGATGAGGACTACACTCTTAAAATCTAAATCTTTACCTTGTTTTTACTGAAATACAATAAGCATATAATGTAGTGAAAAATGTGTTTGGTGCTATGAGATAAATACATATATCGTCATTCAACTGAGTTTAATTAACTGATGCTACAAATATCTTCAGTAAATGAAGATGGTCATGTAATAGATTTTGTGATCCTGCAAATTAAAAATGTTATATCTTTGATGGTTGATTACAAACCATGGCAAGTTATACCTCTTGAGGTATGGCTGCTGTTCTAACGGTCTGTGATTTGTAACTATATTTCTTAGTCTTCTATTTAATTGATTCTAGTTTTCTATATCATTCTCAACACAACATTCTGCCCTTAGTATAACCTTAAAGAGTGAGGAAGTTGCAAGCAAAAAAAACTATTAAAAGCTTTAAAAATCTGGTAAAGGATGAGTAAACATAATATTAAAAATCATGAGAAGTGACAATAGCCTTTAAAGCGGACCTGCCATTGTTTTTCTTACTTGTTGTTTTCCTTTCTTTAAGCCCCCTGTATCTTAACCCCTTGAGGACTGAGCCAAATGTACACATTGTGATCAAAACAAAAAGTAAACAAAAACTTGAATTTGCGCTATATGTCTGTTCAGGCGTAATTCACCTCTTTCATTTTATGTGCACCCATCAGGGGCGGACTGACCGGTCGGGCACTTCGGACGTGGTCCGAGGGCCCGGCCGGCAGGGGGGCCCGCCGCTGCCGTGCACATAACATAATGTGCACAGACTTCAAAATTTTTTGGCAGGGGATCGGGGGGCGGGCTTGGCGCAGCAATACTTACCTCTATAGGAGGAGGAGGGGCCCGGTCCTGTACGCGGAGGTGCGTCGACGTGACTACGTGATGCGATGACGTCGACGGGCGCCGCCTGCACGGGACCGGAAGCTGTGCTGTGCGGAAGGATTCACTGAATAAAAAGAAGACAAAACTGGAGTCGGCCCTCTTTAGATCCCAGCAGCCAGCAAGCAAAGCCAGCTCACAGGTCAGCAAGGCCCCCAGGCCCCCAGGCCCCCAGCCACAGGCCAACCAGCCAGCCACCGGCCAACCAGCCATCCACAAGCCAACCAGCCAGCCACAGGCCAGCCAGCCACAAGCCAGCCCCAGGCCCCCAGCCACAGGTCAGCCAGCCAGCCCCAGGCCCCCAGCCACAGGCCAGCCAGCCAGCCCCAGGTCCCCAGCCACAGGCCAGCCAGCCAGCCACAGGCCAGCCAGCCACAGGCCAGCCAGCCACAGGCCACCAGCCAGGGCCCCAGCCACAGGCAGGTCAGCCACAGGCCAGCCAGCCAGCCACAGGCCAGCCAGCCACAGGCCCCCAGCCACAAGCCAACCAGCCATCCACAGGCAAACCAGCCAGCCACAGGCCAGCCAGCCACAAGCCAGCCCCAGGCCCCCACCCACAGGCCAGCCAGCCAGCCAGCCACAGGCACCCAGCCACAGGCCTGCCAGCCAGCCCCAGGCCAGCCAGCCACAGGCCCCAGCCACAGGCCACCAGCCAGGCCCCCAGCCACAGGCAGGCCAGCCACAAGCCAGCCAGCAAGCCACAGGCCAGCCAGCCAAAGGCCCCCAGCCACAGGCCCCCAGCCACAAGCCAACCAGCCAGTCACAGGCCCCAGCCACAGGCCAGCCAGCCAGCCCCAGGCCCCCATCCCAGGCCAGCCAGCCCCAGGCCACCAGCCAGCCCCAGGCCACCAGCCAGCCACAGGCCACCAGCCAGCCACAGGCCCCCAGCCACAGGCAGGCCAGCCAGCCACAAGCCAACCAGCCAGCCCCAGGCCTCCAGCCACAAGCCAACCAGCCAGCCACAGGCCCCAGCCACAAGCCAGCCAGCCCCAGGTCACAAACCAACCAGCCAGCCACAGGCCCCAGCCACAGTCCCCAGCCACAGGCCCCAGCCACAGGCCAGCCAGCCACAGGCCCCAGCCAGAGGCCACCAGCCAGCCACAGGCCTCCAGCCACAAGCCAACCAGCCAGCCACAGGCCCCAGCCACAGGCCAGCCCACAGGCAGGCCAGCCAGCCCACAGGCCAGTCAGCCAGCCCAAAGGCCAGCAATCCAGCCACAGGCCACAGCCTACCAGCAAGCCCACAGGCCAGCCAGCCACAGGCCAGCCAGCCACAGGTCCCAACCCACCAGCAAGCCCACAGGCTAGCCAGAGTCCCCAGCCACAGGCCAGCTAGCCCACAGGCGTCAGACCACCAGTCAGCCACAGGCAAGCCAGCCAGCCACAGGCCCCAGCCACAGCCTAAATGCCAGGTAGCCCACAGGCCAGCAAGTCAGGCCCCCAGCCAGCCCACAGGCCAGCAGTCGGCCACAGGTCATCCACAGGCCAGCAGCCGGCCACAGCAGCCCCCAGTCAGCCCCAGGCACCAGGCACCCAGCAAGCCCATAGGCCTGCCAGTCCCAGACCCCCAGCCGACCCACAGGACAGCCAGCCAGCCCACAGGCCAGCCAGCCCCAGACCCCCAGCCAGCCCACAGGACAGGCAGCCCCAGGCCCCCAGCCAGTCAGGCCACCAGCCCACAGGCCGACCGGAAGCCGTGCTGTGCGGAAGGATTCACTGAATAAAAAGAAGACAAAACTGGAGTCGGCCCTATTTAGATCCCAGCAGCCAGCAAGCAAAGCCAGCTCACAGGTCAGCAATGCCCCCAGGCCCCCAGCCACAGGCCAACCAGCCAGCCCCAGGCCCCCATCCACAAGCCAACCAGCCAGCTACAGGCCAGCCAGCCACAAGCCAGCCCCAGGCCCCCAGCTACAAGCCAACCAGCCAGCCCCAGGCCCCAGCCACAGCAACAGGCCACCAGCCAGCCCCATGCCCCCAGCCACAGACCAGCCAGCCAGCCACAGGCCCCCAGCCACAGGCCAGCCAGTAAGCCCCAGGCCAGCCAGCCACAGGCCCCAGCCACAGGCCCCAGCCACAGGCCACCAGCCAGGCCCCCAGCCACAGGCCAGCCAGCCACAGGCCCCCAGCCACAGGCCAGCCAGCCACAGGCCCCCAGCCACAAGCCAACAAGACAGCCACAGGCCCCAGCCACAGGCTTGCCAGCCAGCCACAGGCTAGCCAGCCAGCCCCAGGCCACCAGCCAGCCCCAGGCCACCAGCCAGCCCCAGGCCCCCAGCCACAGGCAGGCCAGCCAGCCACAAGCCAAGCAGCCAGCCACAGGCCCCCAGCCACAAGCCAACCAGCCAGCCACAGGCCCCAGCCACAGGCCAGCCAGCCCCAGGCCACAAACCAACCAGCCAGCCACAGGCCCCAGCCACAGGCCAGCCAGCCACAGGCCCCAGCCAGAGGCCACCAGCCAGCCACAGGCCCCCAGCCACAAGCCAACCAGCCAGGCACAGGCCCCAGCCACAGGCCAGCCAGCCAGCCCCAGGCCCCCTCGCCCCCAGCCCCAGGTCAGCCAGCCAGCCCCAGGCCCACAGCCCCAGGCTCCCAGCCAGAGACCAGCCAGCCCCAGGCCCCCAGCCACAGGCAGGCCAGCCAACCACAGGCCAGCCAGCCACAAGCCAACCAGCCAGCCACAGGCCCCAGCCACAGGCCCCAGCCACAGGCCCCCACGCCCCCAGGCCAGCCAGCCAGCCCCAGGTCCCCAGCCCCAGGCCCCCAGCCCCAGGCCCCCAGCCAAAGGCCAGCCAGCCCCAGCCACAGGCAGGCCAGCCAACCACAGGCCAGCCAGCCACAAGCCAACCAGCCAGCCACAGGCCAGCCAGCCCCAGGCTCCCAGCCACAAGCCAACCAGCCAGCCACAGGCCCCAGCCACAGGCCAGCCAGCCCCAGGCCACAAACCAACCAGCCAGCCACAGGCCCCAGCCACAGGCCAGCCAGCCACAGGCCCCAGCCAGAGGCCACCAGCCAGCCACAGGCCCCCAGCCACAAGCCAACCAGCCAGCCACAGGCCCCAGCCACAGGCCCCAGCCACAGGCCAGCCAGCCAGCCCCAGGCCCCCAGCCCCAGGCCCCCAGCCAAAGGCCAGCCAGCCCCAGCCACAGGCAGGCCAGCCAACCACAGGCCAGCCAGCCACAAGCCAACCAGCCAGCCACAGGCCAGCCAGCCCCAGGCCACAAGCCAACCAGCCAGCCACAGGCCCCAGTCACAGGCCAGCCAGCCCCAGGCCCCCAGCCACAAGCCAACCAGCCAGCCACAGGCCCCAGCCACAGGCCAGCCAGCCCCAGGCAACAAACCAACCAGCCAGCCACAGGCCCCAGCCACAGGCCAGCCAGCCACAGGCCCCAGCCAGAGGCCACCAGCAAGCCACAGACCCCCAGCCACAAGCCAACCAGCCAGCCACAGGCCAGCCAGCCAGCCCCAGGCCACCACGCCCCCAGCCCCAGGCCAGCCAGCCAGCCCCAGGCCCACAGCCCCAGGCTCCCAGCCAAAGGCCAGCCAGCCCCAGGCCCCCAGCCACAGGCAGGCCAGCCAACCACAGGCCAGCCAGCCACAAGCCAACCAGCCAGCCACAGGCCCCAGCCACAGGCCAGCCAGCCAGCCCCAGGCCCCCACACCCCCAGCCCCAGGCCAGCCAGCCCCAGGCCCCCAGCCCCAGGCCCCCAGCCAAAGGCCAGCCAGCCCCAGCCACAGGCAGGCCAGCCAACCACAGGCCAGCCAGCCACAAGCCAACCAGCCAGCCACAGGCCAGCCAGCCCCAGGCCACAAGCCAACCAGCCAGCCACAGGCCCCAGTCACAGGCCAGCCAGCCCCAGGCCACAAACCAACCAGCCAGCCACAGGCCCCAGCCACAGGCAGGCCAGCCAGCCCACAGGCCAGTCAGCCCACAGGCCAGTCAGCCAGCCCACAGACCAGCAAGCCAGCTACAGGTCCCAGCCCACCAGCAAGCCCACAGGCCAGCCAGCCACAGACCAGTCAGCCACAGGCCTCAGCCCACCAGCAAGCCCACAGGCCAGCCAGAGGCCCCAGCCACAGGCCAGCCAGCCCACAGGCATCAGACCGCCAGCCACAGACCAGCCAGCCAGCCACAGGCCCCAGCCACAGGCCAGCCAGAGGCCACCAGCCAGCCCCAGGCCAGCCAGCCCCAGGCCCCCAGCCAGGCAGCCCACAGACCGCCAGCCAGTCAGGCCAACCAGCCAGCCCACAGGCCCCCAGCCAGCACCAGGCGCCAGGCCACCAGCAAGCCCACAGGCCTGCCAGCCCCAGACCCCCAGCCAGCCCACAGGACAGCCAGCCAGCCTAAATGCCAGCCAGCCCACAGGCCACAGGCCAGCCAGCCAGCCCACAGGCCAGCAGTCAGCCACAGGTCAGCCACACGCCCGCAGCCGGCCACAGCGGCCCCCAGCCAGCCCCAGGCGCCAGGCCACCAGCAAGCCCACAGGCCTGCCAGCCCCAGACCCCCAGCCGACCCACAGGACAGCCAGCCAGCCCACAGGACAGCCAGCCCCAGACCCCCAGCTGGCCCACAGGACAGCCAGCCCCAGGCCCCCAGCCAGTCAGGCCACCAGCCCACAGGCCGACCAGCAAGCCCACAGGCCAGGCCGCCAAGTTATAGGCTAGCAGCTGGCCACAGCTGCCCACAGGCTAGCAGCTGCCCACAGGCCAGCAACCGGCCACCACAGGCCAGCAGCCAGCCAGCCGGACCACAGGCCAGCCCACAGGCCAGCCAGCCCACAGGCCCCCAGCCAGTCCACAGGCCAGCAGTTGCCCGGCCACCACAGGCCAGCCAGCCGGCCCCCAGGCCAGCCCACATGCCCCCAGCCAGCCCATAGGCCAGCAGCTGCCCAGCCCACAGGCAAGCCGGCCAGCCAGCCCACAGGCGCAAGGCCACCAGCAAGCCCCAGACTCCCAGATGGCCCACAGGACAGCCAGCCCCAGGCCCCCAGCCAGTCAGGCCACCAGCCCACAAGCCGACCAGCGAGGCCACAGGCCAGCCAGCCCACAGGCCAGCAGCCGGCCACAGCTGCCCACAGGCTAGCAGCTGCCCACAGGCCAGCAGCCAGCAACAGCCCAGCAGCCGGCCACCACAGGCCAGCAGGCCAGCCAGCCACCCACAGGTCAGCCACAGGCCAGCCAGCCCACAGGCCAGCCAGCCACCCACAGGTCAGCCACAGGCCAGCCAGCTCACAGGCCAGCCCACAGGCCCCCAGGCCAGCCCACAGGCCCGCAGGCCAGCCCACATGCCCCCAGCCAGCCCATAGGCCAGCAGCTGCCCAGCCCACAGGCAAGCCAGCCCACAGGCAAGCCGGCCAGCCAGCCCACAGGCGCCAGGCCACCAGCAAGCCCCAGACCCCCAGATGGCCCACAGGACAGCCAGCCCCAGGCCCCCAGCCAGTCAGGCCACCAGCCCACAAGCCGACCAGCGAGGCCACAGGCCAGCCAGCCCACAGGCCAGCAGCCGGCCACAGCTGCCCACAGGCTAGCAGCTGCCCACAGGCCAGCAGCCAGCAACAGCCCAGCAGCCGGCCACCACAGGCCAGCAGGCCAGCCAGCCGCCCACAGGTCAGCCACAGGCCAGCCCACAGGCCAGCAGGCCAGCCAGCCACCCACAGGCCCCAGCCACAGGCCAGCAGCCAGCAACAGCCCAGCAGCCGGCCACCACAGGCCAGCAGGCCAGCCAGCCGCCCACAGGTCAGCCACAGGCCAGCCCACAGGCCAGCAGGCCAGCCAGCCACCCACAGGCCCCAGCCACAGGCCAGCCAGCCAGCCCCAGGCCACCACACCCCCAGCCCCAGGCCAGCCAGCCCCAGGCCCACAGCCCCAGGCTCCCAGCCAAAGGCCAGCCAGCCCCGGCCAGCCAGCCAACCACAGGCCAGCCAGCCACAAGCCAACCAGCCAGCCACAGGCCCCAGCCACAGGCCAGCCAGCCAGCCCCAGGCCCCCACACCCCCAGCCCAGCCAGCCTCAGGCCCCCAGCCCCAGGCCCCCAGCCCCAGGCCCCCAGCCCCAGGCCCCCAGCCAAAGGCCAGCCAGCCCCAGCCACAGGCAGGCCAGCCAACCACAGGCCACAGGCAGGCCAGCCAACCAGCCAGCCACAGGCCAGCCAGCCCCAGGCCACAAGCCAACCAGCCAGCCACAGGCCCCAGTCACAGGCCAGCCAGCCCCAGGCCACAAACCAGCCAGCCACAGGCCCCAGCCACAGGCCCCAGCCACAGGCAGGCCAGCCAGCCCACAGGCCAGTCAGCCCACAGGCCAGTCAGCCCACAGGCCAGTCAGCCAGCCCACAGACCAGCAAGCCAGCTACAGGCCCCAGCCCACCAGCAAGCCCACAGGCCAGCCAGCCACAGGCCAGTCAGCCACAGGTCTCAGCCCACCAGCAAGCCCACAAGCCAGCCAGAGGCCCCAGCCACAGGCCAGCCAGCCCACAGGCATCAGACCGCCAGCCACAGGCCAGCCAGCCAGCCACAGGCCCCAGCCACAGGCCAGCCAGAGGCCACCAGCCAGCCCCAGGCCAGTCAGCCCCAGGCCCCCAGCCAGGCAGCCCACAGACCGCCAGCCAGTCAGGCCAACCAGCCAGCCCCAGGCCAGCCAGCCACCCACAGGTCAGCCACAGGCCAGCCAGCTCACAGGCCAGCCAGGCCACCAGCCCGCAGGCCAGCAGCAAGCCACAGCCGGCCACCGCAGGCTAGCAGCCGGCCACCGCAGGCCAGCAGCCGGCCACCGCAGGCCAGCAGCCGGCCACCGCAGGCCAGCAGCCGGCCACCGCAGGCCAGCAGCCGGCCACCGCAGGCCAGCAGCCGGCCACCGCAGGCCCATAGGCCCCCAGCCAGCCCACAGGCCAGCAGCCAGCCACAGCCCCACACAGGCCAGCAGCCGCCCACAGCTGCTCACAGCCACCCACAGGTCAGCATCCGGCCACAGGCCTACAGCAAGCCACAGGCCTACAGCCAGCAAGCCCACAGCCTGCCAGCCGGAGCCAGCAAGCCCACAGCCTGCCAGCCGCAGCCACCAAGCCCACAGACTGCCAACCAGCAACCGTAATTGAGGTAAGAGGAGCCAACTTGGGCTAAGTATCAGCGAGCTATGTTGTGTTGCTATATTGTGAATAGGAACCAGAGTGTTGGAGAGACCCACCTCCAGGCCCCATTAGACTCCATTGTAGTCTCTAATGGGGCCTGGAGGAGATTCTTTCTAACACACTCTCTAAAGGACACTGAGATAGCCTCTGCTAGAATGACCCCCCTCCATGGCCCATTAGCCCTCAATTGTAGTCTCTACTGGGGCCTGGAGGCGACTGTTTCCAGCAGAGGCTATCTAATGGACGCTGAGATTGCCTCTGTTAGAAAGACCCCCTTCCAAGCCTATTAGACTCCATTGTAGTCTCTAATGGGGCCTGGAGGGGATTATTGCACTTTTGTTCCTTGTGTCTAAAGATTGTGTAGGGTGTGGCTGGAGGCGGTGCATGGAGGCGGGACAAGAGTGGCGCTTGCTGCGGAGTATGGGTGGGGCCTGTAACGGGGCCCTTGATTTATTTTGCCCGGGGGCCCTGAGGGTTCTCAGTCCGCCCCTGCTTATTATATATCATTTTATTCAGGGGAAACAGAGCTTTCATTTAACATCAAATATTTAGGTATAAAACTGAATTTAATATATATAAAATATAAAAAAAATGGGAGAAAATAAGAATTTTTAAAAAATGTTTAGTTCTACGTGACATTCTAACTGTGAATGTCATAATACTGTTTGATTTTACTGCAATAAAATACACATATTTGTATTCAGCGATGTCTCACGTGGAAAACAGTACCCCTTATGTACAGGTTTTATGGTGTTTTGGGAAGTTACAGAATCAAATATAGCATGTTACATTTTTCAGTTTTTTAACATTGAAATTCGCCAGATTGGTTACGTTTCCTTTGAGACCGTATGGTAGCCCAGGAATGAGAATTACCCCCATAATGGCATACCATTTGCAAAAGTAGACAACCCAAGGTATTGCAAATGGGGTATGTCCAGTCTTTTTTAGTAGCCACTTGGTCACAAACAAGACCACCAGCCAGCCCACAGGTGTCAGACCACCAGCAAGCCCCAGGCCACAAGGCAACCAGCCAGCCACAGGCCCCAGCCACAGGCCAGCCAGCCACAGGCCACCAGAACAGGGAAACGCAACCTTTGGCACTCCAGATATTGTGAACTACATCCCCCATAATGATTTTACACCCATAATGTTGGCAAAGCATCATAGGGGTGTAGTCCAAAAGATCTGGAGTGCCAAAGGTTGCCTATGCCTGCCATAGTGGTTTTTTTTTTTAAATCTACAGTACTTAGAAGAAAAAAATAACAGATTCAGACACAGGGATCTATAAAGAAGCAGGTTAGATAAAGTTTATTTCTGGTGGCAGAACCACACATGGAATATATTATTTTTCCAAGTCACGCTACTTAAAAGTTATCAGGTTTTGTTACAGGCAAATGCTGCAAATCTTATTGGGTTTACTCAGTGAATGTGGAATTGTGGAGAGACTTACAAAATTTAACCCAAAATAGAAAAATAAAAAAAAATCTAATTCAAGCATTTTGGTCTAAACTCTGCAATTCCCTTGAGTTCTTGAATGAACTAGAAGCAGTTGTCCAAAATCAAAGAGCCAATAAAGTAAAAGCTGTTTTTTGTCAACTAATATTTTATTGCATGTAGATTTCACAGAACAACAACAATAGTTGTGTTCAACAATACAGATAACAGGGGGGAGTGGCTAGCCGCCGAGCGAAATTGATGCCTAATTCCTAGCTCCTGCATCTAGGTAATCCATAACCATTCTGACATTAAGAACGCAATCCGAATAACCCCTTCATTATGGCACAACATAAGGGTAAGAAGAACTCTGCTAAGGCGGGAAAATTCTATTTGTTTGGCCAAAAACTGCAAACCGAGCAGTTAGAGGCGCAGGCCTCCTTCCAGAAGACATTGATTTCTCACAGGCTATGGAGGTCAAACGCCACCTGCAACAAGCACTTGATGCACTCTCACAGAAGCTGATAATGACGCTGAGGAAGGATGTGGAGGAACTTGGCAAAAGAGCCTCACATATAGAATCCAAAATGGACAACTTCACAACTGCACACAATGATCTAGCCATGCAAGTAAAACATCTAGAGCAAAAACTAGGTGCAACTAAGGCTAAACTAGCAGATCTTGAAGACAGAGCGAGGTGAAACAACATACAACTAAGGGGGGGTGCCGGAGACCACAGTCCCTGCAGACCTGTCAGCATATGTAAGAGGCCTCTTACACACATACGCAGCAGAGATACCGGCAAACATGTTGCTGGTGGACTGCGTGCATCAGATCCCGCTCCCAGGGTTATTGCCAAACACTGCTCCAAGAGATGTGCTGCTGTGAGCCCATTATTATCAAATTAAGGATCGTGTTCTACGTGAAAGCTGCAACAAGGCCCGACCTCCAGAAGACTACCCAAAGATTAAAGTCTTTGCCAACTTATCTGCTACAAACCTACGCAAGAGAAGAGAATTCTCTCAAGTTGCTGATACCCTACGTGCAAATGGCATCCAGTTTCTCTGGGGATTCCCAACAAAAATACTGATATCCAGAGCAGGGACCATGGCAGTAATTACCTCTCCAGGAGATGGCCTCCACAAGCTGCAATCCTGGGGCATCCTGAAAGAGCAGCCTGAGTCTCGTACATCACCTTCTGGATGGCTGCAGTTGGAGTGGAGCACAGTGTCCTCCAAAAGAGATGAACCTTAACATGCCGCAAGGATATACCCATCTGACCATCTCACTAACATATGCCCCAATGGACAGAATGTTTTTTTCTGTACCCTCTATACTAGTTAGATATGGAATTTAAGCACTCTTGCCACCTTAGATCCGAGTGCCGATCCATTACATATGCCTGCTCTGCCGCAGCACCAAGTTTAACCTGCCCTAGAGGCACTGGGAAAACCCTAGATCTCATACCCATACTTTTGTAAGGGAATCCGGCTGGCTCATGTCCCTATAGTATGCTCCCTTCCCTCCTCAATCACACTTTCACCCAGCCTCCACTCCTTAAAAAAATCTTGGAAAACTTACTTCTTCATTAAAGCGTATCAATTAAACTGTCAGCAGGTTTCTCATCCCCCACCCCATGACTCCTTTCCTGCAACTGTCAAAAATGACCTACCAAGCATTCTAACAAACTATTTAATTCCCCTACTTTAACCCTTTGTGTCACCATACCCCACTCCCTCTAGCATGTAAGCTCATCGAGCAGGGCCCTCAACTCCCTCTGTTCCTGTACGTCCAGTGGTCTGATCTCAATTATGTGCCTGTTAGTCAACCCATTGTACAGCGCTACGGAATTTGTTGGCGCTATATAAATAATAAAATAATAATAATAATAGAGATCCGATGATCCACTAATGACTTTCCTAACTGGGGCTCACAGCATAACACACTGGTTTATATCCTGCACCTCTAAATGGTGTATGAATGCTTTATCTACTATGTTAATACAAGATTGTTTATTTTTTCTCTTACTCTATGCCTTTATTAGCCTATATTTCATATTATGTATTATATGTCATGGTACCTGCCACTCACACCTCCTTCTCCTCCAGCAATTTCGGCACTTTGGACGCCGGCCGTGATAGCCCCGCCCCCTTTTATGACGTGGCGCAATTCCGCCGACGCCATGACGTCAATGACGTCACGACCAGCGGGAAATCTCAAACCAGGACGTTTTGGGGGCGTGGATATCAATTAAAGAGACAGGGTATAAAAGGTACTCACTTACAGTGAGTCATTGCCCTGTCGTGGTTTCAGCTTGCCTGTTCCCTCAGTGCATTTATATTCATTGTGTTCTTCAGTTATTGACTTGGCTTGTATCTTGACTTTGCTTCCCTCTCCTACCCTTGTACTCGGCTCGGCTTTCGCTTACCTGTCTTCTCGTTCCCTCGACCTCTGCTTGTCTCTGACCATTCTTTGTTTGCTTGACGTTAGTCCGGCCACTCTAAGGTCCGGTACACGTCTTTATAGTTTTAGTACACTGCGTGTTGGATCCCTGTCTTGATCCTGACACTATAATGTTCTTATATTGTTAAACATACAGTTACATTGCAACACTAAACTTACAATTTTAGGGGGACTATAATCTGTTTACATCCTCAAGTGCGCCCTACCACATTATGACAATTTGACAGGGCCCAATAGCCAACCACACGGAGACTTTGTTTCCAACCCTCATGGTACAACAGCTATGTAACATAACCCCACAAGGGGACTTCTGTACATATCCCGCTCCCCCCCCCTCGCTTTACCCCCAAGTTTTTGCATTTCCTTCCCCCATGTCCCTGCCCTAGCATAAGAGTCTGTTGCTTACTGAAAACAGCCACCCACCCAGGGCATAACACATGAGCAAGGCCACACATGATCCTTTTATTTTATGTAAGAGAACCAAATTACAATTTGGGGCACCATAATTTGCCAGAATACTGTCAATAATACAACAAATCATAAACCACACTTATGAAAATACAATCCCATAATGTTCAGGGACTAAACACCCCACACAAACGGTGAGTTCTCTTGGAAACGATAAAGAGAGAGAGCATTGACGTCATATGCCTACAGGAAACCAACTTTATATATAATAAAATACCATCTTTTGGAACACGGGACTATCCAATACAATACCCCACTACTTATTCCTCTAAAACTAGAGAAGTATCTTTTCTGATACACAAATCCATTTTGTTTGAACTCCTACATATTAAAAAAAAGACTCCCAGGGACGTTATCTCATCCTACACTGTAAACTTAATGATGCTATATCCACGCTGGTGGTCATTTATGGCCCAAATTCAAACCAGTGCCATTTTTTGCATAGAGTATTGAACAAAATTCCCACACAGCAGACAACCTCATTGATATTGTGTGGGAACTTAAACCATGTCCTCCACCCACACATGGACACGACTGTATCCACACAGGCTCCCAGATTCAAATCGCTAGTGCCACAATGCAAAGCTCTTATCAAATTGATATCAGAGTACGGCCTATATGATATCTGACCCAACACCCAAATGAAAAAGGATATTCTTATTACTCATCAGTCCATAAAACACACTCGAGAATAGACATGATATTCATGTCGAGGGACGGGCTATCATCAGTGGCGAACTGCCACATGGGAGATATCCTGTGGTCGGGTCATGCTCCGATAACTCTAACGTTACAAGACACATGTAACCACATGATATCCTATTTTCACGATAATGTCTCCTCCGAGGTTCTACCTACGTCTATTTGGCAAGCGCATAAGGTAGTCATTAGGGGACTATTCATTAGTAGTGCGTCCTACCTGAAACCCACTACGCATGGCAAATACCTTACCCTCCTTAGAACACTACAAAATTTAACAAATGCCCATCTCCTGCAACCTAGCAATGCCCTACAGCAGTGATGGCGAACCTATGGCACGCGTGCCACAGGTGGCACGCCGGGCCCTTTCTGTGGGCACGCGGCCATAGGTTCGCCAATAATGCAGAGTAGGCGCCTGCCTGCCCGAACCCGCAGGCGCCTACTCTGCTTCCGGGTCGGGAGGCAGGGGAGGGATCTTTGCAGCAGCTCCCCTGTCCTCCCGCGAGCAAGCTGTGTGGAGCGTTGCCACGCGTTACCATGGCAACGCTCCACACAGCATCGCGCGGGAGGACAGGGGAGCTGCTGCAAAGATCCCTCTCCTGCCTACCAACCCGGAAGACTGCTTGCCACCACCGGACCACCAGGGATGGCTGTGTCCCCCCCCTTCCTTCATTAGAGGTAAGAAGGAGGAAGGGGGGGACTAATTTAATATACTATTTTTTTTATTTTTTATTTCATTACTTAAATACCCCCCCACACAGCACCCCTACCCCCCCATACAGCACCCCTACCCCCCTCACAGAGTACCCCTACCCCTCCCCGCAGAGTACCCCTACCCCCCCACACACACAGTACCCCTACCCCCCACACAGTACCCCTACCCCCCCATACAGCACCCCTACCCCCCATACAGCACCCCTACCCCCCCACAGAGTACCCCTACCCCCCACACAGCACCCCTACCCCCCCACAGAGTACCCCTACCCCCCACACACAGTACCCCTACCCCCCACACACAGTACCCCTACCCCCCACACAGCACCCCTACCCCACATACAGCACCCCTACCCCCCACAGAGTACCCCTACCACCCACACACACAGTACCCCTACCCCCCCACACAGCACCCCTACCCCCCACACAGTACCCCTACCCCCCCACACAAAGTACCCCTACCCCCCACACACAGTACCCCTACCCCACACACAGCACCCCTGCCCCCCACACAGCACCCCTCAACAGCACCCCTATCCCCCAGCATCCCACCCCTCCCCCACACCCCTCCCCCACCCCTCCCCCACACCCAGCTTCCCTCCCCTCCCCTCCCCTACACCCAGCATCGCTCCCCACCCCTACCTCCACACACAGCACACGTACCCCCCATTCACAGCACCCCTACCCCCCACACAGAGCAGCCCTACCCCTCACATAGCACCCCCACAACACACACAGCACCCCTACTCCCCACAGCACAGCACACCTACCCCTGCACAGCAGCCGTACCCCCCACACAGCACAGCACCCCTGTCTCACACACACACACACACCACGACTCATACACACAGCACCCCTCACACACACACACCACCCCTCACACACCACCACTCCTACACACACCACCACTCATACACACACCACCCCTCACACACACACACCACCCCCCACCCACACACACACCACCCCTCATACACACCCCTCACACACACACACCACCCCTCATACACACACACACACAGCACCCCTCATACACACACACAGCACCCCTCATACACACACACACACACAGCACCCCTCACACACACACACACACAGCACACACAGAAACCCTCAGACACACACAGCACCCCACACACAGCACCCCTCAATGCCCCTTAAACTACACCCCTCAATGCAGTATGTGTGTGTATTCAGCAGTCTGTGTGTGTGCGTGTATTCCGCAGTCTGTGTGTGTGCGTGTATTCAGCAGTCTGTGTGTGTGCGTGTATTCAGCAGTGTTTGTGTGTATTCAGCAGTCTGTGTGTGTGTATTCAGCAGTCTGTGTGTGTGTGTGTGTGGATATTCAGCAGTCTGTGTGTGTGTGTGTGTTCAGCAGTCTGTGTGTGTGCGTGTGTGTGTATTCAGCAGTCTGTGTGTGTGTGTATTCAGCAGTCTGTGTGTGTGTATTCAACAGTCTGTGTGTGTGTGTGTATTCAGCAGTCTGTGTGTGTGTACTCAGCGGACTGTATGTGTGTGTATTCAGCGGACTGTGTGTATGTATTCAGCAGTCTGTGTGTATGTATTCAGCAGTCTGTGTGTATGTATTCAGCAGTCTGTGTGTATGTATTCAGCAGTCTGTGTGTATGTACTCTGCAGTCTGTGTGTGTGTACTCAGCAGACTGTGTGTATGTATTCAGCAGTCTGTGTGTGTATGTATTGCATTTGTTGGAGATACTAATAAATATAAGCTTAATTTTATCTATTTATATCGTTATTTAAAATGTGTATTATTGAACTCTCTGCTGTTGTGTTCTTTTAAAACAAAAGTTGTTAATTAGTTCGGACAACAGTACGAGTTGTTTTTTCTAAACTTAAACCTCAGTATTGAGGTTTAATTGCCGTGTTGGCACTTTAAGGAAAAAAAAGTTGGCATTTATTGCGGTTTGGGCACTCGGGCTCAAAAAGGTTCGCCATCACTGCCCTACAGCAACAAATTGATCAGACAACCAATCAAATTAATGAACTACTTTTAAATAAGATGGCCCACACTCTCCAAAAATGTCAATTAAAAACTTGCACACAGGGTAACAGGGCTAGCAAAGCCCTGGCGACACTGCTAAGGAAGAAACAAGCCCAATCGAAAATTCCATATCTATTCAACACCTGGGGGGGAAATATATAACCTGCAAGATATTAACAATGACATGGCTAATTTTAAAAATCACTCTACAACTTAAGGAATGACCCGTTAACACATCAATCTACACATAGTGAAATACAACTATTTATTTCCCGTGTTACTCTAAAAACCCTGACACCGACACAAAGAGACTCCCTCATGGGTCCAATCTCCCTCATTGAGCTAACACAAACCATAAATTCTCTAACCCCAGGAAAGTCGCCAGGCCTAGGTGGCTTCACAAACAATTACTATAAGACCTTCCTTCCAACTTTGGGCCCCCAATTAGTTAATACCCTAAATCATATAACAACATCTGGAGACATGCCATCCAACATTTTATTGGCACACGTCGCCACTCTGCCGAAACCAGGGAAACTGCACAACAAACCCCAAAACCTACATCCAATATCGTTACTGAACAAAAATTTACGCCAAACAAATCACCACCCTAATTCCCTCAATAATACATCCCGATCAAGTGGGATTTGTACCAGATAGACAAGAGGCAAACGGCACAAGAAAACTGCAAAGTTTATTTTATGGACAACGAGCCTCGAGGGAGCCCAAGCTCTTCCTCTCTTTGGATGCTGAAAAAGCATTTGACAGGCTGCACTGGTGCTTCCTCTGGGCCATTCTACAAAAATGTGACTTACCTCCACAGTTCTTATCGCTAATCTCAGCGCTCTACTCCAGCACTTCAGCAAAAGTGGCAAATGGAGGGTTTGTGTCACCCGCTTTCGATATTTTGAATGGTACGCGCTGTCTCCACTTCTCTATATTCTAGCACTGGAACCCCTGGCACAGGCAATAAGGGACAACCACACTATACATGGTATTAAAATAGGGGAGACAGATTATAAAATTACCATGTTCACAGACGATGTGATGTTATCCTTCACTAAACCTGAAACCTCAATCCCGGCTTTACAAACCATGCAACAATATAACGCCTGCTCCTATTATAAATTTATTATAGCCTCCATACTCCCAAATCCCTTGCCCAAATTTTTACAACAACCATGCGCATAGAAATGGAGGCAAGATACACCACACACGCACAAAGCTTATACCGGGCAATCTATGCCAAAATGCTGAACAATATTAAAAATCAGCTGCTGAGTTGGAAGGGTAGATACATATCATGGATGGGCAGAATAGCAGCGATGAAAATGCTATTCTCCCTAAACTCCAATACTTATTCTGCACCCTGCCAATACAATTGCCAACACAATACCTCAAAGAGGCACAAACAGTACTCAATACATTTGTATTGGATCATAAAAAAGCAAGAATTTCTGCCTAAACCATGTGCCAGCCCTTCAAACACAGAGGCATGGAACTCCCAAACCTAACCATATATTACAAGGCATCCATACTCAGCCCTCTTATTATGGCCTTACACCAACACAAATCCCGACCCTCCTGGCTACCAATAGAGGCATCTTACACTGAGGGACAAAGCTTTACATCCCTGGCCTGGATACTACCGCACCACAGGAAAAAATACAGTGACATCCTACCAACCATATCCTTGACGATAAAATAATGGGACAGATATAGAATAGCACATCACTTACACAAAACCTTGTAACCAGCAATGCTTATACAATCGTTTACTTCACTAAATGTGGGTTCCTGGTCCCGACACGGTCTCACACATTTCCACCAACTAATGGAGGGCCACATGCTTATCCCATTTAAGTTTTTGCAAAATACATAAGATCTTCCCATGACAACTGAGTTCACCTACATGCAAATTAGATCCTGGTTGGGGAAAAGTAAAGATGTAAACCCAAAGTCTGTAAATGAGGGGTGGATGTCAGAGCTGGAGACTCTATGCACACAAACAAAAAGACCACAAAAACAAAATATAATTTTTGTATAATAGCGAATATCAACTATCCAACGCTCGTAACTCCTCCTTTGTACTGGAGTGGGAAAAAGACCTTATTAAACAATTACCAGCTGACACTTTGTCACAAATCTTCAAGGCCAACAAGAAATTTACGTTGTACACGTCACCCACTGAGATTTTGAGGAAAATTCTCTATCGCTGGTACTTGGTCCCCACTAGAAGGAAACAGATAGACCCAGCAAAATCTGACACATGCTGGAGGTGTACAGTCCCCGGGGACTATGCTCCCCATGTGGTGGACATGCCTCACTCTTGAAAAGTTTTGGACAGCAATCCACAACCTCATCTGACAAGTTACACATATAGACCACCCACAGACTCCAGAAACCAATCTCTTTCAATTCATACCAAACAAATTACCAAAATTCAAGCAATATTTAATATATCATATTCTCACTGCAGCACTCACTGCCATAAGCAAAAACTGGCTGCAAACCATTGCTCCGCAAGTGGGAACGTCTATTAAAATGATTGACAATACAAAAAGTTATGAAATCATGGCCAGATCCGTCAACGCCCCAAAGAGGTTCTGGGGGAGGCCTGGGAAACATGGGATAGGAATAAAGCTCCTCCAACTGAGTCTCCAGACCTGGTAGATGCATGTGTAAACAATGAGGAAGTGGTTGACAACCAATGCGAATGTCTAGTAAAAAATATGTGTTCATGTATAAAGTAAATCATACTATTTATAACTCTATTCATCACTCAATATGAGACTCTAGATATCATCGTGCATAAGGAACTCCCCCAAATGAGGAAGGCGCCTAAGGTGTACAGGCGCGTAATGGCCTCATCACCAAACTCCTACCTACATGCGCTCCCACTAGCCTTCATAGTTATCTGACACCCTTGGACAAAAATCCATGAATCTAACTAGAGCCATATGTAGGCTAACACACTAAGACAAACCATGAGCAATAACTATAGGTAGGCTCGGGACTCTTCCCCTCACCCTCCCTTCCTTCCCCTCTCCCCTAACCCAGTTAAGATGGTTAATTAGTTATTTTAGTAATTTCTGTTAATCCAATATAATTGCAAACAGGTACGCACCACGCATTGTCAACTATGCTTTAGATAAATATGTTGGGAGAAGTATGCTTCTCATATCATTGTCAAATTATATATTGTGGTATAGTGCTTCTCTGTTATTTCTCGGTACACAATGTTGGAAAAATTGCACAATTCATAAAATGCATATATATGATTCATTGTATACTGCGTACTTTGAAAAATTGCAAATAAAAAAACAAAATACAAAAAAAAACAATACAGATAACAAAAAGTCAGAAAATGAACACAGATCACAGCATACACTAATAGAAGACTGAATATAATGAGAGGCAATGATCGCTCTTTGACCTGTCTACTTGTGGCACAGGCACAGTGACAGCACTTGCCATGCATGGATGGAATTTGAGCCATTAACGCAGGTAGGTAAAGAGCTGTATTATTACAAATCTATAAAGCATTACATGGCTCCATGTTATCCCCAATGCTTGACGGGGGCTTATTACTGCCTGTATCCCCAAATAAACACCCTGACAACAAAACTATGCTGCTAATGGCAACTACAGTTTAGCATGTTGATATACCATGGACAGAATATGAAAATTATAGCTACATGATTACATAAATTAAATATATATTTTAACAACGCAAGATACTTTGAAATAGGTCCTGAATTGCAAATACATAATGTCATAAAACATGCAAATAAAAGACTTGACTTCCATTGTCTCATGGATCTAACTATATATATATATATATATATATATATATATATGTGTGTAGTTGTGAATATTTTATCATGAGTTTTTTGTTGACCAGTTTAACCACTCTATTACCAAGTTATTTAGTCTTAAATTAACAGTGTGCATTCATTTGGAATATATTATACGTAGTCTTCAATTTAATATGCTTTCCAAATGTTCCAATACTGTGAGAATCTATTTTTTATTTTATTTTATTTTTTTATTTCGTATGCGAAATGTTAGAAGACATGTAACAGGTTTGAAAAGAGGGTGCATTGTTGCCTACGCAGAGGCATATTACATAAAACAAAAGGAAGGCTTATTACAAATTTCGTAGTGGTTCCGACCTAGGTAAAGGTGGGCAATTCTTAACATTTGATAGAGAACAGTTTACCCACGCAGGGGTAGTGTTGTAGATTTGATAGATGGTTTGAGATGCAGGGTTGTTACATCTGTAGCTTTGCAACATTAGCCTACGCAGAGGTTTATAACGTATGATCCCTGTGATTTTTGAGGTTGGCATTTTGTTTAATTTTGAATTGTACCTTTCTTAAGTACATTGGGTGTGTGTGGTCTCATGGGGCGTAGTTACTATGGTGATATTGTTTTACGGTATATTGCATAGTGGTCGCTGTTGCGTGCATTCCATAGGGAATCGGTTAGCCGATGTTAGAGTGCTATATAATGTATCTAGGTCATGTTTCGTAGAGGTGTAAAGTGGTACGTCTCTATTGGTTGCCTTGTAGGAGTGTCCGTGTTCAGAACCCGTGTCGTGGGGCCCTTGTGTTGTTTCTATCTGTTCGAGGCTGTCTCCGGGTTGGGGTCAGTCGGGCTAACTGCGTGTTTTCGTGTGGTTGTGGGTATGGGGGATGTGTGCTTGTGGGTGTGCCGCTGGTGGTGTTAGTTTAGTATTTTGGGGGTTAATGGCTTATAGTCCCAATGGGTGGGGGGCTCGTTTGGTGGGCTTCTATGGGTGGTGTTAGCCTCCCATTATCTAGTGTGGTGCCCTGGTCTTTGAGTCTGGTCTCATTCGCCCTGGATCTCAGTCTCCACCTTCCCATGTCTACGGTCGGGGTCCAGTGTTGGTTCAGGGCAGGTTCGTGTCTTGACTCATCGGATCGTGGGCGCGTTAGGGGTGTTGAGGTGGCGAGTGATTGAGTCAGGGTGAGTTCTTGGGTGTCCTCCCTCCTCCTCTCTACTTGGGCGTGACTTGTCACTTGTGTCTTGTGTCTTGTTGTCACTTGTGTCTTGTGGAGGTTAGGACGGTGGGGGGGGGTCTGGTGTTCTGTGTGGTACCGCATGGTCCTGTGGTGGTGTGTCTGTGTTCGTTCTGTCTTCGTGTTTTGTGGGGGAGTATGTCATGTTCCTGAGGGGGGGTTTAGGGGTGGGGGTCTCCTTAGTGTGCCTGAGCCCCCGCGTCCTGCCAGCGCCCAAGCCCCTCCTCGGCACAGTCTGTTGCATGTGTTCCCGTTGCGGTCTTCGGGTGTCGCTGCCTTGGTCCTCAAGTGCCCTGTCCCCAGGTGTGTGTGCAGTGGTCTCCTGGTCTGCGGGGTGCGTTGCCCTTAAGTCCGTAGGCCCTCAACCATCGTTGTCCGTCCTTCGTGGGCGTGGTCCCGGGTTTTGTCTAGTGGTGAGCCATTGTAGCCAATGGAACCACGTCTTCAGGTATGTCTGGGGTCTTCCCTTTGCTGTCAGAATCATTTCCTCTATGGTCCTTATGTCTTCTACCCTTGTTATCCAGTCCGTCAGGGTTGGTATTATGGATTTTTTCCAGAATGTTGGGATCAGGCTACGTGCCGCATTTACCAGATACGGGGTGATCATTTTTTTGTAGGCGGGGGGCTGTAGAGGTGTCAGGTGTAGTAGGTAGTTTTCTGGTGTGAGGTCTATGGCGTTGTCTGTGAGGGTCGTGACCACCTGATGTATGTCGTGCCAGAAAGGTTTGATCCGTGGGCATGTCCACCAGATGTGGTATAGCGTGCCCAGTTCAGTTCCGCATCTCCAACATTCCGGTGTGCTTGTGTCATACATAGAAGCGAGTTTCTCTGGTGTTTTATACCAGTGCGATATCATTTTGTATCCCGATTCTTATGCATAATCCCTGAGGAAGTCGACTAGACGAAACGCGTCGGATTACATCACTTGGGGACTTACTTTGATGCTGTTGATACCACCTGAGTCTGGTTTTTATGCTGTTTTACTTGGATCCTTTTGTAAGTGCATTTGTATATTAAATCTATTATATATAATTTCTGTCTGCACTATCATTTGGTCTCTTTTATTCCAAGTCTATAGAAGAATCTGTTTACTTCATATACTGAAGATCCTGCCTGACTGAGGATGATGGGCCTGTTTTACATTACAATCTTGTGAGTTACTACAATCATCTTGCGTGTTATAACATTTTGGTTCTGTAATACACTATATGCGATTTATTTATTTCTATATAGATATCGCTCACTTCATCAATACAAGGTTGTATATATTTTTATATCTACACCTTAGAATTGCTTATCTTTCATTTTGCATCCCTACTTCTTCTTTGTATTCCTCCAAGGATTAGTTTGCCGTCACTGAAGGAGTCTAGCAGTGCAAGGGTTTACCCTAGGAAGGGTTTTTGTCCCTTGTTCGGGAGGTATAGGTTGGCGAACGTGAATCGCGTGTTATGTATAGTTCCTTTCAGGAAGAGAAATCTGCCTCCTGGGTCCGCAAGTTCCTCTTCTTTGCGGAACGGTATGTCTGCCGCGAAGAGTATTGCGACCCCTTTGGTCTTGGAGTCTGGGTTGGTGGCATGGAAGCTCAGTGGGTAGTGTTTGTTTGAGAATTTGGGGTGTTTGGCTGTCTGAAAGTGCGTTTCTTGGAAGAACGCAGTGGAAATGTGCAGGGATTTCAGTTCTCTCAGTGCCCTTGCTCGTTTCTGGGGGGAGTTGAGCCCCTTGGCGTTGATCGTGTAGATTCTGAAGTCCGATTGGGGAGGGGTGTGTCCGGGGAGGAGCCATGTCCGTGCAGGCGGGCACGTGGGCCAGCTCTGATGCCCTGCGGTCTGGGGGGAGGTGTGAGTGTGTGGACTGGGGGGGGGGTCTCCCGCGCGCGTCCGGCGGGTCCCCTCTGGTGGTCTCCGCCGGGGGCACGCGGGGGAGCGTTGTGTTGGTGCAGGAGTGTGGCGTGCGTTTAGTGTGTGTGCTGTGTATTATGAGGGTTTGAATGCCGATTGTCTGGTGTGGTTTGTTTCTCCCTGGCTGTTTTCCCTTGGTCGGGAGAGGGGTTAGGGGTGGTGGTTGGGGCTTCAGGTATTCGTGGGTTGGTCGGAGTTTCGTGTAGTTTTACCTAGGTATTTCCTTTTGTCTGTTTCGCTCTGTGGCTGCGGGAGCTGCGGTTGAGTTGATTGTGAGCGTGAGGGGGAGTGTATGAGGTGTGCGTGGGAGGTTTAGAGTGGGTTTGGGATGGTCTGGAACTTGGTTGTCCAATGTGTTCCCCTTCTGCGTCGAGAGAGGGGTCAGTAGAGACGGTAAAAAGGGGTGATCTGCCTATAGGGCGGGGGCTCACGTAGGGGTTGCGAGTCTGGTGAGCTCGCCCTGTGGGAGGGCAGTAACCCGTGTGGGTGGCGAGTCTCTGCACTCTGGCCAAGTCAGTGGGTTGTCGATTCGAGCAAGTGTTGGAAGTGTCCGAGCCCTGCCGTCAGGGTGCGTACAGTTAGTATAGAGACCTTAAGTAGCCAGTAAGAACACAATTAATGCAACAACGGTTGCATGCAACCTTAACAATGAACAATTAGAACCCTTTATCTAGGCAATGTCGGTATAAACATTTAGCGATAGAGGTCCATGTTGACCTTAACATTTGGCAGTTAGTAACCATTTATCCAGGCATCGTAGTTTGAACGTTTAGTTGTGCAAACCCGGTTCAGCATGAACCTGTAGTAGTCGGTTACCATGTATCTAGGCTTTGTCAGTATAAACAGTGAGCGGTATAAATCCGTGGTAGTCTTAGCAGTTGGCAATTAGTGACCATTTATCTAGGCATCGGCAGTGTAGACGTTTGGTTGTGCAGGCCCGTGTCTGCTTTAACGTTTGGCAATCAGTTAACGTTTGTCTAGGCTTCGCCGATAGAAGCCGTTAGCGCTAAAGATCCATGGTAACCTTAACATTTAATGGTTAGTAACCTTTTATCTAGACATTGTCAATTTAAACTTTCGGTTATGCAAACCGTGTCTTCTTGACAATCAGTTACCTTTTATCTAGGCATTGTCAGTTTAAACATTTGGTGGTAATGATCCATATTAGCCTTAACATTTAGTAAGCAGTAACCTTGTATCTGGAGTTTGACCTTACAAGCCTTTAGTGACAAAGACCCGTGGCGGAAGTCACCAGTCATGGCACCGTTGTCGTATGTCCCCTTCCTTTAGCGAGGTCTCATAGGGCTTGGGTCGGTAGTGTCTCGGGGTTTCAGGGTGTGGTCGGGGGAGGGGTTATGGGGATGAGTGGGTTCGGGCTCCTGGTGTCCTCCTTTGGGGACTGGTGGCAGCTCAGGGGGTGAGCCCACGTGTACGGGGCCAGGGTTAAGTCAGGGAAGTCCGTCGGTTTTGAGTGGTGGTTTGTCCAGTTCGTTGAGTGCCATGGGGGTCACCTGCGGGGGGTTCGTCTGTCGTTAGTCTAAGTCTCAGCGGGCCAGAGTCGTCCGAGAGTCGTGGGGTTGCTGTCATGGTCTCTGTTAGCTCTGTCAGGCGGTGTGGTGTTTGTGTCCGTCAGTGGTCCCAGCGGGCAGGGTATTTTCTCCGTGGGTCATGGGGTTGGTGTCGGCATTCCCTGTCCGGCAATGTGGTCCCTAGTCCCCCTCCCCCTTCCCCCCCTCCGCTGATGCCCCCCCCCCCATGTGGCCCAATGCAGGAAGAATAGTCTACAGAGCCTTTCAGATCCGGCATCCGGGCGATAGGGGGAAGGTGGGAGGAGGTGGAGGGGAGAGGGGGAGAGAGGGAGGGAAAAAAAAGGAAAATGGGGGGACACAGTCATAATCCGCCCCCTTCTGTGGTATGGTCCACGTAGTCCCATTTGCTAGACTATCAGAGAGACTAGAGAGATGATCCGTGGTAGGGTCAGCGTAGTCTTGTCCTGTTTTGTATAGGTCGTGGCAGTCATTGCAGGTCCATTTCCAAGGGGTAAGGTGCGCTGGGTGGTTCGCGGGGCAACTCTTGTGTTTCTCAACTGGTGCGCCCGCCACGGGGGCTCTGTGCATTACTCTTCATGGGCGGTCTGGTGGGGTGGCACTGTATCCCTGACCGGCCCTTCCGCTTCCAACGCGCGGGCCACCGGTCTGCCGAGGTATCTTTCATTGAAGGGGCAGTCAGTCCAGTCCCGTACCGCGGTGGCCAAGAAGATGGGAACGTCTGCTGGGAGCCAGATTGTGGCTTCTATGTTATCTTTGCGTGCCGTGAGCGCGAATTGGAAGTGCCACCGGTACCTTATCTGGTGGTCCTGGAGTAGTGTGGTGATCGGGCGGAGGGCCCTGCAAGTTTGTAGGGTGAGATGGGAAAGGTCGTTGTACAACTCCACCGTTTGGCCTTTGTACCGCCAAGATCGTTCCGTCCTTGCTTCTTTCATGATATCTTCCTTTAGTTGAGTGTCTTGTATGTAGCAAATTACATCTTGCGGTGGGGCAGATGGAGGTGGCTTTGGGCGGAGGGCACGGTGTACCCTATCAATATACAGACGTGCTTCTGGGGGTCTGTGCAGTATTAGGTTAAACAGTGGGATCAATGTCTCCCTTAGGTGTTCTGGGCCTATGGGTTCGCGGAGTCCTCTTATTCTAATATTGTTCCTACGGCTCCTGTTATCCATATCTTCTACATGGAGCCGCAGGTCAGTGAGATGCCTGTCATAGGTGTGATTGGGGTGATGTACCTGCATTGTGGGGCCAGCGTTTTCCAGCACTGTCACTCTTCCCTCCAAATCTTGCAAGGAAGTGCACAAGGAGGCAATCTCTGTTCTAAGGGTTGTTTTAACCTCCTGCACTATGGATTGGAGGTCTTCTTTTTTTGGCAGGGAGGTGAACAGTGCATACCAGTCTGGTGTCCTCAGAGACAGTTGAGCCTGGTGAGGAGGGCGCCATGTTGGATGCCTCATGGTGTGAGGCGAGGATCCCCGGTGTGTGCAGGTAGCTGTGGATGGAGGAGGACGGACCCTCACCTTGCGTCCTCGGTGTGGTAGGGGTCATTGTGCCTCGCTTTGTGCGGCCCATTAGGTCTCTGGGTGTGCTGATGTGTGCGGCTGGTGTCGGCAGGGCTCGGAGCGTGGGGATCATGCCGCCATTCTCGTTCGGCGCCAAGCCATGCCCCAGAATCTATTTTTTTCATAAATTATCTACAAAACATTCTCATATACTTTAATTGTAACTTATGTAGATACATCATTTGGAGAGTGTCTGTAGCAGTATTGAATCAATTGGAAAGCTTTTAAAAATCAAGGCAATAGTACAAAAACATAGGATTAAACAGAAACTGTGCGGTATGGACCTTTTTTCACAGATAAGTTAAAGGGACACTCTGGGCGCCAATACAACTTTAATGCATTTGATTCTGGCTTTATTAATATGCTGTATTTTTTTACATGCTCAAATCTTTATAACTTTTGCACAGAAATAAATGTTTTTCAGAATTCCTGCCTCTATAGCCACTCCCCCCGGTGCCAGAAAGATTTTCTTATCAAAAGTATGCACACAGTCTCGGCTTCAAGAGCACTGAGTGAGTGACTTTTAATTCATAACCTGCCTGCAGACAGTCAGAGATATCCTTACTTTATATCTCTCTGAGTGTAATTTTCTTTTAATGCAGCTTGTTTTGCTGTTCAGCTCATTGACTGAGCTATACATGTTGATAAGGAAGTATTTTTCTGGAGTGATCGGGCGTGGAGTGCAGCATCAGGCGTATGGTGTAGCATTCTGTAAGACGTTTTTTTATTTTATGCAAAAAAAAAATTGTATTGGTGCCTGGAGTGTCCCTTTAGTAGATAAAATTTTTTTTTGCTGTATAGATATCTTTCACAGATTACTTAGCAGTTTTAGAATGTCATCTAATCATCTATCTTTTACAGAACTAGAGGGGAGATAATGGATTTTAGATAACGTATGATGAACTTTATCTCCACGTGGATCTTATATATAAGAATCTGTCTGTTAGTTTTTTTTTGGTTTTTTTTTATTATTCTTTATTTTTCTGCGTATGAAGAATTAGAAGCATGTGTCAAGTGCCACAACAGCACGCATAGAATAATCACCAGAAATGTCAATGTGGTACATTTTTGTTATTATGTTGAAACAAGCTAGTTACAATCCTTTAACCCCTTAAGGACACATGACATGTGTGACATGTCATGATTCCCTTTTATTTCAGAAGTTTGGTCCTTAAGGGGTTAAACCACCCCCCCCCCCCCTTTTTTTTCTCTTCCCTTTCTATTTTTCTCTGGTATCCTTCACTTTCTCGGACCTCCGTGCAGGGAGACTTATTGTAGTCAGTCTCTTTGTAGTCAGTACCCCTTTTCACGTAGAAGGGAACACATTTTGACACCGTAATGACAATCCCTTGACTAATCACCTGTGCAACATCCCAACACAAGTTTTGTTAATGAGACGCTGTAATTCTGAAACCTTACAGTAATTGTAATATTTCTCTGTTAAGTAACAAGCACATTTGTGAGACATGCGCGTTTCACATGTTGCTCAGATGTTCACGGAACCTGCGAGTTCCATGATTTCACTTTTCATTGTTATTGACGTGCGAGTCTTGTACTACTCTGTAATGTGTTGTGTTCTATTTACACACACACACACACACACACACAAAAAAACAATTATAACGAGAGGATTCTCTTGTCTAAATAAAAAGATATTCACAAGAAAATTATTTTTTTGTGACACAGATAGAGAGAAGTCAAAACAATACCCTGAAGTTTGCTAGCACATTAAAAATATATATATCCTTCGATAAGCCGCACACCTTAGGGTTGGGCAATAATGCACTCTCCTCCGATTCTCTATTATTTTATACTTCACATCTAACATGACATTTTCTGTCTAGCTAGAGTATGTTTACCGACATTATACAATTATTGACATTTACACACTTCATTGAAGCTGCTCCTTAAACAGCTGGCATGCTTCGGCTATAAAAGCATTAATTCTTTCACAATCTGAAAGTCTTACATCATTATAAATGAATGCAGGTTGAGGCGTCCTATCAGCAAATAAAAAATCCTAAAATATGGAGCAATCCATATGTACAGCACAATCTCTATATAAAACGAATAGCATATCGATGCATGACAACTCAAAAGACAGAAATAGGTGGGATGTTTTAAATAATTCCTTATTCAGCTTTTCAAAAGTACACTAATTTTACATTCTAATCTAAATGTGGTTCTATTTAAAGAGAACCTTGCCAGATTAACTTTTTAGTAGTCATTGCACTGTGTCTTTAAATATAGAATTTACCACTTCTCTGGAATTTACAAAATTACATAAAACATTGAAAATTAAATCAAACATGTGTTATACTTTTTTATGCTTTGTTTTCTTCTGCATTTATAATAAAGATTTAACAAATGACACGCTGTGTCTGGGAGAATTCATCTTTTATTTTCCCTATTTAAGCCTTCAACGGGACAGGTTCAGTTATATCACTTGAAAAAAGCCCTCCAGTCAAAATATTTGTGGTGTCCTGGGGTCTCTTTGAGCACCTACTTTTTAGGTGATACTAATTCTGACTATTCATGTTTGTTTCACTTGTAATTGATTTGAACTGTATAGAGAAAGTATTTACCTCTGCTTGTTTATATGTTATGTTTTATGTATTTTATTTGGTATTCATTAAAGATTTTCTCATCTGATTTGCTGTGCATGGATAATCTTTTTTGTTAAGCCAGGGAAATGACCTGAAAAATCCTCAAAGAGAAAAGAGGGACTCCAGTCGATAACTTGTTCTATATGGGTTGTTGGTCTTCCATTCTAGATTTTATTTATTTATTTCAGTATTGCTACTCTTGGGACTAAATGGAAAAATTGTTAATGTCCAGAGGAAGATATCACGGGTTATAGCTTGTCATGAGACTCCGGATTCATATATCTAGTAGGAGCAACTACCTCTAGGAATGAGTAGTTTGTTTTCATTTCAAACTCAACACACGCAGCTCAAAATTTTATTTATTTCAGTAATGTATTTTATTTTGTTTTTGCCATATGCTCAAATCTAGGTATTCCCTCATTAAAACATGCTCATGTGTTGAGTTAATGGAAATCATAATGGTATATGGAAGGAGACACCTACTTATAGCATTAATGTACCTTAACATATATTGTGAAGCATATTGACCTGGGACATGTGAGACCACGCATACCACTTCAGACTGATTTTAAAGACCACAAAATTGTAAAAAAATAAATGACTAAGGTGAAAAACAAATGGGCTTTAGTTACAGTATATGATCATACTTAGCATAAGCCAGTCACAACACCAATGTACCCCATTTTGATAGGTCAAAATTAATGTCTTCTCTTATGAGTTTAAAGGAACACTATAGCGTTAGCAATACAACATGTGTTGTTACTGCTATAGTGCTACCCTACTTATTTAGATATCTACCCTAACTCTTCCCCAGTGATGGTTAAAAGGTAATATTACTTACCATTACTCCCTCGCTGCACTGGTCTCACTGTAGCTGCCTTACCTCCCTTGTTGAGATCATCAATCTTGATTATCTCAGCCAATCCAATGTTTCCCTGTAGGGAAGCATTGGTAGGCTAGTGTGCCTTTCTGCACCAATTATGAGCAGAGCAGCATTTGATTGAGACTGACTTAGTTATTCAGTGGAAGCGACTAACCAGTTTTAGATTGCTGGGTTTAAACTAAACGACCACTGCACCGTGACTACTTCATTGAGATGAAGTTTTCTGGATACCTTTAACTCAGTTACTTGAGACCTTCTCCTAGCTTTCTCTGCATTGCAAGGTTAAATAAGGCCCTGGAATGAGAATCGTGTATCTGGTGACCCATGTACACACACATATATCAGAGGCCTATCTGATATGAATAATACTCCAGATACATCTATATAGTGTTTTATCTGATGCAACTAGAACTATCATACATCAAAACACAAAATCGCATTGCTTTATCATTGCCTGGAAACTTCTCTGATATTTTCACAGTGTCATTCACCTCAAATGATCCGACTTCAAAATCTCATAATATTCTCACAGCTTTATTCCACATGAGCAGTGAAGCAAACAACTGTGCATTCAATGTAACATATTGATAGAAAACAGCCCAATGCGCTTTCTTATTACAGAGGTTAACCGTAATATGTCATTACCACAATAATGCTTGAGTGAAATGCCTCTCCAGGGGGTGAATAGCTTATTAAAAACCCTCAGTGCGATCTACACACCTAAAACTCGGATATCATGTATACTCAATCTGATCTCTGCTCTAAGCCCTTTATGAATTAACTGATCTCCATGAAAATAATACTGTAAACTGCTGGAGAGTCTTGCATATGGCAGCATGGACTTCGATCGGATATACCTCCTTTATAAGTATCAGAACTAGGTAAGCAATGTCAATATGTAGGGACTTTGATCTAGAAACAGATTAGGGCATTGATTTAATATTGTTGTATAAGCTTTTCAAATGATTTAATATTTTGAGATAAACATTTAAAATATATTTTTGTCAATGTATTAAAATTTCAAATAACATATATAAAAAAGTATGTAAATATATTTACATTTTTTTTATGTTTTTCTAATTTTAAAAGTAGCTTTTTTTATCAGAGTTGATTTGAGAGTTGATCAGTGAGAGAGATGATCGCCTAAGCGTATAAATTGGTGCACATAGAACTTATTTTACTCTTACTTTCTTTTTTAAAGCTGTGGCTTTAAAAGGGTTAGTTCGACTGGAGTTGCTCACCTAGTAAGATCGTATGTCTGGTTTTACTATGTGTACTAATTACACCTCTAAAAAGACTTTAAAACTCTGGAAACTGCAATGCGATTATCTGAAAATGACCCTCTGTTTTTTTATTTTTTTCCAAAGCAGTGCTTGCACTTTGGGTGGAAGCCTTTACCAAATGGTGTTGCAGTTATTTCAGACATTTTTTTTTGTTAGAAAGTTATGCATTTGGTTTCTTGGGATGAAGGTGTGTTATGATATTAAATAGCAAGTAATATGTGACTATGTTGCATTCTCAGTAGGTTCTATGCTCAGACGGCTAGGATGACTGGTTGCTAATGTAGCGTGTCAGCAAACTGTTTACTAGAAGATAAGTAAAGCTTTCCTTTAATGACTTTTTGTCAGCATTAGTGATGTCTCGAACGGTTCTCAGGCGAATAGTTCCTGGCGAACATTGCGTGTTCGCGTTCGCCACGGACGGCGAACATATGCGATGTTCGGTTCGCCCCCTATTACAGTTTAAAAAAAAAAAGGGTCCCCCTGCCCTGAGCGGGTGGGGGCCCTAAAGTAAAAAAAGTGGGGAGGACCTATTGTCCTCCCCCCTGGCCCCCACCCCTGAGCGGTCAGTGGGGGCCCTAAACACAAATTGGGGGGGACACCTAATGTCCTCCCCCTGGCCCCCACCCCTGAGCGGTGGGTGGGGGCCCTAAATACCAATAGGGGGGGGACCTATTGTCCTCCAGCCGGCCCCCACCCCTGAGCGGCGGGTGGGGGCCCTAAATACCAATAGGGGGACCTATTGTCCTCCCCCCGGCCCCCACCCCTGAGCAGGGGGTGGGGGCCCTAAATACCAATAGGGGGGAACCTATTGTCCTCCCCCCGGCCCCCACCCCTGAGCGGCGGGTGGGGGCCCTAATTACCAATAGGGGGGACCTATTGTCCGGCCCACACCCCTGAGCGGCAGGTGGGGGCCCTAAAAAAATACCCCCCCCCAGGTGACTAGGGGTCCCCAAACCCCTAGTCACCCCCTCCCCCCAAAAAAAAAATTATCCCCCTACCTACCCCCCTCACCCTAAAAATAATGAGGGGGGACATTTAACTAAGAACCTGTAAAAAAAAAAAATAATAACTTACCATTCAATGTTTTCTTTCTTCTAAAATCTTCTTTTTTCAGCACCAAAAAAGGGCAAATAAATATCCATAATAACCGATGCAATAAAAAAAATAAAAATAAAACGAGCGCAAAAAATAATAATCCATCTTCACCCGGCGAGTGAAGAGAGACTGAGCTCTGCAGGGCGGGGGAAGGCTTATAAAGCCTTGCCCCGCCCTGCAATTAGGCTCAGAGCACTCTGATTGGTGGGTATAAGCCATCCAATCAGAATGCTCTGACAGGTACATTAAGAGAATGACAGGTAAGTCTCTACATTTACCTGTCACAGCACTCTGATTGGTTGGTTTGAAATCCACCAATCAGAGTGCTCTGTGTCATTTTACACAGCGTGGGAAAGTTCTGTGGTATTTTCCCACGCTGTGTAATTTGACTCATAACACTCTGATTGGTGGATTAAGTACAGGGGAATATTCACTAAGTACCAAACATTGTTATATAGGGGAATATTCACTAAATGCCAAACATTGTTATATAGGGGAATATTCACTAAATGCCAAACATTGTTATATAGGGGAATATTCACTAAATGCCAAACATTGTTATACAGGGGAATATTCACTAAATGCCAAACATTGTTATACAGGGGAATATTCACTAAATGCCAAACATTGTTATATAGGGGAATATTCACTAAATGCCAAACATTGTTATATAGGTGAATATTCATATGTTTGCCCTCCCTGAGCAAGGTCATTGCTCAGTTCTGAGCATTGCCATGGTAACCGCGGCAACACTCCAAGCTTGCGAGGATAGGACCCAGCAGAGCTGCAGGCTAGAGCTCCCCGGGGTCCTCTCCCCTACGCTTCTTCAGTGCCAGCAGTAAGAGAATAGGAGAGCTTCTGTTCTTTACTATTTCTTGAGGGGGGGCACTTGCCACGTTGCCCCCCCCCCCCCCCCCCCCGATCCGCCACTGGTTGGAGGTTGGCATGTCAGAGAGCTTGTATTCATCCATCTACTGCAAAGGTAGACAACCCTTGCCACTTCACATGTTGTGGACTACATCTTTCCTGATTCTTTATCTACAATATGGCTGTAAATGCATTATGGGGAATTATTTAATCACTGAACCATGAATTGTGGTGAACAGACAATTTGCACACAAAAAAAAACTAAAATTGAAACAGTACACATTAAGATTTATTCCCTAAACACCATGTTTTATTGAATTGAAATCTAGATTGCAAAATACAGGCAAAAATAAATGTGACTATAGACAAAGTCATAAGTTGGAAACAACAGTTGCTACAACAATGATGAAGTGACCCATGTGATGAAAGTGGACAATTATTTTACATTAGCTAAAACCAAGAAAGACCTGAACAACTGTTGTCGGTGATAATATATGCATCATTATTTGAAATGTTTTAACATTATAAATAAGTTTGCCACCCAGAATTCAATGATGATTACATAGAGAAATGATATACAAGATAACATAGTTACTCCACACTTAAAGGGACACTCCATTGACCAAATACAAAATATTTAAAAATTGCAGTTTAGTACATATCATACAAATGAAAACATCCATGCATTTAAGTATGCATTATTTTGTTGGAGTAATGTTTAAAAACAGCTTGCAAAAGCTGCAGTTCTCTTGTCTGCTGCCTTTGCAACCCCTCCCTTTTCTAACCCCACCCAGACTTTGTGGTGGCCCAATTCCAGACCTCCCATTACAGCTCAATGAGAAGTCTTTACAAGGCAGGTGCTCTAAGCAGTTGCTGCAGGACCTGCACCAGTTCCCCCCCATATAATGTGTCCCTTTAATACTGATAGCCGTGCTTATGTAACAATTGTAATGGTATTAGTAAATTTATTTTGAAAATTCCATTTTGTTAAATTCTATATATTATTTAAATCATACCTGGTATATTGGATTTAGATCTTTTTTTCTCTTCTATGATTATTTACTAAACTGTGAATTGTAATGAATTTAAATATTTGTGAAATTTAGGCAAAATTATTTTGGGAAAGACCACCCAACTGAGCTATGTCACAGCTCAGCTATTTACTCAATTTGGCAATTAGGATTTCAATTTGTTTCAGTTTGGTTTTAGTGAATAAAATAGAATGGAATAAACAGAAAAGGTAGAGTGTCTCGTCTCGTTAAAAAAAACTCCCATGAGGCCTGTAATGGATTAAGCAATTCTAATAATTTGGTGAATATTTTTTTCTATTCCTCCTATTTAAATCACCTTAATTGTTTTTTTATTGCTCTTTATTAGGCTTTGATTAATATTAATTGGGATTAGCATCAGGAATTATCACAATCTATTAGAACTGTTTTTAAAATGATTTATCTATGAAAAATGCAACCGAACTTTATGGTCATTTTTGTAGGGAAATCATTTAAAAAAAAATTATTTATTTTTTCTAACAGGTTGTGATCATTTCTAATGCTGATCCACACAAATTAAAACAAGGCCTTAGCTTTTAAATTGGCACTTGATTGTTGGATAGTTATCTTCCTCGATGCAGTCAGAATGGATTCAAACACTTCTAAAGATTCCATAGGGAACCGCATCTCATCCATATTTTGTCTGTAATAGGTTTAGGTAAATGCATTACCATCTGTGTGTAAATACCAAATCCGTGTTATTTCTGATCCAGAAGTCAAACATAATATTCCGCTTTTACAAACAGCTTCACATTTCATTCTTTAAATCAATCTTCTGCATGTATTTCTGTTTTTTTATTTACTTGTTTTGATAAATTCTATAAGACTTTTTGACACAATTATACTCTTTAATGTAAGCCAGAGCCTGTCACTGAGCAGATTTCTCTCGATAACTGATCACACTGACAATGTGATCAGACACCTGTCAGGTTACTGCAATAGCCTCTTATAGTGTCTTTTAACCGTGTGAGTCTTCCTTTGAAATCCAAAGTACACAGGAATGTTAGCAGTGATATCCTAGGGTGTGGCTGTACAAGTTCGACCATCTATTATCATTGGGATATTATCAACATTTTAAGCATGTATTACATCCAGTCTGTCAGTTTGGGACACCTTAATCTGGCAGAGGGGAACTGCAGATCACAAATAATACTTGATACTCCCTGGTATTTAATCCAGCTTTACACAAACTAAAAGACATCACATGCCAGCCTATATGGGTATTTCTGGACAACATGGAGTGTCCTGAGGTTAATAAGGGGTTAAACCAAAAGACAATTTAACATGTGATTTAGAAAAAAATGTAAAAAAACGAAGAACTACAAAAAAGTAATCAGTTTGAATTTACCCAGCCACATTCAGTGTAAGACTACGGTTAGTTTTCTATATATTGTCTCAGTGCACAGCTGCACATTATGTGGCATTCTAATCTATTTCTTTGTTTACATAATGCTATATCATTTCAATGATAAAATCAGGCCCGCTCCAAAACAGATCATATTTCATTAATTGAAGAGAAAGGCATTACACTGGACTGGTTTCACATGACATTAGCAATCTAACATCCGCAATATGTCACCCAATGGAGCCTTAGGAGGTGAGCAGATTACTTCAAAGAGAGGCAGTATGATGTGAGCGTGTAAATGATATGTTAGGCTTATAGGGCTTTATGAAAAAACAAAGGACAATAATCTAGATGAGCTGTGTGAGGAGATGAATACATTCAGGGGGGAATATTAAGGCAGGCTAGAAAAATAGATTGCAAAGAGCAGCTATGTCGACTGATGCAGTAGGAGAGTGGAGTAGCATTGTGATTGCCACTGTTTCCTAAGCCTTTATTACTCTGTTCCAAAATGGCAGCCTTTTAATTTTGGCATTCTGTTTTGTTTTAGAAACAGGGGAGGCGGCAACACAAGACCAGGAGGGGGAAGAGACGTCATCGGAAACCATCCTCCCAGGAGGTACTCAAAGAGAGAGAGAGAGGAAAACCTGGAAACCCTAGTAGTGAATATCTCCAAGAAGATTCTCACCATAAGTGAGGTTAGTGTACTTAATAAGGGCCTGGGATTTGTCCCATCATTCGATGGTGACAAACTTGACTTGGGCGTTGAACTCTATGAATTTTTCAGGACTTTATTATGTTTAAAGGTTTTCTTTTCAGGTGATAACACACATGGAGATACCCAGAATGATGAGAATTCAATGGTTTCAGTACCTGTTGATCTATCAAACAGGTTACAAATCCTACTGTGGAAACTTTCATTAAATTATGCCAATTGGCTCTTTCAAAAATGAATTGGTCCTGCAAAGGACATTCAAATCTGACCAAGGATGAATGGAGTACATTGAACACTCTAAAAGGGGATAACTCCATCATGGTCCGTGCTGCTGACAAGGGTGCTGCCATCGTTGTCATGGATACTGACAAATACAGAGATGAAGCACTGGCCCAGCTCTCTAATCAGACCCATTACAGAAAACTATTGGATAACCAGACAGAAAATATCCAGGGTAAAATTTATATCATCACACTACGTGCTTTGGAACAGGGCTTGATCAACAGGAATATTTTAGATTTTTTTAATGTTTCTACACCTCGTGTTCCTTTCTTGTACATGCTTCCTAAGATTCATAAGAATCTTTTGAACCCCCTGGGAGGCTGATAGTATCTGGGTGTGGGTTGGTGTTACAACCATTGGCACAATATGTTGATGCTTTTTAACAGATGTTGGTGGTACAGATGTAATCTTATATACATGATACTACAGATTTTTGGGGTAAATTGAATAGATCACAATTCCCTTATTCCAATGATTTGTTATGTACAATGGATGTATGCAGCTTGCATACATCCATCTCCCACAGGGTGGCATTGAGGCTGCTGCATCTTCACTTGCTACACAGGGGATTTATCCTAACTTGTCCTATCATTGCTTGAATTAGTGTTGACATGCAATTTCTACACATTTGGTAATTATTTCTTTATACAAACACAGGGCATGGCAATGGGGGCCAATATGGCTCCCTCCTATGCTAATCTTTACATGGCCAAGTTTGAGGAAGATTTTGTTTATTCACATCCTATGTTCAAACATGTCACTATTTGGCTTTGTTATATTGACGATGTGTTCTTCCTCTGGAATGGCATGGAGGCCAATCTGCTTCAATTCAAATCGGATCTAGATAATTGTATCCCGAGTATCAAATTCACCTTGGAATACGATAAGTCGAGCATACATGGAAGATGGATTTTCCTTCATTTTATTTAGGAAACCAACTGATAAGGTTGCATTTTTACAGGCCAACTCTTTCCATCCGGTCAATATAATTCGAAGCCTACTCTTTAGTCAGTTGCTATGTATCTGTAGGATTGTATCCCAAGAGGAGAACTTCGACACTCAGGCACGCAGGATGATAGATGATTTTCGATCCAGAGGGTATAATGAAACTTCCTTACACCAAGCATTTGAAAAAGCCAAGAAAATCGAGAAGACTACCATACTGCAACCACGCGGTAAGAAATAAGCAACTAACCGAATCCCTTGTATCACCACATAGTCAACCAAATCTGGTCTTGTTAAACATTTTTACAGAGTGATCTTTTATGTGACAGATCAATTATGGCATATAAAATATTGAAGAATATGAAAGCATTGAAATCTTCTTCTACATCTACCACTCTTCCTAGAGCACCCTCTTGGCTGACACCGATCAGTGGAATGCATCGATGTGGCCATTGTGCCAATTGTAATAATGCAATATCTGGTCCAGAATTTTCACATCCCAGAACAGGCAAAAAGTTCCCTATTCATGATATCTTGAATTGCCAGTCGGATCGTGTAATTTACTTGCTTAAATGCCCATGTGGTCTTGGATATGTGGGCCAAACATCCAGATCAGTAACCATACGTATTGGTGAACACAAAAGCACCATACGTATGAAGAAACAACACATATACTTGGCTAGAAACTTTATTGATTCCGGGCATTCTGTGGCCAGACTTAGATTTCATGCGATACAACGTATCAAAAAACTATATTCTAGGTGCTCTCTTTCAGATTCACTCAAACGGGCTGATCTCTGCTGGATCTACCGTTTGGACACATTGTTTCCTCGCAGATTGAATGAGGAATGTGATTTCAATCCCTTCAGGTAAATGGTTGCCTCTGCATTTATTCTGGACTAACACCATCTTTTGTATGACTAATATTTTCTATGATTGATTATATTTATCTCCTGTTTTGGATACAGGTTTCATATTGATTATATATATGGTCCTATCTGTACTGAGATTTGCTATTCGATATTGTGTAATACCTGTGATTTTTTTTTTTTTTACCTGTATAATAAAGTGCATTTTATTTTAGTTGGTTGAGCTCCTCATTCATTATTTTAGTTTACTGATTTATTAGCCTTTGGAAATAAGGCTTTAGAGTGAGCACCCTTATTCTTGTATTTTTTGGTTTTGCATGGGCTTTTCATATATGGCTGATAGTCGGGTGTGCCTACAATTTTCTTGTTAAAATATACTTGTTTTAGAAATGTAACATTTATGGCAAAACTACAGTGTCCTTTCATGATAAAAAAAAGGAAAATGGACATTAACAAATATATATTAATCTAGGCATGTTTTAAACAGGCAATTGTTAAAACTAAACCTATATGCCTGAGGCCTAATCTAATTGTATATAAGAAAGGAATATGCTAACAATGTTACTGTTGATATTTAAAATACTCAAAGAGGTTACATTACAATGTATATGCTTCACTGATTGCATGTAGAGCTAGATGTATATTAGTGATTCTTGGATTGATGTTCGTGTTTTTAAATGATTATGATCACTTTGACAAAGTAGCACATGTAATAGTAATGGCAGCCTGTCTAATGGGTATTGTTTTTTTCAAGGCTTTTTAACACGGGTTGAGTCACTGCCACAAGGATGAAGATAGGGAAGTAATAAAAAATTGGCACACATAGAATGGATTGTGAGTTGGTAAAAAAAAAAAAAAAAAGTCGTCTTGGCTTTGGTCCTTTTTTTTCATTATGTAAAAACCGATTGCTTACATATATATAGAGCATTTCCCAAATTCCTCAGCTCTACACATTGTGCAATCTAGAGAAGCCTGTTCATCGCAACCTGTTCTAAGACAAGAAAACTGGGAAGTGAAATCGGAATGTCACATGGTTCATTTCCTGCACCTTCAAACAACAAGCCTTTGTCACGCCTGCTTTCCAATCTCATGTCACGTTTCTGGTATTCTTGGCACGTCCATTTTTTTAATTTTCTGCTTCCAGTGTTCTTAAAGTGTGTACATTTAATTCTAGGTTGGAAAGAACTTTCTCATATAAGCAACAGATGCTGATCATCCGAATCATGAACTTTTCTAGAAAAAGACAGATGTTTGGAATGATCGTCTACATGTACATAAAACATGTGTGAGTGTGACTGTATTCTATTTGTTTGTCTAATAGGTTGATTTTATTGGACATAGTGGTAGCATACATGGATGTAATATTCATCTCATACAGATAGTTTCACACAGCTTTAACCCCTTAAGGACCAAACTTCTGGAATAAAAGGGAATCATGACATGTCACACATGTCATGTGTCCTTAAGACTCTGTGGGCACTGTGACAGCTTTATCTTATTGATCTTATCTGGAATCTTGTCATTTAGTTTTAAAATGTTGCTAGTGTTTTTATGTTTTAGTGCCACATGAGAGTCCCCAGCAACCCATCCCCTTTGTGCTGCTTGGGTTAACGAGGAAGTTTTAGGTTGAACAGCAATGGGCAGCTGTGATTGGCTGAGAATGTCAGCTGACTGCTTGTAGCCTATCAGTGTAGCTATTTTCAGTATGAAAGGGTATGACTACAAGGAAGTGTGTAATCTCTGCATTAGCCACACATTCAGTAAGGTGCCGTGCTGTGGGTGAACAGGGACTTTTATTAGTGTTAAACTGCTTGAAAATACTAGCAGGTGGGGACTACAGGCACTGTAACCAATTCACAGAAATTAAAGGGTTATAGTGACTACAGTGTGCCTTTAACAACAGTTTTTGAGTTGTGTGTAAAAAATTGACTTACTTCATGTATTGTGCATGTTTTGTGGTTATTTTAGCAGTGATCGATACAATGCATGTTTATTTTGATACGTTATTTTTTTTTGTGCTATCTCATATATGAAAGTTTGCCAGTCTTCACCACCAAGGTTTCTCTCTAATAATGACCAAAGAGAAATGTAATTTGTAGGAGAGTTTCATAGAGTTATTCTTTCAATGGTGAATTCAAAGTGCATTGTAATGCCAAGTGAGCTGCGTTTTTAATTCAGCTATGCTGGCATGAAATTTAAAAATTTAAATTAATTTAGAATTTACAACAAATCACCCTTAAAGTGAATAATTCCTTCAGCATGCAATCAGGAAGGACATCAGTATTAATACAAATGTATTGCTTTTGCTGTGTGGCTATGAGCTTACTTCATTCTGTATCTGCTGTTCAGGCAGCAGGAGATACTTTTACATTCATTATGATTCTAACAAGTCTATTAGTGGTTAAAAGTTTCATTCACCTTTTGATGATGATGACAATGATTTATATAGCGCCAACAAATTCCGCAGCACTTTACAATGGATGGAAGAACAAACATGTAGCTGTAACCAGACGAGTTGGACACACAGGAACAGATGGGTTGAGGGCCCTGCTCAATGAGCTTACATGCTAGAGGGAGTGGGGTAAAGTGGCACAAAAGGTAAGGATAGTATTAGACTAATGACAGAGAGGAATCAGTCGGGAGCTATTAACAGTTTAATTGATATGCTTTTATGAAGAAGTGTTTTTTTAATGATTTTTTTTGAAGGAGTGGAGATTGGGTGAGCATCTAATGGATGAGGGAAGTGAGTTTGACTGGAACAGTGCAGCCCTTGAGAAGTCTTGAAGGCGAGCATCAGAGGTGGGAGTACGGACAGAAGATAGACGCAAGTCTTTAGCAGAGCGTAAGGTCTTAGACAGGACATACTTGTGTATTAGGGAGGATAATAGGTGGGAGCAGTAATATGTAGAGATTTGAAAGCAAGAACCAGAAATTTAAATTGAGTCCTATATCTTACAGGAAGCCAATGTAGGGACTGACAGGAGGGTGAGGCATGGGAGGTGCATGTGCCTCGCCGCCACATTCATTATGGACTGTAGTGGCGCAAGTTGGGAGCACGTAAGACCACTGAGAAGTGGATTACAGTAGTTAAGGCAAGAAAGGACCAGCACCTTAATCCATCTGGTGTTAAGCAGAATCGGATGTGCGCAATGTTTTTGAGATGGAAGCGACAGGATTTGGCGATAGACTGAACATGAGGCATGAAGGAGAGGTCGGAGTCAAAGAGAACACCTAGGTAGCGAGCCTGCATGGTGGAGATGATGGTAGCACCGTTTACTTGGAGGGAGAAAGACACAGGAGCAGCAACTCCAGAGAGAGGAAAGACCAGAATTTCAGTTTTGCTCAAGTTGAGTTTAAGGAAGAGGGCAGCCATCCAGTTAGAAATAGCAAAGAGGCAAAAGGTACGGGGAGAGATCAGGAGAGGACAGATAGATTTGCGTGTCATCTGCATAAAAATATTATTGGAAGCCAAAGGAGCTAATGAGTTTACCAAGGGAGGCAGTATAGATGGAGAACAGTAGGGGACCAAGGACTGAACCTCGGGGGACACGAACAGAGAGGAGTTGGGAGAAGAAGCAGAGCCAGAGAAAGAAACACTGAAAGAGCGCTGGGAGAGGTAGGAGGAGCACCAGGAGAAGCAAGTCTAGGAAGTCTGTCAGTCTCGCACACACAACTCTTTCAAGGATCTTGGATGCAAAAGGCAGTAGCGAGATAGGACGACAGTTGGATGGGGAGTTAGGGTCAAGGTTGGCTTCTTTAGAATTGGGGTTATAGTTGCATGTTTGAAGGGCGATGGAAATATGCCAGAGGAGAGAGAGAGAGATTGAGAATTTTAGTGAGAGGAAGAGAAAGAGAAGAAGACAGAGTACAGATGAAATGCGAGGGAATTGGATCTAGGGAGCAGGTGGTGGGGCGGGAGGACTGGAGCAGAGTAGAAACCTCTTTCGCTGTGGCGGGTGAGAATGAACATAGAACAGCAGAGGTTAGGGGAAGTATTGTAAGGGGAAGAAGAAAGATGAGAGATCTCTTCCATGATTGTAGAGATCTTGTCAGTGAAGTGAGTTTCAAAGTCTGAGGCGGTCAAGTTAGTAGGTGGAGGAGGAACAATAGGACGAAGAAGAGAGTTAAATGTGTGAAATTGTCGTTTGGGTCAGCAGGAAAGTGTGGCTATGAGGGTATTGAAGTAATTTACTTTTGCAGAGGAAAGAGCCAAGCTGTATGAGCGCAGCATACATTTATAATGGAGAAAGTCAGACGCACAGTGAGACTTTCTCCAACAGCTCTCAGCAGTTCTGGAGCATTTTTGGAGGTATTGAGTCATTTGGTGTGCCAAGGTTGTTGTTGGGGGAGCTTGCTGCGTTTAAATGTATGCTATGATGTCTAATTGAGAGGAGAGGGTGGAATTGTAAAAGGAGGTTGCAGAGATTGGACAGGTGAGGTTTGAGGTAAAAGAAGAGTCTGGAGATTAGTGGAGAAATGCTCTAGGTCAATACATTGGAGGTTTCTGTGAGATTGATGTTCAGACGGTGGTGTCAATTGGGTCTTAGGTAAGCCGATGTCAAAAGTCAGCAGATAGTGGTAAGATAGAGGAAAAGGAGTATTGAAGAGATTAGAGGCGGTACAGAGATTGGTAAAGGCAAGATCACAAGTGCTTCCCGCTGTATGGGTTGCTAAATTGGACCATTGCGTAAGACCAGTCCACCTTTATTTCAATTTTGTTTATTTTGACTTAACATTTGAAATTCTTTGGACAATTTCTGACCATTCACAATTTATTGAATACCTAAGTGTAAAAAAAAAAATGTTAGCCTTGTGACTTATAGTGCACTTAATATAACAATAGCCTCTTTCTACTTTATACACAACCATTGTCAGAAATTCTTTTACAGCTGTTTTCATTAATGTGAACATTTCATAGATTGAACTTGGCAAAAAATACATGAGAGCAAAGCTCTTAAATCATAACACAATGAGCCCTTGTAGAAAATGACAAACTAAGATGTCAGCTTCATAAACATGCTTAGTACAGCGGAATAAATGTGATAATCACACAAACAAAAATAAGCAAAGTGGTTTATTCACTAAAGGGCAAATTGTAGGAAAATGTGAACTGAATTGCAAAACTCTGTCTAAAATAGCCAAACTGTGATTATAGTGGATCGATATAGAACAGTTCTCAATTTGTTTTTTCATTTATTCCAAACCAGCTTTTTTTAGCCTCGAATTTAGAATTCAGTTTTTAGTTCGCTATGTTTAGTATTTACAAATACAAAAAAAAGTTGCAATATATAGTGGCGCTCAGGTTATGCAGCTAGTGATCCACCAGGTATAGACACAACAAACACAAGGTAAAGTGACCAGCGCAAAGTGGTAAAATATGTGTGTATAAAATCTATTAAATCCACACTAGCGATATATCTTAGTTTAGTGGTGGAGAATAATAAATAAATTGATGTACCCCAGTGGAATTTTTGCAATTATGTTTATATATATATATATATTAATTTTCTTTAAAAAGAGAAAAATTCATAGGGCAACAGGGTGGTTCATATAATTCACATCCAATTTAAATCCTAGACACATAGAATGTGACCGCAGATAACAACCATTCGGCACATCTAGTCTGCCCACTTTTTTAAAATACTTGCATTAGTCCCTGGCCTTATCTTATAGTTAGGATAGCCTTACGCCTATCCCACACATGCTTAACCCCTTAAGGACCAAACTTCTGGAATAAAAGGGAATCATGACATGTCACACATGTCATGTGTCCTTAAGGGGTTAAACTCCCTCACTGTGTTAACCTCTACTACTTCAGCTGCAAGGCTATTGCATGCATCCACTACCCTTTCAGTAAAGTAATACTTCCTGATATTATTTTTAAACCTTTGTCCCTCTAATTTAAGACTATGTCCTCTTGTTGTGGTAGCTTTTCTTCTTTTAAATATGGTCTCCTCCTTTACTGAGTTGATTCCCTTTATGTATTCAAATGTTTGTATCATATCCCCCCTGTCTCCTTAAGCTATACATGTTACGTTCCTTCAACCTTTCCTTGTAAGTTTTATCCTGCAATCCATGAACCAGTTTAGTAGCCCTTCTCTGAACTCTCTCTAAAGTATCAATATCCTTCTGGAGATACAATACTCCAAGTGAGGTCTCACCAGTGTTCTGTACAATGGCATGAGCACTTCCCTCTTTCTACTGCTAATACCTCTCCCTATACAGCCAAGCATTCTGCTAGCATTTCCTGCTGCTCTATTATATTGTCTTCCTACCTTTAAGTCATCAGAAATAATCACACATAAATACCTTTTCTCAGATGTTGAGTGTAGGACTCTATCAAATATTCTGTACTCTGTTCTTGGGTTTTTAAGATGCATTATCTTGCACTTATCCACATTAAATGTCAGTTGCCACAATGTTGACCATTTTTCTAGTTTAGCTAAATCATTTGCCATTTGGCTTATCCCTCCTGGAACATCAACCCTGTTACATATCTTAGTATAATCAGCAAAAAGACATACCTTACCATCAAGACCTTCTGCAATATCAATAATAAAAATATTAAAGTGAATGGATCCAAGTAGAGATCCCTGAGATACCCCACTGTTGACAAGCTCATGCTTCAAATATACTCCATTGACTACAACCCTCTGTTGCCTGTCACTCAGTCACTGCCTTCCCATTCAACAATATTGGAATCCAAACTTAAATATTGCAGTTTATTGATAAACCTTCTATGTGCAACAGTGTCGAAAGCCTTACTGAAATCTAAGTAAGCAATGCCTATTGCACCACCCTGATTGTCAGGATCGGGACAGGGATCCAACACGCAGAGTACAAACAGTAGCCAGGTACGTATACCGGACCTTAGAATGGCCGGACTAACGTAAGTAGTACCGTATAGAATGGTCAAAGACAAGCCGAGGTCGAGGGTAACAGAAGACAGGTAAGCGAGAGACAAGCCGAATCAAGGGTAACAGAGATAAGCAGAGTAAGGTAAACAAGCCGGGTCAAAACCAAAAGGGATAAAGAATACACAAGCACTGAGTGACTAGAACAAGCTAGAACCACGACAGGGCAATGAGCTAATGAAAGAAGCTCTGTTAAATACCCTGTTCAGAGCAGTAACCACGCCTCCGAGGCGTCCTGATTGGTCCTGCAGCAATTGAGTGACAGGTCGTTCCGGAGGAGTGTCCTGATGACAACTTCCTGCCTAGATGCTGTAAAAGGCAGTCACTCCCTCGCGGCCGGCCTTGCATGACCGGATAGACCGTGGGGAAGGGAGCCATCAGGCCGTCTGGATGGAGGAACAGCTAAGTCTCTGCCTCTTTCGGAGGTAGAGACCACAGGTACCCTGACAGTACCCCCCCCTCTCAGATACGCCCACCGGGCGGAATACACCAGGGCGAGAAGGGAATCGAGAGTGAAACGCCCTGCGGAGACGGGGAGCATGCACCTTCTCCTGAGGTACCCAACTTCTCTCCTCAGGACCATAACCCTTCCAATCGACCAGATATTGCAGTTTCCCCCGGGAGATTCGAGAATCAACAATGGAATTGACCTCATACTCCTCCTGACCCTCCACCTGAACTGAGCGGGGAGGGGCGATCGTGGAGGAGAACCTGTTACATATTAATGGTTTTAGCAGGGAAACATGAAATGAATTAGGAATGCGTAAGGCATTAGGCAACGCTAAACGATACGCAACTGGGTTAATTTGAGACAGTACCCTGTAAGGTCCAATATATCGCGGAGCAAACTTCATGGACGGGACTTTTAACCGAATGTTTCTAGTACTTAACCATACTCTATCGCCTGGAACAAACACCGGTGCTGCCCTTCTACGTTTGTCAGCGTGTTTTTTAACCAGCGTAGAATTGTGCAGAAGGATTTGTCGAGTTTGATCCCACAACTTTCTTAAATTGGCAACATGAACATCCACCGACGGTATCCCTTGAGAAGAAGACTCCGAAGGAAGGATGGAAGGATGAAAGCCATAATTCAAGAAAAAAGGGCTAGAATGCGTAGAATCACAAATGAGATTGTTATGTGCAAACTCCGCCCAAGGAATCAAACCGACCCAATCGTCCTGGTGTTCTGAAACGAAACAACGTAAATATTGTTCAACTTTTTGGTTAGTGCGTTCAGCAGCTCCATTGGACTGAGGATGATAGGCAGAGGAGAAATTCAATTTGATGCCTAGTTGGGAGCAGAATGATCTCCAAAAACGGGAAACAAATTGGGAGCCTCTGTCAGAGACAATCTGGGAAGGTATCCCATGCAAACGGAAAATCTCCCTGGCGAATATCTCCGCTAATTCGGGCGAAGATGGGAGTTTAGGTAAGGGAATGAAGTGAGCCATTTTAGTAAATCTGTCTACCACAGTGAGGATGACAGTCTGCTTTTTAGAGATAGGCAAATCAACAATGAAGTCCATTGCCAGGCAGGACCAAGGCTTTTCAGGAACCTCTAAAGGGTGCAGAAATCCGCATGGAAGCGAATGGGGTAGCTTGGTCTTGGTACAAACTTCACATGCCCCGATGAATTCTTTAATATCCTTGCGTAAGTCAGGCCACCAAAAATCTTTAGAGACCAGCGCATAAGTCTTGCGGATGCCAGGATGCCCAGCCACCTTGCTGTTATGGAGACAGCGTAGCACCTCCAGTTGGAGAGCGGCAGGAACGAAGTGTCGATCCCCAGGGGTCTGTTTGGGTGCCAAATGCTGAAACTTCATGATCTCAGAAAGCAATGGAGAGTGAATCCTGAGATTCGTGTTCGCGATGATATTCCCCTTAGGAACTATGGAGGACAGAAGTGGTTCAGTTATAGTGGATGGTTCATATTGACGAGACAATGCATCGGCTTTAGAGTTCTTAGAACCAGGTCTATACGTAAGTACATAATTAAAGTGAGTGAGGAACAAGGCCCAGCGAGCCTGCCTGGCGGACAAGCGCTTCGCCTCCCCAATATAAGACAAGTTCTTATGATCCGTTAGAATAGTAACAGGGTGTAGTGTCCCTTCCAGTAAATGTCTCCACTCCTTTAAAGCCTTAATGACCGCTAACAGTTCCCTCTCCCCGATGTCATATCTGCTCTCAGGCCCAGAAAATTTTTTAGAGAAGAAACCACAAGGGTGTAACGGTTTATCCACCCCTAACCTTTGAGACAGAACAGCCCCAACTCCTGTCTCAGAAGCATCGACCTCGAGCAAGAAAGGCAGAGTCGTATCAGGATGAACTAGAATGGGAGCTGAGGCAAAAAGTTCCTTGAGAGTCTTAAAAGCACCAAGAGCTTCCTCAGACCAGAACTTAGTATCAGCCCCTTGTTTGGTCATATTGGTAATAGGCGCAATGATAGAGGAGTAACCCTTAATGAAGCGCCTATAGTAGTTGGAAAAACCGATAAACCTTTGGATAGCCTTGAGTCCTTTGGGCAAAGGCCAGTCTAAAATAGATTGGAGTTTACCAGGATCCATTTTAAAACCTTCCCCAGAAATCACGTACCCAAGAAAGTCTACCTGAGACTGATCAAAACTGCACTTCTCCAATTTGCAGTATAGACCATGTTGCAGAAGTTTGTGTAACACCTTTCTGACCTGTCTATGGTGAGTCTCAATCTCCTTAGAGTGTATTAGTATGTCGTCCAGGTAAACAATAACACAATCATGCTGAAACTCCCTAAGTACCTCATTAATCAAATCTTGAAATACTGCAGGAGCATTGCATAGTCCAAATGGCATAACAGTGTATTTGTAATGGCCATACCGGGTATTGAATGCCGTCATCCACTCGTGACCTTGCTGGATTCTCACCAAATTGTAAGCCCCTCTGAGATCTAACTTGGTGAAGATTTTGGAGCCCTTAAGACGATCAAATAACTCGGTAATCAGTGGGATAGGATAGGCATTCTTCTTGTCAAACACTGCCCTTAAGTCTAGGTAAAGGTCTGGTATTTGTCTCTCTGTGGACTGAGTAGGATTCTCCTGTATGTTAATATTAGCTAATGGAGAAACCTTGCACAAACACCGATCCTGGCAGCCCTGGCCCCACGAGAGTATCTCCCCTAACTCCCAATCGATAATAGGGTTATGTTCTTTCAACCATGGGTACCCCAGAACTATGGGAACGGAAGGAGACGAAATGAGCAGAAGAGATAAATTCTCCACGTGTAGGATACCAACATTTAACTCAATGGGTATGGTCTCACGAAAGATAACAGGGTCTAGTAGTGGTCTACCATCTATGGCCTCAACGGCCAAGGGTGTCTCCCTTAGCTGGGATGGGAAATTGTTTTTACTAGCAAAGGCTTGGTTGATAAAATTCTCAGCAGCACCGGAATCTATCAAAGCCATAGCCCTTACTACTTCCCTCCCGCAAGTTAAGGAAACTGGTAGCAGATGCCTGTGATCTTTATAATTAGGAGTAGAGGACAAAATAGAAACACCCAAGGCCTGTCCTCTAGAGAGACTTAGGTGCGAGCGTTTCCCGGGCGGTTAGAACAGTTCGAGAGTAAATGACCCTTAGCTCCACAATACATACACAAACCCTCTCTTCTCCTGTACTGTCTTTCCTCCTCAGAGAGGCGGGTATACCCTATCTGCATAGGTTCAGGAAGCAAAGATACCGTGGAGTCAGGACTTGGAAAAGCGGGGGCTAACCTAAAAGAAGGTCTCCGGTTCCTCTCTCGAGTGTTCTGTCTCTCTCTTAAACGTTCATCTATACGAGAGATGAACGAAATTAAATCCTCTAAATTCTCAGGGAGTTCTCTGGTAGCAACCTCATCAAGGATTACTTCAGATAAGCCATTCAAAAATACATCCATATACGCCTGCTCATTCCACTTGACTTCTGACGCCAGAGACCTGAACTCTAGTGCATAATCCACCAGTGTTTGGTTCTCCTGTTTCAGACGCAACAGTAATCTGGCTGCATTAACCTTTCTACCTGGAGGGTCAAATGTTCTTCTAAAAGCAGTTACAAAGGCGTTATAGTTATAAACTAATGGGTTATCGTTCTCCCATAATGGGTTGGCCCATCTCAGAGCTTTCTCAATAAGTAGGGTGATAATAAATCCTACCTTTGCCCTATCTGTAGGATAAGAGCGAGGTTGCAATTCAAAGTGGATACTAATTTGGTTTAAGAAACCACGACACTTCTCAGGAGCCCCACCATAGCGTACTGGGGGGGTAATGCGAGAAGAAGCACCCACTGTGGCTACCTCTAGACCTGAACCGACAGGAGAAACAGGGGTATTACGTATCTCCTCTGGTGGGTTATTGGCACGAGATAATAGAGCCTGTAGCGCAAGCGCCATCTGATCCATTCTGTGATCCATGGCTTCAAACCTAGGATCAGGAGAAGCCAGCTGACTGTTTGTACTTGCAGGATCCATTGGCCCTGTCGTAATGTCAGGATCGGGACAGGGATCCAACACGCAGAGTACAAACAGTAGCCAGATACGTATACCGGACCTTAGAATGGCCGGACTAACGTAAGTAGTACCGTATAGAATGGTCAAAGACAAGCCGAGGTCGAGGGTAACAGAAGACAGGTAAGCGAGAGACAAGCCGAATCAAGGGTAACAGAGATAAGCAGAGTAAGGTAAACAAGCCGGGTCAAAACCAAAAGGGATAAAGAATACACAAGCACTGAGTGACTAGAACAAGCTAGAACCACGACAGGGCAATGAGCTAATGAAAGAAGCTCTGTTAAATACCCTGTTCAGAGCAGTAACCACGCCTCCGAGGCGTCCTGATTGGTCCTGCAGCAATTGAGTGACAGGTCGTTCCGGAGGAGTGTCCTGATGACAACTTCCTGCCTAGATGCTGTAAAAGGCAGTCACTCCCTCGCGGCCGGCCTTGCATGACCGGATAGATCGTGGGGAAGGGAGCATTCAGGCCGTCTGGATGGAGGAACAGCTAAGTCTCTGCCTCTTTCGGAGGTAGAGACCACAGGTACCCTGACACTGATCTATTATTTTAGTTACCCAATCAAAAAAATCAATAAGATTAGTTTGGCATGTTTTTAGATGTTCAACAATCCTATCGTTTAACATGGTTTCCATTACTTTCCCCACTACTGAAGTAAGGCTTACTGGCCTATAGTGGTGTATTGCTTTTAAGGACATTTTACCTGTATTTGTTTAGGATTTATTTTTACAAAGTTATTTTAGAATAAAGAAAGTTTATATTGGATCTTGCCTTTTGGAGTTATTTGAAGAAGTATTTCCAAGTGCAGACCCACCATAATCGATACAGGACATCCAAAGCTGAAATATTTCATCTCCATACAAGCCCTAAGTCTGAGTCAGCTTGTTAAAGTGACTCAGCAATATGTGAGTTTAACCAGTTAAACGTTATACTTGAAAACTTTTTCTTAACAATATTACCCTATGTTTTTGTGTTTTATGTTTTTAGATATTCCCATTGAACCAAGTCTGGTAAAATATTGTATTTGCAAGAATTGAGTGCTCTCACCACAATTTTTCTTTTCACTATATTGAGTTTTTGTGTGTTGGAGTGGTTCACACCAGGTGATAGTAGCACTAAATTATACCCTGTTTCCCAAATAATTTTTATCTGTATCTTACTGGCCTATAGTTCCCCGGCTCCTCCCTACTACCTTTCTTGTGAATGGGCACAACATTCGCTAACTTCCAATCTTCTGGGACTACTCCTGTTAACAATGATTGGTTAAATAAATCTGTTAATGGTTTTGCTAGTACACAACTAAGCTCTTTTAATAACTTTGGGTGTATTCCATCAGGTCCTATTGACTTATTAGTCTTTACTTTTGATAGTTGAAATAGAACCTCTTCCTCTGTAAACTCACATGTAACAAATGACTAATTTGTCCCTTTTCCTAACTGAGGCTCCTTTCCTTAATTTTCATCTGTAAATACTGAACAAAAATATTAATTGAGGCAGTCAGCTAGACCTTTATCCTCTTCTACATACCGTATATACTCGAGTATAAGTCGACCCGAATATAAGTCGAGACCCCTAATTTTACCCCAAAAAACTAGGAAAACTTATTGACTCGAGTATAAGACTAGGGTGGGAAATGCAGCAGCTACTGGTAAATTTCTAAATAAAATGATATCCCCCCAAAATTATATTAATTGAATATTTATTTACAGTGTGTGTGTGTATATAATGAATGCAGTGTGTGTGTATGAATGCAGTGTGTGTATGAATGCAGTGTGTGTGTATGAATGCAGTGTGTGTGTGTGTGTGTATGAGTGCAGTGTGTATGAATGGAGTGCAGTGTGTATGAATGAATGCAGTGTGTGTATGTGATGCAGAGCCTTGGTGGGGGGTGGGCATTTGTATTATTATTTTAATAATTATTATTTTTGTTATATTAGTAATATTTTTTATTATTATTTTTTTTAAATATTATTATTTTATTTTATTATTTAAATTTTTATTTATTTTTATTCGTCCCCCCTCCCTGCTTGATACATGGCCAGGGAGGGGGGCTCTCATTCCCTGGTGGTCCAGTGGATGGGCTGTGCAGGAGGGGGGCTGGCAGGAAGCGTTTACTTACCTTTCCTGCAGCTCCTGTCAGCTCCCTTCTCCTCCGCGCCGGTCCGGTCAGCTCCCCTGTAAAGTCCCACTGTAAGTCTTGCGGCCGCGCGGAGCGTTGCCACGGGTCTGACCCCGCGGCTCTCACGAGACTTACACTGGAGGAGAAGGGAGCCGACCGGACCGGCGTGGAGGAGGAGGAAGCTGACAGGAGCTGCAGGAAAGGTAAGTAAACGCTTCCTGCCAGCCACCAACAGCCCCTTGTCTGTATTATGGCAATGTAAGTTGCCATAATACAGACATTGACTCGAGTATAAGTCGAGTTGGGGGTTTTCAGCACAAAAAATGTGCCGAAAAACTCGACTTATACTCGAGTATATACGTTACCTTCCTTCTTTTGTTTTTAATCTAACTAATCCTTGTTTTACTTTCCTTTTCTCATTTATGTATCTAGAAAATGTTTTGTCCCCTTTTTTTTACTGACTGTAGTATTTTCTCTTCTGTGTGTGATTTGGAAGCTCTTATAACTTGCTTAGCCTCTTTCTGCCTAATCGTATAGTTCATTCTGTCTTCCTCACTCTGTTTTTTTTATATTAACTAAATGCTAAACTTTAGTTTTTTTACTATTTTGGCCACATCTGCGGAGTACCACAGTGGTTTCTTGAATGTTGTGTTTTTACTGACAAGCCTAATGCAATTTTCTGTTGCCTTCAGCAGTGCAACTTTTAAATAATCCCATTTATCTTGGACTCCATTTAAATAGCTCCAGCCTGATAATGTCTCCTTTACACATATTCTAATTTTAGAAAAGTCTGCTTTTCTAAAGTGTAAAACTTTTGTTTTTGTGTGTTGTGAATCAGTCACTGTTCTTATATTAAACCACACTGACTGATGATCACTGGATCCTAAACTTTCACCTACAGTAATATCTGATACCAAATCTTCATTTGTTAACACTAAATTTAGTATGGCCTCCTTACGAGTTGGCTCCTCAATGACTTGTTTTAGAGACAATCCCAGTAGGGAGTTTAGAATATGTATGCTTCTGGCTTTTGGTTTTCCAATTCACATTTCCTCAACTAGTAGATTATCTAACTTTTCTATTTGTCCTGGGGTCTATAAATCACATCTACACGAGTTACTGTGTCATTACCAAATTCTAACATAACCCAAACAGACTCTATGTTTGCCTCTCTAACTTTATTAGGCTATATTTTATGCTATACTTCACATACAGGGCCACCCCTCCCCCTTTCTAATTTATATCCTCATGAATTTACACTCACATTTTATTGAGGCTGTTGGAATAACTGGCTCAAGTATATCATCTTAGGAGTGTTATAGATGTTTTTTAATTGGATTTCAATTGGGATGATCTTGATCCTCAGAAGGAAAATGTATAAGGAAAAGCAACTCCAGTTATATTATATTATAAAATCAATAACATTTATTCAAAATATAATAAACATCCTTACATGGAAAGTTACTGGAGTGCCACACAGTCTGTCCTCAAAAACACTACGCGTTTCGACCCCAGCCTTCCTCAGGTGCAGATATGTTGCTTTCTAATACACATTTCTTTATACAGCTTATTTAGCAATCAATAAAAACTAGCCACCCACATGTAAACAATCAAAATAAAACCATCCCATACCCAAATATGGTCCGAACCGGCACCATATGCCATTTCCCAATATGACAGTGCATCCGGTTTTCGGACTGATATCCGCCCCTCCCAATATAGTGTAGTCAATTGCGTGGTTGTGGACTGCCTCTCTTCCGTATCGGGGCTTCCACATGTGTCACATCATTTTCTGTGACATGTCCTCATCTGTGGGTATCTTCTGGATTTCTGCGTCACGTCACTTCCCGTGACGTACTTTCGCCAGAACGGAGTCCTACTGTTCTACATCATAGTAGAAAAGAGAACACTTACCCTCAAAAAATTAGATATAGGGGGTTGTGGCCTGGCAGTGCATGAGAGCAGACGCGTGAGCTGAGAGCTCTCCCGACCGATGGCAATTACAGCCTGCTACACAGCGAAAAATATGTACTTACTGCCCAAAACAGACCATTATATTTCCTAGCACATAATGGCTATGAAATCTGCCAAAAAATTTAAACAGAAAACTCTACTGCTCCAACCAGCATCAACGAGGCATACCATCCAAGATGTCGTCAAGTGGCCTGGCTCACCGACCTCTTGCTCGGATGTGAGTGATATTGCCTCTATGGCCACACAACCAGCTAGCCTGGTCACAGATATCTCTGTGCAACGTATGTTCCAATAACTACAAACTATTCACTACAAACTGAGCTCCACATGGTGTCCTCTGATATCAGATCTGACATCCACGCCATAGGAGAGCGTACTGCCAGGTTGGAGGACAGGATTGAGGAAATAGTCGAGGCTCACAACTCTCTAGTGAACGCTTATACTTTAATGGAAGCAAACCTACAGAAAATGGAGGAAAAATTAGCCTACCACGAGGATAGAGACTGGCGCAATAGTATCAGGATCCGGGGGATCCCGTAGACAATTAAGCCATAAGAGCTAGAATGGTATGTTACAGAACTGTTTCGGACTTTAATACTCACCTTAGAACCGGCAGAACTCCTGCTTGACCGCACTCATGGGCTCCCGAAGCCCAAACACCTTCCGGCGTTCATGCCGAGGGACACCATCATCAGAGTGCATTATTATACAGTAAAACACCGCATCATGCAAGCAGCACGATTGCAGCCTAATCTCATGGGCAAATTTGCGCAGGTGCAATTATTTATCCGTATTTCCTCTACCACAATGCTTAAAAAACACATCTCCAATCATGAAGGCCTTAAGAGCCGCCAATGTGGCATACAAATGGGGTTTCCCAGCCAAACTATTGGTAAAGAGAAATAGAGTGGACAAGACCATCTTCACCCCTGCGGACAGAAAAAACATTCTACGAAACTGGAGCATCAACTTGGAAGAAGAGGAAACGTCAACTGGCACCAAACCCAAGTTAACTAAAAAGCTTACCAAGGACTGGTTTACAGCTACAACCCACACCTGAATGCTGATCTGACCCAACGAGCTGTTCCTCTACTCTCCACTTCCATGGATTGCCTTACCTGTGTTTATCTACATTCGTAAGATTTCATGTTTCTGTTTACATCTCATACTGCTAGATATATCTCTAACCTGTTGTATGCCTCAGCACAAGCGGTCACCAGGTAGCAACAAGGTTGCTTTCTCTTACTCTTTGGTTACTCCCCAACAGTGGCTTTATCCCACTCTAAGCCACCTAAGAAATCCATTTACCCACTAAACAACACTACTCCCTAGCGCACGGAATTCTGTAAATAGTTGTTTCTTTCAGTTTTTACAGTATGCACTTTGTACTTGTATTTTATTTCTTTATTTTAGTTTCAGGCCTTATACACCCGACCTATATGTCGATACTGTATTTAAAGGACCACTCTAGTGCCAGGAAAACATACTCGTTTTCCTGGCACTAGAGTGCCCTAAGGGTGCCCCCACCCTCAGGGACCCACTCCCGCCGGGCTCTGGAAAGGGGAAAGTGTTTAAAACTTACCTTTTTCCAGCGGTGGGCGGAGAGCTCTCCTCCTCCGATCCTCCTCTTCTCCTCCCCGTCGGCTGAATGCGCACGCGCGGCACGAGCTGCGCGCGCATTCAGCCGGTCACATAGGAAAGCATTCATAATGCTTTCCTATGGACGCTTGCGTGCTCTCACTGTGAAAATCACAGTGAGAATCACGCAAGCGCCTCTAGCGGCTGTCAATGAGACAGCCACTAGAGGAAATAGGGGAAGGCTTAACCCATTCACAAACATAGCAGTTTCTCTGAAACTGCTATGTTTAGGAAAAAATGGGTTAATCCTAGAAGGACCTGGCACCCAGACCACTTCATTAAGCTGAAGTGGTCTGGGTGCCTAGATTGGTCCTTTAATCCCGGCTGGGGAGCACGCAAGCGTCCATAGGAAAGCATTGATAATGCTTTCCTATGAGACCAGCTGAATCCGCGCACGGCTCTTGCCGCCCGTGTGCATTCAGCCGAATGGGAGGAGAGGAGGAGGATCGGAGGAGGAGAGCTCCCTGCCCGGCGCGGGAATAAAGGTAAGTTTTAACCCTTTACTCTCCATCCAGCCCGGCGGGAGGGGGTCCCTGAGGGTGGGGGCACCCTCAGGGCACTATAGTGCCAGGAAAACGAGTATGTTTTCCTGGCACTATAGTGGTCCTTTAAAGTTCTGGTTTTTTTTCTCATATACAAAAAAGGAAAAGAATATGACAATACAAAGACAAACATACATATATACAATAAGAAAGTATAAATTGTGAGAATCAAAATAATTATGCCTAAGCCATGGTAGACACTATATTTGAAAACCACTGTACAAAATTTTATTTCCTATCCACAATCGTACACACCTATATATGGGCCAGCCTAGCTAGTTTCCTGGTACTGTAAATTAAAAATATTATTTATAGAATGCTTGTTCAAAAAATGAATGCATACTTCTAAGTCAGGGGTTTGTTCAGTGTCTTATCATTGTGTCATCAAGTTTCTTCCAATTCTGTACAATAAGGTCTGGGATAACCCTTTCAAAGATTCTAATATTGGTACCACTAAAAAATGCTTTTCAATTGGTTTAAAAAGTGTTGTAAAATCAATGGGGAACCTTGTGGGACAGTAAGATCCTTAGTAGAGTTCTGTTTCTAATTCATACCAGGCTTCCTCTTTTGATTCAGTAAGTTGTAATTTATATATATGTACCAACATGTTAGCCAGATATATCTCTCTAATTAAATGGTATCCCAATCCACCCTAGTAACCTTTCTTTGATAATGTAATAGTATTTATTTTTGTTTTTTTACCTCTCCATGTAAAATGTGTGAAGCATGTCTGTAACATGTCTAACCAACTTTTATGTATCATACGAAAAAGACACGTTCACTTATGGATTATATAGGATTTGATGGTATTTGTCCTACCAAACCAGAATTTATCCTGTGAGTGTCATTCTTAAACGTTTCCAAACGTTTATTTCCACTATTCTGTCAATATGATAATCCTTAAATACTGAAAATCCTATTTTATCCAATGAAAATAATATTTGAACTACAAGTCTTGCAATTTGTCGTTGTCAATATGTTTAAACAACATTTTGTTTTTTTTTTCCCAATATTTAGGTTACAGTTTGATACCTCACTATATTTTTAAAATTGTATTATGAGGGCAGGTAATGGGGTATGAGGATAAGTAATGGTATTAAGTACATTGTCCGCAAAAAAAAACCCATTTATTGACTGTCACCTAATCATCAATCATCTTTTTTTACCATCAACTCTTTTTTGGGGCATTACGGGTAGAATTCAGATTTATTACCCTGAATCAAACATGTATTGTACAATTCAGTTGATCTATGAATTACAGTTTGGCTCAGAGTTCGGGAGTTTGTCCGATAACCCGATTGGCCCAAATTGGCTGATATTCCTTTTCATTAGTCTAATAGTAAAAGATCATATGGGTTAAACAAATGTAAATGTCATTGGTCCACAATGACTTTCCCTTTGTATTATTAGGTGATATTCCTTTTCACTTGTCTAATAATGAAACAGTGTTTTCATACTTCCACTTCTTCAATGTTTTATGCAACATGATAGTTTAGTTATGATAATTTGAAGTACGGTAAGCTTGCCAAAGAGAACATGCTAACCTCAGCTGAGACAAGTCCTAACTAAGCCGTTTGGTAATGCCTTGCTCCATTAATGAGAATGTATTATTAAAATATGTCGTAATCTTATTAACATCTTATAAACAACAGTGTATGTATTTCAGCGTTCTAACATTCTGTTTTATGTCTATGCCAATTTTTTTCTTCACCAATATATTCTTGGAATTTATTTCTTAATGTAGCAATTGTTTCTATTTATATACCTAACTCTATTTGAACCAATATTTCTGACATTTCACCTCACCTAAAAGTGTAAATAGTTGTGTGTGGTTACTTAATGTAATGGTTTCAATGTGAAAGAAGCAGATGAGAGTTCCATAAAAATAGTTTTGCTGACATTTCGTGTGGGATCTTTCATGTGTAGGAAAAACAAGAAGGGTGGTGGGGTATGTTTGTATGTCAACCATGAGTTAAAGTCAAATCTTAGGCATGTGGAGTGTGACGATGAAAATGTGGGAGCTTTATGGGTACAAATCTGCTTGGGGCAAACAAAGGGAAATCAATTAAAAACCACCTAATGTAAATATTAATGAGGAAGAACAGCTGTTAGAGCAAATTGGGAAAGCTGCAAATCTGGGTAACATGTTAAATATTGGAGATTTTAATTACCTGGACATAAATTGGGATAGATGGGCTAGTAATTCAGCAAGGGGAATCAGGATTTTGAATGTGTTCAATGACACCTTTATGTCGCAACTGGTACAAGCACCAACTAGAAAGGTTGCTTGTCTGGATATCGTTATAACAAACATGACCAACATTCAAGTAAGGGAGCATTTGGGAAATAGTGATGACAATATGGTAATTTTTTTAAATAAACTCAAAAAAGCAAAAGCACATGGGGTATACTAAAACGTTTAATTTAAAAAAAGCCAATTTCAATAAGATTAGGGCAGCTCTACAACATATAGACTGGCATAAACTCCTCAGTGAAAAAACACTGAGGATAAATAGAAACTCTTCAAACAAATATTAGAAAAGTAAATTTCTCAGTATGTACCATTGGGTAATACATATAAAAGAAACACATTTAAACCAATGTGGCTTAGTAGAGAAGTAAATTTAAAGGGCATTTAAAGCATTTAAATTGGACAAATCAGAGGCATCGTACATAAGATATAAGGAAGCCAATAACGCTTGCAAAAAGGCAATTAAAGTGGCTAAACTAGAAAATGAGAAATTGATAGCCACAGAATGCAAAACCAACCCCAACATTTTTTTCAAGTACATAAATTCTAAAAAAAAAAAAAAAAAAAAAAAATGAAAGTGTAGTTACATTGAAAACAGAGATGGGTCTGATAGTTAATGAAGACCAGGAAAAGGCAGACATTTTAAATAACTATTTTCCTTCAGTATATATAAAAGAGAATCCTATGGCAAGTGATTTGCAAATGATTGCTGCAAAAAACTTGCAGATAACTTGTGATTGGATGACTCGAGACAAGGTGCTACAGCTATTAAAGAAAATTAATGTAAATAAAGCTCTGGGGGCTGACGGTATTCATCCATGAGTACTTAAGGAGCTAGGTGGGGAAATAAGTGAACCTCTGTATTTAATCTTTCCATATTCTTTTGCTTCAGGTATTGTTCCAGAGGATGGGAGGAAGGCAGGTGTCATTTTGAAATCCTTGCCTGGAAATTATAGACCTGTGAGCTTAACTTCTGTGATTGGGAAAATATTTGAAGAGCTATTAAGGGATAATATTCAGGAATTCATTGGGAAGAACTTTGTTATTAGCAATAATCAGCATGGTTTTATGAAACATAGGTCATGTCAAACTAACCTAATTGAATTCTACAAAGACGTAAGTAGAAGTATAGATCAGGGTGTTTCAGTGGATGTGATCTACTTGGATTTTGCCAAGGCATTTGATTTGCCAAAATTGTCTAATTCAAATGTTTTTGGGGCATGGTTATAGACTTAAAAAGCCAGACTCTAAATAGTTTTCTAAGGATTTCTGGTTTTGATCTTGGCTATTACTGACTATTCTCCCATCTATACTCCTTGACTCGGCTATTGTATTATTATTATTATTGGTATTTATATAGGGCCATGTAATTCTGCAGTGCTTTACAATATTATGAAAGGGGGGAAATTTACAATGAAGGAGACAATTACACAGTGACACAGGAACAATAGGTAGATGAGAGCCCTGCTTAAACAAGCCTCATTTCTGGTGTCCCTGACTCTGGCTTGTCCCTGACCATTCTCTGTCTTTTGTACGTTAAATCTGGCCAGTCTGGCCGGTATACATTTATTCTTGGTTCATTATTACACACTGCGTGTTAGGCCTCATAGTATTCCTGACAAATCTTATCTATAGTGTAATACTAGCATTTAGTTTAATGCATTCCTTATCTAGAGTAAAATAAATGTACACAATATTCCCCATTGCTGGAATACATAATATACTCTTATATTCTTAATAAAAGGTCAGACACTTCAGTTGACATAAATATGATATACAGTTTTAGCTGCTCAGTCATCATTGGAGGGATGAACGTGATAGGGAGATTTTGTCAACAAAAATAGAAAAAGTGAGGGCAGCACAAACAATTGCAAATGTGCACACCAAGTGCTACAAAAAGATTTATTTTCAAGGACATAAGGTACAAACATTTTGGGTTATCCCCTTTATCAATGCATGTCCTTCAGATTTTGTCAAGAAGGCCGAATTTTGATCCTACATATAGACTGACATTAAATCATTTTAATCAATTATGAATTTGCTTTATCATATTTTCCTTGATATTATTTCCTTCTGTGGAAAATATAACTTTGATAAAGAAAAGAAATTAGAATGAGATAGCTCAACCATCTGCTCAGAATCACTGGGCCTTGTACAGCAACACAAAATTCTATCACCGTTTAAAAGACAACAGTAAAACATACACTTTAGCACCATGAGTTGTATAATGATTAATAAATGACCTTGTGTTACATTAAACTAATAAATACTATTTAGGACATATGTAGATGTCAGGCCCCTCCTGCTACCCTGGGTCCTCTTTGTGCGTGTCTGTCTAGTTCTGGCTCAGTCTTTGATAATGTTGTCAACTCTAGGTCAATAATGTCATAATTATTGTTCCTGTGTGTTGAAAATTTACATACTGACAAGAAGACACACCAGTTACTTGAACCTATTAAATAAAGCCATACCAGCGCTGCTATTATCTCGTGTATCATTCCAGTTGTTAATTATGGTATAGATGCTTATAAAATCACACAACCCTGTTAGTTTACTGATCATTTACTACAAAGTTATTGTCTAAGTTTACCTGGTATTTGACCATCTGCTTTTGTCCTTGCCTTAAATACTGTTCTGCCTGTCCTGACCTGTTTGCCTGTTCCAGAATACGTATTTTGCCTGTTCCCTTGGATACCTCACTTTGGCCTTAGCCCTTACATCCACTTTCTGAGAAATCTGCTCATATATCCATCTTCTCTGGATACAGTTTTTTTGTGCGGATAGGGTGTAATGCTTCAGATAGGGTCTAGTTATTAAAAAAAACCTGGCTGTAGACCATACATTATTGTGAATTGTTGTGAAATGAATTCATTTGTTTCATATAAATTCCTCTATACTTTTATTCCTACTGGAATTGGGCTTAGAAGTAGGGTACGCATATCTAACTATAATCTAGAGTGAGTCCTGTTTAATGATACATTTTTTTGTAATTTACAACAAAAGATAATGAGATCTCATGATGCTGTCATTGTAGCAATTATTAGTCAATTCACTTATCTACTCATATTGAATCTGGAAAAAATATCAAATCAGAATACATTTTGCGAACAAAATGTGTAGATGAATAGGGGTCAATATGCTTTAAGAACATATGTATCAGCCAAGACTAATATACACATTGGCAAAACCATAATTCCCATACTATATAACTAACGTAACATAATTACAGCTTTTTAAATTTGTATGATGCCAAAAATGACAAGCCTATTGTTACAACTTGTTATATTCATTGTTAAGAGGGAGGGACGAAGCCGTTTAAAGGGCATCTTACACCCTGCATTAGAAGTTTGTCAGCAACCTCTCTGAACTAGTTCTGTTCTATAATTTTAGATCTGACAGATTATTTAAAATGAAAGAGCAGACAATTTGTACTTGAAAGAAAAGCTTTTATTAAAAACCTTATCAAAAATCTATCAGAACAGTATTTATTATGAGTAGCAGACTCTGACAAGTCTTTAATTCTGACAAAAGTTCTTATGTAATAAAAGTTATCCTTAAAGGGATTCTATAGTGTTAGGAATACAAATCTGTATTCCTAACCATATAATGCCCTCTGGGCCCCCCCTCCCTCCTCCCACCCCCACCCCCCACCTGCTCAAGGACACTGCACCCAGATCACTTCAATTAGATTATTATTATTATTATTTTATTATTATTTATATAGCGCCAGCAAATTCGGTAGTGCTGTACAATGGGTGGACTAACAAACACGTAATTGTAACCAGACAAATGAATGCACATAAACAGAGGGGTTGAGGGCCCTGCTCAATAAGCTTACATGTTAGAGGATGTGGGATAAAGTGACACAAAGGGTATAAGTTGGGGGTAATGAAATAGGTTGCTAAAAAAAAGTAATCACTGAGAACTTTAGTTATTTTTGACAGTTGCAGGAGAGGAGTCATGGGGTGGAGGATTAAAAACCTGCTAACAATTTAAATGATATGCTTTTCCCTCAACAGGACATACTTGTGTATTGGGGGGATAGGTAGTTTGGAGCAGCATTATGTGGGGACTTGTAAGAAAGAACCAGAATCTTAAATTGAACCTTATATCTTACTGGAAGCCAATATAGGGACTGACAGAGTGTGGAGGCGTGGGAGGAAAATTAGCCTGAGATGAAGTGGCCTGGGCGCATATAGTGCATGTTCTCCCCACCCCCTTCGATCACATGGGAAAGGCGGTTTTACTCACCTTTCTCTCATGGGCTTAGATCATTAGCCATAGGAAAGCATTGAGAGGCTATTGCTTACATTTTTTCAAAACACTGCCACACCAATCACCATCTCTTCATAGAGATGCATTGAACGCAGAGCCACTGACTGCCACTTGAGGTGTTCCTAGGCAGCAATGTAAACAGTGCATTTTCGATGACAAAAGGCAGCGTATACAGTGCTCAGCCTGCAGGGACAGGCAATAGACACCAGAACCACTACATTAAGCTGCAGTGGTTCTGATGACTATAGTGTCCCTTTAAAGTTGAATTACAATGGGTACAAATTTACCCAGTTTAGTACATCATAAAACACTGTAGATACACTATTTTTAGATAATTACAAATATGAATTAACTGCTTTCATTCCTTACTGATCTACTGTCAAAAATGACAAATCAAAAAATAGATATAATTTAAATGGAAACTATAATGGCTAGAGTTTCTGGTATCTTCATGCATTCAAGGAATTGATTGCCAACTAAAAACAACTAGTGGGTAGACTATCTATTTTAATAAGAAATGTGGTCTGGTAACCATTATCAGATCAAAAAACCTAGGTCACCTTTAAACTTTTCTTGATTTGATTACAAATTGTTGATTGTTTCCTAGTGAACAAAGTTTGCGTTGATGCACGAAAACTGGTAATGAACATGACAACTCATATTTAGAAGTTAAAAATGGAAATAAAATAAAGCCAAGTGCTAAGAATTTATCATACATTTATACCAGATTTAAATAAACCCATCCAAAGAACTCTATATTATGTTGCTTTTTAAGTTAATAAATAGAAGCAAAACTACACTTTGTAACAAACAGTCTAAATAAAGGTAATAAAGCAGTATCAACAAAGCTTACACTGTGCAAAAAGTACTGTAGAATGAATTTTTGTTTTCACTAAATTTGGTAGACAATGTTCAAAATACATGAGACCAATAAACAAATATAGCAAAAAATATCACCTTTTTTTGTTGTTTTCAATTTTTTTAGACGTAGATGAAATATCCCAGCCAGACTTTTATTTATCATTGATTCCTTCTGGAGACTCACAGACCTTGTGAGAGTGCTCTGTTATGCCTAACATAAATGGAATAAATTTGGAAAATAAAATCATTAGACAAAGCAGCCTTATCAGCTGGGCCCCTGTAGCTGTGTGTAGTTGTGCAAGAGTACAGATACAATTAATGATGGGATCCACAGACAGGTGGAGCAATCACTGGTCCACGAGGTAGTGATACTGGTGCTCTCATTGGGCACGGAAGCAGCTACTCTCACTTTGTAACTTTGACCCTGTTCACAGCTGATCACTTACAGCAACAGACTCTATTAAATGATGGTCTGCATAGCTGTATGTAGCTTCACCTTTCCGGTGTATAACCAGGTCCCCACTGCTGCCTAGTAGGGAAATTAATATGATAAAAAAAAATACCTGCACATTTCTGGGGATGATCAAAGCAAGCTATACCTGCGTTCTATTTAAAGGGACACTATAGTCAGTGTCCTTGTCCCACTTAGTCCTGCAATGTACATTGCAGTTTTTGAGCAACTGCATTAATTACCTTGCAAGACTAGCACTGCTTCCACTAGCTGTCAATCAGACAGACAGTAGAGTCATATCCTGGGTGCTAGTGGACTCTGAGTCCCCTAAATGACACTGGACATCCTCATGCTCTGCATAAGAACATCCAGCATCAGTGAAATCCCCAGAAAACGAGTATATCCAGCGTTAGTGAAGAAATGCTTTCCTATGGGGTGGGCTTCCAGCACTTGCCAAGCATGCGCATTAGCCCCCCTATTGTATGACGGAGCCGGAGGCAGAGCGTGTACCCAGCACCGAGGGATATCGGCACTGGTATTAGGTAAGTGATTAAAGGTTTTTTAAACCCTTTAGTGGGGGACCAGAGGAAACTACAAAGCCATGGGAAAGTATTCACCCCCCTTGACTTTTTACCTATTTTGTTACATTACAGCCTTAAGTTCCATGTGTTATTAATCTGAATGTTATGTGATGGATCAGAACACAATAGTCTAAGTTGGTGAAGTGAAATGAGAAAAATATATACATAAAACATTTTTTTAAAAATAGGAAACAGAAAATTGGCATGTGCGTATGTATTCACCCCCTTTGTTATGAAGCCCATAAAAAGCTCTGGTGAAACCAATTACCTTCAGAAGTCACATAATTAGTGAAATGATGTCCACCTGTCTGCAATCTAAGTATCACATGATCTGTCATTACATATACACACCTTTTTTGAAAGGCCCCAGAGGCTGCAACACCTAAGCAAGAGGCACCACTAACCAAACACTGCCATGAAGACCAAGGAACTCTCCAAACAAGTAAGGGACAATGTTGTTTAGAAGTACAAGTATAAGTTAGGTTATACAAAAAAATATCCAAATCTTTGATGATCCCCAAGAGCTCAATCAAATCTATCATAACCAAATGGAAAGAACATGGCACAACAGCAAACCTGCCAAGAGACGGCCGCCCACCAAAACTCATGGACCAGACAATGAGGGCATTAATCAGAGAGGCAGCACAGAGACCTAATGCCTCGTTTCCACTGAGCGGATCGGTTCAGGTCGGTACAGTTTGGAAGGTTTATAATGGACCAGCCTATTCTGGTCAGCGTTTCCACTGCAAGTCAGACCTTTCAGGGCCATGCGGGGTTTAGAAAAAATGCTCTTCCTGTCCACCAATCAATGGATTGTATAGTAGCTCTGCCCTAACCGAACCGTTCCATTTTCTATGGCCCTACATCTGAAGCAGGGCCCTGAATGGATCGGTACGGTTCGCTTCTATGGACCACTTTCATAATGGAAACACCCAAAATAGCGAACCGAACCAAACCGATCCACTCAGTGGAAACGAGGCATAAGGTAACCCTGGAGGAGCTGCAGAGTGCCACAGCAGAGACTGGAGTATCTGTACATAGGACGACAATAAGCCGTACGCTCCGTTGGCGCAAACCCAACACATCACATCACCCAAAGAACACCATCCCCACTGTGAAACATGGTGGTGGCAGCATCATACTGTGGGGACGTTTTTCAGCAGCCGGGACTGGGAAACCGGTCAGAGTTAAGGGAAAGATGGATGGTGCTAAATACAGGGATATTCTTGAGTAAAACCTGTACCACTCTGTGCGTGATTTGAGGCTAGGACAGAGGTTTACAGTCCAGCAGGACAATGACCCCAAACACACTGCTAAAGAAACAAAGCAACACTTGAGTGGTTTAAGGGGTAACATGTATATGTGTTGGAATGGCCTAGTCAAAGCTCAGACCTCAATCAGATAGAAAATCTGTGGTCAGACTTAAAGATTGCTGTTCACAAGCGCAAACCAGGGCCGGACTGGCCCACCGGTATACCGGGAAATTTCCCGGTGGGCCGTCGGCACCTGGGGCCGGGGAGACATGTTGGTGTCCTGCGGCCGCATGGAGAGCTTGGATGGCGGCCGCAGGGGAAGCTCTGCTGGCGGCCGCTGGGGGAGCAGGCTGTTCTGGCTCTGCTTCCCCTCCCTCGCGCACAGCTTAATGAGACCGGGGCCGGAATATGACGTCATATTCCGGCCCCGGTCTATTTCTAGCGCGCGAGGGAGGGGGAGCAGAGACAGAACAGCCTGCTCCCCCAGCGGCCGCCAGAAGAGCTTCCCCTGCGGCCGCCATCCAAGCTCTCCATGCGGCTGCAGGACACAGGTATGTGGAAGCCAGCTACACAGCAAACTTCAGCCTCCCCTCCGGCACCCCCACCAGTCACCCACAAAGCCTCCCCTACGGCACCCCCACCAGTCACCCACAAAGCCTCCCCTCCGGCACCCCCACCAGTCACCCACAAAGCCTTCCCTTCGGCATCCCCACCAGTCACCCACAAAGCCTCCCCTCCGGCACCCCCACCAGTCACCCACAAAGCCTCCCCTTCGACACCCCCACCAGTCACCCACAAAGCCTCCCCTCCGGCACCCCCAGCCACCTACACAGCCCCCCAGCACATAAATACTTATATAAATATTTACAGTCCACCCAGCACAAATACAGTCCCCCAAACAAATGTTATACAGTCCCTTAGCACATATATAGCACCCCCTTATATTGTATATAGTCCCCCAGCACATATACAGTCCCCACCAACATATTTTTTAAAACTCCCAGTACATATACAGCCCCCAGCATATATACAGTCCCCCCACTTATTTTATACAGCCCCCAGCCCATATACAGTCCCCACCAACATATTTTTGAAAACTCCCAGTACATATACAGCCCCCAGCGTATATACAGTCCCCCTACTTATTTTATACGGCCCCCAGCCCATATACAGTCCCCACCAACATATTTTTACAACCCCCAGTCCATATGCAGGCCCCCAGCATATATACAGTCCCCCAACATATTGTATACAGCCCCCAGCGTATATACAGTCCCCCTACTTATTTTATACGGCCCCCAGCCCATATACAGTCCCCACCAACATATTTTTACAACCCCCAGTCCATATGCAGGCCCCCAGCATATATACAGTCCCCCAACATATTGTATACAGCCCCCCAGCCAACATATAGAGTCCTCACATATATATATATTTCCAGCCCCACAGCCACAGCATATTTGAAACAGTCCCCAGCTAGCTATACAGCCCCCCTCCCCCCCCCTGCCATATATACAGCCCCCAGCTAAAGTATGCATACCCTTACCCTTGTTTTTTATATATATGTGTCTATCATTCATGGCTGGTTTATATAATATTTATATTTTATAAATAGTATATAAACCAACCATATATATATTCTATAAACCAGCCATATAATAGTGTTTTTTACACACACACACACACACACACATACACACATACACACACACACGTGTGTGTGTATATATATGTGTGTGTGTATATATATGTGTGTGTATATATATGTGTGTGTGTATATATATATATATATATATATATATATATATATATACTCAATCATCTGGGGTGGCAAGACATAGCCTTACATATTACATGCGACAATATATGGCGCAATGACTTATGGGGCTGGCATAGATTTTTTTTTTTCCAGGGCTGCTTTGTATCCCCAGTCCGGCCCTGGCGCAAACCATCCAACTTGAAGGAGCTGGAGCAGTTTTGCAAGGAGGACTGGGCAAAAATCCCTGTGGTAAGATGTGGCAAGCTCATAGAGACTTATCCAAAGCAACTTGGAGCTGTGATTATCGCAAAAGGAGGCTCTACAAAATATTGACTTTAGGGGGGTGAATAGTTATGCACATTGACTTTTTCTGTTATTTTGTCCTATTTGTTGTTTGCTTCACAATAAAAAAAAAAAAACATGTTCAAAGTTGTGGGCATGTTCTGTAAATTAAATTGTGCAAATCCTCAAACAATCCAGGTTAATTCCAAGTTGTGAGGCAACAAAACACGAAAAATGCCAAGGGGGGTGAATACTTTTGCAAGGCACTGTATAGTGTTCAGAATACAGATATACAGTATCCCTTTAACTTAATAGCAGTTCCATTTTAGATTTAGCTCTACCATCTTTATCAAGCAAAGTTGTCTGCAATGCTTTCCACTGATCTCACATTTTATAGAAGTTGATCTCTGATGACATTAAATAAATATAATTGAAGTTCCACAAGGACTGGTATTACTGTATTCAGGTTACAGTGAGTGTTATCATAAAATAACATCAGTAATTAGTTCAACTAATACATCAAATGTGCAGAATTGTTCTAAAATTGAATACATATAAACAATTATTGGGATTTTCTATGCCTAGTGTTTTTTTTAAGTTAGCTTGCACATGATTTACTACACCACTGATCACCTGAATTTACAAAATCAATCATCCCAGCATGCTCCATTCTCACCGCATCTGATTCCTGCTAGAATTATTGCTAGATTTAAGCTCACAAAATGAGTCCTCGGTTTCTCTGTTTTATTGGTATGCCTCAATTATTGTGTCTGCTTCCCACAATTTTACAGCACTGCAGAATCTGTTGGCTCTCTATAAATAAAACTAAAAACAATAATAAGGTGATCAAAAACAAAATATTGTACTACTATTGTTTAGGGACTGTTGTCATAATATCTAATTTCGTAACTATATAAACTTAACAAGAAAATCACCCAGGGACATTTTATACAACATTCCCTGATGATGTATTTTATGATATACAAATAGTAACCAATTAAAGGGACACTATAGCCACCAGAACTACTACCGCTTATTGTAGTTGTTCTAGTGAGTATGGTCAGTCCCTGCAAGCTTGTTTAATGTAAACACTGCCTTTTCACAGAAATAGATGTGTTTACATTAAAAAAGCCTAGGAACACCTTCAGTGGAAGTCACTCAGACGACAACTAGAGGTGCTTCCTGGGTCAGTGCAGAACTGAGATTCAACATCTCCATGACGATGTTGAACTTTCCCAAGAGAGAGGCATTGATTCAATGCATCCCTATGAGGAGATGCTGATTGGCCAGGGCAGTGTTTGCCCCCTCATTCCACCCCCGCCTCTCTCCGCCACGTCCTTGGCTGAAATAATCAGAATTGACCAGGTCAGCCAATCAGTGCTTTCGTATGTGATCAGTTTCTCCCCCCCCTCCCCCCCCAAATTTAGCCAATTTAACCTAAAGCATGCAATTTCCCGGCCTACATAAAATGTATGACAAATTTTAACAAAGAGTTCTTGAATTTAAAACTGGTTTGTCTGCTTCTGTGGAACTATTTCACTGTAACTTGTCTTGCAAAGTGTGTTCTCCAAAACGTATTTATTTTTTTAATAAGGGTCAGATATTCGACAGAGCAATAACCATTTTAAGAACATATTTAGCATATTCAACAAGTAGAGAAATGACATGTAAATCATAAAATGAAATTCAAAATTGTTCAACTTGTTTGAGAATGTTTCCAAATGTTGCTATTTTTTCTTTGGTGAATGCCTGATAATTCATTTTTTTTTTTTTATTGATTGACACTGTTTATCTCTAATACAGCACTTCCACAAACATTCTGCTTTTCAGATTTTCTCTCAACAGATTTTTTTTTTTTTTGGTTTTGTAAAAGTAGTAATTTGTAGCAATGCACGCACAGACACAACGTACAGTCTCACAACTTGAGACAATGAATCCACATCTACAGTACAGTACAATACAGTACAGTACATGCTGCATACTATGATAATTTTAACAACACACTTCTTGTCGAGGACATGGTGCACTTTTTTTTTTCTATGTTACATTAGGCATTAGAGATGGATTTGTTCATAGTAAGTAATACAACTTACACACAGCCTTTAGACACGTTGGATGTCCACACCCTTTGCTGGTTGCATGATGTGTTAAATGCTTGTGTCATGCCAAGACTTTGTTACTAATTGATTACATGGATGTGATGCACTAATTAAAATCACCTGCTCAGCCCAGTCACCATATTGCTCTCCTCGTGCAGTTGTTTTGTGATGTCTTTTTTATTTTATTTTATTTTTTTACTTTACTCAATTGCAAAACACTTGAGACACTGAGAGTTTTTTTTCAAAAGTGAGAACTGTCAGAAAATTAAGTTAAATTCAGAGTGAATTTAACATTTAAAGGGACAGTATAGTCACCAAAACTACTACGGCTTAGTGTAGTTGCTCTGGGGCATATAGTCTGTCCCTACAAGTTGAGAAGTAAAAATGCTGCTTCTGCTGAGAAAAGTCAGCGTTTACATTGCTAAACATGCGACTGTGTACCAGCACTATATTGAATATTAGTCTTTACATTGCTGCCTAGCCCACCTTTAGGGAGTGTCATTTGGGTGTCACAATCATTGCAGGACCTATATCTGTGTGAATATAAAAGGAGTAATCACTATGTACTACTAGAAGCTGTCATGTCATCTGAAACTTCAATAGTGAACAGTAAAAATGTTAGGCAATTTCAGAGAGCTCATTATATAAGTAGTAGCGTGCAAAATAGTCAGTCTTTCCGCTTCTTCGTTTGGTTGAGTCACAGAATTCTATTCGTCATAACTTAGTCATTTAAAAAAAACAAAAAAAAAAAACTGGGTAATATTAGTTGGTTGACGGGTCCCGACACCCATGACCAGTTTCTGTAGAGTCAGAAATTAGTGAGCCCTGCTCTGCAGCTAAAATGTAATCAGTATCACTTAACAAAAAATCTAAAGCACCGTACGGATGCAGAAAAACAGGAATTTCAGGGAAATTGTACACAAAGTGTGATGGTGATAAATATGCTATATCCACCATGTTTTCATGAAACACATACTCAAGCACCATACTCAAGCACCCTTTAAGAAATTCAGGGAAGTATTAGGTTATGTCATATGTAAACCGGAGGTTTGAAAGGTACCAGCGCAAAAGTGATTTGCAGCTCATTTCAAGATGGTTGGTACACATTGTGACTCTATGAAGGGAGTCAAAATCTTTCCACCAAAGCATTATCACAAATTGGCAACTATATCCTCCACCACATCTTTACATTTAATGTGGTTTAGAGCTGTCTGGAGCATTAGTGGTAAGAGCAGAATAAAATAAGGACAAATGTTTAGTTTTGTAAGGAGAGATAATATTGGGTAAGGCCAAAAAGAAAGACATAGGTCTCCAAGGTCCTAGTCCCATAGAGAGGTAAAATATATTTGGTTAAAATACCCTCGATACGCAAGTATAAAAATATGTCCCTCAAGGGTAAGGCATATTTAGCGAAAAAAGATTTATCACCATCCAAAAGATTGGTAAAATGAGTAATGCCTGGGTTGTGAATCCTTTGAAATGCAAGTTATGAACAAATTAAGTTAATATTTAAAGAAGTGTTTTATGGGGTATTTAATGTTTCACCCTACAAGAAACTAGATGTGGTCCATATAAAAATAGCATATTCTGTTGTGAGAAAGGAACATAGTTTATAATTTCTAAAGCCCTTTCGGTGTCCACTGGTGGCCTGACAAGGATTATATAGGGGAGTACAGGGCCGGATTAAGAGCACACTGGGCCTGGTGCTGACAATTATGATGGGCCTAATTACGGAATCTTATTGACCAAAAACACTAAAACAGTCATACCTCCCAAGCGTCATGTATCTGATAGAGATGGTGCTGGAGGGAAACTCATAGGATGCGGCTATAAGAAAACACATACTCTATTCTAATCGCTCTCTAATTTTTGCTTTCATCTTTCAAGTAAATCCATAACCCCTAACAGCAGTGTCCAGTGAAGCAGGAAGTCAATGGGCGGGGTAAAAGGTGGGCCACTGGTGCGACTAACGTGACCAGAAATGCCAAAAGGGGAGAACATGCACAAAAAGGGGGCATGTCTGTCCAAAGAATTTGAAGGACAGCCTGGCATGAATGCATGTCAGGCTGCCCGCCAATCCTGCAGGCTGTCCAACTAAGGGCATACTATGCAGGCAGCACCCTAAGCTTGACATAAATGCGTCTAATGTTGCGCTCACTCCATGCTTTCTAAGGACTGTCCCCTAGCACTCACATGTCCACTTGTCTCCTTACCTTCTTACTAGCAGGCAGAAGTTCCTGGTATATATTCTGAAACAGAGAAAAGGTGTATGTAGTGAGTGTAGAAGAAAGGGGACATGCCACAGTGTTAGAGAGACCAGCGTCTGCATTACCTAAACTAATTTTATTGTCAGCCAGTCCACACAAGTTTTGTTCCCATACATCCCTCTTAAGCTTTCAAACTTAAAGGAACACTATAGTCACCATAACAACTACTACCATAACAAGTAGAATCATTCCATTCGGGCCTTTTGCAGTAAACACTGTCTTTTCAGAGAAAATAACTCCACTGGCCACTCCTTAGGTGGCTGCTAGAGGTGCTTCCTGGGGCAGTACTGCCTATTGTGCAGCACTGCCATTCAGTGTCTCCACCCTCTGCATGCAGACACTGAACTTACCTCATACAGATGCATTGATTCAATTTATCTTTATGAGGAGATGCTGATTGGAATTGTGCTGGCTCTGCCCCTGATCTTCCTAGTTGACAGTCTCAGCCAATCCTATGGGGAAGTTTTGTAATTTGCTCAGACCACCACTTCTGATGATGTCAGCAGACAGGCAGTTCAGAGGCAGAGCCAGCAGCTGCAGACTTGAATACAAGTTATATTTTACTATACTTAGGCAGGCAAGAAGGGGCCAATGTGGTGGTTTTAACATAATAGGGTCAGAAATACATGATTGTGTTCCTGACCCTATAGTGCTCCTTTAAGCAAGAGTATGTGAAGAGTAGTTAGGGTTGCCACCTTTCTTGGAAACAAATACCAGTCTTAATCATTTGTTTAATCACAAGGAGTGACATCAGAGAAAATTCTGTAAAATCACCAACAAACTACTCACAGTTTGATTCTGCTGTATAGATGGATTGCTCCCAGTGTCTCAGTCTCGCAAGTCATCCAGTGTCTCAGTGTCCCTATGTATAACAGTGTCAGTGTCCCCATGTCGCCCAGTACCCTAGTCTCTGTGTCCCCATTTCTCCCAGTGTCCCAATGTCTCAGTGTGTCCCCATGTCACTAGGATACTGGGGACACTGAGAGACATGGGGACACTGAGAGACATGGGGACACTGAGAGACCCGGGGACATAGAGACATGGGGACACTGAGAGACATGGGGACACTGAAACATTTAGGGAAACTGGGAGAAATGGGGACACTGAGACAATAGGGACACAGACACTGGGAGACATGGGGACACTGAAACATTTGGGGACACTAAGACACTAGGGACACAGAGACATGGGAACAGACACTGGGAGACTAGGGGACACTGGGAGACTAGGGGACACTGGGACACTGGCTGGGAGACAGACACTTGGGGACAATGGGAGACATGGGGACAGTTGTGGACATAGACATGGGGACACTGGGACATATAGGGACACTGGGAGACATGGGGACACTAGGCACACTGAGACACTAGGGACACAGACACTGGGAGACATGGGGACACCGAAACATTTAGGGACACTAAGACACTAGGGACACAGACATAGGGACACTGGGAGACATAGGGACACTGGGAGACTAGGGGGACACTGGGAGACATGGGGACAGTTCTGGACATAGACATGGGGACACTGGGACATATAGGGACACTGGGACACATGGGGACACTAGGAACACTGAGAGACATGGGACACTGGATGGGGGAAATGGGGACACTGGGAGAAATGGGGACATAGTGTCTCTGTGTCCCAATGTCTCAGTGTCTCCCAATGTCCCTATGTCTCACAGCATCCCCATGTGTCCCCTAGTGTCTCAGTGTCCCCATGTTTTCCAGTGACCCCTACTGGCCGGTGCTGGTATTGCAGAGTAATCTCCATTTATTCTGAGAAAAATACCTGTATTTATACCTGTAATTTGTATTGCCAGTATTACTGCAATATTGGCATGGCCAGGCAGCCTCAAATACCAGTCAGGTGGCAAACCAGTAAAATACCAGTCAGATGGCAAACCTAAGAGTAGTGTGTGTAAAAAAAAAAAAAAAAAAAAATTTTTTTTTTTTTTTAATGGGCCTATTCCATGGGCCTGGGCCTGGAGCTGCAGCTCCATCAGCCCCTATGTTAATCCGGCCCTGGGGGAGTATACTGCCTCCATATGCATCCAATGCGATTTATTCTCTATAGCGTGAAGTCACGAAGCCTGAGAAAAATGTATCCCGGTGGTACTCCATCACATTAGGAACACCAAGTCCTTCTTTAGAGATGAGTAAAAGTAGAATGTAATTAGCAACTCGAGAGCGTTTATAACCCCCAAACAAACCTTGTTAAACAAAATGAAAGAAAGGATAGGAAATTGTCAGCAGTAATGAGTGAAATCAGAAAGTAATTTGGATAGCACAATCATTTTTCGGGTGCTTCTCCGATCTATGAGCAATAAACTAACATGTTTCCATGCATGCCGTTCTGGTGTTAGGCCCTGTGTATTTTATAATATTTATATAGAATGGTCAATGACAAGATTTAGATCATACTGACATATTGTAAAAGTGTTATTAATGTGACTTATTCTGTTATTAGCAAGTTTGTTTTCATTTTCTAGACTTTCTACTGCTGGATAATGAAGCCAGGTTATGGGATTTAAAAATGAGTAATTATTATATATACAAAAGTGACTTTCAACTTTCCAGAAATAGCATGTTAATTACTCAAAATATATAATTACATAATGATTTCACATTCTACTTCCTTACCACAATCTCAATCTGTGCTCACAAATATAGTTTAAGGCAGCTCCGTCATATTCCTGTAATTAAATATTTTTCAAAATCTGGATATACTTACTTTTCCCCTAAAACTTGCTTCCTTTGTAAGAATGCACGCACATTATAATTTGTACTAATTTTATAGTAGTGCTGCAACGTTAATTTGTATATAGTGAGAAGCTAATATTCTGACTGTTTGCTAAATAATAACTCAAAAATAACAAAAATAAAAATATGTCAAGATAGTATTTGGAAAACCATTTTATTGTAGAAAACATGGCAGGATAGACCATCCTGAATATTTATCTAACTTGTTTACGTACCTAGTGTTTAACGTGTTTACACGAGTGAGGTTACCTACGGTATATGACAGCTATGCCGCACATGAATTTGGTAATGCTAAAAAATTTTTACAGTTTTTTTTATTCTTTGCTCTGGTGTAATAATATTTTCACTTTTAGGGAAAACAGCCAACGTTTTAAGTGAACCTACCTGTCATGGACAAATCATCTTTCCATGGTTACGGGAATACAGCCTAATTTACCTACAGAGTTTATGTAGAATGCTGGATGGGGGAGGGACAATTACAGTTTCTCTGCAAATATGCAGCGCAGCATAAGCGAACCTTGACAAATAAATATGCTTCTGTGCAGGATTAAAAACTGGAGTAAAAGTGAAAGTTCTTAGTGGGCATTTATATGGTTTTATCGAACAAATTGTATTTTCACCATAAGTATACATAAGGCTGCAAGGGAAAGGGTTAACGAATAGTGGGCTATAGGCATAAGGACTTATCTGGAAATAATCAAAATAGCTGAAACAGCCATTATGTAATCCAATGCAATGTTCTTGCTGATTGGTCTACATTCAATGATAATGCAGTCACAATGGTTCTTAAACAATATGGCTTACTGCTTGACTGTCTGTTTGGTGGAGTGATGGTGTTACATGTATTAATTTGTTTCAACTTATAGTGGATCTTCACAAAGACACTTTCTAAGTAAATGAATGGATGCTGAAAATGCTAATTAATTTTTTTGTTGATTGATTTTTTTAATGACTTTTGCACCTTTATGTATCTTCTATCTAATTGTTTTAGTTCTGTTGGTTTTGTTTAAAAGGGTGTGAAAATCACTTTAAAAAGCAATTAATAAAAGTACAAAGCATGAAAATGAAGCAAGACAGAAAAGCATGTGAAGGATGTGATTTATTATTATTAATTTTTTGAATGAACACAGCTTTAAAAAAGCCTTAGGCTGCACATTAGCCTATACATGCAAAACTCCACTATTAATAATACAAGTGATATTTTAAAAGCTTTTACCAGTACAATACAAAAATAGTGAGCTGTACAATTGAATGCAATAGATTAATCTTTACATATTTACACCAATAGAAGGAGACGAAATTATTGGATACTTCCATTAAAAACATATGAATTAGAATAATATTATTGTAGTATTTATAGACACACACGTCTATAAGAAATCTAAACTGATTTCTCCAATTCCCATCCAGCTATGCTTCCCACATGCCTGTGTTCAAAGCCCATGGCATTTTTATTTTACTAAACTCTATATGTAGTGGATTGAAGGCTAAAATATCCTAGCTGTGAACATGAATTGGTGTAGAACTTTTCCAGATTAGCTGTTTTATCTAAATGTTGCCATTCAAATTAGAATTTACTACAATTTGGAGATAAGTGAGTAAATCCTGTGTGTTATTTTTTCCATTCTATAAAACACCTGATTCTCCAAAAGTATCACTATTATTATTTTCTTAAAATTGAGGTGGTCACTTAAAGGAACATTATAGGGTCAGGCACACAAACTTGTTTTCCTGGCACTATGGAGTCTTTAGGTCCCCCCCTCCCCCACCCTCAGGGTCCCACTCCCGCAGGGCTGAAGGGGACTGAAGGGGTTAAAACACTTACCTTTCTCCAGCCCTGGGCTCCCTCGGTACTGGGGAACTCTCCTCCTCCTGCCGACATCAGCGTGACAAAAGTCGCGCGCGCATTCAAAGCGCCCATAGGAAAGCATTTCTCAATGCTTTCCTATGGACGTCCAGCGTCTTCTCACTGTGATTAACCCTCAGTTGGATTAACCCTCAGTGAAACATAGCAGTTTGAAACTGCTATGTTTTCAGCTTCAGGGTTAACACTAAAGGAACCTGGATCCCAGACCACTTCATTGAGCTGAAGTGGTTTGGGTGCCTATAGTGGTCCTTTAATGGTGAGAAAATTGAAAAACGATCTGGTCAATAAGGGGTCAAGCTGTAGTTGTTCTGGTGACTATAGTGTCCCTTTAAATTTATCTTTAACACACTGAAACAAAACATGAACCCAAAGACAAAAAAAAAAAAAAAAAAACTGCATATGTAGGACAGTGAGCACAATGGTCCTTTGGACAGTAGCACTATATGTTAAAAAATTGTAACAAATGTCTATGCCTATGCAATAATTCCATTAAAAAACACTTGCATTTGAATTGGAGTACATAAACGCAAAATGCTTGAGGTGAATCACTTTGGGTGAAGGCTTTAAGCAACATGCATTTGTTGTGGTTGGATAGGAGCAATACTTGGGGGTTATGGGCAGTAGTGGGGAGGCCAAAGCTGTTTGAAAAAAAAATATTAAATTGGGCCAGGGAGTGAAGAATACGTATCCCTGGTGGTCCAGTGGTAGACACAATGAAGGCTTCCCCGGTGGTCCAGTGTAAATGCTCTTGCAAGCCCCAGTGTTCAGAGCATTGCAATGGTAACCTGCGACAATGCATTAAAAACTGGAGCTCACATGCCATGCTGGGTCACCACAATGTGCAGAGGCAATATTTGACAAATGAGTCCAAGGCTGGCCCATCTGGAGGTGTCCCAAACAGGTGCCCCCACTTCATGATCAGTCTGCAGCAGGGTGCAAAGGTAAGCTGCTGTGTTCCCCCTGTAAGTTATGGGGGGCCCGGGGCAGTTTACCTTTTTGGCCTGCGGTAAAGACTGCCTTGTATGGCATGTATGGCCAACTCATTGGTTGAGAGTGTCAGCCGAGTACTCTCAGTGAAAAAGCATGGCTCTTCAGTGGCAGGAACTTCAAAAGGGAAGGAAAGTTGCAAAGCAGTTCTTAATTACTTTGACTACTTACTATGTGAGGGCCCCAGGGCACTCCTGGTGCCATAACCACCAGAGCGTGGTGTAGTGGTTATTGTGCCTGGAGTGTTCCATTAATAATCTCCCCTCTGATTTGAAAATGACAAAACAGAATTGTTTATCAATAATGAGTTGTCATAAATGAAAAACCAGCTTACATTAAACAATCCAAGATACAGGGACTGGATGCAGTTGTTTAACCCCTTAAGGACACATGGCATGTGTGACATGTCATGATTCCCTTTTATTCCAGAAGTTTGGTCCTTAAGGGGTTAAAGCTCAATCATTATTTCAGAAGAAGGTAAAATCACGTATGTGCAAATCTTGACAGTCATTGCATAGTCTAATACTTTCATTGTACATTGCTTACAATTTAAAGGTGAACTTGAACACACCCATTCATTAAAACACTTTGTTAAACCTTGAAATGCTTCGGAAGAATGCTCAACAACTTACCATTTAGTAAATAGACTATTAGGCATTAATGTTTGTAAAGTGTTCGATAATGGAACAGAGAAAATGTCTGAGGACAGAACCCCTTTAAGCACAGTCTGGCTACAGCTATGCATTCCTTCACTGTATATGTTGTCCATCATAACACACATTCCATGCATTTGAAGTTTGACCTCATAAACAATCATAGAAGAAAATACATCCTAAGGACAATGCATTTAGTATTTTAACTGCACATGGATAGCCTTAAGCTTGTTGGTATTTTGTTATGGAATTGATTATGTTTGATTTGTTTTTATTGTGCAAGGGTGCGGGGAGTTGTGAAGTTGTGATAGTGATTTTTCTTTTCTGTGCATAAATATGTTGGTAAAAAAAACTATTTGTTGTTCTCAGACCCGAAAAAAGATAAAGATAATCTCCATTCCCGAATAAACAAGCTTAAATATGAGTCACTTTTGAATGCCAGGAAAACCTTGAGCAATGTTTTGGATCCATAAAAGCTCATGATCAGAGGTGGTATGTTTGGATTTTTGTGTTTAAACAAGTGATATATTTTTTTTTTAATTTCAGCTTGCATTTCTACATCAGCATTTAACTTCTATTTTACCAACATTATTAGGAAGAGAGGAGAGAACATGTCTGCAGTAAAAAAGTAACACTCTGCTATAGAAAATGGCAAAAAATAAAAAATAAAAATAAATAAAAACACTAAATAGGTCTCAGCCACGTGGCAGGATGTTCCCAGGGCCAACCTGCTAAGATGGCGACGTCAAGGGGCACAACATCAGCAGCTCCCGCCCCATGAAGCCCCAGGGGAGAGAAACCGCACCACTCACCCGAACATGTAACCGCCAGATCAGCCCAGCGGTGAGTCCCCTACTAGTCTTCACCGGTTGAACACAGCAAGCCCGCGGCTTACACAGGCACCAAGCCCGCCAAGCAACAGCATGCCCCTCAACAGGGACAAGGTAAAACTCTGCTACTGCCATGACAAAACAGCCACAATATGCTGCTACAGAGCCCGCCTGGCCCCATACAGACACCTGCAGGATCACAGCAGCTGGCTGCCGACAGTGCAAACAGCGACCATCGTGGGGGCACCAAAGGGGGATCTGAAGGATCAACTGGAGGGGCTAGCTTGAGTCCTGACAACCCTGGACTGCTTTCCCCATACAGGACTCACTTGCCATGCGGCATTGCAGATGACACCGGACCAGGCGACATAACAGAAGAACACTACACTGAAATATACTCGGCACGGAGGGTATTGGTTGGTGCCCCTGCCAAACTGAACCCTGGTGATTCCCTTCTGCAACCTTCTAAGCCGAGATAATTGTTCAACACTAAACTGTTATATACCGCTCAAATGTTTTTGCTCGCCGCAATTATTACTGTATGCTCTTATTATTATTATCGCTGTATGTTCTTGCTAGGTCTTCCTAAGCCCCCTGGCGGTGCTCCTGGATGGCCGGCTACTGGCCATTCCCATACCAAATAGCTGGCGTGTCTGGCAACCTGCCTGCCTCCCTAACCTCTCGGATACCCGAGACTTAAAAGCATGTTTTCTACCTATATACCTACTCGTAGATAGTCAATTTACCCTGTCCACCCTGTCGTAACAAATCCATAGGACATGCATGGACAGCGTGTGAATCAGCACCTTACCTATAAGCGATTTAATAAGCATGTTAAAAAAGTATGTTCCAACTAAACCTACACACTAAGCAGCCCATAACTGTCAAGCTGTATTAACACTATGCTAAACTATTAATGCTTTAAAACAACGTCTCTCTTGATCCACTAACACAAAAATGTGCGCTGATATGCTATTATGCCTTTTTCTGTTCAATTCATTGTTCACTCTTTTCTTGCTATAGCTGGCAAGGCATAAAGAGAATGTTTGTAACCCTCATGCGCTATAAAAATAAATAATTAAAAAAAAAAACAAAAAAAAAAACAGGGCTGCATGAACAGAAACAATCATGATTTAACTCCTAAATGACAGAGAAGTGAGACTTCAGATGCATGGTCTTTACACAAAAAGTGCTTCATTAAGCTAATGTTGTTTTGGTGAGAATAGTGTCCCTTTAAACCTATTCATTGAGCTAAGGTCATGGGTTTCTATAGGAATAACCTCTCCTTTTTTTTCTGATTTCACCTAAAGCATAGTAGCAACTTGGCTACATGTCCAATTGTTGAGTATTAATGCATTGTAGATTCTATGTACCAGCAAAAAACTTTAAAACACCCTTTTCACATACAACTCGTTTACAAAACAAAACAAAAAAACAAGCAAAAATAAAACCTTAGTTGACTTACTCTCTTTTAGCAAATATTGATTTTCTGTGAGTAGAATATATTCGATTTTTTTTATTGTTTCGCAATAAAAACATTTTATATTAGCAATAAAATGCATTTATTTAAGTAGAAACAACAGTGCGCTATTATTTCTTGTTAAACACAGTATTGTTTAGTATGATTTTGTAAAGATATAAAATTTGTTTTATTGGCAATGAAAGCAACATTTTCTTAAACACTGAAAAAAGTATAGTGTTATTAAAATTTTATTGTTTTGGCTTTCAGTTTTTCCTTTTTTTTGTTTACAAACATTACTTGCTGTGGTTCTCCGATCTTTAAGAACTGTAAGTGCACTTTCAGACATATTTAAACATCTGTAATGGATTGGATACTCTTCAGAGTTCTTTAGATGCAAGTTCTTTAGATGCTTTGATCTGTTACAGCATACTTTGTGTGAAATGTGACTCCTTCTCAATGCAATAATCTGGCCTTTAGGAATCAAATTAGATTATTTCTTCATCCTCAGCACGTGAAAAAAATCAATTTAGACCATATCTTAAGTTAAGCTCAGCATCAGCAGAGTGTTCACTTTAGTACTGCAGGGGGAGATTTTACTTACAGCCCTGCTCAGAGCCTCAGAGTTGTGAAGCAGGTAGTGGCATAGAGTAATGCGCCATGCCAGCAGCCCCCTGTGTGAGATAAGATAATGATCTTACACAACGGCTGAAGAAAAGCCTGCAGACTTGAAACCTTTTCATAAGCACAAGGTTATTGGAAGTGGTATATATATACTTCATGAATACTATATAACATCTAAATTATTGCATCTGTTTCATTTTTCTGTACACTATTAAACCATAAATGATATTGTATAATTTGAATAAGCATATTTTGTAAGGGTCAGAAAACAGTATAGATGTGGCGCTCAAGGGTCAAATAGGTGGATGGTGCAGCCAAAACCAAGTATATCACCACTATATATACTTAAAGAAATATGCACAACCAAAAAAAGGTAAAAGCGCACACACACACCAACCAGGAGTGATTACCTTAAATTGGACAGATAGGTATCTCCTCCTTTATATACAACAATAAGATTCTCTATTGGAAAATCCCTATACAAAAAATATAAACACAGAGAAGAACATAGTGCAACCTGTATATTATATATAAAACAAAGGGAAATTCTGAGATGGAGTCACTCACACTTTTATGAGCCGTTTAGAAGTAGGCTCAGGACTTATGCAACTTTCATGTCACTTAAATGGGACATGTGCATTCCCTTGAATCCTCAGGCCAGTTCCCCTTAGGTCTCAATGATCATCAAGTTTGGAGTCAGGAGTCAGGAGCCAGGAGCCAGGAGCCAGGAGTATCAGGATAAGTAGTTTTATTTTAACAAAATAGTTAAAAAGATAAATAGTAAGAAGCAGTATTGCAACACAACGCGTTTCAACCAACTGTTTGTGGTCTTCCTCAGGTGCTCTTCCAAATCACAATGGATGTATCACAGTTTATATAGGGGGTAATATTACATGCTTAATTGTTAAATCAGTAACATATGTATAGGTAATTACCCATATATGGTCCGGACCGGATGTAGTCTGCCACCTCCAATATGGCTCCACATCCGGTTCGGAGGAACACACAAAATCAAATACAATAATACATAAGTAACAGTAAAGCACAGTATTCATGGTAAAAACCATCTCCCATCGTAATCAACATCCATGATATAGTAAAATCGTGTGTGACTACGAAAAGGGAAGTATTGGAAGTCATATCGGTATTCCGTTGCCCCACTTCCGGTCACGTGTCCAAAGATGGAGTCCGTCCGTCGCGTCACTTCCGGTGACGTGTATAGCAGCTGAAACCGTCTGTGTCACTTCCGGTTTCACAATTCCATAGCGAATAGGGCTCTCTTTCCTCCTCTAAGGGTATAGACATGTCCATTCTTAAATTGAGGATAAGGTGGCCATCTTAAGAGTGGGCAGACAGTCCTCATGCAAATATACGCATTTAAAGTGGCAAGTATTGCATATAAAGAAAAAGCAAAATAAAAAACACATATTAGTTACATATTTGCACATAAATAGCTATATCCCTAGTAATACTCATTCATGTAAATAATAGGGAAACTCCAATATTAAAAAGAACATAAACTCAAAATAATACATAAACCCAATGCAGAATTACTATGCAAGGGTAACTACAATCCTATATATATATATAAAAACAGCTGTCCAGCAAATTCTTGATCCCCAACTAGACAGAACAGAAAATCGGATTATCTCCAATAAATAGATAAAAACTATAAAACCTAAAAAAGGTAAAAAGGGCCATAAAGATAAGAACTATATAAAAAATAAAAATATTAGTAAAGACGTGACAATAAGAAAGTGGAAAAATTCCATTCTGCAGTCACTAAAAAAGAGTATCGGATTAAAACTCTAATTACCTGCCACTCCACCTATGTAATTTATCTCTTACAATGTAGTTGTGGATACCAGTATGTGGGGAAGACGTCCCGCCAACTTAAGATAAGGATTAGCGAACATCTTAGAAATATCCAGAAAGGGTTTCCGAACCATAGTGTATCTAGACACTTTTCACAACACCATAACTCGGATCCCAAGTTTCTAAGTTTTTTCGCTATCGAAAAAGTAGTAGGGCACTGGAGAGGTGGGGACATATCCAAAGCCCTTAGTTTAAAGGAATCAAAATGGATTTTTGAATTGCGTTCCCTGGCCCCAAAAGGTCTAAATATTGATTTTGAGATCAATAAGCTGCTATAATTGACGTCATCTAAGATTAACTAATATTTTTATTTTTTATATAGTTCTTATCTTTATGGCCCTTTTTACCTTTTTTAGGTTTTATAGTTTTTATCTATTTATTGGAGATAATCCGATTTTCTGTTCTGTCTAGTTGGGGATCAAGAATTTGCTGGACAGCTGTTTTTATATATATATATATAGGATTGTAGTTACCCTTGCATAGTAATTCTGCATTGGGTTTATGTATTATTTTGAGTTTATGTTCTTTTTAATATTGGAGTTTCCCTATTATTTACATGAATGAGTATTACTAGGGATATAGCTATTTATGTGCAAATATGTAACTAATATGTGTTTTTTATTTTGCTTTTTCTTTATATGCAATACTTGCCACTTTAAATGCGTATATTTGCATGAGGACTGTCTGCCCACTCTTAAGATGGCCACCTTATCCTCAATTTAAGAATGGACATGTCTATACCCTTAGAGGAGGAAAGAGAGCCCTATTCGCTATGGAATTGTGAAACCGGAAGTGACACAGACGGTTTCAGCTGCTATACACGTCACCGGAAGTGACGCGACGGACGGACTCCATCTTTGGACACGTGACCGGAAGTGGGGCAACGGAATACCGATATGACTTCCAATACCTCCCTTTTCGTAGTCACACACGATTTTACTATATCATGGATGTTGATTACGATGGGAGATGGTTTTTACCATGAATACTGTGCTTTACTGTTACTTATGTATTATTGTATTTGATTTTGTGTGTTCCTCCGAACCGGATGTGGAGCCATATTGGAGGTGGCAGACTACATCCGGTCCGGACCATATATGGGTAATTACCTATACATATGTTACTGATTTAACAATTAAGCATGTAATATTACCCCCTATATAAACTGTGATACATCCATTGTGATTTGGAAGAGCACCTGAGGAAGACCACAAACAGTTGGTTGAAACGCGTTGTGTTGCAATACTGCTTCTTACTATTTATCTTTTTAACTATTTTGTTAAAATAAAACTACTTATCCTGATACTCCTGGCTCCTGGCTCCTGGCTCCTGACTCTGACTCCAAACTTGATGATCATTGAGACCTAAGGGGAACTGGCCTGAGGATTCAAGGAAATGCACATGTCCCATTTAAGTGACATGAAAGTTGCATAAGTCCTGAGCCTACTTCTAAACGGCTCATAAAAGTGTGAGTGACTCCATCTCAGAATTTCCCTTTGTTTTATATATAATATACAGGTTGCACTATGTTCTTCTCTGTGTTTATATTTTTTGTATAGGGATTTTCCAATAGAGAATCTTATTGTTGTATATAAAGGAGGAGATACCTATCTGTCCAATTTAAGGTAATCACTCCTGGTTGGTGTGTGTGTGCGCTTTTACCTTTTTTTGGTTGTGCATATTTTGTAAGGGTACTGCTGAAATTATTTGACAAAACATACAATATACAGCTTTGAAGCTTGTAACACAAGAATGCAAAATGTAAAAGATTATACATTTCAGATAGATAACAAAAGAGCACTTAAAATAAATAATTGATAACAATCAGCGAGTACTGGATATGTAAAGTCAGTGATAGCTTATAGAAAAAGAAAAAAAGTGTGTAAGACACTATTTTGTAATGAAGAATGTAATAGAGAATAGGGTTAATTATTTCAGTTTGGAAGGATGTGAACTCCACACACTTAAGTGGTAATATTTGTCTTGTGAGCTGTAGTAAGCAGAATGCTATCTTGATATTATTTGTGGGCTTTACCTGATCTGCAGTTAAATTGTGGTTTTCTGTTTGTCATCTGAATACTCAGTCAGCCTGCAAGGTTTACCATTCTAATCACATAATCTATGCTCCACAGATCAAGGACTAAAAAGTTTGAAATTAGGAATGTTTGAATATGTAGTTAACTAGCTGTGATATAGTGTGTGTGTGTATATATAGTAGGTCTAGGTGCTCGGTTCCCTAGCATCTGACACGGACCTTGTTAATCAGGGCGACGTCCGAGCCAGCATGACTCTCTTAGTTCGTGCTGCTCTCATATTATTGAGGTGGGCAGGGTATATATCTGTCAGGGTTTCTTTTCTGTTTTAAACAGCAACCCTTCCTGTTTCAGTGACTGAGTTTTCAGCTGTAATTACTATCAGCTCCTTCAGTATGTTGCCACGGTTACTCACCTGAGAATAGTAATCAACCCTGCTGCTAATCAGTTCGGCCTATTTAAGCAGCAAATTCCAGAACCTCCTTGCCCTTGTGTGGTTTCCTGTTCCCCAGAAGTCTCCTTGTTCCTGTGTTTCCTGTTTGTTCCTGGTTCCTGATTCTGACCTTGTTCCTGGTTCCGCTGCTCTCTGTGCTCCTGATGCTGGCTTGTCTGACTACTCGCTCTGGTGACTGACCCCTGCTTGATTCCTGGACTTTGCTTTTGGTTATTTATTTGTTATTTATTAATAAAGGTGTTTTTGCATCTAGTTCTGTCTCTGTCTGGTTCCTGGTCCCTGACAATATTATTTGGCGTCTTGCCCAGGGACACTTACTGGTGCAGTGGTCAGACCAAGATTTAAACATGTGGCTCCCAGTTCAAAGTCGGTGACATTACCACTGTGCACTAATCTGAACATTCATACTTTATAAGGGTGCTGCTAGAATCATTTGATAATTTAAAAAAAAAACATACAAAATACAGATAAGGCATCTTCAAATTAGCTTTAAAGCTTATAACATTTCTAAACATTTTTTAAACTAATAGGCTGTTGGTTAAGATAGTTAAAAAAGATCACATATTGTACACGATATATTCCAACCACAACACACACCATTTTTATTCTATCATAACATAATGACTGCTCTCATGAGAGTAATCCAAATTGCACAGACAATACTCTATACAATACTCTTGGGATTTTTCTCCAATATTTAAACAAGAACCTGTATGTATATATAAAAAATTAGATTGGTTAACTTTTAATTTATTTGTAGTCAATGCATTAATTAACTTCTCAAGCCAGTAAGGGCTTCAATCAAGACTGCTTATCTGTTTACAATTAGAATTAGTTATAGGACCAAGGATCTTACCATCCAGATGGATGAGGGAGAAGTATACAGAAGGAAGTGAGGGTACCAAATGAAATGATCTGTATGTACCTGAAAGCATAAGAAGAACAGCAGTAGAGCGACAGCAGAGGAAGGTTGCCAGGTTCTAAGGAATGAGGAGTACATAGGTAAGGTGATAGGCTTTATTAAACAGCTCTACGGAATTTGCTGGCGCTACATAAATAATAATAATAATAATAATAATAATAATAAAGCACTGTGCTTTTAGGGATTTCTTAAGGAGCTCAGAGACTGGGAGTGTCAAATATCTATGTATCTATCTATGTATCTATCTATCTGCCTATCTATCTATCTATCTATCTATCTGACTGTATGTCTATCTGTCTATATGTCTATCTATCTATTTATCTATCTGTCTATGTATCTATCTATCTATCTATCTGACTGTATGTCTCTCTGTCTATCTGTCTATGTATCTATCTATCTGACTATATATCTCTCTGTCTATCTATCTCAAGTCATTTTTAGTGTTGCTTGTGTATAGGCATTTTCATAAAGTGAATATTTATTTCAATATGTTGTGCTACTAAACTATAGTACTGTATTTTCTTTTCCAAACTATCCTAAGTTAGTGAAAGTTTAGCTTGATGTAGAGAATACTAACTTGAAAACTTTAGGCTACCATTTGTAGTTGGGGAAAATCTCTAAATCAACCTAGTGGAGTAAAAGCATTTGTAGAAGTCATTTTATAAACTCATAGTTCAGCGAACATCATTTTGAAGAGCTGAAAAGTGAGTTAATTAATTAACCTTAATTAACATCAAGTCAAATTTAGTAGTGTCACAGTATTATATAGTATTATATAGTATTTTATATTTTTATATTTGGATCCATAAAACAGATGACTTAACCTGGAAATGTTAATGTACAAGAATTCCTCTTGAGTTATTTTTTATGTTAATGCTACATTTCTAATTATTTAGCCTGAAAACATTGTAAAAAGTGGGAACTAATTATTAAAAACACCCAAAATAATAATTTCAGAATAATCTGCACATATAATGCAAATTATTGTTTTGATATTGACACAATGATTGCAAGACTAAAGTCCTGACTGTCCTGTTTTAGTTTGAAGATATCTATAAACAAGTAATACTTGTTAATGTTATCTGCACATCTCCCCAGCACTCAGTACGTTTCACTGAACTTGAAGGCTTGATTACTCACTGTCTGGATACTTTACGAACAAAGGTATTAGTCTAGAGGTGTTGCCATACAAGAATTCCTCTCTGAATTATTCAATTTGTTCATGCTAAATGTCTAATTATTTAATCTGAAAAATGTCCTAATAAACGGAAACAAGTTGTGAAAAATCCAATAATAAGCTTTGCCTACAGTGCACATGAGTTCTTTAATATTGACACAATGACTATGAGCGTAAAGTGCAGTCTGTCTGCAGTCTTGTCATGGTTATCCACACATCTCCCTAGCACTCACTAAGTTTCATTGAAGTTGAAGGGTTGGATTTCTCAATGTCACAAAGCTGTCATAATGTCTTGGATAGCTTTACTCAAGGGTGTGATGTCATTCAACTTGGTTTGCTCTTTTGGTAACTGTTTCTGTTACCCTTGATCCCACATGGTTGTGTTTAAATTTTTTTCAATGACAGTTGCACTATAGTATGGACCACGTTTACTGTACTTCTCAAAACCATTAAGTGAGCCTAAAATAAAGCTGCTTAAACTAAACCTCTACTCAACCCAAGATAGGTATTGTTTATCTAGCAGTGATCACCCAACTTCTACCTACCATTTTACATGAATCTTTGAATTCTTCTTGAAATTGATATGATATTTTAACATTTAATCCCTTGTATGCTCTCCATATTTTCAGTCTCGTATTAACACGCCTTGACAAATCGTTGAGTAACTCAAAGAAAGAATAAACTATTTTGATTGATTTCTACTATGTGCATAATAAAGTTTCTATGTAGAGATCTCATATGTTGCATGTTTTTCTTTTTATAGACCTGGGATTCGGTAGCCTGTGGAATCCTTGATGAAAAGTATCAAAGGATTGCCTCAGGTCAGAATTTATTTATTTTTCCTCTGGTCATAATGAGACTCCCCAAAGCTATGCTGCAAGGCCACATGAGACAAAGGGCTAGAGGCAGTTGGCGTATGTCCAAGCAGCAGAGTCCATGGTGGTGATAACTTCTAGCAGGACAGACAGAGCATCTATAATAGGTACAGGGTTCCTTGACTCAAGATATGATAACAGGAACATTTTTCACTTCTACAGTCCCAAGTAGAGATATTATGGCACTATCAAGTTCTACAGCTCACCATTTCTTCTCTTTGTCCTTGTGAAAGCAGAACCAATAATACATAAAATGATCAGCCACATTATATGGGTTATTTTAGGCATGAGAGTAAATACAATGGCTATGCCATTGCTTTACAATGGCTATGCCATTCTTCTCTACACAAGTCATGGAGGGACAACCCATCTTCCAACTATAAATAGACAGAACTGGCTGGACTGACATTGTTGCAATGGGGAAGTATGAAGTCCTGGAAATACTCAACTCCAGGGATTGCAGAAGTTTCTTATACCTAGTGCGCTAGGAGGGTTATGACCATAAGCAGCTATTAAGAGTAGAGATGTCCCGAATAGTTCGCTGGCGAATTGTCAGGATCGGGAACCTTCCCCAGAAATCACGTATCCAAGAAAGTCTACCTGAGACTGATCAAAACTGCACTTCTCCAATTTGCAATATAGACCATGTTGCAGCAGCTTGTGTAATACCTTTCTGACCTGTCTATGGTGAGTCTCAATCTCCTTAGAGTGTATTAGTATGTCGTCCAGGTAAACAATAACACAATCATGCTGAAACTCCCTAAGTACCTCATTAATCAAATCTTGAAATCTTGAGCATTGCATAGTCCAAATGGCATAACAGTGTATTCGTAATGGCCATACCGGGTATTGAATGCCGTCATCCACTCGTGACCTTGCTGGATTCTCACCAAATTGTAAGCCACTCTGAGATCTAACTTGGTGAAGATTTTGGAGCCCTTAAGACGATCAAATAACTCGGTAATCAGTGGGATAGGATAGGCATTTCTGACAGTTATTTTATTCAAGCCTCGGTAATCGATACAAGGTCTCAGCGTGCCATCCTTCTTCTTAATAAAAAAGAACCCAGCCCCGGCCGGAGAAGAAGACCTCCTGATGAATCCCTTTTCTAAATTCTCCCGAATATACTCCTCTAGAACCGAGTTTTCCTGAACAGACAAAGGATATACATGGCCCCTCGGAGGCATAGTGCCGGTTAGAAGCTTAATCTTACAGTCAAATGACCTGTGTGGAGGCAAAGAATCGGCATTCTCCTTGTCAAACACTGCCCTTAAGTCTAGGTAAAGGTCTGGTATTTGTCTTTCTGTGGACTGAGTAGGATTCTCCGGTATGTTAATATTAGCTAATGGAGAAACCTTGCACAAACACCGATCCTGGCAGCCCTGACCCCACGAGAGTATCTCTCCTAACTCCCAATCGATAATAGGGTTATGTTTTTTCAACCATGGGTACCCCAGAACTATGGGAACGGAAGGAGACAAAATGAGCATAAGAGATAAATTCTCCACGTGTAGGATACCAACATTTAAATCAATGGGTATGGTCTCACGAAAGATAACAGGGTCTAGTAGTGGTCTACCATCTATGGCCTCAACGGCCAAAGGTGTCTCCCTTAGCTGGGATGGGAAATTGTTCTTACTAGCAAAGGCTTGGTCGATAAAATTCTCAGCAGCACCGGAATCTATCAATGCCATAGCCCTTACTACTTCCTTCCCCCAAGTTAAGGAAACTGGTAGCAGAAGCCTGTGATCTTTATAATTAGGAGTAGAGGACAAAATAGAAACACCCAAGGCCTGTCCTCTAGAGAGACTTAGGTGCGAGCGTTTCCCGGGCGGTTAGAACAGTTCGAGAGTAAATGACCCTTGGCTCCACAATACATACACAAACCCTCTCTTCTCCTGTGCTGTCTTTCCTCCTCAGAGAGGCGGGTATACCCTATCTGCATAGGTTCAGTAAGCAAAGATATCGTGGAGTCAGGACTTGGAAAAGCGGGAGCTAACCTAAAAGAAGGTCTCTGGTTCCTCTCTCGAGTGTTCTGTCTCTCTCTTAGACGTTCATCTATACGAGAGATGAACGAAATTAAATCCTCTAAATTCTCAGGGAGTTCTCTGGTAGCAACCTCATCAAGGATTACATCAGATAGGCCATTCAAAAATACATCCATATACGCCTGCTCATTCCACTTGATTTCTGCCGCCAGAGACCTGAACTCTAGTGCATAATCCACCAGTGTTCGGTTCTCCTGTCTCAGGCGCAACAGTAATCTGGCTGCATTAACCTTTCTACCTGGAGGGTCAAATGTTTTTCTAAAAGCAGCTACAAATGCGTTATAGTTAAAAACTAATGGGTTATCGTTCTCCCATAGTGGGTTGGCCCATCTCAGAGCTTTCTCAATGAGTAGGGTGATAATAAATCCTACTTTTGCCCTATCTGTAGGATAAGAGCGAGGTTGCAATTCAAAGTGGATACTAATTTGGTTTAAAAAACCACGACACTTCTCAGGAGCCCCACCATAGCGTACTGGGGGGGTAATGTGAGAAGAAGCACCCACTGTGGCTACCTCTAGACCTGAACCGACAGGAGAAACAGGGGTATTACGTATCTCCTCTGGTGGGTTATTGGCACAAGCTAATAGAGCCTGTAGCGCAAGCGCCATCTGATCCATTCTGTGATCCATGGCTTCAAACCTAGGATCAGGAGCAGCCAGCTGACTGTTTGTACTTGCAGGATCCATTGGCCCTGTCGTAATGTCAGGATCGGGACAGGGATCCAACACGCAGAGTACAAACAGTAGCCAGATACGTATACCGGACCTTAGAATGGCCGGACTAACGTAAGTAGTACAGTATAGAATGGTCAAAGACAAGCCGAGGTCGAGGGTAACAGAAGACAGGTAAGCGAGAGACAAGACGAATCAAGGGTAACAGAGATAAGCAGAGTAAGGTAAACAAGCCGGGTCAAAACCAAAAGGGATAATAGAATACACAAGCACTGAGTGACTAGAACAAGCTAGAACCACGACAGGGCAATGAGCTAATGAAAGAAGCTCTGTTAAATACCCTGTTCAGAGCAGTAACCACGCCTCCGAGGCGTCCTGATTGGTCATGCAGCAATTGACTGACAGGTCGTTCCGGGGGAGTGTCCTGGTGACTACTTCCTGCCTAGATGCTGTAAAAGGCAGTCACTCCCTTGCGGCCGGCCTAGCATGACCGGATAGACCGCGGGGAAGGGAGCCATCAGACCGTCTGGATGGAGGAACAGCTAAGTCTCTACCTCTTTCGGAGGTAGAGACCACAGGTACCCTGACACGAATAGCTCCTGGCGAACATAGCTTGTTCGCGTTCGCCACGGCGGGCGAACATATGCGATGTTCGGTCCGCCCCCTATTCATCATCATTGAGTAAAATTTGACCCTGTACCTCACAGTCAGCAGACACATTCTAGCCAATCAGCAGCAGACCCTCCCTCCCAGATCCTCCCACCTCCTGGACAGCATCCATTTTAGATTCATTCGGAAGCTGCATTCTTAGTGAGAGGAGGGACAGTGTAGCTGCTGCTGATTTAATAGGGAAGTCGATAGCTAGGCTAGTGTATTCAGTGTCCACTACAGTCCTGAAGGACTCATCTGATCTCTGCTGTAAGGACAGCACCCCAAAAAGCCACAATAGCTTGCATTTAAAAAAAAAAAAAAAAAAAACTTTTTTGACTGTAATATAATAGCACTCAGTTTCCTTCACACGTGTGCGTTTCAGGGCCTGCCAGGGCACAGTGTCACACCAGTGCAACTCATATCTGGTGTAACAGTAGTGTACATTAAAAAAAAAATAGAAATTTGACTGTGAAATAATAGCAGTCAGTTTCCTTCACACGTGTGCGTTTCAGGGCCTGCCAGGGCACAGTGTCACACCAGTGCAACTCATATCTGGTGTAACAGTAGTGTACATTAAAAAGAATATAGAAATTTGACTGTGAAATAATAGCAGTCAGTTTCCTTCACACGTGTGTGTTTCAGGGCCTGCCAGGGCACAGGGTCACACCAGTGCAACTTATATCTGGTGTAACAGTAGTGTACATTAAAAAATTAAAAAATAGAAATTTGACTGTGAAATAATAGCAGTCAGTTTCCTTCACACGTGTGCATTTCAGGGCCTGCCAGGGCACAGTGTCACACCAGTGCAACTCATATCTGGTGTAACAGTAGTGTACATTAAAAAAAAAATAGAAATTTGACTGTGAAATAATAGCAGTCAGTTTCCTTCACACATGTGCGTTTCAGGGCCTGCCAGGTCACAGTGTCACACCAGTGCAACTCATATCTGGTGTAACAGTAGTGTACATTTAAAAATACAACACTCTTTTGACTGTGAAATAATAGCAGCCAGTTTCCTTCACACGTGTGCGTTTTAGGGCCTGCCAGGGCACAGTGTCACACCAGTGCAACACATTTCTGGTGTAACAGTAGTGTACATTAAAAAAAAATAATATTGGGTGGGAGAATTTCTTCAATACCTCCTATCAACTAAATGGACATACAAGTGAATAGTTTACAAAGACAATATAGATCCATATATATCCAAGAACCATTATAAATTAATGAAATGGCTCTGGGGCAAAGAGCCTGTCCCTGCACCTACTAGACGGAGTTTCTGGAGTCCGCCCTGCAAAAATAGCAGGACCAATATTCAGGGTCTCCACACTCTGCAGGAAGCCACTGAACGCTCTTCTTAGAGATGAATTGACTTAATGCATATCTGTCAGAAGATGATTGGTTACATGCTAGCCTCCAAACGTTTCCCTATCTGGAACCATTGGACAATCTATGATAATCAGGATGATCTCAGGCCAGAGGAGGCACAGTGACTGGAATGAGGACTGTGGGTGAGTAAAACACTTTATTTCATTTAAATGGAGCCTGATAATGTGAATCCTTATAATAACACTCTAGTGTTTGGAATACATGTTTGTAATATTATTATTATTATCGGGATTTATATAGCGCCAACATATTCCATAGCGATTTACAATATTATAAGAAGGAGAGATTTAACAACAAATGAGACCACTACAAAAATGTACAGGAACCATAGGTTGAAGAGGATCCTGCTAAAACGAGCTTACAGTCTAGAGTAATAGTAGTTCCTTTAATGAATCATTAATATCAGTGTTCTACACTTTCCTTTAATTGAATAGAACTTAGATAATTTATGCAATACAGCAAATCACATTCTTTGTAGATTCTGGGAGTAAATTGAAATGAAAACATTTAGGTTTAAATAGTCATGTTGGAAAAGTTCCAACACAACTGATTGCCAAGTTATTTCGGCCTTAAAAGGACATAAATACTTTGATATAAGTATAACTTATACGAAAGAACCTGTCTAAAGAAATTAGATATTGCTTATTTTTACTTTCACAGTATATATATATAAATTGCACAGCGGTGGGATACCATTCTCATCTGTGAATTTCTGGTCACTAACCATAATTTGAATTCCAGCTGTATTCTGATTGGGCAAGGCAACCAATCAGATAACAGCGTCAGTTTCAGTTTTTTTTTTCCTTCGGTCTCTCTTTCACATGATATAGTAAAATATGCACAATAATCAGAACTTTTTCAAATGTATTTAATCTTCTCCGAACTGACTATCATTTCCTTCAGTCTCTCCCTGCGGTGTACATTATTTCCTTTCTCTAAAACGCAAGGGATGCTGCCACGTGAAAATCTATAGCAGACTATAGGGTCCTAATCTTTGTGAATCCATGTGATATTATCTCATCATACTAGTTCATACAGAAGCCATTTACAGGTTCACCTTACTAACTCTTTCATTTGATAAGCCAGTTGTCAACTCATCACAGTTGTTTTCTAAACCACAGGTTCCGTTTTTTTCAAATTCTAGCGTGTAGAGTTCCACAAGTCACAAACAGTGATATTTCAATTCCAGTAGTGAACATTTATTCAAATTTATTTTCCTTAAAATACTATAATGTGATATAAATCAGATCTTACTATACCATGATATCCAGTCTACGTTAAGCAGGTTGTTTAGTCTTGATCATACACACTTTACAAGAGAAAGTACCACAGATTTTATCATATGTAATATATTTTGGGGGAATAATTAAAATATAGGGTCAATTTGCTCTCTGGAGCAGGCATAGGCAACCTTTGGAACTCCAGATGTTTTGGACTACACCTCCCATGATGCTTTACCAGCATTATGGGTGTAAGAGCATTATGAAGGATGCAGTCCACAACATCTGGAGTGCCGAAGGCTGCCTATCCCTGCTCTGGAGTATACACAGTATTTGAATTTCTATATTATTATATGGAATTAACATACTCCACTTTATAAAGTATAATTGTATGCAAAAGGCTGAGCACCCCACACAATATAACATGTTGTTGATTTAATGAAAGACTGTTTTGTAGTGCTTGTGGTGTGCAATCCCAAAGTAAGGAGCCGCATTGTTTTCAGTCTCTCAGACACCAGTGGCATTTTCAGTCTTCTGTGACATCTCTAAATTAGTTCCCTTTCACACTGTAGTGGTTATGGTACGTAGAGCAACCCTTTATGTTATCTAGGTTGTCACTGCTTTTCTTTGTAGCGTGTTGATGTTAATCAATAGTCTTCAAATTTGTGAAGTGAAGCTGAGAATTATTTCACTTCGACTATTTTTGTCCATAATTTTCAGCTTCCTCAAAATTCTTAGTTTAGTAAATAACTCTCTTTGCATGAACAGTATGAAGTGCATTCCTGTGAGTTGTCAGCAAGTGTATGGGAAAAGAACTTGAATGTGCGTCAAATAGATGTGAAACATGTTTCTATCGTATATTAGTATCCAGTTCATATTTCCAATTTGTTTCAACATTCTCATTCTGTTTATTCCAGTTGCTTAGTTTCTTATATGATCTTAGGAATCATTGCTACATTACCTTCACTAATGTTCCTCCTCTGCATACTATCCTTTTCCACGCAGGCTGTACAGAAATGTCTTCAGGATACAGGACCCACCTGCTGTTCAATACATCACAAAAATATTAGTACACACTAAATCTGATGCATCAATTGCTAAAAAAAAAAATTACTTAATCTACTGTATAGGTGACATCAGTCGAACCACATTATGCTCTGGAAAAATTATGCAAATAAGGAAGATAATGAATGCTTATTTTTAAATATAAACATAAAAACTCTTAGAGCGGTAAATTAAGCTTTATCACTTACAGTGAAATTTCTAAATCCAGAACTACAACCATCCGTATGATAAAGCATTGCATTGATTTATTAATTTCCATTAATCCTTGTAACAGAAAGTATAGAAAGAGTCTTGGCTGTATTCATTCATACATAGAATTTTTCTATAACAGTGTACTGATCATAGGTGTTGTCTAGGACGGGCTTTCAAGGCCATAGCTCTGAAAGTGAGGTTCTTTATCCCCGCAGCTGATGGAGTGGGCAGGAAGATATTAGTGTTTGGATTTTTTTATTATTATAAAGACAAACATCAGTAGTTTCATGCTCCCCCCATGCTACTACGGGAAGGGGGGTGTTACTCCGAGGTTGATCTGTGGTATAAAATGCTAATGCTCAACCCTCAATGATTACATTGGATACCTAACTGCATGGCTGATCCTAGGATCACAGATGCCTGGGGGCTGACATTTTTTTGGCGCACCTATGTGGGCATGAAATCATACTAACTCCTCCCCTTTGCAAATATCCAGACTTTCATGTTTCTAAGGCAACAACTATACTAGTCCATCTATAAGCCCCACTCATTTTTCTAATCAGACACACACTCACTGACAGTCACAAACTCTCACTAAAAGAGACACACTGACAGATGCACACTAGCAGCCACACACTCTCAATGACAGACACATAATCCCACTGATGTGAAACACAGTCACTGACAAATAGACATACATAATCACTGACAGACAAACACTCTGACTGAGAGAGACACACTGAGAGATGCACACTGGAAGACAAACTCTCAATGACAGACACACAATCTCACTGATTTGAAACACACTCACTAACACACACTCACTGACAGACACACGCACTGACAGGCACACACACACTCAGTGACAGACACACATAGTGACAGACACACACACTCACTGACAGACACACACACTCACTGACAGTGACTCACACCTTTGCTGCAATCCCCAATGCCTGCATTGATTGGGAAAGGTAGTGGTCTTGTTTTCAGTGGGATTGCTGCACATATATACTCTTGGACAGTGCACATCAGCTTAACAGCTTGAGGATGGCTGACAGAAAGATTATTTTAACATGGGTGAGTAGCTTCACACACTGTCACTGACAAACACACACGCACACACTCATTGACAGACACACACTTATTTGTCTTGGAAAAAAAAAAAGCAAGAGTATAATATACATACTAAAAAAGGGGGAATACTTCCTACAGGGTTCTCCAGAAAGGGAGGGACAATCCCTTCAAACATCAAATGGAAGAAAATACATATCCAGCACACCTGAGGTTTCTTCTAAAAGGCAGTCTTTTTTATTTGAAACAAGCAAGTGCCTTTTAGAAGAAACCTCAGGTGATTAGACAAATACTCATTGACACACACTCATTGACAGACACACACACTCACCAACAGATAGACACACTACTGACACACACGCACACACACACACACACTCACGACAGACACAAACACACTCTCTGACAGACACACACTCACTGACACACACACACACACACACACACACTAACTGACAGACAGACACAGACTCACTGAGAGACAGACACACACTGACACACACTCACTGACAGACGAACACTGACTGACACACACTGACAGACACACACTCCCTGCCAGACAGGCACACTCACCGACAGACATACTCACTGACAGAAACTCACTGACACACACACTGACACACACTCACTGACAGCCATACTCACTGAAACATACACTGACAGACATACAAACACACACTGACAGACACACACACTCACACATTTTTGCACACTCACACATTCTTGCACACTCTCACAAATTATTTTAGTTTTTGAGGCCCATCCAGCCTCCCTACCTTTCCCTGCGGTCCAGCGTGGGGCAGTACCTCACTCCTTCCGCACGCTGTTTAGTATGCCGGAATTAAGTTATATTCCTGCTCCTGGCATTACAGAGGGTGCACGAGGGTGGAGTAATGAACTAAAAGCTTGCTCACGACTTACTCCCCGCTGACACTGGCTGCCTACTTCCTCTCACCACGACCCCTTTCCCCTGACTGGCATATATTTGCACAGTAGGCACCTGCCATCCAGGTAGCAGATGCTTACTGAATTAGTACTGCATTGGGGCGCCCTAAGTTGGCCAGTCGGCTACCTCCTTGGCACCCTGTGGCAGGGCTCCTCTTGACGCCCCCCACCTCCGGGCACCATGTCCGCACAGGATCGGCCCGGCCTAACCGTGTGACATGTGCTTGTTTCTGGTTATGCTTTCATTAAAATCCTGTAGAAAATCAACAGCAGGCATTCATGGGTAAAGAGTTAACATGGATAACATACATAACATTGATAGATCATGACATATTGCACCTTTCTGTTATTTTAGGGATCACTGAGTTTTGCTTTGGACTCAAGCCACAGGTGTTTCTAGCAGCTCCCTAGGTACACAGTGTATGTACAATATAGTTGCTCATGGAATTTTATTATTAATTTCAAAATATTTAGAAAGTGTTGTGAGTGAATGTGAATGGAACTATAAGCAGTTCCAGTCACTTGCTCAAACTATTCTCATTTATTTGTTTGAAGTGAACAGTGTGCCTCTAGTGGCTGTATTGTGATTATTCATGAAGCATCGCATTCATTTCTATGGTACGTTTTTGAGCTAAGAAAGCATACTGGTAGCATTATAAATGCATGCAATATGTTTGCTAGATTACTCTGCTGCTAATTTAAGTAGAAGACCAGCAATTCACTAACAGATCTCCAAATCCTGGTATAAGAAGACAGTACTTTAAGATGAACAAAGCACATGGATTTGGTATGAAAGAAAGCTACATATAGTATTTATCTTCAAACAAACAAAAAAAGTAAAATCTACCCTGGCATTTTTCAGGATATTACACCATTAAATAAAATATTGAAAATCATTAATTTATTTATGGTTTGCTCCTTTTAATTATAAAGTGTTCCTGCAATGGTACACACAACCATAATAGAATCTGTCTGTCAGTCTGTCTATCTCTTGCTATGTATTTCTCTCTTTTACTATAAAGTGTGTGTGTGTGTGTGTGTGTGTACGTGTTTTTGTGCATACGTATGTGTGTGTGTGTGTGTGCACGTCTGTGAGCCTGTGTGTGTTAGATACTTATTCTGCAGCGTTTTACAACACTATAAAAGGGGAATTTTACAATAAATGAGACAATTTCAAAATGTTACAGGAATAATAGCTTGATGAGGAACCTGCTCAAACCATCTTACAATCCAGAGGATAAATTTCAACTATTAGGCCAAAGTACCTGAAGTGGAAATACTGCTGACTTAAGTAATGTTTCCAATCACCTCTTTAACTCTTTTATAATTGTGTGTGTAACCCTGTTGGTCTTCAGTGGAAGAATTTATTTAATGGTCCATTTAAAGTCCAAGGTTCATTTGTAACATGTTGACAAATATCTCAGTTAGGGGAATAAGCAGTTTAGACAAGCCTTGCATGAAAGCAACCACCTAGAATCTTACAAGTATTGTGCTAAAATCGTTTGCAGAAATCATTTTGGCGTAAGTAAGCACAATTATTTAACATTAAAGCAAAATATTGTTTTGATTTACTTAAAGGAAGATTAACTCTAAGAAATTGTAGTTTGCCAAATGGCATGTGATATAGTCAGCAAATCATACAACATATTTAATATCTATATTGTCTTTTAAACAGCATACATTACTCAATAGCTCAATATCGGAATAGTGCTATCTACAAATCTACCAATGCTCATATGCATTCACAAAATGTTTTGATCACATTTTTAGAGACAGAATTGTACTCGATTGAGAACTTGAAAACTGAATTGCAAAATTTAGGCAAAATAGTTAAGCTGTGATTATAGCGGTGTTTGATTTTTTTTAAATTCAGCTACTTTTGCAATATGATACCGTGCCTTTCTGATCATACCTGCTTAGTGTCCCTATTTAGGAAAGTCAGTCCCTCTTTAGAACCCAAGTCAGTTGCCTATTATATTCAACCAAGAATTAACAATAATACTCACATTAATATGTAATTAAGTTGCAGGAAATATTTATAGAAATCTGTTGGCATAAATACTCATCCATAAGTATTGTTATGTATGATTTAAGTACATGCATACCTTTAACCCCTTAAGGACACATGACGTGTGACATGTCATGATTCCCTTTTATTCCAGAAGTTTGGTCCTTAAGGGGTTAAACAGCTCATGAAATTTCTTACACATCATCAGTAATGCATGGTCCTATGTGTGCTTGCTTAAAAAAAAAAGTAGAATATACAGATAAATTCTTTAATAATGCCGGTGTACCCAATATCAGTACTATTATTTATTAATGTGTCTGTCTTGGTGCATAAAAATTGGCCAAATTTGTACTAGTTTGTGAAAAAAGTTACTTACAGTAGCTATTTTAATATGCCCTTTTCATTTTATTACCCCAAAAATGTGTTTTAAAAATAATACTATTAATACATTAAGCTTCTACAAAATGCCCAAGCTGTTTCGATTGACCTGCGTTTACATAATGTCTATTGATAGTAATTTACTCATGTATGTATGATTTAAAAAGGGAGTTGGTAAACCAAGAATATATTCATATAAAAAGGAAATAGCTTTACAAGTGTGATAGAGAAATGGCAAAGCAGAGCTGTTCCCATAACACAGACCCAATATTAAAAGCATGTGAATTAACAGCAGATATTGATTCAGACATATATGAACACATTTAAAGACCTACAATTCTGTGTTCAATGCAAACATTAAAACAGCGTTTTGAACTTGCAATCATCAATGCAAATTTCAAAATAAATACTGATTCTAAGTTCAGTGTTCTAGAACCCAGAGTGCATTCCTAGCGTGGTGAGTGTGTGTCTCTATGGCAGGGCAGCTACTTAGTGACACGGCGCAAAAACTTATTAAAGGAAATAGAACGCTGATACTGAGCGGCTCTCTTGGGATTGGCTGCCGCTATGTGACGTAAACTGGGCTGTTGATAAAATAGACTGCACGGGGTTCGAGTGCGGATTATAGCGAGAAGCGGCTGTCAGTGGAGGACAGGACAGAGAGCGCTGGCACATGAACCCTATCACAGGGTAAGGGGGCTTCTCCAAGGCTTGAATGGACTGGAGAGGGAAGAACAGCTTTCATGCAGCAGCACAGCATCTCCAGCGCTGGATAAGAAAATCCACTGAGAAAAGTTAAGGAGTGGAAACCCCAACAGAACCCCCCCCTCCTCCCCCCTCCCCAAAATAACTATGGATATGTCAGTAGGTCCCATAAGCCTTAACAGTACGGAGCTACTGCTGCAGGACAATGTGACCAGTAATGCCCCGGTGAAGCCCGGGGAAGCCTGGATGGTGGGCATTGGCATTCTTATGTCTATCATAGTCCTGATCATTGTTTTTGGAAACATCCTGGTGATCACTGCCATAGCCAAGTTCCAGAGGCTGCAGACGGTCACCAACTATTTCATCACCTCCCTGGCTTGCGCTGACCTGGTGATGGGTCTGATTGTGGTGCCCTTTGGGGCTAGCTCCATCATGCTGAACATATGGGAGTTTGGCAACATGTGGTGTGAGTTCTGGACAGCGGTGGACATCTTGTGTGTCACAGCCAGCATAGAGACCTTGTGTGTCATAGCAGTGGACAGGTATTTTGCCATCACCTCTCCATTTAAGTACCAGAGCCTGCTGACCAAGTGCAAAGCCAGGATTGTCATCCTTTTGGTGTGGGTGGTCTCTGCACTCACCTCCTTTCTCCCTATCTACATGGAGTGGTATAAGTCTGATGAGGAGAAGGCTAATGAATGCTACCTTGAGGACACCTGTTGCTACTTTTATACCAACCCAGCCTATGCCATATCTTCCTCCATCATCTCCTTCTACCTGCCTTTGGTGGTTATGATCTTTGTCTACGCAAGGGTCTTCCAGGAGGCAAAAAAACAGCTGAAAAAGATAGACAAGTGTGAGGGTAGGTTTCACAGCCAGAACACCCAACAGGACACAAATGGCAAGCAAGGCAACAAGAGGACCTCAAAGTTCTGCTTGAAGGAGCACAAAGCACTAAAAACTTTGGGCATCATCATGGGCACTTTCACCCTGTGTTGGCTCCCATTCTTCATAGTCAACATTGTCCAGGTGATATACAGTGACGTCATCCCTGACTATATTTACACCTTCTTGAACTGGGTGGGATATGTCAACTCTGGCTTTAACCCCCTCATCTACTGCAGGAGTCCAGACTTCTGGTACGCTTTCCAGGAGCTGCTATGCCTAAGGAAACCAGGCAGCAAGCACTATGCCAATGGGTATCCTCAAAGTAATGGTAACAGTGTATACATGGAGGAATCTGAAGCTGCTCCCTTGGGGAAGGATAGAACTTGTGAAGTTTTGTTTAAAGAAGACAAACTGCCCAGTGGATCCCATTTGGACTGCGAAGGTACTGTGCTAGATCATAGACTCGAACCACTGGGCAGAAATCACAATACGCACGGTGATTGTTTATTATAGGATTTCCTATTATTATTATTAATATTATTATTATTATTGTGGGATTTTTTTATTTTATTTTTTGCTGTTGTTTTTTTATTTTTTTTTTAAACAAAAACAACAACCACAAACTGGATCATTGCAATACAAAGGTCAGAACTTTATTTTAATGTATGTGTGTATGCTACCAAGAAAATGGATGTCTTTATAAATTTTATGTTTGCAGATGGGCGGTGCCCTAGTCTAGCAAAAGGTGTACATTTATTAGGCAAGTGGTTATGTCTGTATAGTTTCACTTCTTAAATTAAGGTAAGAAAACAGTGACTTAATATCCTGTGGGTTTATATATATATATATATATATATATATATATATATATATATATATATATATATATATAATTATTTTTTTTGTTTTGGCTTTGTTTTTTTTTGTTTTTTTGCTGTCTGCTTTACAAAACGAATCTACCTCATGGAACTGAAAAAAAAAAAACAACAAAAAGAATTGTAAAGTGATAGTTTTTTTTTTTTTTTTTTGTGCGTTTTAATGCATGTTTTTAATTTGTAAGTCCTGACTGCAAAATGAATGCACCACTGTTGAAGAGGCTGGTCTCTCCAGCAGTTAGTGGGTTAAATGGCGAATGTCATTTCAAGATGTAATCCTGAAACAAAACAAAATTGGGAAGAGTGTCTATACCAAAACCTTATCATCCTTAACCCAAGGCAAATACATTGTATCCAGATCAAAGGATTATGGAGGTGCCCATTACGCAAAAGTAATGTCCACACTGATCAATTCAATTTGTCATGCAGTTTTTTTGTTGTTGTTTTTTTAAGCTTTTATTTAATTTGTCTTGGGTATTAGGGGGTTAAGGACAATTTGAGTTCACTTAATTTTAGCAGTCGATTGAGAACCCATCCCCTTCACTGCAGAAATAAAATATGCATATCCTATACTTTTTAACCCATTGAGTGCAATATGTGTGCTGAATTTTCTGCGTCACTCGTCTGGCTCTCAAAGGGTTAAACTGTCAGCCTGCTGTTTGTGCAAATGGGGTATCAGACAGTTGCAGTAGGACTGAGTAATGTAAGTGGGCACTGCACAAAAAGCTCTTTTTTTTCTTCTTTAAGATTGAACACAACAGATGTTTCCCTCTGGAGTTCTTCAGTGCTAGCTAAAAAAAATAAGACCTGGAAGTTAATCAGTTAACTAGAGTAATTTGCTGGTTCAGACATGTTCCTGGCTAGATGTATATGTCAAAGCAATTTCTCATTCCCCAGATCCAGTTTAACTAACTATAAATATAATTGAGTACTTCTAAAGTCATTTACAGTAAGTAACCAGTAATGGAGTGAATAAGCCACAAAGACTATCACAGTACTATGTCTGCCTAGTTACAGCAACAATCACTTATATGAAGACAATTACCTTTTTTGTTACTTTTAGATTAAGCATTCCAAATTAAGCAATTACAGCTTCTGGAACAATACAACAGATATGGACATTTGTACCAATATGTTTAAGACTGTAACCTGCTGCTGGGAATGAAGTCCTATCTAAGTCACTTTATGTTGGAGGGAGGGGGATGTGTTCTCATTATCAGAGTAAGCACTCATTTTGGTTGAGCATATCCACAGACAGTACACATTTACCCCCTCAGCACATACCCGGTCACTAGATGATCAGCTATTTGCACATTTCCAAGCCATACAGTATTTTGTATGTTGCTCTAATTAAAGGTCATTGTAACTATATTCCTGTTTGTTTGTGTTTTTATCCTGTTTTGTTTTGTTATTTTTTTTTTATCATTACTTCTTCTTCTTATTATTATTATTTTATTATTTATATAGCGCCATCAGATTCCGTAGCGCTGTACACAGGGACAGGTAAAGAAGTGTGCAAGCCATACCTATTTTTACATTCTCTGCTCACTGATTACAATATGTATTTTTACCATAATCCATTCGAAATCAATTCTCCCATTCCGTCATTAATTCTTTTTTAAATCAGTAAACCATCTGAGATCTTCCTATATAGTAGATACTTTGTCAATACAGGAATGCATAATTAGATTCTGGCGGTTTAGTCACTAATCTCCAAATTGCAGCAAATTAAAATCCAACTGAAAAATTCAGGCAAAAATTGCGAATTTGTGAATATTGTTCAACTCTGCTGTAGACACAGCTTAGCTGTTTGAGACTGAATTTTATACTTTATTTTCCAGTTCACTACAATTCAGTGGTCTATGAATACACGGTGTTATCAGGGTATAAGCAAATTAATGTCTGCCATTACTAGCCAAATGTGCAACACAACAAATAATTCTTGTTAGTATAATGTAATAGTATATCACGTGGATTAGGCACGAGGGGTATTTCTTGTTTGTGGTATGGAGTTCGCATTTGATTCAGCACTGCTATGCCTGCCACGGGGACTTGCTGTTTTGCAGGCTCCTTTCTGCTGTCAGAGTCTGACATAAACCTCAACAGGTGCAAGTCTGACTCTACAGTCAGCACTTGGAAAAAAAAGGCTGCATAGAATGGAAAGTAAACGTACCAAATTATGTAGCACTAAATGTTCTAATGCACTTCTTACGTACACATGCAGGCTATCATTGCCTCTCCTGAGAGGATAGTTCCTCTATGTCACTTGTCCTTTTTGTCCTGTTTACAAAAAGTTGAGTGTTACCGATTTTGTAACCACCTTGCACAATGCGGTTGAAACAGCCAATTTAAATATCAGACTTTCACAAGTCAGTTTCCAAACATATTTATTTATTATTTTTTTTTATTGTTTTTTGTTGTTGTTTTTTTTGGTGAAAAGATCTGGTATTCTATTATTCTAAATGCTCACAATGTGTGAAGTGTATGAATGTATCACAGAGATCTACAACAATAAACCTCCAAGTAATGTGAGTTTAATAGGCAGTGTAGTTTATGTATTAAGGAATTAGTTAGCATGGGAAACACTCTAACCTTGCTCTAAATGACTTACTCCTCTATATAAATAACCGTCAGTCAATAATGATGTCACTTAAAAATCCTGGAATTGCCCCATGCCCTGGAAACGCCTCTGGCTACACACTACACCTCTGAGAATGTCACAAGCTGACTGTATATGTATATCTGTTATTATTTGCATGTTCTGTATGGCATTCTGGGAATGTTGAGGAGTCACCATCAGTCAGAGCTTGTCTGCATCCTGCAAAGTTAGAATAAAATTATTTGCGATGATAAGCAGTACACATCATAATATAGAAATTAGAATATAATGCAACACATTAAGGCACCTCAGTTGAGTGTGTATGATGACAGCATCTATCGAATAAAAGCCTAATTTTATATATCTAAATATGATGTTATCTGTGTTTATATATATATATATGTATATATATATATAGGTTTTATATAGCACCAACATATGCCGTAGCGCATTACAATATTATAAGAGAGGGAAATGTAACAATTAATGAGACAATTACAGAATGTTACAGGATCAATAGGTTGATGAGGACCCTGCTCAAACGGGCTTACAGTCTAGAGGAGGTGGGGTATAAAACATAGGACAGGGGATAGCAATCAAACAAGGTGGAAGAGTGCTGCCCTTTAGGAAAGAGCAAGGGACAGGTATGTGAGGTAGAGGTTACTCTGGAAGACCATAAGCTTTCTTGAAGAGATGGTTTTTGAGGCACTTCTTAAATTATTATTAATATTATTGGTATTTATATAGCGCCAACTAATTTTGCAGCACTTAAGGACTAGGAGAGAGCCTAATCGTATATCTCCAATACTGTACAGGGGTATCCATGTGTTTCTCCAGATAGTGTTAACGCATGATTTGCGGGTGCATATATCCCAATCTTCTAGTGTAGCATTTGCTTAAGGCTTGTTTTTGAACGGTCACACTGTTGCACTGGAGCACACTGTACAGAGATACCTGGGACACTTTTACTGCCATGAAAGGTGCATTTAACATGACCGTAGCTGTCCATTTTAGGTGTACAATGCTGAAGGAGATATGGTTCAATGTCCATTGTTTTACATTTCAATAGAAGCTATCTATCATGGAGAGACATTTTGAGAGGTAAATGTTGGTCACTGGAAATTCTAGTTTAATTATGCTGGGCCTCATTTGTTAACTTGCTATGGAAGACCTGTTAAATAAATCTAAAATGGTCACTTTCAGACTTTTCACCTGTTATTAAATGACTCCATTATTAGCCTTTAATTGTTGATGATGCCATAAATGGATATTCCTAAACAACAGAGACAACAGGGTATTAAGCAGAGATTTGTAGAATGTACAACATTTGTGACCAAGTCTACGTTCTGTAAACATGACACCTCTTCCATGGAAGTCAGAATCTTTAATAGCCATTGCGTACTTTACGAGATAAAGTAAATATGTGAGCTTCCAAAACTGAAGGGACATATTTACTAAAAAGCAAGTTCTGTTCACTTGGGAAAAAAAAAAAAAAAGAAAAAGAAAAAAACACAACTTGCAAAATCAAGACCAAAATATCACAGTTGGGAAAAAAAAGGGCAGCTCTGCATAGGTTATATTATTCTAAACTTTACAAATCAGTTCTCAAGTCATCACAAACTTAGGAAACAGGTCTCTGTCGGAGCTATTTTCTAAAGTGAGAATTCAAAGTGAATTTCAAATTTAAGGCCAGAGTAGCCGAACTGAAAGCGTAGACGACTTCTAGAATTTTTCCATTTCGGCTATTATGACCTTAAATTTGATCATCCCTTAGAATACACCTTGAATTCTACTTTTAGTAAAAAAAAAAAAAAAAACCCTATATGTTTCTGTTTAGGTAATTTACCTACATCATAACTGCCTAGACCACGGGTGCCTAAGAGGAAGATCCCCAGGTGTTGCAGGACTACAACTCCCATGATGCTTTGCATGCATCTAGAATGTCTATAGAATGGCAAAGCCTCATGGAAGCTGTTGTTTTAAAACATCTGTGGATATAGCTTTTGGACACCCCCAATGTAGACTGCATGAAGGGGTTATATTTTTAATAGTGAATATGAAAGTGCCAGTTTAATATGGCAACAATTAAAATTACTCTGTATCTTCACACAGAGTTTAGGTTTCCTTTTAGAGAGTCGTGGGTATTTCTGTTCTCATTCAATTATTCTTTTCCCTGGTAGAAAAGAACTGGCACAGAGCAAGCAAGAGTAACGCACTAAATATAAACGGTTCCATTTTGACACATACCTAATATTCGCTCTGTTTACCAATAGCATGATTTGTGCTCGCAGACTTACTTGTAAAAATTGTTGTAAAATTGGCTTTTTTTTTTTTTTACTCCATGTTAAATAAAGCCTGAGGATTTAAAAAAAATAACTGACAGATACTGACAATTCTCTGCTACAGGCAGTGGAAAGACATTTAATTAAAAATCCTTTGATAAAAAGAAAAGAATTGCATTAGAACAAAAAAAAGGACTGGAACAGAGTGTATATTCTCAATAACTCCAAAAATAACTGACAAGGGTTCTGTTTTTTTAAGGAAAGATGTCTCAGAAAAGCCACATTCCGGCAGATTATTTTGTTATTACTAATTTAGATTTTGCAATAGAATAGAATGTGTGTAACAAAGCGAACAGAAACTTAATCTAATATACAGTGACTGGATAGCTTTGACTTTTTTTTTCTTTTTTTTTTTTTTAAATAAAGTTTAGCTTGTTTAACCGTTAACACAATTTTCACACAATTTTCACAATATTATGTGTACTTGTTTCCTCTATTTAACAATTATGTATTAGTGGGGTATGAGATATTAATTGAAATATAGAAATGAACATCTATTTATGCAGCAAGTGCCAGTCATAGTTATAAACTCTGAACCTGGCAGTCAGTTTAGAGAAAGCATACAGAAAAGGGGAGAAATGCTTCTGTTACTTTAACTCATTTGCATTGTGTGCCTTGGTTGTGCCTGGAGTTAACTGGATTATGATGTAAATTGCTAAATCTTTATTTTTGAATTATTATTTAATTTTTTTTAAGTGATTTTCAATGTTTTATTCATGGCGTAATTTCAAGAGAAATGACAATTCACGTTTGAGCACAACTGCAATGGCATCTGTAGTGGCAAAAGCAGTAAGATATTTGATAGTAAAGAGACAGTAGGGTTTATGCATTAAAATGTGGATCATTGACAAAGGAGTTACAAATTGTATGCCAAAACAGCTGGAAAACCTATACAACAATGCAACTATTTTTTCCAGATCTGCTGTTTTGCCTTAACCCCTTAAGGACCAAACTTCTGGAATAAAAGGGAATCATGACATGTCACACATGTCATGTGTCCTTAAGGGGTAAAAGAAACATTGCCTATAGTAGATACACCTCAAATGAAGACATGTATGCTATACCTTAAAAGAGCTTGCAAAGGCTGCAGATCTGATGAACTGCAGCCTTGCAAGCCCTCCCTTTTTCCCCCGGAAGAGACTTTCAGTCTCTTCACAGGGAAAGCCTCTGAAGGTTTCCCTCCCTGCTTGAACGTGTGTGTGAGCAGCATACTGATCTGAGGTCTGTTGACGCTTGTCTGAGGTCTAATCAACGGTATGCACGGAGGGGGGGTGGTGGTCGGTGTGCTCATGTAGAGTGCGACTGCCACATCTATTAGCTCCAGAGAAAGAGCCTTTCCCAGCTGTTTGATTGACAGCAAGAGGGTATGGGGGGGGGGGGGGGAGGGGGTGGCTTCATTAATTATTTTTACAAGTGCTGATTTCTAATAGAAATCGTCACTTTTATAAACTGTCATTATTATGAGATACTCCTAACCCATAAAGCACTTCAGCAAGCTCTTTAAAATGGGCAATCCTCTTGTCAGATCTCCACATTTTAGAAATGTAGTGAAGCTGTTATGAGATTTCAGCTTCTTGAAATCCCCTAAATCCTTTCGGGGTTATTTACTACAGTGAGAACTAAAAAGTGAATTTCAAAATGGGCCCTATAGACACCCAGGCCACTTTATCTCAATTACGTGGTCTGGGTGCAGTGGTCATGTCCTTTGAACCCTGTAATGTAAAACATTGTAGTTTCTTAGAAACAGCAATGTTTACATTGAAGAATTAAACCCACCACTAGTGGCTGTCATACTGACTTCCACTGAAGGTGCTTCCGCTACACTGGCAATGTAAAATAGTCACGTGAAACTCGTAGGATAGAAATGAATACATGTTCTCCTCTGTAAGGACTGTTGCTTTAGCCAGCTAATGGCTAAGTGAGCATGATGGGAGTCACAGCATAAGACAGTTACAAACTGATACAACCATAATGTAAGCTTGGTAGATGTATTGCACTCTGCACATCTTTCTGCAGTTGTAACGATGGTTGCAACAATGCTTCCAAATCTCTTAATATCTGATTTGTATTTGCCTCGTTAATGCCTACCTATCAGCCTTCAAGATGCTTAAAAACTATATTTCCTTTAATGATGAGACTTCTGGTCTAGGTAACCAGCATTTATTTTACAAACATAGATTAGGTCAGGTGTGCCAAAAATGTAGATCCCCAGGTGTTTTAAAACTACAGATTCCATGATGCTTTGTCATTCTAAAGCATTTTAAAGGCATGCAAAGCATTATGGGAGTAGTAGTTTTGAAACATCTCAGGATTTACCTTTCGGGCACCCCTGACCTAACCTATGGCGCCGCAGATGTTTGTAAAATAAATGCCCGTTAGCTAGACTAGAAGTCTTAACATTAAAGGAAATGTAGTTTACATGCATCTAGAATGCTAAGAGTAACTAGGCATGAGGGAGGCTAAAAACTGTTTTAAAACTACAACTTACACAATGCTTTGTCATCCTAAAGCATTCTAAAGACATGCAAAGCATCATGGGAGTTGTAGAACTACAACATCTGCAGATCTTCATTTTGGGCACCCCTGGGTTATGAGTACTTGGTTTACATTATTAGTTATGTATCCATTCTTCCCATTAAGTATTTGTCATTATTATTCAGAATATTTTAGAACATTATGTCAGGTTTGGTTTCCACAATTGTACTTATCTGTAAATTATTGCCTTAATAATCGTTTAATAATGTGACTGCAATGACAAGCTATTATTTTCGCTTTATCTGTATCGAAAATATTCAGCAACTGGTTTAAATTGAAGTACGTACATGCATTGAACAACGATGGCTGAGATTCAGCATAGGTTGGGACAAACGGACAGGTGTCTGTTTTCCAAGCTCACATAGTGTGTTACTATGTTATCTTTAAATAGCAGACTGTATAATTTATTACAGAAGCAACGTCTAGAAGTTAGCAGGACTGTGCCTTTAATGATTGACATATATGACTGGTATCTCAAGTGCATGATGGCAGCTAACTTGTAAAGGTCAAGTCAAACCAGTTTAACAGTCCAATTCATTGCCCGCGATGTGATTTGCAGTTTACATGCTAGCTATATTTACTGTTTACAAGCTATGGGTGTCATTTTCTTCAAGTCATAGATTGCACTGTTGCTAACTGTCTCTCTGAATTATTTGAAAGCAAGACTGAAAAGATAATGTGATTTATATTACAACGCTGGTAGGTTCATGCATTTAAGTATTAATTGCTAAAATTTCAAAGTGAATTTAAAATTTAAGCTAAAAAATGTCTATTAAAAACACTATTTGCAAATGAGTTATATTGGACTAAAATGTACAATTCACTTTGAATTCACATTTTAGATTGTAGGCCATTTAAAAAAAAAATAAAAAATACATTTCAGTTTTGTTTTTCAATTTCAGTAGAGCAGGTCAGAGTTTACAGAAAAAAGAGAAGGTTATTCCTAGGGTCATTATCATGGGAAATTTATACAGCATAAAAAGAGGGAATCGATTAGTTACAGTCTGGACACCGTACACAACCTTCTTCACATTGCTTGTTGGTGTGCACATATATGGTATAGCTGGGTTAACATGCCCTGTGTATGAAATCCTAATCAAGGTTGGTGTACTCGAAGGGGGGCCTTACCAGGGCAATACCTGTTGAGCAGTTTTCAGTCCCCCAGATTGTTGTCTGATGTCAATTGTATTTGTGGTCTTTATGCTGTGGTGGTCGGGCCGTTTCTAACGTCCAGTTATGTCACGGTGCTTCGTTTGGTGTGAGTAATGGTGTCTAAAGATGGCTGGTTAGTGGTCTCCTCTTCTCATCTGCGTGTTCGTGGACAGTAGGTTCAATGAGGGGTTAGTGCTCGGTTGTGTCTTTGGCCCCGTCAGATTTGTGTCTCTCCGTTAGGTATGTCTTACCCATTCGTCTGGGGTTCTGTGTCTCCTATTTTGCCGTGTGTCTCTGGGGCTGTGTCTTGTGTTCTGTCACGTGAGCACCTAGGATGTAGGCCATTTAAAAGATCAAAATAGCAAAATTTTAAAAGAAATACCACCTAACTGTGTTTTCGCTTACAGGTTTATTTACTAAAGTGAGAATTGCCGGGAATTCCAAATTTAAGGCCAAAGTAGCCAAACTGGAAAAATCTATCCATGTCAGCTATGCTTTTAGTTTAGCTACTTAAGCCTTAAATTTGAAATTCACGTTGAATACACTTTCATTCCTGACATTTCTGAATAGCCCTATAAAATTAATTAATTTCCTTACAATGCTCACTTTATTGTATAACCCTAAGAGAAGTGTGGTGACTTGAGAGCAGACCTGATGGTAATTTAGGTAATTTGGGTAAAAATGTATTGTTTAATAAATTGGTAATTACCCTCTAAATCTGCAATTCTGGCCTAATTTTTCGTGAGTTTAATGAATAGATCCCAGTGTATAACTCTGTCAGGAAATAAATGATGAAACTTTAACCACACAGGATCCTTGCTATGAAAATTTATTTTTTTCATTTTTGGCTATGACTGTAATGAAACTGACCACTATCTATCCCATTTAAATTCAATGCAGCTTATTCACTAAACACCAACCGAAGTGAACTGAAAATAACATTACAAATCAAAGGGTTTACTCCAACTACCGTGACTACTTTAGTGATTTTAGTGGTCATGGTGGTAGGAGTCAGTATGTGCACTGAGATATTGGCACTTGTGTGCCAGGGGCCAGTTGCACTGTGCTGGCAAATGTCAATTTTGTGCATAAAATATGTTGGTCGTCAGCGTGCGCAGAGCCTGCAAGAGGAAGCCTGGATGTCTCCTCCCTCCCATCCACCCTTCTTTTGTGGATCCCTCCCCACCTCTGAATCAGTGCAATTTTTGGGGGGTTTTGGTTTTTATAATATGTAATTTCATATAAATATTTTTGTATATTTCCTTCCTCACTTCCTCTCTCTTCCCCTTGCCCTCTGAGAGCTTGCACATGCGCTCTGATACGGTTAAATTGTCCAATGTCCAATCACAGGCTTCTGTATGCCATGACGTCAAGAGGGGGATTGAAAAGCCGCTCCGGGAGCTTGGCCCAGTGCTAGATTCCAGGTTAGTAAAACTTTCTAATCCATTTTTTAGCGATAGGGAAGGGGGACTTAAAGAAAAAGTCCCAATAGGGCAATATTCATTAAGTTTAAAAATGTGCTTTCAAAGTTTGGAGCAACTCTTTAAAACCCCTTAAGGACACATGACATGTCTGACACGTCATGATTCCCTTTTATTCCAGAAGTTTGGTCCTTAAGGGGTTAAGGGGAAAATATCAAAGCAATGACTAAAGCTGTTATGGAGAATTTTGCCGAAGAAGCTGACTGAAGAAGCTCTATTTGAGAGTGAAACGCGTATTGGCCATTTTTAAAGGACTTTTATTTGAGGACTTTTATCATCTTTGTTTTTATGTTTATTTTAAACCAATAAATTCACCATTTTCATTCAAAACCTCATCCAAGTCCTTTTTGGAGCCTCCAAGGAATCCTCACAGGGGAAGTGCCATCCCCATTCAAATTGGCACAAAACCTACACACCTAGAGCCGGGATTCGTAGGCTCAGGACCAGGTGAGCACCCCATTTATTGAACACATACCTGTGTCATTTATCACCATAAGTCTACACATTGGTCTGCTTTCTTCCCTTTTTTTCGTGTTCCTGAGAAATTCTTCAAGCCGAAGTAGGAGGGTGGTGCTACCATAACAGCACACAAGCCTTGATACGGAGCCAGTGTTTTCTATATACAGGCTCCTTGAAATGTGAGTGTAATATTCAGCACGATATCATTATAATCACTGTGAAGCCATTTTTCAGTACCATCTACACTATATTGTATTTTCTGTATTTTACTTTGACATGTACCCCATATTTTACCATTGAATGAGACTACGTTTTGGTAAGATTTATCTGTGTTTGAGCGCTCCACTTATAGGTGTAGGTCCTTGTCACTTACACCGCACCAATATCTACAACTCCAATGATTCTATGAATTAAATAGATAGGCTGAGAATCATGGGAGTTGTAGTTCAGCAACATCTGGAGGGCCGGAGTTTGGGGAAGCCTGCCCTTAAGGTCTAAATTAGCCAATCAGACTAGTCTGGTTTATTAACTGAAAAACTGATTATTTTCCTCCCATTGATCTGCTTTTTGCAGGTCAGTCCCAATTGTGAGTGTCCTTTCCCGATTTCGTGGTCCTGTCCCATCATCCTGATGTAGTTTCCTGGTGTCCCGCATCTGAGGACATCAAGGAACTGCCCCCAGGTAGCGCAGCACCTTTCTGGGTGGACCTGCCCATTATAGGAGATAGCGCCACTGGTGATGCTCCATTAGGGCCTTGCCCAGCCGATCCTGATTTCCTGAGGCCTTATGAGACTTTGTGTTCTTCTGTAAGAACAGTGGGTCATGCATAGACAAAATGTTTTTATAATGTATTACTAAATCTGCAGCCTTAAGACTTCAAAGAAACGCTGTTTATACTGATAATACAAGTCAATAAGGGCATTGCATAGATAAGACACAAAAACAGTTTAGGAGAGGAAATGTGTCTTAAAAACAAATGAGATTATGTTGACATTACTTTTGCCTACCAGGCTAAAATCCAGCGTCACAAGCAATGAATTGGTTACCGAATTATGTACACTTGAAAATCACATTTTCTTTTTTTCTTCGAAATTTCAAAATGTTTTTAAAGTAATTTTATTCTGCATTTTCCACAATATAATTCTAATAATTTTGCTATACTGAAATAGCATAGGAATATAATTATTCTTAGAGGATCATTTCAATCCAACTGTTTGTTATTTTGTCAGTGAAGTATTTTGCCCTAAGAATGCATACGTGACGACTATCCTGGATTTGTACTAACAGTCTCTACTTTTGTCTTAAAGGTGAACTGCCACTTGTCTGGAATTTACACCATTGAATAAAACTCTGAAAACCACCTAGAACTTGTTATCACCTTTTTCATGGAATATTGTGTTTTGTAATTTTTATTTTTTACATTTATATTAACTTATGTCATTGTCCAGTTCAGACAAGATGTATTAAATAATGAGAAGAAATAGGTGCCCAGTTGCAGGATTGTGTGGATCTCTACATGTACTTTTATTTTCATCCCTCCCCAACTCCCCCTTGCCACCTTTAATATAATAAAATCTTACTTATATTCAAGTCTACTGCCTCTGCCCCCGATCTGCCTGCTTGGTTTGCATCATCAGAAGTGTTGGTCTGAGCCATTCACAATGCTTTCCCATAGGATTGACCAAGACTGTCAAGGAGGCAGATCAGGGGCAGAGCCAGCACAAGTCAAACACAGCCCTGGTCAATCAGCATCTCCTTAAATCAATGCATCTCTATGAGGAAAGTTCAGTGTCTGCATGCAGAGGGTGGAGACACTGAATGGCAGTACTGCACAGTGTGCAGCACTGCCATAGGAAGCACCTCTAGCAGCCATCTGAGGAGTGGCCAGTGGAGGTATCACTAGGCTTTTCTATTTTCTCTTAGAACACAGTGTTTACTGCAAAAAGTCTGAATGGAATGATTCTACTCACCAGAACAAATACATTAAGCTGTAATTGTTCTGGTGACATAGTGTCCCTTTAAGTATAGGCGCAAGTAAGCATAATATTTAACAACCCTGAAGTAACAGTCCTTCTTTAAATTGTCTTCAGATTTATTTTGGTTTTGTTTTCTCATGATATATGTTCATAACAAATACAAGCTATTTTATTTCTGTTATACATACATCATTTTGGATTTTCATTTAATGCGTGTTATATTTTCTTTTACCAGATGTATCTCACAAAGTAGAAAATGTTGCAATTGCAAAACTTTTTCGGTGCAATTCAATCACTTTTACTACAGTAAATCCTCACCCACAAATTATATTTATATATAAACACCATAAGGGATCAATGGTTCTTACTATACTATAAAGCACAGATGCAAACATTAACACACCAAAGGGAATGTTTCGTATTATGAATAAAACCAATCATCACATATGTCCTTTGTGTAAACCGAGCATTGCTGTTTCATATTTGCAGAGTGATTTTATCTTTGCCTATTCAGTTTTTACGCTTACATTCATAGATAAGCTGTACTCATTCACAATAAGGGAATGTTTAACTTGAAAAGTGCTCTAAGCTTTACTTCGGCCAGAAATCTTTATTTAAGTGGCAAACAGCAGTGGGCAGCCAAATCCTCTCCAACAAATAGCAAAGCAGGGAGTTCAGTGTCCAAAGTTCCATTGCTGAAACAAACATTTTTGTGCATTTTTTTACATATTCGTTTTGTTTTGCTGCAAGGTTGCTACAGCAGATTGGAAATAAAAGAGTGCATAGAGTATTGTAGGATTGTCACCATAATGTAAAGAGGAAGTTGCCATATCATATGTATTTATTAATCAGTTTTTACATGGAGCTCTTATACCAAGCGATTTGTACAATATAGCAAATAATTTTAAGCAGAATTACAGACAGGGGTACAAAAGGGTACAAAAGGAATAGAGAAAGGGTACAAAAGGAATAGAGAAAGGGTACAAAAGGAATAGAGAACACCTGTTGTGGTTTTTCAGCTACCATTTGTTGAGCTTTTATACAAAGAGCCATGCAATAAAGAACAAAATGTTAATTATTTTTTAATGTGATTTAGATCTTATTCTGTATGTTTCTGTAATGTTCCGAAGCCGGAACCAAAATCTAATATCCAACGTGTACATAACCTAGTAGTCTGACACTGGCTGGTCCCATGAACAACATTGTAATGATAACTAGATAGCAATTTATTATCCAGGCACAGGGTTGTGGTAAACCAACAAATTAGATTCAGAATTCAGGACAATATATTTTAATTATTAAAGGAACACTATAGTCACCTAAATTACTTTAGCTAAATAAAGCAGTTTAAGTGTATAGATTATTTCCCTGCAATTTCACTGCTCAATTCACTGCCATTTAGGAGTTAAATCACTTTGTTTCTGTTTATGCAGCCATAGCCACACCTCCCCTGGCTATGATTGACAGAGCCTGCATGAAAAAAAAACTGGTTTCACTTTCAAACAGATGTAATTTACCTTAAATAATTGTATCTCAATCTCTAAATTGAACTTTAATCACATACAGGAGGCTCTTGCAGGGTCTAGCAAGCTATTAACATAGCAGGGCATAAGAAAATCTTAATTAAACAGAACTTGCAATAAAGAAAGCCTAAATAGGGCTCTCTTTACAGGAAGTGTTTATGGAAGGCTGTGCAAGTCACATGCAGGGAGGTGTGGCTAGGGTTCATAAACAAAGGGATTTAACTCCTAAATGGCAGAGGATTGAGCAGTGAGGCTGCAGGGGCATGTTCTGTACACCAAAACTGCTTCATTAAGCTGAAGTTGTTCAGGTGACTATAGTGTCACTTTAATAAAAAAAAATATATATTTTTTTGGAGTGCAGCTGTTTTTGCCTACATTTTATGACATTCACAACTATTCACAATGCAAATCAATGATACGCTTCCAATAAAGTACTTTACAATTTTATTTGCCAGACGGCTTGGTATAATGTTACTTACCAGACTTTTTTTGAAAAAATTGTGAGTTGTAGTAATTTGTCGGCTAAGTAACAAAATGTTCAAACTTTCAAACTGTTCACAAATGGTTTGACAGCTTACCTGGGGTCAGGCAGCCACAGCCTACTAGGAGCTTCCATTAGCACCACTGTGCAAAGTTCTGCTGTGCAGGGCTTGCTGATTGGCCAAGAGTACCAGCTAAAGGCTCTGAACCAATGCAGAGCGCTTCTGGATCTTATGGAGGAAACAACTGACATGCCGAGGACCCCAGGTAAGTTGTCAAACCATTAGGTTGACTATTTTCTTTATGGTACACTAGGGTACGCCTGGTACCATAACCACTAGTGGTTGTGGTACTTGCATTGTTCATTGAAACAGATGCGCCCAAGTGTCACTCTTTACATGGTGCAATTGTTTTCTTGGGACAAAAGCCTAAATTCCGCCTTCTCTTTGAGGTCCAAAGATTTATTGTGTATGTGCAAAGAACTACAATTCTAATGATGCTTTGCATGCCTTTATAATAATCTGTCTGTAATCTACAATGAATGGGTTTATTCACTCAATACTGATTTGAAATACATTGAAAATAGAATTTCAGAATTTAGCAAAGTTTTGATAATAGCCAGGCTGGATAATTTTTCCAGTTTTTCCCTACATTTTGCAATTTGTTTTTCAGTTCCCTGCAGCCGAGTGTTTAGTGCATAAACTCCAAATTGTTTAGAATTGAGCCTGTGTACATAAGATATCGGTCTACCCACCCCCAGGTCATATATTCTAAAATTAAACTGTCCAGACTTTGTCCTGGCCATTTCAAATGTTTGACGAATGTAAAAACAATATTTCAAAACCTAAAATGTTTAATACCAATATACTAAGCCGATCTGTCTATTTTATAACTCTTGTATTATCTCTGTTAGCTAATATACCCTGTTGTACCTAGATACCAATGCAAAAGCTACTGCAATACAGGAATAAAAGTCATAATTTTTAGAAGAAAAAAGCTATAATTCTACCACTTATTATTCACATGTATAAAAGCCATTCTGTGATCACACTTTTATTCCTGTAATATGCGTGCACAAGTGGATACACTTCTTGGGGAAACTATGTAAATTATCATTGGTATTTGTTGGGTGTACCCAAAAGCCAGACTGGTCTGCATTTTAAAATCGTTTTAACAATCACATTCTAAATATAATTTTTTGTCAACCAGATTTCTTGTAGAAATAACATTTGTTTATTTTAATTTTTAATGTCCATTCTCCTAGCGTCTGTCATTTTTGATGACTATATTTGTGCATGCCAGGTGGCATTAACCCCTCTTACCGCCCCTTATGCAGAATAGCAGCACTATAGACCACTAATGACCAATCCTTGCAAATAAAATGTTCCTGAAATACACCTCACTTGATGCTCAGCCATCTCTGGCTGAGCATTATGGGAAATACAGTACTTTTGAAGGTTACCCCTTTATTTTTTTCCCAGGTTAGGTGTTTTTAAAAAACGATTACATTTTGTGAGCTTTGAAATTGTCCTTTCCTGGCTAATCATGGCAGCATATACACATGGGTTAGCTCCTCCCCTACAGCAGATAGGACAGGAAAACCACCAAGGTTTTAAAAGGAGGCTCCATCCCTAAGGTCCTAAGTCTTTTTCCTGTCCTACAGCCCTTAGGACGTGAGCAATTTGCTCCCTTTACTTACGGACATGTATGTTTTTTTTATCTTCATTACTTTATTTGCCTGTTTTACTGTAGTACATTATGCAGTTGTGCTTTTATGCTGTGATGCATTTAAGCTTTGATATCTTTAAACTAGTGCATTATACAGCTGTACCTTATTTTTAAGATTGTGGTACATTATGCGGTTGTGCTTTTGCTAGGAAGCATTTAACCCCTTAAGGACCAAACTTCTGGAATAAAAGGGAATCATGACATGCCCCACATATTGATTCCCTTTTATTCCAGAAGTTTGGTCCTTAAGGGGTTGTGTTGCATTTAAACTGTGTGGCATTTAAAACTGTTTCATTTAAATTTGCATATAATACTGTTGCATGTAATACCGCAAGTCATATGAAACTGCAGTACATTTTGAAAACTGCAGTGCATTTGAAGACTGATATATTTTAAAACTGTGTTACCTTTTATATCTTGAGGCCTTTAGACTGTGGTGCCTTTAAACTTTGACTTTTTGCACGTGGTTGCCTTTTCAACTCCCTTGCAGGCACTTTTGTTATCTATTTTGCTTCCCCTTGGTCCCAGCGATTTATTCCCGGTACCATGGGGGTTTAGGGGCCATGGAGGCTTTAGACAGAGTCCTCTCCCTGGTCTCTAAACCGCAAACACACTCGGAATAGGCCCACATGTGTGCAGTTTGTGCCTTATTGGGCCTAATACAGATGACTTGCATTGTAGGAATACAAGTTGTGGCAGCCATCTTGGATAAGGGCAATTGCCAGAAAGTGCCTAAAATAAAGGGAAAATTACAGTAAACATACCACACTTATTTGGTAAGTATTTGCAGGGTCTCCAGACATGGATAAGTGCTGTCTTCAGCCTGTTTTAAAGCTGTTTCGCTGGTTTCTTATAGAATGTAACAGTGCACATTTTTTCTTAATACTTTACCACAGGTAATATTTAGTTATTATTTGTCAGGTGTCTGATTCTTCACCAGGATCTGGTTATGAGGAGAAAACAGTGGAAGGAATCGGTTATGCACTGACTTCCTCCAGAAGGTTGTCGCTTCAGCATGACCTATCACTGTGCAGCCACATGACATGCGGGCAGGGCTTACAAAGTAAGTTCCAGAAGCCTTAGGGGTAAGAATAGAGGCCAGGCTTTACGCTGTGGAGTAAGTTATTTCCAACCCCAGAACTACACCACCTAAGTTGCACACTTATGGATCATAGGTGGACGCAGACCTGTCCACAATTTTACGCCTACCATTGCAGGAGGCCAGCCAGCTGTGACTTCCGCTGCTGTTTCTACAAACATAAAATATGTGATTAAAGATCTAAAGGCTACTATGGAGAGAGATATTAAAAGCCAAGATTGAAGAGGCAGTCTGAAGTCTTCAGGTTACAACTGACTTCTTCACAGAAACTTCTTTAGATGTAACTAGGATATTCTCTGGATCAAATGGCTTTATCTATAGCAGCTAAGAAAGCATTATGATTCTATTTCTGGGATGATGACTCGTCCTCCAAGTTTGCCCTCTACACCATTCTATTTGAAGGAGTGGTGCTGTTTGGGGAAACTTTGGATAATTCCATTGAAAAGGCAAATGAGGACTGCAAGATATTGGTACCTTAGGATGGAAGTTCCAAGGATCCCAGCTCCTCATAGTCTGACCGGAGAACCTCCAGTGACCAGTATTTCTGAGATACATGGAGCTACTGGCCCTGCAGGGAATACTCCAGAGGTGACTCATGGCAGTTGGTAAACCTGCCTTTCAAGGTTCTAATGGAGCTATAACATACGTTTTGCTCTTCAGCAATGAACATATCTCCTCCAGTACTAGGAGCCTCATTTTTCTGATCACACATACCTGGGCTTGTCATACTCTGGAGGCTTGAGTGGTATCCATGGTCCAGTTTTTTCTTAACGGGCACAGGAGTCTCCATTCCAACTGGAGTATTAAGACCAATGAATCAAAAGGTAAAGCACTGAAGGAAGAAGCCTTCTGGACGAAGAGGTGATTTTTTTTTTTAAGGTCCCAGAACAAGAGCAGTTCCAGGGACAAGTTTCGCCTCTCTTCTGGTGCTAAGAGGAAAAGCACATGAAAGCCTACACTGGACATAAGAGGGGCCAACAAGAGGCTGAATGTCAGTCTTCGGGATGGAGTCAATCAGATCCATATCTCAAGCAATCTGGAAGGATAATTTCCTTACCTCTATATATCTCAAGGATGCTTACTTTCAGTCCAATCTGCAGAGATCTTCGGCATTAGCTCAGAAGAGAACCTACCATTTGGCCTCAATGTGGCCCCAAGAATCTTTATATGTGCTTATAGTGTTATTGAGAGTCCAGAACTCCACCTGGTTCCGTTATCTGGAGCATCTACTTCTGATAGCCTTAGACCCTCAGAAGGCAGGCACACAGAGGTATATAGTTCTTTCATAACTCCTAAAGTTTGGCTGCTTGATGAATATCAAGAAAAGCAGTTACAGACCAGCTCAGTGGTTGACATTCCAGAGTGGAAAATTCTATGCTCTGCTTTTCCCTATCTCGGGAACAGTTCCACAGATTGTAATGGTTTTCTCTCCCAGTTTCTTCATTTCTGCTTGGTAACAGCAAGAAAATAGATGCAACTACTAGGAATCCTGGCTTCCACCAGCAGACTTGTCAGATGGGCCCAATGGCATCTCTGGATTCCTTACAAATCCTTCCTATCTTGATCTAACAAGAGAAAGATTATTAGAGTCAGCCACTTACTATGTCCCCATCAGTGGAGTTACACCTTACCCTGGCAGCTGAAAGAGGGATTAGATCTGAGTTTCCAGTGAACAGAACCTCATTGGTCTATTATTAGCTTGAATTCCAGTTTTTACAAGATTGGTTGCACAGTGTTTGGACCATGTTGCACAATATTTACATTCATTTGTATGGAATGAAGAGTCATTTTCAAGGTTCTTCTTCACTTCAGAGGCTTGCTGAAGAATGAGTGGGTCCAAATTTGCTCAAATATCAATGCAACTGTATCCTATATTTACCAAGATGGGTCTCACAGATGCGTATTGATGGAATTCCAGCCCATAATGATCAGGGCACAGAAGAACAACCAGTGGCTCAGAATACAATGGCTGTTTGCTGGAGCCGAATAACTATGGACAAGGTGGATTGGCAACCATGTCCTGATGTATCCTCAGGGTTGACGCAGATTGTCTGATACCCTACATAGATCTGATGGCCATTTCTTGGACCTACCAGATCCAGAAGTATTTTTTACATGCTAGGACCAGAATACTCAGGTTCAGGATACTGACTCAAATTTAGAATTTTAGTCTGATGTACATATTTTCCTGTTTTCGACTTTCCTAAAAAGGCAATGCAAAAGGTGACAGTGGAAGACCGTGTCGACTCGAATTCCTATGATGAATAAGATGATTCTGGAACCTCCAAGGGAAATTCCTGTACGTCCAGACCCATTACAGGGCCACGTGACACACCAGGATACTCAAGTTCTGGTGTTGATGCGGGAGTCCATATTAGTATAGGCATCTCTGAGACGGTCATTGAGATCCTCTTACAATCCTATACAGGCTTTACTAAGCTTGACATGCTTTTCTCTGTTGGAATTACTCCTCGTTCAGGCCTTGAAAGGTTCTGTGTTATAACACTCTAGAGGAGCACTTAGCTGCACTTTGCTTCATATAGGCATTGATTGAAATCATGCCTCCTCTGAGTGTGGTGAAGCCAATGTGACATACCACTGGTCTCACGGGCCCTGACTGAACCATTATTTGAACCTCTAGAAGGAGCTTCCATGGTGGTAGCACAGAAAGTGCTGGTGGCTGGTACCCCAGCAAGGAAAATGGGTGAACTCCAGGCTTGATCCTGTGAACCCCCTTTCACTACTTTTCAACAGAAATGGTCGTCTTGCATTTGGCACCTGAAGATCCTGCCTATGGTGAATGCTTATCTGTCATTCTCTACTTGTACTGAAGGGTACCAATTGAGCGTTGATATCCCTGGTGCTTTGCTTCATGTAAGCAACAATTGAACTCAAGCCTCCGCTGAGGTTGTTGAAACCAATATGTGACGTACCACTGGTCTCACAGACTCTGACTGAACTTCTAGCAGGAGCTTCCATGATGTTAGCCCAGACGTTGCTGTTGCTGGTGACTGGTACCTCAGCAAGGTGAATGTCTGCACTTAGCTGCACTTTGCTTCATATAGGCATTGAATAAAATCATGCCTCCACTGAGTGTGGTGAAGCCAATATGTGATGTACCCCTGGTCTCACGGGCCCTGACTGAACCATTATTCGAACCTCTAGAAGGTGCTTCCATGGTGGTAGCACAGAAAGTGCTGGTGGCTAGTACCCCAGCAAGGAAAATGGGTGAACTCCAGGCTTGATCCTGTGTACCCCCATTCACTGAATTTCAACAGGATATGGTTGTCTTGCATGTAGCACCAGAGATCCTGCCTAAAGTGAGAGCCTTTCACTGCCATTCTCTACCTGTACCAAAGGATTTGGGGCATTCTCCACTAGTACTGTTACAGCATCTCGTGGGCTTCCATGGCAATGGTCTCTGCTGAAACTTTGTAAAGTTGGCATTTGCACCTCTTTGAACTAGTTTGTCCTGCATTACATATTGGACATTGAAGCAATTAATGAGGCAAAATTTGGACGTCACGTCCGTTCTCTACCTGTGCTGGAGGGTATCAGGGCACTCTCCTCTCATGCTGTTGCAGCATCATGGTTTGCCATGGCAATGGTTTCTGCTGACACTTTTTGTAAGATAGCATTTGAACCTCTTTAGACACGTTTGTCTGGCATTTCATACTGTTCGTTAAAACAGTCTAGGATGCACAATTTGGTACTCAAGTACTTAACTCAGTTCATTCTTCTATCTATGTTGAATTATTCTGATTATTTGATTGACTATTCTGTCCCTCCCTTTGTAAGCTTGGGTATTACCCATGTGTATATGCTGCCATGATTAGCCAGGAAAGTGGAAAATGTATTCATACTTACCGTAATTTTCTTTTCCTGGCTATTATTCATGGCAGCATATACTTCCCACCCATTAATGTCTCTATTTATGTACTGTAGAGCTTGTAAATTGACTGAGGACCTTAGGGATGGAGCCTCCTTTTAAAACCTTGGTGGTTTTCCTGTCCTATCGGCTGTAGGGGAGGAGCTAACCCATGTGTATATGCTGCAATGAATAATAGCCAGGAAAAGAAAATTACGGTAAGTATGAATACATTTTCCACATTGGTGAATAAGTGAGTGTGCTGGATTTGATGTTTTGTGTGTGTGTGTGTGTATACACATACACACACACACACACACACACACACACACACACACACATATATTTTTATGGATATACCACATCTATTACCAGTAATAGATGAGCCGTGGTAATATGGTAATTGGCCTGCTAAGTCATGATGATGATGATTTTTACAGCTTAGTGAGTTTGAATGTCAATTTCTTACTTTTCATGGATTACTAAAAGCTTTAAATTGGAAGAAAGATCCCTTTATTGTGGCTTTATAAAAACCCTGATGTAAGGCCGAAATCTTGCTCAGTGTGAAGTTATAACATAGGCTTCATTTTTCTACTGAAAAGTGCTGAGCCAATAATCAGATTTGTGGACAGGAGGGGTCTCTCTCGTACGATTCAGGAAAATGATATGGAAATAGGTGCAGGTTTCTGTTGTGTACGTGCAGGTGTTGAACTTTTTTCGTGGATAGACCTCCAGGTGATTCAATGAATTGCTACGGAAAGCAATGTAAATAATCCATTTATATTATTTGTTGGGAAACCATGTCATGCCACTTGCACACACAGTTTTGAAGTATTTTTACAGTATCTAACGGTAAACAAAAGCAGAACTCTCCCCAGAGGGGAGAGATGCACAGCTAATTTTATTCATTAGTGTGAAGTGTTCATTCAGTAGCTATACAGCATTAATCTGATACGGTTGTTGCATGATTTATATGTACAAGCCAGAAATTTTATATGCTTGCATCAGATGCAGATTCAAGTGTGTGCCACTGTAGATGGAATAAAATTGTCAGAATATACTTGAAATATTTAGAGTATATGCAACAATATCAAAACATTTAGCCAAGAAGGGCATGATTAGCTTTTGCTAATTTCCAGATTCTAGCATCTTTCAGGGATTATTTACTAAAAAGATTTGGCCGGAATTCAAAGTGCATTTTTAACCCCTTAAGGACCGAACTTTTTTTGCGATGTTGTACATTTGCGACCAGGCATCTTTTTACACTTTTGTGGTGTTTGTGTTTAGCTGTAATTTTCCGCTCTCTCATTTACTGTTCCCATACAAATTATATATTGTTTTTTTCAGGGCAAAAGGGGCTTTCTTTACATACCATTATTTATATAATCTCATGTAATTAAATTTTTTAAAAATGAAAAAATATGATGAAAAATTGAAAAAAATACATGTCTTTTGACTTTTATGTGAAAAATCTTTTACTCATCTACAAAAGCGAATGAAAAAAACTGCTAAATAGATTAAAAATTTTGTCCTGAGTTTAAAAATACCCAGTGTTTACATGCTTTTTGCTATTTTTTTGCATGTTATAGGGCTATAAGTACAAGTAGGATATTGCGGTTTCAAAACATACATTTTTAAAATGTATCAATAGTGACATTGTAACACTATCTGTCATAAATTACTAAATAACACCCCACATGTACATATTTTTTTTAAAGTAGACAACCCAGGGTATTCAATATGGGGTATGTCCAGACTTTTTTAGTAGCCACTTAGTCGCAAACACTGGCCAAAGTTAGCGTTCATATTTGTTTGTGTGTGAAAAAAGTAAAAAACTAAATTGAACGCTACTTTTGGCCATTGTTTGTGACTAAGTGGTTACTAAAAAAGACTGGACATACCCCATTTGCAATACCTTGGGTTGTCTTCTTTTGCAAATGGTATGCCATCATGGGGGTAATTCTCATTCCTGGGCTACCATACGCTCTCAAAGGCACGTAACCAACCTGGCCATTTTCAATGTAAAAATATTTGACCCATATATTTGACCCTGTAACTTTCAAAAACGCTAAAAAACCTGTACATGGGGGGGGGGTACTGTTATACTCAGGAGACTTTGCTGAACACAAATATTAGTGTTTCAAAACTGGAAAATGTATCACAACAATTATATCATCAGTAAAAGTGCTGTTTGTGTGTGAAAAATGCAAAAAAAGTCACTTTCACTGACAATATCATCGCTGTGATATGTTTTACTGTTTTGAATCACTAATATTTGTGTTCAGCGAAGTCTCCCGAGTAAAACAGTACCCCCCATGTACAGGTTTTAGGGTGTCGTAGAACGTTACAGGGTAAAATACAGTGATAGCAAATTCAATTCTCTGGACTTTCGGCCTGGGTTGGCAGGCAGGTCCCTTAAATTGCAATCAATAAAATAACTTCATTATGTAAAAATATTACATAAATACGCACGTAGAATTTAAATATATATGCATATTTATATATTTGAAGTCTACGTGTATATTTATATAATTATTTATGTAATTTTTTATATGGACATATGAATAGTTCGTATTCTTTTTATTTATTTATATATAAATAGATATATACAATTTCATTCTAAGTGTATTTTGATATAAATATATATATATTAATATCAAAATACAGTTAGAATAAAATTTCGTATAGATATATAATTTTTTTTAATTTTTTATTATTATTTTTAATTTTTTTTATTTAATTTAATTTACTTATTATTTGTATTTTATAATAATATATATATATACAATATATATAGTTATTATATATATTATATATATACGTGTGTAATTTAATTATAAGTGTATTTTTATATTAATATATGTACATATTAATATAAAAATACACTTAGCATGACATTATATATATGATATATAGACATATATTATATAGGTATAATATAAGTCTATATATCATATATATATACACATATATAATATTTTTTTTTAATTAACTTTAACTTTAATTTTTTTTAATGATTTTACACATGCAGGGAGACTGCCTGTCAGCACAGACAGTCCCCCTGCAGGCAGAGACTAGGACACCTATTGTGACCATGTGGTCGCCCTGTTGGGCGATCACATGGCCACAGGGGTCCTAATTCGCCATGGGGAGACTGTCTGGGCTGCAGGCAGTCTCCCCACAACGGGAGCACCGCGGATCGCCGCCGGGGGAACGACGGCAATCGGGTAAGTACATTTTAAATTAAGGACGGTTCAGGACCGTCGTCGGTCGGCAATGGGAAAATGCCGATGACGGTCCTGAACCGTCCCGCGTCCTTAAGGGGTTAAATTTAAGGCCAAGGTAGTTGGACTGGAAGCATATTTGATCTGGAGAATTTTTCCACTTTGGCTATTTTGGCCTGAAATTTGAAATTCACTTCGAATTTCCAAAGGCACTGACCCGGGACGTATTTTATGAAAGGCTCTGTTGACTTTTCCAGAATTTGGACCACTACATTATATTGACAATCTATCAAAATATCGTTGCTAATCTAAAATTACTGCTCAAATGCCCTGCTGCAGCGATCTCAAACTCTGCACCCCCAGATGTTGTAGAACTAACCCTATCTATTGTATTTGGAGAATTTTGAGAGTTGTTGTAGACCATCAACATCTGTGCAGCTGAACACTGAAAAAAAGGTCTAGATCAGTGGTTCTCAAACTGTGTGCTGCAGCGCCCTGGAGCTCCGTGACGGGCACATAGGGGTGCTGCAAAATATTTCCCTAGTGCTATGATCATATCAGCTCTGCAGGACCAGACGGGAGATCAGAGATCTTCCTCTCCGGCCTGCCAGCATGGTAATGCTGCAGCCAGCAGGGGAGGGCTCTAACTTGCAGCTCCGCCGGGATCTCCTCTTACGAGCTCGGAGCATTGCCGCTGTTACCATGGCAACAATTTGAATCTCGTGAGAGTGATCTCTAGCCCCAGGAGCTGCTAGAGTTCACTCTCACTGCTGGGACCACCATGGATTAGTAATGACCCCCTTACCAGGTAAAGGTAAGAAGGGAGGGGGGATATGAAAATTAATATATTTTTTTTTAATTTAAAAAAAGTTTTATATTTAATTTCCCCCCTATAAACACACACTGCCCCACCAATCACACACACTGCCTCCCCATATACACACACTGCCCCCTATACACACAGTGTACCCCTCACATACACTGCCCCTCATACACACACCCTACTCCTCACACACACTGTACCCCTCACACACACGCACACACTGCCCCAATACACACACACTACCATTTAATACACACACTGTACCCCTCAATACACACACGCTGTACCCGTCGCACACGCTGTACCCGTCGCACACGCTGTACCCGTCGCACACGCTGTACCCGTCGCACACGCTGTACCCGTCGCACACTCTGTACCCGTCGCACACGCTGTACCCGTCGCACACACACACACTACATCCTTCACAAACACAATGCACCCCTGTACACACACTGCACCCCTCGCACAAACACACTGCACCCCTGTACACACACTGCACCCCTGTACACACACTGCACCCCTCGCACAAACACACACACACTACTGCACCTATCCCCTACTACAGCCCCATATGTTCTTAAACAGTTTAGCTACTTACCACAGCACTCCTGGCACCATAATCACCACATAGTGCTGTAGTGGTTATTGTGCCTGGATTATTGTGCATGCTTAAACTCCTTTACTGTGTTAACCCCTTCCAGCTGAAGTGGTAGAGGTTAACACAGTAAAGGAGTTTAAGCATGCGTGGGATATTCATAAGGCTATCCTAACTATAAGATAAGGCCAGGGACTAATGAAAGTATTTAGAAAATTGGGCAGACTAGATGGGCCGAATGGTTCTTATCTGCCGTCACATTCTATGTTTCTGTTTGTTTCTTAAAATAAGCTACCAGTGCCCCTCCCGAGATTAGGTTCTGGATTCGCCCTTGACAGTGAAACATTTCTGCTGAACAGCGCTGTGCATTTATGCAACCTAGATGTTTTTTACTTGGGGCGCCTTGGAAAAATATTGAAATATTAGGGGCCTGAAAAGTTTGGGAACCACTGGTCTAGACACAGCAAGCAGCAAACATTCTCAAATTCAAATACAATTTGCAATTTTCTTGCCTGTTCTCTACATTCCCTAATTCTAAATTCCAATTTTAGCAAATAAACCCCACTGTGTAGAATGCTTAGCGGTGACTGTCCACCTATACACAAAGCAGGATAAGCCGTAAACAACCCTAGGCGACTGGAGAGGGCCCAGGGGTTAGACGGGTCCCCAGAACCATCAATTTGTCCGGCCTCATTTACTATCCCTATGTGAAGAATGAAGGAGGGTTTAAAACTGTTAACCTGGCTATAGCCATGTGGGATTTTATTCCTTCTCTGCACAATGCAAAATAAATGGGAGATCTGAAGTTAAAGGTTTACTCCAACCACCATGACCACTTAAACTTTTTCCAAGTGGTTATGCTGACAGGAGCCTGGGTGTGCAGTGTTTCTGCTTGAAAAACTGCACATCCAGAGATATTGACAACTGTGTTCTGGGAACTAGTTGTACTCTCAGCACACGTGACTTAGGCAGCCCAGAACTTTGTTCCAGGCTGCCTAATATCAATTCTGTGCATAATTAATGTCTGTTGTCAGCATGCAGTGCACACTGCCGACAGACGTAAGTGCTTCTCTCTTGCAGAGCCTACAAGGAGAAACTCTTGTCTGCCCTCCCTCCCACACTGCTTGCACACCTCCCTACCCCATCCACTGTAATTTTCCCACTTTGCCCTCCTTCCTCTTTTTTTCTCCTCCCCTGATGGGCTCAGAGCCTTTCATTGGACCTTGGCGCGGCCCTCATGAGGTCAGATGACAGTGCACCAAACAGCTCCATGAACTTCACCAGGCACTGGTTTATGGTAAGTGAAAACTTATATAAAAACACTCAAGTATTTTTGTTTTTCAAGGGGACTGATAGCACAATGTCAATAAGACATTATTCTATGAAAAATGATTGAAGAAACCCTTTAATGGTAAACATTGCTCCAATATGCATTCTACACATTCCGTTTCCAAGCTTACCATTTATTTTTACTGTGGGAGTCATTTAATTTGATTTGGAGAATATTTTTTATGCCTACATTTTGCTGTTCCGTTTTCAATTTACTGTAAAATTTGGTTTTAAGTGAATAAAGTTCTTAGTGTACATTTTATTAGGCATAGCCATAAATCGTTGTTTTTAACATGATTTTTTTTTTTTTCAATTAAAGCTTAAAATTACACAATTTGTAGCGGGTGCTTCATACGAACTTACATAAAACTTTTATTTACCAAAAAAAGAAAAAACAAGTTTGAGGATATTTACTATTCAGCCATTTAATGAGTAATTAATTTAGAACATAACAAAGGACACATTATGAAAAAAGTATTTTTCGTTTAGATTTGTCTAATTCATTTATTAATCCAGTCTTAAATGAGTATGAACAATTACTTATTTTTGATTTGGTTTAAATTGAAGTAACGTGGATCAATTAAGCTTGAAACAATATACAATTGTAGTACAGGGAAACGCAACCTGCGGCACTCCAGATGTTGTGGACTACATCCCCCATAATGCTCTTACACCCATAATGCTGGCAAAGCATCATGGGAGGTGTAGTACAAAACATCTGCAGTGCCGAAGGTTGCCTATGCCTGATGTAGTACGTGAGTTAAAAATTTTAAAATGTTTTTATTTTATAGGAACTACGTCAGATATAACTTTTTCCCTGGCACCTGAAGGCTGAACGAGTTGTTTGCACTGGCAGGCCATCCTATTTACATCATCAGTCATTGATGGCCTCTGTCACACAAGTCTGTGTACATTAAATAGTACTCACGTACATAAAGGTGCCGCTGATGTCAGCTGTCTGATTGTACTCGTTTCAGGATTCTGGTGCAAGTTTAAGAATATAATCGTGATGCACCAGAGCTGCTTTGCTTGTCTGACGTTATAGAAACATTTTGAAAATGTTGGCACCCACTTGTTGGTGCGTTATTAAATATTTAATGGTTAACTGTTATTTGTGAAATTATGTCACAACTCAGTAGGTTACAAAAACTTTAGTGCAGTGTTGTGCTACTAAAAAATAATAATAAAATAAATACAATTAAGTTGACAAGCCAGGCTGTCCAAGGACATGTGTTCATGGGCCTGAGAGAATGTGTGTGCATTCTGATTTGAGGTTTGCCCAAGCATTCATGTGCACATTCTGCGCTATTAAAGGACTTGCCTGTGCACACAGGAGTTGCATCTCAAGAAGATTTGGGGGACAGTATCTTGCTTTCAGCTTGAGGGTAAGTGTAAGTGACATATAGGTCCCAGTGCTGCCTGAGATCAATGGAAGTTAGTCTTCTGATAGTCTGGAGTGTTGTGAGAATACTGAGTCATATATGTCTCAGCTGCCCTTACAGTAAATATATTCTTACAATAATAGTCAAATAACGTAATTTATAAAATCAACTGCTGTTTTCTAACTTAATCCCATTCCAGAAGTTCCTGTTTCTGCTGTACTCTAACACTTAGCACTTTGTTACTGTGAAGATTCTCAGCTGTGGATCAGACCTTGAAACGTAACTTCCTAGCCCTGCCATAGCCATTCACCACCTCTCAACCCACTACATTTCTCTCACCCTGTCACACTCACACACTCCCTAACTCACACTGACCCTTCTAGCCTTGTCACACTCACTACCCTTCCACAGTCAATACACACACCGTGCCACACTCACCCCTTAACTCTGTCACACTCACTCATCCTCCAACTCTCACACTCACCACACTCAAATCTTGGCACACTTACTCACATACACCCTATCACAGCTGTCCACAAACCATGTCACACACGCCTCTCACCTTGTCACACTTATCCCACTCATCCTGCCACTTATCACCCAGTCACAGTTACCCCATGAAGATAGTCATTGTCATACACAGTCACCTTCCATATATGAAACTCAACCTCACCATAAACACAACACACAAAAAACAGCATTAAAGCTCAGTATGATCTATTAATGTCCCCAATTACTCTCCAGAACCAGATACATAAACCCAGGGCCTGGTTTATATAATGAGCACTTGTAGGCACTGAATTTTTAAGCATGTGTGTGCAGTGTGTTAATGTCTTATCTCTGAGTTAGCCATTCTGGTCCAAGTCCTCTACCTTTTCCTGGCTAGTCCTCTCCCCTCTCCATCTAGGAGATTCTGTGTTAATCTGTTGGGGATGGGTGCATGGCTCCCTTTGACTGAGTATTCTGCAGCCTCTGTTCCGGTCATCAAATACCAGGCAGGAGTTAATTAGGGGGCTGTAACAGGTAGAATATGGATCCTTATCAGGTATACACAGGGCTGGATTAACATAGGGGCTGCTCCAGGCCCATGCCCATGCCCATGAAATAGGCCCATTGATGTAAAAAAACAAAAATTGGGTACTTTTTTTTTTTTTTACACACTACTCTTACAGTTTCCACCTGGCTGGTATTTTACTGACACAGCCAGTATTTAAAGCTGACTGGCCAGTGCTGATATTGCAGTCATACTGACAGTACAAATGCTGGCATTTTTTTTTAGTATAAACAGAGATTACAATGCAACGCCAGCACTGGCCAGTGGGGGTCGCTGTGTGTGGAGAGACAGGGATAGGAAGTTCCAGCATATCCCTCCCTGTTTATCTCTACTCACTTATCCATGGGGAGCATCTACAGAGAGTCCAGACAGCAACTACAAGTCTTCAGAGACAACATACAGCTCAGGGAAGTGAGGGATGGGGGGAAAGACTGCAAGGAACACTGGGAGATATGGGGACACTGAGAAACTAAGGGACATTGGGAGACATTATGACGGAGATATGGGGACACTGAGACACTAAAGGACATTAGGAGACATTATTTATAAAATATTTATTTATTTATAAAATATTTTACCAGGAAAGATACATTGAGATTTCTCTTGTTTTTAAGTATGTCCTGGGTAACACAGACACTTGGGGACACAGACACCTGGGGACACAGACACTATGAACACAGTGTCCCTGGTGTCTGTCACCAAGTGCCTCAGTGTGCCCATGTTACTTAGTGTCCGCATGTCTCCAAGTGTCCCTAGTGTCTGTGTCCCCATGTCTCCCAGTGTTCCCATGTCTCCCAGTGTCCTCAAGTGTCTCGATGTCCCCATTTCTCCCAGCTAGTGTCTCAGTGTCACCATGTTGTCATGTGTCCCCTAGTTTCCCAGTGTCCTTATGGGTCCTAGCCAGTGTCTCCCAGTGCCCTAAGTGTCTCAATGTCCCCATGTCTACCAGCCAGTGTCTGTGTCCCCATGTCTTCAAGTTTTCCCTATGTTCCCAGCGTCTCCTAGTCTCCATGTGTCCCAGCCAGTGTCCCATAGTCCCAGCCAGTGTCCCTGGTGTCTGTGTCCCCATGTCTCCCAGTGTCCCCAAGTGTCTGCATCACCATGTCTCCTAGTATCTCAGTGCCCCTGGTGTCTGTGTCCCCATGTCTCCATGCCTCGCAGTGTCCCCATGTCTCTGTGTTCCTAGTGACATTGGGACCCTGGGAGACATGGGGACACAGACACTAGGGGACACTGAGAGACATGGGAATACTGGGGGACACAGAGAGACATGGGGACACTGGGTGTCATGGAGACACAAGAGGGGGGGGGGGGCACAAGCCACCTAAATGGAGGGTTAAACACTATTGGGTCAGGAATGAAAATGTTTGTTTCAGACCCTATAGTGTTCCTTTAAGGTAATGCTGACTTATTGTGTGTGTGTGTGTGTGCGTGCGCTCGTTCGTTCGTTCGTTCACAGGACTTTGTAGATAAATCTTGAAGCTTTATTGTGCAATCGTACACCAGAAATCTTGTCAACGTTTCAGTCCTCTATAGGACTTTTCTCAAGACTATATATACACACACACATCACAAAAAAGCACACTCAATGGTCTTCATTTTAAAACCCAAACTCTTTATTTCATCAGGTTATGATTCAATAAAGAGCTTGGATTCTTAAGACAAAGCCATTGAGTGTGCTCCCTCCTGGTGCATATGCGGTTAAAGGGACACTATAATCACCAAAACAACTTTGGCTTAGTAAAGTGGTTTTAGTGTATAGATCATGCCCCTGCTGTCTCGAAGCTAAATTCTCTGCCATTTAGGAGTTAAGTTTATGTAGCCCTAGTCACACCACCCTCCATGTGACCTACATAGTCTTCCTAAACACTTTCTGTAAAGAGAAATTTAATGTTTAAATTTACTGTACTGTTCATTTTGTTTAATTTAGAATATATCTCCTGCTCTGTTAATAGCATTCAAGACCATGCATGCAGGAGCCTATTGTGTGTTATTAAAGTTCAATTTACAGAGCGGAATATAAAAAATTCTACTGTGAGTTAACATCTGATTGAAAATGAAATAAAGCCATGGAAGATGTATCTAGGACTGCACAAACAGAAACAAAAGTGATTTAGCTCCTAAATAATGGATACATGCATATTGATACTGCAGGGGAATGATATATATATGTAACGATTCCGGGAACCAAACACGCTAACACACACACACAGAAAAGGTGCAGTACCGGACCTTAGAGTGGCCGGGCTAAGCACACAAAGAATAGACAGGAGACAAGCCGAGTAAGGGGAACCAGGGGAAGTCACATGGTCAGATAAACAAGCCAGAGAGTATGTAACCAGAAACACAAGTTCAGTAGCAATACTAGCAAGCAAAGACCACAACAGGGCAGAGAGGAACAGGAAAGGTAGGTATATAAATCCATAGGTTAATTCTGATTGGATAATTTCCAATCAGAATTAACAATCACACGTGGGAGATATCTAGACCTCCCACTGTGATTGAGGCACTGTGCCTTTAACGCCGGGTCAGGCGGCTGACCCTGGCGTTTATTAAAATGGGCGGTCTTCCAGCGTGCAGCGTCATGCATGCTGCCGCTGGGGGACGTAGAGGAAGACGCGGGCGGCATCCGTGGCTGGGAGGATGCCGCCCGCCGAGCGCACGCCAGGGAGGGGACCGCGGACGGCTGGAGGGTGAGTGCCGCGAGCGGACTGCAGCCTCCCCTCGCAGCCGCCTGCGGGATCCTGACAATATATACCCAAACTGCTTAATTAAGCTAAAGTTGGTTTGATGCCTATAGTGTCCCTTTAAGGCTGGATTTATTAAACATTGTGGTGAAAAAATTCCTTGGAGTAACATGTGCTGAATTGGGGATATAAATATCAATTCCAATTCTCCACTTAGAAGGCAACTCTCCATGAGGTGCTATTGGTGGAATGCTGCAGAGTTCTTCATCCAGAATCTCAATACTTCACATTTTACTCTGTTCCCAGTAAGGTACTCTTTTTCTCTCCTCCCATAGCACTAGTGACTGCCTGAGGGCTGATTAAGCAAGAGAATTCACTCAAGTATATAATTAATATGTATAAAGCCACGGAAGCATATGTTTAACTCCTACTGCACATACAAACCATCCTCATTAGAGTACTCAGGCCTTCTACAGCTGAGACACTCAGACCTGAGACACTCATGCGGTGGCTAGTTGAAAAGTTGTGAGGCTTCAAACTACAGGACTGGGCTGTGACTCTTAGGACTGATCTGATTCTGATTTCAATCTGTTTTAATCTGCAATGATTGTTGATTCTGTTAACCATGTCAGCTACTACTTGACTCCATATTACCACTGGAAATTTTATAATGAGTATATCGGTACCCTGCTGCTTTAATCTAGTGCACATTGTGTGCTGAGAGCTAAAGTGAGTCGGGAGCAGTTGAAATGCTTGGAATCTATCAGTATCTAGCTGTTTAAACCACGTGTACACTGTGTGCTGAGAGCCAATGGAGTAGCTGACATGTTTCATAACAGCAGCAATACTTCATAGAAGGCTAACGTTATAATAGGGGGAGCTCTACTGAAGATGAGATCATGAGAGGGAGAGCTAAGAGTGGGCTAGGAAGATAGACAGAGAGAGAGCTGGATCATTATACAGAGACATGCAAGGAGTGGGGATCTCTGTATTGCAACTTTGTGTAATCCATCACAGTGATCCTGGCTGTGTGGGATGGTATGAGTATTTCCTTTTTGTGCCCAGCTCTGTGTAATTTCTCTACATTTCACTCATCTATACCTGTTGTGTGTTTTTTTGTTTTTTTGCGGTGTAACCATCTCTGTGTATTGTATAGGTATCTTATCTTATGTTATGTGCCTAGCTCTGTGTATTATATCTCTATTTTTTTTCTCAGCTCTATTTGTGGTAAAGTTATCTCCCTATTATATTTTATGTATTTATTGCAGGTGTTTAAAAAGCGCCAACCTACTCCTCAGTACTGTACAATCGGGAAAAAGACAATAGAATATAAACAGACCAATACAAAAGATTACAATTTAATGATTAAAATGGGGAGATCACACGAGAGGTAGCAGAGGAATTTGGAGGTAATGGCAGAAATAATTAATAGTATAACTGCAGTAACTGATAACTAGTGATGTCGCGAAAACAACATTTTCGGTTCGCGAACGGCGGACGCGAACTTCCGCAAACGTGGGCGAACCGCCATTGACTGCAATGGGCAGGCAAATTTTAAAACCCACAGGGACTCTTTCTGGCCACAAAAGTGATGGAAAAGTTGTTTCAAGGGGACTAACACCTGGACTGTGGCATGCCGGAGGGGGATCCATGGCAAAACTCCCATGGAAAATTACACAGTTGATGCAGAGTCTGGTTTTAATCCATAAAGGGCATACATCACCTAACATTCCTAAATCACAATGGATATGGAATGACACCTGACATATGACATATTGACACCTCGACATATGGATTGACACCTGTCCTCAGTGCCCCTGATAAACACTGACAGAGCAGAAAAGGGACTGTTCCCCCTACATAGGGTCACTTGGCAGATATGGATTGACACCTTTCCTCAAAGACCCTGATACACACTGACACAGAGCAGAATAGGGACTGTTCCCCCTACATAGGGTCACTTGGCAGATATGGATTGACACCTGTCCTCAGAGACCCTGATACACACTGACACAGAGCAGAATAGGGACTGTTCCCCCTACATAGGGTCACTTGGCAGATATGGATTGACACCTGTCCTCAGAGACCATGATACACACTGTCACAGAGCTGAATAGGGACTGTTCCCCCTACATAGGGTCACTTGGCAGATATGGATTGACACCTGTCCTCAGAGACCCTGATACACACTGACACCGAGCAGAAAAGGGAATATTCACTAAATGCCAAACATTGTTATACAGGGGAATATTCAGTAAATAAGGATAAGGGGGAGGGCTACTGTCCTCCCCACCCCTGCGCAGTGGGTGGGGGCCATAAATCACAATGGGGGGGACCTAATGTCCTCCCGCCTGCCCCCACCCGTGAGCGGTGGGTGGGGGCCATAAAAATAATGAGGGGGGGGACCTACTGTATGAAGTTGTATCGATCAGGTAGTGTAAGGGTTACGCCCGCTTCACAGTGACAGACCAAACGCCCCGTTTAACACACCGCAAACAGTCCATTTGCACAACCGCAAACTCCCCATTTGCACAATGTTGGATACCAAGCTAGCCATGTCCGTTCCTTGTCCTCACTGATGTCATTGAAGGTCTCTTCCTCCACCCAGCCATGTACAACAACAAGGGTCCCCGAAAGTATGCCAATAAACTGAAAAAAGAAAAAATCTCGCAAGAAGGAGATCTAAAATTGGCATAGGAAAAGGTTAGACAACTTAATAAAGTGATACCTACAAATCCTAGTGAGCATAGGTGTATAATAGAGGGATAAAGGGAAAGCAGAGTAATGCTTCCTAATACCGTGGTTAGTACCCTTTGTTAAAGTAAATTGAGTAATGGACAAAAGACTTTATTGTATCATTTATAAATAACAAAGGGATACTATACTCATTCCCCTATAGTGGCTAATTGTGTAATAATGGACCGGAGTGATAAAGTTTTAATAAGGTGATATAAAGTTAAATGTATCACAGACACACAGCCACCCTTTCTCATAGCTAGTTTCCAGAAATGCTGGATAGGTAGAAGGGCTAAAAAGATTCAGAGAGGTCTAAGAAGAATCCTCTAAACTAGCCCTAATCTCCTTAAACACCTTCAAGGGTGTTCTAAACTAAAGCTCAATCTAAACGTTTAGATGATTGCCTGATTTCCCATCACAGATGCTGGCTAGGAATAACACTGTGCAAGACAAAGAGTGGGTCTAAGTGCCCATAGTGCAGTAAAGTGTCCCTAGTGAAGTGAAAAAGAGAATAACGAGCTGGCGCCCTATCAGGGCACGTGTATATGGCATCGATTTTAGGAAGCAGGAGATGGAAAAAGATGCTTGGTCGGTCCTCCTACTTCAAATTTGGGGCACTGCGCGTGCACTCTAATGTGCCACCAGATAGGAGTGGTGTGTTAAGTAGTACTATTCCTATCAGTTTAATCCCTGTTATGTGCCTTTTTTTTGTTTGGTTTTTGAAGCCACAGTTCAGCACCAGAGGCTCGAAAAATTAGGCATGTACACATGCCTGAAAAATTAGGTATTGTTGCAGAAAAATTGATGTTTGTTTCCCAGGCAGAAAGTGCCCTAAAACATTGTGGCTTGAACCCTAGTTGGTGGCGGATAAGTCACGCAAGTCAACCGGCATTCAGAGCTAAAATACAGCAGCGTGTGGACCATTTTTAGCCCAAGGCAGCTCATCTCATCAGGCCTTTTTTAAGCAAATGTATCGCCCAGTGTCAGTCCCTTCGGGATCCATCCCTCATTCATCTTAATAAAGGTGAGGTAATCTAGACTTTTTTGACCTAGGTGACTTCTCTTCTCAGTGACAATACCTCCTGCTGCACTGAAGGTCCTTTCTGACAGGACACTTGAAGCGGGGCAGGCCAGAAGTTCTATCGCAAATTGGGATAGCTCAAGCCACAGGTCAAGCCTGCACACCCAGTAGTCAAGGGGTTCATCGCTCCTCAGAGTGTCAATATCTGCAGTTAAGGCGAGGTAGTCTGCTACCTGTCGGTCGAGTCGTTCTCTGAGGGTGTATCCCGAAGGGCTGTGGCGATGCGTAGGACTTAAAAAGTTCTGCATGTCCTCCATCAACAACACGTCTTTAAAGCGTCCTGTCCTTGCCGGCGTGGTCGTGGGAGGAGGAGGATGACTTTCACCTCTTCCCCTGTTAGATTCCCGTTGTGCTGTGACATCACCCTTATATGCTGTGTAAAGCATACTTTTAATTTATTTTGCAAATGCTGCAACCTTTCCGATTTGTTGTAATTTTGTTACATTTCCGCCACTTTCTGCTTATACCGGGGGTCTAGTAGCGTGGACACCCAGTACAGGTCGTTCTCCTTCAGCCTTTTTATACGAGGGTCCCTCAACAGGCATGACAGCATGAAAGACCCCATTTGCACAAGGTTGGATGCCGAGCTACTCATTTCCCGTTCCTCCTCCTCAGTGATCTCAATGAAGGTATGTTCTTCCCCCCCAGCCACGTTCAACACCACGGGTACCAGATAGGTGACAACGAGCACCCTGGGATGCCTGTTGTGGTTGGTCATCCTCCTCCTCCTCCTCAAAGCCACATTCCTCCTCTGACTCCTCTTCCTCACAATCCTCTTCCAGCGTTGCCGCAGGTCCAGCAAGCGATGCTGATAAGGCTGTTTCTGGTGGTGATGGTGACCACAACTCTTCCTCTTCACGCTCATCTACGGCCTGATCCAGCACTCTTCGCAGGGCACGCTCCATGAAGAAAACAAATGGTATGATGTCACTGATGGTGCCTTCGGTGCGACTGACTAGGTTTGTCACCTCCTCAAAAGGACGCATGATCCTACAGGCATTGCGCATGAGCGTCCAGTAACGTGGCAAAAAAATTCCCAGCTCCCCAGAGGCTGTCCTAGCACCCCGGTCATACAAATAGTCATTAACAGCTTTTTCTTGTTGGAGCAGGCGGTCGAACATTAGGATTGTTGATTTCCAACGTGTCGGGCTGTCGCAAGTCAAGCGTCTCACTGGCAAGTTGTTTCGCTGCTGGATATCTGCAAAGTGTAGCCATGGCCGTGTAGGAACGCCTGAAATGGCCACACACCTTCCTGGCCTGCTTCAGGACGTCCTGTAAGCCTGTGTACTTATGCACAAAGCGTTGTACGATCAGATTACACACATGTCAACTTGCCCAACTTCAATGCCGCCAACAAATTTGTTCCGTTGTCACAAACCACTTTGCCGATATCCAATTGCTGCGGAGTCTGCCACTTTTCCACCTATGCGTTCAGGGCGGACAGGAGTGCTTGTCCGTTGTGACTTTCTGCTTTCAAGCAAGTCAAACACAAGACGGCGTGACAATGCCGTATCCGGGATGTGGAATAATACCTGGGAGCTGGGGGGGTGCAGTTGATGAGGAGCAAGACGCAGCAGCAGAAGAGGACTCAGCCAAGGAGGTTATGGAAGAGGATGGAGTAGGAGGAGTAGAGGAGGTGGCAGCAGGCCTGCCTGCAAGTCGTGGCGGTGTCACCAACTCCTCTGCAGAGCCACGCATTCCTTGCTTGTCAGCCGTCAGCAGGTTTACCCAATGCGCAGTGTAGGTGATATACCTGCCCTGACCATGCTTTGCAGACCAGGTATCAGTGGACCCTTGCCCCAACACTGTGTGCCAGACATGCCATTACTTCCTTTTGCACAATCGAGTACAGGTTGGGGATTGCCTTTTGTGCAAAGAAATTTTGTCCGGGTACCTTCCACTGCGGTATCCCAATAGCCACAAATTTTTTGAACGCCTCAGACTCCACCAGCTTCTATGGTAAAAGCTGGCGGGCTAATATTTCAGACAAGCCAGCTGTCAGACGCTGGCAAGGGGGTGACTTTCTGACATTGGCTTCCACACTGCTGAGCTCTGCAATGACGGTATTCTGGTGGTGGACACAGCATGCGTTGATTGGCGTGCTGTCGGGCTGACCCCGGGTGCCGATGCATGCTGTCTGACTGTGCCACTCGCTCCTTGCGATGACCTCCCCCTGATTCCAACTCGCCTCCTCCTCTGTCTCACCATCTGAACTTTCGCCCTGTTCTTCTTCTTGCCGAAAGGGCACCCACGTGACCTCCATGGACGCATCGTCATCAACCGCTTCACTTGTATCTGACAACTCAGCAAAGGAAGCAGCAGCGGGTACAACATCATCATCATCATCACACCGTACGTCCATGTGTGTAATGCTGCCTGACTGAGACATATCCCTGTTATCTACATCCTCTGGCAATAATGGTTGCGCATCACTCATTTCTTCAAACGGATGTGTAAATAACTCCTCTGACATACCAAGTGAAGCGGCTGTGGTGCTAGTGTTGGTGGTGGCGGCAGGCGGGTGAGTGGTATCTTGAGAGGTGCCTGAAGCTAAGCTGGAGGAGGATGGTGCGTCAAGGTTCCGAGCGGAAGCTGTAGAAGATTGGGTGTCCTGTGTTAGCCAGTCAACTATGTCCTCAGAACTTTTCAAGTTCAGGGTACGTGGCTTCTGAAAACTGGGCATGATTCTAGGGCAAAAGTGAAGCACAGCACCACGACCACAATGGCCCCTGCGGGGTGGCCTGCCTCTGCCTGCTCTTTTATTTTTTGGATTAGTGGTACTATGCGTGCAAGCTACTGTGAGTCCAGATATGAGTGGCAATGTGCACTGGCAGAGGTTGGCAGAGTACACGCTGTAGGCCTGACACCCGCTTGAAGACAACTAACTGCTATTCAATCTATAACAGTGGGAAAAGTTTTTGGGTTTTAAATGCACGCTATAGTGACACCAGATATGAGTGGCAATGTGCACTTGCAGAGGTTGGCAGAGTACACGTTGAAGGCCTGACACCCGCTTTAAGGACACTGACTGCTATTAACTTACAGTGAAAACTTTTTTTATCTTTTTAAAGGCACGCTATTGTGACACCAGATATGAGTGGCAAAGTACACTGGCAGAGGTTGGCAGAGTACACGCTGAAGGCCTGACACCCAGACGCTTGCAGACAACTAACTGCTATTCAATCTATTACAGTGAAAAAAAAATTTTTGTTTTTAAATGCAAGCTTAAGCTATTGTGACACCAGATATGAGTGGTGGCACTGGGCAAGTGGGCACAGTATCCACTGAAGAAAAAAAAAAAAGCAGACTGATGTTCTAGCCCTAAAAAGGACTTTTTGGGGTGCTGTCCTTACAGCAGAGATCAGATGAGTCCTTCAGCCTAGCCTAGCTATCAATTTCCCTATCAAATGAGCAGCAGCTACACTTTCCCTCCTCTATCTAAGAATGCAGCTTCAGAATTAATCTAAAATGGATGCTGTACAGGAGGTGGGTGGGTCTGGAAGGGAGGGTCTGCTGCTAATTTGCTGGAATGTGTCTGCTGACCGTGAGGCACAGGGTCAAAGTTTACTCAATGATGACGAATAGGGGGCGGATCGAACCGCGCATGTGTTCGCCCGCCGTGGAGAACGTGAACACGCTATGTTCGCTGGGAACTATTCGCCAGCGAACAGTTCGGTACATCACTACTGATAACATGAGCAGTTGATTGACTGTGGTGTGTGTGTGTGTGTGTGTGTGTGTGTGCGTGCGCGCAGAAATGAAGTTGCTTTGTTTTAGATGGATGGTAGCCAAAATATTAAAGGATCACTATAGTGTCAGGTAAGCAAACTCGTTTTCCTGACACTATATAACACTTAGGTCCCCCCCCCCCCCCCACCCTCAGGGCCCCCCTCCCGCTGGGCTAAAGGGGTTAAAATCCAGGGGTTTAATCCAGCGCTGGGTTCCCTCGGCGCTGGTGACCTCTCCTCCCACTCCGACATCAGCTCCCGACTAGGCCTTGCAGTCTAGAAAGTTGCAATGTATATTTAGCGCTATGTATTTTATAAATATCTTTATGCTGTGCCCAGCTTGTTTTATTGTATGATTGCGGGGGCAAGCTGCTCCGTACTCATGTTTAACGGGATAGATCTGTCTGTTGGGGAAGCATCCCAACAGCCGACAGTGGTGAATAGCTGCTGACATTGATTAATTAATAAAGCTGTGGCTGTTGCCCTTGCCCATCAGAACAAGGTCTGACGTGTCTTATTGGGCAACGGGTGGGGGTTGTTTCTGTGGGGTAGTCAGCAGTCAAGCCTATCCCTTCCAGCTCTCCCAAATGTAGATGGAGGCTGGGTGGACTTAAATAATAAAAAAGAAAAAAAATTGAGTGTATGAGAAAATGTGTGTTTGTGTTTAGGCGACTGGCACTCCTTCGATTGCATGGGAAAGGTGTTTTTACTCACCTTTTCTCCACACTGTGCATATCTTGCTGCAGCTGGCCCTGTCTTCATGGCTGAGATCATCAGTCTTGATGATCTCAGCTAAGCCAATCATTTCCCATAGGAAAGCATTGAGAGGCTATTGCACATGCGTGGCAAAACGCCACGCTGCTCCGATCAGCATCTCCTCATACAGATGCGTTAAATCAAGGCATCTCTATGGGGAGCATTAAAGCTTCCATGCAGAGTGTGGCGACCCTGAACATAGGTGCTGCACACTGTGCAGTACTGTACACTCAGACGCCACTAGGAATTGCCTCTAGTGGCTGTCTGAGTAACTGTCACTAGAAATATTACTAGGCAGCAATGTAAACGCTGCCTTTTCTCTAAAAAGGCAGTGTTTATATTGATAAGCGTGTAGGGACAGGATCTAGACATCAGAACCACTACAATAAGCTAAGTGATGGTTCTAGTGACTGTAGTGTCCCTTTAAGAATTGTATTTTTATTGTTGAAAGTTAAACTGTTAGTTTAATAAAAATCTGTATCATATTTTTTTAACTGGCTCCTAGATCCCAAACACATTTGTCAAGCTCTGACCTTACCCCCTGCAAATCCTTTTTATTACGTGGCAGCTATGGCTTGCTGATTAATGCTGATTCGAAAATTTTCACTAAAATTCTCTTTCTTGTTCTGAACCTCTTCCACAAGGACTGGTCTGCCCTGATCAATCTGCTTTGTGCCTTTGAGAGAGGCAAAGGACAAAACCTCTAAGATTGTACATTCGCTTTATTCAGTTCAATCTTGAAACACTTTGTCAATCTTATTAGCAATTAAAACCGAAAAAAAAACATATGACAGGGTGGATTGGTCCTTCCTGTTTTCTACTCTTGAATGTCTTAGCTTTTCTACTTACTGGCTTACTGGATGTGATCTGTTTATGCCTCTCCTACTTGTAAACTGCTGATAAACACTCACTGCACCTCTGTTTTCTCTACTGGCAACGGTGCTAATCAAGGGTGCTCCCTTTCTCTACTTCTGTTTGTTCTGACTATGGAGCCTCTTCTTCAAGCAGGTCAAGCAGCTCACGCATGTGACGAGATGCCTTTTGTCACTGGGTTTATTGGTGACAAGCTGCCCTTTACCCCTGGCTGTTGGAGGAGCCTGATTGCCAGCCTCTTACCTGTTGACTATGGTCCCTGGGAGATTTGGCCCTTCAGGTGCAACATTTGGGCATATTGGATTTGTATGGTGCTGCTGCTGGCCCTTTAAAAACCATCCGTGGACATATTATGACTTTTAGGAACAATGTCCCTTTAAGACTGTGCAGCAGATTGCATTCAGGCTGTCTTAAATATTATGTATGCTATTATGTGTTCCTGTTTTAACCCTCAAAGTGAAGTGTCGTCTCATTATTGGGGGAGGATTTATTGCATGCTGTTCCAGTTTGACTGCTAGGAGTGCAAACCTATTCGTATGGTTCCTATTCAACTGTCTACAGCATTCAGAGGCTTGAGAGGATTCCTATGCTTCTTAGATTCGGTGGTTGTGGTGTCTGCTGCAGTGCTTGAAGTCCTCAGGAAGCGCTAGGAGCATCCTTTAACGGAGGTACCCAGTCGGGGTGCCAGGCGATCAGTTACATTGGTGGCAGCGGTGGGATGGCGTCCTAGTGCGAGGAGAAGCAGCTCGGAGACACAGTTAGTTTGGAATTACAATTTGAGGGCAACGCTAGTATTCGTACAGCGCCCCTGTTCACAGCAAACATGACTTATCGCTTGGAGGGCGACGCTTACAGGAAGGAGGTAGAGAGGCGGTTAACCAGGTATGGCCCGAATCCTTCGGTAGAGACGCTCCTGGCCACCCTGCGCTAATTGGATGAGGAGAATCGAGCGGCATGGGAATTTGAGCTCCGATTGCGAAGATTGGGGCTGTGGCCAATCGGTCTCTCCTCCCTGCAGCAATCAGCATCCCAGGGAGAGGAGATTATCGGTCCCTCGTCCCTGCAGCAACCGGCATCCCAGGGAGCCGAAGGTGCCGTCCTTCCTCCCCAGCGGCAGTGTGTACCCCAGAGAGCAGAAGGTGTCATCCTTCCTCTCCAGCGGCAGTGTGAGTTCCAGGGAGCCGAAGGTGTCATCCTTCCTCTCCAGCGGCAGTGTGAGTTCCAGGGAGCTGAAGGTGTCGTCCTTTCTCCCCAGCGGCAGTGTGAGTCCCAGAGAGCAGAAGGTGTCGTCCTTCCTCTCCAGCGGCAGTGTGAGTTTCAGGGAGCCGAAGGTGCCGTCCTTCCTCTCCAGTGGCAGCGTGAGTTCCAGGGAGCCGAAAGGTGCCCTCCTTCCTCCCCAGCGGCAGTGTGTACCCCAGAGAGCAGAAGGTGTCGTCCTTCCTCTTCAGCGGCAGTGTGAGTTCCAGGGAGACAAAGGTGCCGTCCTTCCTCCCAGCGGCAGTGTGAGTCCCAGAGAGCAGAAGGTGTCGTCCTTCCTCTCCAGCGGCAGCGTGAGTTCCAGGGAGCCGAAGGTGCCCTCCTTCCTCCCCAGCGGCAGTGTGAGTTCCAGGGAGCCGAAAGTATTGTCCTTACTCCCCAGCGGCAGAGTGAGTTCCAGGGGGAGAAGGCAACCGGTCTTCCTTCCCAGTGGTAACTTACCCCACAAAGGGGAGACCCTAATCCCCCAGAAGGTGCAGATGAGACCGTAGTCTATGCACCCGACATACAGGGATGCTGGACGGTCTATTCAGATCCCCAACTACACTCACAAGAACACCGGGCGGAAGAGGTAAGCATTGTCTCTCCTCCCCAACCAAGTTGCGTCCAGGCTACCCCAGCAGAAGCGCTGGCATCGGGGCAGAGTGCAGTTGGCCTCTGCCCCCCCAGTCTCCACAGCGTGTTGCCCAGCAGCACCAGAGGAACCACCAGGTGCAGTAAATGTGTGTTGTGGGTGGGCTACTCATGTACTTGTTCACTGTGGGTGGGTTTATCGACTAACTCAGGCACTGACCGAGAGGTCAGGTACCTGGTTCGTCGTCCCCCCCCAAAAGGGAGATGTGTGACGAAATGCCTTTTGTCACTGGGTTTATTGGTGACAAGCTGCCCTTTACCCCTGGCTGTTGGAGGAGCCTGATTGCCAGCCTCTTACCTGTTGACTATGGTCCCTGGGAGATTTGGCCCTTCAGGTGCAACATTTGGGCATATTGGATTTGTATGGTGCTGCTGCTGGCCCTTTAAAAACCATCCGTGGACATATTATAACTTTTAGGAACAATGTCCCTTTAAGACTGTGTAGCAGATTGCATTCAGGCTGTCTTAAATATTATGTATGCTATTATGTGTTCCTGTTTTAACCCTCAAAGTGAAGTGTCGTCTCATTATTGGGGGAGGATTTATTGCATGCTGTTCCAGTTTGACTGCTAGGAGTGCAAACCTATTCATATGGTTCATATTCAACTGTCTACAGCATTCAGAGGCTTGAGAGGATTCCTATGCTTCTCAGATTCGGTGGTTGTGGTGTCTGCTGCAGTGCTTGAAGTCCTCAGGAAGCGCTAGGAGCATCCTTTAACGGAGGTACCCAGTCGGGGTGCCAGGCGATCCGTTACAGGTTCATAATCTTCAATATAAAGATTTAGTAACCCTATGTCTTCTTGCGTACCTCTATTATAGAAACTGAAATACTTGAGATTTTTCTTAGGGTTTAAAGTAAATTATAATGGAATCTTCTCCATTTTAACTGTTTAGGTAGAATACTTATTCTTAAAATGAATATACTCCCTCGTCTATTATATTTACTACATCTGGAAACTGTCTTGGAACTCCTGTACTCCAACCGATTTACCTCCACCCAATCCGCTTCCTAGCTGTTGGGGAGGGAGCCTCGTGTGCTTCAACCCCAGTCACCGAGGCTTGACTGGGGTCTCCCTGCAGATTTTCCACTCGACCAGGCTGTAGATCTCCTTCCAGGCAGGTATCGTCCCCTATGCATATTCCGCTGAAGCCCTTCTTCCACATAGGTATCATCCTTTCTGCCTATTCCTCTGCAGCTCTGCTTATAGTGCTTGCTATTGCCTTTACCAGAGGATCTCTTGATTCATCAGAGGGATCGTGCAACCAGCCAACAGGCACAACTCTGTGACTGGGATCCCTAAAAATCCACACAGGACACCCAGTCCCAAAAGGAACTAACAAGACATTATTTATTTTTACTTGGGACTCCATAGCCATAGGCTCCATAGCCAAATCCACTTAGTTGGTAACACGCATCAGCAGGACAGAAGAGCACACAAAACAATTAACAGTATACAAACACATTATAAACTCCCTCCACCTATAATGGGCGCAGGGTGACTTAGACATAGGAGCATTTTAGGAAACTTTATAAAGTGCCCTTCTGCTCCCATTGATGTCCTTAAGATATATCTTAAGGACACAGAAAACTTAAAGGCAAGCTGGTCTGTCTGGGATTCGAATATGAGTTTCCCAATTCTAAGGCCGTGATTTTACTTCTGTTTCCTTTCTATTCCCAGTGTCCCATCCCATAACTCAGTTTTCCCACATGTCCAAAGCAGGGGGTTGTTAAGCATATTGCCACTAGGTAAAAAGGGCAAGCACACTTCCAGTCTTCATCATCCCAGGGAAGTGTCTGCTAGCCCACTCATAATATTTTGTTAAATTTCTTTTGAGGGTCATGTAAAAAAAGCAGGATAACAAAATAATACACCTGATTGCTCAACTGATTGCTGTAGGGACAGCTTAGAGAAAGGGAAAAGCCAGTGAAACACCCAGGCCACTGCAGGTGAGCATACAGTCAGTGTGTATGGGTCCTTGGATGTGTCTAAATTAATCAGTGAACTTGTGTCTTTATGGGTCCATCTGTAAGTGTGTGTTTTTGTACAACTGTTTTGCTCATGCAATTTCCTGAGATTATTATAGATGTATACATACTGTATATAAAAATGAATATATCTGTGTATATATTTTAAAGCATACCTGTCACAGTACGTACAACTTATGCTTTTGTGAAAGAGCATGACATTTCATCTATAAATTGTGCTAGCAGATTTTGTAGCAAATGTATAGATTTATCTGAGCTGTCAGTCAATTCTTCGACGAAGAATTGACTGTCAAGGGAGAGCAGAAGAGACTTTCTAAAGGTGGTCCTTCTGCTCTCCACACACAGCAACCACATGGAATGTGCTATCATTTTTATGGTTAAAAACATGTCTATAGTCAAACACAAAACTCTACACTCAAACACAACTGTGCATTCCAATGCAAACACGACACACAAAACACCCCTGTGTTCACACACCTATGCCATACAAAAACACTCCTATATTCAAACAATCTGATGTCTCACAGACTTATGATGTATATTCAGAAATGGCAGGGCACAAAAAAAGTAACAGGTGAGAAAAATATTTGCAGCGAATTAGATGGTAAAGTGTCAGCAACATTTTCATAACGCTCTCTCAAAGTGTCCCTGGAATTTTTTTAAAATGTTGTTAACTAGGTGTTTTGATATGTACCTGATATTGGTGCAGACGATGGAGCTCCCCTTCCACTGGAGGATCATGGAAGGTAAGCCGGGGCATAGATACACACAACACTCACATTCCCCTACACAAACACAAAATTCAGCCACCACATGCACACACCACCAGCATATACAGGCAAAATCAGCCTTCCCCCATACCGTTCATTCTCTCCTCCACACACAACACTAGACACACTCTAACACACAACAATGAGTAAACACACACCACTCACAGAAACAGAGCCTAGTGCTTTTGGATGTAGTCCTAATCAGGCACTCTGCCTAGTGTCTTGGGAAACTTTAATCGGGCTCTGTGGTCAAAGCTCTGCAAGATGGTTTCTGTTCTGCACACATCTTTCATCTTGTAGTTGAATGGTGCAAATATATACTTGTTAAATTCACTAAAGTGGTAGCCAAAATCTACTTTTCTGTCATGACAATCTACTTTTCCTCACAAAATAATATCACTTACAAAAAGTAGGTTTTCTGTCTAGAGCCATGGACATTTAAAGTGCTATTTCCTAAACTCTGCATGTTTCACAAATTAAATCTAAATGGAAGATAAAAATGGCTGTTTGGGGAATATTCTCTAACTTTGCTACAGTTAGAACATGGGTATTTTTGCTTTAATTTTGCCATTTGGCAGGGCTAAAAGAATAGAAAAAACTGATCGCAAACATTCCACATCCGACATCCCTGTATTCACAAATCAACACAAAGGTACAAACGATTCTTGATCGCTGTATGAGAATTGCCAAGCATTTATACTGTAGTATGAGGGCTAGCTAACTCCTAAGCAGGAACAAGGGAAAACAGGAATTCCTACACACTGGGATGTGACACCGTAATGCCAGTTTTGGGATAGGTTATTCATTTGGTCACTCACCTCATAAACAAGATGGATTCCTTCCTGAAAAAAACAGGAAGTTGTTCCTGGTAATACACTTCCGAATGCTGTAGCAGCCATAGCCAGGAAGCTGAAAAATATACTTAAAGCTTGTCTTCACAAACAAGTTGGTAATTGCTGTGAACTGCTGCTGAACTGACTCCCTATGGGATCCTTGGATTACGGGGAACGTGACATTGCGATACAACAACTTAACCTACTTGAGGGACAGAGTTATTAACATGGTCCATGATTTGCAGTGAAAGAGAGGCATGCTGCTGAGAAAGATTTGCAGATCGAACCAAACATATTAAAACCAAGAGAGTTGCACTATTATAAAAGCCAATCATGCAACATACAGAATCCAGCACACATCAGCTTCAAAGTTATATTTAATGTCTTTTTTTTCTTTTTAAACATCAAAATAATGGGAGTTTAGTTACAGTATATGATTATACATTGCATAAGCCTGCCACAACGTCAACGTACCCTATTGTTGGCAGGTCCTACTCTAGTAGCCTAATGTCTGGTCCTATGAGGTCAATCCACTTACCTGGGAAATCTATCCTCCAGGGTCTCTCTGCATTGCAAGGTTAAATAGGGCACCTTTGAGATTAGTAGGTTAATCTCATAAGATTAAGCCTTAAATTGCTAGGATAGGACCTGCCAAAATTATGAACATTGACATTGTATTCGACATTCGGACAAAATTTGAGCATCCCAAAATATGTTCTGTTTTTTGAAAACATAGTTTGGCCAAGCCAAATGTTCTCACCATGCACAAGTCTAAAGTCTGGTCACTAAGGATACAGACCAGATGTGTAGGAAAGCTTTGTTCTTCTCTTGGTGGAAAAGCCGAGTGAGTAGTCAATTGCCCATTGACTTTTTGAAAAGTCTAAGTTTTATTTCATAAACACAGACATGATTTTTAATTCACAAAGTATACAAAAGTAGAAACTTTGATACTTTGCTTTTTAACGTGCACACATGAGTGAATAAAGGTATAAATAACCTACACAATATGTAATAGATAATAAATACAACCTGATAATAATACTAATGATAAACCTACAAAACGAAAAACAAAACAAAAACAACAATAGTGTAATACAGGTACAGATATAAAGAGGAGGAAGGGGGAGGTAGAGCGCTCACAAGATGGTATTCAGTAGTAGGCATATCACCACCAGAGGGGTATCTCTAAATGTAGATTCACTTCCAGTAGTATGGCAATTTTAATATTGCAAGGGAAAAAAAGAAGCAATAGTGCAATAATGTAAGGTATACAAGTATATTTAATTACTGGTTACACTTACAAACAGGATAAAATAAACTGTATGCCTTCACCATCAGTGGATCTCTGGAGCCAAAAATTTATAACTTTTCCACAGGAGAAGCAGCAAAAAAGATCAATGGAATAAAATAAGAAACAATATACAGTTAAAACAAATTAGAGAGTCCAACGTGTTTTTTTTCCAGGTCCTGGACTTCTTTTGAATTCATTACGATTCCTCTGCAAATAAAGTCTACATGCTGCAGGCTAAGACTTCTTATGTATTGCCAGTAATTATAACGATATGATATGTATCCAGCACAACATAGTGGATAGCCAAGAAAAATAAACTGTGAATAAATACAACTAGTGATGTCCCGAACGGTTCGCTGGCGAATAGTTTTCCGGCGAACATAGCGTGTTCGCGTTCGCCTCAGATGGCGAGCATATGCGATGTTCGGTCCACCCCCTATTTTTTTTTTTTTTTGGTCTTTCAGCCAAATTTACTAATACTAAGTAAAAATTACTTAGTATTAGTAAATTGTGCCCCTACTCGCAATACCGCCTGTGGCTGCTCACTGTTAAAAAAAAAAAAAAAAAAAAAAAAAAAAAGGGTCCCCCCCCTCCCTGAGCGGGTGAGGGCCCTAAAGTAAAAAAAAGGGGGAGGACTTGTTGTCCTCCCCCCTGGCCCCCACCCCTGAGTGGTGGGTGGGGGCCCTAAATACCAATGGGGGGGACCTGTTGTCCTCCCCCTGGTCCCCACCCTTGAGCAGCGGGTGGGGGCCCTAAATACCAATAGGGCCTAATTTCTTCCCCCCCGGCCCCCACCCCTGAGCGGGGGCCCTAAATACCAACAGGTGGGACCTATTGTCCTCTCCCTGGTCCCCACCCCTGAGCGGCGGGTGGGGGCCCTAAATACCAATAGGGCCTAATTTCTTCCCCCCCAGCCCCCACCCCTGAGCGGGGGCCCTAAATACCAATAGGGGGGGACCTATTGTCCTCCCCCCGGCCCCCACCCCTGGGCGGCGGGTCAGGGCCCTAAATACCAATAGGGGGGACCTATTGTCCCCCCCCCCGGTCCCCACCCCTGAGCGGCGGGTGGGGGCCCTAAATACCAATAGGGCCTAATGTCCTCCCCCCGGCCCCCACCCTTGAGCGGGGGCCCTAAATACCAATAGGGGGAACCTATTTCCTCCCCCCCGGCCCCCACCCCTGAGCGGCGGGTGGGGGACCTAAATACCAAAAGGGGGACACCTATTGTCCTCCCCCCGGCCCCCACCCCTGAGTGGTGGGTGGGGGCCCTAAATACCAATAGGGGGGACCTAATGTTCTCCCCCCCAGCCCCCACCCCTAAGCGGCAGGTGGGGGCCCTAAATACCAATAGGGGGGCCTATTGTCCTCCCCCCCCAGCCCCCACCCCTGAGCGGCGGGTGGGGGCCCCCAAAAAAATTCCCCCCCAGGTGACTAGGGGTCCCCAAACCCCTAGTCACCCCCTCCCCCCAAAAAATGGTCCCCCTACCTGCCCCCCTCACCCTAAAAATAATGAGGGGGGAGTCAATACAGCTAAAAACCTGTAAATAAATAAAAATAAACTTACCATTAGATGTCTTCTTTTTTCTAAAATCTTCTTTCTTCAGCCCCCAAAAAGGCCAAATAAAAAGCCAATATAACCGTCGCACTTTGAAAAAAATAAATAACTGAACGAGCGCAAAAAAAATTAATCCTTCTTCACCCTTCGAGGGCACGCTGCGTACTGAGCTCCGCAGGGTGGGTCAAGGCTTATAAAGCCTTGCCACGCCCTGCAATTAGGCTTAGAACACTCTGATTGGTTGGTTTAAGCCAATCAGAGTGCTCTGTCATTTTACACAGCGTGGGAAAATTCCAAAGAACTTTCCCATGCTGTGTAAAATGACACAGAGCACTCTGGGTGGATTTCAAGCCAATAAGGTAAGACAATGCCCAGGATGTCCAGACATCATAACAACATTATTTAGATGAAGTTGTTATGGTGACTGGAGCGATCCTTTAACGTCTTAGTGAGTCAGTTATCAATTAATCTTTGAGTCAGTCATTAATTTTTCTGTGTTTTTTGCTTTAGTTCTCTTTGTCCATATTTTCAGAATAGGTCGGGGCTATGTTAGGAAGTTTGAAAGAAACCAGTACATCTAGTAGGGTACTCTGTAATACAACCAAGGAACCAACTACTTTTAGGACTCTCACCGCCACAGCCTACTATGGAAAATTTGCAAAAAATTGGCTGTTTTTATATATGTTATGGACGAAGAAAACTAAAGCAGTGGGTTTCTTGGTTTAGATTCATATGTTGTTTTCAGACATTATATATTCATCATGACAATTAGTGAAATGGAGCCTCCTCTGACAAGATATTTATTTTATTATGTATTCATTTTCAAGTTAACAGTGGGCCACTCAACTAAATTTACAATGGACGAAGACAACAGATGGTTGTAGTACTATTGCCACATGCAAATGTTGGGGCTCTGTCAAAAACATGTGAGCTGATAAACAACCATCAGTCTGCGTTTATTGCTCATTCAACTCGTGCAAAACACGTTGTCCTGAAAGGAAAGGAGTGACTGTGCTTTGACTCTGTAAACAATTTCATTTAATGAAATAAAGCTACTTGGGCTTTGTGTTGCGGACATGAACAGCGATGCCCAATCTTACATGGCATGAAGGTGTTGAAATTTTGAATTAAATTTTTTTGCTCAATACCAAAGTCATGGAGTGATCCAATGTGTTAAGAAGAAATAATTTGACACTCAGAGGCCAATGGACATCAGCAGGTAGGTGTAAAATAATAAATACATGGAGTTTCATTGTAGAAAAATTATTGGAGAAGAGTTACATACAGAGTCATTCTAATGTTATACAACAAAATTACATCAGGCAAAAGTCTATCAGGAGTTAGAAAAACAACCCTTCAAAATGAGAGAACTAAGCATTTAGTGACCAAACCAATGTTTTAATCTGAAACATAATTCAATAAAGCCTATTACTGGTCCCTATTAAATCAATACAATTCATTAGCAAAGTCACTTTAAATAACAGTTGCCAGTGATCTTGCCAGTGATATTAGCTTGAATTATATGACAAGCTGTCAAAAACCGACCACAGTTAAATATATACTTACACTGATCTGCCACAAAATTGAAATCAATGACGGAGTGAATAATATTGATTTTTCATTACAATTGCACCTTTCAAGGGGGGATAGTTTAGGCAGCAAGTGAACAGCCAGTTCTTGAATTTCATTTGTTGGAAGCAGGAAAAAAGGCAAGAGAAAACATCTGAGTGACATTGACAAGGGCCAAATAGTGATGGCTAGAAGACTGGATCAGAGCATCTCCAAAATTGCAAGCCTTGCAATGGTTAGTACCTACCAAAAGCGGTGCAAGGAAGTGAGCTGGTGTCAGAGTCATGGGTGCCCAAGTGTCATTGATGCATGGAATGAAGGCTAGCCTGTCTTGTTTCATCATTTAGAAGAGCTACTCTTGCACAGATTTCTGTAAAAACGTAATGTGTGTTCTCATGCCTGTGTCAGAACACACAGTTTACTGCTTATGGGGCTGCAGACCAGTCAGATTGCCCATGTCCACTGCCAAAAACAAGTTCATTGGGGAAGGGAACATCAAAACTGGACCATGGAGCAATGGCAGAAGGTTGCCCGATCTGATGCTTTCATTTACATCAGGTGGATGTCCAGGTCTGTGTGTAATTTACCTGGTGAACAGGTGGCAGCAATATGCAGTAGAGGAAGTAGGCAGGCCGGTTGAGGCGGTGTTATGCTCTGGGCAATATTCTGGGTCCTGACATTAATGTGGATGTTACTTTGACACATAGCACCTACCTAGAGATTGTTACAGACCACATAAACCCTGTGGAGGCAGTGGTGCTCCCTTTTGGCAGTTTCTCTGCAGAATAATGCACCCTGCCACACTGTAAAACATGTTCAGGAATGGTTTGAGGAATATGACAAAGAGTTCAAGGTGTTGCCTTGGCCTCCAAATTCCCAGATCTCAATCCAATGTGCTGGAACAACAAATCCGATTCATGGAGTCCTCACCTTGCAGGACTTAAATGATCTGCTGTTAAGGTTTTGGTGCCACATGACGCATTCAGAGGTCTTGTCAAATCCATGCCTGGACACCTCAGGGCTGTTTTCGTAGCACAAAGGCATTTGTGGGATGTGCTGGAACAACAAATCTGATCCATGGAGGCTCCATCATGCAACTTGCAGGACTTAAAAGATCTGACGCTAATGTCAAAGGACACATTCAGATATCGCAGGACACATTCAGAGGTCTTGTGGAGTCCATGCCTTGATGCTGTTTGTGGCAGCACGAGTGGAACCTACACAATGTTAGGCAGGTGGTTTTAATGTTGCAACTGTTTAGTGTAAGGACATTTGTCCAGGGAAGGTGGATTTTCTTCACTGCGCATGTGTAATGCACCACATAACAATAAGTGCTTATATTAATTGCACTAATGACGTATATACACATTATATGATTACCCTACTTTGGCTTCTCAGAACACTTCCAACAAGAATAAAACAAACAAACAAAACATCATCAAATGGGTGGTAAGCGTTCTTCATTTATATCTAAACAAAACATTTAATGACCAATTAACTATCATTCATTTAATTTATTGTCGTAATGAGAATATTGGTGGATCTTACGTATCCTTAGCTGGATGGAAAGCATTTGTCTTTTTAACATACTTTTTCTCTTTTGATAATTCCAAGTACTATATTTATTGTCTCCTAAATACTACTACATGGATATTTTTTATAATATTTTTTACAGCTGGTGATGTTGCTGATGTTGTCTTACCAAAAGTGTTACAAATATATTACTTCAATGTGTTCCATCCATTCACTGTTAGAAGATAGGCATCAATGTTCTCTGAGATATCAACTTGTTCATGCGAAGTCTAATGGACCTGGAATTACTTCTCAGTCGCAAAGCAATATTATATCATTGTTTTAATTGGATTCAGATTAAAGGTCTTCAGCCAGTCCATTAGTCCCCATTATTTGGCAGTGTACAATTTAAAGTCACTAACTAGTAACTATCCAGTCCACTAGAGTTTTAGTACATGCTGTTTATATCTTGTAAATTGTAATTCCAGTGTATTTCAGCTTGGCCGGCTCTTTTTCTCTGGGTGACTTGTTTTCTTTTTGGCACAGCCTAGTCCGTCACAAGCTGTCTGATACGATTCCTTTCATGTATTTCTTAATGTTTATTTTTTTTTTCCATTCTCTTAAAGCACTAACTAGACTTCCCAAAAAAGGCAAGGCAGTGAAGCAATGTGACATAACCGTGCTTTCAAGAGGCACTAAACCTTTCTGGAGATATATGTATCAGGTCTGTTAATCATGTTAATGCCATATTAAACTGGAACTTAAAAAAATATAAATTAATAGTTGACCTATGAAAACTTACAAAGATTTCTAAAACAAGTATATTATCGATGGCATAATAATACAATGAGATTAGTACATTTCTAAGACAACACTTGTCATAGCATAACTGAAGGTGCAGGCATACGTGTAGGTATTTTTTGTGTATGGATTAAGATTTAATAGATGTGGATGGGATTTATGCCAAGGATGCAGGAACATAGTGCAACTAACTGCAGAGCTTCAAGAAATCCTTTTTCATAAAGCATAGTTATTAGCATTTACCTACCACATAAGCCCATTTTCCATACATAAAGGACAACTGTTACCTGAAAACTATTTTTTTAATATAATACTACTTGCATTAATGTTTAAAAGGAGAGATATATATATATTAGTTAAAGTAGATGGCTGCACTCTTGGACTTCCATAAAATATTACTTTTATTACAGCATTTAAAACAGGATCAACATTTCAGTCCTCCTAGGAGACTTTCATCAGGATCCTGATGGTAATGCACCCGGCCATTGAATTTTGAAGCCAGAGTGCAAGGTACTGTAGCCTATATATATATATATATATATATATATATATATATATTCTTTTCTAAATTAAATATAAGCAAAAAATTAAAAAGTTAAGCAAATAATTTACTTTATTCATTTTTATGACACACACACACACGGTGGGGAGCTAGATGCAAAACTCAAAAAGTTTGTTGGGACAGTCTTGATTTTTGAGTCCTGTTCCACTTTTCCGCTTTAGTTCCATGTTGTCCTGCTTTTGAAGAACTGAAATCAGGGAACTGTCCCCAACATTCATAGCATGGGTGCATCATTAGACAGACTCAAGTTATGTTCATGGCACTAGGACCCTGCAAGGAGCACTGAACCAGTGCTCACTGCATGTCTTGCCCTCAGTGGGCCAGCATGAGTGATGAACTTTCATTCTGATGTGTATTCACACAGGCTGACCTGGCATTAACTCAGTCGGACTGCCCCCTTTCCTGTTGGGTTTGTCCCTTTGCGACAGAGCTAGTGACGGTGCCACTTTACTGGCCCACCCCTTTATCTCCCTCCCATCAGTGTTACAATTCTCAGTAAAACCAATGGGAGTATCAAAGAAGCACAAATTCATACAATCTTATCACATATATAAAAATAAACATTTTATTTCTTATTCAAGCCTAAAAGTATAGATTTCTATGCTGAAATACAATTTCATAAAATGGTACCTAGTGATATTATACTATATTTATTGTGCACACTTGTATAAAGTATAGCAAAATTACAAATATAAAAAATGAAGGGAATAAAAATAAGCAAAAAATTTAGAAAAATATAAAAACAAGGAATGAAGTGAAAGTCCTACCTGATAATGAAGAGGACAGCTTTCTATTTGTGGTTCTATTAGTCCTGAATCTTGCTGTAGATGTGTGAGCAGGAAGCCCAATATGTAAGTTTTCTAATGTTGTGGTGATGCTGACAAGAGCCGTTTGTGCTTCTTGCGGTATGGATATAAATCCTATTTTCTTTTCGCCAGGGGGTCCCTCCGTGTAGCCAAGTGAGGAGTTGAAGTGTTGTACTCCCCTCTCCGACTATCTGTAATATATGAGGGATCTCCCTTTGTGTGATTCCGTCGGAGCTGAGCGCGCTCGGGCTGTAGGAATAGATGCGCCGCTCACAATTGATCTCTTTGTGTGGTCCTGTCTCGATGGCTCAATCGATCCTACGCATTTTGTAAGCCTGCGCTTACTTCATCAGGGAAAGTAGTGGAGTATGAGTTGTTGAGAAGGATATTCTTTTATAGGAGTTGAGTCCTACTACTTTATTGCAATATGTATTTTATTTACACTATTTTGAAACTAACTGTAAAACTATTGAGACAAGTAGGACTCAACTCCTATAAAATAATATCCTTCTCAACTCATACTCCACTACTTTCACTGATGAATTAAGCGCAGGCTTACGAAACGCGTAGGATCGACGGAGCCATCGAAAACCTATTGGTTTTTATTTTATAGAGAAAGTGTAGGGATACTTTCTCCTAAAGGAGCAGCATCTCCAATACTTTCCTCACACATTTTAACAGACACACCCCGGATTAAGTGAATCCCTCTTTCTATCACCAAAAAGAAACACTCTTTACTAAATCATTTATCCCATTATTGGGAGTATACTAATTTTGCGCAGTTTACACAACCACTTTAGAAGCCGGCACTCTCTAGTGATTAACTATATATACTCTTCAATTCTCAGTACGCCGAAGTTGTCCATAATATTAAATTATCCACTAGCAAGTTTCCTTACTGATTGCACACTGACATTAAAATTAGGTTAATATACTGAACTTTCATTTAATTTGTAATCCTCGTTTCAGCTTTTAAAGGGAACTTCGTCATGCATGAAACTCCCTTTTGATTTGTAAATAATTGTATTTATATATTGTGATAATGATGGTGTTTAGCTACTTACAGAGAAAAAGAAAGGTTGAGCCGATATGATATTTACTAACTCTCAGAAAAATGGGGGATAACCCGAAACAGTGAATTTCAGCAATGCAAAAAGTAGAAAGTAAAAAGAAAAAAAAAAAAAAAAAAAAGCGAGTTCCTAAAATAGGAACAGGTATATCCTATATAACCCTGTGCTTAGAAATAAAACTTAACTTTTAATAATGATTGTTAAAATCCTAAAATTATACACCAATAGACTCCACATATAACAATTAGTAAGCAAGTAAATCTGCTTTTGAGTTAAGACTACCGATGTATCAGGTTGAAGGTAACATCGATAAAAGTTGACACAGTAAACACTGTAACAGGAGCAGTAGCAACCCAAATTTGAACAGGGAAATCTTCAAGTTTGATTAATCTGTATGCTAAAATGAAAAAAGTCCTACAACAAGCATGTAAAACTCAAAGGCTAACACAGGTTAAATAAACAAGGTTTAAGTTTATGTGGGCCGCAAAAAAAATGAAAAAAGTTTCATCTAGACCAATACAAACTGAAATTACTTGTATCATTCTGATGTAAACAATATGTAATCCTGGGGGTATATATATATATATATATATATATATATATATATATATATATATAAAAACATGTTTGATCCTGAGGAAAGTCCACAAGGAAGACTGAAACGTTGATCTATTTTAAGTAAATCTAATAAAGAATTGAAGTTTTACTACAGACCGTGAGTGAAGCTAAAAGCTGTTGTGTATGTGTGTGTATATATATATATAATGTAATTTTATTCAAAAGCTTCACTTCATGTTACTTACTATACCCCCCCAACCTAATACACAGCCTCAGCACCGTTCCCCCAATCTAATACACTGCCCTTACCACTCTAATTTAATACTCTGCCCCACCTCCCACCACTCTAATACACTGCCCCATCCAATTTAATACACTACACTACAGGAATGTTCCCCCAAGCCTCTCTTCCCCTACCTTAGGTCGTCTTCCAGTCCAGCCCTGCACGATCTTCTCTACTCAAGCAGACTACACGCTCCTCTGGCACTGCGAGCAGCAGGAAAGGGGGATTGGATGGCCTGCTCTACACACAGCCAGCCTCTGCTTCCGGTCTTTTCCTACAGGAGAATCTGTTTAACTGTACAGGATCTCACTCAGTGGCTGAGAGCTTGGATCAACCTTGCTTTATATTACAGAGACATCCCAAAGGAGATCAGGTGCGGTGCAAGTACCCAAGAGACCCAGGTAAGTTGTCAAATCATTCTAAAATGGTTTGACTTCTTAACATAGTATTATGCCAGGGCACTCCGGGCTCCATAACCACTACAGCTCGTTGTAGTATTTATGGTGCTTGGAGTGTTCCTTTAAAGCGGCACTGTCACCCACGCTGAAAAATTTGTATATTTTAATGATAATATCTTTATGAAATACTCATTATGACTGTGTTGGAATTTCACTGAAATTCTAACCCATTCAAGAGATATACAGAGACAAAGTTTATCGCTATTTCTACTCCGCCTGACTTTCTCAGACTCAGTTTAAGTGTCATTCCCATGAAATTGTCTGTTTCTACCGAGGGTCTTGCAGGTTCCTCTATAGATCCCAATGCACAAGAGTACAGCAGTGAAGTCAGCTCCATTGAAGAGGAGAAGATTAGAAAGAAAAAAAGTAGCATTCACCTTACCTGTCCCTCCCTGCGGCCACTGCAGCCCCAGCAGCAACGTCACTGTCAGTGGTCTTTTCTAATTTACCAAAGTCCTCAGATGGTGACTGCATTAAAGCACTGCATTTCTAAATTCACACTCTCACTGTACCCAGCTACATTTCTACTCTTCTCTTCAAATACTGCCTCACATATCTGCCCAGGGCATTCAGAAGACTTCCGTCTGTAAATACTCACTTTGCACTTGTCTCACTCTCTCCTACATTGCACAGTTTGAAATATTCTGAAAACTCACCTTGAGTGAGGTCTGAGAGGTCTGACACATTCCATGCCTCTAATCTCCATTAAAAGGTCACTCCAGACCCGTAAAGCAGATTAGCGTTTAAGAGTATGTCCTCTTTTTTTCATTTTACAAAAAGTGCAGATTTCAATAGAAATTGGCACTTTTATACATCAACATTGTAACACCCACCTGGCTGTAAATGAGACAACAGGTTCTGTTGCTTCCTAGATTGCTTTGCTCAGAGGAGCTAAACTCAAAAGGCAGCAATTGCCCAGATAACCTGCCTCGCAAATACTCCCCACTGAGCTGCTTTGGGAAGTCTGTGATTGGACAGCCACAGAAAGTCTGGGCGGGGTTGGAAGGGGAAGGCCTTCAGACAAGAGATCTGCAGGTTTTGCAAGCTGTTTTTAGATTTAAAAAAAAAAAATTGGGCAGTGAAGGGCCCTTTAACATTTCACTCTAATCTGTCCCCCACCTTCCTGACATATATTGCCCCTCACAATCAGGCCTGTTGTGCCCATTGTTTTGTGTCTCCATCACCCTCATCTCCTACTGGATTGTAAATATTCAAGAGCAGACCTTTTATCCTTCTTTATTATTATCTACCTTTGTGAATGTTCTATTCATCTATATACAAAGTTTGTTAAACATTAGCCTGTCTACAACCCTTTTATATAAAAACTGCTAACAATATTTCCACACATTGCAAGAGTGGCATAATACGTTTGTCTGTCATGTCTATCCAGTGTTGCGCTATCACTGTGAAAGGCAATTGTTTGTTAGTAATTAATTAAACATCCTTGTTAGTCTGCAAAAGAAAAATGTTGAAGAGGAAGACAAGACATACTAATTTAATTAGTCTCTCATTACTGAAATAGATTCTAAAAATCAGAACTACATATGCAATGATTTATTGTGTTAGATGTTGCATTAAAATATGAATGTAGAGAAGTGACATAAAAGATGATATACTTAGTCTAAAGAAGGGGAACCAGAGTCCGGGAAATTGAGGAAGTTAGTTAAATAGATGAAGGTTGTTTTAAAGCCAAATAGAACATGAACCTAAAGAGATATTCTACCCACCAAAACAACATCAGCTAACCAGTTTTGGTGCATAGATAATGCCCTGCCCTGCGGTCTCACTGCTCAATTATCTGCCATTTAGGAGTTAAACCACTTTGTTTATGCAGCCCTAGTCACATCCCTTCTTGCAATAAGAGGGACTGTCACATTTTATGAAAAGTGACAGTGCTGAAATCTTTATGACTGGAAACACATTATAATTGTATTGAATCAATCAGACAATCAAAATACATCGCAAGACAAAGCAGGGACGATTTTGTCTTTTGTCTGCAAGCAATATTCTTCCTGCGAGATGCGTAAGAGATGCATTTGACACTTGATGTAGATCTATGAAGGATTTCACAGACATTGACAGGTTGTGTTCTAAATCATCGCTATTGTCTGTCTGTGTTATGATTGTTAAAAGTTGGCATTTTGTAAATTGTGGACACGCGCCTTATTTTTGCATAATCATTTTACTTTAATATTTTGTCTTGTTTTTTGTTTTAATAAATCAAACGGGAAGCATTTGAAGAAATTTTTCATGTAGATACATACATTCATATACACATAGACATATATACAGACACACACATTTATATACTTACAGACACACAAACGCACACACACACTTACACACATACATTCACATACACACTCATAATTACATCCATACATACACATTCACTTTTTTTTTCTTATTTTAATGCATCAGGGTTTTTTTTTTAGGAGAGATAATGAGCTTTTTTTAATTCCACAAAATAATTCTAATTAATTTTTAATTATTCTAATTAATTAATAATTCTCTACTGCAGTGGAAATACAAAAACAGGTGATTCACTCAATACCAGATTTTGTTTGAATGGATCCACCGAAAATAACTGAGTTCCGACTAAATTGGCAATTTACATATGTGCTAGAGACAATTCTGGTTGAAATTCAGTTGTTCCGACCATATTGAAGCAAACACACAGATGCATTCGATGTCTGGATTAAAATTTTTGCATTTTTCACACACAAATGGCACTTTCACTGATGATATCATTGTTGTGATACATTTTACTGTTTTGAAACACTAATATTTCTGTTCAGCAAAGTCTTCCGAGTATAACAGTACCCCCCATGCAGGGCCGGATTAACATAGGGGCTGATGGAGCTGCAGCTCCAGGCCCATGGAATAGGCCCATTTAAAAAAAAAAAAATATTTTTTTTTTTACACACTACTCTTAAGTTTACCACTTAACTGTTATTTTAACGGCACAGATGGTATTTGAGGCTGCCTGGCCAGTGCCAGTATTGCAGTAATACCGGCAATACAAATGTAGGTATTTTTCTCAGTATAAACGGAAATTACTCTGCAATACCAGCACCGGCCAGTAGGGGTCACTGTGTGTGGGGACAGGCAGGGATAGGAAGTAACAGCATATCCCTCCCTGCCTCTCTCTACTACTCACTGATCCGTGGGGGAGCAGCTACACAGCACAGAGAGTCCAGACAGCAGCTCTACAGCTCAGGTAAGTGAGGGATGGGGGGAAAGGCAGCAGGGAGACATGGGGGGGATACTGAGAAACTAGGGAACACATGGGGAAACAGACACTAGGGGATACTGTGAGACCTGGGGACACTGGAAAACACAGGGACACTGAGAGAAATATGGACACAGAGACACTAGGGACACAGTGTCCACATTTCTCCCAGTGTCCCCTAGTCTCCCAGTGTCTGTGTCCCCATGTCTCAGTGTCCCTAGTGTCTCAGTGTCCCCATGGCTCCCAGTTTCCCCTAGTCTCCCAGTGGCTGTGTCCCCATGTCTCCCAGTGTCCCTAGTGACTCAGTGTCCCATGTCTCCCAGTGTCCCCGGGTCTCTCAGTGACATGGGGACACAGTGCCACATGGGGACACTGGGAGAAATGGGAACACTGAGACACTAGGGGAATGGGTGACATGGGGACACTGACACTGTGATACATAGGGACACTGGGAGACAGGGAGACACTGGGAGCAATCCATCTATACAGCAGAATCCAACTGTGAGTAGTTTGTTGGTGATTTTACAGAATTTTCTCTATGAGGAAAGTTCAGTGTCTGCATGCAGACGGTGGAGACACTGAATGGCAGTGCTGCACACTAGGCAGTACTGCCCTAGGAGGCACCTCTAGCAGCCATCTAAGGAGTTATTTTCTCTGAAAAGACAGTGTTTACTGCAAAAAAGCCTGGCAGGAATGATTCTACTTACCAGAACAAATACAATAAGCTGTAGTTGTTCTGGTGACTATAGTGTCCCTTTAAGTTTGGAAGCTTAAGAGGGATGCATGGGAACAAAACCTGTGTGGACTGACTGACAATAAAATTAGTCTCCCAGTGTCCCCAAGTGTCTCAGTGCCCCATGTCTCCCAGTGTCCCCGGGTCTCTCAGTGACATGGGGACACAGTGCCACATGGGGACACTGGGAGAAATGGGAACACTGAGACACTAGGGGAATGGGTGACATGGGGACACTGACACTGTGATACATAGGGACACTGGGAGACAGGGAGACACAGGGAGCAATCCATCTATACAACAGAATCCAACTGTGAGTAGTTTGTTGGTGATTTTACAGAATTTTCTCTATGAGGAAAGTTCAGTGTCTGCATGCAGATGGTGGAGACACTGAATGGCAGTGCTGCACACTAGGCAGTACTGCCCTAGGAGGCACCTCTAGCAGCCATCTAAGGAGTTATTTTCTCTGAAAAGACAGTGTTTACTGCAAAAAAGCCTGGCAGGAATGATTCTACTTACCAGAACAAATACAATAAGCTGTAGTTGTTCTGGTGACTATAGTGTCCCTTTAAGTTTGGAAGCTTAAGAGGGATGCATGGGAACAAAACCTGTGTGGACTGACTGACAATAAAATTAGTTTAGGTAATGCAGACTTTGGTCTCTCTAACACTGTGGCATGTCCCCTTTCTTCTACACTCACTACATGCACCTTTTCTCTGTCTCAGACTATATACCAGGAACTTCTGCCTGCTAGTAAGATGATAAGGAGACAAGTGGACATGTGAGTGCTAGGGGACAGTCCTTAGAAAGCGTGGAGTAGGCGCATCATTTGATGCATTTATTTCAAGCTCAGGGTGCTGCCTGCATAGTATGCCCTTAGTTGGACAGCCTGTATGATTGGCAGGCAGCCTGTATGATTGGCAGGCAGCCTGACATGCATTCATACCAGGCTGGCCTTCCAATTCTTTGGACAAACAATGTCCCCTTTTTGGGCATGTTCACCCCTTTTGGCAGGTCTGGTCATGTGATTCGCGCCAGTGGGACACTCTTTTACCCTGCACATTGACTTCCTGCTTCACTGGACACTGCTTTTAGGGGATATGGATTTACTTGAAAGATGAAAGCATAAATTAGAGAGAGATTAGCATAGCGTATGTGTTTTCGTATAGCTGCATCCTTTGAGTTTCCCTCCAACACCATCTCCATCAGATACATGATGCTTGGGAGGTATGATTGTTTTAGTGTTTTTGGTTGATAAGATTCTGTAATAAGGCCCCATCATAATTGTCAGCACCAGGCCCACTGGGCTCTTAATCTGGCCCTGCCCCCATGTACAGGTTATATTGTGTTTTCAAAACAAGGCATCTGCCTTGGGCGGCACTTTGCAGGGGGTGGCAAAAAAAGCCGCCCCCAAACCCCCAGGCAGATCCCTTACTTTCCTCACATCCTGGGGGGCTCAAGAGCTGGCTAGCTGGCCACTTTTGAGCCCCCCCGAGGCTGGCAGGGGGCAGCGAAGGAGCATACTCACCTGAGCTCTTCCTGCTCAGCTGCCTCTGCGCCACTTAATGAAGCCGGGAGCCGGAATATGACGTCAGTCCGGCTCCCGGCATCACTAAGCGCCGCCTACTCAGCCTGTGCGCCCCCTGCCTGCCCGCCCAGCAGCCACACTGGACTGCAGGTAAGAAATCCACTCCAGCTCTCCCAGGGAGGCTGGGTGGATTTAAAATAAAATTAAAAAAATATTCGTTTGTGAGTGTAAGTGGAAATGTCTGTGTGTGTGTGTGTGTCTGTGAGTGCGTATGTCTAAGTGAATGTGTGTGTGTGTGTGTGTGTCTGTAAGTGTTTATGTGTGGAATATGACGTCAGTCCAGCTCCCGGCATCACTAAGCGCCACCTACTCAGCCTGTGCGCCCCCTGCCTGCCCGCCCAGCAGCCACACTGGACTGCAGGTAAGAAATATACTCCAGCTCTCCCAGGGAGGCTGGGTGGATTTAAAATAAAATTTAAAAAATATTAGTTTGTGAGTGTTAGTGGAAATGTCTGTGTGTGTGTGTCTGTGAGTGTGTATGTGTCGGTCAGTGTATGTGTATGTGTCGGTCAGTGGGGGCGTGCGTCTGTCAGTGAGAGTGTGCATCTGTCAGTGTGCATGCAGGTAATAGTGTGTGTGTGTATGTCATTGTTTGTCAGTGTATATGAGAGTGTGTGTCTGTCAGTGAGTGTGCGTTTGTCAGTGAGTGAGTGTCTGTCAGTCAAAGTGCGGCCTTTACAGGAAGGGGTGGGGGAAATGTAAACTTGTTACAGGCATGTACACAAACACACACTCAGTTAAAGGCAGTCACACATACAGGCACACACAATGGCACAGCTACAGCGACACAGACAGACAGTCACACACACACAGGCAGGCAGTCACACACAGACAGACAGTCACACACACACAGGCAGGCAGTCACACACACGCAGGCAGTCACACACACACAGGCAGTCACACACACACAGGCAATCACACACACAGGCAGTCACACATACACACAGGTAGTCACACAGACAGACACACACAAACACAGGCAAACAGTCACACACACACACACACTTACCTCTTTCCAGTGGATGCAGTTGGCTGATGGGGAAGCAGGGACTCCTTCCCTCTTCCTGTGCAGCAGTTGCTTGGGGAGGGATTAGCCCCGCCTCCACCTCAAGATAAGCCACGCCCCCGTCGCTCGTTAAGCCCCGTTCCCTCTGCCGCAATTTTTTTAATTTTTTTAATAGACCCAGGTGGAGATTAATGAATCCTCTACCCAGGTACCTGTTTTAGCTCCCCTGCACTCCGGCCATGTGCGAGCTGTGTCAGCCACAGGGCGCCCCCTGCTCCATGGCGCCCTGTGCGGCTGCACAGCTCGATTACCCCTAAGACCAGCCCTGTGTCCAGTCTTTTTTAGTAGCCAATTAGTCACAAATACTGGCCAAAATTAGTGTTCAAATTACTTTTTGCATTTTTTACACACAAACAAATATGAAGTCTAACTTTGGCCAGTGTTTGTGACTAAGTGACTACTAAAAAAAACTGGACATGCCCCATTTGCAATACCTTGAATACCTTGGGTTGTCTTCTTTTGCAAATGGTATGCTATCATGGGGGTAATTCTCACCCCTGGGCTACCATTTGGTTTCAAAGGCAACATAACCAGTCTGGCAAATTTCAGTGTGTTTAAACTGAAAAATGGAACCTGCTATATTTGACCCTATATTTCCAAAACACCATAAAACTATACATATATATATATATTAAATTATGTTCGTATATAAATATATGATATGAAATGAAAGCCCTGTTTCTCCTAAATGGATCCCTATGCAGGCAGATGGTTTTGCCACATTTGGTACAGGGTCATTTGTACTCTAGTGAATAATCCCAAAAGACCGGTTTGCATGGCATTGGCCATGCCTTAAAAAACAACCTATTTATCAGATAGCAGAGTAGCTGCAGCATATGTTCAAGAGATCACACATACATATTGCCTTACAAACCACAGGCAATAAAATCTGCAGTATGTCATTGATCAATATTATAGGTGCTCACGTCTTATAAAATAGATTTGTGAGAGAGTACAAGCATTATTGCACTGTAAATGGTGTTTTACTATTACAGTATTTAAATAGTGGGAATTGTATATTTTATATTAACACGTTCATTTTCATTGTAGCTGGATATTTATTAACTGAAATTGGTGATAAACAAAACATCTGAATTAGAAGACCGCAGCAAAAGAAATAACCTGAGAATTTGCAGAATCCCTGCATCAGTACCCATGAACCAGCTAATGGATTTTGCTAAAGGATTAATTTGATCAATTTTGCCAAATTCGACCGACTAAGACAAAACCATAGATAGATGTCACACGCTCCCTAAGCCTAATTTAGCACCGAATGAGGCTCCCAGAGACACTATTCTGAGACTGCATTTTTTGTCATGTTAAAAAAGCAAGGGATTTAACCCCTTAAGGACCAAACTTCTGGAATAAAAGGGAATCATGACATGTCACACATGTCATGTGTCCTTAAGGGGTTAAGGACCAAACTTCTGGAATAAAAGGGAATCATGACATGTCACACATGTCATGTGTCCTTAAGGGGTTAAACTACTAATATAAAAACATTTAAAAAAATTTTAAGACCTATCTCCATCAACATTAATAAAAAGAAGACCATTATATCATAACAACTCCAAAAGAGGGAGAGGATTTTATATCTATCATGGATTCACAGGAACCTCTTACACAAAAATCCATAAGAAAATCTTGTAGAAAGGAACATATGAAATAATAAATGAATTCATACATCCATAAACTATGATTTACAAGAATTGTTTTATTTGGTACCTACTTTTTCTTTTTTTTTTTTTTTTTTTTAGGATAAGAAACTGGTTTTATTGACTGGTATAGTTGAGCGTACATCTGGATGTTCAGGGTCGACGGGTTCGGCCGAACTTTGAAAAAAAAAAGTCCGGGTTGGGGATCGAACTTGACCCCGAACCCCATTGAAATCAATGGAGACCCGAACTTTTGGGCACAAAAATGGCTTTAAAAAACTCCTGGAAAGGGCTAGAGGGCTGCAAAAGGAAGTAATATGGGGGTAAGAGTAGGACAAGTGCCCTGCAAACAAATGTGGATAGGGAAATCACTTAAAATAACATCAAATAACATCAAATAAGCAGTCGCTTGGTAGATAACTTCCTAATTCCCATGGTAGTAGGGAGCTATCTACCAATAGGCTGAAAGACCTAAATTGGTCTTTCAGCCACATTTACTAATACTAAGTAAAGATTACTTACTATTAGTAAATTCAGACCCTACTCGCTAAACCGCGAGTAGGGGCGTGTCTAGTAAACAGTGAGCAGCCAGTGGCTGCTCACTGTAAAAAAACAAAACCCCCCAAAAAACTTATTGCCCCAACCACTGTGCGACGTGTGGGGGGCCCTAAATAAGAATGTGGAGGGGGGGGACCTACTGTCCTCCCCCCCGGCCCCCACCCCTGAGCGGCAGGTGAGGGCCCTAAATAACAATAAGGGGGGGGGAACTACTGTATGGTGGGTGGGGGCCCTAAATAACAATAAGGGGGGACCTAATGTCATTCCCCCCAGCCCCCACCCTGCGCGGTGGGTGGGGGCCCTAAATAACAATAAGGGGGGAACCTAATGTCCTTCCCTGGCCCCCACCCCTGCGCGGCGGGTGGAGGCCCTAAATAACAATAAGGGGGAGGGACCTAATGTCCTCCCCCCGGGCCCCACCTGTCAGGATCAAGACAGGGATCCAACACGCAGAGTACTAAACCTATAAAGACGTGTACCGGACTAACCGTCAAGCGAACAGAGAATGTTCAGGGGCGAGCCGAGGTCGAGGGAACGAGAAGACAGGTAAGCGAAAGCCAAGCCGAGTTCAAGGATAGGAGAGGTAAGCAAAGTCAGGATACAAGCCAAGTCAATAACCGAAAGAACAATCAATATAAACGCACTGAGGGAACAGACAAGCTGAAACCATGACAGGGCAATGACTCACTGTAAGTGAGTACCTTTTATACCCTGCTTCTTTAATTGATGACCACGCCCCCAAAACGTCCTAGTTTGGCGGGTCGTGACGTCATTGACGTCATGACGTTGGCGGCATAGCGCCGCGTCATAAAAGGGGGCGGGGCTATCGCGCCCGGCGTCCAAAGTGCCGAAATTGCTGGAGGAGAATGAGGTCTGAGCAGCAGGTACCATGACAGTACCCCCCACTTAGGAACACCCGTAGGGCGAAAAAAGCCAGGACGAGAGGGAAAGCGGGCATGAAATTCCCGAAGAAGGCGAGGAGCGTGAATATTCGCATGAGACACCCAGGATCTTTCCTCAGGGCCGTATCCCTTCCAGTCAACAAGATACTGCAATTTTCCACGAGAGATGCGGGAATCAAGAATGAACCTAACCTGATATTCCTCCTGACCCTCAACCTGAACAGAAGAGGGAGGAGCTGAAGCCGAGGTGTACCTGTTACAAACGAGAGGTTTCAGGAGCGAAACATGAAAAGAATCAAGAATGTGCAGACCAGGAGGAAGCGCACGCTGATAAGCAACTGGGTTGATTTTCCGTAAGACTTTGTAAGGTCCAATGTAACGAGGTGCGAATTTCATGGAAGGAACTTTCAAACGAATGTGTCTGGTACTTAGCCACACCTTATCCCCCGGTTGAAAAATAAAAGCAGGCCTTCTGCGTTTATCCGCTTGCTGTTTAAATAAAGCCGAAGTGTGAACAAGAACATGGTGAATCTGATCCCAGAGCTTCCTCAGACTGGCGACATGATCATCAACCATTGGTATACCCTGAGAGGAGGACAGCGACGTCAGAATGGTAGGATGAAAGCCATAATTCATGAAGAAGGGGCTATTATGAGTAGACTCGCAAACCAAATTGTTGTGCGCAAACTCCGCCCAAGGAATCAAATCGACCCAATTATCTTGATGTTCAGATACAAAACAGCGCAGATATTGTTTGATCTTTTGGTTGGTACGTTCGGCAGCCCCATTAGACTGGGGATGGTAGGCCGAGGAGAAATTTAATTTGATACCCAACTGGGAACAGAAGGATTCCAGAAACGAGAGACAAACTGGGGACCTCTATCAGAGACAATATCCGAATTCCATGCAAGCAAAAGATTTCCCTCGCAAAAATTTCAGCCAATTCGGGTGCAGAAGGTAGCTTAGGTAAGGGGATAAAATTAGACATTTTAGTAAATCTGTCAACAACCGTGAGAATCACTGTTTGGTTGTTAGAAACCGGTAAATCAACAATAAAATCCATAGCTAGACTGGTGTCTTAGGAATTTCTAAAGGTTGAAGTAAACCACATGGAAGGGTGTGAGGCTGTTTATTCTTAGCAAAAACGACACATGCCATGACATATTCTCTAACATCCTTACGTAAGGTAGGCCACCAAAAATTTTGGGAAATCAGAGAGTGAGTCTTATGAACGCCAGGATGTCCGGCAATTTTACTGTCGTGGAAGCATGAGAGTAATTCATCCTGAAGGTTGGGAGGTACGAAATACTTTCCTTCAGGAGTAAGTACAGGCGCCCTGCTTTGAACCTTTTCAATATCAAGCAGTAGACGAGAGTGAGTAGATGAGAGTGTACTTTAAGGCTGGTATTGGCTACAATATACTGTTTGGGGATTATAGACGACATAGGGACCTCCGCGAAAGTGGCAGGTTCATGTTGGCGTGTGAGAGCGTCTGCCTTAGTATTCTTGGAGCCCGATCTGTAGGTAAGTATGTAATTAACAGGGACCAGCGAGCTTGCCTAGCGGACAATCTTTTGACCTCTCCAATGAAAGATAAATTCTTATGGTCCGTCAAAATAGTAACTGGTTGGAAAGTCCCTTCTAATAGATGCCGCCATTCATTGAAAGCCAATATCACAGCCAACAGTTCTCTGTCTCCAATGTCATACCTTCTCTCTGTGTCAGTCAATTTTTTTTAGAGAAGAAACCACACGGATGTAGCGGTTTATCCAACTCCTGTCTTTGAGAAAGTACAGCCCCTATACCAGTCTCAGAAGCATCAACTTCCAGTAGGAAAGGTAAAGAAGTGTCAGGGTGAACCAAAATCGGGGCAGAGGCAAAAGTCTCCTTGAGGGTCTTGAAGGCAGCCAAAGCCTCCTTAGTCCAAACTTTGGTATTAGCACCCTTCTTAGTCATGTTAGTAATGGGTGCTATTATAGATGAGAATCCGTTAATGAAGCGCCTATAATAATTGGAGAATCCGACAAACCTCTGTATGGCCTTGAGTCCAGTGGGTAAAGGCCAGTCTAAGATAGACTGAAGTTTAATAGGGTCCATCTTGAAACCCTCATTGGAAATGACATAACCCAGGAAAATCTATCTGGCTTTGGTCAAAACTAAATTTCTCCAATTTGCAGTACAAACCGTGTTGTAAAAGCCTACGCAATACCCTTCTTACTTGTCTGTGGTGAATTTTCTTGTTTCTGGAATGTATTAGTATATCGTCCAGGTATACTATTACGCATTCCTCTTGAAATTCTCTCAACACCTCATTGATTATTCCTGAAAGACAGCTGGGGCATTACATAGTCCGAATGGCATTACTGTATATTCATAGTGACCGTAATGGGTATTGAATGCGGTTCTCTACTCATCACCCTGTCGGATTCTAACCAAGTTATAAGCTCCTCGTAAGTTCAACTTGGTAAAAATTTGGGAACCCTTGAGTCTATCGAACAACTCGTGATCAGAGGAATAGGATACACATTTTTAATGGTTATTTTATTCAAACCCCGGTAATCTATGCATGGCCTCAGAGTGCCATCCTTCTTAGTGACAAAGAAAAATCCAGCCCCTGCTGGAGATGTAGACCTTCTGATAAAGCCCTTGTCCAAATTTTCCTTTATAAATGCTTCTAGTACTTGATTCTCCTTACTAGATAACGGGTACATAGTACCCCTGGGAGGCATCGTGCCAGGCAGAAGCTTAATGGTACAGTCAAATGACCTATGAGGAGGTAAGGTGTCGGCTCTCCCTTTATCAAAGACTGTCTTAAGATCTTGGTATTGTGGAGGTATCAGTAAGTCAGAAACCTGGGAACAGGGGGTAGTTATGTCTGCTAAGGGAGCTGGTGTGATCCGTTGCAAGCATCTGCCAGTACAGCCCAAACCCCATGACACTATTTCTCCTAATTCCCAGTCTATGACATTTTCTTAACCATGGATACGCCAGAACTACAGGAAATGAAGGAGAAGAAATTAACAATAGAGAAATAATTTCCTCATGTAACACGCCAATAGTAGCTTTGATTGGTATGGTCTCATGAGAAATAACGGGCTCTGATAATGGTCTACCATCTATGGCCTCAACGGCCAAGGGTGTCTCTCTTAGTTGAGAAGGAAGGAGTTGTTTTTTAGAAAAAGTTAGATCCATAAAGCTTTCTGCTGCTCCAGAATCTATTAAGGCAAAGGTATTAACAGAACTCTTCTCCCAGATCAAAGAGATAGGAATTAGAAGCCTATGGTCATTTTGTTTATTTATAGAGGACGAGATTGCATCACCCAAGGTCTGTCCTCTGGAGGTACTTAGGTGTGAGCGTTTCCCGGCCTAGTGGGGCAGGTAAGGCGTAGGTGACCCCTTTGTCCACAATGTAAACAAAGACCCTCCCTTCTCCTGTATTGTCTCTCCTGCTCAGTTAGATGAGTAGTCCCTAATTGCATTGGCTCAGGTAGTGCTAGAGCCATAGAATCGGGATTCTGGATTCTATCTCTAGTGTTTTGCCTTTGTCTCATACGTTCGTCTATGCGTGAAATAAACGAGATCAGATCTTCCAAATTTTCAGGAAGTTCTCTAGTGGCTACCTCATCTAGAATTTCCTCAGATAAACCATTTAGAAAAACTTCTATGAAGGCTTGTTCGTTCCATTTTACCTCTGAAGCCAGAGATCTGAATTCTAAAGCATAATTTACCAGAGTACTATTTCCTTGCCTGGGACGTAGTAATGCCTTAGCGGCGTTGGCTTTTCTTCCTGGAGGATCGAATGTTCTCCTAAATGCTTCCACAAAAGCGTTATAATTATACACTAGCGGGTTATCATTTTCCCATAAAGGATTAGCCCATCTAAGTGCCTTGTCTATCAGCAAGGTGATGATAAATCCAACCTTGGCTCTATCAGTAGGATAGGCCCGGGGTTGTAGTTCAAACTGAATACTAATCTGGTTCAGAAAACCTCGACAAGTATCTGGTGAACCTCCATAGCGTAGTGGTGAAGTAACCCGGGAGGAGGCCCCTACCGTAGCTACCTCTAGTCCTGTGTTTACAGGCACAATAAAGGGAGTACGAACCTCCTCAGACTGCAGATTCGGCCGAGATAATAGTGACTGTAAGACCATAGCCATTTGGTCCATTCTATGATCCATGGCTTCAAATCTTCCTGAGAGGGAACCTGGGAACTAGTACCTGCAGGATCCATTGGCCCTGTCGTAATGTCAGGATCAAGACAGGGATCCAACACGCAGAGTACCAAAACTATAAAGACGTGTACCGGACCTTAGAGTGGCCAGACTAACGTCAAGCGAAAAGAGACAGGGGCGAGCCGAGGTCGAGGGAATGAGAAGACAGGTAAGCGAAAGCCAAGCCGAGTTCAAGGATAGGAGAGGTAAGGAAAGTCAGTATACAAGCCAAGTCAATAACCGAAGGAACAATCAATATAAACGCACTGAGGGAACAGACAAGCTGAAACCACGACAGGGCAATGACTCACTGTAAGTGAGTATCTTTTATACCCTGCTTCTTTAATTGATGACCACGCCCCCAAAACGTCCTAGTTTGGCGGGTCGTGACGTCATTGACGTCATGACGTTGGCGGCATAGCGCCGCGTCATAAAAGGGGGCGGGGCTATTGCGGACGGCGTCCAAAGTGCCGGAATTGTTGGAGGAGAATGAGGTCTAAGTAGCAGGTAACATGACACCACCCCTGCGCGGCGGGTGGGGGCCCTAAATAACAATAAGGGGGGGACCTAATGTCCGCCCCCCCGGCCGCCACCCCTGAGTGGCAGATGGGGGCCCTAAATAAAAATTTACCCCCCCCAGGTGACTAGTGGTCCCAAAACCCCTAGTCACCCCCCTCCCCCCAAATAAATTATCCCTACCTACCCCCCTCATCCTAAAAATAATGAGGGGGGACCCTTGTCTAAATACCTGTTAAAAAAAAAAAAAAGGACTTACCATTTGATGTCTTCTTTGGTCTTTCAGCCACATTTACTAATACTAAGTAGTGATGTCGCGAACACAAAATTTTCGGTTCGCGAACGGCGGACGCGAACTTCTGCAAACGTTCGCGAACCGGGCAAACCGCCATTGAGTCCAATGGGCAGGCGAATTTTAAAACCCACAGGGACTCTTTCTGGCCACAATAGTGATGGAAAAGTTGTTTCAAGGGGACTAACACCTGGACTGTGGCATGCCGGAGGGGGATCCATGGCAAAACTCCCATGGAAAATTACAGAGTTGATGCAGAGTCTGGTTTTAATCCATAAAGGGCATAAATCACCTAACATTCCTAAATCACAATGGATATGGATTGACACCTGACATATGACATATTGACACCTTGACATATGGATTGACACCTGTCCTCAGAGCCCCTGATACACACTGACACAGAGCAGAATAGGGACTGTTCCCCCTACATAGGGTCACTTGGCAGATATGGATTGACACCTGTCCGCAGAGACCCTGATACACACTGACACAGAGCAGAATAGAGACTGTTCCCCCTACATAGGGTCACTTGGCAGATATGGATTGACACCTGTCCTCAGAGACCATGATAAACACTGACACAGAGCAGAATAGAGACTGTTCCCCCTACATAGGGTCACTTGGCAGATATGGATTGACACCTGTCCTCAGAGACCATGATACACACTGACACAGAGCAGAATAGGGACTGTTCCCCCTACATAGGGTCACTTGGCAGTGACCCCTGCTTCCAACTCGTCTCCACCTCCTCCCCTCTGTCTCCCCATCTGAACTTTCGCCCTGTTCTTCTTCTTGCCGAGCGGGCACCCACGTGACATCCATGGACGCATCGTCATCATCAACCGCTTCACTTGTATCTGACAACTCAGCAAAGGAAGCAACAGTGGGTACAACATCATCATCACACCGTACGTCCCTGTGTGTAATGCTGCCTGCCTGAGACATATCCCTGTTATCTACATCCTCTGGCAATAATAGTTGCGCATCACTCATTTCTTCAAACGGATGTGTAAATAACTCCTCTGACATACCAAGTGAAGCGGCTATGGTTCTAGTGTTGGTGGTGGCGGCAGGCGGGTGAGTGGTATCTTGAGAGGTGCCCGAAGCTAAGCTGGAGGAGGATGGTGCGTCAAGGTTCCGAGCGGAAGCTGTAGAAGATTGGGTGTCCTGTGTTAGCCAGTCAACTGTGGCCTCTGAAAACTGGGCATTATTCTAGGGCAAAAGGGAATCACAGCACCACGACCACGATGGCCCCTCCGGGGTGGCCTGCCTCTGCCGGTCATTTTTTTTTGCATTAGTGGTACTATGCGTGCAAGCTACTGTGAGACCAGATATGAGTGGCAATGTGCACTGGCAGAGGTTGGCAGAGTACACACTGTAGGCCTGACACCCGCTTGAAGACAACTAACTGCTATTCAATCTATAACAGTGGAAAAAGTTTTTGGGTTTTAAATGCACGCTATAGTGACACCAGATATGAGTGGCAATGTGCACTTGCAGAGGTTCGCAGAGTAGACGCTGAAGGACACTGACTGCTATTAGCTTACAGTGAAAAACTTTTTTTATTTTTAAAGGCACACTATTGTGACACCAGTTATGAGTGGCAAAGTACACTGGCAGAGGTTGGCAGAGTACACGCTGAAGGCCTGACACCCGCTTTAAGGACACTGACTGCTATTAGCTTACAGTGAAAAACTTTTTTTATTTTTAAAGGCATGCTATTGTGACACCAGATATGAGTGGCAATGTGCACTTGCAGAGGTTCGCAGAGTAGACGCTGAAGGCCTGACACCTGCTTGAAGGACACTGACTGCTATTAGCTTACAGTGAAAAACTTTTTTTCTTTTTAAAGGCACGGTATTGTGACACCAGATATGAGTGGTAAAGTACACTGGCAGAGGTTGGCAGAGTACACACTGAAGGCCTGACACCCAGACGCTTGCAGACAACTAACTGCTATTCAATCTATTACAGTGAAAACATTTTTTTTTTTTGTTTTTAAATGTCAAGCTTAAGCTATTGTGACACCAGATATGAGTGGTGGCACTGGGCAAGTGGGCACAGTATCCACTGTGAGCCTGACACAGAAGCTGGCAGGAAGGCAACTACAATTACAATAGACAGAAAAAAAAAAAGCAGACTGATGTTCTAGCCTTAAAAAGGGCTTTTTGGGGTGCTGTCCTTACAGCAGAGATCAGATGAGTCCTTCAGGACTGTAGTGGACACTGAATACCCTAGCCTAGCTATCAATTTCCCTATCAAATGAGCAGCAGCTACACTTTCCCTCCTCTATCTAAGAATGCAGCTTCAGAATGAATCTAAAATGGATGCTGTACAGGAGGTGGGAGGGTCTGGAAGGGAGGGTCTGCTGCTAATTTGCTGGAATGTGTCTGCTGACCGTGAGGCATAGGGTCAAAGTTTACTCAATGATGATGTAACGGACCGTTTCAGCATAAAAGGGGAAAAATCCGTTTAGGCGATAATCCCCTTTTCTGGATACAGGCACAGCTACTGCAGAACACCACACTCCCGATCTGGATACGAAATAACACTCCGAACTGGAACAGCTGAACAAGAAAAGCATACAATCGGCTTACACTCTTGGCAGTCAGCTTACAATCCAAGAACGAGACGACACTTCATTTTGAGGGTTAAGCAGGAACTCAAGACTGGGACACCCAGTCTGGCTTTTATTACCAACAAGTACATACAGGACACTCCCAGGGGGAGGATGAAATTAACCAATCACATGGATGTACCTCCCACACATTTCCTCCCCTTAGATTAACACTTAACACAATTATACTGTACACCTTTTTCCCCAATTCCTGGATGTACCCCAAATACACATGCTGCACCTCCAAAACAGGTATCCCCTGATAGCCCTTATTCAGGGGGACAACATATGCAAGAATCAGCCCATTCGGATAAATGGTTCGGGATTTATGGGACTTTAAAGTATTGACCGACCGCATGGGTAAAGTATCCGAAAACAGTTCCATGCATTTTGGCCCTGCGGTCGGTCACAAACAGGTGAATGAAACAGACGAATTGCCTGTGCTATAGAGACTAAGGGGGATTCGTATGAATCCCCTAGTTCGTATGTTTCTTTCTACCGAACGGCGGGCCGTTCGGTAGTTTCCCCACGAAATCCTGGAAGTCTGGAGGTCTCAGCGGTGTTTGCCTAGTCGAGTGTCCGATTTCAGTTCCAGACACTCGACGGCAAAACACCGCTGTTCGGCAGTTAAAGATGGCCGCCGCCACGTGGTTGTTTCCCGAATGGCGGCCACCCAGAGGACACATAATACATTACATGGATTGCCAATTACCTGTTTGCAACATTGTTGCAAACGGTAATTGGAGGCACACTTAGTCCTGGGTGGTCTGGTTGTTCGGTAGTTTCCTCCATACAATGAATGGAGTGATTCTACCGAACAAGCAGATGAATGCTGTACATATATATATAACCCAGGTTAACTGCATACAACAATATATACATGACATTAAAGTATTAAAGGCAGGATTACTGTACTACGCTCCACAGTCTTAAAGGTACAGTAGTCCCAAAAGTTCCAATATGTCCATCGCTGCTTTTAAAGGGCCAGCAGCAGCAATACAAATTATTACCTGCCCAAACATAGTCTTTAAAGCGCAATATGTCCAGGGGCCATAGTCAGCGGGCAGGAGGCTAGCAGCCAGGCTTCTCCAGCCCACAGTGGCGAAGTTGGTTTCGCCACAATTCTCCCCTTTACCAATTAGACTAACAGGGTATCTGACCTCCTGCCGGTCAGTGCCCTGGTTAGTCCAGCAACCCACCCACAGAACAGAAGTAGTAGAGCAGCCCACCCATAATAAACAGTTACCACACCTGGGTGAGGGAGAATTTTGTCCAAGTTCAGGTGCCTCCCCACGGCTGGGTGAGAGACTGATAGGCTGCCTTGGTGGGTTGCTGAGGGGGCAGAGACCAGCGGTACTCTGTCCTGTTGCCAGCACTACCACGGGAGTAGTCTGGTGGGAGCCTGGCTGCTGGAGACCGACTGTCTCACCTTTAGATATATCGCTCTGTGGCTGGGGGACAGGACCGACCGTCCCTACCCCTGGGGCTGTAAGTGCAGAGACTACGGTCCCATCTGCACAGATGTGGGGCTTAACATCTCCCCTTGGTGGGTTAGGCTGCCGCTGGAGAGAGGGTGTAACAAGCTCCTCTCTCTGGACGGTAAACTGCCGCTGGGGAGGGGGTTTAGCAGGCTCCTCTCCCTGCCACTCTCTCTGCTGGTGGAAAGGGGGACCAGCTGTCTCCCCTTTCATTCTCTTGTCCGGCTGCTGGGGTGCGAGACTGACTGTCTCTGCTCCCTGCAGGACACACTGCCGCTGGGGAGGATGGACGACACCATCAGCTCCCTGGGGTACACACTGCCGCTGGGGAGGGAGGACGCTGCTCTCCTCTCCCTTCACTTCACACTGCCTTCTTGGCATATCCCGTTGCTGCTGGGGGGCAGGAACAACAACCTCTGCCCCCTGTAACTCAGCCTGCCGCTGGGGAGGAAGGACTGCACCTTCGGCTCCCTTGGACACACACGGCTGCTGGGGAGGTTGGACGACACCATCAGCTCCCTGGGGCGCACATTGCCGCTGGGGAGGGAGGACGCTGCTCTCCTCTCCCTTCACTTCACACTGCCTTCTTGGCATATCACTTTGCTGCTGGGGGGCAGGAACAACAACCTCTGCCCCCTGTAACTCAGCCTGCCGCTGGGGAGGAAGGACGGCACCTTCGGCTCCCTTGGACACACACGGCTGCTGGGGAGGATGGACGACACCATCAGCTCCCTGGGGCACACATTGCCGCTGGGGAGGGAGGATGCTGCTCTCCTCTCCCTTCACTTCACACTGCCTTCTTGGCATATCACGTTGCTGCTGGGGGGCAGGAACAACAACCTCTGCCCCCTGTAACTCAGCCTGCCGCTGGGGAGGAAGGACTGCACCTTCGGCTCCCTTGGACACACACGGCTGCTGGGGAGGATGGACGACACCATCAGCTCCCTGGGGCACACATTGCCGCTGGGGAGGGAGGACGCTGCTCTCCTCTCCCTTCACTTCACACTGCCTTCTTGGCATATCACTTTGCTGCTGGGGGGCAGGAACAACATCCTCTGCCCCCTGTAACTCAGCCTGCCGCTGGGGAGGAAGGACTGCACCTTCTGCTCCCTGGGGCACACACTGCCGCTGGGGAGGATGGACGACACCATCAGCTCCCTGGGGTACACACTGCCGCTGGGGAGGATGGACGACACCATCAGCTCCCTGGGGTACACACTGCCGCTGGGGATCTGGGCCGGAATTTAATAGTTCTACATAGTCCATCTCCAGCCCTTGTTCCATGGCAGCGAAACGGCGGAGGTCTTGTCCCAGTCCAATAGATCTTGGGCCCTGTAACATCTCACTCCGGTAATGCATGATAGCCCAGTACCGTGACTCTGCTGGACTGCCGAAGTCGACGTCTTCTGTTAGGGCCTTCCACAACAGGCCAGGGCTAGTGTAGTGATCCCCCTCCGGCTGGATGCCCTCTGCCCTCCACGTCTCTGGCTGGACAGTGCACCACCACAGTGCCCGGTATGAGACGTCCAGGCTCAGTTCCCTTTCCACGAGGTACTCAAGTTGTCTTACCCGCTCCCCTCCGGGTTGGTCCCCCAGAAGCGGCATCCGCCAGGCCATTTGTTCCTCCAACAGGTATGCGGTACCAGGAAAGCGCTGCTGCCGTTGATACTGGACTTCTTCCCGGGCATCATACCATAATCTTATCCGGGCATTATCTCTCCATTCTAATTCACTCTCTTCCTCAGGTGTGTGTGTTGCCCAGGTGTGCGTGTTGCCCATTTTCCCCAAATCCTTCGTAGATAGGGGCGCTGTACGGGTACTGGCATTGCCCTCACTTTGTAATCCAGGAATGGATGTTGTCTGTAGCTGTCCCTCTGGTTGTAGGAACGATCCCGCCGCTTGCCACCAATTGTAACGGACCGTTTCAGCATAAAAGGGGAAAAATCCGTTTAGGCGATAATCCCCTTTTCTGGATACAGGCACAGCTACTGCAGAACACCACACTCCCGATCTGGATACGAAATAACACTCCGAACTGGAACAGCTGAACAAGAAAAGCATACAATCGGCTTACACTCTTGGCAGTCAGCTTACAATCCAAGAACGAGACGACACTTCATTTTGAGGGTTAAGCAGGAACTCAAGACTGGGACACCCAGTCTGGCTTTTATTACCAACAAGTACATACAGGACACTCCCAGGGGGAGGATGAAATTAACCAATCACATGGATGTACCTCCCACACATTTCCTCCCCTTAGATTAACACTTAACACAATTATACTGTACACCTTTTTCCCCAATTCCTGGATGTACCCCAAATACACATGCTACACCTCCAAAACAGGTATCCCCTGATAGCCCTTATTCAGGGGGACAACATATGCAAGAATCAGCCCATTCGGATAAATGGTTCGGGAGTTATGGGACTTTAAAGTATTGACCGACCGCATGGGTAAAGTATCCGAAAACAGTTCCATGCATTTTGGCCCTGCGGTCGGTCACAAACAGGTGAATGAAACAGACGAATTGCCTGTGCTATAGAGACTAAGGGGGATTCGTATGAATCCCCTAGTTCGTATGTTTCTTTCTACCGAACGGCGGGCCGTTCGGTAGTTTCCCCACGAAATCCTGGAAGTCTGGAGGTCTCAGCGGTGTTTGCCTAGTCGAGTGTCCGATTTCAGTTCCAGACACTCGACGGCAAAACACCGCTGTTCGGCAGTTAAAGATGGCCGCCGCCACGTGGTTGTTTCCCGAATGGCGGCCACCCAGAGGACACATAATACATTACATGGATTGCCAATTACCTGTTTGCAACATTGTTGCAAACGGTAATTGGAGGCACACTTAGTCCTGGGTGGTCTGGTTGTTCGGTAGTTTCCTCCATACAATGAATGGAGTGATTCTACCGAACAAGCAGATGAATGCTGTACATATATATATAACCCAGGTTAACTGCATACAACAATATATACATGACATTAAAGTATTAAAGGCAGGATTACTGTACTACGCTCCACAGTCTTAAAGGTACAGTAGTCCCAAAAGTTCCAATATGTCCATCGCTGCTTTTAAAGGGCCAGCAGCAGCAATACAAATTATTACCTGCCCAAACATAGTCTTTAAAGCGCAATATGTCCAGGGGCCATAGTCAGCGGGCAGGAGGCTAGCAGCCAGGCTTCTCCAGCCCACAGTGGCGAAGTTGGTTTCGCCACAGATGACGAATAGGGGGCGGATCAAACCGCGCGTGTGTTCGCCCGCCGTGGCGAACGCGAACACGCTATGTTCGCCGGGAACTATTCGCCAGCGAACAGTTCGGTACATTACTAATACTAAGTAAAGATTACTTACTATTAGTAAATTCAGCCCCTACTCGCTACATCACCAGTAGGGGTGTGTCTAGTAAACAGTGAGCAGCCAGCGGCTGCTCACTGTAAAAAACAAACAAACCAAAAAACCTATTGCCCCCACCGCTGTGCGACAGGTGGGGGCCCTAAATAAGAATGTGGAGGGGGGTACCTACTGTCCTCCCCCCGGCCCCCACCCCTGAGTGGCAGGTGAGGGCCCTAAATAACAATAAGGGGGGGACCTACTGTATGGTGGGTGGGGGCCCTAAATAACAATAAGGGGGACCTAATGTCATTCCCCCGAGCCCCCACCCCGGCGCGGCGGGTGAGGGCCCTAAATAACAATAAGGGCGGGAACCTAATGTCCTCCCCCGACCCCCACCCCTGTGCGGTGAGTGGGGGCCCTAAATAATAAGGGGGAGGGACCTAATGTCCTCCCCCCGGCTCCGACCCCTGAGCGGCAGGTGGGAGGGGTCCCAAAACCTACCCCCCTCATCCTAAAAATAATGAGGGGAACCCTTATCTAAAAAAAATAGACTTACCATTTGATGTCATCTTTCTTCTAAACTCTTCTTTTTTCAACCCCAAAAAAGGCCAAATAAAAATCCATAATAACCAACGCACAAAAAAAAACAACAAAAAAAATAAGAGCGCAAAAAATTAATAATCCATTTTTACCCATGGAGGGCTCCGTGCAAACTGAGCTCTGCAGGGCGGGGGAAGGCTTATGAAGCCTTGCCCCGCCCTGCAATTAGGCTCAGAGCACTCTGATTGGTGGGTTTAAGCCATCCAATCAGAGTGCTCTGACAGGTAAATTAAGAGACTGACAGGTAAGTCTCTACATTTACCTGTCACAGCACTCTGATTGGTTGGCTTGAAATCCACCAATCAGAGTGCTCTGTGTTATTTTACACAGTGTGGGAAAGTTCTTTGGATGAATCTGGTATCAGAAAATGCAAAAGGGAGATTAGTTATATGTGGAGATACTAATTTTATATTAGATATAGAATTAGATATAGTGAGAGAAAGGTATATTATCTCAAAAGGGAATAAGAGTGCAAAGCTAGCTGAATCCTGTTCAAAATTAATGTTTGCTCATGGTTTGTGCGATACGTGGAGAATGCTCCATGCAGGCGAAAAGGATTTTACCTATCACTGGGTACAGTACAATATTACTGTATTAAAGAACTACTTTGAGGAAAATAGTTAAGAGGTTCCTGATGGGGTGGTCTGGAGTGCACACAAGGCTGTTTTGCGAGGCCGTTTCATAAAAAAGGGCATCTTATCTGAAGAAGGTTAAAATGAACAATCTAAAAACACATTTGAAAAAGAGCTATATAGTTTAAATCAGGCAAATAAATTCAGCCCATCTGCTCCATTGTCAGCGATGATAGCAGATACCAAAATAAAAATCAATCAATTTATTTTGGAATACACTTCCTTTATGATGAGACGCCTCAAACAAACATTTTATTTTAAAGACAACATGGTCTCATCTCTTATTGAAACTTAGGCACAGAATGTCACCATCTAGGACTGAATATGTGTTAAATGACAATGGTGAAAAAATTACCCATCCTGTCAGGATCAGTAACACGTTTGCCACTTACTATAAATCATTATATAATAATAATTCTAATTCGGACATTATTCAACCAACACAGGAAAAAATAAAACATTTCTTAGATAAAATTGATTTACCTAACATATCTCAAGGAAAATTGGACTCTCTGAATTGCGAAATTAAAATAACAGAGGTGTTGGAGGCGATAAAAAACACCCCTACCTGGTCCTGACTGGTTTACAATGGTGTACTACAAGACATATTCTAATATTCTAGCCCCACATTTAACTAGGCTGTTTAGTACATTCTTGTCTGAGGGAAAGATGCCAGAGGAGGCTTTATGTGCACAGATACCTTACCAACGCCAGGTAAGAGTGCAGACAAATGTAAGAATTTCAGGCCAATTTCATTGATTAACAACGACACCAAATTATATGCTAAGATTCTGGCTAATAGGTTAGCAAAGATTATCCCCTTTATGATAGATAGAGATCAAGTCGGATTTGTACATGGCAGACAAGCCCCAGATGGAGCCAGGCAATTAATCAATGTAATACATCATATTAAAGAGTCATGTGTGCCTTCTCTGCTCCTTTCTTTAGATGCAGAGAAGGCATTCAATAGGATCCTCTGGGGATATTTGAGAAATGTTATGGAAAAATTTAATATCCCTACACTGTTTATTTTGGCTGTATTTGCTTTGTATTGTCATCCCACAGCAAGGGTCTCTGCTTCTGGTTTCCTATCTGATAGATTTCCTTTGACAAATATGGACAAGGCAGGGGTGTCCATTATCCTCATTCTTAGGAACCCCTAGCAGAAATAATTAGGAAAACACCAGAAATTTAAGGCATTAATAATGGTGATACAAGTCATAAGATAGGACTATTTGCAAATGACATCATACTTTCACTGAAGAACCCAATCAAATTCATAAATTTCATTTTACAAACTCAATACTCATAAAACCCAAGCACTACCATTTAATATTTCATGGTTCGATTTTGATAAACTGAAAGAAGAATATATTTTTGAATGGAGAGATTCATGAATTTAATATTTAGGCATAAATTTATGCAAAACTTTGTCTAAAATGTATGACAACAATTTTCAAAAAAAAAAAGAGATTACAAAAAGAGATGGAAAGGTGGTGCAGTTATTGTTGATGGGCAGATTGACATCTATGTAGATGAATATTCTGTCCAAGATATTATACTACCTTAGCACAATTCCTTTGTCCATTCCATTGTCATTCCATTGTCCTTTTTTAATAAGATACACTCAACATTGATCAAATACATCTGGAATAATAAACTGAGTAGGATAAGGTTGATAACTATGCAACATTTAAAGGTGAACGGTGGTCAGAATGAACGGCGGTCAGAATTATAATGCTGCTAATGTGGCTTCTGCTTTTAAATTTAACATGGATCATAACAGAACGAGGTGGCTAGAAATGGAAGCAGAAAAGATTCAACCATATTCTATTAAAGAACTGTTATGGCTGCCTTTAAATGGACACCCTAAGGCTAAACACCTGTTTCCTTCAACAAAGATTACCATCAAGGCGTAGGATATTATTTTTAGTAGTGTTAGACCATCCTCCAGTTTATCACGAGCAATGCCATTATCCATTCTAAACCATTACTTACCCCCCTCTAGATCTAACTTTTTGGCACTCCTATTCTATATATAATTTGGATTTTTTTTTTCAGGGAATTCCCTTTTAACCTTTGATCAATTTAAAGAAAATTTTGATTTGGACAATTCTTTTTTACCAAAATATACTCTAATTACAAACAAATTGAAAGAAAATGTTGAAATATTGGAATTGGGTAAAGGAGATAAATCATTAAAAATTTCAAATTTAGAAAAAATATATCTCCTCTATCCAATCATAAATGCAAAATCTCATTATGCTATTCCCATATTTCTCCTAGCCCCACACCTAAATTATCTTTTATGGAATCATTGGAAAGAGATTTGGGAGTTCAATATGAACTGGAGGATTGGATACGTTTTATTCTCACCTTGAGAGGTATCATGCAGTCATCATGAGAATCATTTACAAGTTCTCTATCTTTGGTACCTGGTTCCATCACGACTTCACAAAATGAATTCTAAAGTCTCAGACAGATGTTGGATTGAATGTAATGAGATGAGTACCATGTCACACATTTGATGGTATTGCACTAAACATGCTAGATTCTGGAGTGATATTCATAAACTTGTTAAAACTGTTGATCCACATATTACCACCTTTACATCGGAACTCGGTCTATTTAATCTGTTAATAAAGTAGACAGAGTAATCATAGGACATATTCTTATAGCCGCCACATCCTACTTAAACAGATATTGGAAATCCCCTGCAATACCCTCTATAGTTGATGTACCAAAGTTAGCATTAGAAAACAAATCATATGAGATGGCTATTAGACAGCCATCTTTACCATGGGATCAGCTTCATTATTTCTGGACTAAGTGGAAAAACAAGGTTAACAAATCTTATCGTTTATAATTCAAGATATTCAAACTGTAAATTATTAGTTGTACAAACTTGTTTTATTTGTTTTACATAGATATATTAAAATTGTTTTATTATTATCAATAAATATAGACATATCAATATTGCACACAAATATTGTAAATTCAGATGGATACTTCCCGCAAGCTTCCCCTTCCCAATTTTTTTATTATTGTCCATTTCATTATTGTCATTTGTATTTTATTCTAATATTAAATACCTTATAAAAACTATTTTAAAAAAAATAAATAAATAATCTGACAAAACATCTTAATATGGCATCACATTTTTTTCAAAGATTGTAAACTAGTTTGGGCAGGGCCTTCTTAATCTACAATTCCTGTATGTCAAACATATTATGTTAGAATTAAATATTTTTCTCTATTGTACAGTGCTGCTGAATATGTTGACGCTATATAAATTGTCATTATCATTGTAAACATAAAATGTATTTTCCTCTGTGAAAAAAATACAAAAAATCTATAATTTAATATGAAGCTGTATTTGTCATGACAGATACCATTTAAGGGGATACTATAGACACTAAAACAACTTTAACTTAATAAAGCGGTTTTGGTGTATAGCTCGTGCCCCTATGCTGTCTCTGTGCAGTACAAATTTATGCATACACATGCACTTTCTCTATTCCCTATAATACACATATATAAAACATGGGGGGGGGGGGTGGTTTCATGCTTAAATGGGGTGCTGCTGGGGGCCATATTATACAATAAACAATACACAAGATCCAGCGCACTCTCCGATCTACTAAACAGCAACTTCAATGTTGACAGATTTTATTTATTTTTTTTAAAGTTTTTTCTAAAGGTTTTTTTTTAAAAAACACCTAATCTAGGCAAAAAATATAATAAATACACACATGAATGCACTCTGCATTATAAATGCATATCTACACACATTTGCACACGCTCTGCCAGTTACAAAAACACAAACACCTGAATTTTCTGTCTGTTACACACACGCATCTGCACTGACAGAACTAATGTAGAGAAGGCAACACACACAGATACATATATACTGAGCTGACATAAATAGACATACACATAGACACAAACACAGATACATAAACATACCGACACAGATACAGTTGTATCGTAGCTCTGCTCTCACTTCCTCTCAGCACCATCTGACAGGGGGCTCAATCCTGCTGTTAAAAGGCTGTGGTGCCCATTCTGGCCCCTAATCAGAGATGTTCATCTAATGTGTCTATGTAAGGGACACACAATGTGCCCCAAAAGCCTGCGTATCTATCACGTACAAACATTCAGACTTTATGTCCCTTAAAATAGAAATACACATATGCAGGCACTCTGTGCATTGCAAGTCTATATAAATACAGATATGTCCTCTCTCTGCAAATTGTCTTGCAATTTTTAATTTCAACTGTGCAATTTAAGCAGAACTACTAGCATCTAGATGGTTGTATTATTTATGTATTCCATAAAAGCCCGAGGAAAGAAAAATACCATAGAAGAAAGTCTGGAAGCCACCTTAACCCCTTAAGGACTGAGCCAAATGTACACGTTGTGAACAAAACAAAACGTAAACACAACCTGGCATTTGCGCTATATGTCTGTCCAACCGTAATTCACCTCTTTCATATTAAATGCACCCACCCTTATTATATATCATTTTATTCAGGGGAAACAGGGCTTTCATTTAATATCAAATATTTAGCTATGAAACATAATTTAATATGAAAAAAATGGGAGAAAATAAGAAATTGTGTTATTGTTTTAGTTCTACATGACATTTTAACTGTCAATGTCATAATACTGTTTGCTTTTACTGCAATAAAATACACGTATTTGTATTCAGCAAAGTCTCACATGTAAAACAGTACCCCCTATGTACAGGTTTTATGGTGTTTTGGGAAGCTACAGGGTCAAATATAGCACATTACATTTGAAATTGAAATTCGCCAGATTGGTTACGTTGCCTTTGAGACTGTATAGTAGCCCAGGAATAAAATTTACACCCATAATGGCATACCATTTGCAATAGAAGACAACCGAAGGTATTGCAAATGGGGTATGTCCAGTCTTTTTTAGTAGCCATTTGGTCACAAAATACAGTTAGAATGAAATAACACACATCTATATATTCTTTAATTATTTATTTTTAATTATTTTTTAAATTTTATTTTTTAATGTATTTACATATATTTGTTTTATATTATATATATAAATATATATACAATAATAATTATATATATATATTTAAGCAGTATCAGTCTACGTGTAATTTGATATTAATATATATATATATATATATATATATATATATATATATATATAATTATATATATATTAATAGTAAAATACACCTAGACAGTGTATGTGTGTGTGTATATATATATACTTAGATCATATACATATATATATATATATATATATATATGATCTAAGTATATTATTATTTTTTTAAACTTATTTTAATTTCATTTCTTTTATTTCCAGCCAGCAGGGGTACAGCAGGCAGCTAACCCGGCCATGTGATTGTGAGGTCCTCGCAAGGACCTCACTCTCACATTGCCGGGGGGGGGGGGGGGGGCTGCAGGAGGATGGATCTGCCGCGGGATCGCCGGCGACCGGGTAAGTAAAAAAAAAACTATTTACTATTACGCCCTGCGGCGTTTAGAGCCGCTTAGAATAGGGCATAATAGTACGCCCTCCGGTTTTAAGGGGTTAAAGGGCCCCATATGCTCAGATTTTAGAGCCTATATCCAAAAGGCTCTATAACATGTAGTGGGACTATATATGTAATTTTTCACTCTTTTAGATATTGTTAAAACATATTGCACCAAATTCTTTGTATATTTTCTGCCTTTTCATATGTCTATATACCCCATACAAGTCAAAGGGGTGAGTAATGTTTAAATAGTGCTGCACTCGCACTTTTGTGTTTAGGTGGTGGGGCACATCCCCTAAACATTGAGTTTGTTTGGTTCACTCGGCAATACAATATAGTGCAGTAAAATCCCTCCCTCCTTTTTAATCCCCTTAATTGATATTGATGTTGACCAATTTGTTCCTTGATTCCTCCAGGTGTAGTTGGAAGGGTATTTGCGGGGTCCGTTTCTGGCTGACGTCATCACGTTCAGAACGCAGTGACGTCATGCGTGTCAGACGTGCGTTTCATTTTCTTTCTTTGTCAGATAACTTTTCCACCTCCAATTTCATCTATAATGCATATATATATGATTTCATTACAAGTGTACTTTGATATAGATATATATATATATCCAGCAATAAAGTGGAGCACTCAGAAGGACTTCTTAATAGTGAATTTATTAATAAAAAAAGTAGTTTACATCAGCATGTAAGTCCTGTGATTCGACGTTTCGACCCCTCAGGGTCTTTTTCAGACCCTGAGGGGTCGAAACGTCGTATCACAGGACTTACATGCTGATGTAAACTACTTTTTTTATTAATAAATTCACTATTAAGAAGTCCTTCTGAGTGCTCCACTTTATTGCTGGATATATATGGGACGCCGGAAGCACCGAAGGCAAGATATATTTATACACCATTCAGGGGTGAGTGCCTAAAGTATTATTTTGTTTATATATATATACACACATACACACACACACACACATATATAGGCATATATGTGTATATATATATATATATATATATATATATATATATATATATATATATATTGTGACCTGGGACCATACAACCACACAGTGTTAATGATAGGAACACCACACAAATCGAATTTCTTGTAAATGCAGTCTTTTATTAAGAGGTCTGGCAATTTAAACAAAAATAAAAGCTTTGCTCTTTTGAGCACTAACTTTCTCTAACTGCTGTTGGGCGGCTTACCAGCTTCCAACCATATAAAATACAAATTTGAGCACAGACCTTTTTCAAATAAATGTTTCCTTTCTCCTTCAGAACACCAAGACTCTTGTAGGGCGACATGCAGTCTCACACACTGCTTGTCCTTTTCCCTGTGAGTCCCTGACAGGGAAATTGTATAGCAATCTTGTGCTAATCATTGCCAACAGGTGAGCAACTATCTGGGTGACCCAGAACTCCTGGACTGGCTCACTTGCTGTGCTGTATGTAAACTGTGGAATGGAGCACTGGCACTCCCTTCACCCCAAATGCTCCACCCTAGGAACCCATATTAAACTGCAAAATTGCTCTGACTAAAACAGACAGACCTTCTTCCTGGGGCTATTAATTTACATATTCCAATACGTTTGGAGAAATATACACTTAATCCATAACAATGCACTCTGTCACAATATATATATATATATATATATATATATATAATATACATTTTTTTTTTTTATAAAAAACAAATTAAAAAGCTAAATTTGTCAAGTGTTTGTGGCAACTACAAAAGACTGGACATACCCCATTTTGAATACCGTGGGTTGTCTACTTTTACAAATGGTATGCCATGATGGGGTTAATTTTTATTCCTGGGCTGCTATACGGTCTCAAAGGCAACATAGGCCCAGCAAACCAATCTGGCAAATTTCAATGTGCAAACATGGAAAAGGGGAAAGCCCTACATTTGACCCTATATGTTTGCAAAAACACATAAGACCTGTAAATTGGGGGCAATGTTGTACTCAGGAGATGTTGCTGAACCCATATTGGGGTGTTCTTTGTCAGTAACATATAACAGGATGTATATAAAACGGGAGAGCACAACTCTATTAATATAAAAGCGAGTAAATTATAAATTGATGTATATGTCACAAAAATGTAAACCAAGCAGTTATACACATAAAGAATTTCCTTAAAACTACACATTCAACAATACAATTAAAATTAAATATGCGTATTGTAAAGAAGATAAAAAAAAAATGAGAGGTGAAAGAGGAGTGATTTGTAAGCACCGGTCCCCATTTCCAGCTTTCTCCCGGCACTAATACTTGGTTTATCAGCACTGAGATCGAGCCGGAGTTTGTACAAGCAGGACGACAGGCGGTAAAAGTTTCTATATCTCACATACACCCAAGTTTTATTGTGGTATCTTGGCAACAAGTACCACCATATGCTGATGTAAGGGTTCCCTTTGGGGGAGAGGGTGTCTTGTTCTTTTTAAGGTACGGAAACTACTGTGTGTTAAAATACCACCATTTAAAATACCCTAGGGCGTCTACTTTTCACAAATATATGGTATGATGGGGGTAAATTACATTGGCCGACTTAAAAAATGTCCCAAATGGGACATGGATTCATGATGACCAGCTATGAAAATTCCAAGTTGGAAAACAGGAATTCCAACCCTCCAAATAAGGTATTTTAGTCCCCATAGAACCCAACACACCTATACATGAGTGGTATCACTGTACTCAGGAGATGTTGCTGAACACATATTGGGGTGTTCTTTGTCGGTAACACATAACAGGAGCTGAGAATCCATGCCTAAAGTACAATGGGAGTGAAAAATAACACATAAAAATGACTACCCAAAAGGTTGACAAAGACTGGTGGTAGAATTATTGCATGGAAAGTGATAAAATACCACCATTTGAAATACCCTAGGATGTCTACTTTTCAAAAATATATGGTTAGATGGGGGTAAATGACATTGGCTGGCTTAAAAAATGTTCCAAATAGGACATGGGTGCATGATGACCAGCTGAGAAAATTCCAAGTTGGAAATCTGGAATGCACACCCTCTAAATAATGTATTTTAGCCCCCAGAGAACCCAACACACCTATACATGGGTGGTATCACTGTACTCAGGAGATTTTGCTGAACACATAGTGGGGTGTTCTTTGGCAGTAACCCTTAAAGTTCTCTGTACATGTATTCTTAAATTGCTATGTGTGTCAAAACAATCACCAATTATTTTATTTATTTTTTTAAATTTGGCATTGGTTGGTGGTAACATGGTTGCATGAAAAGAGTCAAAATACCCTAAGTTAATACCTTAGGTTGTCTTCTTTTAAAAAAATATATACATGTGAAGAGTTATTCAGGGATTTCTGACGCATATCAGTGTTCAATGTAACTTAACTTTATGTAACTTAATGTTAATTTTGGGGAAAAAATGGTCTGGAAATAGCAAAGTGCTACTTATAGCCCTATAACTTTCCAAAAAAGCTAAGAACATGTTAACATTGAGAATTTCTAAACTCAGGACAAAATTTAGAAACTATTTAGCATGGGTGTTTTTGGCGCTTGTAAATGCGTAATTTGGGATCCAAGTTTGAAAAAGTGTGTTTATAATTTTTTATAGTAAATTACATGATATGATGTAAATAATGGTATCGTTAGAAAGACTGTTTAATGGCGAGAAAAACGGTATATAATATGTGTGGGTACAGTAAATGAGTAAGAGGCAAATTACAGCTAAACACAAACACCGCAGAAATTTAAAAAGAGCCCTGGTCCTTATCGGTAAGAAAATTGAAAAATGGTCTGGTCACTAAGGGGTTAATATATAGCAAATATGATGCATTTCAAATTTTGTATATGACACGATGCTGTATAATACATTTTTCTATACTAGTGACTTCAATTTATGTGTAATTTATATGGCGCTGTATGAAATTAAATAATTGAAAAATAAATTATGTGTATTTATTGCATAAACGCTAATATGAACTGTATATGACACACTAGTAAAATGCATGCTGTGTTTTTTAAGGTTTCCTAACAATGCCATATGAGATTAGCCTTATGATATGTCACATGTCTTTTTTTTATTTCTTATTATTTGATATGACATTCTTTTAAAAAAAACTTGCAGAAGGTCTCAACTATGAATTGGCAGTATTGTCCGTCACATGGCAAAATCCCACATCCTTGTAGTTGTTCTCTCAATCTACAAAAGTAGATTTTCCACTGTTAAGTAACTTCCCTGATGCTTTCTCAGGGGATCTGCCATTTGCCAATTCTTGCAGGGTTTTATTCGCGATCAGTGTTTGTGTGTTTTAATGTAAGCACGTTTTTGCATGTGTGTATGTATGCATGTGAATGCAGGGGTGTATTTGTGTGTAGTGAATGCACATGTGTCCTTGTATATTCTGTTGCCAATTGATTGCAGTGATGTATTTATACTGCTTTCTTTTAAATGCAGGGTTTGTATGTAGTGTTGGTGATTGAACGCAGGGGTGGGTTTGTATGTAGTGTTGGTGTTTGAATGCAGGGGTGGGTTTGTATGTAGTGTTGATGTTTGAATGCAGGGGTGGGTTTGTATGTAGTGTTGATGTTTGAATGTAGGGGTGGGTTTGTATGTAGTGTTGATGTTTGAATGTAGGGGTGGGTTTGTATGTAGTGTTGATGCATGAATGCAAGGGTGAGTTTGTATGTAGTGTTGATGCTTGAATGCAGAGGTGGGTTTGTATGTAGTGTTGATGTTTGAATGCACCGGTGGGTTTGTATGTAGTGTTGAGGTTTGAATGCAGGGGTGTATTTGTGTACAGTGTTGGCATTTGAATGCTAGTATATATGCACATATACACACATTCTGACACATATACAAACTGCCAGACACACAGACACACAGATACACACTCATACAGATATATAGATATATATAACATAATTTACACATTTTTAGCCACCTTATTTCCATTTCTTTGGGTGCAGGAAGGTGGCTTGTCTTGCAACTACTGGTATTTTGCTGCAGGGGTTCCTGACTGAGGATTTTGGGAGTCTGTGTCTGGTACTCCAGGCTCTCTCTATGTGCCTCCTCTTCTTTCTTCTTTCCTGCATGGTGCTTGAAAGCTGGAGGAAGTGACCTTTACTCACCTCCTCCCAGCACCACTGGTGAATTGCTGGTCTGACACAGGCCCTAATCTCACTGTTAAATGTCACGGTGCCCAACCAAGCCCCTCATCAGACATACCAGCACAGGGCCCCCTCGGACATGACCCGCGCTCACAAACTTTGTAGTCCCAGGTGTTCTGCTGCAGGGAGAACACATAGTCAGACATCCCCACAGGCAAATACTATAGAACAGTCCACACTCTAAGCTCCCTCAAACACAACACAGCTGACAACCCAGATACATGCACTTAACTCGATGAGCAACCCCCACACAATACGACATATCACCACACACACAGCTCACATTCACAAATAATGTTATACAAAGCCCACATACATGCAAAACACATAGAATATCACAAACTGCTCATGCACATACACAATATAACTTGGTCAACAAAAACAAAAATACAAAGCAGTCACAGCACCCATACATGTTAAAAGCACAATACAACATATACATAAATTAAGTTAAAACAATAGGACCTTCACAAAGTATTGTTTTGACATAGTGCTGCAAAATGTTTGCCTGCCCCTGCTCTTAATAGTAGATGTAGGTGGTATACTGCTAACTAGTGATTACAATGTAATCCCTGTCCTTGTGGAATTCTATTAGGTAATTAAACAAAATTATAAAAAATAAATAAATCTGCAGATATCATTACTGTGTTTTTCCAAAGGTCCTTGGCATTCTGTCTCTTGTTCACATATTTATATATACAGTATTATATTTTTACATTTCTTTCCATTTTATTTAGCTGATTATCAGCCGCACCTCGCTGACATTGCCCACAGAAGGCTGCAATGATCGCCCGAAGTTGCGGTATCTCTCGTGCTGAGACAACCTGCCTGAACCCTAATGGATAATATAAGTCTGATGAGCAAATTCTATATGTTCTCTCTGTAATGGCACAAGTGAGCAAAAAATTTGTGAGACCTAAGTAAGGAATAACCGAAGGGCAAGCTGCTGAGTTTCTTTAGGCTTTTGCCCATATTCTCTGTTTTGTTTTGCAATGCTTTTGATTAGGCTTTCCTTAAGTTAAATGGGTAATCCAGGCGTGGCTCATTGTAACTAGAGCAGTATCAGCTACACCTCACTGATGAGACCCAAAGAAAGTCAAAACGATTGCACTGGGTTGCTGTGTCTCTCATGCGTAGAGAACTTGCTGGTATTACGGGTTCTAGACTGCTCCTATGGATGGGATCAGTGTGATAAGGAAATTGTATATGTTCTCTCTGTAATGGCACAAGTGAGCAAAAACAATTTGAGACCTGATCGGTGACTAACAGATGGACAAGCTACTGAGGTTCTCTAAGCTTTTGCCTGTTCTCAGCGTATGTTTAGCAATTGTGTGTTTAATATTGTATGTTTGCATGGTAGTATGTATTGGGGTGTGTGACTGGCAAGGTGCATCAGTAACTGTGTGTACCTTGCGACTCCCTAAAGATACGAATCACTCAACATTCCTCTTCCTGTACTATTTCTCCCTGATTTAGAGCCTCATACCTATATATAGCCATTATCTGTGCAGCAGCCTTTCTCTCTGCTATATTCTCTATAATGCTCTGCACAGACCTAACTCCCAAAGGAATCAGACATGGTAGGAGAAGGCACAGCATCAAGATTAGCATGACTCCACCTACCAATGCCTTAAGTCCTCCAAACTGCTCATACCAATTACCAAACCAACTACTTGGATTATACCCTTTCCATACCTGGGTAGGCACATGCGCTAGTTTAACCATATGGCTAGTAAGCTCAGCTATTGCTTGCCCTTCATCATCTATTTGAAGACAACAATTGCTTAGGTTAAACTTCCCACATACACCTCCCTCTACTGCCAATAGGTAATCCAAGGCTAATCTATTTTGGTAAACGGCTGTCCTCATCCTAGTATTATGTTTCGCTAGGAGATTGAGCGCTTGCGATGTTTCATTGGTAATTATCTCAACCACTGCCTGTAACCTTATAATACGGTTGAGCATATATATTGGGGTTCTATATCCAAAAGTACCATCCTCTGCCCACGTAGCTGGCCCATAATAATCTATAATACGCTGGGGAGGCCACTCATTATCTTCCCAGGTACCTATCTCTAGGGGTCCCCTTTTCTTTCTATGATTCACATCATATACCTTAACTCCCAAAGTCTCTCCTGTTTCAATAGGCAACAAGAAGAAGGATGGTTTGAGCATACCTAACACACATGCCCCTTCCCAGTCCTGAGGTAACTCCGAATAGGCTTTCTTACCACAGATCCAGTACAAATTTGCTGGGGCTTTCCAACTAGATGTAGCAGATAGGTCAAACCACACATCTTTTAAATTGGTATAACTTGCAAACGGGTTAGGTGGTTCTGAGACATTTGACGCTGACCACCAAGTTGTATTCTTTGTATCATCATCATAAGCTTTTTGCCCTAGACAAGTCAATTCTCCTACAGATGTATTAAACATTAGTCCTTTCCTTGCTATGCAAACATAACCTATAATGGAGGTCTTTAATCGCCACTCAGATTTACCTCTAACACTCATTTGATCATCAGCTTGAGAAGATGTTATCTGTTCAATTGTCTCAGAACCGGAATACATTACCTCCTTTGCTTCCCAGGGCCATTGGTCTCCCAAATTAGTACCTCCACACACATAGCAGTTGGTTACATTAAGACTACCGGCAATACTCTCGGCTAGATCAATAAACAAGTTGTTAGCATTATGGGGGATCTTATTCTCTACATTCATCTCCTCGTAGAAATAATGGAAAACCTGATGAGTCTGGGCTGCAACAGTATCGGTCTCTATCCCTATAAATTATATTGTCCCAGGTTCCAAACCTGTCCCATATATCTGGAACCCAAATAAGTTTCCGAACCTATCTATAAACTGTTCAGGATTATTAATAAGTATATGGACTGGGTTACACTCTATAGACTTACAATATGGTTTGGTAGGCAACTTAGTAACAATCATATCCTTATCTACTGTCTGTCCCCAAGTTGCCCACCCTACACAAGACCAATATGGACAATAATTATAATTCTTATTTGGGCATTTTGGATCTATATACTTGTTCTTACTACTGGGGCAAATATACTTATCATTAGACCCATACGTTCTTTCCCATTTAAGATCCCCGCATACATTCCACTGTTTTCTACTACTTGATATCGCCTTACATGCATCAAATAGCAGAACACCCGAAGAATGTACGGTTTCTAGTATTGTCTTATTTACTAGGGTCCCCTGTGAGTCTCCATTCCGAAGGGTCAACCAAATTGTACGGGGTTGATACTCTGGACTAAAACACTTAGGTTCTCCTACTCCTAAATGGCATACACTATAATCTATACCTAAGTATCTACACTTAGATACATATCCTTTACACTCATATTGTGAATGCCAAATAAGGGTCTGGGAAATATGATTACCTGTTTTTGTAGTCTTAATGCAAACCTCACAGCCAGGTGTGTCGGTACCTCTACCTTCCTGAATAATTAAAAACACACATATATACATTATAAAAAACATCACTTTGTCCTCATTCTTCGACCGTGCGATGGCACCTCAGCTTCCAGGAAGTAAGGGCTGCAAGGAATGGTGTCCTTCAAGTCCTCTCTTCCCTTCACAGAGGTCCCTTCAAGACACTCTGGCTATGTATCGTGGGTAGGTGGTCAGGCTTTATTATGGCCGTCAAAACACCTGCTTGCTGATCTCTTTGTTTACTCTTGAAGTCCCAATATCTCCTCGTCACTCCGACTGAGTTACACGCTTTAACCGGATCTTGCAGGGATTCTCTGGATCTGGTGTAGCTTGCCAAGAATCTACTGCTGCTGGTTTAACCCTGGAGTGATGAATCCACGGAGTCACTTCAGCCACCTTTATAGCTGTAGGGGTAGACAAAAGAACAACATAAGGACCCCTCCACTTTGGCCCCAACGGTACACTGTTCCACTCCTTTATCCAAACTTGATCTCCTGGATGATAACAATGGACAGGTGGATAAATATTCACAGGTAATCTATCTTGTACCCATTTATGTACCTCCTCCATAGTTTTACCCAACTCTACAACCTGCTGCCGGGTAATTCCTTCTCCCAACTGACTCAAATCCCCCCTTAATTTACCAAGTACAGGAGGTGGATGCCCATACATAATTTCAAAAGGTGAGAGACCCATCCTTCTGGTAGGTGTACTACAAATGCGTAACAGAGCTATTGGCAAAAGAACATTCCACTTAAGTTGAGTTTCTTGACACATCTTTGCCAATTGGTTCTTAATAGTTCTGTTCATCCTTTCCACTTTCCCAGAACTCTGAGGTCTATATGCCGTATGAAGCTTCCACTTAATACCAAGCATATGAGTCAGTTGTTGTAGGCACTGGTGAACAAAGGCTGGAACATTATCCGATCCTATAGAGCATGGTAGTCCATATCGGGGTATTATTTCTCGCAACAGGAATCGCACAACTTCTCCTGCTTTCTCTGTACGAGTAGGACATGCTTCTACCCAACCTGAGTAGGTACACACAAATACACAACAGCACCCCTCACACACATACTACACTCCTAAACACATTACGTTCCAGACACACACTAGATCCCTTACCCAACTCTGGATCATATACACACACTAGATCCCTTTATACACTCTGAATCCATTATATACACACACTCACTAGATCTCCTACACATTTTGGGTCCTTCAAACACACACTAGACTCCTGTATACACACACACTGCACCACCTACACACACACACACACACTACATTCCTAAAATACACACTCTGGATCCCTTATAAACACACTAGATTCATTGTAAACAAAAACATAATACACCCCTAAACACACACTCTCTACAACCCCTACAAACACTACATCACCTATATACACACACACACTATAGCCTGTATGCACACACTTACTACATCCCCTATACTCACATTCTCTACAGCCCCTAGCCACATATGCATTACATTACACCAAAAACACAACACGACTAAAACCGACCTTATTACACAATACCACACCACAATCAGCTCACTCTACACACACGCAATCCCACAAGCAGGTTCCTCCCGCACCACCCCCCGTAGATCGGCCAATCTGTCCGCCGGGAGCCGACATTTCCCAACAACAGAATCAATCTCGATCCCCAGAAAGCATAAGCACGGGGAAGGGCCCACCGTTTTTTCGGGTGCTAGAGGCACGCCGAACTCAAAGGCCACATCTGCTACTGCTTTCAAAATGTGTGCGCATGTCGGGGAATGCGCGGGACCAACACACAGAAAATTGTCTAAGTAGTGAAGGAGGGAGTTGTAACCAGACTCCGTTTTCACTACCCACTACAGAAAGGAGCTAAAACATTCAAAATAGAAGCAGGATATTGCACAACCCATCGGGAGGCACATATCCACGTAGTAGTGCCCTTCAAAAGAACAACCTAGGAGATGATGACACTCTGGGTGAACCGGCAAAAGGTGAAAAGCCGACTCAATGACGGTTTTTGCCATAAGTGCCCCGAGGCCCGCGGCCTTGACCATACAAACTGCAGCATCAAATGAGGCGTATGAAACCCGGCAGAGTTCTGCCGCAATGTCATCATTTACAGAACCCCTGTGGGGGTGCGATAGACGATGAATGAGCCGAAATTTTCCCGGCTCTCTCTTAGGTACGACGCCCAATGGTGACACCCGGAGATCAGGGAGAGGCAGGTCCCGGAAAGGGCCCGCCATGCGGCCCAATGCCACTTCCTTGGCCAACTTGTCCCTGACCACCCCCGGGTGGTCAGAGCCTGAACGCAAGTTCCGGCATGAACTGGACGCCGGCCGAGCCCGGTGGGGAATCCACCATGCCTGAAACCTTCCATTAATAAGGCAGCCACCGTTTTATTCCTATAGAGCTTTAGCCACGGTTGCATCGCGTCGACGTCCACTGGCATCTTCGCCCTTAGCTCCCATGGCATCACCTTTTTCGCTAACCTTGCCCCGCTTAAAGCATCTGGAAGCGGGGTGTGATCCGCCGCAACCAGAGCTTTCATGTTTGAAACGGCAACCCGAACCGAATTTACATTGTCCGTCATTATACTGCCAACAACAGCCTGTTCTGCGCTGACTGGCCGACGCGGTGGGTGAAGATCCCGCGCCGGCCCCCTCAAGAAAAGACGAGAGACCCCCTTGATGCGATGCCGGGCGGGTCATGATGGCCAACCACAAGCCGATATCCATTTGGTCCCAACCCAGGGAAGGGCGAACAGCTAAGCGTTGACGGAACTGCTCATCATAACGCCACCAGCCTAGCCCGCCATAAATCCGGCACGCATTCCATATCATATCCTGGTAGCAAAACAGGGAAGAGCATTTGTTAGGAGACTTTTCGCCTATTACACTAGCCAGGATAGAAAAAGCCCTGATCCAATTACCAAAAGTTTTTGCTATCTTCCGATACCGAAACTTTTCCTTGTCCTTTTCTGACTCCTTCACATCCGAATCGACCCGAGGCAGATCCTCCATAGGGAGGAGAGAGAAGATTTCTACAAATTCCCCTTTTTCTACCTTGGCTCGCAACTCCGTAGTCAAATGGAGGCCAAGCGGGCCTGACCAGCACATGTAGGCTGCCCCATGCGCAGCGGGAGCAACCCCTGCCCCAGAAATCACGGCGGCGGCCCCCACGGACTCCGCGGGGGGCACAAGTCCCGCCGCCAAGGGGACAGACTCCGGGGGGGCATTGGGCCCTGTAGGAGCAGCCGAGGGTAATGATGTGACCCCCGAGTGATTAGACCCCCCGCTAACTGCCCAACCCGAGCAAAGCTGATCGTCTAGGGGCAAGGGGGTTGGAACCCCCGGGCGAGAGTCCTTCTCAAGAGAATGCAAAACATTTCTCATGGTTTGTAGTAAAGAATCCCATTCAGGTATACCCACTTCGCCAATACCCCCAGACCCAGGTGAACCAGCATACTCACCGTCCGAAACTGAATGTGAAGGCAGCTGCGGCACCATAACCTGGGCACCAGGTTGCAACGGCCCCAGGAGGAACTGCACCAGTCACAGCATCAGGAAACCGCACCATTAGACGGGTTAATCTGTGGAGACAATATAGGTGAAAAGTGACCCAGCCCACCCACCCCAGCTGTGCAGGCGTTTGGGGAAGCGGTTGGGAAACCAGCAGGCATAGAGCCAGGAGGGGCAGATTGGGACCCATCTGCGAGAGTGCCTGGAGAGGTGAGTGTCACTCTGCTATGAAGGGGGGCAGGGAATCCAGAATGGGCCCCAGCCATGAGGGGGCCAGCAGATGGGGCAGATATAACGGCAGCGGCAGGCCCAGGGGAAACGGAGAGGGCCCCAGCCATGAGGGGGCCAGCTAATGAGGAAGGGAGTAGGGGCCCAGGGGAAACAGAATAGGCCCCAGCCGCTAAGGGATCAGATGTAGGTGGAGGAACAGCAGCAGGTGCAGACCCAGGGGAGACAGGGTGGGGAGGGAGAGCGGGGGGGGGGCTGCTGTGAAGATTAGGTGATCCAGGCTCCCTACCACGGCCCCCTGAACCTCCCCACCCCCCTGGAGATAGCCCTGCCTACCTGCGGCCTACTCACCCTTCCAGAAGAGGGGGTAACCTGCCCCCGGACCGCCGGAGATCCAGTCTGCGCAGAGCGGGTAGTTGGTGCACGTTGCACCGCCCGCGAGCTCCTGTCCTGTGGTCTCGCGGCCGTGGAACTCCAGGGCCTGGTCACAGTCATGACCTTTGCAACCCTGGCTGTTCTGCCTCTGTCTGTTAGGGTTATTCACTTTAGTGAGAATTTAAAGTGAATTTTAAATTTAAAGGGAAAATAGTTGAACTGAAAAAATGTTCTTAATCAGCTATACTTCTAGTTCGTCTACTTTGAACTTTGATTGGAAATTCACTTTGAATTAATTTTTAAATCTCACTTTAGTGAATGCAACTTTATATAACAGTTTTTATAAATAAGCATGCGTTTCTAAAAGGGTTCACTTGTGAAGTAAACTGCAGCCACACACTGAGTATATTACTGCTTGCAATTTTCAAAGCATAAGTAGTGGCACAAAAACACACTGCATATCACATAATCCGCATCTGACAAGAGAGAGAAATAAAAACTCACCGTGTGAAAAAAACTGTATTGACTTCTATCACTTGCATCTGCAGAGGTTGCAGGCGTAGCCACACCACAAGATTCAGTCAGGCAAGGCGAAACCACTAAAATAGAAACATTTGAAAAAAGGACAAGCAGCACTCAACCACGTTTAAGAATATTGCATTTTTTTGGGTAAGAGATAAAAGATAATCTGCCACACTCAGTTCAGGAAGGGTTCACTAGTGCAATACACTGCAGCTTACTGCATATTACCAATGAAAGAAGTTTATAATTTTCAAAGCCCAAGCAGTGGCAGAGTAGCCCACTGCGAATCAAATAATCCATGTCTGATAAAAAAATAAATCACGGATCAGTAAAACAATTCTAAACCGGTGAATCAAAGTGGGTGTAAATGGCAGTGACAATAGCAGCGAGGCAGGTAGGGAAGAGGAACTTATTTTTGATTTCTATTTTTTTTAATTTATTTTTTTATCCTGTCCAAACTGTCTCTGTCGACTACTGGCACTGCAGCGGTGGTGGAGATGTCAGCAAGCCTCATAGCTGAGGAAGAGGTGTTAAGTCTTAAAGGTCATGGCACTACTGATGACGGTGGTTTTTTTAAAGAAGAGAAGCCCTTCCCCTACCCTCCCACAATTTTGTCTCGGAATTAGTGTGCGATATTGATAATGGTAAGATAGTTTTTTAATTACAATACATTCAGGATATGACTAATTGTGTATTCTAAACTAATGCAAATTGAATTAGAAAAAATAGGTGTATGTGTTGCAAAATTATTATTATTATTGCCATTTATATAGCGCCAACAGATTCCGTAGCGCTTTACAATATTATGAGAGGGGTGATATAACTATAAATAGGACAATTACAAGAAAACTTACAGGAACAATAGGTTGAAGAGGACCCTGCTCAAACTAGCTTACAGTCTATAGGAGGTGGGGTATAAAACACAATAGAACAAGAAATATCAATCGAATAAGGTGGGAGTGAAGCAGAGCTGGAGGAAAGAGTAAAGTGCTGCCCTATAGGAGAGAGCAAAAGACAGGTGAGTAAGGTAGAGGTTACTCTGGGAGGCCATAAGCTTTCCTAAAGAGATGGGTTTTAAGGCATTTCTTAAAGGATTGAAGATTAGGGAGTCTGATTGCGGTAGGCAGGCTTTTCCATTGGAAGGGAGCCGCCCATGAGAAGTCCTGCAAGCGCGAGTTGGCCGTACGGGTGCGAGCAGCGGTCAGGAGATGGTCATGGGCAGAGCGGAGGGAACGAGGAGGGGCATACCTATGGATCTGTGAAGAGATATAAGAGGGGCTAGAATGATTTAGTGCTTTATATGTATGGGTTAGCACTTTGAATTGACTCGTATAGGATACAGGAAGCCAATATAAGGACTGACAGAGGGGTGAGGTGTGAGAGGACCAACAAGAGAGGAAAATCAGTCTGGCGGCGGCATTCATTACAGACTGTAGCGGGGCGATACAGCTATTGGGAAGACCAACCAGGAGAGGGTTACAATAATCCATGCGGGAAATTACTAGAGCATGGACAAGCTCCTTGGTAGCATATTTTGTATTAAAGGGGCGGATGCGGGCTATGCTTTTAAGTTGAAATCTACAGGATTTGGCAACCAGGGCTGCCATCAGAAATTTTGGGGCCCCTGACACAGTGTGTACGGAGTTGCACTGACGTCATAATGGCGTGACTCAAAGTGCCAAACCGATCGGTTCATATGAACTGAAACTTCAGAATTCGGCTTTCGGACAAATTCAAGTTTTTAGGCACTCTACAGTGATGCAGACCAATGGGATCGGTTCCCTGTCTTTATAAGCCAGGCCTTTCAGTAGCAAGTACCCTGTTGTGGGTCATGTTGACCAAAAAGTGCGTTGTATATTGTATTTGGATTTCTTGTTACCAATTTTGACTTGTTTATCATTTCTCTGCTTTCTGCGTTCCTGACCTTGGCTTACCGTTTATGCTGTACTCTCTTATGTTTGACCTTGACTTTCTTCCTGACTACTCTTTATGTTAAATCCGGCCATTCTAAGGCCCAGTATTACGTTATACCTCTCCTTAAGCAGATGAGGGTCTGTGTGTTTTGCGTTCTCCTACTTTAGCCGTAAGAGTACAACAGGGCCATTATGGACCCTACGGACCTGTCTTAGCAGATGGCAGTACAAGGAGCAAGAATGGATGGGCTTGATCACCGTATGGATCAATTTGCCCAAGCCCTTCAGACAATATTGCAACGTACTGCTCATCTACAGCTTGAGACGTAATCTGCTACCGGGGTGTTTTAGATATCACGCCCTTTATGCTGGCAAGTCTTTGATGAGAATAAGACAGGGGTCTCGCTCAGTGGCAGAGTATGTTATTGAATTTAGAACCTTGGCTTCCGAGGTAGACCAATAGTAGTTTGGTTATGGCTTTCCAAGAGGGTTTAGTAGATAGCATTCAGGATGAAATAGCGGCCAAAGATTTGCCTCCTGATTTAAATGATCTGATTGATTATTGCATACATATAGATAATCGACTCAGAGATAGATGCTCACAAAAGTAGAGACAAAGAAAAAGGTGCCAGAGGTGCTAGCATTACCTGCTCCAACCCCAGAACCCATGCAATTAGGTGTGACAAAGTTATCCGAGGTTGAGAAGGCTTTCAGAAGAAGAGAGGGACTTCGCCTTTATTGTGGACAGAGGGGTCATCTTAGGAAAGAATGTCCCAGCCGTCCGGAAAACTCTCACATCTAAGGCCTAACAGGGGGCCGGCCTTGGGTGTAATAACGTTGTCCCCTGAATCTGAAACAGCTAGGTTAATACTCTCAGTTATAAAAAATAAAAAATAGTGAGTAGGCGCTTCACTGAAATAATGACAGTTTTGTATATAGTTAGAATATACAATAAATGGTGTAACCAGTACCCTAGTGCTTCCCTTATGCACCAGATTTAAGTAATACAATTAAAGAAACATGTACCAGTGTATACACCTCCCCAATGTGATCACAGCAAAAATTAGTAATATTACCAATATAAAACTTGACTGTAATACTTTTTGTACTCAATTTTGGAGTCTCATCTACCTGAATCACCTGGATCGTTAGCCAGTACTTGGCACCCCTGAGCCTGATTTACAGAGCCTGGTACGGCTCTGGAGCATGTGATTGAGAGTCATATGTTCATTTATTTTCCATCAGTCATTTTACAGTTTGCACTATGTTGTTTTTTATTTCTTTCTTGTTTTAGTCTATATCTCAATCAAGCTCTACGCTGTCTGTATTACAGTCAAATTTTATATTGGTAATATTACTCATTTTTGCTGTGATCTCAATGACGGTGGGTATCTTGCATATGGAGAGAATCACTTTTCAGGTTCTATTCTCTCCTTTCTGTTGTTCTGGGTTACCCCCTGGTTGGTTAAACATAACCCAGTAATCAATTGGGAAACCGGGGAAATAACCAAATGGAGTATCAAGTGTCATAAACAATGTCAATCAATGTTCCTAAATGCTATCCCTCTATCCACAGAGGTACGTCCGCAATATCTAAACCTTAGTGAGGTGTTTCATAAAAAAGAGGCCGACAAGTTTCCGCCCTTAATTGCTCTTATGACTGTGCGATTGACCTCCTTCCTGGGATCATGCCACCTAAAGGAAGGGTTTATCTACTTTCTGTAAAGGAGAACATGGTAATTCTTGTACATTCACCTGATCTTGAGACGCATTACAAACATGTCCGACTGGTTCTTACTAAGTTATTAGAATACAGTTTGTTTTGCAAATTGGAAAAAATATATTTTCGTCATTCTAGTGTTCAGTTTCTAGGCTATGTCATTTCAGAATCTGGTTTTACCATGGACAGCTCCAAACTTAAGACTTTTTTCACTTGGCCCCTTCCACAGGGTCTGAAGGCTATACAACGTTTCATTGGGTTTTCCAACAATTACAGAAAGTTTAAAAACAACTTTTCTTCCATTATAACACCATTAGAAGGGTGTCAATTATTTAATTTGAACTCCTGAGGCTCTAGCCACTGTGGAGGAACTTAAGGCAGCTTTTTCCACAGCCCCTGTCTTGACTCATCCTGATCTCTCTAAACTGTTCATGATGGAGGTTGATGCCTCAGAAAGCGATATTGGGGCTATATTATCCCAAAGAACCAACCTTTCCATGTTGTTTCTTCTCAAAAAAGCTATCCGATGCTGAGAGAAATTACGACATTGGTAATAGAGAATTATTGGACATTGTATTCACATTCAAAGAATGAAGACACTTTTTACAGGGCACCATAATCCCTGTTTTAGTTATAAAAGATCATAAGAATCTTTCATACATTTCAGAAGCTAAAAGGTTGTCTGCACATCAAGCTCACTGGTCTCTTTTTCTCTCTCGGTTCAATTGCATAAATACATACAGGCCTGGTTACCGCAATAAGAAGGCTGATGCCTTATCTAGACAGTTTGAAACATTAGAAGAGAGACCAGAAGGTGATCTACCTATAGTGCCTGCTGAACGTGTCATAGCTGCTACACGTATGACTATTTCTTCTCCACTGTTGGAGAGAATCTGTGCTTATCAAGAACAAGCTCCTATGGAAATGCCCATAGACAAGTTATACGTAGCTGAGAAAGAGAAAAAGGAGATACTTGATTTTGTGTCATTCCACTAAGATCGGAGGTCACATGGGTGTGAAAAAGACACAACAAAACATAATCCTCTCCTTTTGGTGGTCATCACTGAAAACGGGTGTAGTTGACTACATTAAGTCCTGCTCTCTTTGTAGTCGAAACATATCATCTACATAAAAAACTGCTGGTCTATTGTTCGCTTTACCTATACCTTCCGAACCATGGACACATTTATCCATGGACTTTATAGCTGACTTGCCACCCTCCAAAGGCAATACTGTTATACTGATGGTAGTAGACAGGTTCTCCAAGATGGCTCCCTTTGTTCCCATGAAGAAATTACCTACAGCTGAATCCTTGGCTATGATCTTCTCCAGAGAGATTGTTAGGCTTCATGTTTCAGATAGAGGTTCCCAATTTATCTCTGGGTTCTGGAGGGGTTTTTGTTTCAAAATGGGCATATATCTGTCTTTTTCTTCAGCTTATCACCCTCAGTCTAATGGGGCTGCTGAAATGTATAATCAGTCTCTTTAAACGAACCTACACAGTTTCATGAATGTGCACCAAGACACTTGGACTGCTCTGTTACCTTGGGCTGAGTATACCAGGAAAACTGCCCTGCATAAATCTACAGGTCATTCTCCTTTCTTTGTCTATGGGATGCCACCCAGTGTGTTTCCAGGTGTGTTTTCCAACTATTATATACCTTCCTTAGATGCTCATCTTGAGCATTTGCATGCTGTTTGAGAAAGGGTGAAGACATTGTTGCAGAAGGCTGCCGAGACACAAATATCGTTTATGGATAGACATTGTAGACCTGCCCCTTCTTATCTGGTTGGTGACAAGGTTTGGTTATCTACCCGCAACATACGTATGTGGGTCTCTTCGATGAAATTCACTCCTAAGTTTATTGGTCATTACAAGATCCTTAGACACATTAATCCTGTGGCTTATTCTCTTGACCTCCCTCCTTCTTTGCGTATACCCAATACTTTTCATACGTCTCTTCTTAAACCCCTGATCTTTAACCGGTTTACTACACGTGTCCCGGTCCCTCACCCAGTTGCTGTTGATGGTCACCTCGAATATGTGGTGCATTCCATTCTTGATTCCAGGTTTTCTCGTGGTTCGTTGAAATATCTTGTCATTGGAAGGGTTATGGGTCTGAGGATCGGTCTTGGATCTCTGCGGTTGACATTCACGCTCACCGTCTTGTCCGTAGGTTCCATGCCAATTTTTCTCACAAGCCTTCTGTTCTCTGCCCCCAGGGCAGAGCTTAAGAGAGGTGCTGTCATACTTACCCGTTCCTGAGCTCCCTGATTCGGTAGCGGGTTAGACACTGCACACTCTGCATGCACGTCTATTTGTACGGAGGCGCGACTCAAAGTGCCAAACCAATTGGCGACTCAAAGTGCCAAACCAAAGTTGCCCTGTTGTGGTTCATGTTGACCCAAGAGTGCATTTTATATTGTATTTGGATTTCTTGTTACCAACGTTGGCTTATCGTTTCTCCGCTTTCTGTGTTCCTGACCTTGGCTTGTCTTACCGTTTATGCTGTACTCTCCTATGTTGGACCTTTGCTTTCTTCCTGACTACTCTTTACATTAAATCCGGCCATTCTAAGGCCCGGTAATACGTTATATCTCTCCTTTACCAGATTAGGATCTGTGTTTTGGGTTCTCCTACTTTAGCCGTGACAATCCCACACATCATCTCTTCAACCACACTTCATCCCCACATACATTCACCCCCACACACACATACATACATACTTTCCCCCATTACACACAAAACCTCATATATCTCCACGAAGAAAGGCACATGCTGGGCTTTTTGAAGAAAATTTTTTGTCTTTAATAATAACACATGGACTTTCAACAGGATCATATGATGGACTGAAATGTCGATTTGCTGTAACTCGTGTGTTATTAATAAAGACAAATAATTTTCTTCAAAAAGCCTAGCGTGTGCCTTTCTTCATGGAGATTTATGTTGATATGGCTGAAAGAGCACCGTGGCACTTATACTACAATACACAGCTTCAATGTTTCCTGCGTGGCTTAGCAAAGGGCTGACATGGTGGTCTGGTGCCTAGGATTTGTTGAGCCCCCTGTTTATGTATGTATGTATGTGTGTGTGTATGTATATATGTGTGTGTGTATATATATATTCTGAGAACCACAAAAATCTTTAGATAATATAGCCTCAGTGCTCCACAGTGGAACTATCATACATTCTTCAAATATTAGAAAGGAGTAAGCACTCGCAGGACTTTGTTATGAAAAAGTAAAAACTTTTTTTTATTGTGCAGCGTCAACATCTCGGACCCACTTGTGGTCCTTTTTCAAAACAAATTACAATCATTGCAATATCACTTATATACCAAATGCATGTGATCACTTAATTAATGTACTTACTCCATGTGTGTGTATCCCAGAACACAAGTGCATGCCGGAAGTGAGTAACTGTCTAATCCCTCCGAAAACGGTGCACCCGTATATGGGACCCATCAACAACACAATTGTTGTAAAACAGTTCTGGACAGGTAAAGGTGTGGAAAGTGAAAAAGACATACCTATGCCTTTATTTCATTATAAAAACGGACAAAAGGCTACTATGAAATAGGGAGGCTAGACATATAAAGGGAAGAAGATATCTTAAAGGGACTGGATAATACATTTTAATATAAAAATAGATAGTAAAATTAAACGTCTCCATCTTTAAATGTAACTTAGTATGGTTATCTACCCAATATATTTCTTAGGGTATTTCTTATATGGGTTGTCTCGTAACCATCAATTGTCTTTTATTTCTACCTCATGATTGGGAAGGTTATCCAGCCCACATGAGTTGGACAGCCCTATTGTTCATCATGGCAAACTAAACTGCTTATATGGCCCCACCAAAAAAACAGACACTTCTTCATTCCTCCGCCCCCCCCCCCCCCCCTTTTTTTTGGTGCCAGGAACAGCACTCCAAATCACAAATAAAACAGGCTTGTGCTAGTTGTTTGTTGCCAGTTTCTGGCATGTGGTGGTTTGGAAATCAGAATGTCATCCTATTACTCGTTTAGCCCAAATTTTGCAAAATTGCAGTTTGGGCAAACCTAATCTTCAAGAAAAGTAATGATGGTCCAGGCACTCAAGGTAAATCCAGTGAGCATATTTATTGAAGCAGATGAAAAGCAAAGTTTCAGCCCATAACAGGGTCTTTGCCTGTTGTGGGCCGAAATATTGCTTTTCATCTACTTCAATCAAAGGCCCTGTTGTGGGCCATAACGTTGCTTTTCCTCTTCTTCAATAAATCTGCTCACTAGATTTACCTTGAGTGACTGGACCATCATTACTTTTCTACAAATTACATTGTAAAGGATAAGCCAACTCAGGCCCAGTTGCACTCTGTGATTCAGGATAGTGCGGTATGCATTTCGGTAATTAAATTAATCTTCAAGTCTATAATTATTACCAGGCATCCATATAGAACACCAAAACAGAACGATATAGCAATTACTTATTAACACTGCAAATTCATATTTTTATCTGTATTCTCAGCCACTGAGCGAGCTGCTATGACCACTTTGGTAGAAAGAAACCTAACTTGAAACTGCAAATTTACCCTGGATTATTAGCAAAACATGTTTAAAGCTACAGGGAAGAGAATGCATAGTATTTCTTCACTAGCAAAAATCATGATAATGCACAAAGGTTGTGTTGTGTTTCAGTGGAACACTGAGTCATTTATCCATCCAAGGTGTGAGTAATGAAATTCTGAATCAATTAACCCATTTACAGTAGACTTTCACACCCCTTGTCAAAATGTATTTATATCATTTTCATTGTTGCTAACAGATAAGGGCTACCAGCTGGCTTTGGCTTTTGGAACATATTGTCTTCTTCCTGTCTCACAATCTTTTTTTCTGCTTCAATTATTGGATTAGTAAATCTATTATTCATTTTACATATAAATGAATGAAACCAGGACTTGATAATCTGCTACAGAAAGCAGCTTTAACCAATGAGCAGTGAAGTGTGTCACCTACATATTTCTAATCACTGGGTGATCAGTCTTAGAGTGTGGATCTTTTTGTTCACCTTTTCATCTATAATTTTTGGAAAGTTATTCTTTTTTTTTGTTTTGTATTTTTGTTTGAAGTTTATATATTATGTGCTTCTTGATGTGTGTGTAATAAAAAAATAAAAAATAAATAAAAAAACATATGGTGAACCAAAAGGCACATTCCTTCAAGTTTTTAAGATAATGCATATTAATTAAAATTAATTATATTTGTGACTAATTGTTTTGGAAGTACATTCATCATTTAATGTAACCCATGTACAAGTATGCATTTTTCAGAAATGGGAAAACCCATTTGTATTTGTCTATAATTGTCAGAGGCAGATTATTTGATTTTCAGTGTGCTTAAGTGCTACTACTTGCAAATTGTAAATCAAATAAAGCAATGGAGCACTCCAACAGTAGCCTATATTTAGGTAGGTAAGATACTTGTTCATTAAATCATAAAGTAGTATAAAATAAATTAAATCCTGAGCACACAGCATAAAGGTCAATGGTAGTTTATACAGCCACAAAGGCCAGGCATCTTTACGGTATACTTGCAGACAGATTCTTACATCTGGCTCAGGAGAAACTTAACTATGAACAAGAGAGTCTGGAGAGGACAGTCATCAGTCCATTATTTTAACCAGCAAGTATTCTACTCCTGCATCTTCTTCTCTTGCCCTGAATCCATCTCTATCTGTTTTAATATTAATCATCCAGCAGATACAATTGTAACATCTTCTGCTACCAGTATCAAGAGTAGCTAACCCACTCTCGTTGCTACCACCACCACTCCTGTCACCAAATCCATTTTTTTACTCAAACAAGTGCTAGAGTAGAAGCTAGTGTTGCGACAACTCCTACTGCAACAGATGCCAATGCACCCTCATCTTTAGCAGCCGCAAGTTTGAGGTTAATGTATTGCACAGTTAGGGATCACTTTGAGTGACTACAAGAAGAGCGATTTGTTGAAATAGTGTAGCAAGGAAGTGAGTAGGTGGAGAGGGGTGGGTCATCTCATTGGTACCGGAATGGACCTACATCTAAGAAGGCACCATATTTTTGTATTACTGTGCAAAGAAACAGAAAAGGAAAGTATGTGAACCAATGTAATGTAAAAAAGAGGCGCTCCTCATTCAACATATTCAAACACTCCAAGGTTGTTTCCCCACTAATCCAACCCCAAATGTCAAAGTACCAAAAGTAAAAAGAGGGCGCGCTTAATAGTGTAAGTATAAATATGTATACTTATCATGATAATAAATAATACATAAAGCATCTCCATCAAAGTAAAACATTTATAAATTCATGTAAGAGAAAAATAATAAATACATAATAGCGCCGACTGTAAGGTTTTACTAAAAATGGCTTTTTCTTCTTTTCTTTGGTTGAGCCTTTAATCGGCTCTCTTAGTGCAGACCTCCGATATGCACGCTATACCGCCTGGACCCCAGATCTCCAGAACGCCAAACATACGTGTAGCACAATCAGCTGCGATGCCGACCGGATCCTTCAAAACAGCCTTACTAGCCTTGCCTTAACCGAGCCTACCTGCCTCCTGTGCGTTTCACGTCATTTCCTGTGAAAAAAAAAAGCCACTTGCTTGCAAACTGCAGTTTGAGCAGTGAATTATTTGCTGGCTCCTCTGGTTGGTGGTTGAAGAACACTTCAAGAACGTGAATAAAGATGCTTTGAAATATTTCTCAACAACCAAGATGTTAATCAGCATATCTGCAAGCCGAAATCACTCAATAAAAGTGCAGTTTGAAAGCAAGCTAAGTACTATACATTTGGTTGCTTTTTTCAGTAACTAGCTGCTGTTTTGTGTTCCTTTTCTCTCTATCTCAAATCGATGAAAGTTTAAAATTCTGTAAAGTTTGAAAATCTGTAAATATTAGACATTTTTGTGTGAGAGAGAAGGGAGAAGCAGAGAAAGAACATTAAAAAAAAGGAAGATAGAAAAAAAAGGAATGAAAAGTCAAATTAACTGATTTTTTTATTCATTAACTGATATTTGGTAGTAAAAGCATATGAGACAAATTATTAAAACATATGAACTAAGGGGGTGTGGTTTGAAACTCGGCACGTGGATGCGGGAGAGCGGAGCACCATCAGCTTCTGGCTAAGAATCACTAAACCCGGCAAACTTGGAAGCAATGGTGCCAAGAAAGCACCTCCAGGCAGCAGTACCTGCCTTTGGTTCCAACCCGGCACCGTCAAAGTCCCCCTTACAGAGGTTTTTCATGGAGTAGGCTGAACAGGATCAACGTGGCAAAATGGCTCCTCTAACAAACGAGCGAAGTAGCCCGCCACCGAGCCCACCAGCCTCAGAGTGCTCTACGGAGGGTTTGGATCTTAGAGTCATCCTGGCCAAACTATCCTCAAAGTCTGACCTCACGGCCATGTTTAAAAAGATGGCAGACAGCTTTGGTGAAAAATTACAAGCCGTTACTACAGAAATGCAGCACCGAGGCGCTACAGTGCAGGCATTAGAAGAAGATGGGGAGGCTGCTGAGCAACAATGGTCTGAGTGCCATGCAACACAACATCTGTATAGCGAAGCTATCCTCTTCCTACGGCGTAAACTAGATGATGTTGACAACCGCGGGAGGCGCAACAACCTCCGGGTAAGAGGAATGCCGTAAGTTTCAGATGGTGCAACTGAAGACCCTATCAAGGTACTTACCTGCCTGTTCAATCAAATATTAGTAAGGTCCCAGGGCACTAGCATTAATTTTGATAGGGCTTATAGAGCAGTGAGGCCTAGAAATTTGCCACAAGAGAAATCACGTGATCTCATTTGCCGTATTCACAGTTTCCAATTAAAAGAAGAGCTATTGCGCAAAGCAAGACAACTTCATGAACTACAATGTGAGGGCCACCCAATTGTTATATTTCAAGATATTTCACCCACCACCTTAATTACCACGCAATTACTCTTGGAGAAACAAGGAAAGACATTTACTATATCCATTCCGGAGGGCGTGCCGGACTTTCTACAGGCATTGGGTCTGCCGCCTATTGAGGTAGAAGATTGGATGGGTTTCTCTGGCTGCTCCACGGTACAGCTACTGCAAAGACCCAGATGGTAAAGAATTTTGAAGAATAGAAGACGACAGCCACCACCAAAAAAATCTGGTGTAAATATATGTAGATATATATATCCTTTACGTTATTATTTGCCATGAGGCGAGGAATATACTTATGAGTTTCCGCCCTGGTTCTTTTTACTGTTATTGCTGCATACATATGTTTATGTCATTGTGCATTGATTAGCCAAGCTCTCGGGATCTATACACCCCACTACTCTCCACTATTTATATAGAGCACTAGGCTCCTGAGAGCTCGAGCCCCAGGTTTTAGTATGAAAGATTATTGTATTATTTGCTAGGATGTGAGGTTAATTGTTACCACCCCCTACATAAATATGGTTGCCACTCAGATAGCCTTGAGCTAACCAATCCGCTTACCCCTCTCTGAGAGGTGCCGTTATGACTTGTGGACACGGTTGTGTCTCCCACAGGTGTGGCATCATACCTAACTTCAGTATAAGTTATTATACTCATACATATGTAAATAGTTTGAATGCCCTGTATGTAGTCCCTTTGTATACACTAAGTACCCCTTCAGTCTGCCAAAAACTTTTCTTAACGATATTACTTCTAGTACATGGTGTCCTATTTTCCCCCTCCCTACATGGCCCACATTAGTCTTATGAATGTTAAAGGCCTTAATTACCTAGAAAACCATTCCATGCTTGCGCAGGAGCTGGACAGGCAAATGGTGGATGTTATAATTATTCAAGAAACCCATTATAAAGGTTAGACTTAGATAAAAAAAAAATCAACCAAACTTATTATAGTAATTACACAAAGGAAAAGTCTAGAGGAGTGGCAATCCTTTTGGCCTCCCTCTTCAATTTTACTGAGTTAGAGAGCAAATATGACCCGGGAGTTAAGTTAATGATCATATTATCACCTTAGCAAATATATACGCGCCTAATTCGGGCCAGGTATCCTTTATAGGCTCCTGTTTGAGAAAACTAGAAGGTTTTACAGAGGGGACTCTGATTGTTGGTGGGGATTGAAACATGGTGTTAGAAAATTCACTTGATGGCTCTTCACAGGCTAAAGATACACAGCATTGTCAGAGGTTGTTTTTTTTAAACACATTGCATTCCCATCAATTGATTGACTGCTGGCGTATTACCCACCCACAGGATAGGTACTACACTTTTTATTCACCAGCAGCCGGTAGCTATTCAAGGATAGATATGTTTGTCCTAAGTCACAGATATCTCCATTTGCTCAAAGAAGCCTTAATTGGCAACATCACATGGTCTGACCATGCCCCTATTTTTTTAAACATAGATCTCCAAGGAGACCTCAGGCGGAAATCCAAATGGCATCTAAATGAGACTCTACTTGATAACCCACAGGTGAGTGAGGACCTATATATGACACTCTCTCACTACTTCACAGAAAAATGCACATCCAACATGACCAACACTTGGATAGGGGAAGCTCACAAAGGGGGTGATTCGGAGCATTCTAATTAAATGGGGATCTCGACTTAAAAGGGAATGAACAAAGAAAATATACTCCTGTAGCAGTTATAGACCAATCTTACTTTTAATCTTGATTTAGAAATATTTGCCAAATTAATAGCGAATAAGCTCAAACTCCTTATGCCTGGACTGATCCACCCTGATCAAGCAGGGTTTGTTCCTGGCGAGGAGGCCAGGGACAATACCACTAAGATCCTCAATGCAATACACGGATCAACCATAGATAAAACTCCAACCATTTTATAAGCGATTGATGCCGGAAAGGCTTTTGACAGGGTGGATTGGTCCTTTCTATTTACCATACTGAAGGCTCTGGGGTTTGGGTATAGATTACGGAACTGGATACAGGCACTCTATAGAGGTCCCACAGCTAGTATACGATTTAATGGCCAATTATCGACACGTTTTGTCATGCAGGCACGCGTCAGGGGTGCCCACTAGCCCCTCTTCTCTTTGTTCTCGCAATGATACCATTCCTCACGGCCATTCGGAATAATATACATATTAAAGGTACAGGTTAACCGGTGGATAGGTTAAGGTTTCCGCATTTGCGGATGATGTTTTACTCACGATCACAGACCCATTGTGCATGTTACCCTCAGTAGAGATGGAACTGGAGAAATTTGTGGGGTCTGCAGTGCTTATGGTGTCAGGTGGAGTGCTTGGAGCCCTCAGGAAGCACTAGGAGCATCCATCAACGGAGGTCCCAGGTGATCCGTTACAGTCACTTTTCGATGGGGATGTCCTGGTAGCTCAGGGATCATGTGCAGGAGGCAGCATTCTGGCTTTCTTGTTAGGCAAACTTGTGCCGTGGTTAGTACCAATGACCTCACTTGCTCCCAGTATTTATCTAATTCAGGGCAGTCCCAAAACATATGCAACATTGTCCCCGACCCCTTCTTGCACCTCCAACAGAGCTCAGATGCCCCCTGGTACATGCGAGCTAACCTATGCGGTACCAAGTACCATCTCATTGCTATTTTGCAGTATGATTCTCATAGAGAGAGGCTCCTCAAGGCCTTTTTCGTAATTGCCATGGCTTCGTGCCATTGTGATATGGAAAACGTTCTCCCCAGTTCCGTGTCCCACTGAGACATGTATGCTGCTTTAGATTTTGTTATTTCGGTACCGTGAGCCCGCATTTTTGGGGGCTATTGAGGCCTCTAGCGTTCATAGAGAAAATTTTGAGGGAGTCATCCATTTTGGCAACTACTGTACCTACTAGTTATGCCAGATACAAAGTATGGGTGGGCAGTAATGCGTGTGAACCCAAGGGAAAGGGGAATAGCAAAAGACATTTTCAATACTAAAAACTTTAAAACAGAATTATTTTTTAAAAGAGTGATTAGATGGTACAGTACCCAAGTTCAGATATTGGCCAATGGTTAGTGATCAATGTTGGAGTTGCAATGTCAAGCAGGGAGATATGGAACATATCTGGTGGTAATGTATGCACATCAGATCATTTTGGCAGCGCGTCTTAGCAGACATACATAAGATCTTACCTACATCTACGCAGTTAACCCCATTCCAGATATTGCTGGGTTGGCCCTCCTCTTTCCACGAGAAACACAAGCAGCAATTGCTGAACCTTATACTAAATGAACCAAATGCTCTGATCCCTGTACAGTGGCGTAAGCCCTTTATACCGACCAGAGAACAATGGGTCCAGAGAGTTTAGAAAATGAGGGAGATGGAGTAAATCCATTGGTCGGTTCAAGGGAAGAGATTGCACTTAAGGTCTGGGAGCCCTGGTTATTATATTGGAGAGACCCCTTATAAATAGATATAATACTATGGGCACATGAGTGTACTAGATCGGACTTTAGAGGTTAAACGACATACTTGTTTCATTGTTTTCTGCACATTTTAGCCATTGTTTATTAAGCACCAGGCACATTGGATTAACTGACGTGTTTGTGTAAGGATTTTTTATAGTTTTATATATATACACCCTATTCCAAATTATTATGCAAATTATATTTTTCTCATTTACCTAAATAATTGATGTAAATAACAGTCAGCTAATTCTCATGTTATCAACTATTAAGAGTACAATTCAAATGTTATTGAACAAACCTCCTAATGATAACAGTATCCACTATTCCATGCATCTGGACCATCAATGGTCGCATGGCACTCATCAGTGAACAGGACTGTTTGAAAATTAGTCTTCATGTATTTATCTTCCCAATGCAGCCATTTCTGCTTGTGAGCATTGGCTAGTGGTGGCCGAATAGAAGGTTTATGCACAGTTGCAATACTCTGGAGGATCCTACACCTTGATGTCCGTGAGACTCCAGGGGCACCAGCAGCTTCAAATATCTGTTTGCTGCTATGTAATGGTATTTTAGCAGCTGCTCTCTTGATCCGATGCATGGATCTGGCAGAAATCTTCCTCAATGTACCTTTATCTGCACGAACCCGTCTGTGCTCTGAATGAGCCACAAATCTCCTAATACCGTATATACTCGAGTATAAGCTGACCCGAATATAAGCCGAGGCCCCTAATTTTACCCCAAAAAACTGGGAAAACTTATTGACTCGAGTATAAGACTAGGGTGGGAAATGCAGCGGCTACTGGTAAATTTCTAAATAAAATTAGATCCTAAAAAAATATATTAATTGAATATTTATTTACAGTGTGTGTATATGAGTGCAGCGTGTGTGTATGAGTGCAGCGTGTGTGTAGTAGTGCAGTGTGTGTAGTAGTGCAGTGTGTGTAGTAGTGCAGTGTGTGTATGAATGCAGTGTGTATGAATGCAGTGTGTATGAGCGCAGTGTGTATGAGTGCAGTGTGTATGAGTGCAGTGTGTATGAATGCAGTGTGTGTATGAGTGCAGTGTGTGTATGAGTGCAGTGTGTATGAATGCAGTGTGTATGAGTGCAGTGTGTATGAGTGCAGTGTGTATGAGTGCAGTGTGTATGAATGCAGTGTGTGTATGAGTGCAGTGTGTGTATGAGTGCAGTGTGTGTATGAGTGCAGTGTGTATGGATGCAGTGTGTATGAGTGCAGTGTGTATGAGTGCAGTGTGTATGAATGCAGTGTGTGTATGAGTGCAGTGTGTATGAATGCAGTGTGTGTATGAGTGCAGTGTGTATGAATGCAGTGTGTGTATGAATGCAGTGTGTATGAGTGCAGTGTGTATGAGTGCAGTGTGTATGAATGCAGTGTGTATGAATGCAGTGTGTATGAATGCAGTGTGTGTATGAATGCAGTGTGTATGAATGCAGTGTGTATGAATGCAGTGTGTGTGTGTGTGTGTGTGTGTGTGTGTGTGTGTGTGTGTTGAAGAGCCTTGGTGGGGGGTGGGCAATTTTATTATTTTTTTAAAAATATATATTTTAATTTTTTTTATTTATTATTTCTTATTATTTAATTTAATTAACTTTTTTATTTTATTATTATTCATTTTTTTTTTCGTCCCCCCTCCCTGCTTGATTCATGGCAGGGAGGGGGGCTCCTTCCCTGGTGGTCCAGCATTGGCAGTTCAGTGGGGGGAGAAGGGGGCTGTCAGAGCTGTATTTACCTTTCCTGCAGCTCTTGTCAGCTCTCTTCTCCTCCTCTGCGCCGTCCGTGCAGCTCTTCTGTCAGCTCCCAGTGTAAATCTCGCGAGAGCCGCGGCTCTCGCGAGATTTACACTGGGAGCTGACCGAGGTGCTGAACGGACGGCGCAGAGGAGAAGGGAGCTGACAGGAGCTGCAGGAAAGGTAAGTACAGCTCTGCCAGCCCCAGTCTGTATTATGGCAATGCAAATTGCCATAATACAGACTATTGACTCGAGTATAAGCCGAGTTGGGGTTTTTCAGCACAAAAAATGTGCTGAAAAACTCGGCTTATACTCGAGTATATACGGTAGTTCAATGATCACGCTTAAGTTTCTGTGAAATATCTAATGTTTTCATACATTGTCCAAGGCATTGAACTATTTCACTCTTTTCGGCAGCAGAGAGATCCTTTTTCTTCCCCATATTGCATGAAACTGGTGCTCTGTTTAATAATGTGGAACACCCTCCTTTAGTATTTTTTCCTTAAATTGGGCTCACCTGGCAATCTAATTATCACAGGTGTCCGAGATTGTTTTCAGTGATCAAAAAAACCCTGAGACACAACGCCATCCATGAGTTAAACTGAAAAACTAAATATTTAATCTTTGTGACACTTTAATATAATTTGCATAATAATTTGGAACAGGGTGTAGTCCAGTGATGTAGATGTTTACGGCCCTCTGCGAGAATGGTGTCTATTTTCTATTAAACCTGTGTCTTATCTGCACATGTAGCTTTAACCCCTGTATCACAACTCAACTTTGAATTCTACGCGTTGTCTTGCTCAGAAATGCTTTAGACTTAAGAAAGGGAAGTTCTCCCGAAAGCTTGTTGTCATAAAAAATTATGTTAGTCAAATAAAAAAGGTATTACAAGATATGTATCTTATCTGTTTTTTTTACAAATAAAAGAAACATGGATGACAACCAAGTGTCCAGCCTACCCCCTCACCCATGGTTATATAAGTGTTAAAGGATCACTATAGTGTCAGGAAAACACAGCGGTTAAAACCCCTTCAGCAGCTTACCTTAATCCAGCGCCGGGCTCCCTCAGTGTTGGTGTCCTCTCCTCCCACTCCGACGTCAGCTCCCCCGTACGATGTCACTGGAGCCGAATGCGCATGCGCGGCAAGTGCCGCGCGCGCATTCAAAGAGTCCATAGGAAAGAATTTGTCAATGTTTTCCTATGGACGCTCTGCGCTGTTTTGATTTTTTCTTCCCACTTATCCCAATTATATTTTAATATTGGGAAACCACGCATATGAGCTCTATGGGATAATTCGTGTGCCTTGTTTTCTAGAATCAAATTAAAAACTTCCCTGAGAGATGGCACATCTTGGGACTTCCAATGTCTAGGTAAACAGGATGTAGCAGCGATCAAAATGTGACCTATGATTATTTTGTCTGATCTATTAACCCCTTAAGGACCAAACTTCTGGAATAAAAGGGAATCATGACATGTCACACATGTCATGTGTCCTTAAGGGGTTAATGGACTCCGGGAGTTTTTTAAATAAGGCTAGTTCCGAGGTTAAAATGCTAATGGTCCTGTCCACTGTAAGGAAACCAAGTTTAGCCAAACCGCGTTCGGTAGTTTCCTCCCGAAAGGTCAGAGTCTAAGGTAGTGCGAGCTTGATTCGATAGTTACAGGAAACGAAATCCATACGAAATAAAACAGCTGCATAAGATAATTCCCTTGTTACAGCATACGAATTCCAAATAACAGTCAGAGTCCAGGTTCAGGATACAAGTAGAACTAACGTTTATTCACACACATGGCTTTTTATGCAGGTCCCCATGCAAGGGGACATCCCACAGGGAGGAGTAACATTTATCCAATCCCGAACAGTAAAAATATAAAACACACCCAATACAAACAGGCAGTTCCCTCCCCTAGTCCTGGAGATAATCAGGTCTGATATAGTAACAACCTAATTATCTCCAGGCTGAAAATTCACTATTTTCCCCAATTTCTGGAACACCCCTTTATACCTGGGGTATCCCCACAAATACTATATCCCCTGATAGCCCCGATCCGGGTGACCAACATATCCAAATTTCACCCGGATCGGTTCAGGGGTTCGCAAAAAGTATGGAAGTCCTTTGTGACCGGTTCACTGTGGGTGGACTGCCCAAAATAGTTCCAGAGGTTCGTGTGGTTTTGCCGGTCACTTCAGAAAAAGGGAAAAAATGCATAAAAGTACCGAATGAATTCCCCTGGCTCCTAGCTGCGATTGTTCCCCTCATTCGTGTGCATATTTGTACCGAATAGCGCTCTCCTAGCTAATCGGTATCACTAGTTCCAGCGTTCGTATGATTGAGACCGGTGTTTGGGAAGTCGAGTGTCCGATTTTAGTTCCAGACACTCGACGACCAAGTCCCGCTGCCTTTGTTTGACGAAAAAAAAAGATGGCCGCGGTTTTCTCTGCCACGTGGCGTTCGACAGTACGAACGCTGACCGCACACATAGAGGGTGAAAGTGATGCCGGCTTTGAAGTTAAGTGAGCCAGGGGTGGTCTCTGTTCGGCAGTCCCATCTGCCGAATGAAAAATACACAGAAAAAGCAAGAACTATGCAACAAAATATCGAATAATATAGTCATTTCTTCACACTGCTCCCCTATAAGTCCATAGGTCGGCATACCCGCCTAGACCCTGTCGGGTTGGCTTGGGGATGTCCGAGAAAAGTAGCGGTTTAGGGGTCCAGTTCGGTCTGGCGTGACAGGCCATCCGCATTACCATTTTGTTTTCCGGGCCGGTACTGCATAGTGAAATTATAATGTTGAAGGGCTAGGCTCCACCGTAATAGCCTGGGATTGTCTCCAGCTACCCGGTTAAGCCATACCAGGGGGTTGTGGTCCGTCATAAGGGTAAATGCCCGCCCATACAAATAGGGCTGTAGTTTCTTGAGTGCCCACACGAGGGCCAAGCATTCTTTTTCTACGGTGGCATAGCTGACTTCTCGGGGTAACAGTTTACGGCTGAGGTATGCCACCGGGTGTTCCATGCCGTCTGTGCCCACTTGGCTTAGCACGGCTCCCAGTCCGAACATGGAGGCATCTGTGTGTACAAGAAATTGTTTAGTGTAGTCGGGTGCTGCCAACACAGGAGCCTCACTCAATGCCGCTTTAAGCCTCTGGAAAGCGTCCGTGCACTCTGGGGTCCAGGAAACCTGTTTGGGGAGGGCCTTTTTGGTAAGGTCGGTGAGGGGTTTGGCCAGGGCGCTGTACTCTGGGACAAACTTTCTATAATAACCGGCCGTCCCTAAGAAAGCTAGTACCTGGGTTTTGGTCCGAGGTTGGGGCCAGTTCGCTATGGCCTCTACCTTAGCTGGCTCGGGACGCTGTCTACCGGAGCCCACCCTGTGGCCGAGATACTGTACCTCGGCCAGACCTACGTGACATTTGTCGGGTTTTAACGTGAGCCCTGCGAGGTGGATTCGTTGGAGTACCCTGGACACATGGCCCAGATGGTCTCCCCATGTGCGGCTGTAGACGGCAATATCGTCTAGATACGCGCATGCGAAGTCCTGAAATCCCTCCAGGAGCCGATCGGCCATCCTCTGAAAGGTAGCCGGGGCATTCTTCATCCCAAAGGGCATAACCTTGAATTGGTATAGCCCGAAAGGGGTGACGAATGCCGACTTGGGGATGGCCGCAGGCTCCAAGGGGATCTGCCAATAACCTTTGCACAGGTCCAGGGTAGTCAAGTAGTTCCCCCCCGCCATACGGTCTAAGAGCTCATCTATTCTGGGCATGGGGTAGGCGTCTGTTATGGTACGATCGTTAAGCCTCCGATAGTCTACACAGAAGCGCGTGGTGCCGTCGCGCTTCGGTACTAGTACTACCGGGGAGGCCCAAGGACTTTGCGAGGGTTCTATTACCCCTAACTGTAACATATCCCTTAACTCGGTGAGCATACTCTCCCGCACTGCTTCCGGGATCCGATATGGTTGTTGCCGCAGTGGCGTCTCTCCCTGGGTTTCCACGCGGTGTACCGCAGCGGAGGTATAGCCTGGGGTGGCTGAAAACATCTCTTGGTATCTCTGCAGCAGTTGCGTGGCCTCACCCTTCTCTAGGGGGTTTAAATTTTGACCCAAGCTTACTTGGTCAATAGTACAGGGAGCCGTGTCTAGTAAATCTGGGAGGGGTAGTCCCTCACTATCTTCTGTGGCGGGGGCACACACGGCGCCCACATCCTCTGTTCTCTCAAAGTATGGTTTGAGCATATTCACATGGAAGGCTTTGGTCAGCCTTTCATCTGAGCATTTGCTCACGATGTAGGTGGTCTCGCTAACCCGTTCTACTACCTTAAATGGTCCCTGCCATGCGGCTTGTAGCTTATCCTTTTTAACTGGCCTCAAAGCTAACACCTTCTGCCCTAAGTCTAGTACTCTATCTTGGGCTCCCCTATCGTACCATTTCCTCTGGTCCTCCTGGGCCGTCTGCAGGTTCTCCCGAACCGATGCGGTGAGCGCCCGCAGACGGTCCCGGAACTCCAGGACATACCGGACGATAGGGACTCCCCCCTCGTCTGTATTGCCCTCCCAGTGCTCCCGTACGAGCTCCAGTGGGCCCCGAACTTTTCTCCCGTACAGGAGTTCGAAGGGGGAAAACCCAGTGGAGGCCTGGGGCACCTCACGGTAGGCAAACAGAAGGTGGGGGAGGAATTTTTCCCAGTTCTTGTGGGACTCCGTAAAGGTTTTTAGCATCTGTTTTAGAGTGCCATTGAAACGTTCACAGAACCCGTTAGTCTGGGGATGGTACGGGGCGCTGAACAGGGGTTTCACTCCACAGCTCTGCCACAATTGTTGTGTCAGGGTAGCCGTGAACTGAGTTCCCCGATCGGATAGGATCTCTTGTGGGAAACCTACTCGGGTGAAAATCTGAATAAGGGCTTCGGCCACGGTCTCTGCCTCTATATTGGTGAGGGCGACTGCCTCCGGGTATCTAGTGGCGTAGTCGACCACGGTTAGTATGAACTTTTTGCCCGACTGGCTGGGTCGGCTGAGGGGTCCTATTAAATCTACCGCTACTCGGTGAAAGGGCTGTTCTATAATGGGCAAGGGGTGAAGTTTGGCCTTCCGAAGGTCTCCCCTTTTTCCCACCCTTTGGCAGACGTCGCACGTCCTGCAGTAATACTTGAGGTCCTGGGTGACCCTGGGCCAGAAGAAGGTTTGGGTTAACCTGTCTCTTGTCTTTTTAACCCCTAAATGTCCTGCTAGGGGAATGTCATGACTGAGTTTTAACAACTCAGCCCGGAATTTACAGGGTACAATTAACTGTCTTTTGATGACCTGGGTGGCCCCCTGTCCCACCCCTCGGTCACTCTATACAGCAATCCCTTATACCACTCAAACTTTTCGTGCGGGTTGTTCCCTGGGGTAACGGCCGCTGCCTTCCTATAACCCTCTAATGTGGGGTCGGTACGCTGCTCTTGTTCAAACCCCTGGGGGGTATCCCAGAAAGGACAGGGAGGATCGGGTAAGGGGGGTATTTCGACTCTTACCTGGTTTTCCTCAGAGTGCAGCGGAGCTTCCAGTCTGGCTTGAGCTCGGGTGGTAACTGGGTATGCCTCGGCAGGGGGGTCTCGGGCCAGTTGGGAGGTCAAGCATCCTACATCATTTCCCAACAAAACCTCGGCGGGTAGTTCTTGCATAATCCCCACCTCCAGCTGTTTGGACCTGGAACCCCAATCAACAAGGATATTAGCGGTGGGCAGTTTGTGGATAGCGCCCCCAGCCACCCTCACAGCGACTGTGCGTCCGGTGCGAGCTTGCGCTCTGATCGTGTGAGGTTGCACCACAGTCAAAGTAGCCCCAGAGTCTCTCAGAGCCCGGGCCCCCACGCCATCTACGGTAATCCATTGGCGGTGGTGGTCCCGGTTGTCACCCCCAGCTTGAACTGGGTTGACCTCGTGTAACACACTCCACTGTTCTTCTTGGTTAGGAACACCGGTTGTGCCTTCCTGTTGCACACAATGAGCAGCTGCCCTGGGTTGTTGTGGGGGTTGCCTTTCCCAGCTTCCCCGGTTTAAGCGAGGGCACTGATTCTTATAATGCCCTGGTTGTTTGCAATAATGGCACACTGCAGGGGGACGTGGTGTGTTTGCTGGGTTCGGTGAAGGGTTACTCATGGAGGGTCTAGGAGGGGTAGGGGTTGTTGGAGCCTGGTAGTTAGGCTTAAAAGGTGGTCTGCTCACCCCTTGCTCCTTCCTCCTATTATCCTGATACTCATCCGCTAGCCTGGCGGCTTCCTCCACAGTTTTTGGTTTTCTATCTTTAACCCAGTCTTTTATGTCCTCTGCAGAGTGATTAAAAATTTGCTCCAGTAACATAAGTTGCAAAGCATCCTCCAGAGTGGTTGCTTGGCAGCCCTTCATCCAATTGCGGGCCGCCCGTTGTAGCCGAAAAGCCCATTCCGTATGGGAATCTCTCCCAGTCTTCCTCAGCTCTCTAAATTTTTTTCGGTATGCCTCCGGAGTTACAGCATATCTGGCCAACAAAATGTCTTTTACTTTTTCATAATTATGTATGTCCCCCTCAGGTACTGCTCGCAGCGCCTCGGCTGCTCTACCTGACAATTTACTGCTAATGACTGCAGCCCATTTCGTGGAGTCTAATCCCTCCAGCGCACATTGACGTTCAAAGTCTTGCAAGTAACTGTCAATTTCCATCTCATTGTCATTAAACGATTTAAAGGCTGCATAATTTACCTTCTTTGGTATCTCCCCAGTACTTCCCGGGGAGTGCAGTAAATCTCCTTGTGCCGGCCTGTCCCGGTCCTCTCGCTCTTTTTGCGCTTGTCTGGCTTGTGCCATGACCTGCAAAAGCGCCTCTGCAGTTGGGTTGGGTCCCAATAGACTGACCATCCATCGGATGTCCTTTTGCATCACGGTTTCTTCCTCTTGATCCATCTCTGTATTACTGGTATTATCGCTCTGTATTAATTCCGCAATTAACGTGGCTTTTGTCTTGTTACTTGCCACTCTGCCTCGAGCTTCCAGTAAATCCTTTAGTGTGGTTCTTTTAAGTAGCTGGTACTGCTGAGCCATTCATTCCCTTGCTTGGTTTGTAACGTCCATTCGGGATTCGAATCCCACTGCTGCCACCAGTTGTAAGGAAACCAAGTTTAGCCAAACCGCGTTCGGTAGTTTCCTCCCGAAAGGTCAGAGTCTAAGGTAGTGCGAGCTTGATTCGATAGTTACAGGAAACGAAATACATACGAAATAAAACAGCTGCATAAGATAATTCCCTTGTTACAGCATACGAATTCCAAATAACAGTCAGAGTCCAGGTTCAGGATACAAGTAGAACTAACGTTTATTCACACACATGGCTTTTTATGCAGGTCCCCATGCAAGGGGACATCCCACAGGGAGGAGTAACATTTATCCAATCCCGAACAGTAAAAATATAAAACACACCCAATACAAACAGGCAGTTCCCTCCCCTAGTCCTGGAGATAATCAGGTCTGATATAGTAACAACCTAATTATCTCCAGGCTGAAAATTCACTATTTTCCCCAATTTCTGGAACACCCCTTTATACCTGGGGTATCCCCACAAATACTATATCCCCTGATAGCCCCGATCCGGGTAACCAACATATCCAAATTTCACCCGGATCGGTTCAGGGGTTCGCAAAAAGTATGGAAGTCCTTTGTGACCGGTTCACTGTGGGTGGACTGCCCAAAATAGTTCCAGAGGTTCGTGTGGTTTTGCCGGTCACTTCAGAAAAAGGGAAAAAATGCATAAAAGTACCGAATGAATTCCCCTGGCTCCTAGCAGCGATTGTTCCCCTCATTCGTGTGCATATTTGTACCGAATAGCGCTCTCCTAGCTAATCGGTATCACTAGTTCCAGCGTTCGTATGATTGAGACCGGTGTTTGGGAAGTCGAGTGTCCGATTTTAGTTCCAGACACTCGACGACCAAGTCCCGCTGCCTTTGTTTGACGAAAAAAAAAGATGGCCGTGGTTTTCTCTGCCACGTGGCGTTCGACAGTACGAACGCTGACCGCACACATAGAGGGTGAAAGTGATGCCGGCTTTGAAGTTAAGTGAGCCAGGGGTGGTCTCTGTTCGGCAGTCCCATCTGCCGAATGAAAAATACACAGAAAAAGCAAGAACTATGCAACAAAATATCGAATAATATAGTCATTTCTTCACATCCACTTTAATAATTAGGTCGTGAATCAATTTCCAATATTTAGTTAATTTAGGACGGAACCACCAAATATGGGCCATATTGCCCACACCCCCACAATCCCTCCAACACCGGTCAGAATACATATTGTTCATGTTGTGCAATCTAGACGGGGCCAGGTACCAACGATATAAAATTTTATAATGATTTTCAAAGTGGTCGGTGCAATACGAAATACCTTTTAAAGCTTTAAAAAAAACGAACCATTCTTCTAGATCGTACTGGGCACCCAACTCCGTCTCCCATGACAACATGTGTTTTAATTTAACTAGGGGCTTGGCGTTATAAAACGAGTAGCATAAGGATATCATGCCTTTACTAGTGGGGCTGCATAAAAAAGCTTTCTCTAATGGAGACATCTCAAGCGTTTTATAGTTTTTATCCGTTTCAGGTACCTTATATAGTTCTTTCAATTTGTCAATGATTACCTTACAATCCAACTCACATACATTCGTTAATCCATACTTAAGTTTCAATTTTTACAAAGAAAGAATAGCATTGCCGTGAAAAAAATTGTCAAGATTAGTTATAGAGCATTCCTTCAACAGTTCTATTTTTAAGGATGGGATATAATCTTTCAATAACTCAATAGGCATTGCTCTATATAAGCTGGGAGAATGATCATTTTTAAAAACAATATCCCAGGCCTTAACCCCTTCAGGACGGAGTCAATAGTACACGTTCTGATCAAAACAAAACGTAAACAAAAACTGGAATTTGCGCTATATGTCTGTTCACCCCTAGTTACCCTCTTTCATATTATATGCACCCACACTTATTATATATCATTTTGTTCAGGAGAAACAGGGCTTTAATTTCATATAAAATATTAATATATGAAACATAATTTATTGTGAATAAAATTTAAAAAACTGTGAGAAATTTTTATTTTTTTTAAAATTTGTAGTTCCGCTTCACATTTTAGCTGTAAATGTCATAATACTGTTAGGTTTTACTGCAAAAAAATGCACATATTTGTAATCAGCGATGTCTCACGAGTAGAACAGTACCCCCCATTAACAGGTTTTATGGTGTTTTGGAAAGTTACAGGGTCAAATATAGAACGTTCCATTTTCAAATTGAAATTTGCCAGATTAGTAATGTTACCTTTGAGACGGTGTGGTAGCCCAGCAATGAGAATTACCCCCATAATGGCATACCATTTGAAAAAGTAGACAACCCAAGGTATTGAACGTGGGGTATGTTTAGCCTTTTTTAGTAGTCACTTAGTCACAAACACTGGCCAAAGTTAGCGTTCATATTTGTTTTTGTGTGAAAAAAGCAAAAAACTAATATTTGGCCAGTGTTTGTGACTAAGTGGCTACTAAAAATTACTGGACATACCCCATTTGCAATACCTTGGGTTGTCTACTTTTGCAAATGGTGTGCCATCATGGGGGTAATTATTATTCCTGGGCTACCATACGGTCTCAAAGGCAACATAACTAATCTGGCAAATTTCAATGACAAAAAAATGAAATGCAAGCCTTATATGTGACTCTCTCACTTTCCAAAACACCATAAAACCTGTACATGGGGGGTACTGTTATTCTTGGGAGATTTCACTAAACACAAATATTAGTGTTTTAAAACAGTAAAACATATTACAACAATAATATAGTCCATAAAAGTGCCGTTTGTAAAAAATGCAAAAAACTTCACTTTTACTTAAAATATCATCGTTGTAATACAATTTACCAGTTTTAAACACTAATATTTGAGTTCAGCGAAGTCTCCCGAGTAAAACAGTACCCACTATGTACAGGTTTTAGGGTGTCTTGGAGAGTTACAGGGTCAAATATAGTGCTTGTGAATTAAATTCTATGCACTTTCTCCCTGTGTTGTCAGGCATGTCAATCAAATTTTAATTAATCAAATGACATAATTATGTTAAAAAATTACTTAAATATACACGTAGAATTTTAATATATATGCATTTATAGGTATTTAAATTCTATGTGTATACTAATGTAATCTTTTATGTAATTATATGTATTTATCTCTATATATATATTTGCGGTTATTTGTATTTTATATATAGATAGCTATATATAGAATGTCATTCTAAGTGTATTCTGTTTCCAATATATATATATTAATAACAAAATACAGTTAGAATGAAATTACATATGAATATATAATTTATTTTAAATTTTGTTTCAATATTTTATTTATTTATTTAATTATTTTATTTATTTATTATTGTAATTATACGTATATATATAATATATATATATATATATATGTAGATCTATTATATATAATATATATAAACATATTATATATATGTAACGTCATTCTAAGTGTATTTTAATATTAATATATATACTTATATTAGTATTAAAATACATTACGTATGACGTTACATATATATAATATGTATATATATTATATATATAATATATATACATATATTATATATATAAAAAGACATTTAATTTATTTTATAACATCTTAATTATTTTTTTTTTACACTACCTACCAGCAGGGGGACTGTCTAATATTTTAGACAGTCCCCCTGCTGGCAGATCCACAGCCAGCTATAGGGGGCCATGTGATCGCTCTTTGAGAGCGATCACATGGCCCCCGGGGGCCTCATTTGCCGGAGGGGGGCTGCCTGGGCTCTCAGGCAGCCCCCCAGAAGAGGATCGCGGCGGAGGTGATACCGCCGGACCTCCAGGGCTGCAAGCCGTTACGGCGTTCTATGCCGCCGCAACGGCTTTAAAGCCCTTTAAAGCCGCGACGGCATAGAACGCCGTAACGGCGTTAAGGGGTTAAGTGTAGTCTTGGTAGATAAAAATTACTTTGTAATTCCAGGTCTTTTCTTAGAATTTAACCAGGGTAATTCTGACAATCTAACCAGTAAAATTTTTGATTCTTCTATTTCCATCCATCTGGGTTTATCAACCTGATTATTAAATCTCACAGCCACTGCAGCGTTAGTGGCGAAATAATATTTGCGGATATCGGGAACACCGATACCGCCATTCGATTTGTGGTGCTGCAAGGAAGTGAGCTTCACTCGAGCAGGCTTATTCCCCCAGATGAACTTCATCATTGTCGAATGAACTTTATTAAAAAATGATAATGGGATGGACAAAGGGATGGTCCTAAAAAAATATAGAATTTTTGGTAGTATCGTCATTTTAACAGATGCGACCCTCCCCAGCCAGGAAAGTTCCATTCCGCCCCATCTCTCCATCTCCTTTTGTAGGTCCGACCATGCTTTCCTCAAGTTGTGATTATGCATATTTACCAAATTTTTGCCAGAAATAAATATTTACCAGAAATAATTCTGAACAGCAGCTTGGGTTCCTAGAATGCTTGTGTCTAGAGATATCTACTAGGATAGCAACATAGCTACAGCTGTTATGTTTGTATTTACTTCAAAAATAGTGTTTGTGCTCTGCTTTTTATATTGTGTTTTTAATTGTTGCCTGTTTCATTTCTCTAAACTCACAATAATACTAATATATTCATTTACAAAAAAATCCATATAATTACTTGCATTTAGCAATGTATTTTTAATCCATGCTAGTTGAAATTAAGAGAAAGCAAAATTGAAAAAGACCTGTTTACAAGTCTTCTCCTCCAAAGCTAGATAACAAAACAACTGCCATTAGGTGTTTTGTCCAAACATGACAAGAGCAGGACTCCAAACACAACAATAAGATTCAATAATCAAACTGGAGAGAGAATATTACGGGAACAGTTTGTTGTATGAAGCACAAAATCTAACTAGAAAATAATGTTTGTATTTGGATTGCTAAGCAAAAATGCTCCTCCTCCCTATTTACTTCGATTAGATCTAATCCGCTGTCTCACTTATGTAATTTAATGCTCCATGTCTCTCCTACACTCTTATACTGTTTGATGACCTTTAAAAGCCAACTGCACCTAAATTACACTTAAAAAAAAAACACAACAAAACAAAACACCTACACCGTGAATTACTGCACGACTTGCTATAAAGGCTGTCTCTTAGATTCAATTTTTAATATGAAAATGTCAACTTCAATAAGTTAAGTCTCACTGCAATGATGCTACTGCTGTTTTTGTTATTACATACAGTTAGTGCTGTTTCTGTTGTTGTAAACATGCAATTTAGAGCAGTGTACCCACACAGTAGAATTATGAGACCTTAACCCCTTAAGGACACATGACATGTCTGACACGTCATAATTCCCTTTTATTCCAGAAGTTTGGTCCTTAAGGGGTTAAAGGGCCACTATAGGCACCCAGACCACTTCAGCTCAATGAAGTGGTCTGGGTGCTTTGTCCCTCTGGTTTTAACCCTGCAGCTGAAAACATAGCAATTTCAGAGAAACTGCTATGTTTACACTGTGGGTTACTCTAGCCTCTAGTGGCTGTCTCACTTTTTTTGGATGAATAGATATCAATTTTTGATTGTATATATATCTTATTAAATTATTTTTTGGCATTACTATATTACTTCTACCTTTTTCATTTTTGGAAACTATATTGAGAGTGCGGTATTTTATTTATTTGTATTTTGGTTTTCACAATTTTGGAGGTTATAGTAGAGGGATACCTCTTAAATACCAGCACCACCGAGTAATTGAGTGCAAACACTATCCAGTATGTTGTATATTTAATTTTTTCCTCAGTGTTTGAGCACCGTTACTGAATCCCCAGAGGGGCATAGAGAACAGAGTTCTTCTTGAAAATTTTCATTTTATTTTTATCTTTCTTTTTCATTTTTCTTTAAATTGATGATTCCCTTTTTTTGAAATTTGTCTATGGAGACTTTCGCATATACTGAGGGAGACATTAACCGAATAACATCAGCACTCAGAGGAGCAAGAGAATTTCTGACCAATGACAATGAACGAGGAGTAGCTAATAAATTAGAACGATACTTGAAGAGAAAAGTAAGCTGGGAATTACACATTAGCACCCTTGGCGAATATCTAAGACAAAAAAGAATCCCGAGAGGGCTCAGAGTGAGGTTACATCCAACACTTTGTAAAGATAACATTGAACACTGTAATACCTGGTATAAGATTCTGAACAAATGTTCCGTTGATCTAATGGTACTGACCATAGAGTCCTTACAGAAAGAATTGGTCAAATTAATTAAGGAAATAGCAACAGTGGAACAGGAACTAGAGGCCGTGACAGCACAAACAGATTTAGATACCCTTAAAAAACAAATTGAAGAAAAATTAAAAGAGTATCAGAAGGAGACAGAAGAATACAAAAAGAAAAAATTTCACAGAGACGCAGTAGACTATCAGAGGGAACAGGTTTATACCTGGTATCAAAAGACAGACAACAGACAGTACAGACCTAACAGGGATAGACAAGCACGCAGATGGCGTTCAGACACGGAGGGAGATACATCCTCCTCCTCGGTTTCCTTATCATCCAGACCCACTTTTTTAGAGAGGGACACACGATACGAAGACCAATCAGGAGGGGGGGTTACAACAAGAGGTGCGACCCAGAGAAAGAAAGGGAATCTTCTTCCATCCAGACGCCGTCCCTGATTCACAATATATCAGGTAGGCAACTTACATTAGATGAAGAAAACACTCTTAATAAAGGGCTCTCCTTCATTCCCACTCCTAAAATTCATTGGTATGAATATGATGTTAGCCTATACAAATTCTTCCGTCAGCTAAAATTACGGTCCTTTTTTTCTACAGATACCTATACCTCTTATACTGCAGCCAGACAAGCTGGAACATTGAGATATCTCAACCCCTTGACTAATACATCACAAACACCATTACAGGAAGAAGGAGACACAGATCCTACCCTCGCACGGTCGACTCAGGGAGAACAGGAACTGACACTCCCATTGAACACAGGTCTGAAACCTAAGAGCACTTTCACTCCTCATAATGTCAATTCCTCAATTGAGATATTTACCAACTTAGTAAAGAGAGATGTGTGGAAACTTAGGAAAAAATACAATCATACAAACAGAGCTAAAAAAAGTAACATCAATTTCACACAACAAGATTGGTCAAATATTAACAACCTTAAAATGGATAAATCCATTATGATCAAACCGGCTGACAAGGGAGGTGCCCTGGTCATAATGGATCGTTCATATTACGTTAAGGAAATAGAAACGCAGTTGAGGGATACTAATAACTACTTACCCATTACACAAGACCCTACACACACCTTGAAAAGTACATTAGATGGGTTGAACAAATGGGCATTATCAAAAGGCATCATCTCGGAGGGAGAGTACAGATACATGAATATTAAACATCCAATAATTCCGGTTTTTTATACCTTGCCAAAAATTCATAAAAATCCCTTATTTCCACCAGGCAGACCCATAGTCAGTGGGACAGGGTCCTTATTACAACAACCAGCCGAAATTTTAGACAAATTTCTCATTAAATATGTGTCAACACAAAGATCTTACATCAAGGACACTACGTCTTTCCTTAGAATGCTGGACAATATAGTAGTGCCTGAAGGAGACTTCTGGCTGGTGACAATGGATGTGCAATCGTTGTACACTTCGATTGACCATAAGAGAGGAGTGGAGGCCGTAAATTGGACATTAGATAAGGATTTGAGTCTTTTACAACAAGGAAACACCAGAAAATATATAACAGATTTATTGACATTTATCCTGACAGAGAATTATTTTATGTTTGGTGACAATTATTACAAACAGATTAAGGGTACGGCCATGGGTTCTAATGTCGCTCCAACATACGCCAACATCTATATGAACCATATGGAAGAGACGTGCATTTACAATCATCCTCTCTACACGAATTGTTTGGTATGGAGACGTTACATTGACGATGTGTTCGTGTGTTGGAGCGGCACTAGAGCCCATCTACAGGATTTCTTTAATTCACTTAATGAACAAGACCCTTTTATTAAATTCACTATGGAGTGCGATAGGATAACAGTTCCATTCTTAGATGTCCAAGTTTATCGATTAGACAACCAGCTAGGTAGCGACCTTTATATTAAACCTACCGATAGGAATAATCTACTACTACATGATAGCTATCACCCTACGCACCTAAAGAAAGGATTACCATTCAGTCAGCTACTGAGAGTGAGGAGAATAATCTCACAAGAGGAGAAAGTACCGACAGGATTGGATTTCATTTCTCAAAAATTTATTGATAGGGGCTACCCAAAACAAAGTGTACAAGCACAAAAAGAAAAGGTCCAACTCCTTAACAGACAAGAGGTTCTATACTGTCCCTCTAGACAGAATAAGATGGACAGGATAGCTTTTATATCTCCTTATACCCCGATCAACAGAGATATACGAAAAGTAATTATGAAACACTGGCAACTTTTTGCGGGGGATAAACAACTCCCCCTAGAATTTCAGAATCCACCACTTTTTTCATATAAACGGGCCCCTAATTTAAGAGACCTACTAGTCAAATCTGACATTGGCAGCTCCAAGAGGCAGACCACATTCTTTTCGGCACCAAAGAAAGGTACTTTCCCCTGTCTAGGGTGCTCACATTGTAGCAGTGTGATTAAGGGTGAGTATTTTGTCCATCCCCGATCAGGGAGAAAATTTAATGTAAATGGCTATTACACCTGCAATTCAGACTTTGTGGTATATATCCTCAAATGTCCGTGTGGATATCTATATGTGGGGGAGACCATCAGACCCGTCAAAGAGCGGATAGGGGAGCACAAGAGAAGCATCAGGGTAGCCCTACAACGGGGGACCAGTGAGGCCCCAGTAGCAAGACACTTTAAGACACAGGGACATGCGGTCAACCAATTAAGATTTCAAGTCATTGACAGAATACCCCCTCTGAGAAGAGGTGGGGACAGACAAAAAGTACTTATGCAAAGGGAGACTAAATGGATTAGTATCTTAGAAACATTGTCACCCTTGGGACTTAATGAGGATTATGACTTGAAACATTTTCTCTGAACCAGTCTTCTTTATAAACTTTGGGCTAATGTATACCTTGTGCTCTCTACAGTGCTCCCAACAGACCATCTTGTTTGGTCCGATTCTCTTTCTCGGCAATCTTTTGACCCTGGTGGGTCCGCTACCTGGCTATATTTTCCCAGGGTCCCTCACCTAGGATATCCCGTGACAAGGGGATACACCTCAAGGTCGGTGAGTATACACATTAGATATATATTTTTTATTCAGTTAATTTAAAGATTTTTCCACATTTTTATAAAATTTCCAAAAATATAATTAATAAATTATAAATTGTTCTGTTATTATTTCGTTTTTGAATATCACCCCTAACACTCTGCTACATGTGTATAATTTAGCTATGGAATGTTACCAATTCAGTATAATAGTTACCTGTTACTTACAAGAAGTTCCTTTAGGCATTCTGGTACAAATGGTTAATAGTGGTGTAACATTGTACATTAAAGTTAGTGAGGGTTTCCTCTTTTTATTTTTTAACCTAGTATTTACAATACTATCAGTATCAAAATACTACATATGGTGTCTTTTTTACACCAAGGTCAATAAAGTCCATTTTGAATTGTATATGACGTTCCTAATTGATATTAGTGTCATTAGTTACATGTCACATTTGGTGTTTGTTACACCGTTGTTACAAGGTCAATAAAGTTTATTTGGTGTTTTGTATTAGGATGACGTCATCACGTCCACACGGAAGTGGACGCCGTGTTTTACCGCCGGATTCGGCATTTAAAAAGTCTCTGACTCAGCAGAGAAACCTGGGCCATTGAAGGGATAGTTTGTCCCGAGCGCGCAGCCCGAGGAACTCAATCAGTGGACTTTATCCAGCTGACTTCCAGTGTGACTTTATCCAGAGAACTCTTCACTTCAAGAGGATTTACCAGGACAGCTCATTACAACGCAGGAGTGACGGCAATACCACTGGGATTTGGAAGTGTTAACACACTAAAGCGGTGAGATCCATCCATAAGATCATTACACATGTGTATAGTGACTTTGCATAGGACTCTTTTTTTCTTATTTTTTCATTTTTTCTTTTACCTTTTTTTCTTCTTACAACATTTTTCACATTTTTTCGATGCGGTATTTTTTCTCCATATAATTTTTCATCTTTTTCATCTTTTTTTATCCTTGCAAGGATCTGGATCTATCAGGACTGTGTGATGTTACAGAGCTATATACAGATCAACAAGTTGTGATATTAGTCCCTGATCCATGATATTGATTGAGGACTGACCTTTATGTTTAAACAGTACATTTATCTGTTTGTTCATTTATATATATGACTACTGACACCATTTCTATATTAACTCATTGATTGATGGATATACAGAGATCAGATTAATACTCAAATGTGTACATATATGAATTTAGAGGCAGGTTCTGCACTTGTTACTTTAACCCTATGAATTTCAAAGGATTGATTGGATAGTCTGTCCTTTATGCAGAGCTGTGATTGTGTGTATATATATATGTATTTTGAGATATATTCTGGATTAGCAAAGGCACATGGGTATATACATGTATTCTGGAGTATGTTGTGCTCCATTCAAGTAATCTCTAATTTGATATATTTTGTAGGACTGACTACTAGTACACATTGATTTACATAATAGTTGAAGCAGCAAACAGATGAATTTTCAAATTTTGGTTGAGATCATCAAACTTTTTTTGGATGAATAGATATCAATTTTTGATTGTATATATATCTTATTAAATTATTTTTTGGCATTACTATATTACTTCTACCTTTTTCATTTTTGGAAACTATATTGAGAGTGCGGTATTTTATTTATTTGTATTTTGGTTTTCACAATTTTGGAGGTTATAGTAGAGGGATACCTCTTAAATACCAGCACCACCGAGTAATTGAGTGCAAACACTATCCAGTATGTTGTACATTCTATTTGTCATACCAAAAAGCCTTTGCATGTGGATTGCAGTTTGCAGGACACACCCGGTAACAGAATAAAGTCTTGCAGTTCTAATTAATTACTTCAGATGCATTGCAGGTGTTACTGGGCCTTGTGAATTGTCCTGACACTGAAAACGGGAGTCTTGAGGTTAATATGGTGGTTTGCTTTCCTGTTATCATTCATGACTTTAAAAAACTCACTTGTATTTTTTTTTTACCAATATTTTCTTGAAGGCTCCATCAGAGAGTTTAATTGTCTTGTATGGTGTCTTCAAGTAATTTGAAAATGTGTATATGTATGTGTGTGTAAAGCTGTATGTAGTCATTAACTGATTCAATCCCATTAGGTGGAATATTAGTATTTCTTTATTCTGGCTACAGCTGCACAGCTTGAGATATTGGGTGTACAGTACCTTTTCTGTATAATGCTAGTAAATTGAAGATTATATTAGCTTTAGTGTACTAATAATCTTAATTTTAGTAATGACAGGAGGCGAATATTTGCATATCTTTCTTTACTGAAAACTCCAGCAGCATAGAAACAGTAACAACCAATCAGAGAAAAGATATGCTCCCCATAAAAGGGTCTGTCTATGACATCATTTCCTCTTTCTTTGAGGCGAAAAAAAGATAACAGTCAATACATAAAATATCAATACGGATAACAATTCAACAATGTATAACGATAAATAACTTTGGTAGATCCATGAAGTGGCGGAGTGGAAAACGATTCTTCGTCCCATAAATTGGATATTCACGCTGAAAGAAAAAGAAAAAGGTGAAAGGTTTCTGACGTGGCAACGTGTCCGCATATCATAACCAAATGTATAACTGAGCCATAATGTAAATTAAGATGTGAAAAACTTAAACCTAAGACATCAAAGTATTATACTTAAACCTAGGTTATCAAACGGAACGTGAGAAGCATAACTATTAAATCAAAGGAAAAACTGATAATATATATAATCCATGCATAGCAATGAACAATGCAAACAAAACATATGCTAACATATACAGTAATAACCTGCATGCTTACCTGAACACTAGGACTTAAACCTGAAGAAAACAAAGTAATCTGGGGGGGAAAGAAAAAACCCTAGGGCGGGAAATATTCGCCTCCTGTCATTACTAAAATTAAGATTATTAGTACACTAAAGCTAATATAATCTTCAATTTTACCACATGACAGGAGGCTTCATATTTGCATTTTTAAAGCTTAGGCCTAACCAGTGTGAAGGAAGCATGCGAAACCTGGCGGAAATAGAATGTCCGAAAAGTACTTTCCCTAGACCAGTCCGCGCAACGCATAATGTCGGTTAGGGAGGCGCCTGCCAAGAACGCTTGGGATGCCGCCGCCCCCCTAACTGAATGTGCTCCAAAGCTAGATTCGATTCCCACCAGTTGTAATAACCAGCGAACCCATCTGGCCAGGGTGGTCGTAGACACTGGGCCGTGAGGTTTCACGTAGGAAATCAACAGTTGACCCGTCGGACAATGCCGGAGAGTGGCTGTACTTTCTACGTATCTCCTAAGTGTCTTGACAACACATAGCTTGGGATCCGATTCAAAATATGGATAGGATACAGAGGGTGTATCCGATTTGGTCCGTCTCGTAATGGAAAAAGTGACTCCCTCTGGAGTGAGAGAGAACCCGTCCACGTCAAAGGCTCTAATGTCAGACACCCGTCGGAAAGAGACAAGGCATAACAGAAGAGCCAATTTTGCTGAGAGTTGTTTCAGAGATAGAAACGGGTTATCCGGCCAACCTCTCAGGAAGTCCAGCACCCTATTCACCTGCCAGAGGTTGGAATATTTGGGTGCTGGTGGTCTCGTCATTCTAGCGCCTCGCAGCAGGCGACATACCAGTGGGTCTTGACCCACCGGTCTGCCTTGTACTGGGATGTGCGCCGCTGAAATGGCCGATCTGATCACGTTAAGGGATCTGAATGATCTACCAGTCGAGAAGAGATGGGCAAGATAGTTGAGTATCAGCGGGATAGGGGCAGTAAAGGGATCGGAATCCCTTTCCACGCACCAATCACTCCAGGCTGACCATGCGGAAACGTAACATCTCCTGGTGCCCGGGGCCCACGAATCCCAAAGGAGGTCTTTAGTAGATTGCGATAGGCCGTGGACTGACCAGGAACCCCTGAAATCGTCCAAACCACTAGTTCCAATTGGCCTTCCAGGACGAGGGGGTGAGGTTCCCCTCGAGGTCCCGACAGGAGGAGTGGAAAAGTCGGGAGCAGCACGGGAGTGCCGTGGGACATCTCCAGGAGATCCGGGAACCACGGTTAACTCTGCCAGAGTGGTGTTATGAGTAGGATCGAAGTCCTGTGGGTGCGTAAGTACCGTAGCACTCGTGGGATCATCGAGAATGGAGGGAAAGCGTAGGCTCCGTGTGAGGGCCAGTCCTGCAGGAAAGCGTCCGCCACTTCGCTCATCGGATCCGGAAGCCAGCTGTAGTATCTCCGTAGTTGGTGGTTGGTCCTTGAGGCGAACAGATCTAATAATAGCGGACCCATCCGTTGTCGCAGTGTCTGAAATATCTCTCTGTTGAGCGTCCAATCGCTGGTGTCTCTCCAGTGCCGGGAGAACCAGTCCGCCGTCAGGTTGGAAACCCCTGGGAGGTATTCCGCCTGTAACGTTATGTTCTTCTGCATGCAGAAGCTGTAAATGTCCTTCGTAGCTTCGGTCAGATCTTTGGACCTCGCTCCGCCCAGGCGGTTGATGTATTGTACCGCCGAAATGTTGTCCATGCGGAGCAGGATACAGCAGTTCGACTTGTCTTTGGCCAGGCTGCGTATGGCGAAGGAACCCGCAATCAATTCCAGGCAGTTGATGTGAAGACCGGTTTCCTCTCCTTGCCAGGGGCCCCCGTGGAGGCCTCTGAGCAGTGGGCGCCCCATCCCCACAAACTGGCGTCCGATTCCACAATGAAGTCCGGGGAGGAGCCGAAGATCGCCTTGCCGTTCCAGGCTTGTATGTGTAGCAACCACCATCGTAGTTCTGATCTCACCTCCCGATTGAGTGGGATCCAGTGGTCGTAGGAATGTCCGGTGCGCAGATATCCCGCTTTCATCCGTTGCATGGCCCTGTAGTGTAGAGGGCCCGGGAATATCGCCTGAATGGATGAGGACAGGAGTCCTACAATCCGGGCGAGCATCCTGAGCGGTATTGAGTCCATCTTCAAGACTCGCCTGATTTCCTTCCTTATTGAGGCAATCTTTTTCGAGGGGAGGCGTAGCACGCATTCCCTCGAATCGATGTCGAAGCCCAGGAATTGCACTGACTGGGATGGAGTGAGAGACGATTTTTGCATGTTCACTACGAATCCCAGGTACTCTAGTAAGTGAACTACAAAGTTCGTCTGCGATCGTAGCCTGGACGCTGATTCGCAGAAAATCAGCAAATCGTCCAAGTATACGAGACAGCGTATGCCCCTTGTACGGATGTGAGCCATCACCGGTCTCAATAGCTTCGTGAAACACCACGGAGCCGAGCTGAGGCCGAATGGCAGACAAGTAAATTGGCATACCCGTCCTCTCCATCCTTGAGGTCCAGGCGCGTAAACCAGTCGTTCTTGACGAGCAGGTCTTGTAGAAGATGGATGCCTTCCATCTTGAAGTGTCTGTAGGCCACAAAGGCGTTCAGCTGTCGGAGGTTGATAACCGGCCGATACTCGCCTGTTTTCTTCTTTACCAAGAAGATATTGCTTAGAAAGCCTCCCCCGTCTGGCGCGTATTGAATCACGCCCTTCTCGAAGAGCGAGTGGATCTCCTCGTCCACCAGTCGGTCTTGTTCTGCCGACATGTGTATCGGGAGGGGGAGAGCGGTTTGGACAGGTTGCGCGGTAAAGTCTATTACGAAACCGCGCACCGTCTGGAGGACCCAGGCGTCTCTGGTGATCCGTTCCCAGTTCTGGAAAAAAGAAGACAGGTTGCCTGCAATAAACTTTGGGACAATTGTTCGTATGGGGGGACTCACCATTATTGAAGCGGCCGCGGCTCCTGTAACCTCTGGACCTTCCTGCGCCTCGAAACGTAGAAGGCTTTTGTGAGGAGGACGGGAAGAAGGTTGGCGTCTGTGGGAACGCCCTGGAACCTGAGGTCCAAAATCGGCTGGCGGCACGGTTCCGCTGTCGGCCAGCCCTTCCAAAAACACCCCTTGCAGGAGGAGTGTGGAACACTTGTCTGAGGGAGGTCTGGGCCTTGTTTAATGTCGTGAATAAGTTCACATGACGTTTCAACTCAGTAATGAAGGCATCGCCAAATATTAGACCCTTGGCTTTAGGACCAAATTCCTTGGCTCCCAGTTCCAGGAGCTTGCTGTCGATCCTGATCAGAGCCGATCTGCATCTCTCGACGCAAAGCGCTGCATTGGCGTTGCCCAGCAGACATATTGCGCGTTGGGCCCATTCGCGTATGATATGAGGGTCCAGTAGCGATTCTTGGCTGAGGGCCATGTCAGCGTGATAGAGCATCTTAGCTATGGGACCCAGCAGATCCAGCACTTTGTCTTGCGCTGCCTTTATGCCCTTTTCAACCCCTTTGCGCGGGTCTCTGCCCGAACGTGACATAAAGGCTACCATAGTATCATCAAACTCTGGCGTTAGCGCCACCTTGTCGGGGATCAGTGGCCTGGGGCATTCGGCCCGGAGGCGCGTCCGTACCTCCTTTTCCAATGGCTTGCGCAGCCAGTAATGTATAAACTTTGCCAGATGTTCTGGCAGTGTCCACTCCGAGGAGCGAGGGTGTCGGATGGTGCGCGGGTCAAACAACGGCAAACCCTGTTCGTCCATAAAGACACCATCTCCGGACGGACCGGCGGTGTGGCTGTCATCGGCCTCTTTGTCCAAAAAGGTCTCCTTGACATAAGTCGAGGAAGTGGGTGGCAGGTCCTGCCATTCCTCGTCGTCCGAGGGTGAACCCTCCCGTTGCCATTCATCCACCACATTCAGGCAATGTGGGTCGTAGGCGTCGTCCTCGTCCGAGGACAGGGGTGCGAGGGGTGCGGGTTGTTGGTCCGCGCTCTTGACCCGTTTGGCGGGTATCTTGCCCTTCGCCTTGGCGGATGGGGGGCTCAAAGGCTTTCTGAGTCTCTTGGCCTTGGACGCCTCAGAGCCCGACGCTTCCATGCGTTCCGGTGGGCTAGTATCATTGTGGGGGAGGGCTCGCAAGAGGGCCTTTTCCACAGAAGCCGCCACGGCGGCATTGATCATGGCTTGGAAGTCGGTGTTTTGCGTATCTTCCATGATCAAATGTAGCGTCAGACCTGTGGGGTGAGAACGAGGTTCAGTGGGGAGAACCGCGGTGGTCTATCGTATGCAAATATAGACAATATTGTCGTGTATAGAAGGCTTATATGCACGTATTTTATTCAAAGGGCTAAGCATTAGAATTAGGTACGCCCTAGTGCATACTCTCGGGGTTCACCCCGGGTGGTGTGCCGTGGTAAACCAGAGGACACCCACATCAACCAAAAAACATGGGCCGTATCGCCCTGCATGCGTAACTGGGGGGTCACCCCAGGTGGTGTGCCATGAAAAAATACCCAGAGGACACCCACATAATTTTCACCCTCAGGTGCAGTATAGAGGTATGGCCCTGTAAGGGTAACCAAATATTAAAACCCTGGATGGGTAAAGTAATCACACACAGACTCCTGTGGGAGGGGAACAGGGGTATGTCCCCTAAATTGTTGTATAACATTCAGGATAGCATGTATCATAGAAGCCTTCAAATACCAGTGTAAAGTTTATATATATATATGCATGCATACTGTTGTGCCTCACAGAGGCAGATATAACCCAAAAAAACGTGTCACACTACCAGCAGCCTGAGGGACAGACTGCCAGAGCAAACTGCTTTCCCTGCACCTTAGGACGCAGGGGAGAGAGTGGGGAGTCCCCCTGAGGGTGGCTCCCGGTATCGTGGCGGCGGTCGGGTGAATACCGAGCCGCCGTGAGGTACAATGGACGGCCGTCGCGGATCTCGCGACGACCGCGAGATCTAAGATGGCCGCCGGCCGCGTGGAGAGAAAAGCTCCCGGTCGCGGCCACTAATCACCCGCGGGGCGCGGCAAAGGAAGGATGGAAAAAACACAAGAACATCCTAAAATACAACCCCGGCTACCCTCCACCCGCTCCTACCGACCCCTGAGGGCAGACGGGTCCGCGCGGCGAGCGAGGCACGGGCAGCCACGCCGCCTGCGGATCGTCTGCAAACAGTAAGCTAGAGTACAGTGAACAGGGGCTAAGTAGAGAGGGGAGAAAGACGGGAAGTCAGGGTAGAAGGTAATGGAATAAAATAAAAGCAGTACACAATGACAGAAAAAGAAATCCAATGAGATGCAGTGCACCATACAAAAGAACAGTGGATAAATGAAATAAAGTACCAGGTAAAAAATACTCTGACCTGTTGATGGCTGGAGCAGCAAAGAAAGAGGAAATGATGTCATAGACAGACCCTTTTATGGGGAGCATATCTTTTCTCTGATTGGTTGTTACTGTTTCTATGCTGCTGGAGTTTTCAGTAAAGAAAGATATGCAAATATGAAGCCTCCTGTCATGTGGTAAAATTTTGGTATGTAATGGTAAACTCAGGTGGTGTATCCTACCTCAGTGTTAAAGGATGGCATTGTTTTGTTAAAATGTTCTGTACATATGTAGTTAATGTCACTCTTTGCGTTGTCTATATGTGTGTATTGATATTCATGATTGTTTTATTTCTATGCACTATTTAGGATTGGTGCATTTAGCCCTTTAACATTGAGAGAATATTTTCTAAATATAGGAGATCTCTCGGTTTATAGTATTCTATTATGAGTTTCTTATATATGTATGTGTATATGCGCACTTTCTTCTCTCCTTGGAGGTTGTATGCTGTTACTTCTTCCTAATTTTTCTTTCCTGTCTATCATGTCTTGTCACACAGGGATTAGAATATCTGGTGTCTAAATCTTTCATCTAAAAAGGGGAAATCTTCTGTATTACACAGGCTAGTGTATCCCTATTTATCTACAATAATTCTGTTTATGTGTGACACATTCTATATCTGTCTGTCTAAAGTGTTACTATAATTATGTATTCCTACAGTGTGAGACATTCTATAAGTCTGTATATCTACAGTGTGGCATGCTCTTTAACCTGGTATATCTACAGTGTGACATTCTATAACTCGGTATCTATGAGCAGTATTACATTCTTTTCATCTTAGATTCATTCGTGATGGATACTGTTTCAGAATTGTCATGCTTATGTTTCTTGTCCGAAATAAGGTCGGTTTTGTTCTGTACATTGATTCCCCAAATTCCATTCATATTTTTAATCACAAATAATGTAAATGACTCTGATGGGCTTGAAGTTTCTTGTCCTATGCTGCTGGCTAGACTTGAAGGTTTAATTGCCACTGCAGGCCTGGAAGGTCTGTGGCACATTTACCAGAAGTAAATTTCTACTGTGAAGAAAACAATAGTATACCAACTAACCATAAATAATCAATCTGCTAAATTGAAGGGGTTCCAGGTGAACCTCACTAACACCCAAAGTGGAAAACACCTTCAAATGAGCATATAATTAATACAACCTGGAGAATATATCCAGAGTATGAATATTCAATATAAGAATATAGTGAAATCTGAAATAATAAATATATATATCATAGCGTAATACAGTTTAAATATAATAATGAGAGTGTGAAGCAAGTATTGAACTCACAAACGAAAATGAAAATCAGGCCTCTCACCACCCTGGGGTATATGTGATATAGGTCTTGATAGTAGATCAAAATGGAAGTATGTCTTTAAAGAAATGGATAAAAAGAGCCATACATAGTGAAGTATGTATAAACATGTACAAAAAGTATTTATTGGAAACACTTAGACATAAAATGGCAGTAGGCATATCTCCACTCTCAGTGGAACTGGATGGCAGTATGGAAGTTGAAGGCACAAATCCAATTTGGAGTTGCAGAGAGCAGGAACAATAAATGGACATAAATTAAAATAAGATAAAAACAACAAGCAGCAAAGTCCAATATCCAACGCGTTTCGTCCAGGTATGTATCCCTGAAGAAGTCCCTTACATACCTGGACGAAACGCATTGGATATTGGACTTTGCTGCTTGTTGTTTTTATCTTATTTTAATTTATGTCCATTTATTGTTCCTGCTCTCTGCAACTCCAAATTGGATTTGTGCCTTCAACTTCCTGTGTATGGAGAGAGACAGGGACAGGAAGCTGCATCTATCCCTGCTTCTCTCTGCTGAGTGAAACTGCAGGGGAGCAACACATGCAGGCAACAGAGACAGTCTACAGATCAGGTAAGTGAGGGATGGGGTGGGGGGGGTTAAAATAGCCTATAGATTAGGGGAGTGAGGGATGTGGGGGGCAGCCTATATATTAGGGGAGTGAGGGATGGGGTGGGGGGGTTAAAATAGCCTACAGATTAGGAGAGTGAGGGATGGGGGGGGAAGCCTATATATTAGGGGAGTGAGGGAAGCGCTGAAAATCACAGTGAGAAGCGCGGAAGCGCCTCTAGCGGCTGTCAATGAAACAGCCACTAGAGGCTGGATTAACCCTAAAGTAAACCCTAAAGTTTACAGCAAAACGGGTTAAACCTAGCTGGACCTGGCACCCAGACCACTTCATTGAGCTGAAGTGGTCTGGGTGCCTATAGTGGTCCTTTAATCAATTCATAAAAGTGCAGATTTCTCTTGAAACTGGTACTTTTATGAATTGGGATAAGGGAGCATGCAATTAACTACTAAAGCAATGAGCTGAAATGCTTTATGGATTGTGAGTGTTCCTTTCAAAAAAGATGTGGTTTGGGACTTTTATCTTCGAATGTCAGAGAATTGGACATCTCTGGGATACCGGGAAATGTATGATGTGGCTGTGCTGGGAACTGTGGGAATTGCAGGGGAGGATGATAGAGAGACATGCTCCCTCCTTCAGTCCTCCTATGCTGACAGCTCACTGCTCAGTGAGTGTGTCACCGGACAGGCTAGGCAGCTACCCAGACCAGCGGCACTAGCGTGGAACATGGTCGTCCCCCTCTAACTTCTTTTGGTAAATGGGAGGGGGAAGAAAGAGACAGAGATGGGGAATAGAGAGACACAGGGAAAGAAAGAGACAGTGGGAAAATAGAGAGAGACACGGGGAGGGGAAGAAAAGAGACAGAGGGGAGAGAGAGAGTGACACAGGTAAAGGAGAGAGAGAGAGACAAAGGGGGAAGAGTGAGACACAGGGGGAGAGACACACAGGAGGAGGGGGAGAAAGGAGGGAGACACACAGCGGGAGGGGGAGAAGAGGGGGAGAGAGAGAGAGAGAGAGACAGAAACAAACGGGGGAAGAGAGAGACACGGGGAGGGCAAAAAGAAACAGAGGGGGGAGAGAGAGACTGGGAAGGAGAGGGGAGACATGGACACAGAGGAGCAGTAAGGGGGAGAAAGAAACATACAGAGGGATGGGGGAGACAAAGAGGCACACAGAGGGGCTGGAGGTAGAAAAAGACACACATAGGGGCGATCTATATATGTATCATGTATATTAATGTGTGTATTAGAGATATATATATTAATGTACATTTATATATGCATAATACACAGAGAAATGTCATTAATATGTAACATATGTAATGAGCAGATGTTGGCCCAGTCTTGTTGCTAGGTGCATATAATCCAGCACAATAACATATTTAAAGTGAAGAGCGCACCTACAGGACTTCAAAATAAGCAAGAGAACGTAATTTTTTACAGTTGTGCAATACATACATTCACCATTTCAGTCCCATTACAAACACAATAAAACAAGTGAAAAGATGGCGCTATCAATAAAATAAAATAAATAAATAAATTGAAAAGACAGAGCAGCACCTAAAAAGGGAATTAGCGCAAAAAATACTCCTAAAATCACAAAAAACAAATAGGTGCGCTATAGTATAAAGTGCAATAATATTCAAACAGCATGAAGTGTAAAATAACAGTGCAATGGCATAAGGTGCTTAATTTCATGAGAAATCACTTATACTCATTTGTAACAGTCTGTGTAAGCAATAGCAAAAAGTGCTTGATTCAGTGAGAGTCACTTATGCATATATACAGCAATCTGTGTGCGTAAACAAATCTTCAGTGCACAAAAAAGTGTAAGCTCAAACCACTTAAAGTGATATTGTGCATAAGAGTATGTATAAAATAACTTACACTAGCAGCAAATTTCCAGGTGGATTTAAACACAGAGCAAATGAGTCTGCTCTAAACTTTTTCATCCTTGGCCTCAGCCTCAATGAGAAGACTTTTTCACTCCAGCCAGTAGGTAAAAAAGAACAGCCTTAATTGAAATGTAGATAAAAACTAGAATCTTCCGATATCACCCTGGTCCCTTGTAGCACTGTCCTGCTGCTGGATAAGTGCAGTTGCCGGCCGGACAAACTGTTCCTGCAGGTTCCTTTGCAGCTCCGTTCCCGATCAGGCTACTTTCGCTAAATCCCGCCTCCTATAAGTAGCCTGATCACGAACTAATTTTTTGCTTTATTTTAATTTTTTAAAGGAACACTACAGTGTCAGGAATACAAATATGTATTCCTGACACTATAGGTCTAAATAGCTGTTTAGGCTCCCCGGCATTCCCTTACCTTCGGTTAAAAAAGTGATTAACGATTGTTGTTCAGCACTGACCCAGGAAGCACCTCTAAAGCCCGTCATAGTGACGTGTCTCTGAAAAACAAGTGTTTACATGAGGTTTGAATGTTGCAATCGAAGTGAAACATAAATAAATAAACACAAGCACATTTTCAATCAAAATGTTTATTTAACAACTTTAGTAATTCACCTTGGAGAATGGCCGTGAACCTTTATTACGGATTTCATAATTCCAAATAACCATAACCATATGAATAATAATAAACCATAACTTTTAAAACCAACATATTAAATAACCACTTTCCAAGGCTCTGCCCCCTTCCAAAGCCAGGAGCCATTAATATCTCTTCAACCAAATCCACCAAATCCACCCGCCTGTGCTGACCAGGAGGGCGACTTACATCCCAACGCCACCGAGGTTCTGGGCTACCAAACTCGGTGGCCCCCCAATGCCCACGGCCATCTCTAACATGGATTGAATTTCCAAATTAAATATATCCAAACCAATATCCGACAAGTGAACTTCGTCACTCCTATAAAAGCCAGCGCAATTTCCCTCAATATCCATATGCCTATATGAGGCCATTCCCAGGGTTGGTAAAAAAATTTCCAACGCTCTATTTACTTTCCTACGTACCCTTTCCAATGGTTTCAAAAAACTTACTTTTAACCAGCAATGCCTTGGGATAATCTCCGACCAGATGAACCGAACATCTGGAAATATTTGTGTTATACATACCAAATCATTTTTAATCCCTTTTATCAAGTTGACCGATTTTGTTAAGCCAATATCATTCCCTCCCAAATTAACTATTACCACCTCTGGATAGGGAAAACTTAACATACATTGTTGTATAATTTCAAATAATTGAGACCACTTAGCCCCACGAGTTCATTTCCAAAAGACTTTAACATCATTGCTTTTTAATCCGAGATTTTCACCATATGACCGTTCTTTTGCCCTCTTCTGGGCCCAAAATATAAACGAATGACCAATTACCCAGGCAAACGCCGGCATCTTATTACCTATCAAAAGAAGATTATTAACATATATGCCAATGTTCATATACATCCATAAACTTTAATAACATGGAGTCGATACAATTTTTTTTTATATCAGATGAGGCCTAACGTATAATTGAAATCTATTAGACTCCCATCTCCCCAACCTTTGAATCGTTCTGTCACTTACACCACACCTTGCTGCTTCTGTTGCCGCTCCAATTCTAAAAGAATGAGATGAATAACGCTCCTTACCTAAATTTAACTTGTCTATGCATAACTTAAAGACCTTTGTAAATTGGAACTTAGTCAAAGGAATGGTGTCCCTATGCATGAAAAATGGGCCTTCAACCCTTGGTCTAATTGACAAGTAATTTTCGGTCACCTTAAAGGACCACTCTAGTGCCAGGAAAGCATACTCGTTTTCCTGGCACTAGAGTGCCCTGAGGGTGCCCCCACCCTCAGGGACCCCCTCCCGCCCGGCTCTGGAAAGGGGAAAGGGGTTAAATCTTACCTTTTTCCAGCGCTGGGCGGAGAGATCTCCTCCTGCTCTCCTCCTCCTCTCCTCCTCTTCTCCTCCCCGTCGGCTGAATGCGCACGCGCGGCAAGAGCTGCGCGCGCATTCAGCCGGTCACATAGGAAAGCATTCATAATGCTTTCCTATGGACGCTTGCGTGCTCTCACTGTGATTTTCACAGTGAGAATCACGCAAGCGCCTCTAGCGGCTGTCAGTGAGACAGCCACTAGAGGACATAGGGGGAAGGCTTAACCCATTCATAAACATAGCAGTTTCTCTGAAACTGCTATGTTTATGAAAAAATGGGTTAACCCTAGAAGGACCTGGCACCCAGACCACCTCATTAAGCTGAAGTGGTCTGGGTGCCTAGAGTGGTCCTTTAACCGGACACAAAATTGAACCTTGGATTTCCAGCAATGTTAACCAACTTCCTTTGCCTTCCTGATCTGTTTTAGATTTGCTAATGAATACCATCATTTTCCTATAACCAACTATAATATCTTCCCATTGTAAACCTGACAAACAAAACTTACTCTTAGCCACTAACTCGCTAATTCTTAACGCTGCGAAAAAAAGCTATTATAAATGAACATCTAATTAAAACTAACTCATACTCAGAATAACATACTTCTTCCAAAACTTCAAATAACTGTGATAACACTGTAAACGATATTGGTTTTCTGTTATCCTTAACTCTACTGGCTCTTCTGTAACCTCGAACTAACTGATTAACTATGAAATACTGCTTGATTGGTTTACACTCACGCAGCTTCCTAAAGAAATCCACCCCGGATAAACTAGACGCTAACTTGGACTTAGAGAAACCCTTCTGCATTGACACCAATGTAAATTGTATTGCACTCTAACGCCTTATCCTCTCCAAACGGATCTTTATTGTTTAACTGATTAAATTTGAACCACTCATTCCATGCCCTGACATATGTACTCCACGTAGAAGCAGCTACCGAATTCATCAGCATAACACTTAACTGTCCCCAATCAAATCCCAGACGTCTGACGGGAATTGGGTTCCTTCCACAGCTGCTCTTGGTGACAATTTTCGAAATTCCTGCAATTGCAATCGTGAAAGAGCATCAGCTTTTATCCATATGTTCAGCTGAAAACACCTTAACACTAAGTGCCTAAGTAAATTGAAAACTCTATTACACCTGGACTGTAAGGAATTAATTACCATTACTACACTTAGATTGTCGCAGGTAATGATCAGCCGCCTATTCCTCCATGCTCCTCCCCATAGATATATTGCGGCTACAATTGGAAACAATTCCAACAATGTCAAGTTTTTAGTTAAACCTTCCCGTGCCCAAAGAACCGGCCATTCTTGTGCACACCACTTTCCATTCCAATATATGCCAAAACCGATAGAACCAGATGCATCTGTAAAAAGCTCAAGACTATCCAAATCTATAAACTCTTGTTGCCACATTGATCTTCCATTAAAATCTGTTAGAAAATTACTCCATACTTTTAGGTCTTGCTTCAATTCTTTTGTTACCCTAATGTGTGCAAATGGGGACTTAACCTTAGACATTGCTATCCCCAACTTCCTGGAGAAAGCTCTCCCCATTGGAATAACCCGTGAAGCGAATGTTAACAGACCTAACAGAGATTGTAAAACTTTTAATGTCACCTTCTCACAGTCCATTACCTGCTGGATCAGCGTCTTCATTTTCAGTATCTTATCCTCTGGCAACCTAAATTCCATTTTTGTTGAATCAATCATTTATTCCCAGAAATTGTAAGCAAAACGTGGGTAAAACCATTTTATCCTCTGCTAATGGAATTCCCAAATGACCAGCCACCCTTCTGAATGTGTCTAGTAAGTTCTTACAGTTGTCACTATCCTTAGTGCCCACAAATAAAAAGTCATCCAGGTAATGCATTACTTGCTTCTGACCTGATTCATACCGAATAATCCATTCCATGAAAGTCGCAAAGGTCTCAAAATAAGAATATGACAGCGCACAACCCATAGGCAGGCACTTATCGAAAAAATACTGGCCCTTAAACTGAAAACCCAGCGAATTGAAAGATTCGGGATGAATCGGCAGGAGATGAAAGGCAGATTCTATATCCCCTTTTGCCATCAATGCACCCTTTCCACATTTTCTTACCAAATTTAAAGCCTTATCAAAAGTTGAGTAAGACACTGAACTTTCTTCTCTGGAAATCATGTCGTTTAAAGATCCTCCCTTGGGATATGATAGGTGATGTATTAGTCTATATGACCCGGGTTCTTTCTTTGGTACCAAACCCAGAGGGGATAACCGAAAACATTTAAATGGAGGAACGTTAAAAGGGCCTTCAACTCTCCCTAACTCTAACTCTCTGCAAATCTTTTCCCAGGCTAAACTTGGTAACTCTAAAACTGATTTAAAATTTTCAACCCAACAAAATTCAACAGAACTATATACAGGTAACCTAAAACCATTTTTAAAACCTTCCTTAATTAATTTGGCTTTCTCCCGGTTTGGATAGATTGTGAGATAAAGCAATAACCTTACCACTTTCACTGGGGTCTGTGCTTTTTGGAAATGCACTATTTTGCTGATTTCTTTTATAGCAGCGAAAATTAGGATGCGCACCTGAACAGGTAGCGCATTCATGCCGGAATCTACAATTATTTAACCATCTACATTGGGATTCGTTATAAGCCCAGCAAAAGCCTTTTCTCTGTGCAGCATTTGTAACCTGCTTATTAACAAAATTAGGCTGTCTCTGAGGTAACATCATGCTCACCCAAAGTCCGACATCCTTCATACCCCATTTAAGGTTGCTATGCACTGCTAGTTTCTGTCGGAATTGTTCGTCATAATAAAACCATGACAAACCCCCAACATTTTTATATGCTTTCAAAATAGCTTCTGTATGTTGAAATAGCCCACAGCACAATTCTGGATATTTTTCGCCTAACACACTAGCATAAATACAAAAAGCTTGCAGCCAATTATTTAAAGACCTTGGAATAAACTTTTTCCTCTCCTCATCCCCTTTTTCCCTGTCGGGTTTAGTAAATTCTCTGGCTGTGGGCAATAATGATAGAATATCAATATACTCCCCTTTCCATATCCTATCTTTTATTGACTTACTTAAATGAAAACCCAAAGGGGAGCTTTCACAACCTAACGCTTCTTTCATACATGTCTCTTTTACTCTAACTTATTCCCTCTCAGAATGTGTCACTTTTGGATTAACCGTGACCACTTCTGTATCAGGCTCCCATACTCTCGCTAATTTAGGTGCCTGCAATAATTTTGTAAGTTTTTTAAGTGAAAACACCACTTCCTCTAAAACAGCATTATTCACATTTGTTTGTAACTCACCCAGCTCATTACTGCAAACCGGGATATCCTGAGCCGCTTCGCTTTCTTCAAATAGCCTAGGTCTGTCCTCAGCCTCTTTATTCTTCTTCTTTTGTTCGTATTTTCTGCCTTGTTTCCACATCCTCTTCTTACTCTTTATTGGAGACGGTGAGAAGGTTTCCATGGACCTCTTCGTTCTTGCCTCACGAATCCTGCAGGGGTCGCTATCACCAGATTTTCTTTCTTGCACTGGCCCTTTAATTTTTTGAGGAGAGTATCCTGCTCCCTCCTCCATTACTGACTCCTCCTGTAGCTCAGCCCCCTCTTCTTCCTCTACTTCAATTAGACCAGAGGTGCTGGGGGCGGACTCCAAGCAAGCAGCCATGCAGTATCACTGCAGCCTAAAGCCTTTTGTTTAAATTGTTCTAATAATGCCTCAATTGTGCCAGACATCTCCAAAGGTAAGGAACAGCAGCTTAAATATTTTAATATATAGCCAACCTTCGGATTTGTCTGGCACAAGCTGAGGCAATTAATTTTGGCGCCCTTTAATTTATACCTTTAATTTTCTCTCCACTATTGTCCTCGCGCTGCTATCTACCAATCAGGGCTCATGCCCTGGTCGCAAGCTTGCCGCCCTTACTGCCAGCGCGAGCTGTCCTGCAATTAACCCTAACCTGCATTTAACCCCTAGCGCGAGCGCTATACTTACCACCCACTTCGCTCCATCAAACCTCATGGGGCTTCTCCTTATACAGTCCGCGTGGCGATATTAAAATGCCTGCAGGGACATACTATACACACCAGAACAACTGCATTAACCCCTTAAGGACTGAGCTAGTTGTACAAGTTGTGATTAAACCAAAACGTAAACAAAACCTGGCATCTGCGCTATATGTCTGTCTAACCGTAATTCACCTCTTTCATATTAAATGCACCCACACTTATTATATAGCATTTTGTTCAGGAGAAACAGGGCTTTCATGTCACATCAACTATTTATTTATTAAACATAATTTAATATGAATAAAATTTTTAAAAAATGATTTTTTTTTTTTTTTATTTCTTTAGTACTGCATGGCATTTTAACAGTGAATGTCATAATACTGTTAGCTGTTACTGCAATAAAATGCACATATTTGTATTCAGTGAAGTCTCACAAGTAAAACAGTACCCCCCATGTACAGGTTTTATAGTGTTCTGGAAAGTTACAGGGTCAAATTTAGCACATTACATTTTTTAGTTTATACACAATGAAATTTGCCAGACTTGTTATGTTGCCTTTGAGACCATATGGTACCCCCATGATAGTACACCATTTGCAAAAGTAGACAACCCAAGGTGTTCTAAATAGAGTATGTCAAGTATTTTTTTAGTAGCCAGGTAGTCACAAACACTGGCCAAAATTATCGTTCAAATCAGATTTTTACATTTTTCACACACATACAAATTACAATGCTAACACGAACTAGTGTTTCCAAACATTACAACTTATCACAACAATTATATGGTCAGTGAAAGTGCCGTTTGTGAATGGAAAATGCAAAAAAAACTGCACTTTCACAGACAATACCATTGTTGTAATATGTTGTACGGTTTTGCAACACTAAAATTTGTGTTCAGAGAAGTCTCCCGAGTATAACAGTACCCCCTTATGTACAGGTTTTATGGTGTCTTGGAAAGTTACAGGATAAAACATAGGGCTTTCGAACCATATTCTCTGTATATTATCTGTACTTTCTGCCTGCGTTCTCAGGCAAGTCCCTCAAATTGTAATTAATAAAATTACTTAATAATGTAAAAATATTATATAAATATATATGTAGAATTTTAATATATATATATATATATATATATATATATATATATATATATATATATATATATACACACATCCAAAATAGGCAGGAGCACTCACTTGTTTAAAGTCCAAAATGTATTAGAACATCTTTAAAAAAAAAAACATCAAAGTTTGTCCTGCATAGAGGACTTTCATCAGGATCATCTTTGATCCTGATGAAAGTCCTCTATGCAGGACTGAAACGTTGATCGTTTTTCAAAGATGTTCTAATACATTTTGGACGTTTAACAAGTGAGTGCTCCTGCCTATTTTGGATGGATACATAACACTAGCCATGGCATGCTAGCACCCGATTTTTAAGGGATACTTCAAGTGTGAGTGCAGGAATACTTTGGATTTTATATTTATATAAATATGTATTTATAACATCATTCTAAATTTATTTTGATTTAAATATATATGTTTATTAATATCAAAATACAGTGTATTTTAATAATATATGTATATATTAATATTAAAATACACTTAGAATAATAGTTTATATAAAAGTACTTAGATTATATATATATATATATATATATATATATATATATATATATATATATATATACATATATATGATCTAAGTACTTTAATGTACTTTAATAAACTTTTTTTTTTACTTTTAAAACTTTTTTACAGGCAGCATGGCGACAGCCTGAGAGTTCAGGCAGTCCCCTTGCTGGCACTGCATGAGCCGACTATTCCGGCCATGTGTTCTCAAGGACCCCACGATCACATGGCCCTGGAGGGCCGGATCATGCAGAAGGGGGCTGCCTGGGCTCGCAGACAGCCCCTGATCGCGACCGTTGTCGTTGGCTCGGCGGTGACCCGGTAAGTCCCCTGGACAGCGGGTACATTCTATGCCGCCGTCCAGCGTTTTGGATCGCCCAAAAAAGTACGGCATAGAACGCCAGCCGTCCTTAAGGGGTTAAGCTGTAGTTGTTCTTGTGACTATAGTGCCCCTTTAACAAGAGTGAACCATGCACAAAAAGGTTACTCCTACAAAAAACAGTGTTTTATTAAAAACACTGTTTATAGTTGGACAATCTTTTAACACAACGCTGACATAATACACAAACAAAAATTTCTAAAGTTAATAGATGTTTGTACGTGTGTTTATAAGCTTATTTGTACACCTTCCATTCCCATAACGTAGGCTGCATTTAGAGTTGGGTCACATGACCAAATCATGCTTTATAATTTGGGCAGTTTGCACCCACATAGAAGTACTGTCACTTTTTGTCTTTACAAATATTGCTGATAGACTTATTGCAGAAAAGGAAGTTTACTATGTTTGTTCTGAAGTATTAAGCCAACAGGTGAATCCAGGCAAAGTAACCCTTTCACTAAATGTAGATCTTGTGCAGCAATCACGCGCAATAACAATAGACAGGCAATGCAGTTGTAACACTCTGGGCACAAACCCAGCATTCCATGTTGACTTTGGCATCTAACCTTCAAGATAATTAAAAATCAGTTTCCTCCACATCCTTCAGCTGAACTAATTCTATACCACATTGCAAAAGTACCCTTCTTTTTTTTTTTTTTTTTTTAAGGATATCAAACGTGAATCAGTAGTGCAATGGATGGCCTCTTCGTGTGCTTTAATTAGGTGGCTGTTTATCCTGACTGCCCGTTCCTGGGCAGACACTTTTCCAGAGTTCCTTCCAATTTTACAGCATGCGGAAGATTTAACTCAGCTGCACTTAGTTTAAGGACAAACACAGGCCATAACAGCCCATTTATTCCCTGTTCTCTTCTCCGCAGTGGCACCAGACATGTTGGAGCACAGCATTATTAACATTTAAGTTATACATTCCTTTGTATTTTTATTTCAGTTAACCCAATGAGTGATGAGAAAGGGTGGAAAAAAGCACTTTTTTTTTCTTAGTGCAAAGTGTAGCTTAGCTCTTTGGCATGCAGACGGTTACAATTGGAATTAAACAACGCAAAGTCCAACATGAACTCAGTAACTGTTTCTCAGACTAAATAGATTGTTACATAATGTTATCTAATGTATCTTAAACTGCTCACAAGTACATGTACTAGGGAAATTTTGACATTAAGTATAATTAGACTTTCACACGCAAGCAAGACAGTAGAATAACAGACAACATCAAGATCTGAAACTTGCATTCACTTTGTTCTTTTTTATAGTTTCCATAAAGTTGTGTTTTCTTTTACCACTTGTTGTTCTTAGTTACTTTTCTTTCTATTTTTTTTTTTTATAGTATTTTTTTTTTTGTTTTATCCAGGTCGCCTCTACTAAGGGAACAGTGTGTATAAACCCAGCTAAAAAAACATATTTAAAACCCTCTGTCGGGGAAAGCAAGCTAGTAGGGCTGAACTTGTAATAACAAACTAGCCCTAGATATAATTCCATGCTAGCCTACTACCCCCATTTTAATTATAACCAGAATTATTCTTAAGCAACCTATTTTGATAAATCACTGCCATACCTTGATTCTCATTCATTACATCATGTGTTCCAAACATTTTTGTTTGCATTGTCTCCATGTGTAGAGTATAGTATTTAAAGGGACACTCTGGACCCCTAAAACACTTTAGCTTGCTGAAATGCTTCATGTGTTTTTTTTATTTTACAAAAAGTGCATATTTCAAAAGAAATGGGCACTTTTCTAAAATAACATGGTTATACCCCTGGCTGTTATTCAGCAACTATAGACTGTAAGCTCGTTTGAACAGGGTCCTCTTCAACCAATGTTCCTGTAAGCTTTTTGTGATTATTGTAATTACAATGTTCCTGTAAGCTTTTTGTGATATAATAATAATAATTGTCCTATTTATAGTTAAATCCCCCTCTTATAATATTGTAAAGTGCTATTGAATCTTTTGGCACTATATAAATGCTAATTTTAATAATAATAATAATAACAACAGTTCTTTTACTTCTTCGTTTGGTTAGCTCAGTGAAGCTAAACTCAAAAGGCAGCAATTGATCAGAGCACCTGGCTTGCAAAGACTTCTCATTGAGCTGAAATTGGAAGTCTGTGATTGGACAGTCACATAAAGTCTGGGCAGGGTTAGAAGGGGGGGGGGGGAAGCTTGCAATGGCTGCAGACAAAAGAGCTGCGTGTATTGCAAGCTGTTTTTAAATATACCCAACATGAAAAAAATCATAATTAAATGCAAGCACATTTGCATTTGGGATATATCTACTAAAAAAGCTATTTTCTTCTTTTTTTGTTATTTGGTCAGTTGAGTATCCCTTTAGCATGTTGGAAACACAGAGCCATCAACTGCCAGAACCTAAACTGCACAAGACCACTACCAGTCACAGAAAATACAGACACACTTCAAGTCACAGAGTAACACATATAATTCCATAACTTGTGTAAATTTGTCTGTTCCTTTGTCAATATACACAATGTATGGTATATTAACCCCTAATAAACCAGTGTGGAGCACTGACTCTTTTCTGCATTGCACAGTTCCCTCAAAAATAAGTATTTTCTTGAACTATACAAACAGATGCTCATTTGGTAAACAACCAATTTTATTATATTAAGTATTATTGGTATACAGCTTCAAAGCACATCCACGTGTGCCTGGGCACATGTGTCACAGAACGTTTTCATCATGCAGTTCAAAGTACCAGTTATCTTTTCCACAATTCAAAATAATAATGAAATGCATCATAAAATGTACTGGCTCCATAGCAACACATGTGTCAATAATGCAGGAAATGTCTTAGAAAGGTAAAAATCCTGTAATCCATGCATTATTTTTTATATTCTGTAGTGTGACTGTTTTTTTTTGTTTGTTTTAAAGTCAGGTGTGTGTGTATATGTATATGTGTGTATATATATATATATATATATATATATATATATATATATATATATATATATATATATATATATATATATATATATATATATATATATAGACATTCTTTATTTTGATTTTTTTGCATAGATATCAAAATTACAACATAAAAAAAAATTAAGTACAAATTCGTCAAGATAATAGGTTGATCTTTGAGGGGCTAAGAACCGGGCAAAAAAATTGCTCCTCCAGGAACACACACTCACACGTTCGCTAACCAAGCTGTCCACTGTCATCTCTCTAATGTGGGGGGGGGGTGGGGGGTGGGTGGGTGGGTATGCCCTTACGTCTAAGAAGACCCATTCAGCTCAGTAAATGGCACTCTCTCACGTCAATTCAATCCCTCGATCAAGGATCATCTGACTGGGCACAGCTGGTCGTGGAGGGTCCAATGCCGGCTAAGTTTCCGCTCATCCATAAACCTTCAAGTGCTCACTCACCGAACTGTCTGCTGGCGTCTCTCTGACATGGGGGGGATGGAGGAAGGTGTCTATTTGTCTAAAGTGTGTTATTTAGCATACAAAAAAAAATAATGATGGAAATAGAGAATGAGGTAATCACAAAAGACTAGTCCCTCAAGGGTCCCGGCGTTCAAACAATCTCTCATCTAACTCATCCAACCTTCCCCTGTGTGTGTTTGTGTGGAAAGCAAATGGCATGAGAAGAAAAGTATAGAGAGGAAAGAAAAAAGAAAACAGCTGTAAAACTAGTAGATTAAAACTACATCCAACATTAAAACATTAGCAGATCGTGTTTAGGCAGACTGTGGTATGGGTGTCTAGGCCCTGAAGCAACCTGGTAAGGTGAGTCACTGGAGTCTATGGAGTGTCTTGGATTTTGCTCTGCTGCACATGTATGGGCCCTGCACCAGGGGCAGCCCAAGCCACTGGTGCGCTCGATGGCAGCTTCGTCAAAGGAGGCAGGTGTAAGGTGTAGACTGTCGCTGGGTCTTCGTCGGCTGATAGCGTCAAAACCGTAACTTTGTAGGATATCATCAGTGTTCCAGTTGCTCCCCAACGGCATCGAATGCCACCCTCTCTGTCACCTTGTGACTGGAATAAATCTCCTCCGCTAGCATGGTAAATGGCAAGTTACATAGTTACATAGCTGAAAAGAGACTTGCGTCCATCAAGTTAAGCCTTCCTCACATATGCTTTTGCTGTTGATCCAAAAGAAGGCAAAAAACCCAGTCTGAAGCGCTTCCAATTTTGCAACAAACTAAGAAAAAATTCCTTCTTGACCCCAAAATAGCAGTCAGATGTCTCCTTGGATCAAGCAGCTATTACCCCACTAATTAGAAATTGTATCCCTGTATGTTATGTTTTTGCAAGTATTTATCCAATTGCAATTTAAACATATCTGTATAGACTCTGACAAAACCACCTCTTCCGGCAATGAATTCCATATCCTTATTGCTCTTACTGTAAAAAAACCTTTTCTTTGCCTTAGATGAAATCTCCTTTCTTCAAGCCTAAATGTGTGACCTCGTGTCTTATGTATAGCCCTGTTTACGAATAAATTTCCAGATAATGGTTTGTACTGGCCCCGAATATACTTGTATAAAGTTATCATATCCCCTCTAAGGCGCCGTTTTTCCAAACTGAAAAAACATTTTTTAACCTTTCTTCATAACCAAAATGCTCCATTCCTTTTATCAATTTTGTAACTCGTCTCTGCACTTTTTCTAGTGCCATGATATCCTTCTTTAGAACAGGTGCCCAAAATTGCACAGCATATTCAAGGTGTGGTCTTACCAGCGATTTATAAAGAGGCAAAATTATATTTTCATCTCGAGAATTTATGCCCCTATTTATACATGACAAAACCTTACTGGCCTTAGCAACGGCAGATTGACATTGCATATTGCTACCTAATTTGTTGTCCATAACAATTCCCAAATCCTTCTCGTGTGTGGTTATCCCTAGTTCACTACCATTTAGGGTGTAAATTGCTTGTGCATTCTTAACCCCGAAGTGCATAACTTTGCATTTTTCTACGTTAAATTTCATCTGCCATTTTAGTGCCCAGTCCCCCAATCTATCCAAATCCCTCTGCAGCAAGGCAATATCCTGCTCACATTTTATAACTTTACAAAGTTTTGTGTCATCTGCAAACACTGATACATGGCTTTCAATGCCCATTTCAAGATCATTTATAAATATGTTAAATAGAAGCGGTCCCAAAACAGAACCCTGAGGGGCACCACTTACCACTTTTGTCCAGCTTGAAAATTTACCATTTATGACAACTCGCTGTAATCTATCCTTAAGCCAATGTTCTACCCAAGAACAAGAATATTCATCTAGACCATTTATTTTAGTTTGAAGACTAACCTATTGTGAGGAACCGTATCAAATGCCTTGGCAAAATCCAAGTAGATCACATCCACTGCAACACCCTGATCTATATTTCTACTTACTTCTTCGTAGAATGAAATTAGGTTAGTTTGACATGACCTATGTTTCATAAAACCATGCTGATTATTGCTAATAACACAGTTATTCCCAATGAATTCCTGAATATTATCCCTTAATAGCCGTTCAAATAAGAACTCGCTCCTCTTAGACACGCCTGGTGACGCCCCTCATTATGTATATTTAATAGACCTGCAATTGTTTCAGCAAAACAATATAATTTACTATAGGCTGTATATATGTGAAACATGGGGGGGTGGTTGCACTCACCTGAACATGCTTAAATGGGGTGCCGTATTATACAACAATACACAAGATCCAGCGCACTCTCCTATCTACTAAACAGCAACTTCAATGTTGACAGATTTTATTAGTTTTTTTAAAAGTTTTTTCTAAAGGTTTTTAAAAAACAAAACAAAACACCTTTAGTTACATTATATGATCATACATTGCATAAGCCTGCCACAACGTCAATGTACCTCATCTTTGACAGGTCCTACTCTCACAGTCTAATATCTACTCTTATGTGAATAACTCACTTACTTGGGGGAAACCATTCCATCTGAGGCAAAAAATAATCGGCACCCCTCCCTGTTACAGGTGCCTCATCTCAGGTCACTATTTAGCCTTGTACTGCAGAGAGCCTCAGATGGAATTTTTTCATTGAGAGTAGGACTCTGTGACATGTTAAAGGGACACTATATTATATGTACATTAAGTAGTCTTCAGTTCAGATGACAGAAAGTGCAGCCTTTACACTCAAAAATTATTAAAGGGACACTATAGTCACCCAGACCACTTCAGCTCAATGAAGTGGTCTGGGTGCCAGGTCGCTCAGGTTTTAACCCTTCACATGTAAACATGTTTACATTTGGGGTTAATCCAGCCTCTAGTGGCTTCCGGACAGCCACTGGAGGCGCATCTGCGACGCTGGAGGTGAATTTCGCCTCCATCACGCAGAGCTTTCATAGGAAAGCATTGAGAAATGCTTTCCTATGGACACTTTGAATGCGTGCGCAGCACTTGCCGCGCATGCGCATTCGGCTCCGCTGACGTCGGACGGAGGAGCTGACGCCGGACGGGGAGGAGAGGTCACCAGCGCCGAGGAAGCCCGGCGCTGGGATAAGGTAAGTGGCTAAAGGGGTTTTAACCCCTTCAGCACCATGGGATGGGGACCCTGAGGGTGGGGGCACCCTCAGGGCACTATAGTGTCAGGAAAACCGTTTTGTTTTTCTGACACTAGAGTGATCCTTTAAGGTCCACAAGCCCTTTGCATTTCTATTTTTAACTGTTACTTTTTAAAAGCAGCAATAAAGTGTTGCTGTTTGCAACACTGTATTTCTTGGCAGATTACCTGTTACGTTGGCATATTTTATTGCACCACTAGTGTACACCAGGAAATCTATTATCCTAGATCTATCCAGTTATGCTAGTTTTTAAACTAAACGTATTAATAGTTAATCACACACATCTTTTATCAGAAATACATGCACAAGTCATTTTATTCAATATGCTGCTTTGCTGGCACACTAATAAATCGACCTGTAAATGTTCCTGAGCAATATCTCAGGAAATGCAGTTTACACCTTAACAAACTGTCAATGAAATAAGATATGTCTTATCTATATATTTTGCAATGCAATTTCCAGCTCTGTTGAATAGACATATTGTGCATTTAAGAAAAACAATCGCTCACTCATATGTTTGTGGGCATATATCACTAGTGTAGGTGAGATATACAACCTCCCTTATACTTCTGAAAAAGTAATCCGACTTCACTAATGGAGGGCTTTCCCGTGCTTATAAAGGCTCTGATTGGTTTACAAGCATTAAACTACTCATTCTTGCATTGGGGTAATTAAACTAAACTAATGTATTGTGCCTTTATATCAATGTAGCTATTGAAGGGGGATGTAGGTATGGGCAGCATAATGATGTCAACAACATTTCAGGTAGTGATCCATCCCGTTCACAAACTGAAATTATGGTCACAGTTAGAAATCCATCATTGCACAGGTCTACTAAACAGTAGTTTCATAGCCAGATGGACACAAAACACCATGGAAGCGTTGTCTATTAGACATGTGCAGGAAGACAAATATAGGCACAGATCAAACCAAACAGAGACCTAGTGATATCTTACCTGTCTGCCTCGGTGTCCTGTCCTTTGTCATGCTGTTTTTTGTCTTTTTTTAGCTCAGACCACTGGCCAGTACAAATATGAGATGTGTACATATGGAGCTAGGGATGGTAATTCGCTAGAATTGGGGGGCATGGCTAAGAGGCAGGCTTACGATGGGGAAATCTGCAAAACGTTTTTTTTTAGCATATTAATGAGTTTTATTGGTGTCTGGATTGTCTTGTTTTTTCATTTAAAGTTCTAGAGCGGCCTTGTTAAAATCTAAGCGAGTGATAACTTTTCATACGAAAAATTTCATGTTGCATAGCAAAAATGAAATCCAGGTGCACGTTAAATAAAGCATGACTTACCTGTAACTGCTGACGACAAAGAACTGTTTATTGTTATTAAATATAAAGTGGAAGAAAATGTCTTGTACATAGCACATTTTTTGTAACAAAAGATCAGAAAATCTGATAATACAAAGACAGAACCTTTTGTATTACACATTACAAGATTATTAAGGATTTGCAGGGTCCCAGGTTATTACATATTTAACTTAATATTACGTGAGTAAATGTTAAATTCACATGGTAAATTTCCAAAAGCTTCGGGAACAACTTGTTTTTATTTAAGATTCCTATTAGAGTGATTTTGTCTAACATTTGCTCTCTGTATTGTCAAATGGTGATAGGTTTGTTAGCAGCAAAATATTTTATTACGTACATGAATGTACGTAATAAAAATGTATAATTCTTAAATTTTCAATCGGGTTTGAGAGTAACATGTGGACTAACATGAATCAAATAATCGTCTGGACCCATCCATAAAAATGTAACTCATTTATGGGGCCTATTAGGGGCTGATTAAAACAACAACAACAACAACAACGTGGCAGCATAACCCAATATAAAAATCCTGGTATAGCACTGGTAAGAAAAAAATGTGCTTTGCTCAAAAGACTATCAAAACAATCAAACAAATGCAGCATCTACTACAAGTAGAGGGCTAGAGAAATACAAACACACCCACCACCTGTTAACACACACATACCTAATTACAGAACCTCCAAGACTCAGGCAGAAAAGAAAAAAACTTTGTCAATCATCCGGGAATAGGGGCAAAAGGTTTGTTAGCACCTAAATATTTCTTCATTCATCATGTACAAAAATGAAAAAAAAAATATTCTTTAAGTTTTAATGGGATAAGAGGATACCGTGGACTAAATGTTTTACCCAAAACAATCTAGTCGTGTATTTTTTTTTTAAAATTCTTTATTTTTGTAGTGCATAGGCAAATAACAACAGTTGTGAGGTACCCCAAAGGCATTCCTCCAACGCAGTATTGACAGATGAACAAAGAGGTACTTATGGAAACAAGCACAAATTTTATATTTAAAGGTAGTTTGGTGAGTAAGCAGTCGAGGGGCCTATTGCTATTTCTGTCACGTATTTAAGATTTACATGAGTTATCTGGGTATGTGAGGTTTAATGCTTAGCTATATCTGGCCCTTATCTAAGAATACCATTGCTGGGTGTTCTAGACATGTAAGGCCCATTCTCTATATGGTTTAGCTAGGTCTTATACATAACTGTAAATAGCATTGCTGGGCTATCTATATACACACGGTTTATGCTTTGTAAGGTTTAGTTATAAATCTCACATAACTGCACATACCAACGTTTAATTATCTAGACACGCTAGGTTCATGCTTTGCAAGGTTTAGTTTAGTCTGTCGCGTAGCTGCAAGTCACTATGCTGGGTTCTATCAACATGTAAGATTGTATGCTTTGCAAGGGTTGACTATATGTTGTGTGGTTGTCCACTTGGGTCTATTTTGGTTAACTGAACCTGAAGCCATCAGGGGTCCGTTTCCTCATAGTTGGCTGTGTTGTGGCAAGTCCGCAATGGCCTGGAGGTGTATTGAACGTGTGGTCTGTATTTGACTCTCAAGTCTGGGTGTTCTGTTGGTGCTAAGTTGCGGGATGGTCCAGGCTAGAGAAACACCTGGGGGGGGGGGTGGCTTGGTAGGCGCCTCGGCCTACACCCATCGTTGGTAAGTCCTGTGTATTGTTTCCCTTAGGTCTTTCATTGTGGCCGCAGGGCCTGGTGTTTCTCCCTCGGGGGTCAGCTCCAGTAGTTCCTCCTGTGTTGTGTAGCTGCGTCGTCACTTGCAGTGATGCAGTGAGGGGGAGAATGTATCTCATGCTGTGCTGGTCACCGGAGTTGTGGTCCGAGAGACGGTTTGTGTGCTTCGCTTGTTTTATAATCTCAGGGCTGCTTGTGTGCTGGTGGGAGCTTCTGCCTGAGGGGTTTATTGCCACGTCCCGCCTTGAAGCCCGGCAGTGTCTGGTTTGTCGGATGGTTGCCTTGGGGTCCCGAGATACCTGCGTGTAGTTGCTTTGTCTCGCTGCTGGACTTATCCACGAGGCCACCGTGAGTTCTGCTTGGCGGCAAATCACCCCTCGGCTCTGTAGAGCTTCCTTGAGGCCTGCGCATAGCCGGTCGAAAATTTCCAATGGGGACTTGTGAGTCTGGTTGCTGATCCTTCGCCGTTTAGGCGCCGGCTGGGTGGCCATTTTGGCTGATCTTTGTGGGTCTGTATCCCCGCTATGCTTTGTAGCTGGTCTGCTTGCTAACCATTCAGGTGTGTATGACCCTTGGGGACCGGGATGTTGGACATGAGGAGGTCGCTTGTGGGTACTTGTGCCGAGGAGGACGGCCGCCTTCTCCCTGCTTCAGCCCCAGTAGGCCGCATTTGGATCTTTGCTGTCTTGGCTCCGACAGACTCCGGGGTGTTGCTGAATTCTGTGGGGCGCCCCCGGCGTGGGTGGCGCTCCCTCGGGTGAGTTTGGGCTTGGTAGCTGCCGTTTTTGGCCCCAGATTCTGTCCATTGGGCCAGAGCTCATGTCAGATGCGACCACACGGCTTGGCAGTTAGACTCCGCCCCCCGAGTCGTGTATTTTTTTATATGAATTAAGTAGAGGGTGTAGCAACTTGACGTATTTCTTGAGGTAGGTGTAGTCTCAGAGGTAGTGGGATAGTTAAAAACAGAAGAATACAGGAGAATATAGAGTAGTATATCTTGCGTAAAGTAAGAATATAACAAATAGAATTGCACTTACATTTTGTAGAGGAAAGGTAGCTCTATCTGAATGCGCTTGGGTGGTACAATCCACGCCTAGATATATTTTAAAGTGCTTTCATGCAGAGGAACACCACCAAAGTATGGTGAGTCAGGATGGTGTTCACCCCACCTTCGGGTAAATAGAGAGAAAAAAAAATAGGTTTTGCTCAATCCACAGCACTCAGGTGGTATTTTCCTCACCAAAGGAATATGTGGTTCCAAGCTCCTTGAACGGTCAGAGTGAAGTCAACAGAGGTTAGCAAATAACTACTTTATTTAATATACTAGTGCATAAAATATTAAAAGCAATACAAAGTAATAAAATAACACTTAACACGTTTCACCACAAAGAGGCCTTTTCAGAAGTGAACACTTGTGAATTTTTGTATAGTGCACGCTTACGCAACAATTGCTTAAATTATTTTTTCCCGAGTCAATCTACACTCAATACCCTATAATGACAAAGAGCAAGAAACATATATTTTTTACACCATGGCAAATATACTATTCAGAAAAAAATGAAATACAACATTGACATAAGTGTTCAGACCCTTAACCATATCTGTTTTGGGGTGTGATGAAACAAGTGTTGCACACCAGAATTTGGGCAGTTTCTCCCATTCATCTCAGCAGATCCTCTCAACATGGTTATTTTACTATGTTGGATGGGTCTATGTGCCAATATGCATAGACAATATGTCTATGTGCCAATATTGAGTAGAATATTTCTAAATAAAAACAACAAAGAAGAATGTTTTTAATGGATTAGCAACATTATGTTATATCTATAACCTTCAATGGAGCCAGACTTTTTTGCAGCCTTCCCCAGAACTAGTTTTTTTTGTTCTGATATGCATTTACATGTGAAACTTGCGGCCTACAGGTCGCATGTGGCCCACAATCAATTTCTTTGCGGCTTAGACTGACAAGTGATTTTTGCACTTGCTGCCCCCAGGCAGCATGAGGCTCCATAAAGGAACCGCATGCACAGTACAGGTGACTACCCAGCGCTCAGTCTAACACCGTGCACCTCTGGAGAGTGAAAGGCCCCCCTCCCCTGCTATGTCAGGTGAGAAACAGCAGGGAGGGGGACCTTCTATCTATATCGAAAAGCAGAGCAGAATCAGCACTACCATTACCTTTGGCACCGGCTTTGTGAGGGAAACAACTGCCTGCCAGAGAAGGAGGTAGGTATGAATCAAAGGGAAAGCTGATTGGGGGAGATTGGAATGGAAGAGGAGATATGAATTGAAGGTTGGGGGAGGGAGATAGGGATGGGGGAGAGAGACTTGAATGTAATGGGTAAGGGGAGAGACATGGATGGAAGGGGGTATGGAGACATGGGGGAGAGATATAGAAGGGAGGGAGAGATGTTGGGGACAGGGCCGGATTAATATAGGAACTGATAGAGCTCCAGCTCCTGGCCCATAGATAAAAAAAAAAATTATATATACACACACACACAGTCAGGTCCATAAATATTGGGACATCAACACAATTCTAATCTTTTTGGCTCTATACACCACCAAAATGGATTTGAAATGAAATGAACAAGATGCAGACTTTCAGCTTTAATTTGAGGGTATTTACATCCAAATCAGGTGAACGGTGTAGGAATTACAACAGTTTTTATATGTGCCTCCCACTTTTCAAGGGACCAAAAGTAATGGGACAAAACTGTGGTTTTGTCAGAGTCTATACAAATGTTTAAATTGCAATTGGATAAATACTTGCAAAAACATAACATACAGGGACACAATTTCTAATTAGTGGGCTAATAGCTGATTGATACAAGGAGACATCTGACTGCTATTTTGGGGTCAAGAAGGAATTTTTTCCTAGTTTGTTGCAAAATTGGAAGCGCTTCAGACTGGGTTTTTTGCCTTCTTTTGGTTCAACAGCAAAAGCATATGTGAGGAAGGTTGAACTTGATGGACGCAAGTCTCTTTTCAGCTATGTAACTATGTAACTATATAATTGGCTGCTCAGCTGTTCCATGGCCAGGTGTGTGTTATTCCCTCATTATCCCATTTACAAGGAAAATATAAAAGGTCTAGAGTTCATTTCCTATTTGCATTTGGAATCTGTTACTGTCAACTCTCAATATGAGATCCAAAGAGCTGTCACTATCAAGCCATCATTAGGCTGAAAAAACAAAACAAACCCATCAGAGAGATAGCAAAAACATTAGGTGTGGCCAAATCAACTGTTTGGAACATCCTTAAAAAGAAAGAACGCACCGGTGAGCTCAGCAACACCAAAAGACCCAGAAGACCACAGAAAACAACTGTGGTGGATGACTGAAGAATCCTTTCCCTGGTGAAGAAAACGCCCTTCACAACAGTTGGCCAGATCAAGAACACTCTCCAGGAGGTAGGTGTATGGTGTCAAAGTCAACAATCAAGAGAAGACTTCACGAGAGTGAATACAGAGGGTTCACCACAAGATGTAAACCACTGGTGAGCCTCAAAAACAGGAAGGCCAGATTAGAGTTTGCCAAACAACTCTAAAAAAGCCTTGTTCTGGAAGAACATCTTATGGACAGATAAGACCAAGATCAACTTGTACCAGAGTGATGGGAAGAGAAGAGTATGGAGAAGGAAAAGAACTGCTCATGATCCAAAGCATACCACCTCATCAGTGAAGCATGGTGGTGGTAGTGTCATGGTGTGGGCATGTATGGTTGCCAGTGGAACTGGTTCTCTTGTATTTATTGAGGATGTGACTGCTGACAAAAGCAGCAGGATGAATTCTGAAGTGTTTCGGGCAATATTATCTGCTCAATATAATATTATCTGCATCAGAACTCATTGGACGGCGCTTCGCAGTGCAGATGGACAATGACCCGAAGCATACTGCAAAAGCAACCAAAGAGTTTTTTAAGGGAAAGAAGTGGAATGTAATGCAATGGCCAAGTTATTCACCTGACCTAAATCCGATTGAGCATGCATTTAAATTGATGAAGACAAAACTGAAGGGAAAATGCCCCAAGAACAAGCAGGAACTGAAGACAGTTACAGTAGAGGCCTGGCAGAGCATCACCAGGGATGAAACCCAGCGTCTGGTGATGTCTATGCGTTCCAGACTTCAGGCTGTAATTGACTGCAAAGGATTTGCAACCATGTATTAAAAAGTGAAAGTTTGATTTATGACTGTTAATCTGTCCCATTACTTTTGGTCCCTTGAAAAAGTGGGAGGCACATATACAAACTGTTGTAATTCCTACACCGTTCACCTGATTTGGATGTAAATACCCTCAAATTAAAGCTGAAAGTCTGCAGTTAAAGCACATCGTGTTCATTTCATTTCAAATCCATTTTGATGGTGTATAGAGCCACAAAGATTAGAATTGTGTTGATGTCCCAATATTTATGGACCTGACTGTATTTATATATATTTTTTTACTACTCTTCACATACTCTTGTATGTATTGTAAGTATGGAAACTTGAGAGGGAACAAATGTTTTGTGGACTAGCTGACAATTAAATTAGTTAAGGTAAAGCTCACTATTTATGCCAAGCTATGGATGCTGTCTACATAGTATGCTGTTAGTTGACCAGTCTGCATGATTGGCAAGTAGCCTGACATGCATCACACCAGGTTGGCATTCCAGTTCTTTGGGCAAACCTGCCCCCTATTTAGGCATATTCACCACTTTAAACAAAAGATAAATAAATAATTTAGAGACTCACCAAAGTGAGGCTCATAAGCTGGTTTTACTGCAATAGATACTGAATAACTTGATATATATATATAAATGACTCAACCAGGCGCACTGTATAGTAATGCAGTATCTATATTATCCTGATATGTAACTCCAAATGTAGGGCATGGGTTATAAAAAAGATACTTTATTATGTTCTTAACAGAACAGAAATCCAAAAGAACACACAATGCCTCTAAGGAGTACCAACAGAGAGAGATACAATATGATAAGAATTAGAATACAAAGGCTGGAGAGGTAGTGGTGGATTCTCTAAACAGTGAACAAAATAGAGAGTCCACCAAGGTATGGATGGTATACTACAAATGATACCAGGTAAAGCATAATCCTAAGTCTCCTAAATAAGGCACCTCCAAGGTGTATGAGGCTATCAGTGGTAAATTAGAAGAATCCTAAAGGTACAGCCACAGATGGACAGATAATCCAATGAGCAAATATATCCCTGCAACTCCTAGGAAACACCTTCAAGGGTGTTCTATACTTTCCCTATGAGCAAAAGGGAGAGAAAGAGAGAGAGTGCTACTCCAGATGCCTCTAGCGATTTTCTTCTAATTAGTATCAAACAGTGCCAGCCATAGAAGGGAAAGAAAAATACAAAAAAACAAACAAATATATATCCCTACAGCTCCTAAGAAAACACCTTCAAGGGTGTTCTATACTGTCCCTAGGAGCTCAAAGGAGAAAAGGATATTGCTGCTCCAGATGCCTTTAGCGATCTAATTCTTGATTTAGCATGAACAGTGCTGTCTGGACAAAAACTTAGGTGACCCAAACAAAATTAACCACCTAGTGTTCCCATAGTGTTACGTGAGAAAATAAATAAATAAATGAACCCAACGCGCGTTTCGGTGCGTTCTAGAGCACCGTCGTCAGGGGCTAACAGTACCTCGTCCAAGGAAACGGCTTTTAAACCCTCTATTTACCGCCAAAAAAGTAGTAGTGACCCCGAAATTACCGGATCCATCAGCAGGTGAGTCCAAAGGCCTGACGTAGGCGGAGGAAGCAGGGTAGGCTTCCCCCAATCCTCGCTCTGCATTCGTATGACACCTCTACAGATGTCCTGCCCCACGTGTGTGTATAGGAGCGAATCTGAAGGCGGAGAGGAGGAGGATCAGAACGGAGAGAGACTCCTCCTTTCTAATTCTCCGTCCATTCGGAGTGTAGAGGGGCATGTTATGGGCGGAGATTTGAGCCGTGAGTGACAGCTAAGACGGCTCATCAAGAACTGACTACATTATAGTTAGTCAAATATCGATGGTATAGGAATGATAGTGTCTATTTGATAAATTGGAAGGATTAATGAATAAGTGATATGTGATACAGACTGGGTGTTAGATAAATCTCAAGGTAGAATATACACTATGATGCTGCCTTCCAAAGCAGGGGCAGCATTATATGTTAACTTGATTTAGAAAAGAACTTTAAATTTAGAACCCTAAACTACTATCTCTTTATATTCATCTTTCCAAAATAAAATTTGGCATATTGTTAATAGTGTAGGGATATCGCATTTAGATCCTAATTAAAGGGATGAGGTTGTATAGATAACCCCTATGTCTCTGTAGTTATAAAGATCTATAAATAATCAAGTTCTTGCCAGGGGACAATTGCCTTAGTGTATTACATATTGTTAAAGAGGTGAAGTGGGGGATATCACACTTACATCCGAATTGGAGGAATAGAGCTGTAAGTATGTCTTGTATGTTTCAATAATTATGAATTCATTGAATTCATTATGTTATCAAAGAGACACACTAACAGCAAAGGTATTTCTCTGACTACCGAGTATCGGAGTAAGGGTGACTACAAATGGCATGAAGTTCAAATAGGGGTATCAGTCCGTCTTGGAAATACAGGAGGTCTGTGAACAGATTAAATATTAAGTGAAATGTGAACATATAGAAAAGTTCAAGAAAGTCATTGATAGGAATTATAAATAAATTCTCAATAGAGATCGTATGTATTGTATATATAGATGGTATTGGATGTCAGAGATCACTAATGAAAGGGGAGTAGGAAAATCCTTCGTTTAGCCCCCTCGGTGATAGAGTGCTCAGGCGATAAATCCAAAAACACTCTCTTCTCCTAAGGAGCTTATCGAGGTTTCCCCTCCTTTGGTCAAGTTTAACCAATTCAATCCCAAGAAATTGGAGTACTTTATGGTCACCTTGATGGAAATTCTTCACATGTCTAGAGACCGTGGTCTCAATATGTCTCTTGGTTTTAATGGAATTAATGTGTTCCAAAATCCTTCTTTTAAAAGGCCTGAAGGTCTTTCCAACATATAATTTATTACATTGGCATTTTATCAAGTATACTAAGCCTTTAGAGTTGCAGTTAAAGAAGGAGTTTGGATAGAAAGTTTCCAACTGAGTGCTGTTATGGAAACTTTTGGAATCCTTGCAAATAAAGTTACAGGCCTTGCAACGGCCGCATTTGTAAGTCCCCAGGAGTTTGTTAGAGAGCCAGTGGGTATTGATCTTTTTAGCCTGCTGGAAATGACTATGTACAAGGTGATCTCTGATATTCTTGCCCCTACGTGCTATAAGAGAAGCATTTGGGGGGAGGATTTCTTTAAGATGATCATCTTGTTTGAGTAAAGGCCAGTATCTGTTTAGGATACTCACTCTACTCCTAGCAGAACTCCTAGAAGAGAGTGATCCCCTTGAAAGGAATCTAGCCCCCTTTACAGACCTCTGTCGTAAAAGTGAATTCTGTCCCAGGCTAGGAGACTCGAAATATATAGAGACTTTCTTGGAATTAGTCTGTAAGGAAATTGACTCTCTATCCCCCTCAAAATTTTCTTTTAAACCAAATTCAAACCTCTCCCAAGAAGAACTAAAAGCGTTAAAAAATCTTCAGGCAAAGGAGGAAATGACTATTAAACCCTCTGATAAAGGGGGAAATATAGTTGTCTTAGATACACCTCACTATGTTGCTATCACTAAAAAAATTCTATCTGATGGATCCACATATAAAGTTCTAAGTACAGATCCAACAAAACCTTTCCTATGCAAATTAAAAAAGATTTTACAAAGAGGCATGGAAGAGAATCTGCTCTCCAAAAAAGAATATGATTTTATGTTAAATACTAACCCACGTACACCCACATTCTACAGCCTACCCAAAATACATAAAAAACATCAAGATTTGACGGGTAGACCTATAGTGTCAGGAAACAATAACCTGACACAGAATGTGAGTGTATATCTAGACCATATTCTACGTCCTATGGTAGCAAAACTCCCTTCTTATCTAAGGGATACTAAACAGACACTAGCACACCTTAACACTCTGAATGTGCCTCAGGACTCAATACTCTGCAGCCTCGATGTGGAGGCACTCTATAGTTCCATCCCTCATGAAATAGGGCTTAAAAATGTACAGTACTTCTTATTGCAAAGAGGACAACACCTGTACCACCACAGTGAATTTGTCATTGAATTATTACAATTCGTACTTACCCATAATTTCTTCCTATTAAATGACACTTACTATCACCAGGTGCAGGGTACGGCGATGGGGACGTCTTGTGCGCCCTCATACGCCAACCTGCACCTGGGATGGTGGGAAGAGAATGTGGTATTTTCAACCAATATGAGTACATTCACCAGATATATTCTCTCCTGGAAGAGATATATCGACGATATAATGATTGTATGGAGGGGTACCATAGAAGAGTTCAATCGATTTGTACAGACACTTAATGACAACACTCTAAATTTGAAATTTACATCTGAAATGGGTACTCCTGGTCTCAATTTTTTAGATCTAACAATCATTCCCAATACAAGGGGTGGAATAAAAACCGACCTATTCAGAAAAAGTACGTCAACAAACAGTCTGCTGAATTGGGGAAGTTTCCATCCAATCCCCCTTAAACGGGGCATACCTACAGGACAATATCTGCGCCTAAGGCGCAATTGTTCTGATGTACAGGATTTCAAAATCAGGGCCAGGGAATTACGATCTGTGTTTAGAGCTAAGGGGTACCCCAACAAGTGCTTGAAAAGGGCTTATCACAGGGCCCTCTTAACGGATCGAGAAGATTTGATAAAAGATGTATCACCTTCTCAGAACCAAAATATAAAAAACAAAAATACTCCCAACTCCAAACACCTAAGCGTTATTGCCACCTACGATGCGGGTTGGGAGCAAGTGAAAACTATCCTAAACAGATACTGGCCTTTACTCAAACAAGATGATCATCTTAAAGAAATCCTCCCCCCAAATGCTTCTCTTATAGCACGTAGGGGCAAGAATATCAGAGATCACCTTGTACATAGTCATTTCAAGCAGGCTAAAAAGATCAATACCCACTGGCTCTCTAACAAACTCCTGGGGACTTACAAATGCGGCCGTTGCAAGGCCTGTAACTTTATTTGCAAGGATTCCAAAAGTTTCCATAACAGCACTCAGTTGGAAACTTTCTATCCAAACTCCTTCTTTAACTGCAACTCTAAAGGCCTAGTATACTTGATAAAATGCCAATGTAATAAATTATATGTTGGAAAGACCTTCAGGCCTTTTAAAAGAAGGATTTTGGAACACATTAATTCCATTAAAACCAAGAGACATATTGAGACCACGGTCTCTAGACATGTGAAGAATTTCCATCAAGGTGACCATAAAGTACTCCAATTTCTTGGGATTGAATTGGTTAAACTTGACCAAAGGAGGGGATACCTCGATAAGCACCTTAGGAGAAGAGAGTGTTTTTGGATTTATCGCCTGAGCACTCTATCACCGAGGGGGCTAAACGAAGGATTTTCCTACTCCCCTTTCATTAGTGATCTCTGACATCCATTACCATCTATACAATACATACGATCTCTATTGAGAATTTATTTATAATTCCTATCAATGACTTTCTTGAACTTTTCTATATGTTCACATTTCACTTAATATTTAATCTGTTCACAGACCTCCTGTATTTCCAAGACGGACTGATACCCCTATTTGAACTTCATGCCATTTGTAGTCACCCTTACTCCGATACTCGGTAGTCAGAGAAATACCTTTGCTGTTAGTGTGTCTCTTTGATAACATAATGAATTCAATGAATTCATAATTATTGAAACATACGAGACATACTTACAGCTCTATTCCTCTAATTCGGATGTAAGTGTGATATCCCCCACTTCACCTATTTAACAATATGTAATACACTAAGGCAATTGTCCCCTGGCAAGAACTTGATTATTTATAGATCTTTATAACTACAGAGACATAGGGGTTATCTATACAACCTCATCCCTTTAATTAGGATCTAAATGCGATATCCCTACACTATTAACAATATGCCAAATTTTATTTTGGAAAGATGAATATAAAGAGATAGTAGTTTAGGGTTCTAAATTTAAAGTTCTTTTCTAAATCAAGTTAACATATAATGCTGCCCCTGCTTTGGAAGGCAGCATCATAGTGTATATTCTACCTTGAGATTTATCTAACACCCAGTCTGTATCACATATCACTTATTCATTAATCCTTCCAATTTATCAAATAGACACTATCATTCCTATACCATCGATATTTGACTAACTATAATGTAGTCAGTTCTCGATGAGCCGTCTTAGCTGTCACTCACGGCTCAAATCTCTGCCCATAACATGCCCCTCTACACTCCGAATGGACGGAGAATTAGAAAGGAGGAGTCTCTCTCCGTTCTGATCCTCCTCCTCTCCGCCTTCAGATTCGCCCCTATACACACACGTGGGGCAGGACATCTGTACAGGTGTCATACGAATGCAGAGCGAGGATTGGGGGAAGCCTACCCTGCTTCCTCCGCCTACGTCAGGCCTTTGGACTCACCTGCCGATGGATCCGGTAATTTCGGGGTCACTACTACTTTTTTGGCGGTAAATAGAGGGTTTAAAAGCCGTTTCCTTGGACGAGGTACTGTTAGCCCCTGACTAAGGTGCTCTAGAATGCACCGAAACGCGCGTCGGGTTCATTTATTTATTTATTTATTTTCTCACGTAACACTATGGGAACACTAGGTGGTTAATTTTGTTTGGGTCACCTAAGTTTTTGTCCAGACAGCACTGTTCATGCTAAATCAAGAATTAGATCGCTAAAGGCATCTGGAGCAGCAATATCCTTTTCTCCTTTGAGCTCCTAGGGACAGTATAGAACACCCTTGAAGGTGTTTTCTTAGGAGCTGTAGGGATATATATTTGTTTGTTTTTTTGTATTTTTCTTTCCCTTCTATGGCTGGCACTGTTTGATACTAATTAGAAGAAAATCGCTAGAGGCATCTGGAGTAGCACTATCTCTCTTTCTCTCCCTTTTGCTCATAGGGAACGTATAGAACACCCTTGAAGGTGTTTCCTAGGAGTTGCAGGGATATATTTGCTCGTTGGATTATCTGTCCATCTGTGGCTGTACCTTTAGGATTCTTCTAATTTACCACTGATAGCCTCATACACCTTGGAGGTGCCTTATTTAGGAGACTTAGGATTATGCTTTACCTGGTATCATTTGTAGTATACCATTCATACCTTGGTGGACTCTCTATTTTGTTCACTGTTTAGAGCAGTGGTAGTCAACCTTTTTCTAACTACCGCCCACTAATGCATCTTTTTGGTTGAAAAATTTTCCTTACCGCCCACCAGTTTTCGCGCAAGTGCGGAATGTTTTTCGAAAGGAGCGTGTACGTTCATTTATCTTTTTATTTCCAATTAATGCATGTTTATAATGTTTTTAACTTTATAAAGTTTAATGAGAAAACAATAAAGTAAATTGAAATTACCTTTACTAGTGATTAATGAGATCCTTGAGGTTGATGCTGCAAGACTAAATATTTGATATCTGGTTCGATTTTCGTAAGGAACAAACAAAGGTCTCCTCTTTCGGTGATATTCAGACGACTTCTCTGTTTGCGCATTACAGGATTTCTCATCTGTGCGTCATCTCCCCTCTTATCCCTCCTCAATTCCCCTCCCCACCTTTTTTTCCCCCCTTTTTTAACCTTCCTTATAGCAATGCCCAGAAGGAAGGCTGAGCTAGGTATCCCAGTATAACAGATTGGCACACAGGGCCGCCATCAGGGCATGACAACCGTGAACAATTGTCACGGGCCTGGCGGCCCTGGGGGCCCCACGTGTATCAGCGGAACTGCCGCCGGTGCATCTGCACCGGGGCCCACACGCTTATGGGGCCCATCAGGTGGCCCAAGCATTTAGGGCCACCAAATGGGCCCTTTATAAAAAAAAAAAATGCAGCCGGAAGCAAGTGCTGCTGGGAGGAAGTGACGTCCGGTCACTTCCTCCCAGTTTACTACGCGCGGGAAGGAGGAGAGAAAGGTCGCGAGGAGAGGCAGCCGACTCGCATCATCCCCAGCCTCCCTCCTGCGACGGTAAGGGGAGAGGAGGGTGGCTGAAAATGAGGTGTATGTGTGTATGCCAGTGTGTGTGTATGCCAGTGTGTGTGTGTATGCCAGTGTGTGTGTATGCCAGTGTGTGTGTATGCCAGTGTATGTGTATGCCAGTGTATGTGTATGCCAGTGCGTGTATGTGTATGCCAGTGTATGTGTGTGTGTATGTATGCCAGTGTATGTGTGTGTGTATGTATGCCAGTGTATGTGTATATGCCAGTGTATGTCAGTGTATGCGTATGCACTGTGTGTATGCCAGTGTGTATGCATGTGTGTATGTCTGTTTCAGTATTTGTATCTGTTAGTGTGTGTGTGTGTATTCCTGTGGACAGGATTTGGAGGCGGGCTTGAAGGGGGGCCCAGACCTTGAGCTGTGTTAGGGGCCCCAAAATTTCTGATGGCGACCCTGCTGGCATACATACATACATACATACATACAGACAGGCACATACACATACAGACAGACAGGCACATACACATACAGACAGACACAAGAAACATATACATACAAAGACAAGACACACATACATACACACATATATACAGACAGACACACAACACATACACAGACACACACACACAAGACATACATACAAAAACAAGACACACACACACAGACACACACAAGACATACATACAAAAACAAGACACACACACAGACACACACACAAGACATACATACAAAAACAAGACACATATATACAGACACACACAAGACACATACAAAGACACATACACACACAAGACATACATACAAAAACAAGACACATATATACAGACACATACAAAGACACATACACACACAAGACATACATACAAAAACAAGACACACATACAGACACACACAAGACATACATACAAAGACACATACACAAACAAACACACATTATATTTAAGTCACCCTCCTGTTTCCTACCTTTAAGGTGCAGGAGGGTGACTTTCCCTGGGGTCCAGTGGTGGCTCAGGTGGATGGGAGTCAGAGTTCCCACTCTGACTCCCTCCTCTTCCTTCCTCCCGCGCGGGCTCTCAGTATGCTGGGAGGAGTGACCGGGGAATCACTTCCTCCCAGCAGAGATGATGTCATCACAGGGGGCCGGTCGCGCTGTTAAAGCGCCCAGCGCTGACCGGGCCCCCTCACAATCCACATCCATCGGGTGGCCCTGACAGCATGGGCCACCCGATGGACCCCTCTATATGCGGCCCCGGCGGATTGCCGCCCGGGCCGGGGCCGCAAGTGGTGATGGCGGTACCCGATCGCAGGGGTACCGCCGTTTCACACCCGCCCGCCCGCTCACCCAATCCATAAAAAAATTTGAAAATCCCTACCGCCCACCTGGAATCCCGAAACGCCCACTAGTGGGCGGTAGGGACCAGGTTGACGACCCATGGTTTAGAGAAATTACCACTACCTCTCCAGCCTTTGTATTCTAATTCTTATCATATTGTATCTCTCTCTGTTGGTACTCCTTAGAGGCATTGTGTGTTCTTTTGGATTTCTGTTCTGTTAAGAACATAATAAAGTATCTTTTTTATAACCCATGCCCTACATTTGGAGTTACATATCAGGATAATATAGATACTGCATTACTATACAGTGCGCCTGGTTGAGTCATTTATATATATATATCAAGTTATTCAGTATCTATTGCATTAAAACCAGCTTATGAGCCTCACTTTGGTGAGTCTCTAAATTATTTATTTATCTTTTGTTTAATACTCTACTCTGGGTACAAGCCCTATATGGTGGAACTGGAACCACCAAACTGACCTCAGTTTGTCACTCACTCTCATACGTGTATGAGGTGTCTGACACACTTTTCTTATCTTTTTTATATTCACCACTTTGGTGCGGTTCTGGCTTTATGATTTGCGTCAGTGGTCCACCCTTTACCCCGCCCATTGACATCCTGCTTCCCTGGACACTGCTGTTAGGGGATATGAATTTATGTGAAAGATGAAAGCGAGAGATTTGCATAGGGTATGTCTTTTCTTATATCTATATCCTGTGAGTTTCCCTCCAGCACCACCTCCACCAGATACATGATGTTTGGGAGGTATAACTGTTTTAGTGTTTTCTGTTGATAAGATTCTGTAATTAGGCCCATCATAATTTTCAGCACCAGGCCACTGGGCTCTTAATCTGGCCCTGGTAGGGGAAAGATATGGATGGTAGGGATAAATATGAAGGAAGGAAGAGATATGGATGGCAGTGAGAGATATGAAAGGGAGGGAGCGATGTGGGGGAGAAATATAAAAGATGTAGGGGAAAGATATGGATCGGAGGGAGAGATATGGATGGGAGAGATATGGATGGAAGGGAGAGATGTGGTGGAGAGATGTGAAGGGGAAGATATGGGGGGAGATTTAGAAGGGAGGGAGAGATGTAGGGGAGAGAAATATGGAAGGGGAAACATTGATGTAAGGTGGGAGAGAGACATGGGGGAGAGACATGGATTGAAGTAGGGGAACAGAGACGTGGAGGAAACAGACATGGATGGAAGGGAGGAGAGAGACATGGATGGAAGGGGGGGAAAAGAGAAATGGGTGGAATGGGGGAAGAAGAGACATGGTGTAGAAGTGAGCGGAGTTGAGTGTGCAGCAACACCATACCCTATCTGGAGATTGCAGAAGGACTAGGGAGCGGAGCGGACAGTGTGGCTACCTACCTGGCTGAGACTGCAGTTTGCAGAGGGACTGAAAGAGCGAGTAGAGCGGCCACTTCAAAATATGTACCCAGGATTACATATTGCAAGAAAGTGGAAAAGAGCCCGAAAAGCTTTTCACTTCAAGAGTGGAGCGTAAAAATGGTGGAAATATTGCCAATAACCCTAAATGGGGGTATATCAGACTATTCCTATCGTGGATGATATTCTAATCCAGTAAATATCAAGGCATATATAAAAGAGAGAATAGGGGGAAGCACATAGCAAAATTCTATGATAAAAAAAGAGACGTATTGAAACTACAGAGTGACAACTCACATGGAGTAGAGCCTCAGATAGGACAGGCTCAAATCTCTTCAGCAATAGTGCCGTCTGGTGGCACTTTTCCCCTTTTGTTCCAAATGGTATTCCTCAGAGAATAAGACAAAAGCAACACAACAGGAAATACCTTCTGGTGTAGTAGGTCACCATATATAAATGTGAAGATGATAAAGTGCAAATGATTGCTCACCTTGTCCAGAGCCTATGGACCTGGCTCTGGGTAGAATGGTTTGGGTGTCTATAAAAAGGACACCACCCTTTTTTGGAGCAACTAAATGGAGGACCCAAAATGGACTTGAAGTGTAGATGGATTTATTGTAAAACTAAAACACTGCACAAACAGTTAAAAAATAAACAAGTAAAAGTATCACTATACAAATAGAAAATGTCCACCATGGATCCCTTTCTGAGACACGTTTTGCCCTATGTATGGGCTTTTTCAATCGGTGTATGCTGCTCCAAGTCTAATCCATACGTTAAATATGGCGATGTTTCAGTTCACCAGTGGTTCTCTGTGGGGTTCGACCAATTGGAATCCGGAAATCTGAAGGTGTGTTCGTGTCAGCTGGTTCCACTTAACTCCGTGAGTAGTACCAGAAGTGACGTACTACATATAAGCAGTTTCACTTTTTGAAATTAATTTCCCCGTCTTATCTTCGGGCGAGTGTTGAGTGTTTGCCAGGAATTGACGTTACACAACATTTCCATAATGCACGATGGAGCCATATTGGAGTGGGGAAAGGTTAAGGGCAATATAATCTCAGTCCAATGTTAGTAAATAACTATTCACATGTTGTCTCCATATGAAGAGAGAAAAGAAAAATACACAATAACACACATTAGGAAATGGTATTCAAAAGCTGAATATTTTGATGAATAATTAAACACATAATTGGTTTACATGTTCCAGTGATTGAAATAAAAGTGTTTTTACAACATCTCCCATAAATCTCTGTAATACTGTATCTATATGCATTGTGTGTATTGATTTCTCTTGTTATTTCTCAAACTATATAAAAAAGGAGACATGAGTAGTTATGGGTGAATATGTGGGATAGAAATCTAATCTGTGCATATATTCAAACTATTATGAAATGGATTTCAAATTATATTAAAAACTAAAATGAAAATACAAATGCATTAGTCCTATCTATATCCATAGGAGTTTCCTTTGTTATACACACTAAAACTTATTTAGCGTCCTGCATAAATGTCTGTATATGTGGTTATGGCAATGCCCCACACCCTATGTGAGGAGAACCTTACTCTTAAAGTGACCGTGCTAATGAAAACAAAATATCATAGAATACTATAAAAAGTGGCACATTTCAAAATCATTGTTTAGACCGAAGGGGGTCAGAGTGTTGAGATTAAATATCCACCTCATCTCTCGTGTCCCATCTTTTTATTGGGATTTTCCCATCTCCAATTCATGTGTACTCTTTTAATCCCCATAAAGATTAATTGTTTTGGGTCATTATTGTGGTGGAGTTTTAAATGTGCCGAGAGACTATATTTCTCAAAGCCATTTCGAATGTTGTGAACATGCTCTTGAATTCGCACATTTAGGGTCCTGGTAGTTCTTCCCACATACCCTAATCCACAAGTGAAAATGATTAAATAAATAACCTTTTGGAATAGCAGGTAATATGTTGTTTAATCAGAAAAATATATTTTTCTCTTTGGGGAATGGAGAAGGATGTGACATGTCTCTTTTTTGAGCCACTATTTTTACAGGCCCCGCACGTAACACATCCATAAAAAACGTTGGGTTGGTTAAAAAACATTCCTCTTTTCTATTGGGTTTTTAATATAATTTCATACCAAACTGTCTTTTAAGTTTGGTACTCCTCTGTAGATGATCATCGGTTTATCTGGTAGGATGCTGTTTAGCTGTGTATCTTTCTGTAAAATAGGCCACTATTTATTTTTTGTAATTCTTTTTAGTTGGTGACTCCGGCAGTTAAAATCACATATAAAAGCAAGTTTCTTCCCGTCTACAGAATTCATGGGAGGTTTATATTCTAATAAAGTGCTACGGTCTTTAAGAGTAACTTCAAGGTGGGCCTGATTTAAAAGTTGATCTTGATATCCTTTTTGTCTAAAATCATTAATAATCTTACATGATTGTATATTAAAAATATCTTCGTCTGTACAATTTCTTTTAATGCCCAACAGTTGTGCTTTGGGAGCGTTCAATAGCCATGAGGAAAAGTGACAAACCTCCCCAATGTAGCTATTCATGTCTACCTTCTTAAAGAAGGTTTTGGTTTTAATCACATCATCTTCAACATATATATGTAAATCTAAAAAAATCACTTTAGTTTGGCTATAGTTACTTTCCAGCTTTATTCCCCAATTATTGGTATTGAGATCTGTCAGAAAGCTTAATTGGGGAACAAAGCTGGAAAGTAACTATAGCCAAACTATAGTATTTTTTTTTAGATTTAAAGATATATGTTAAAGATGATTAAAACCAAAACCCATGGAGAACCACCAATGAACAGAAACACCACCATATTTAACATATGGATTAGACTTAGAGCAGCATACACCGATTGAAAAAGCCCTTATATAGGGTGAAACGCGTCTAGGAAAGGGATCCATGGTGGACATTTTCTATTTGTATAGTGATACCATTTAGCGGCTCCAAAGAAGGGTGGTGTCCTCTTTACAGACACCCAAGTCATTCTACCCAGAGCCAGGTCCATAGGCTCTGGACAAGGTGAGCAATCATTTGCACTGTATCATCTTCACATTTATATATTGTGTCCTACTACACCAGAAGGTGTTTCCTGGGGTGTTGCTTTTGTCTTATTCTCTGAGGAATACCATTTGGAACAAAAAGGAAAAAGTGCCACTAGACAGCACTATTGCTGAAGAGATTTGAGCCTGTCCTATCTGAGGCTCTACTGCATGTGAGTTGTCACTCTGTAGGTTCAATACGTTTCTTTTTTTATCATACAATTATGCTATGTGCTTCCCCCTATTCTTCTCTTTTATTATGTCTTGATATCTACTGGATTGGAATATCATCCAACTTTGGAATAGTCTGATATACCCTCATTTAGGGTGGGTAGCAATATTTCCACCATTTCAATGTATCCATCCTGGTAAAATATTTTATAAATAAATAAATAATTTCTCCTTCATTTGACACAGTCTTCCTTTTCTTCTAACACGGTCTTCTCTCCTCCTTGGCTCCTTCTGCTCCTTTACCTATCTGCTCCTTTCTCTTTCTGATCCCTTTCTGCTCCTTGCAGACTCTTTCTGCTCCTTCTCCTACTTTACCTTTGTGCTCCTTGCTGGCCCTTTCTGCTCCTTCTTCTACTTTACCTTCGTGCTCCTTCTGATTCTTTCTGCTCCTTTACCTTTGTGCTCCTTCTGTCCCTTCCTGCACCTTTCTTCTCCTTGCTGACCCTTCCTGCTCATTTCCGTTTCTTCTCCTACTTTACCTTTGTGCTCCTTTGCTCCTTCAAGATCATTGCTGACCATTTCTGCTCCTTGATGTCCCTTCCTGCCCATTTCTGTTCCTTCTCCATTCTGTCCCTTGGTTCATTTCAGTTCCTTCTCATTTCTGCTCCTTCTCCTACTTTACATTTGTGCTCCTGATTCTTTCTGCTCCTTTACCTTTGTGTTCCTTCTGTCCCTTCCTGCTCCTTGCTGCCCTTTCCAGCTCCTTGCTGACCCTTTCTGCTCCAAGCTACTCCTTGTAGACCCTTTCTGTTCCTTCTGATTCTTTCTGCTCCTCTACCGTTGTGCTCCTTGCTGCCCCCTTTTTTTTAATAAATATATGTATTTGATCTGTCTCAACTTTCCTCCAAATTCTGTAACACATCTCGCTCTCTAATCTCAATTTCTGATCTACAATAATGTATTTCTCAATTGCTTGCCCTTCATGAATAAAAATATAAGAGTAAATATGCAATTACTTCCATATTAATAATTTATAAATATTATTCAGAATACTAATTATAAACACAACATTTGTACCTCCTCCGATGTACCTATTTCTGGATCAAGAAAGAGACACAAACAGTTGTAGTCTAATGTAACAAAGAATATTCAGTGAATGTAATTGATGTTTACCTATACCATTCATAATAATTTTTCTTTATTAACACTGAGCCCTTCCTGTATGGTTCAGTCAGTGCTATATAACATTCAAAATTCTCTCTTTTTCTTTTCATAAATTTTGTTTATACATTTATATTATATCTAATGTTTCACATTTTTTTCTTAAAGAGATGATTCTTTGAATTACATAGATAGTTGTAGTTCAGCAACATCTGGAGGGCCGGAGTTTGAGGATTCCTGATATAAAGGTTAGTTTGAGAAAAACTTAAATGAATAAATTATTTTCAAAGTTAAAGGGACACTATAGTCACCTGAACAACTTTAGCTTAATTAAGCAGTTTCGGTGTATAGAACATGCTCCTGCAGCCTCACTGCTTAATCCTCTGCCATTTAGGAGTCAAATCCCTTTGTTTATGAACCCTAGTCACACCTCCCTGCATGTGACTTGCACAGCCTTCCATAAACACTTCCTGTAAAGAGAGCCCTATTTAGGCTTTCTTTATTGCAAGTTCTGTTTAATTAAGATTTTCTTATCCCCTGCAATGTTAATAGCTTGCTAGACTCTGCAAGAGCCTCTTGTGTGTGATTAAAGTTCAATTTAGAGATTGAGATACAAATATTTAACGTAAATTACATCTGTTTGAAAGTGTAACCAGTTTTATTTTCATGCAGGCTCTGTCAATCATAGCCAGGGGAGGTGTGGCTAGGGCTGCATAAACAGAAACAAAGTGATTTAACTCCTAAATGACAGTGAATTGAGCAGTGAAATTGCAGGGAAATGATATATACACTAAAACTGCTTTATTTAGCTAAAGTAATTTAGGTGACTATAGTGTTCCTTTAAGAAGACACTCAAAGCACATGACAGGCGCACAGTCGGATTTGCCGGCATATGCGCTAACCTTACCCAAACCCCCATTAAAAAACGGACACAGGTTATACTGTTGGAAATAATTAGTCCACAGCTTTATTAAATTATTAATAAAATTAATTAAGGAATAACAAATGGGGTCATTGCCAACAAATCTTATTAAAGTTAACACCCCCCCCCATATACATACCATACCCCTAGCAATGACCCCACAATAATAACAATAGATAATCTAAATAACATGTTAATACAGAAACTGGCCGCCCAATATGACCACATTTCCACCAGGTTAAATTGTAGGGGTGTACCAAGACACCGCTACCCACCATATCCATTGTATGGGTGTACCAAGACACCGCTATCCAGTGTAGGGTGTACCAAGACACCACCACACCCCCAGGTTCGGAGCCACCGACTGGCTCGAACCTACCAACCACGTGCAACACTGCCCAATCTACACTAAACCTCAGGATGCCTGCTTTCTCCTCCATCTACCCTCCGATTTAACCAGGCCATTCCCCGCCACTGTGAAAAAACGGGAAATCGACTATATAATGGCTGGTGTAAATAGTCCCCTTATGGCTCCGCCCTACCCAGCATGCTAGCTGTCACTAACTTCCTGTGGCTGCTATGCCTACCTCCTGGCTCTGTCAAGGCCTATTCCTCTTAGCTGCGCTGATCCATGGGCTACAAATAAGGTAGACACCCACTAAGAGATTTCCATTCATGTTAATGAATGCTGTTGAATGTTTGCAAAACAAATTATTTCTATATTCATGAATATCAGTTTTTATTACCTTTTTTTTTTTTTTTTTTTATGTCTTTTGATGATTTTGGCACTTGCCCCATTTCAGCAACTGTTACAGCAACTGTTCAGTAACGTTTACTTTTTACATTTTTGCCTTTTGTCCCAGGGCTTGGTTTATGTTAAAGGACCACTATAGGCACCCAGACCACTTCAGCTTAACGAAGTGGTCTTGGTGCTTGGTCCAGCTAGGATTAACCCTTTTTTCTATAAACATAGCAGTTTCAGAGAAACTGCTATGTTTATTTTAGGGTTAATCCAGCCTCTAGTGGCTGTCTCATTGACACCTGTTAGAGGCGCTTGCGTGTTTCTCACTGTGAAAATCACAGTGAGAAGACACCAGCGTCCATAGGAAAGCATTATAAATGCTTTCCTATGAGACTGGCTGGTTGCGCGCGCAGCTCCTGCCACGCATGCGCATTCAGCCGAGGAGGCGGAGGAGAGCAGGAGGAGAGCTGGAAAAAGAGGTAAGTTTAACCCCTTCCACTCCATCCAGCCCGGCGGGAGGGGGACCCTGTCCTTTAACATTATTTTGTTGCTGTACCATTTTATACTGTCAGTGTTATTCACTAAAGTAATTCCAAATTCAAAGTATCAAAAATAGAAGCAGAGCTGACTTATATGTTTATAGTTTGATTATCTTTTGAAAATTCACACTGTAGTGAGTAACCCTGTATATCATACAAGTACACATCTGCAGTAAGAATCTTTTTTTTTTTTTATATAACAATTTTTACATGGGAACTTTGTTTTTGCTTAATCTAAACTTCCTGATTACAACAAAATCTACCCCCATAAAATAGAAGGATTTTTTGCCCCAACACAAATGTGGTGTAGAAGTTCCTTAATCCCTTATGGACCAAACTTCTGGAATAAATGGGAATCATGACATGTCACACATGTCATGTGTCCTTAAGAGAACTTGAAAGAAATTGTGATTAAAAAAATCTTGCATGAGTACAAGTCGGTACAACTGCCCAATCTATGCTTTTCAACAAGATACATTGTTTTCAAATGAAAGTATTTATCGTCATTGTCTTTGCACCATGGACACTTCAGTAAACTAAAGTGGTTTATATGCTCTATAAACACTCCAAACGAGAATAGAAACAGGTGTTTTACCCTGTTGCAAAATATTTAGTGAGTAGTGAGAAAAGTCACAACTGCTGAGAAAATATTAATAGTAGTTACAAACTGGTCCCAGGAGGCACTGCTATTTTAACCTGATTCTCACATTAACAAGACCGGATAGGCTTCATTTCAAGTTTCACAAATAAACGCCCAGCATTTCTCACTTCTTAATTTCCATTATTGAGTGATCTGACATACTGAGCCTCAGGCTTCAATATCTGTCAGACCTGCTGGATTTGTGTAGTGTTTGAATACTTTTGACATGTGATTACTGGTAAACCAATCTCAGAAGCAATGGATTTTTTTAATTAGTGAAAATGTTCCTTTATGTTTTATCAACACAATAATGGACACAATCTATTCTGATTTAGATTTAGTATTTTATTAATAATGTAAACATGTAATTCACGTTCCTTTAAATTCTATGTAAGTGTAGGTTACTGCACTGTAATTCTAAACAAAATAAAGTTGCCTTTTGAATTTTTGGCATACATGTTGTCTTTATTTCATTTACAATGATATGTGACTCTTTATTATTTTATCACTGACACCTCTTTTTCACAGTAACCTCCTTTTCCATTGCACTGCAACATATCTTCAATGACCATCATTGCTTGACCGGTGTATAGTCGCCATATGGGCAGTCGGAATCTAGGACGAAACACCCCCCACATACCTACTCCCAATAACACTCTGACATGTAAACATGGGCCATTGCCCCCCATGCTCTGCCCTTACATCCGTATCCTTCTTTTAATATGAAAGGCAATGACCCCACATAAATAACACATATATATATCTATATATATGTAGATATATATAACATTTTCAACTTTACTCCAACATAAATGACTTAAAGTGCCAAACATAATTAACCATGGCAGGGGTATACCCGGATACCTCTACCCCCACCAGGTTCTGAGCCACCTCCAGGACTCGAAACCTACCAACCACCAATGACCACAATGTTTCCTGTCCATCACGTTCTTCCTGGGGAGCCTCTTTCCTCTTCTTAGGCTCCCTATCCCACCGCTGTGACAAAACAGGATAACCCCTTAACACAATACAGACCTAGGGAGGGTGGGTGGGACAAACTTAACCAGGTAGGAGATTAAAAGTGATACTTACAAAATGGCTACCTATTTAAATAGCCAAACCCCTTACCCACAACCCACCAGTCCTGGCCGCTTCCTCCTAAGCCCGCCTCCTAACCCCTGTCAAGGCCCTTTTCCGCTAAGCTGTGCTTTGGCTACATGGGGCTACAATCCTGTTCTTTCCCAACAGCCTCCCAACAGTTACAGATTTGAATGAACTGGAGACGTTTGTCCTGCAATCCTGGGTTTGGTCACTATTGTTCAGGGAACTATACCCATTAGGAGCAACACAAGCACATTATTAGACATGCTCCAACTGTGCTAATGGTCATTAAACACCAGAAGATGGAACCCAAAAGTAATTTTGATGACCCCTACCAAAAGCCCCACACTCTTGGCCCCTTCCAAAGCCTACTCCCTTCCCAATTCCACTGCCTAACACACTTCCTGATACACACACAGTTACTTGGAGACACACACAAATACATACATAGACATAGAAAGGCACCAACACACAAAGAAACACCCAGATAGACAACAACAAACACAGACACACACCTGCACCAACTTATACCAACAAGCACAGACAGACACTGGCACAGACAGGGAAACACATACATACACACAGAGACAGACACCGACAGGCACAGACAGACATGGACAAGCACAAGCAAAAATAAATATTATCAAAACCATTTTTAAGAGGTGGAATTATTCAACTTTTACTTGGTAGCTTTAGTAGCTTGTATTGGTCAACATTAAATTAAGAAACCTAGGGGGCGGAGCTAGCTCTCGACCAAGACGGCAGCAAGGCTGTGGAGCTCTGTTGACCTGGTAAATAATCGCCTGATTCGTAGCCTCATAAAGGGCACAATCGACCGGCAGAGTTCCGGGAGGTGCTTCCCAGATGATGGGACAAAAGTAAAAAGAACATGGTTTGATCGGCCCCGGTTCTCCGCCGACATAGGAGATATGCTGCGAAGGCCGCAAAGCGGCATTGGGTCTAAAATGGCGGGGGACCTCGAGGATCTCTCGGATGCATCAGAAGACTACCCTCTACATAACCTGGAGGACCTGAACTACAAATGCCCTCCCAGGCACCCTCATCCGGCAGTGGGAACATTTCCACTGGTAACTACTGCAATACTTACCAGTCTCCTGGCAGACCTCCACCAAACCTTATCTGCAGAAATAACGCAGGTCAGGAAAGATGTCAGGGGGTTCACTGTGCACCTGGATGCAATGGAGCAGACAGCAACTACGCAAACTGCTCAAATCCAAGAGCTACAGAAGCAGGTCAACAACCTAACCTCAGCCCAAGTTCTTCTTGGTCACCAAATGGCAGCTATGGAAGATAAAAGAAACACCTACAAATCAGAGGCCTGCCAGACAGGGTCACTACGGCAGAGCTGCCACATTTATATGAAGGTTATTCACGGCCATACTGCCCCCAAGGCAGGCTAAAGGTATATTGCTCAATAGCATGTTTCACCTTCCTAAACCACAGCAAGCCAAAGATGCTGCCACCAGTAATCTATTGATCAAATTTCAGAATGGACAAGATAGGCACAATTTATGAAGGCAACTGGGGGAAGACCTCGTACCATATCAAGGAAATGGACCTTACTTTTTTGTCCAATCTATCCAGCACAACTCTACAGTGGAGGAAGTCTCTTAGTGCCCTGACTACTACGCTGTCTACCAAAGGCACGCTGGGGATCCCCCCGCCTGCTTCTAATTCAGCACCATAACGGGAAGCACCAAGTGTCTGATACCTCAGAGATTAGGCCTGTACCTGCTTTTTATTTTACTTTAATTTTTCACGTTTGACTTATATTTTTAGCTAAGTCTCTGTTCTTCACTAACTCTACCTATAGCGTTCATGGTACGGTCTGTGATTTTGAAGCCTGTCTTGGCCGAGACCAGGTACGCCCCGGCAACACTAGCTCCTGTGACATTATCGACTCTCACCCAGGTCCAATCACATTATTTCCCAATTGTACTATAATCTGTGGAGCTGCATCTTTAAACAATAGGTTTTCTCACTTTCATTGTATACTCCTTTTTAAAAATGCCTTAGTTATTGTTGTGTTCCTTTTAGGATTCCATACCGACCAATACTCATCCATAAGATCCTAACACGGCTGGACGCTCGATAAAAACCCCAAATTACCATAGTTAGTGCGATTATCATTAGTGCGATTATCTGCCGAGTTTGTCTGTATTTATGTTATTGTCCAGGCTTTCTTTGTGGAATAATATGTTTATACCATGACTGATTATGGAAAAATAAAGAATAATAATAAAAAAAAAAATAAGAAACATAGAATACAATAGCTGCAGCTTGCAGTAGTGTAATGTATGTGTCACGATTCGGGAACCTAACACGCTAACAGGTCACAGATAGTAAAGGGTGCAATACCAGTCCTTAGAATGGCCGGGTTAAGCACACTAAGAATAGTCAAGAGACAAGCCAAGTAAAGGGAGACAGAAATCAGGAGAACGTGAAACAAGCCGAGGTCAAAGGAATGGAGAAAACAGAAGAATCGGAATAGCAAGCCAAGTAATCGGTAACCAGAGAGAAACACGAGCAATTTGCAATACAGGTATCATAAGACCACAACAGGGCACTGAGAGACAGGAAAGGTAAGTATTTAAATCCTGTGCTTCATTCTGATTGGATAACTTCCAATCAGAATTAACAATCACACGTGGGGGATATCTATACCTTCCACTGTGATTATCGTGCTGTTGCTTTAACGCCGGGTCACGTGAGTGACCCCGGCGTTCGCATAAATATGCCGGCTCCAAGCGTGCAGCGTTATACATGCCGCCGACGGGGGGAGAGGAGGAGGACCCGAGCCGGGGCATCAAGCAGAGAGGACGCCGCTCGCCGACAGGTAGGGGAAGAGGGGACCGCGGGCGGCGACAGGCCAAGGATGAGTGCTGCGAGAGGATTGCAGCCTCCCCTCACAGCCACCCGCGGAGCCTTGACAGTATGTCTGTGGTGGGAAGTTAGATGCTTCTCTGATAGGCAAGACTGGAGAATAAGGGCTTTTTCTGTCAGTGTGGTTTTGTTACATCTTCTCACTGACTACAATATATCTCTCCTGACCAACAGGTATTCGAGACATAGAGATAAATAAGTCCAGGACTCAAGGTGTATCAAAATATTCCAGGACACTCTCCAAGTCAAACAGGGTTGGTTGGCAACCCAGTGTGGTATATCAGTTCCCTAAACTGATTGACATCTGCACAAGTAATAGAGAATCATAACAGTAAAAAGACAAGTTATAGTTTCTAGTTAAGAGAAGGCAAGGCAAAGACACAATTAGTTGAAATAAAAGGTTTATATAAACACAAGATCACTAAAAGTACAACATGTATTAATAAACATTTATCAACTTCTCAATTACCTTTGGTAATCTTTCAGCAATATCATTATTTGTGTACACAAATGTGCATTAATGTGCTTGCTCTTATTAATTCTTGCTTCCTCTACATAATTCCTTATCTTTCCTATCAGTGTACCTACAATTCTTTAAATCCTATCTTTATTTACTTTTCTGCAGAGATCTATTCCGCACTATAGTTTATAAATGCCTTTCTTATAATTTTTATTTTATTTTATTTTTTTACTGCTAGTTACATATTAGCTTTTCCTACTGTTGATTGTCTTTGTTCATCCTGGAGGTTCTGCCAGATAGGTTTTATATAATAATACAAAAAATAACAATGATTAAGAATAAAAATATGGTTATGCAGCCTTTGTTTCATATTACTTAAACAATTAATAAAATCAACAGCACAATAGGGACCACAAATATAGGGAAAATACACTGTATGGACAAAAATCCAATAAGCTGCATGCAAGTCTCACATCACCAAGTACAATGCCAAGAGTCGGATGGAGAGTTGTAAAGCACTGCACTCTGGAGCAGTGGAAATGTGTTCTGTGGAGTGACAAATCATGCTTCTCTGTTTGGCAGTCTGATGGTTAAATCTGGGTTTGACGGATGCCAGGAGAACGTTACCTGTCCGACTGTATTCTGTCAACTGTAAAGTTTGGTGGAGATAATGGTATGGGACTGTTTTTTACAGAATGGGTTAGGCCCCTTACTTCCACTGAAGGGAAATCTTAATGCTTCAGCATACCAAGATATTTTGGTCAATGCTATGCTTCCAACTTTGTGGGAACAGTTTGGGGAAGGCCCTTTTCTATTCCAGCATGACTGTCTCAGTACACAAAGCAAGGTCCATAAAGACATGGTTCGGTGAATTTGTTGTTTAAGAACTTGACTGGCCTGCACCGACCCCTGACTTTGGGATAAACTAAAATGGAGATTGTGAGCCAGGCCTTCTCGTCCAACATCAGTGCCTGACCTCTCAAATGCACTACCTGATGAATGGGCAAAAACATCCACAGAAACATTCCAAAATGTTGTGGAAAGCCTTTCCATGGGCAAATCCAACTACATATTAATCTCTAGGTACAAAACAGAAATAATTGGAGTAATGTGCAGCTGGTATTTAAAGTGCACACCCATGTGCTACCATATTTATTGGAAGGACAAAGTACAGGTTGGAAAGTACAACTTTATCAATGCTAATGTCCTTGGTAAAGCATGGATGCAAATACACATATATACAAGTAAAGAGCTCACAATAATTGCAGTGCCGCCGCCCACATATCAAAAAAGATCCATATCAGCTGTAGGACTAGTTCCAGCTACCATCCCCCATACTGAGTGCTCTATCCACTTCCTGGTTCATCAAAAACGTGCGTGATGACGTCAGACGTCGCGTCCATAGTGTGTGAACGTCATCACGTTCGGTTGCTAGGATGCAAGTAAACAAAAAGATCGCTGGACACTATATCTAAGAGAGCAAAAGCAAGTAAAGTCATTATAATGCCTCTAACAAACATCTAGATGATAAAAAAAAAGGAGCAGAAAGCAATAAGAAGGAATCTAGCACAGCTGCTATGGTAATCAAAACAGGAAAATACATAAATATGTACACTGAATATGAAATGAACATAAAAACAACCTCATACAATGTGAGGATATACAGCATGCCACATATGATCTAAGAATATATGTAGAAAATAGAGAATGTTAGTAAGGTGTGTAGCAGATAGAGAAGGAGCTATATAACCGGAAATATATAGCAAAGCTTACCCAGATCCAGGATGCATCCCTAGGCGGGCACCAGACGGAAGCACCTACTGGAACCAGTGCCACTCTAGTTTCTCATTGAGACCATGGGGTGACACTGTATCCAGCAGGTGCATCCAACGGGCTTCCTTTTGTAGCAATAACTTCTCTCTATTGCCTCCTCTCATCAGGAGGGGCACCCTTTCGAACACTTGATACCGCAATTGTGAAGCCTTGTGTCTTTTTTTTCTAAAGTGCTCTGTGACTGGAGCATCTGAGTTAACACTCCAAATAGTAGTTTTGTGTTGGGAAACACGATTCTTAAAGGCATTTATAGTTTTCCCCACATACCACAAGCTGAACGGACACTTTAGGAAATAAACCACAAATTCAGTCTGACACGTTAAGAATCCTTTCAATTAAATTTGGTGGCCAGTTCGAGGATGCGTACAATATTCACCCATAATAATCCCGTTGCAGTGATTACAGCTTAAACAGGGATAATTCCAATGCACGGGTTTAGAAATAAACATCTGTCTGGTGTTTGTCTGGGTGTCAGCCCTAACCACCTTATCTCTTATAGACTGACCACGTTTATTAGCAAACAGTGGGGGATTTTTGAACAATTGTCCAGTCTATTTGTCAGTTTGTAATATAAACACATTTTTGCATATAATTTTTTGGATATGTGTTGTGAAGGATGAAAGAGTACTCACAAATGGTATTCTGTCTTGTTTAGGTTTAGTAGTCGTGTGTGACTAATTCCTCACCATTGATGTTTTTAGCTTTTCCTTTAGCTTTCCGTAATAGACGGGGACTATATCCTTTCTCCATAAATTTCTCTAAAGCTCTGAAAAAGGGTATCAACTATGCGGTCATTGCTTACAATACGGCGGACTCGCAGGAACTCGCTGTATGGAATTGAAGAAATTTGTTTAGGTAACTGAAAACTCTTAACATGTAGCAAACTATTAGAATCAGTGGTTTAGTGTACAGATCAGTATCCAGGGTTCCAGCCTTTTTGCCGACCTGTACATCTAGAAAGTAAACAGAGTCAGTACTCACAACCATTGTAAATTTCCTTGTGTCACGACAAAGGTGTATAATTTATTATTACACCTTTGGAATATTATCCTTTAATGTAATTTGTGTAGTAAATGGCACAAATTACAGAGATGTTATTGTTGAGGTCAACAGGGGTTACATCTTTTGAAGCTGGGACCCCCACAGAGGTCAGTTGACAGTTGGCTCCCAGACTGTGTATCGTCTAGTCCTTTGGGAAGAGGGATTATTATTACGATGCCTGTGTTTTACCTGCTTTATCCTGACTACCAGCGGATATACCGTGATTATACTGCTACTCCGCTACAGTGAGTAATTAGGACTTCTGTATTTTATCCTTTTTGTTTTTATCTGTTGTTAGTGTAAATAACTTGTTTATCATATATTGTTATATGCACTGTGACTATTCTTTGTTGATAATAAACATTCATTTATTGAGTTCTGCCTTTGTCTGGTTAAGAATCACGTTACCTGAAGAGACTAGTTTAGTATTTTTGTAATTCCTTAAATATTGTACTAAGTAATATTTGGTGGGTTTTATTGTTGATTTACCTGGGGGACCAAGGCACCCCATTTATAAATTGTCTTGGTGGTGGCAGCATTAAAATAGTAATAGTTATAATTTTATGTGTTGCCGGCTCGCCGCGTGGCAAAGCTGTGCCCGACCGGCACAGTCTAGCCGACGGCACAAGCTTAACTGCTCACCGGCGAGCCGACAGCCACTTCTCCGCATCTTCCGACCGTCGCGCCCGGATCCAAAATGGCGCTGACCGCGTGGTCGCTCCTAAACTCAGCTCCGCCCCCGAAGTTTATACGGACGTTCGACGCGCACGCACGTTCTGGGGTCAGAGGTCGCCCTCTGACCAATCAGACCTTTGAGAGGAGTATTTAAATCCCTAGCTCACTCCAGTACCTTGCCCTGTCGTGGTTTCCTGTTCCTGGTTTTCTGAGAGTGCTTTATATTTGTGAATCTGATTTCCTGGTATCCTGATCTTGGCTTTTCCCTGGTTATTCTGAATTCTGGTTTCCCTGACTTGGCTTGTGTAAACGGTATTGTGTATTCTCTGGCTTCCTTGACCTCGGCTTTCCTTTTGACCATTCTCTGTCTCTAGCGTATTAGACCGGCCATTCTAAGGTCCGGTTTACGCTCTGTCCTTTTATTTTCCTTTTCTTATCTATGTATATGTTTACATAGTTTCTGCGTGCTGGACCACACTAGTAGTCGTGACATTATGTTTAAGTGTGGGTGGTGTTAAAAAGGGGGATTTTGTCATTATTTCCGGTCTAGTGAAGACAAATAGTGTACTTTAACCCTTTCACCACCACAACTACGTCACGCACACTCTTGGAGTAGGGTGCGTTCGTGACACCCTGTCCCTGTGACACTCATTAAGATACAGCAAAAACACTTCAAGATCAGATGACTTAAACAAAATATTTATTAAGTATTCTGGATCTAAAATTGTAATGTATTGAAAACTTTGCACCTAGCTGAGGAAGCCGATAGTATTTTTGGCGAAACACGTCCTGGGGATTGCAATACCATTACCTTTATGCCCTTTGTATATATATACACCCTTTTATATTGTTTTCAAGTATATTTGTTTTTATATATTGTAATTGGCCATTAGAATTTTAGATCCAGAATACTTAATAAATATTTTGTTTAAGTCATATGGGCTATTGGTTCCTGCTCTATAGGAGTGTAGTCCTCAACTACACAACGTGCTGATATAGAGCCTATAAAGTGGCTCCTTACTTGTGAGTATAATACTTCTACTTTTTTATGCAAAATTGGTTTCAGACTATATTGCACTATATATCTTTTGCTTGAGCTCTAGTCACATCGTGAGAAACGATTGGAATTGAAAAAGGGGAAAGGTTGCCTTTACGGACCTGAAAGCGTTCACTCCTGAGCTTGGCTATAAGCTCATTAATATGTGAGTGGTTCCATATATAAATTTAATACACAAATATTGAATCACAGGTTTACACTATAAGAAATTAATTTCTCTTTCAGAACTTTCTATAAACAAAACATATATCTAAGACAATTTCCAATAGTGTGTTAACAAAAGAGCACGTTTTTTCATCTTTATGCACATCGGAAAGTCTCTTTTGCACTATTGCCAAACCTTCATGGTTGGGAATGGATGTGTACTAGCTGGACACATCAAGTGTCACGAGTAGGTCAGAGGGTTCTACCTGTATATTTCCAATATATACAAAAAAAGTCTTTAGTGTCCTGTATATAGGACCTTCCGGAAGTAACTAAGGGTAGTAAAAATTGGTTCACAAAGATGGCTATTGGTTGAAAAATAGAATCTGTACCTGCCACAATCGGGCACGCAGGTGGATGCACAGGATCTTTATTCACCTTTGGTAAGGTGTAAAATACTAGGGAATTTATTAGTGAGGAAGGTAAACTGAGATTTGGTGATTACATCGTCTTTAAGTGCTCTCTCTAGTACAGTCTGTATAATTTTAGTCACATGTAGTGTAGGGTCATTCTTAAGGACTCTATAGTTGTTCCTATCCAATAGCTGTCTCATTACTTCCTCATGATAGTCCTTTATATCCTGAATGACTATCAGGCCCCCCTTGTCAGCGGGTTTTACTACAATCTCAGGGTTCTGCGAGATCTGGTTAAAGGCTAGTCTTTCCTGTAATGTCAAGTTATGTCTGATACTCTGGTGACACCAGGGTAGTTTTTCTACTTGAGTAGTAACTATATTATGAAATGTCTGTACAGAATGGTTAGGGACAATAGGAAAAAAAGTACTTTTATTTCTACAGACCTCAAGGTTTGCCACATAGCTAGACTGTGTGCCTGCCAAAGGATCATCTCCTGGAGGGGTGCTGTCTCTCTGGTCTTGGAGTTGTTGATCTGAAAAGAATACACGTAAATTAGTCAAAAAAACGTATATTAATCTTTTATCCTTGTAGTTAATATTATTCCCCTATATAAAAACAAACTTTTTTTTTTAACTGGTGGAATATAAACAGCTGTGGTGAAAGTATCTAAAATAATCCTTCTTGAAAATACAGTTGTTTTATTGCTCCTCCTATCCCCCCTTCTGTTGGCCAGTATCACTTTATTGGTGAATAAAATGAACATTTAGTGGCTATCATCTTTGTTTTGCTGCCTCTTAATTGGACAGGAGATACAGCAAACATGATTGGGAAGACCTCTTATCCACCATAGCAAACTAAGCTGCTTATTTGCCCCAACCCAAAAAAGCCTCTCTTCTGTTCCATCCCCCCTTTTTTTTTTCTAGTGCCAGGAGTAGCACACCGAATCACAAATCAAAACGAGCATGTTTGGGCTCACTCAAGTTGGTTCCAGCTAGATTGCCCACGGCTAGACTGAAATGAGAAATTCTGCCATTCACCTGTTCGCAAAATTTTGCAGAATTTAAGTTTTATCCACAATGAGCCTTCACATTTAAGCCTAAAACTTCCATATCCTACTAAAAATGATTACTGACAAAGTCCTTCCTTGGCTGAATTCTTTAAAATGCAACTCTGATCATTTCATCCAACCAGTCTGTCTCACATTTGTCTCTGCTTCTCACCATTCTACTTCGTTCTATGAATTTATATTGTTTTATCTTTGAAAACATTAATAGGAACCTAGATAAACACTCTGTGAAAAATCTTCAATAAAATACATGATTATACAAGACAAATTTTTAACTTATAAACCAGTAGTGGAGTGCTAGGTAATACATGCATTGCTTTTTCTTATCCCTTATGGGACATAGTGGAAAATTCGATAATATTGTAAAAACAAAAAAATATACAACAAATAGTGCAGATGCTGCTTAAAAACATGCAGCATGCAGAGTGATCTAGTGATAAACTCACATTTGTTAGTTGTGGAAAGTGTATGTAAGGAAGCATCGGTACGATCCTCGTCTATGGATGCTGATATAGGTCCTGGTCCTCTGAAGAGAGACATATCCGCAGGTCTGTCAACGGTGGGCAGCAATCACCAGTTGCTGGGGATGTTTCCTTTAGTGCGTTGTATTTCAGCAGTACAGGTACACCAGGAGAGAAATATAAGAATAGAATATATACTGAAGGCGCTGTTTCCCTACACATTACTGAAGTTCCTGCTGCCCTTCATCCCCTTTTCACATTTATCTACAGCCAGAAGGAAGAGACCCTGGTTTGGGAAGTCCAAGCAGCCATTGCACAAGCGCTAGAAGTCCAATTTCTTCTATCACATTTGTAAGAGCCCAGATTTTTAAGGCTCAATAATTGCATAGACATGTATTTAAGGCAGCACCCCACCATCTTCAAACGATATTAGCTCTCAAAGTAAGCAGAGATACAGATGGGAGACTATAGTGTAGTATATCCACATATAAATGACTGAAAATTATCTAGTATAAAAAGCTTTCACCTTTCTTAGAGTCACCTTTACACTTGGCTTTAAGGTTAGAACACTTTGTGTCAGATTGTGGGATGACACTACCCAAACGATGATCTGGAACCTGGAGTGGACAGACTACCAGAAGAGCTAAAGGTAAGTATTTATAGACTGTTGCCAACTGAAGAAACAGTACCCAGCAAAACGCATCATGGCAGTGGCAGGACTGAACTACCAGGACTTTAAATGTGCACTCTATCCTGTTTATGGTTTTTATAGTGTTTGTCAACGTTATTTAATGTTTCCAACCGTTTTTAATGTAGATTGTTTGGAAGTAGTGTTACAATAAATACTTACTTTTTACCTTTAGTACTTCTGGTAGTCTGTCCACTCCAGGTTCTAAATCATTGTTTGGGAAGTGTCACCCCACAATCTAATACACTGTACTTTTTTTTAATTTTATTTGTATTTTATTGAAGTTTGTTCATAAAATACATCTTAGTTAGTTGCATAAAAATGGTATATAGATATAACATTGACTCATCAAAGTGTGGGCATAAAGCAATATGCACAAAACACAGTAGCATCATATAACAATAAAACAATCTCTAAATATGTGGTCAGGTATGGTTAAGCCATAGTTGCAGTAGTACCTGTAAGTAGCATAACAATGGACATATAGAGGAGAGTGGCCGGATAGAGAGTGCCAAAGGACAGAACAGGGGGTAACCCTAAGTGATGAGGAGGAGAACGAGAAAAGAGCGGAGTCTGTCCTGTAGTGTATACGTACATACACCGTATATCGTTAAATAAACAGTTAAAAAATAATAACTTTAAAAAACACAACATAAACTGAACTATATACAAGGGGGGAAGGGGGAGAGGAGACAAAGATATGAGGTGCAAAGCACCTAAGTAAATATAGTGCCACTACCTAACTAGGTACTAGGAAAAAGATGCTGACACCAGGGTATTCCAGTGGTGAAAGACCCACCGAGAGCGTGTCAGATCGCGTAATACTGAGGTAAGAGCACAACAGGGCTGGATTCCTCAGTACACCAATGACTATTCAAATTACTGTAAATGGTGACGGGAACCGCCTGAAAAAATATATAGTGCTCGCTACTGCAGTGAGAACACAGCGGGGCTGGATTAACCAGTACACCACTGGCTATTAAATATCTGCAAGTGGTAACAGAGTCCGCCTGTAAGGATATTGTGCTCAAGTCTACAGTAAGAGCATAACGGGGCTGGATAATTCAGTACACCACTGCCTCTTTGAATTATTGCAAATGGTGACGAAGTCCACCTATAGAGATATTGGGCTTAGGTCAGGGCTAACATGTCGAGATAAGTTGCTGATAGGATCAGTACGTAATAAGTCACTGTCCAAAATGCAAACATATTCCCGTGAGACAGTTAGCCGTGCTAGTGGAGAGGTATCCCCATAGTAAGAGCATAGAGGGGAGTGGGATGTTTCAGTACACTGCTGCCTGTTACAATTATTTCAGATAGTGACGGAGTCCACCTGTACAAGTCTAATGCTTAACGCAGGGCTAAAAATGACGAGATATGTTGCTAATGGGATCAGTGCGTGATAAGTCACTGTCCGAGATGCAAACAAGTTCCCGTGTAGTAGTTAGCCATGCTCGTGGAGAAATATCCCCAGGGTGGATAGATAAAATGGCACAAAAGTGTCAATGCTTAAGTCGTGTCAGGCAGGTAATGGGTAACCGGGTTGCTCCCAAAGTAAAAGCGGGTTTGTGTAGTACACTATGGACTGTACCCTCCAACTGTGCCCAATGGGCTGTAGAGTAGAGACTTTCAGAAACGTGGGTTCCGTATCAAGAGGTACTTATTTACCAGCTAGTCTTATCGAGCCGGATATAGAGCAGAGAGGAATGGTGCCTTCGTGGGCACCGGGTATAGGAAAGAGATATATAAGGAGGCTAAGAGAGGGTACAGTACTGAGTGCAGATGTGCCAATGACCCATACGGGTTATATATGCAGTAATCTTCTGAGGGGGAGTCCCGAAGGGGAATCAGTGTGGATGTTAGGTAGTAGTGACCCAACTGTAAGGTACAGTAGGGCGGGTGAAGGTCTCACCCGAAGTCGGTCTTAAGTCTGTTTTCGTTGACAGAGTTGGATATGGTCTCCCAGCTGTCTAGCCCGACGCGCGTTTCGCCTGTGTATACCAGGCTCGTCAGGGGAAAAGACTTCCCGGGTTGATAGGTCTTAAATAGCCCGCTCAAAACCCTCATTGGTTCCAGGGGGAATGGGGGGGAGGGGTCAGGATACGGTGGCCGAAAAGGCTCAAAATAATGTGCTTGAACGCATTCCTGATATCGGAATGAGGTTCTAACACCTTATTGTATAATCAGGATGGTAGCTCCACTCAAAGGATGAAAATGGAGGAGATAAGAAAAAATTGGGTGACTGTGTCTGCCCAAATAGATTACCCATGTTGGGGGAGATAATCTCAATATTGAAAAAGTTGATTTCGTAGAGATAACGATTAAGACATAATTGGTTGTGCTCGGCATAGGGGTGACCGAGCATAGGGGTGTCATACCTTGAGGACTTTAAACATTGTTTGATCAATGGATCGAGAGGGAGAAGGGGAGAGTGATAACATACCACTAATAGGATACGTGGTAAGATTCTAATCACAAGTTATTAGGTAAGCTATATTGAACTATATATCAGTTGGGTATATTCGACATAGTTACTATTATGAGAAAAGCGCAGCTAAATCGGTGCGTTCATACAGGTCTAAGAGAATGAGAAAGTTCAATTGCTACATGAACATCATTTGTACTCACAGAATAACGGTGTGGGAGTCGCCACACCGGAAAGTTCCAAACCAAGTTGGTTGCCTCATAAAGCAAAGTCGGATGCTAGAATAGGGTGATCTCCTAGTGGATAAATGGGGTATAGTTTAATTCCTCGTTCAGACCCAGAGGGGATAGGGTCTTGAACGAGAAGATCCATTGGGATTCTTTGCATAGCAGAACCTTGTTAAAATCACCTTTTCTTGGATTTTCGTAATTTCTCAATGGCTTGGAAAGTAAGGTTCTCCGGGTTGCCTCCATGAAAGTTTTGGATATGTCTCGCTACAGGGGTGGGTGTGATCGTGTTCCTAACTGAAGTTACATGTTGTATAATTCTCCGTTTGAACTGTTGGAACGTTTTGCCGATATACTGTGTGCCGCAGCTACAGGTAATCAGATATATTATTCTTGTGGTGCTGCAGTTCACCAGTGCGTTGGTCTCAACGGAGATATGGGTTTGTGTTGATGTAACATGTTTAGATGGTAGAATGTACTGGCAGGCTTTACAGTGTCCGCACCTATAGGTCCCTTTTGTCCCTGTTAGCCAATTAGTGGCGATTGGGGGAGTTGCCAGATGGCTGCGGACAAGTTGATCTTGAAGATTACTGGGCCTGCGAGCTGTCAGTGGAGGGTATTCCGGTAGTACTTTAGAAAGTACTGGATTGTGTAGAAGTATAGGCCAGTTGGTTTTGAGAATCTTTGACATGGGTGACCAACCTTGGACGAATGTAGCAATACAGCGTGGGGACTTTTGATCTTGTTTTGACCTATGGTATACAAGTGTGGATTTCCTGTCCATTAGACAAACCCGATGGAAAGCGTTCTTCAAAACTCTGTTTGGATAGCCAAGTTCTCTAAAGCGGGATCTTAGTGTTTGGCATTCGTTGAAGAATGCCTGATCCACCGAACAGTTTCGTCTGGCTCGCAGGTACTGGCCGTACGGGATGGAGGCTTTTAATTTGAACGGGTGGTGGCTGTCCCAATGTAGCAGGCTGTTTGTCGAGGTAGCTTTTCTGAACAGTTCTGTTTGTATTGTGCCATCCAGTGATAGCAGGATTTTAAGGTCTAGGAAGACAAGTTCATGTTCGTCATGACAACACACTGCTCCCACCACCCCAAAAATAAGTTGGCATAGGTGGGTGCACAGGCCGTCCCCATAGCTGTTCCGGAGACCTGTAGGAAAAATTGACCATTAAAGATAAAATAATTATGAGTTAAAACGAACTCGAGGATGTTGAGAATAAAGTTGCCTTTGTCATGAGGGATATTGGTGTATAATGCCACGACATCAAGGCTTGCTAGCTGCGTATAGGGTGGAACTACTAGATCTTGGAGTTTCAACAAAGTGGATTTGGTATCCTGTAAGTAGGACGGTAGTGTTGCCACCAAAGGATGGAGAATCTTTTCAATGAACTTGCTAGGTGATTCTGTTAGGCACTTGTTGCCGGAGACAATGGGTCTACCCGGAGGGGGGCGAATGCCCTTGTGGATCTTTGGCAGGCCCCATACCTACAGACATTACAAACCCTCAGACATCTACTAACCCCTCACTCAATCCTTTTTTAGACCAGGACCAGCCCCGCCAACAACGGGGCCGGTTAAGAGACAGGGATCGGTGGGCATACAAGAACCAGAGCCGTACCCAAAGACAATAATGTCCAATAAAGTGATCAATTTATCCGATTTCCACCTTGAACAACATCACCTCACGTTACTTAATAGAGGATTGTCTTTCGTGCCCACCCCGAGCTGTGATAAGTTTAACTGGTCAAAGGATCTAAATCTGTTTGGCCGTAAATTAGCTCTTAACATCCTTCATGCTAAAAAGGACCAATTGCTGGCCAATGAAATGGGCCTTACCCTTGAGGATTTTGAACTTTCAAAACCTTAGACTCACTCCTAGCTGAAAATGACATCTCAAGACCATTGACCGACTTTAAACCCTCAAGCTACTTTACCCCTAACTTTGTGGATACACCCCACGTGGATCTCTTTATCCAAATGTCATTAAAAGAGTTAGAAGTCACACCCAACCAAGCCCCAGTTCTTAACAACTTAAACTTTATGGAACGTAAGGCATTGAAAGACCTGAAACAACTGACAACGGTGGTTATTAAACCCGCCGATAAAGGGGGGAATATAGTCCTCATGAATCGGCCAGAGTACGTTGAGATGTGTATGGCACACCTTGATGATTCACTTCACTACAGGGCCCTCCCTTCTGACCCCACCAAGACCTTTACTAATGAGCTGGACAAACTCCTTAACGACGCCCTGAATGACCTAATAATCAACAAAGACGAATTTCGTTTCCTTTTACCTCACAAAAACCCAACCATTGCCACGTTTTATTGCCTGCCAAAGATCCACAAGGGCATTCGCCCCCCTCCGGGTAGACCCTTTGTCTCCGGCAACAAGTGCCTAACAGAATCATCTAGCAAGTTCATTGAAAAGATTCTCCATCCTTTGGTGGTAACACTACCGTCCTACCTACAGGATACCAAATTCACTTTGTTGAAACTCCAAGATCTAATAGTTCCACCCTATACGCAGCTAGCAAGCCTTGATGTCATGGCATTATACACCAATATCCCTCATGACAAAGGCATTAGGGCCTGTAGGTATTTCCTGGAGAACACGGCATACACTGACCTTCAGACCAACTTTATTCTCAACATCCTCGAGTTCGTTTTAACTCATAATTATTTTATCTTTAATGGTCAATTTTTCCTACAGGTCTCCGGAACAGCTATGGGGACAGCCTGCGCACCCACCTATGCCAACTTATTTTTGGGGTGGTGGGAGCAGTGTGTTGTCATGACACCACAGTTCTGCCACTTCCATGATTACATCAAAAGTTGGCATAGGTACATAGATGATATGCTACTAATGTGGTCAGGATCCGTCCCCGTATTCCAGGAGTTTGTCAAGTTACATAACCCCTTAAGGACACATGACATGTGTGACATGTCATGATTCCCTTTTATTCCAGAAGTTTGGTCCTTAAGGGGTTAATGACAATGACATAAACTTAAAACAGACGTACGTCATTGACGAACATGAACTTGTCTTCCTAGACCTTAAAATCCTGCTATCACTGGATGGCACAATACAAACAGAACTGTTCAGAAAAGCTACCTCGACAAACAGCCTGCTACATTGGGACAGCCACCACCCGTTCAAATTAAAAGCCTCCATCCCGTACGGCCAGTACCTGCGAGCCAGACGAAACTGTTCGGTGGATCAGGCATTCTTCAACGAATGCCAAACACTAAGATCCCGCTTTAGAGAACTTGGCTATCCAAACAGAGTTTTGAAGAACGCTTTCCATCGGGTTTGTCTAATGGACAGGAAATCCACACTTGTATACCATAGGTCAAAACAAGATCAAAAGTCCCCACGCTGTATTGCTACATTCGTCCAAGGTTGGTCACCCATGTCAAAGATTCTCAAAACCAACTGGCCTATACTTCTACACAATCCAGTACTTTCTAAAGTACTACCGGAATACCCTCCACTGACAGCTCGCAGGCCCAGTAATCTTCAAGATCAACTTGTCCGCAGCCATCTGGCAACTCCCCCAATCGCCACTAATTGGCTAACAGGGACAAAAGGGACCTATAGGTGCGGACACTGTAAAGCCTGCCAGTACATTCTACCATCTAAACATGTTACATCAACACAAACCCATATCTCCGTTGAGACCAACGCACTGGTGAACTGCAGCACCACAAGAATAATATATCTGATTACCTGTAGCTGCGGCACACAGTATATCGGCAAAACGTTCCAACAGTTCAAACTGAGAATTATACAACATGTAACTTCAGTTAGGAACACGATCACACCCACCCCTGTAGCGAGACATATCCAAAACTTTCATGGAGGCAACCCGGAGAACCTTACTTTCCAAGCCATTGAGAAATTACGAAAATCCGAGAAAAGGTGATTTTAACAAGGTTCTGCTACGCAAAGAATCCCAATGGATCTTCTCGTTCAAGACCCTATCCCCTCTGGGTCTGAACGAGGAATTCAACTATACCCCATTTATTCACTAGGAGATCACCCTATTCTAGCATCCGACTTTGCTTTATGAGGCAACCAACTTGGTTTGGAACTTTCCGGTGTGGCGACTCCCACACCGTTATTCTGTGAGTACAAATGATGTTCATGTAGCAATTGAACTTTCTCATTCTCTTAGACCTGTATGAACGCACCGATTTAGCTGCGCTTTTCTCATAATAGTAACTATGTCGAATATACCCAACTGATATATAGTTCAATATAGCTTACCTAATAACTTGTGATTAGAATCTTACCACGTATCCTATTAGTGGTATGTTATCACTCTCCCCTTCTCCCTCTCGATCCATTGATCAAACAATGTTTAAAGTCCTCAAGGTATGACACCCCTATGCTCGGTCACCCCTATGCCGAGCACAACCAATTATGTCTTAATCGTTATCTCTACGAAATCAACTTTTTCAATATTGAGATTATCTCCCCCAACATGGGTAATCTATTTGGGCAGACACAGTCACCCAATTTTTTCTTATCTCCTCCATTTTCATCCTTTGAGTGGAGCTACCATCCTGATTATACAATAAGGTGTTAGAACCTCATTCCGATATCAGGAATGCGTTCAAGCACATTATTTTGAGCCTTTTCGGCCACCGTATCCTGACCCCTCCCCCCCATTCCCCCTGGAACCAATGAGGGTTTTGAGCGGGCTATTTAAGACCTATCAACCCGGGAAGTCTTTTCCCCTGACGAGCCTGGTATACACAGGCGAAACGCGCGTCGGGCTAGACAGCTGGGAGACCATATCCAACTCTGTCAACGAAAACAGACTTAAGACCGACTTCGGGTGAGACCTTCACCCGCCCTACTGTACCTTACAGTTGGGTCACTACTACCTAACATCCACACTGATTCCCCTTCGGGACTCCCCCTCAGAAGATTACTGCATATATAACCCGTATGGGTCATTGGCACATCTGCACTCAGTACTGTACCCTCTCTTAGCCTCCTTATATATCTCTTTCCTATACCCGGTGCCCACGAAGGCACCATTCCTCTCTACTCTATATCCGGCTCGATAAGACTAGCTGGTAAATAAGTACCTCTTGATACGGAACCCACGTTTCTGAAAGTCTCTACTCTACAGCCCATTGGGCACAGTTGGAGGGTACAGTCCATAGTGTACTACACAAACCCGCTTTTACTTTGGGAGCAACCCGGTTACCTATTACCTGCCTGACACGACTTAGGCATTGACACTTTTGTGCCATTTTATCTATCCACCCTGGGGATATTTCTCCACGAGCACGGCTAACTACTACACGGGAACTTGTTTGCATCTCGGACAGTGACTTATCACGCACTGATCCCATTAGCAACATATCTCGTCATTTTTAGCCCTGCGTTAAGCATTAGACTTGTACAGGTGGACTCCGTCACTATCTGAAATAATTGTAACAGGCAGCAGTGTACTGAAACATCCCACTCCCCTCTATGCTCTTACTATGGGGATACCTCTCCACTAGCACGGCTAACTGTCTCACGGGAATATGTTTGCATTTTGGACAGTGACTTATTACGTACTGATCCTATCAGCAACTTATCTCGACATGTTAGCCCTGACCTAAGCCCAATATCTCTATAGGTGGACTTCGTCACCATTTGCAATAATTCAAAGAGGCAGTGGTGTACTGAATTATCCAGCCCCGTTATGCTCTTACTGTAGACTTGAGCACAATATCCTTACAGGCGGACTCTGTTACCACTTGCAGATATTTAATAGCCAGTGGTGTACTGGTTAATCCAGCCCTGCTGTGTTCTCACTGCAGTAGCGAGCACTATATATTTTTTCAGGCGGTTCCCGTCACCATTTACAGTAATTTGAATAGTCATTGGTGTACTGAGGCATCCAGCCCTGTTGTGCTCTTACCTCAGTATTACGCGATCTGACACGCTCTCGGTGGGTCTTTCACCACTGGAATACCCTGGTGTCAGCATCTTTTTCCTAGTACCTAGTTAGGTAGTGGCACTATATTTACTTAGGTGCTTTGCACCTCATATCTTTGTCTCCTCTCCCCCTTCCCCCCTTGTATATAGTTCAGCTTATGTTGTGTTTTTTCACTTAATAAAGTTATTATTTTTTTAACTGTTTATTTAACGATATATGGTGTATATACGTATACACTACAGGACAGACTCCGCTCTTTTCTCGTTCTCCTTAGCATAACAATGGTTTTCAGTAATCATAAGAAAAAAGAAACAAGATACTTAAATAAAAAGTTATGTGAAAATTATGGAGTGACTGCGAACTGCATCATCGAAAATATAGCGCTGTAAGCTGGTATGGTATATTTGCTTGCAGGTATGGTGTATGTTTGAGCACCCAGGAAGGTCACCACACTTCTGCTTTACCCAGAAGGGGTAAAATTAAATAGATGCCTGGTTTCAACACGCAAGTTCCCTGCTTGTGAGTCCCTTCTGTGCGTTTAGGCGTCAAGTTCAGTTACTGCTGGTATGTAGTGGCATTTCTAGATGATAAGGTAAGTGGGGCATCTCCCTGTGTGACAATAAGTGGCCCATCAACTCCCCAGCATTACTTAATCGCTGCATCTCTCAATTGTCTGGCCATGGGAGCCAGTTGTCTCCTTTTAAGTAGCACAGCTAAAGAGATGTCCCCATTCAAAGGAGATAGTGCTTATGTCTCTGAAGCAGGCAGGATGGCAGACCGAACTGTGACATCCCTTGTAACTGCTATGATGTCTCTGGACGCCCCTACCGAAGTTGTTGCCGCTTTACGTATTTAAAATACAGATAGTAGTGTTGGATAGTTGGTGCCGCCTTTAATACCCATGAAGGCTACAAGCCGCTGTGCAAAAGTAATGCATCATTTCCAATCTTCTCCAGTGTACCACGGAGGCGTATATTTCATCTTCTATGTCTAGTCCCCAACGATATCACCGTCCTGCTAAGTTTTTGGACCTGCTGAGTTAGGCCATCGACCTGGTTCTTGGTTGACTGCAGCCAATTTTCTCTAGCATCCCATCTAGACTTCATTGATCCAACCTCCTGATGGAGTGATCCCACCTCTGACTGCGTCTTCTTCCTTCCAGACTTTCCTTAGATCAAGTAACAGGTTTTTTATATCCTTTTTGCATGGCCAGAAGAGGAATTCTCGTCTGACTCCTGATAGACCTCACTTGCCCAGGGTGAGGTAGGTATTTCCTCCTCATCGGGAGAATTTTATATTCTTGGATTGAAACGAAACATGACTTCACCACAGCTCTGAGCTGCTGGTTTTAACACATTGCGATTCTTGCACAAAACAAATAATTAGTTCTTATTTAAGATGTTAAAGCACAAATGTCAGAAATTACAAATGCACTATATTAAATTATGTATTTGGAATCTGAATATTATCATTGTTTGTTTTGTTATTTATGTATTCAATTACTGTATAAAGTAAGCTACCAACCTGTGTTTAGATCAAAACCAGGAAATAGCGTAATCAGTTTAATTTAATCAGAAAAGTTGAACCTACTCCTAGCAATGATAAAAAAATGATGAGTCTGATTATCAATCAACAGTGAAATAATAATTTAGTTTTTAACAGTTATAATTCACTATATATAGACACAGTTTTAATGAGGCCAGAGGTTTGCAAGCAATGTAATTGTCTGCTTATGACATGATTAAAAATAACAACCAGACACAATATGTCTTTTTACAGAATATCATGATCACAAACTGGCCACAAATCACCAACAAATCAAAACTACAATTAATAAGATGTCTTAGATGACTAAACCATGTCGACTATTCTGAGCCATTTCTTAAATAAAAAATGATTAATTGGCTTAGTTTATTAACCTCTTAAGAGGGGATTTTAAGGGACATATAATTTTATGTTGATCTATTTTTGAAATGATGCTACCTTGTAAAGGTTTGATTGACAGATCTTTTTACTGTAGTATGGTATAATGATTATTTGCTGTTGTAATGGTTGGCAAAGCAACACAAGAGTTGTAGGTCTTCAACATTTAGCGATCCATCTTTTGGGCTCCCCATATATATGGCCTGTGTGCATGTATTAACATGTATGTACTATCTATTGCTGCTATTTGTGACTGCTATCCTTAAAAATAACATTAATTTTATTCTGACTTCTGAGCTATAGGTTCCCTTTTGCAAGCCCCATCCCCCAAGGGACATTTAATTTTATGTTGATCTATTTTTGAAATGATGCTACCTTGTAAAGGTTTGATTGACAGATCTTTTTACTGTAGTATGGTATAATAATGTTTTGCTGTTGTAATGGTTGGCAAAGCAACATAAGAGTTGTAGGTCTTCAACATTTAGCGATCCATCTTTTGGGCTCCCCATATATATGGCCTGTGTGCATGTATTAACATGTATGTACTATCTATTGTGACTGCTATCCTTAAAAATAACATTAATTTTATTCTGAGCTATAGGTTCCCTTTTGCAAGCCCCATCCCACCCACCTTTGATCTTATAAGAAAATAAAGGTAATTAACAATTACTTGCCTAGTTTCTCCACTGCAGCTGCCCACTACACATTTGAAGACGCCAACATGCCTGACGTCTTCCATGATCTACTACAATCCAATGCTTCCCGTAGAGGAGCAATGTATTGTAGCCCAAATGGAGCAGCGCAGCTAAGGGGAATGGGCCTTGACATTGCTAGGAGATAGGCATAGAATGTTGGTAGTGTCGGTGATTGGCTGATATAAGTGACAATATTTAAAAATAAGGTGTGCTGTGCCTTTAAGACAAAAAAAGTGCCTCCAGTGCAATTTGTAATAAAGTGCAAATAATTATAAAGTGCTCTAATTGTGTGTACTGGTGATAAAGTAAAAAAAACAACAAAACTTACTTATACATAGTTATGTCCTCTGCACAATGACATAAACATAAAAAGGAGAGAATATAAGTGGCAACAGGGTTTTGCAATAGGAGTGTATACTTTATATATATAATCTTAATTTAATCCTCAATTACTTCCTTCCTTTGTTTTTTAGCTCCTGTTTGGTCATGGCAGCAGGGGATGGATAGAAAAGTTGGGGGGGGGGGTCGATTTTTTCATCTGAAGGATAGTTTTAGTTTGCTAAGAATAGTTGTAAGCTCCAAACCTGATGTGCGTAGGGGTATCTCAGTATACATTAGGAAACCTGAAAAATCATGTCATCGGTGGTAATGTGGTATCAATTTATTGTTGATGTGGTCATTGTCTGGTGTAGAATTGTTAAAGGACTTGGGCTTGATATGTAATGTTTAATGTTGACAATGACATTAATTTTTTTCGCATTTATCTTTTACATTATTAAAGTTGTAATTATGTTTTTCAAATAAGTATGTCTGAGATTTTTTTTTTTTTTTTTTTAATTCTTTATTTTTGTAGTGCACATAGATATAACAACACGTATGTGGTGCCCCAACAGCAATCCAAATACGCCTCAACGACAATTATTACAATGGGGTACATGTTAACTTTTGCACATTTTATAATAATAATAGGTGAGGTCGGCTCTAGTGCGAGTAGCTAGTGTGCAGTTTGACTACGTGAAAACAAGCGAAAATTTAAATCAAAGTAAAGTCCTGCATATAGGTTGAGCAAATAGCAGATCCCTGAAACTTGTACAAAATTGCACCTGGTCTGGTGTTGAGTACTATGGGAATAAACTGGAGTAGTTTCTTGCATGTATAATCGCTGGGTACGACCACCAAAGGCAAGAGGGCCTCAAGCCACACAGTCATGTTAACGTACAATGCATTAGGCTAGGGTCTGTTAGTATGTCGGGTGTAAGCATAGGTTTGTGCAGTTCACTTTAAGAGATTTAACATATAAACAAGTAACAACTGATAACATTTGGCCTCAGGTTATGGCTATAGAAAGAGCTTTTAAGTGCCCCCTGTCTTGCTAGCTGGGCAAGATGTAAGTAAGTGTTGTTCTATGCTAGGAAAAAGCAAAAGGTAGCAGTATCTATCTGGATACGAGAAACATGCAAGACATTTATGCCTCTGGGTTATACTATACTGAACTTGTAGTAAACATAGTGAGTAGGGTACATGGTTATTAAGCTCATAGGGGACTCATGGCATGTGTAAGCACACAGTATACAATACTCGCTCAGCCAACTCCGGTGATCGGCAAGCTGATGGTGTACACCGATAGTTCATAGAGGCTAACTGTCCCATTCTCAGGGTCGGGCTGTTTGGAGTGTAGAGCTGTCATGCGGTAAAAGAGACTCGGCCAATAGGCAGCAGTTCTGTGCTCTTGTATGGTGCCTCTCTGGTCCCCGGACTGTGAGGGAGCCTCCACCGGACGACTGGATATGTTTTGATGAAGCTCCTGCGTCTGGTAAGATCCTTGCTGTTTGTGTCGGGTCGCCCCAGGGATGGTAGGTGCTTGGTGCAGGTTTTCAGCTTGCGTCCATAAGTGTGGGGACGTGTTTCGATGTTCGGAGGCGTCGAATGCTGCTGAGCGGTGAGTGGGTCGGGTATGTTTGGCAATCTCGTGCCGCCATGTGTGAGGGCTAGTTTTGGAGCCTGAGATGCTATTCTCTGCTTTCCCCCATTCTGATCTCTCACCTCGTTTTCGCCTGAGGGCAGCTCTGGGGGCTCGGGTCGGGCATCCACTCAGGAGGTGCCGGGTGGCAGGGCGAATCCATGCCGCTGCCTCTTTTCTCGCTTGCTTGAAGAGCCATCTCCTGTTGCGGAGCCCAGACCATAGGCTGGTACAGAGCCGTTCAAAAAAGTCCAGCGTGTGAACGGGTGGTTTGGCAGGGGAGCTTTTCGTTGTGGGTTGCGCCTGTGGCGCCATCTTGTTGTGGCCTTGACAGCCCCGTTTGCCAGCAAGTGTTGTCGCTTGTTCGCGTCTTGTTGTGGGGGTAATCGCCCCCAGCGAGGACCGGGATCTCCCCCGCCGGTCCAGAGGGGGGGGTAGCTGGGCATCTTGCAATTCTCGCTTGCGAGCGGATCCCTTGCTGGGCAATCGGCCGCCTCCCCCAGGTTTCGGGCTCCGCTGCAGTGTAGGCCGCATGGCCGGTTCTTGTGCTCGTGTAACTTTGTGATGCATGACCGGTACCGTTGTGTTCCTCGTGTGGTTCTCTATCGTTTTCTGGGCACCTTGGGCTGTTGGCATGATTGAATTTGCCAGGATATCGTTTTTGTGCCCTCCAGTGCAAGAGCTCTTAGAGAGCACGTCCGGCCATTTTGGCTGTCAGGCCCCGCCCCTGGATGTCTGAGATTTTTTGAGGGGAGTTTGGGGTAATATATTGCATATGCCAAGAGGGTGACTATGCATATGTCATGGTGTAACGCATGTGCAGAAAACAGTCATGCTCTTTCGAACAAGTGCAGCTTTGATTCCAGGCAGTGGCGTACATACCGGGGTCGCAGGAGTCGCGGCTGCCACCGGGCCCAGCCCACCAGGGGGCCTGGCCGCCCTGCGACCTGGTATGTGTGCCATTGTGGCCAGCCTCTTCTCCTGGGGGGCCCAGGAGCCGGCCACCTCAGGCCCCCCTGAGGCTGGCCCTGGTATCACCGGCCGGTCACCGGGCAGGCTGGCGGGTGCGCAAGGGAGCACTCTCCCCTGAGTTCTCCCTCTTCAGCTCCCTCGCGCACCGCACTGATGCTGGAGCCGGACGATGACGTCATCTTCCCGCTCTGGCATCAGTACGTGGCGCGCAAGGGAGCTGAACAGGAAGCACTCAGGGGAGAGTGCTCCCTCGCGCGCCCGCCAGCATGCCCGCCCGCCCAGTGACACCACTGGACCCCAGGGAATCCCTACAGCTCTCCCAAAGGTAGGGAGGCTGGGGGATAAAAACAAAACGTGTGTGTGTTAGTTTTAGAGTGTGTCAGTGAGTGTGTTACTGTGTGTGTCTGTTACTGAGTGTGTTAGTTTGTGTGCGTCTGTTAGTGAGTGTGTGTTTTGTAAGTGAGTGTGTATGTGTCTGTCTGTCAGTGAGTGTGCATGTATGTATTTCACTGAGTGTGTGTCTGTCAGTAAATGTGTGTCTGTTAGCTAGTGTGTATGCGTCTGTTCGTGAGAGTGTGTGTGTGTCTTATGCACTTACCAAGGGAGTCCGTCGCTGGGGATCTCTCCGCCCCTGATCTGCCTCTCAGCTCCGAATGTGCATGCGTGGCAAGAGCCACGCGCGCATTCAAACCGCCCATAGGAAAGCATTACTCAATGCTTTCCTATGGACGTTCAGCGTCTTCTCACTGTGATTTTTGAGACAGCCACTAGAGGCTGGATTAACCCTCAGTGAAACAAAGCAGTTTTTTTGAAACTGCTATGTTTTCAGCTGCAGGGTTAAAACTAGAGGGACCTGGCACCCAGACCACTTCATTGAGCTGATGTGATCTGGGTGTCTGTAGTGGTCCTTTACAGGGCCGGTGCTAGGATTTTTAGTTACACAGGCGAAGATGCATTTTGGCGCCCCTCACCCTCCTTTAACCCCTTAAGGACACATGACCTGTGTGACATGTCCTGATTCCCTTTTATTCCAGAAGGTTGGTCCTTAAGGGGTTAAAAAAAAATGCATCTTCACCTGTGTGTATTTCCTCCCAAGCCACAGGCATAATTTTTCAGTCACACAGGTACACTGTCATACAAACACAGAAATAATCATACAGAGACATACAGACACATACAGTCAGAGACATACAGGCAAAGACATACATGCATAAAGAGACATGAAGGCATATAAAGACATGCATACAGGCATACAGAAACATATATACAAATACATACAGGCATACATACATACAGGCATACAAAGACATACCGCCATACAGACACATACATATATACAGGCATACAGAAACATACATACAAAGACATACAGGCATACATAAACATACATAAGTACATACAGGCATACATAAACATACATACAAGACATACAGACACATACAAACATACATACATACAGAGGCAAACCGTCATACAGACACGTACATCCAGAAACATGCATACAGAGACACACAGACACATACATACATACATCCGTACATACAGAGACATAAAGGCACAGAGTTACACACATGCATACAGATACATACATGCATGGATACAGAGACATACATACAGAGACATACATACAGACAAACATACAGACAGAGACATACATACATACAGAGAGAGACATACAGACAGGCAGAGACATACAGACAGGCAGAGACATACAGACAGGCAGAGACATACAGACAGGCAGAGACATACAGACAGGCAGAGACATACAGACAGACAGAGACATACAGACAGACAGAGACATACAGACAGACATACATACAAAGATATACAGAGAGACATACAGACAGAGACATACATACTTACATACATACATACAGACAGAGACATACAGACTTACATACATACAGACTTACATACATACAGACAGAGACATACAGACATACAGACATACATACAGACATACATACATACATACATACATACATACAGAGACATACAGACAGAGACATACAGACTTACATACATACATACAGACAGACATACAGACTTACATTTGTACAGTTCAATCTTGTCCCCTGGGTGCATGCTGTCCGGCTCTGTGTAGTCCTGCAGCCCAGCCCCATCACTGGGTGCCAGCCGCGCTGTGCGGTACACAGGGAGCAGGGATATGATGTAATTCATATCCCCGCCCCCTCCACACAGCCTGCGGTAGTCGGCAGACACCAGGGTAGGAGGTGGGCAGGCAGAGGCTGGGCTCCGCGGTCGGGAATCTCTGGGCTGCGCTCTGCCACGCTACAAATAGTAACCAGCTGGAGGGGAGCGCAGTGCGCTTCCCTCCTTCCGGTCAACCTGACTGTAACGGATCGCCTGGCACCCCGACTTGGTACCTCCGTTAATGGATGCTCCTAGTGCTTCCTGAGGACTCCAAGCACTCTGGCAGACACCACAATCACCGAATCCGAGAAACCTTTAAATTCTCCCAAGCATATGAATGCTGTAGACCATTGAATAGGAACCATACGAATAGGCTTGTACTCCTAGCAGTCAACTGGAACAGCATGCAATAAATCCTTCCCCCAATAATGAGACGACACATCACTTTGAGGGTAAAACAGGAACTCTGGACTGTCTCCTCCAGCCTGGCTTTTATTACAATAATACACATACAGTCCACACCCAGGGGGAGGCATAAAATAACCAATCACATACATGGTACAACCCACACATCCCCTCCCCTCAGATAACATTAAACCCAATTATCCGGTACACTTTTCCAGCCAAGTTCTGGATGTACCCCAAAAACAGGGGGTACACCTTTAAATCCAGCATCGCTGGATAGCCCTTATTCAGAGGGACAACATATTAAAAATTCAAGTCATTCGGATGAACGGTTCGTGAGATATGGGGTTCCAAAGATTTGACCGACCGCATGGGTAAAGTATCCGAAAACAGTTCCATGCATTTTGGCCCTGCGGTCGGTCACAAACAAGGGAATGAAAACAGACGAATTGCCTGTGTTATAGAGCCTGGAGAGGGTTTGAATGAATTCCCTTGTTTGTGGGGTTCTTTCTACCGAACGGCGGGTCATTCGGTAGTTTCTATACGAATTTCTGGAAGTATGGAGGTCTCAGCGGTGTTTGCCTAGTCAAGTGTCCGATTTTAGTTCCAGACACTCGACGGCAAAACACCGCTGTTCGGTAGTTTAAGATGGCCGCCGCCACGTGTTTGTTTCCCGAATGGCGGCCACCCAGAGGACAAAGAATACATTACACTGATTGCCAATTACCCGTTTGCAACATTGTTGCAAACTGTAATTGGAGGCACACTTATTCCTGGGTGGTCTGGTTGTTCGGTAGTTTCACTCAATATAATGAATGGAGTGATTCTACCGAACAATCAGTTGAATGCTGCATACATATCCCAGGTTAAACTTAACACACAAATACACATATAATATTACAGGCAGTACACTAGAATATGTAGCACAGTCTTAAAGGGACAGTAGTCCCAAAAGTCCCAATATGTCCATAGATGCTGTTAAAAGGGCCAGTAGCAGCAATATACAGTACAATATGCCCCAAATAACCCAGGGGCCATAGTCAGTAGGTAGGAGGCTAGCAAACAGGCTTCTCCAGGGCCCAGTGGCGAGGTTGGTTTCGCCACACTGACATTGCGCCCCCAGGGCTGGTGTGCCCTAAGGCGGCCGCCTGGGCCGCCTTATGGTAGCGCCGGCCCTGGTCTTTTAAGTGTATGTGTATCTGCATGCACTGGCGTACATACCGCGATCGCAGGGTTCCCCTGCCGTGCAGAGACAGCGCGCAAGGGGGGGGGGGGGCACGGATCAGTTTTCGCACCAGGGCCCCATGGGTGGTGTGTACGCCACTGATTCCAGGATCGTATTTCACTCGATTCTGGAGGAGGAAGCACCTCTAGAGACTTTCAGGAAAAGGTATATTTATCCCTGCCTGCAATGTAAACATAGCAGTTTCTATATTGCAGAGTTAAAATTAAAGGACCACTGCACCCAGACCACTTCATTAAGATGAAGTTATCTGTGTGATTTTAGTGGTCCTTTAAGTTAACCACTCTCTTTTTAATGATATGCTGGGGCATGAATTTGGAAATCAGAGAATGTGTGCAAATTGCAGCTGCAGCCCGGGAGTGTAACGCTCACTGAATTTGGGCTTGGCAAGGATGGGCCCTCTGCTGCACAGTGTCAGTAAAATTTGTTGCATAATGTTTTTTAATGAATGGTATTACATCATCAACTGTGTAGTATATGATTAAGAACATAATATGCCTGTTGAAACACAGCAGAAATTTAATTAGATATGTATATGAAGTTAAAATAAGGCCAACAGGGGCATCCTGGGGTATCATATAAACCATGAGAGCGAAGTTTCATAACATTATGTATCTTTTATAGTACAACCTTTTTGGGATAAGAGCAAGGGTTAGAGTATGCCCCGTGTATGTCCAGGCTTAGAGATTAGAGGCCATAATTGTGTATAGCACCCATTAAATCATTAATTACAGAAAGTAATGCATTGATTACAGCACCCGCCTTGCATTATGGGAGCTGAAGACACGAACTTCCTGTTACATATAAATAACAGGACATCAAATTAAAGATTTACACAAAAGACAATGGGAATTGAGGGCACACCCAGAACATGCAAATCCAAGCAGTGCTGCTGCCATAAAGACCAAAACATATACTAAATACTTAAAATCACATGTCTTAGCAAATAAATATGGGGTTTTAGTTTCACCATATGGCCATATTGTGTTAAGCCTACCACTACCTCACAGTACCACAATATCGGTGGGTCCAACAATAATTTTAAGATGGGATATTTACATGTTACAACTTGCAATACTTACTTGCAGTATAAACTGCTTCAAGACACTCCACTATTTAAGCTTTCCTGTGGTCACCTCCAAAGGGGCACCCATAGTTTAAATCTTCCATTTAAAATTAGTGTAGGACTCACCGATATTCTGGTACTGTGAGGTAGTGGTAGGCTTAACACAATATGGCCATATGGTGGAATTGAATCCCCATATTTATTTGCTAACATAGGTGGTTTTAGTTTTAGTAGCCTTGTTCAATGTAAAGCTGTATTGTTGTTTGTGTGTGTGCTGTTCCTTTAACTGTATCAAATTAAAGATTTTATTAAAGGACACGGAGGCTCCTATTAGGCTTATCTCTTTATTTTATTCCTCAGCAGCAAAGAAAGCTAAGGTGTTTATTTGGAGAAAAAACATGCATAAATACCCTCACAGGGTTAACCTTACATCATTATCTCTTAACCAATAGGAACAGTCCACATCTGATATCCTCTCGTGTAACCTCCTCCTCTTCCTCTTTCTTTGCTGCTGCCTCAGCTAAGTAACACCTTAATCTATTGATCTGCAATGCTTTATTTGCTTCTGTGATTATGTTGATTCCATTATGTGTACAGTTACTGAAGGATAACTCCTGACTGCTTTAATCTTTCCCACTACTCAGCCCTCCTGTGGGCTCCCTCCGTGGGGAAGCCACTCCCACACTTCCCCGCCGGTTCCGACCCCCAGGGCGGGTATGCCGGCGGTTGGTCTCCCATCGGGTAGTTTATTACCCGTTCTACCGTCCGCGGCACTTGGAAACCCCTGGGAACGGCCCAAATTGTTCCCTGAGAGGGTTTTTTCCCCGCCGCCATCGCCCAGGAGTGCCGCGCACGCATGCCTAGTCGCGGCAGCCATCTTAAAGGGGTGGCAGAAATAATTTTGCTGCTCTTTTTTTCCCCTCAGCTCGCTCAGCCCAGCAAGAGGGCGCGAGCTGATTGGTTCAAAGGTCGGCCTGTCAGCTTGCCAGTGCTCCCAGAGGGCATTCCTGAGGGAACACTCGGTAAGCTAACAGTGTAGCCTTTTTGTTCTGTCGTTGCCTTGTCTTGCTGATTAACCCCTGCCCTGCTTCTGCAGTGTGTAATTGTCAGAAAATCTTTACTGACAGACTCTGTGAGTACAGTTATACTGCCACCGAGTACATAACTATGCAGGCCCCTAGTGACCACCCTGCCTCTGGCCTCAGTGATTGGGAGGATGCCAAAGCCCATCACCGGGCCAAGAGGTCTGAACCCCTAACCCTACAAGGGGATGCGATGGCCCCTCTGGAGAAGCTGGACTCAGAGGAGTTCCACTCGCTCCTAGACGCCACCATGTCACGGTCAGTCACCCAAGCTATTTATTCTGCAATGGGGGCTATGTCCGACAACCTCTCTTACTCCATCACCAATGCCATCAAGGCATCCACCACCAATATGCCCCGCCGTAGAGCTGCGGCAAATGGGTCGGTATGCAGGGAAGGCCGGAAGGCCATAAGCAAAACCCATAATGTGCAAACTCCTACCGCCAAAAAGAAATTGACGGACAGGGTACGTCCTGTCACCACTGAGGTCTGGGGCCCCCACGAAAGAGAGCCACCCGCCGGGCAAAAGCGGCGCGGACATGGAAGAGGGCAAAAGCCCTAACGGACTCTTCCGACTCTGTAGAGGAGGTTTTGAACGAGTCCGACGAGGCTCAACTCAAATGAATGGGAGGTCTCCTCCCCGGACCATAGTCCGCCACGAGATCCAAATAACCCAAAGTATATCGCGGATTCATCTGCCATTTTGGATCCACAGGGCGAACCTCTGTTCAACTCCGATACATTACAGAATCCTAAGTCAGCGGAATGGTTCCCAACTGAGCATGTGGCACGCTACATAGCAGCCAGTATCCGTAAGCCTTTAGATAAGGTCACCAGGAATAAACTGCGGGCAGAATGCCCATGCCCAACAGTCCCCGATATGGCCTGCGCCACGCCAGACATAGATCCCAAGGTAGCACAATTCCTGGGAAAAACTGGCTGGAAAGCAAAGAAGAGACTTACGCCATTGCCAGGATAAAGTACTGGATACACTAGGCCCTAGTGCCAAAATCTTCGAGCTGGTCGAAGCGGCCTTAACTGAGGGGACACCGTTAGATTTGTTAGCCATTAGAGACTGGGCCCAGAGATCCATTTACCTCATCAGCAACACTAATGCTGCGCTAACCACCGAGCGGCGCAAAACCATCCTTATGAAAATCAAGCCCAAGCTCGTAAACATGGCCCTCACTGAACCGGGACCACAAGCCAAAGGTCTCCTATTCAGGGACAATTTTGTTAAGGAGTTAACCACTTACGTAAGCACGTTTACGGCCCTAGACAAGGCACAGACAAACCTAAAAAAAGAGTGTTCTCTCCCAGAGTTTTTGGTGGGGCCGGCAGACACCGGGGCCGTCTGCCATCCCGCGGTTCATACCAGGGATACCGAGGTCCCGCTGCAGCTAGATTTCAGCCGCCAGAAAACAGAGCACCCTCGCCCTTTTTTCCGGTCAGAGGCAGACCATGGCAACCTAGAGGAAACAGAGGCACCTCATACAGCCAACTGCCTTATGGTGAGTGCAATACCTTTCCCCCCCCCCCGGGTATACATAACATGGGGGGCAGACTGTTACACTTTATAGAGATCTGGCAACAATTGACAGCAGACTCTTGGGTCCTAAATACTGTCTTGGGGTACCGCATAGAGTTCGTACAACCCCCTGTCCAAACAGCCTGGCCACACCGAATAGCATTCTCCACACACGACAAGAACCTGGTGACCAAAGAGATTCTATCACTTAAAGAAAAAGGCGCAATATTTCAGGTTCCGTCACCCTTCCCGGGGTTCATGAGCAATTTATTTCTGGTACCCAAGAAGGGAGGCGGAGTCTGCCCAGTCATCAACTTGCGACCCCTAAACGCATTTGTCCTGTGGGGTCCTTCAGGGCACGCTTCTTACTGCCTCCTCTACTCCCCTGGTGTCAGTGGCCGCCGTAGGGGTGCTTCTCTCAACTCCGGTGGTTCCACGTGGCCCCTCTGCGGCCGCCAATAATAGCAACGCCAAATGCCTTCCAGGCCCAAGAAAAGTAAGTTGGGAGCTCCTGGGAGAGGGGCGTAGGCAGGGGCAGACTGACCACTTGGGCAGATCGGTCATGGCCGAGGGGAGATCAGAGATCTCTCCAACTGAAAAGGCAACTCAGAAAAACAAAATCTCTCTCATCAATAGGTTGTGGGGCCCCTGATGGAGCGCAGGGCGCCAGCAACCTACCGCTCTGTACATTACCCCCGTATTTTCTCTCTCAATATGAGACCTGGCAGCTTTACCTGCTCTCTGCCAGGTCTCCTTCTTCCTGTCTCACGCGGTGCTCTGTGTGCTGTGGAGAGGCAGGGCTAGGAAGTGACATCACTTCCTGCACTCTCCTCACACACAGACTCTTCACAGCAGCTCGCCAGAGACTATAGGGAGCAGAAAGAGGTAGGAAATTAAAAGGGGAATACTGGGAGAGATCACAGGGAGCAGGAGAGAGAATAAAGGGGAATACTGGGAGAGATTGCAGGGAGCAGAAAGAGGTAGGAAATGAAAAGGAAATACTGGGAGAGAGATCGCAGAGAGCAGGAGAGAGGGAGGAAGAATAAAGGGGAATACTGGGAGAGATCACAGGGAGCAGGAGAGAAGGAGGGAGAATAAAGGGGAATACTGGGAGAGATCACAGGGAGCAGGAGAGAGGGAGGAAGAATAAAGGGGAATACTGGGAGAGATCCCATTGAGCAGGAGAGAGGGAGGAAGAATAAAGGGGAATACTGGGAGAGAGCACAGGGAGCAGGAGAGAGGGAGGAAGAATAAAGGGGAAGATGGAGAGAAAAAAGTTAATGAAAGCATTAGAAAAATAGTGCCAAATAGGAGTGCCATGGGAATAGGAGAACAATGTAAGGAATAGGTCATGGAAGAGATGTAGGGAAGAATCTGAGGGAGAAAATCATGGTAAGAGGAGTATACAGAGAGCATGATAAGTGTATGGGGGGACAGCAATGGAAAAGAGACAGAGAGATGATTGAAAGTATGGGGAAATGAAATAGGGGCTGGTGGAAAGATATGGGTTGAGGATTGCAGGACTAAGGATGCTGGTAGCCCCAGGATGAAATAGGTCATGATGGGGCTGTACAGAATATAGGCCAGTGTTTGTAAGTTTGTCTGTGTGTGAGTATTGAGTGTGTGTATAGGTCAGAGTGTGTGTTTGTGGATATGTGAGTCGGTAATTGTGTGAGTCAGTGAGTGTGTTAGAATGAAAATGTTTGGGTCAGTGAGTGTGTCAGAATGACAGTGTGTGCGTCAGTGATGGTGGCTGCCGCGAGCTAGGCCTAAACTCACCTTTACTGCGTCCAGGATTCCCCAGGCTTCTCTATCTTGGGTTTTGCTAACTACTTCTCAGAGTACCAGGGCTGTGGGGTCCATTAACACTCCTTTGCCTTTAGATCTGGGCCTAGGGGTGTCCAGTAATTTTTTTGGGGGGGATGGGGGGCATGCCAGGGCTATCATTGCCAGTTTCTGCAAGAGCATCTGGGAGGGGTATGTCCTCTGTTCTTTTGCCTTTGTTTGCTCCATTATAGCCTACGCACCAGACTGCTAGTGGGTCCAATGCCGCGCCACTGTCTTTAACATTACTGCCACACACTCTCCCCTTGGGGTAGATGCGCCAAGCGGCACTCCTTGCGTGTCTTCTGTCTCTAATTTCAAACCTGTTAACCCTACATTCACTGTTGATCCTGATTCTTCTCATGCATCTACTGCTGCTGATCCAGCCACCACTGTGTCCTCTGCCCTCTGTGCTCCCATCTTATCTTCTGTTTTGCAGGAGGTACTGAGAAACATGGAACATCCCTCCACTTGCACCGTATCCAGGCAGTCTGCAGGTCAAGTTACGTTACCACAGAGGACTGATACAGCTTGTCCCATTCCTCCAGGATAGTCTCAGGTGGGAGATGCTGTTCCTCCGGACATAGGATTCCAGTTTAGACCTAGCCATTTCATCTGACGACTCTGGGTCGGAGGATTAAGGTGGTTAGGCTTGTCCTCTAAGGGTCAGAAATCGATTTTTCGCATGCTTAAGAAACTATTGCTAACGCATGGAAGAGGGTTCACTAGGGCGCTGCGGGTGGATCTGTTTCACCCTCAGCACCGCTGACTCCCCCCTCCTCTTCACTTGGCCAAGAGTTGTTGAAGGGAACTCATACCCCTGTTCTGTTTACTCCCTGCATGCACACCTCAAGTCCAAGGTGAAGGTGAGAATTTGGGAATTGAAATAGGTCTGCATTTTTAGCTCTCTCCTGAGGCTTATAGGCTTCAGGAGAGAGCTGATGGGGAGTCTGGTACGAAACGTCCCAAACGCCTAGAATCATTGTGGCAGCGCTGCTTTTGGGTCCTGGCTTCATGTCTCTTGGAGAAGCATCCAGAGCAGGCCATTCCTGTCATCAAGTACATGGAGATGATGGATTATATTTATCGTCATTTCAGGGTAGGGGCATGGAAAGAGTATAGTTTGGAGTTTAGGAGGTGCACAGCAAGTAATCCCTCTCTGTCCTTTGGTGTGCATGATATGCACCTGTGGTCGCACTTTGGGCCAGATAAGGTCTTGCCTCCTGGGGGTAGCATTTTTTCCCAGTTTTCCCGCTCATCTAGCCATGGCAGGCGGATGGGGCGTGAATGCTGGAAATTCCAGGATAGACAATGTGATAAGGGCGCTGCTTGCTCCTTTCGTCACGTCTGCAGATGCAAGCGACCTTCTCAGTTGCAGGCCTCCTCTGGTCGCTCATTCTCCTCTCTCAATGGCTCCAACCCTACTGAAGGTGGACGCAATTGAGAGGTGGCCGAAATTTTAGCCTCCCCGGCAGCAAGCTGAATGGCTTCTGTCTGGTCTTCGGGAGGGTTTTGTGATTCCAGTTTCGGGTTGCTCCCCTTGTAAGGTTCTTCCAAGGAATCTTCAATCGGCCTATTCTTTCCCCCAAGTGGTCAAGGACAAACTAGCTAAGGAGGTCTCTATGGGATAGCTGGCCCCCTTTATTCTCCCACCAATGGAAGACTAGGTAATCTCATCATAGGGTAGTGCCCAAAAAGAAGCCCGGAAAGTTTAGGCTCATTCAACACTTGTCCTACCCTGAATGGGTGTCAGTTAATGACGCCATTGACCCAGCCCTTAGTTCGTTCAACGACCAGCCGTTATGCTGTGGATTTCGTCCGGCAAGCGGGCCAGGGGGCTTTGTTGGCGAAGCTTGACATTGAGTCTGTTTTTCGCCTTCTCCCTCTTCACCCTTCTTCCTTTCTGTGGATGGATTTTAAGTTTGGGGCTTATTATGTGGATGGGTGCTTACCGATGGGTTGCTCAGTGTCGTGTACTTTCTTTCAGTCCTTCAGTTCCTTTTTGCACTGGGCCATGGCCTCGGCTACAGGCAGCACATCTGTAGTGCACTACTTGGACGACTTCCTCCTTGTGGGTCCTACCAGCTCGCCTCGTGGCTAAGTTTGATGTTCCCCTGGCAGGGGACAAATCCGAGGGGCCTACATAAGTGCTTTCCTTTTTGGGCATTGAAATAGACAACTCTTTAATGGAGTGCAGGTTACCACAGGATAAGGTTGATAGGACGCTACTTTCAGATCATACGGCTGTGGCAGGAGGAATTTGCAATCCCTTTTGGGCCTACTCACCTTTTCCTGCAGGGTTGGTGGGTCGGGTTTTCAGTAGGCGTCTGGAGATCTCCTTGTCTAGAGACATGTTGGAAGATCTTCGCGTCTGGGGGTGTTTTTTGTGGGACTTTAATGGAGTTCTTTTTGGCAATTGGGTCCTTCCTCCTACCAGTCTCTCCATTTGTTTACAGATGCTTTTGGTTCTTTTGGTTATTGGGCTTATTTTCATGGGTCTTGAAGTGGCGTGCTAGGGGCCTTATAAGAAACCTCAGTCTCCTGGAACTTTTCCCAATACTGATGGTAGTGGAGTTGCGGTGCTTGCGTTTTCGCGACCGGTCCGTTATTTTTGGATGTGGCGGAACCCGCCTCGCCACTGGGCATTGGAGGGGCCTGGCTGCCTGCCTCCTACCTGCTGACTATAGCCCATGGAAAATTGGTACGTTTGAACTATATGTGGGCATGTTGTATTTTGTATTGCTGCTGCTGGCCCTTTTAGAATCATCCGTGGACATATTGGGACTTTTGGGAATAATGTCCCTTTAAGACTTTGTAACATATTGCAGTAATACTGTCTTAATTATATATGTATGTTATTATGTGTTCGGTTAATTATATTCATGTATGCAGCATTCATATGATTGTTCGGTATAATCACTCCATTCATTATATTGAGTGAAACTACCGAACAGCCAGACCACCCAGGAATAATTGTGCCTCCAATTACCGTTTGCAACAATGTTGCAAACGGGTAATTGGCAATCTATGTACTGTGTTCTTTGTCCTCTGGGTGGCCGCCATTCGGGAAACAAACACGTGGCGGCGGCCATCTTAAACTCCCGAACAGCGGTGTTTGCCGTCAAGTGTCTGGAACTAAAATCGGACACTCGACTAGGCAAACACCGCTGAGACCTCCAGACTTCCAGTAATTTGTGTAGAAACTACCGAACGGCCCGCCGTTCGGTAGAAAGAACCCCACGAACAAGGCATTCATTCGAATCCTCCCCAGGCTCCATAACCCAGGCAATTTGTGTGTTTTTATTCCCTTTTCTGTTATCAACCGCAGGGCCAAAATACATGGAACTATTTTCGGATACTTTACCCATGCGGTCGGTCAAATCTTTGCCTGCCCATAACTCCCGAACCCCTGGTCCGATCTGGGTGATTTTTGAGTATGTTGCTCACCCAGATCAGGGCTATCCGGTGTATCATATATATTTGGGGTACATCCAAGAATTGGGGAAAAGTGTGTACTGTATAATTATGTTAAGTGTTAATCTAAGGGGAGGAGATGTGTGGGAGGTAACCTCTATGGGATTGGCTATTGTAATAATTATTGTAAATCCCTCCCTTGCATGGGAGAATGTCTTAAAAGGTTGTGTGAATAAATCTTGAGTTCCTGTTTTAACCCTCAAAGTGAAGTGTCGTCTCATTCTTGGGGGAGGATTTATTGCATGCTGTTCCAGTTTGACTGCTAGGAGTGCAAACCTATTCGTATGGTTCCTATTCAGCTGCCTACAGCATTCAGAGGCTTTAGAGGATTTATATGCTTCTCAGATTCGGTGATTGTGGTGTCTGCCAGAGTGCTTGGAGTCCTCAGGAAACGCTAGGAGCATCCTTTAACGGAGGTACCCAGTCGGGGTGCCAGGCGATCCGTTACATTGGACTGATACCCAGTCGATGGTTCACACAATCAATCGGTTGTCGGCCTCTTCTCCCCTTGTGGTTCGGTTACTCCATAGCCTGCAAAATAACATTTGCTTTGCAGCTCACCATGTTCCTGGGGTCAAATATACGCTAGCGGATACTTTGTCACGTTTTCAGTGGGATGTTTTTAGATCCCTTGCTCCCTCGGCTGCAGCTCAGGGCACTGCTTGTCCTACTTTTCTCTGGCAGATGATGGACAATGTAAGCTCTTTTTCCCCTTGGTGAGAGCTTTGCTGGCCCCTCAAACTTGGAGGTTGCACATATGCTGATGGGGAGAATGGGTCAGTTTTGGGTATTGGGGTTCATGACGTGGAGGCCTCCCAGGTGGCGGTTTTGAGTTGGCTGGCTACATTGCGTTCCCGTGGCTTTTCTAGAACTATGGTGGGGACCAGACTCACTGCCCTTTCCTTCTTTCTGAGATTTGCAGATCAGCCAGATCATTCTAGGTTTTTCATGGTTAGGCAGGTTCTAAGGGGTTGGAGTAGGTCAGAGTCTCATGCGCCGGACACTCGGGAACCCATAACCCCTTCTCATCTGCTTTCGCTCCTGCTAGTTTGTTTTTCTGCATTTGAGGTCTATTTTTTTCTTGGGAAGCGTTTGCCCTGGCATTTAATGGTGCGCTTCGGGTGGGGGAGCTAGTAGCTCCGTCATCCAGGGTGGTGGGCCGTGGCATCCAAGCTGCTTATGTCTCCCTTGCCCCTCAGGCAATTTTACTTTTCATTCCCCGTTCCAAGTCCGACCAGGAGGGGCGAGGTACGTGGGTGACCTTGCCTTTCTCGGCTAATAATGCTCTTTGCCCTGCGCAATTGGTTAGTTCCTTTGCATTCCCTGAGTGGCACCCAGTTTCTCGTCTGTTGCGTCTTCAGTTTACCAGGGTTTTGAGCATAGCGGTTCATCAGACGGGGTTGTCATCCTGCCATATCAGTTCCCATTCTTTCAGGATTGGCGCAGCAACTTGTGCAGCTGTGCTGGGCCACCCCCAGATGTACTTCCGCGCTTGGGGCGGTGGAGGTCGCAGAGGTACACGTTATATGTTAGGCCCCTATCTCCTGCATAGGTTGCTGTGTTACCTGATTTGTTTTTTATTTATTCACTCTGGTTTCCTTTTAGGAGCTGCTCCCCCTAAACGTGTTTGGCTCACTCTTTTGTTCACTGGGCTTCCAATGCACGCACTCTCCTCGTCGCTGGGCCAGACTCTGGGGTTCCCAGCCTCTCGGGTGTTTGTCCGCTGGTTGGGATGGCGCAGCCTTTGCTGGCCTGCTCTCCCAGTGTTGCTTCAGGAGACTCTGGCTCGATGGGGGAGTCCGCATATCCTGGTGCTCCATCTCGGTGGCAACAATTTGGGGTCTGTTCCAGTGCTAGATCTGGCACGGGTTGTCTGCTCGGATTTTCGTTGGCTTTCTGCTTGGTTACCAGACGTGAGGATCGGGTGGTTCAATGTGTTGCCGTGGCTTTAGTGGTGCAGGTTTTCTTCTCCAGGCGCCGCTTACAGGGCTCAGAAGAAGCTTAACAGGCTGGTAGGTCGGGCTTTTACTGAGCTGCTTGGGTTCATCATAGGGCATCCGGGCATTTCTGCCGACCAGGTTGAGCTTTTTAGGCCTGATGGGGTCCACCTCAACACTGCTTGTGTGGACATTTTTCTTGCTGACTTTCATGAGGCTCTGGTGCCCCTGGTCTAACATTGGCTGCAAAAAAAAAAAAAATACAGGTTGTTTGGTTGGCGGCAAGAGATTGGATCTCTTGTGGCGAGAGGGTGTGGCTTTAGACCATGGTGCAGAGAGAGAAAAGGCGGGAGTGACAGCGGCAAGGATGCAGGGCTTTTCCCCCTCTTGGGCAGTGGCCCAGCTGGTGTGCCCATCTGCAGTCTGCGTTTAAGGTGGCTGTACCAAAGATTCTCCCTTGCTGTCCTTATGCCTCTGCTTGGACTGATGCAATGGGTGCATCCTCTTGTGGGCTGAGGAGTTTAGCCCTCAGCACTGCCACTCTGGCTGAATTTGGTTATTATTTATAGTTTATAGCAGTTCTGTTTGAATGTTTTTTTCTGCCATAATGCCATGATGATGTATTCATAAATGCGACCAGCAATGGCTTTACCTCCCAGCATGTTGTCTGTTATTTATTTCAAGGGTAATGTTGGGTTAGGGAGGGTGTCATAGGGTTTGTTATTTTGGCTAAAATGAAGGGACATAGGAGATTACCTCTTATGTTCATATGATTGCCTTTGCTTCTATGACTCTCTAGAAGAAACCAAGAGGGTTGCACTCACCTAAACATGCATACATGTTCCTTTGAGGGTTTTGGCTCCTTTGGAAAGATCCTCACCATCGCAAAATACCCTTGAGGGGAGACAGGCGCATTTAATCCTAACATTTTGTAAGTTCTCTACCTCGTGGATTCTGTATTTTATCCCTGTATACTTCACCATAGTTTTTCCTTTCTATTTGTAGATATATACCATACCATCATTTTTGCCACACTGGTTGTATTGTTCTTATCTGGGTGTTCCACATAACCCCCTATCCCATTATATACCTTCCCGTTTTAGGGACGTATAAAATCAATTTTTTATCTCGGTATTCTTGAAATGTTTGTGAGGTACACTTTTTTGGGTGGTTAACCTATCCCTTTGTGTGTGTATATAGTACTAATTTGTGTAGTCATTTGAAATAGTTTCATCCATTGGTAACTTATGATGACTCCTACCAGTAATACAGTGATTAAAATTCCAGGGATCTGAAGCACATAATGTTGCAAAACAATAGTAATGAACCTTAGCTCTAAGTACAGATTCACAAAGCCGGTTATTTTACTCGCATCCAGGCTACTATTATAGCACTGTGTCATCCATGATAATATTTCAATATTCCATATTGTAGACACTTTATCAGATCCCCTATCCTGTCTGCTGCCTGTGGCCTCAGTAGCCTTGTAGAGAAGTGGTATGAAATAAATCATGGATGTGGAGCTACAGAGGTTGTTGAACTACAAGTCCCATAATGCTCTGCTTGTCAAAACCAGACAGATAATTACCCTAAATGGCATTCACTTAAAGCAATACATTTAAGCAGTGGCTGCTGGTGAAGTTGGTGGGCCACCCTCTGAATGCCAGACATATGACCAGCACATTGGCTCTGGCACCGAGAGGGTTGAAAACCTATAATTAGGTATTACACAGCACAAGATTGCTTAGATAAATGAGTTACACTATTCCCAATCTGATAAAATACATTGTGCTAAAATATACAATTTTTAGCACAGAGAAATTGATTTTAAAAAATTAAGACTGCAGGATGTAGGACAAGACAGTGAAACTATAGTTTTAAAACCTAGGATAGCCTGACAGCATGCTTCCCCAGACACACACAGTGCTGGGATCGAAGGAACCATTTCTAGAAGGCATACAGTGTTGCGATTGGATAATGCATTATTATTTTTAGCAGATGAACACAATGCAGCATTGAAACTGAAATTGATGTCTTTCAGGGTTTTTCAAGTGATTTAAAGTGTATTATAAGTTAATTTTAGATTTAATGCCGAGATAGCAAACAGAAGTAACTATTTGGCTATTTTGACCTAAAACTTTTGACCTCACTTTGAATTCAATTTAGTGAATAACGCTTTTTGTGTATCCCCCTAGAGGTTACAAAGTTTGGTTTTAAATATAGTAACCAGGGTTACCATATTTATGGGTGTAAAATATTTTCTTTTTGCGACTGCTATCTAGAAGGCAAGGAGCAGTGCCCAGCAGACCCAAGCTGACCGCAGGTAAGAAGTCAAACCCTTTGCATTTGGGGGTGAAGGGCACTTCTGAGACCATGATGTCCATGCACTGTAATTGGTTCTGGTGTTGGGAAAGTTTCTTTAAAGCACTCTATCTTATTTCATTTGAAAGGATATTACTCTCACTAACCCTCGCTTGACCTGTTGCACCTGGTGGCATAGCTACTAAATGATAAGCTGTTCACATGTTAATAGCTCATCCCCTGGACAGTAAGATATTATGCTGATAGCCAGGATAGCTTCTTGTTTCAGTTCTCTTGAAGGATCATTCAATAGGAAGTGAAGGGCTTCCATATGGACGCATTGGTCGGTACTTCTTATGAGAAGCATGCTATTGGATGATCGCTGTGATCACGCAGTTGGATTGGTGCATGCAACAATTTTCTCCAAACAGAAAGGGGAGACTCTAGTCTCCGACAGTGTCCCTGAATGCTGGACAGGCAGCATAGCGCTCTGTGTCAGAAATATCCCCATCCCTTTGTCACCCCTGGCTTTATATATATTATTTATTGGACTAAATTCCCTTGCTGTCACTAGGGCTATTGGGGGAGAGAAAAAGATAACATTGCACACTTACATTTGGCAGGGGCCAGGCGCTATAGCTGCTGTGCTATCTGGGTTACTTACAAGATGGCTTCTTGCTTCTCTCTTCTGTAACCCCTGAATTGAGAGGCCAATAGCATGCCTCCACTCATGCCAGCTGGCTCTGTTACCCGAACTGCTACTCAATAGAAATTCCTGAAATTCCTTCTTAAAGGACAATAGGCATGTGCAAAACCTGCTGAAACAGGGCAGCTTTTAAACCAGCCCATTTTTGACATGCCTAGATGCTCTTAAGTAAGCTTCTCCAAACAGCTGCCAGTGAGGGGGAGTGGCCCTGCAGAACTGAAACCTAATACAGAATTAAGGAGACCTTTTTTCCCCCATATGTTTTGGCGTACCTCCCTCCCCTCCAAATAAAGAATGTTAATGTTTCTAAACAGCAAATAACATTTTACCCCACATAAAAACCAAAGTGTCCCTATGAACAAGCCTCTGCTGCTCACTTCTTTTTAACATTCCTACAACTTTTGACACATTACACATGAAGTAAAACAGTAATACTGTTAGACTGGCTGCTAGGCACTGTGAGAAAATGCAGCTAATGCTTTGTTTTCATGGACAGTTAAGGACAGCAATCACTGTGACTCTTTTTCAGAAACCTCACTCAGTATATATTCTAAGTCTAGCGGTTTAGCTAGGGTTGAGTTTAGTTAGTGTTAAATAGGTTTAGAGTTAGCTAGGTTTAGTGCTCGCTAAGGTGTGTTAAGTATAGACTTTTTTTTTTTTTTACTGAGACATGTGTCATTTAAGCCTCCACTCACACTCCCAGAACCAACAATAATGAATCTCTCCATTTTACATTTCCCAGCAGCCTCCAGGTACTGACTAAATCTTGGAAGATACTCCACCTCATTTATTCTTACAATGTTACCATATTAACATTTGTTACTATAGCATTGTTACCATTTATACCTGTAGTTTGCCACTGTTAATTTTCTTTGTATGCAGTTTTTTTTTTATTATTGTCATTTAATGTATTCAACAATTTCATGTACACAGTTATTAATATTTTGGGTGATAGAATTTGGTTGGTAAACTTTTCCATGATATACAACACATGTTTACACTACCTCCCTTTTCATTTGCTCCTTCTGGCTGTAAATACCTTCGTATAACTGTCCCATCTCTATCTATGTTGTTTAGGCCTAAACTCAACCTCCCTGGACCAACTATCCACCCAGGTTCCTTCTAAATGTATAGCATGCTCCTCCAGCTGAGAGTCTCACTCAATTACCTCCACATTCCCTTTATATTTTACCAATAGCTGCAACTCTCTGTTAACCAGAGGTGTACCTAGGGTCTCAAGCGCCCTTGGCAAAGAACTGTACCGGAGCCCCCTTCCACCCCTCCCCCCACAATGAGTGTGCTGTGTGTGATAACTGTGTGATTCCTGAGTGTAATATAAATGTGGGTGTTTGGTGGCTGTGTGATTCCTGAGTGTAATATGAATGTGGGTTTGTGGTGGCTGAGTGTGCTGTGTGTGATAGCTGTGTGATTCCTGAGTGTAATATGTGTGTGGGTGTGTTGTGGCTGAGTGTGCTGTGTGATAGCTGTATGTGCTTCCTGAGGGTAATATGAATGGGGGATGGGGATGGGGGCTGAGAGTGCTTTGTGATAGCTGTGTGTGATTCCTGAGGTTAATATGAATGGGGGAGGAGGCTGAGCGTGCTGTGTGATTCCTGAGGGTAATATGAATGGGGGAGGAGGCTGAGAGTTCTGTGTGATAGCTGTGTGTGCATCCTGAGGGTAATATGAATGGGAGGGGGTGGCCAAGAGCAGGGCCGGACTGGGGATTCCAAAGCAGCCCTGGAAAAAAAATCTATGCCAGCCCCATAAGTCATTGCATGTAATATGTAAGGCTATGTCTTACCACCCTAGATGATTGAATGATATATATATATTGCTTTTTCCAATATAAAATATTGGTCCTTTCAGAGTAAAATTTTTAATTATACAGTAAGCATACTCACATGCAGACACAGACAATCTCACTGACACAAGCTGATTGATACACAGCATCATAGACAAACAATCTCACTGATATACATAAGGTCATTGACATAAAAACACAAGCTCACTCAGTAGCAGGCACACACACACACACACACACACACAAGCAAGCCCACTCACTAGCAGGCGCGCACACACACACACAGCTTAATGTAGTGGTTCTGGTGTCTATAGCCTGTCCCTGCAGGCTTTTCAATGTAAACACTGACTTTCTAGAGAAAAGGCAGTGTTTACATTGCTTCCTAGTGACAGACACTCAGACGGTCACTAGAGGTGCTTACTGTGTCAGTGCAGATTGGCTGAGATCATCAAGCTTGATGATCTCAGCCATAGAGGCCGGGCCAGTTGAGGGGAGACCAGCACGACGTGAGGGGAAAAAAGGTGAGTAAAAACACACATACCATGACAGACACACACCATGACACAGACAGACCGTGACACAGACAGAAACACACACACACCGTGACACAGACAGAAGCACACACACCATGACAGACAGACACACGCATACACCATAACACAGACAGACCGTGACACAAACACACACACACACACACTGTGACACAGACACACATTACATGGCACAGACAGACACACACACCATGACACAGAGACACACACACACCATGACACAGACAGACACTCCATGACAGACAGAGACGCACACACACAATGACACAGACGCACACACACACACCATGACACAGATAGACACACACACACCATGACACAGACAGACACACACACAATTACACAGCCAGACACACACACACCATGACAGACAGAGACGCACACACTCAATGGCACAGACGCACACACTCACACCATGACACAGACAGACACACACACACCATGACACAGACAGACACACACACACCATGACACAGACAGACACACACACACCATGACACAGACAGACACACACACACCATCACAGACATAGACACACACACACACCATGACAGACAGACACACACACACCATGACACAGACACACACACACCATGACACAGACAGACACACACACACCATGACACAGACAGACACACACACACCATGACACAGACAGACACACACACACCATGACACACACATACACTCACACTGACACATAATGTCTACCTTTGTGCTGGCGGCCGCATGGGGAGCTCAGTCTGATGGTGGCCGCAGAAGGAGCTCTTTTGGCAGCCGCAGGGGGAGCTGGCTGTTCTGTCTCTGCTCCCCCACCCCAGCGCACAGCTTAATGAGACCAGGGCCGGAATATGACATCATATTCCGGCCCCGGTCTCTTTCTAGCGAGCGAGGGCGGGGGAGCAGAGACAGAACAGCCAGCTCCCCCTGCGGCCGCCAAAAGAGCTACTTCTGCGGCCACAGGTGAGCAAGCTGCCTGCCCGGCCCCAGGTGCCGACGGCCCACCGGGAAATTTCCCGGTATCCCGGTGGGCCAGTCCGGCCCTGGCTAAGAGTGCTGTGTGATAACGGTGTGTGATTCCTGAGGGTAATATGAATGTGGGTGTGTGTTGTATGTATGGTCTGTGTGGGTATTTATGAAGTTGCTTTATGGGCTTCCCAAATTAATTTTAAATTTCTAAAATATATTTCAGAAAAAAATGTTTGTTTTTTGCTCCCCTCCTGCTTACCTTCTTTGCAGGGTGGGAGCTAGGATCACTGGTGGTCCAGCTGAAATTATACCTTGTTGTCTGTGGTTTATTAATTCCCTTATGGTCCAGTAGAGGAGTGCCTGCTGGAATCAAAAATGAACAAGCCCTCATGCTGGCCATGCTCATCCTTTCCCTCCAGTAGCAGCAGGCCCTCTCCTCTCGCAAGCAAGGTCCAGCATGTACTGCAGGCCGTGCGGAGCTCTGCCATGGCAACCAGCAGTTTGAGAGAGAGAGCTTGCTGTTACTGTAGGGGAAGATATTCCTGCGGCTCTTCTTCATCGGACATGCCTGCAGGGCCTGGAACTGCATGTATATATTGCGATACTCGCTATATAGGTATGTAAATAGGCACTGGAGGCATGTTATAGTGTACAGGTTTTGTACAGATTTTTGCATCCCCTCCCTCTGCCTGTGGCCCCAGCAGGTACTGTTCTGGCCAACCCCTAGGTATAGAGATGTCCCGAACAGTTCGCCGGGAACTATTCGCCGGCGAACATAGCTTGTTTGCGGTCGCCGCGGCGGGCAAACATATGTGATTTTCGGTCTGCCCCCTATTCGTCATCATTGAGTAAACTTTGACCCTGTACCTCACAGTCAGCAGACACATTCCAGCCAATCAGCAGCAGACCCTCCCTCCCAGACCCTCCCACCTCCATGACGAATAGGGGGCGGACCGAACATCGCATATGTTTGCCCGCCGCGGCGACCGCGAACAAGCTATGTTCGCCGGCGTACAGTTCCCGGCTAACTGTTCGGTACATCTCTACCTAGGTACACTCCTGCTGTTAACTTCTAGCACTAAATCTGTCAGCACTGAAGTTGCTGTTTAGGAGATAATGGGGTGCGCTGGATTTTCTTTATTTATTGTATAAATCGGCTCCCAGCAGCACCCTATTTATGCATATTCAGGTGAGTGCAGCCAGACCCCTGTTTTCTCATTGAGATTGTCTGTCAGTAGGCCTATTTGTATGCATCAGTGAGCGTGTGTTTTTATGTCAATGAGCTTATGTATATCAATGAGATTGTCTGTAAGCCTGTGTATCAATGAGCTTGTGTTGGTGAGATTGTCTGTGTCTGCATGTGAGTATGCCTTACTGTATAATTAAATTACCCTGAAAGTACCAATACTTGGAATTAGAGAAAGAAATATACCATGTGACGGTAGTCACCATCACCTGGACCTTCAGACAGACTATTTATGTAGGTTGCGGGACTTTTCTAATGCTTTAGTCACCCAGTGCCCATTAAAGGGTGCAGGGTGTGTGTAATGTAATTGTGTGGTGTTAAATGTTAGTGTGCTCTCCTGTATTGCTAATGCTTGCAATCAACTAAGTAGATTGGGCTGTGGAACCTGTACAGCGCCACCTGTTGATTGCAAGGATCTAGCAACCGCTGTATGGACTACCTGAATATTCAGGTAGATTTGCATATTGCTATTTCTCCAAGGAGGAGAGATGTTTTGTGTTAATTATTGTCTTTCCCACCCCTTTATAAATATGTCATTATGTTTTTATATGTTCCTGTATGTTGTCTATTGTGATTTGAGTGTTTGTATTTTTATTGAGTTGTCACAGTAAGCTTAATGTAATCATCATATGGACTAGTCCCAAGAAAAAAAAGTTTTGTATGTCAATTCCTTTTGGAACTTGTGTCCTGTGTGGTTTTGTAGGGATCCTAGTGACAGACTCTTCTGACCTGTTTATTGAAAGAGAGCTGCTGCCTGGTCGGGTCCAAAGCTCCAGAATGACCCCAGTCAAGCTGCGGTGACTGGTGCAGTAGCATTCCATGGTCCCTGCAAGCGGCTAGGAAGCGGACTTGGCGGAGGTACCCAGCCTGGGTACAAGAAGCTCTGTTACATACCAATAATATATATACACACACAACATAGCACAATGACTTATGGCGCTGGCATAGCTTTTTTCCAGGGCTGTTTTGTATCCCCAGTCTGGCCCTGCATGTATGTATAACTTATTGGCTTTGTTATATTTTCTCCTTTTAGGGTTTTATGCACGCTGGTGTTTTTTAAATAAACGATTTCCTTTATAGTGACTGTAAGAATGATCAGAGGCAAAGGAATCCTCATACATATTTCTTATCCTCTGAAAATTACAAGTTTGACGTCAGCTATCTAAACTTTGCTAGAATTAAAACCAGTAACGATACCTGATAAGCTCCACCTGTTTCTGTAATATCAAAAAGATATTTTATTATTTCAACATAATCACAAGGAAAGCCTCATAAAATTTGGGGAATTTAAAATTGTTTAGATTTTGACTCCTTATCTAGCAAAGATATGCAGAACTTAATGCATTTAGAAAAATATTAAACAAAACTAAAAGGATGTAAAATAAATATGTTGTAAGGAATTAATAGCAGTTATACAGAAACATTTTGTTTTGTTCTGCAACACATTCCCTGATTTTTTTCATGTCTAAATGTCTGCATAATTCTTAAAAGGGGCACTCAATGAAGTGGTCTTGATGTAGTTTTAACTCTGCAAGGTACAATAGTGTTGTTTAGTAGATACGGCTATGTTTCCATTCCAGGTCTAAACATACCTGTAGTGACTGAGCTCCTGGCACCCAATAGAGCTGCTTAAGCTATGAGAACAAAGTCAGACTCTGCTCTCACAACTAACCTCCTCAAATTCTTCTCATAGAGAAACATTGCACTAGACGCGCATGCACTTCTCATCCCCAATGTTACTCTAGAAGGAGCATTGCCTTGGACTAAAAGATGAAGAGTTGGTCTTGGTGGATAGTTGGTGGTTGGTGGATAGGGTAGAACCAGGAATTGCATCTATGCTAGTGGAAAAAAGGTAAATATTTATTTCCATTTTTCTCAGTTAGTATCAGGGGGCTTCGACCTAAATGCTGGGGAGAACACTCACGTTAGGAATACAGGTTTGTATCCCTAACGCTATAATGTCTCTTTCAATTTCATTTTTTACTCCTTTATGCACATTCTCTATTATGCAATTTCCTTGTGCACACCGTATGCAAAATGACTTAACCCCTTAAGGACCAAACTTCTGGAATAAAAGGGAATCATGACGTGTCACACATGTCATGTGTCCTTAAGGGGTTAAAGGAACACTATAGGGTCTGGAAGACAAACATGTATTCCTGACCCTATAATGTTACAAACATCATCTAGCAGCCCTGGCCCACCCTTGCCCCCTCAATATAGTAAAATCTAACTTTTATTCTAGTCTGCTGCTGCTGGCTCTGCCCCTGATCTGTCTTCTTGTCTGCCATCATCAGAAGTGTTGATCTGAGCCAATCACAATGCTTTCACATAGGAAAGCATTGGATTGGCTGAGACTGTCGAGGAGGCAGAGCCAGCACAAGCCAAACACATCCCTGTCCAATCAGCATCTTCTTATAGAAATGCATTGAATCAATGCATCTCTATTAGAAAAGTTCAGTGTCTCCATGCAGAGGATGGATACACTAAATGGCAGTGCTGCTTACTCTGCAGCACTGCCCAAGGAAGCATATCTAGCAGCCATCTGAGGAGTGGCCAGTGGAGTTATTCCTAGCCTGTAATGTAAACACTGCATGTTCTCTGAAAAGACAGTGTTTACTGCAAAAAGCCTGAAGGTAATGATTCTACTCACCAGAACAAATACAATAAGCTGTTGTTGTTCTGGTGACTATAATGTCACTTTAAATTTATTGTGTTGGTAAGTTTAATTGGGTAATAGAGGGTGTCAGCCTTTCCCTAAAGACGCTGGATGTAAAATATTTGCATTTGTCACCGATTAACCCCTTCACTAACCCCTTTACTAAAAGTCACTAAAGATTTAACAATATTCAAACATTTGAAACATGTCTATTGCTAGCAGGATAACTGATCAGAGCTTTGGGTAAATTAATAGTTTAACCCACAGTTATCTCGGTCTATAAACTGCATACATTAATGGCTCGATTTATTAGTACATGTTATAATCAGTGTAAGCAAAAAAAGATTTACACCTGTATTTCTTGTAAAAGATCTTTGAGCTGTATTAGTCTGACTATTATCCAATGCTGGCTCCAGCACTATATAAATCTTGTCTGTGTGCTCTATATTGTTTACCTCTGCATTGCTACCTCTCAATAAATACTCTGACTGTAGAGCTTCAAAGTATAATTATACAGTTAATTAGATATCGACAGACATGTTGGTATCCGATATAGATTATCTTGTTGGCACAGCAGAGTTTTCAACTGATAATACAGCATTAGTGACTGGTGAATTAGAGAATAAACTGCTAGTTTGAAGATTGCACTGGGCTTGTCTGATGTGATACCTGTTATGAATGCTGCACAATAAAACCAATAGTGAAATAGTCGCCCATCAACCTATTACAATCCAAAAAGGGATGAGTAGTGTTGGTTTCTTTCTTAGTTTCTTTTCATTTGAGACACAGAATGCCTGCATCTAAGAACTTGTTTTTGAAGCTATTGATGGACTTAATGCACACCAGGAGCCAAGTTGCAATGGTTAAAATGCCTAATTTTATTTTGTTAGCTTTGATGCTGCAATAAAAAGATAGGATCGAATTAGTTCCAAAATGGCATAATGTCAACTTCACTATCATCCCTTCTCTTCCTTCACTGTCCCTCAGGACTCCAGAGTATAATATGATTAAGAACATCTATAATAGATATTCCCACTAGAGTAAACCAATGAATTTCAGCATTCTGGCTAAAGGATCACAACAATCCTTTATTTCGCATTGCATAAAAGGTAACATTTCCCAACTGTGGGGGCCTTTAACAATCAATGTTGCTCTCTTGGGTGGTGAATTAATGATTTCCTAAATCTGCCATTTGAAAAGCTAAGAATCCTCTATTTATTACATCAATGAGTTGGTGGGACCCCCACCTTGTGGCACCCAGAGCTGAGAGCAAGCAGCACTGTGAAGGCATTTAAACACCAGGATATTATATATTTATCATTAACTTCTTTATCATTATTGCTAATTGTTTCAAATGTAATCGTTTTTAAAAAATATATATATATTTTACACTTGAAAACTGCTCATTCACTAATGGCACCAAACGTTTTAATAATGATGATCAAATTAGCACAACGCAGTAACAATTGCAATGTAAATAGGGGGATCTTAAAGACCATATAATTGCACCCAATCTCAAATTTCAAAATGGACATACTAGATGGCCAATTGGTTGCCATAACAATTTATATCTTTATGGTTTTAGAAACCTTTTCGAAGAGTTTATACACATTTCCCATTCAGTGAAACACTTTACAATTTGTTATCTTTTACTTCAAGCTGATAGCACAAATTGTTGTATTATGCATGAAAAAAAATAAAAATAAAAGAATATAAAAGAAAATGATCAACAACAATGGTCTCCCCGGGACTCTATTACTAGACTGGGCTAGTTTTTATTCTCATTATATTGTAAACAGAAATTGTATTCTACTGCCCTGCACAGAATGGAAATGTATAAATAAATATTTTTAAACTCCGTTCCAGATTAAATGCGAGGCTGTATAAGAAGATAGAGGTTATGCGAGTGAAGGATAACAATTTGATAATACCATTGAGATAATGTGGAGCTATGAGCCTTGTTTTATATTCATCTGCAACATGCCGTAACACAGGGCTCCTCCAATACGTGTGAATCAGGAGTACCATGAGCAATCCTGAGCTTCTCATTCTCGTTTTCTCTCTAATGGGTAATAAATACTAAGTGGAAATGGAGATCATTAAATGTCTGACAGTAATGAAGACCCTAAGTGACAGGGGCAATCATCTGTATCTGCCGCAGGAGCATAATAAAATAGTCAGATAGATGCAAGCTGTCACATACATTAGGCTTCAACCTATTCCACACATTACTCCAATACATAACTGGAAAGGAAAAAAAAAAAAAACTTTATTTTTATTGTGTTGGTAAACCATGTATTAAGGAGAGTTAGAAAGGTTATTGTAAATATCTTGCTCTCTTAATTGATATCAATTGCTAGTAAATTATCAGATATCCTCAAAGGCAGTGAAAATACTTCCCATTACTTCCCATAGGAATCCTAAATGGAGGTCATTAGTTGGTTTCTCCATGTCCTTTGCCATTCTTCTGAATGTTAGTGCACTACATTCACACATTACAAGAGTAATGCCAAATTATGTAATATTGGACTTTACATTGACACACAGGGGATTATTACAAAACGTACAGGATTATTCACTACGGTGAGAATTGTCAGGAATTCAAATAGAATTTCGAAGTTAAGGCATAAATAACTGAATTTGAAAAATTCTCCAAGCCAGCTATACTTCCAGTTCAGCAACTTTGGCCTTAAATGTAACATTCACTGCGATTTTACTGTTAATTTACCAACAATTCTAACAGTGCTAGACCAGTTTTCTTTCTGCTAGTTGAGAATTGCCAGATCACCCTGTCTCCTATCAACCACATTCACTTGTATAGGATTATTATTTTTTTTTACACAATGACAGTTCTGTTATCTGAAGAGTTAGCAAAAGAAGAACCTAAAGGGACTCCCCAGTGCCAGCTGTTTTCCTGGCAGTAGAGAATCCTGGAGTGCCATCCTCCCTCCTGTCCCCCATCCCATGATGCTGAAGGGGTCAAAACCCCTTCAGCTACTTACCTGAATCCTGCGCTGATGTCCCTCGGCGCTGGGTCAGGCTCAGCCCACGCTCCTCCTCCGGCAGGGGAGACCTAATGCACATGCCCAGCAATGGCCGCGCGTGCCCATTAGGCCTTCCCATAGAAAAGCATTATTCCATGCTTTCCTATGGGAAAAATCTGACCCTGGAGGTCAGTGGATTCCTGAAGTCCTCTTGTGGCTTTCTGTTAGACAGCCACAGAGGGCAGACTTACAGCTGGAACTGCAATGTTTTACATTGCAGCACTAAGTGCAAAAGGGGCACAGCACCCAGACCACTTCAATTAGCTGAAGTGGTCTGGGTTCCTGGAGTGTCCCTTTAACCCCTTAATGACACATGACATGTGTGACATGTCATGATTCCCTTTTATTCCAGAAGTTTGGTCCTTAAGGGGTTAAAGGAACAATATAGGGTCAGGAAAACAAGTGTGTATTCCTGACCCTGCATTGTTAAAACCACCATTTAGGTGGCTTGCCTACCCTCTTAAAAGGTAATAAAGCTTACCTTATTTCCAGTGCAGCACGCGTACAAAGCATTGGCCCCGCCCCCGATCCGCCACCTTGTTGACATTATCACAAATTGATAATTTCAGCAAATCGAATGCTTTCCCTATAAGATATTGGATTGGTTGAAATTGGCAAGGAGGCGGGACAGGAGTGGGACCAAACGCCGTCTTGGCCAATTAGCACCTCCCCATTGAATCAACGCATATCTATGAGGAAAGTTCAGTGTCTCCATGCAGAGGGTGGAGACACTGAATGTCAGTCGCACTGTGCAGTACTGCGCAGGATGCACCTCTAGCAGCCATCTGAAGAGTGGGCAGTGGTGATGTCCCTAGGGGGCAATGTAAACATTGCCTTTTTTTGAAAATACATTCTTTACATGAAAATGCCTGCTGGGAATGATTATACTTACCACAACAAATACAGTAAGCTGCAATTGTTCTGTGACTATAGTGTCCCTTTAATAGATACAATTATGACAGCATTTTTAAGACTAGTCATTTTGGAGTAATTAATTAAATGATAATAATAAAATCCATATGATGTAATAGGTGGGAATTCTCCTTACACCATGCATGTGAATGATTTGAATTATAGTCCTTTAGAAAGTAAACTTGCTGAGAAGACTCTCTACACATACCGCCTCTGTATGTGTCCAGCACACTGACGTTTGTTTCCATTACAAAAAAAATAAAAATAGGTCAAACAGCTCTGCCTTCAGGCATTTAAAGGGACACTGTAGTCATCTGAACAACTTCAGCTTAATGAGGTTGTTCAGGTGAGAACTATAGCTCCCTGCAGCCTTTCTTATTTAAACACTATATTTTCTGAGAAAATACAGTGTTTACATTGAAAGCTAGGAACACCTACAGTTGCAGTCACTCAGAGTGAACCAGAGGGACTTCAGAGTTCATGGAGGCATAACATGCCTCCATCCACTCAGATCTGCTGTCAGCAGAGCACAGGGCATCACTGTGCACAGCATCCTGTGATTCAGTATCTCCTCCCTCTGCATGCAGTCATTGAACTTTCCTCAGAGATTCATTGATTCAATTAATCTCTATGAGGAGATGCTGATTGGCCAGGGCTGTTTTTGAATCATGCTAGCTCTGCCCCTGATCTGCCTCTTTGTCAGCCTCAGTCAGTCCTATGGGGAAGCACTGTGATTGGATCAGGCTACCACATGTCAGCAGACTGCTTGTTTTTCTGAGTCTAACAGCGTGCAGATTTACAGCTTCAGGCTTGAATACAGTATGATTTCGCTATATTTCTGGAGGCATGACGGGCCCAGGGTAGCTAGATGGTGGTGTTAACACTATAGGGTCAGGAATCCATGTTTGTGTTCCTGATCCTATAGTCATCCTTTAAATCAACTTTCTTTAAACCTGTCCTGGGGACCAGCTGACAGGTTGGAGTTGAAGATATTCCTACAAGAAAAGTGAAAGTGAAAATGCAGTTGATTACCTAAAAGTAACAATATTATCAAAAGTCTGGGCTGTTTGTGGATTGTGGGGTAAATATAAAGAACGATATTTATTTAAATTATGAACTGTCCACACACAGATCTTCATTTCTACCGTACAAAATGTCCAACTATTTTGTCTAAACTGTATTTATACCTTTGTATTATTTTACCTGCAATCTATTAGAATTATGTACTTGTGCATTTGTTAATGAGGTAATCAACTAACAATATACCGTGCTACAGAATATATTGTCACTCTATACATACAATGAGAATAATGATAATAAAAATACAAGACTGGCATTGTTTTCCTATTAACAGGTCACTGGGTTATCCCTTTGCATAGTGCATTTTAAATTTAAAGCCAGGGTAGCCAATCAAAAAGCATAGACTTAGAGAGATTTCCAGTTTGACAAATTTGGCCTTAATTTTTAAATTCACTTTGAATTCTCACTTTATTGAAAAACCCATGTCACGTAAAGAAAGAACATCACCTTCTTTAAACGGTGATCAGTGTTTAAAGTACACATAAAACATCTTCGTTACAAAGTGAGCAAAATAAACCATAAACAAAATATATTGTTCAGAAAGTATTCGGCGTATCTATACATGTACAGCTAGTTATGCATTTCTTCTTTTTACGACTTATGCTTATTTAACAACTGTGATTTTTGACGTTGTCTCAATGGGGAACGCCTGGCTGTGTTCTCTTTAGTACTCTGCCATCTGTACTTATATTTTAGCCTTTATGGGTTACTTGAGTGCAATAAAAGGTGTTATCACATAATAAAGATCAGTTAATGCAGACCATGCTTTTGAATTAACTTCCTGACAACTTATTTTACATAGTTGGTTTTTGATAATTGACTTTTCAGCTAATCAAAAAAATGAAATTTCAAATTACTACTGCTATGACTAGATAACAGTTTCTCAGATTTCGGAAAATAAATAAACTACTAATTAGCTATACTGTACGGTACAAATAAGATAAATAAATATACATATCTACTATAGTGTAAATGCTGAATAAGCTAATTTCAAGCAACAAACCATTGAATTTTCATGATTGCAAGTGAACACAGTTTGGAAACATGCCAATGTCCCCATCTACTATGCAATCCCAAGGCCATAAATAATGACTATATTACTGTCATCAGTTATCCTATACTAAGGCCCTAAGAGGGGAATATAATTGTGGTTTTAAAACTTTTATCTGTTTGATCTCTTTGCCTGCATTTTATGGGAGGTTTTCTGTTTTACAATTAAAAAATATATGTAGATGATTAAAAGAACAAATGCTTCTAATTATGTGGATTAACCCCCAGGACTGTATGCTGTTCCTTGCTGTCATGATGGTCAAGGTTTTAAAGCCCAAGAAAGGCATGGAGATGGGCTAAAGCTGGTACTTGGGAGACATAGGTATCAGCTAATACTTTAAGCTCCCCACTGTCAGCTGGGTTCATGTTTCGTAAGTACTGCACAGTATTGGAAGACCTGGGGTCGCAAATGTCATGAGTGTGACTAGGCATTATATTAAATATAGAATATATAAATATAGATTTTTTTTTTCACTGCTCCTCTCTTTTTCCTCTACTGGTCACTTCCTCCTTGATCTGATCTATAAGCTGTGCATGCTGCCCAGGACTAATTATTATGCGATTGGCAGGTATAGTATTAGTCTGCAGCATAATAAGGAGATCTCCTTTTCATGCTGTGATACAAACTACAGCGCACTCGCAGAGTGCTCTGTATAATGTAAGCAGGGAAAATCCCTCTCGTGATGTCAGCATCTTATTAAATAACTATTTTCAAGCATGCTGGAAACCCCACTACTGGATGTGAAAGTGAAAAGGACCACGGGTCCAGATCAAAAGGCATCTGGAAGCCAGCCAAAGAGAAGGTCACCAACTTCCCTACAATAAGAGCAGACTCTGTAATAGGGCAAGAGTTATTTATTTATTTATTTATTTTTTTATTCTTTATTTTTGGTTGACAGGTATTATTCATAAACAACAGTCATGGATTCCAACATCACTTATAATTAACAAACAAGGTACAATATTTGACACTTAAAACAATAACTACAGCTCCATCGGTGTCTCGTAGTACATTAATTAATCCGATACTGTAAAATCTCTTGACCTTCATCCGCCACCCTGGCCGTTGCAGTGCACAGCCCTAGTCAACCATTTTTAGTAATATAAACTCCTAACAAGTGCTTAGTGTCTCTGGCTAAAGGACATGGTGTTATGCAGCGTGTGAGTGGAAGATAGTTCCCGTGGTCTCATTATTCCTATTTGTCTTTTAGCAGTTCTTCTATCAGGTCGTATTGCTTATTGTGCCTGCTGATCGTCTATGTACAAGATGTGGCCAATATGCATCTCATCTAGGTTCTGAGACCCACTGGGAACGGCTTCTGAAAGTCTACCTACATCTACTTAAATGCCTTTGTCAGATTGATATCTTAACACCCCCTCTAGTGTGGAGGTCAAAAGGATTAAGAGTAAGAAGAAAGAATAGATATAGAAAGAAAAAAGAGAGGCGACAGAAAGAAGACATCGGGCGGGGAGGGTCGGGGGAGGGAAGGGGGGAAGGACCGACAGACTTCTCTTCAATTGCTCAGCGGGCTACTCTCCCACGGTTCCCAAATTTTCTGGAATTTATTCCTAGTTCCCCTAACTCTTGCTGTCAGATCATCCATTATGTAAACCTCTTTAATTCTGGTAATGACCCCTGCTATAGAAGGGGTAGTCTGTTTAAGCCAATCCGTTGCTACTGCTCTCCTGGCTGCTAACGTAATTTTGTGGATACGTTTTTGTTCATATCTAGACCAGCCTTCTATGGATCTGCTAAGTAAGTATAACCATGGTACAAAATGATCTGTGTTAACAGGCGCTTAAAACAAATTCAAAAAAGTGCTCTTAGTGCAGCAGCTCTCACACAAAAATAGGAACTCTCCAATCCTATTGTAATACAGTCCAATAAATACACTATATACACAAACAATATGTGATAGTGAAAGTGTGTAGCGCTTAATAGTAGTCACTTACTCCCCAGCAATTTCTTAAGGGTATGTAAGATGTTTGGGTAGTATCAGATCCGTTTGCAGTATGTTCCTCAAAAAGAACAGAAGAAAAGCAGGGGAAATTCGCCCTGGTGTTGAAATCCTTATAACGTTATATAGTGTTTAAATAAAGGTGAAGGTTGCTTCTCACCTGAATAAGAGCCTATGACCTGGCTCTAAGTGTATTAGCCCATGAGTCCTTTTTTAGGGGATGACTCCTTCCCTCTTTTAGCAGGATAGAAGATGTACCAGATGTGTGTAATCCAATAAAGATTTATTCACATAAACATTTAAAATCATTAAAATACATACAATATCCTGGTAGCTGTCCAAAACGCGTTTCAACGATTTCTCTCGGCTTTCTCAATTGGTGACTTCCATCCTGATTTGTTCCGATTAAATTTCCCACCTTCCGTCCGGATTGGAGGAAACGAGCCACATTCCAACCAATCACGGACGTTTCTGTGGGGGAGTGTGAAGAATTGCAGCTGAGAGTATTTTATCCCTTATTAGTGATGTCATCGCGCACGTGCGTGCATTCGTGCGCGTGACGTCACTTCCGGGAATCTGAAAGGTCTATATTCATCCCACTATTAGGTGGTATTTCCTTCCCGGTCACATTGAGTCCAGCATCATTTCCTGTGACATAAATTCACTGTCAGGTTTCCACATATATAGAGGGTAATTTCGCCATTTTGTTGAATGGCATAAGGCTGGCAGTAGCATGTCCATAGTAATGTCCACAGTAATGTCCACATTCTTCCTCTATTATTGGGGCAATATGCTCATATTAGAGCATTATAGAGACATAGGTAAAGAGATACAAACTATTAGTATATACCAAATACATTAAAAATCACTTGTAGCTTCCCCACCAAAAATAAACCAAAATCTGTGCAAAAAAGGGTTCTTTGTATGATGATTTATCAACCACAAATTATAAAATAAAAATCTTTTGACAAATATTAAAAGTAAAACTTATCAATCAAATTCTATATAGATCAATAAAAGAATCTTAATATAGAAATATGTACAATTGTCATGTAAAAACTATATACAATTGTCATGTAGAAAATATTACTTTTAAAAAATATTACTTTTAAAAAATATTAAAAATTCCCATTAAATTTTTTTTTTGTATTTTTTTTAATTCTTTAAACAAAATTATAGAAAGTGGCATATTTCAAAATCATCATTAAGACCATAAGGTTGTATGGTGTTTAAATTAAAAATCCATTTAATCTCTGCTTGTCCAATTGATTTCATGGGATCCCCACCTCTCCAATTTCCAATTACTTTTTGGATTCCCATAAATTCCATTAGATATGGATTACTATTATGATAATTTTTAAAATGTAGAGATACACTATGTTTTAAAAACCCATTTTTGATATTCCTAGCATGTTCCTAAATCCTAGTGTTAAGAGTTCTGGTAGTCCTCCCTATATAGGCTAACCCACAAGGGCATGGGATCATATAAATTATCTTTGTTATCACTTGTCATTCTACAAAGATAATGCAATTGTGCAATTATGATCACCCTAGGGTGTGCCCTGGTTCTTACTAAACTCCACTTCCAGAGCCCCCAAACCCCTCCACCCCTTTGATAGCCCTCCCGTCCACCATATGCCGTTGTGATCCTCTATGCTGGTTCCTCTAATAAGTTAGGGTGTTATTTATCTAACGCTTATTAATTTTAGTTTGTTCTTTTCCTATATATATATATATATATATATATATATATATTTTGATATTTTTATTTTTAAATTTAGTTTTTCCTTCATTTCAAATATTATTCTATGTATTTTCCCCCCTTGTTTTGTGTTGGGAACAACGGATGCTATGTGAATGGGGAGGACTGCAACGACCACATTAACACCTCAACGACCGTTACACAGTCCCGTTTAGATGGGTAAAGATTGTTGCTTTAATCGTCCCGGCCCTTCCCAATGTGAAAAAACAACAACGCCATCAGAGGGTATGCCGCGTTCGGCTGACCTTGAGAAGCTCTCACATTCAGGCACATAGGTCCTCCTCTGGCTCAGCATACGGTTGCACAGTTCCTCCCTCTGTCTCCATATAATCAGCCATCACCCAGTCCCCCCCACCCAATAACATCATGCAACCTTTCCCAGCGGTGGAACCAGGTGAATGGATTCTAGCTATTGAGCTGCCCCCCCTCTCCCCCCCCAAACAGTCCCCATGTCCCTCCTGCATAGCAATAACCTCTACATTACTGGACCAGTCTTTAGCGTCTGTCTGCTCCCACCTCATGCCACTCCGTCTGCAAAGGCTCCAACTCACGATGGTGCACTGATAGTGTAGGCAGGTTTGCCGGGGCCGCCACGCCAAGTTCCCTGAGGAAGCTCTTCGGGTCTCCAGTCGCAGTCAGGGCATAAGCTCTGCCTCCCTGGAATGCAAGCAATTTAAATGGAAAAATAATATTGAATATTAGCCCCTCTCAAGGCCTCTGTGATGGGCCTCCATTCTCTCCGCCGCTGGAGTGTGGCGGGTGCCAGGTCGTGGTACAACTGGATCTCTGCTCCTTTACACTGGATCCTCTCTTCCCTGCTTCTCTTCATCAGTGCTGCTTTAGTAGGGAAGTGCAGGCAACGAATAATCATGTCCCTAGGTGTGTTGGGATCAGATCTTCTGGCTCGGAGGGCTCTATGCGCCCTTTCGATAGACCACCGTTCCACAGGAAGATCCGGTAACAGCGGCTTTAGGATAATAAGCAGTCTTGCCTGCAGGGTCCCCTCCGCCTCCCCCTCCGGCAGTCCCCTCACGCGGAGGTTATTCCTCCGTGATCTGTTGGCCATATCTTCAATTGCCAGTTCGGCCTCTGTAATGCGAGATGCTAGGCTGTTTACCCGGGCTATAGCAGTATTATGCGCTCTGACTGTGCCCTCTACTCTCTCCTCCAACCAGGCGGTCCTTGCTCCCAGTGTGGAGATCTCCGCCTGCAGCACCAAGGTGGATCTTTCTATTTCTCCCACGAGATAGTTCTGGACCTCCGCCATCCTGGACAATAGTTATTATTTTTTTTAAATGAATGACAACATATTGGGTAATGGAAGATTGTGGGAATAGGTGTGACAGAGCAAAAATAGCAGAAAATTAAGGATACAGGCAGAGGTGTAATGTAATTTGGCCTGCTCAAAAACTCACACTACCTTTAAAACAGAAAGCATTACCACCAACGTCTTGGACTCCTACGTAAAGAAATTTGAACATGATTCAACTGTTACCGTTGCTTAATAGTGATTTTTACGGCCAACAATTTTCAGATTTGCAGCAGTGAAAATGTACAGGTAATTTTATGGATAGGTTGCATAATCATGGATATCTTGATCTGTATTCATATTATTTGCAAGTTATTTCCAGCAATTCAAATCTTTGCATTACCATGTGTCCATGTTTACACTTAATCCTCGAAACCTTTAGTAAAAATCCAATTTAAAGGAACACTATAGTCACCTAAATTACTTTAGCTAAATAAAGCAGTTTTAGTGTATAGATCATTCCCCTGCAATTTCACTGCTCAATTCACTGCCATTTAGGAGTTAAATCACTTTGTTTCTGTTTATGCAGCCCTAGCCACATCTCCTCTGACTCTGATTGACAGAGCCTGCATGAAAAAGAAAAAAAAAACTGGTTTCACTTTCAAACAGATGTAATTTACCTTAAATAGTTGTATCTCAATCTCTAAATGTAACTTTAATCACATACAGGAGGCTCTTGCAGGGTCTAGCAGGCTATTAACATAGCAGGGGATAAGACAATCTTAATTAAACAGAACTTGCAATAAAGAAAGCCTAAATAGGGCTCTCTTCACAGGAAGTGTTTATGGAAGGCTGTGCAAGTCACATGCAGGGAGGTGTGACTAGGGTTCATAAACAAAGGGATTTAACTCTAAATGGCAGAGGATTGAGCAGTGAGGCTGCAGGGGCATGTTCTATACACCAACACTGCTTCATTAAGCTAAAGTTGTTCAGGTGACTATAGTGTCCCTTTAAGTAATAAATTGGCAACCGCAAAATAAACCAGCAGACAGTCGTATTTGTTCATCTAAGCAGACTCTTAAATCAACTGGTCATAGAATATACTCTTACAAAATAATGTGTGCTCTACACACCCACGTTCTTAGTAAGTAGTCTATAAAATAAGACTCATGTACGCAATAAATTAAACGTTAATTTTATTCATAGCTCAAGTGAGGAGTGAGCAGCAAAGGGGAAAAAAGGAGGAATAGTAAAATAACTATTTTTTATATATTATATGTTTGATACATTTTCTTGCCATGCACAAAAGAAAAAATAGTAATTCTTAGATGTTGCGTTTCTCTTTTCTATATTATGTAACACAGCATGTTAATTTGATATCATTATGTGTTAATTTTCCAGAAAAAAGCAGTGCTTAAAATGTGAAGTCTTATGCTACTAGCTAGACCTTTACTAGTTACTGCAAACCATAATGTGCTCACCAGGGCTGAATTTTTACTCGACAGTTACATTTTCCTGAGAAATTGCTAGGTTCTCAACACCTTGGCATGCATTCACTAAACCAAGAATCAAACTTTGGGCTAAAGTAGATAAGTTACCAGAAATCGCAGAGTGGGCAGTCAGTTGAGGGTGTACATAAATAAAATAAAATGGTGCTTACATCTGTTCCCCTTTGCTTAGTACAGGTTGGCATTATTAGTGGGTAATTAATGATTTTTGCGTAAAACCCGCCCCTTTAACATGTAGACCCGTCCAGACCCGGACTGGCCATTGGGTAAACCGGGCAAATGCCCTGTGGGCGGGGGCGGAGCCTGACAGCCAAGATGGCTGGTCAAGATTTTTAGGAGCTCCAGCACCGGTGGGCTAATAAACGCCAATCCTGGACAAACTACCGACGATACCGACCCACGGTGACCAGAAAGCGACTAAGGAAACACCGGGGAACAGGATGATACCTGTCCCGGCCCAAAACTAGACGAAATCGCCTGAACCGGCCATGTGGCCTAAGCCAGAGCGGAACCTGAAGCCTGGGGGAGGCGGCCGATCTCCCGGCGGAGGGCACGCTCACACGCCTGAAACAGCTCTGCTATCCCCCCGCCCCCTCTGGACCGGTGGGTGTCATCCCGGTCCTCGCTGAGGACGATCACCCTCATAACACAGCCTGTAACCCACCGGACTTTGTGTACCCCTGGGACTGTTGCCGAGAGAGCTCCCGGTCAACACAGGGAAGGTACAGAAAAACCTGCAGAATGTCATACAGAGCAGGCTGACTACACAATAAGGCTGGAAGCAATATTTACAGCTTTTTGGCTGAAGCTTGAAAAGCGCATGCAACAGCACGCTGATATTACACATGGACTTCGTCCATCAAAGCGACCACGAAGAGAACACAAAATGGCTACCGCACACTCAACTCGGCGTGCACAGGGCGCAAACTGGCACGTAAGCAGCACAAACCTGCCCAGAACCAGGCGGTTGACCACTCGCGGCACAAATCGACCCCAGCTACAAAGCAAATGATCACAGAAACGACACCCAGCCAAGCCCTAACATGGCGGCGAGGCGGGAGACGTGCCGGGCCGAGAGGCGCACACACCCACCTGGGAGGTGAAAGTCTACCTCGGAGTTACCTTCCACCCGAAACCCAGCGACCACAACTCAAGGGCAGCCCTACCCATGGAACTCACAAAGCGACCGCGATGGCCACTCCGTATCTCACCACACGACAAACTTACCTGCAATACCCTGCAGGCCTAACTGGACTAACCACATGCCTCCTCCGCCCATGCACTGCCCGAACTCTGCTCTGGTGGTACGGTCCGACCGGCACACTACCTAGGGAGAGGCTCGGCGAGAAGACTCTCACAAGGCCTACAATTCCCCACTACAATTATCGTGGCTGCCGGGACTCACCCAAACGGGCGTAGGCTGATCCCATGACATATAGCGACCGGACAGCTAAAAGAATTCAGGTCGCCAGAGCACCCCAAACTGGACTCAACCAGTGGTATTTTGTGACTGTTCCTGTGTCCCATCTCTCACGATTTTGCCAATGCTTTTCCTGATTACACTGTCTCTGGGGTATAAAGGTGCTACCTCCATATAGATCCAGGGCACGGTCACAACACAACAGATTAGGGCTGTTACTCATTTAATTTGATGTTTAATGTGATGATTATGATTTGCTATAATTGCCTCATAGTTGACCTAGCCATACATGTAAATTAGTTATGTATCCGCGGAAAGATGAGCTGAGCCACTAGGGGGCTCCACTGTAACTTGGCTATTCAGTAAGCAACTATATGGCTGGTAATTTAACTGTCAGATGCGATATACCAAACGGGCAGTAGAGCAGTAACTACACAAGCAAGCACAATCATGCCTTATTTAGCATGTTATTTAGAATGTATCCTTCTTTAGCAGGTAACCCAGCAATTGAGCAATGCCCAAGCAGTTCACCCATATTTAATCCACGCCAGACTTACCCATGTTATGTCTTAACACTGTTTTAACATGTCACTCAGAACGCTGACAATTGTTGTTGGGGCACTGTGAGCAACTGTACCGTATAACCTAAGCACCAACTCCTGGTTGCCTATCAAACTTGTTGTGTTTTATTCTTCTTGTTCCAACGCACTAGGCACTAACACGAGGAGGCCGGGCACAAAGCCATTTGTCCTCGACTCAAGCCCATAAAGCGATGTTTTAGCATGACCTTCACCCCTACCTTTTCCTAAACCACGCTATCAATCGGTGGGCAAAGCGACTGTTCATTCTAGGTGGTTAGGAACTATACAATGTAAACCGGTTTGTTTTTTCGCTTAAACACAAAAAAAAAGTGCAATGTCTCTAATGCCATGTAAACATATGTGAATGCCAATCGATCTGCACCAGCTATTGTGACAGTGCAAATTGCAAGCATGTTTTCTCTCTGCACGAACAAAATAAAGAATAAAAAAATAAAAAAAAAATGCCCTGTGGGCCATGATGGCCAAGGACCAAGGGCGACCAGGGAGATCAAAGGATCTTCCCGGCCAGCCAATGCATGGCTACGCTCAGTGAGCGTAGCCCAAACATACAGCAAAGTCCCTTGATGAGCCGGTGAGGAGATTAGAGATCTGCGCAGGGAGCTGCTGATCTCACATCCTGCTGATCTCACCTCCTGCTGGGGCCAGAGAGCCATGTGCTGTGCTCCCATGAGCTTCGGTGACTGAGAGCGTTGCCGCGGGTTACCATGGCAACGCTCTCAGTAACGCCGGAGCTCCTCGGCAACTGCAGCCAGAGAGCTCACTCAGCCCACTAGACCACCAGGATATACCCCTCTCTTGGCAAAGGTAACAGAAGGGAGGGTGAACAAATGTCTTTTTTTTTTTTTTTAAGTATTATATAATTTTGCCCCCTATACATACACCCCCCCATACCAGCCCCTGTACAAGCCCCATATGCAAACACTTGAAATCCCTGTATACAAACACACAACAGCCCCTGTACATACACACTAAAGCCCTCTTTACACACACACACACGCTCAAAAACGCATAAAAAACAGCCCTTGTATATACACATTGTAACCCCTGTAGTGTACACACATGCAGTACAGCCTATATTAATATACATGCATGGCTACAGCCCATATATATGCACACGACAGTCCATATATATACACACTACAGCCACTAGATGCCCACACCATCTGGACACACACTACATCCCATATACAAATACCTCCACTACATCCTCCTGACACACAAACACTCTCTAGCACTTAGAAACACACAACTGCCCCTGTACATACACACACACTACCTTGTGCACACAAACTAAAGCCCGTATTCATTAATATGCAAACTACTTCCCCTGTATGCACACACACACTACAGCCCTTATACACACAGTACACCCCCTAGATGCACTACATCCCATAGACAAATGCATACATGCACTTTCTTTCTTCTCAACCCCTAGATAGATAGACAGACACAATCTCTACAGCCCCTAGACACACAATTTACAGCCACTGGAAACACACTATAGTCCCTAACAAAGTACACCACAAACAGACTGCTTTACACACAGTACACCACAGACAATCAACTCTATGCACACATGTAGTCACCAGCAAATGCATTGCAATAGTGTAATTACATTTGCTTGTGCTATGTAAAACACAGGGCATTGTTTCCATGAAAGTGCTCTTCAGCATGAGATGCTCTGGAGGAACAGCAAACTAAAATGTCCACGGCCTCTCTCTGTCCCCGCCCCTCCTACTGGGCTGGTCTGCCTCTAAATGCCCAGGTTGAATTTTTTCCAAGTCCAGCCCTGGTCCTGTCCATCTCTGGGGAGCCAGCTCCTTTTCCTATCCACCTCCGTCCTTAGTGGGCAGGCAATGTTGGCAGCTATTTGACCACGTATGTAAACACTCCCACACATCCTACACACTCTGAAACACACATACATACAGAACTACACATTTCCATACACAAGTTACCCTTTCCTATACACACACATATCACCCACACACTACCATAGACACCTACACCTATAAACATGCACACACACTACACACCATTCCAAGAGCTACACACAACATACACTTTCTCATCTCTATACCAGGTCCTGCAGTGAAGCTGAGCGCTCGGTGGTGGCTGCTGGATGCCAAACATTAGTAATAAGGCTGGCTAGAACACACAGCACAAGCAAGCATTACTGCTTAGCATTAAATAAGGTCCCAATATCAGCCTTAATGTGTACCATACCTCCAACAATCTGAGACAGAAGTATGCCCAGGACGTGGATATATCTCTGGGATTGTCACACCAAGAAGGGAGACCATGTGGCAAATGAAAATATTTTGCAGTGCTAAAAATGCCCTGCGGGCCATACTGTGACCTCTGTTCTCATATATTGTAGATTTACTAGAACTCCATGTGTCCCCAGAATACTTGCTATGTTTTGCATGGCTGCAAAACTGCACCTGCCCTCCGAATGCTATTAGGCATGAAGTGGAACATACTTTCACAATAGTTTTTTTTTTAAAACATATTTATAAAAACCTATATTTTATAGCATGTTTCTATATGGAGAGCAAAAAACGGGTCGTAAGAGTATTCTGAGAACGGACAGCAACTGAAATAGCCCGCCCTTCGGTGGATCCCCGCTCAGAACTCAAGCTGGTTTTAGCTTATCTTGTGCCATTAAAGAGAGAGGCATATCAGACTGGTCCCACCCATACAGGCAGTCCAGATGCGAAATGCCAGAAAGTTCACTCTGCACGAGAGACACAGCAACCCCAGACAATCGTTTCAGCCTTGTTAGGCATCATCAGTGAAGCATAGCTGATATCTCTCTAGGCACTGTGAGCAAGGGGTCCACGTCTGGATTACCCTTTAAACTTATGGAGAGCAAAAAAACGGTTGCAAAAGTATTCTGAGAACGGACAGCAACTGAAATAGCCTGCCCTTCGGTGGGTCCCCACTCAGAACTCAACCTGGTGTTAGCCCATCTTGTGCCATTACAGAGAGAACATATCTGAAGCATATCAGACTGGTCCCACCCATACGGGCAGTCCAGATCCAAAATGCCAGCAGTTCCCTATATGAGATTAGGCTTTAGCAGAGGTGTGTATGCATTGCTTTATAATATAATTACTTCCTACCCAGTCTTGAAATCAAAGGGTTAACAAGAAAATTAAGATGATCTGGCATTATGTTGGATATGTGATATTGACTTATATTACAAAGAGCAAACAATAAAATATCACCACCACCCACGCAGGTATTACATAGGCCAAACAATGAATGACAGTATTAGTGTGAACAGTGTAGAGACAGAGCGCTAAGAGGTTGCCATGGCATTCCTCTAAACACAGGCCTTGCAGTAAAGATTACTGAAGCAGATAGACCCAATTTAGCTGGCCTGACTTTGAAAAATAAAGCTCACTGATTAAAGCATTTAAAAAGTACCTCTCGTTACATTTCTTAACAAACATTGCAAATTATTTTACAATAGTTGGACCATTAACCTCTTGACATAATCCTTTAAATGCTTTATTACACTTTTCCATATCTGGACATTCAATCTGAACAGTGTATTCTACATGTATATCTCTCATTGCACAGCAAAGGAAATGAGGCACAAGCCTATATATCGTCCAGGGGCATTCAGGAGTCTCTGCTAGTCTCTGGTTACTTCAGAGAGGCCTACTGCCTTCTCTACCATAGATGACCATTGTATTTTCATTTTTCCATTGCCAGTCCCCCCACATTCAGTTCCCAGCATTAGAACGTGGCGCCTGCTGTGCCTGAGGGAAGTGAAGGGCCAATTACCCTGCAGTGGGGTGAGAGCGGTGAAAGGTGTGGTATCCTGTGCGTGTTATGGGGTATGGTGATCTGCGGAATGTGATGGAGCTGTATGGTAAAGGAGTTGAAAGGGGTGGTATACTGTGGGATGTGATGGTGTGGTATGCTGAGAAAGATAAAAGGTGTTTTAATCTCTGGGAGATGAAGAGTGTGGTATACTGAGGGAAGTGAAGAGTGTGGAATCCTGTTCAGAGTGAAGCATGTGGCAACCTAGGAGGAGGATTGGGTTTGGACTATTGGTCTTGTTGTGTAATGTGTAATAGTGGTGTGGCGTGAATACATGAATGTGTGCCTTTTAGTATCTTAGTGTGCACCTGGGATTATATGGCACGTTATATGTGTGTACTTCTATGTGTTTCTTATCAGTGCTTTTATGTGTGCTGGTGTGAACTTGAATGTCTATACATGCAGTTCCTGTATATGCATTTTTTCTATCTTTATTTGCCTGTGTGTACTTCACTGTGAATGTGTGAAAGTAGTGGGGATCGTATGGATTGGAATCCATTACCCAATTTTAACCTAGTCCCTTAAATAACGAGATGCGAGTGATATGTGTTAACAAACAGGCCACAACTTTATTAATTTTACAATAAATATCATTAACTCAACATATTAATATAATATATCAGTAAATCTCAACCAAGAATTCAGCCTTGCCAACCAAAAAGGAAGTTTCTAGTGTTTTTGCCAATGATATACGGCAGGTTGCTTCCACACTGTCATTCTCTGAAGTTCTGCCTGTGCATAACACTCAGAATGACAGGCGGATGCGTATTAGGGACTTTAACTTGTGGCTTGGTGAATGGTGTCGGGAGCAAGGATTTGGCTTTATTGCTCATGGTAGCTCTGTTTGGAATGGAAATAAACTGTACAAAAAAGATGGTTTGCATCTTTCTCAAAAGGGAACAAATGTTCTCCGTGTGCAGTTCAGAGGTTTTGCTAAGATGTATTTAAACTAGGAGGGGGGGGCAAAAGGGTGATAAAACATCAATCCAATTGTCCCCCAAAACAAGGACAGAAGGTGCATGTAGCAAGTGTGTTAAAAAAATGATAAGCTTAGAGTCATGTCTACAAATGCTCGCAGTTTAGGGAATAAGATCCATGAACTTGTGGCAATAATGGCAACTGATAGTGTAGATTTAGTCGCTGTTACTGAGACATGGTATAATGAAAAAAATGACTGGGACATAGCAATACCAGGGTACTCTTTATATAGAAAAGACAGGGAAGGCAAGAAAGGGGGAGGGGTGGCCCTGTATGTGAAGGATAGCATAAAATCTAGCCTAATAAAGGTTAGTGAGACGAACATAGAGTCCATTTGGGTTACGTTAGAATTTGGTAATCACACAGTAGTTCGTGTAGGTGTGATTTATAGGCCCCCAGGACAAATTGAAGAGTTAGATAATCTACTAGTTGAAGAAATAGCTAAAATGACAATGAAGGGGGAAGTTATCACCATGGGTGACTTTAATCTTCCTGATGTGAATTGGAAAACAAAAATAGCTACTTGTGCCAGAAGCACACATATTCTAAACTCCCTAATGGGATTGTCTCTAAAACAAGTCGTTGAGGAGCCAACTCGTAAAGAGGTCATACTAGATTTAGTGTTAACAAATGGAGATTTGGTATCAGGTATTACTGTAGGTGAAAGTTTAGGATCCAGTGATCATCAGTCAGTGTGGTTTAATATAAGAACAGTGACTGAGTCACACCACACAAAAACAAAAGTTTTAGACTTTAGAAAAACAGACTTTTCTAAAATTAGAATATGTGTAAAGGAGTCATTATCAGACTGGAGCAACTTAAATGGAGTCCAAAATAAATGGGATTATTTAAAAGCTGCACTACTGAAGGCAACAGAAAATTGCATTAGGCTTGTCAGTAAAAGCAAAAAATTCAAGAAACCACTGTGGTACTCCGCAGATGTGGCCAAAATAGTAAAAAACAAAAAGTTAGCATTTAGTAATTATAAAAAAAAACAGAGTGAGGAAGACAGAATGACCTATAGGATTAGGCAGAAAGAGGCTAAGCAAGTTATAAGAGCTTCCAAATCACACACAGAAGAGAAAATAGCACAGTCAGTAAAAAAGGGGGACAAAACTTTTTTTAGATACATAAATGAGAAAAGAAAAGTAAAACAAGGATTAGTTAGATTAAAAACAAAAGAAGGAAGGTATGTAGATGAGGATAAAGGTCTAGCTGACTGCCTCAATGAATATTTTTGTTCGGTATTTACAGCTGAAAATGAAGGAAAAGGACCTCTGTTAAAAAAAAAGGATAAATGAGTCATTTATTACACGTGAGTTTACAGAGGAAGAGGTTCTATTTCAACTGTAAAAGTAAAGACAAATAAGTCCTGATGGAATACACCCAAAGCTATTAAAAGAGCTTAGTGGTGTACTAGCAAAACCATTAACAGATTTATTTAACCAATCATTGTTAACAGGAGTAGTCCCAGAAGATTGGAAGTTAGCGAATGTTGTGCCCATTCACAAGAAAGGTAATAGGGAGGAGTCGGGCAACTATAGGCCAGTAAGCCTTACTTCAGTAGTGGGGAAAGTGATGGAAACCATGTTAAAGGATAGGATTGTTGAACATCTAAAAACACATGGATTTCAAGATCAGAGACAACATGGGTTTACTTCAGGGAGATCATGCCAAAGTAATCTTATTGATTTTTTTGATTGGGTAACTAAAATTATAGATAAGGGTGGTGCAGTAGACATTGCTTACCTAGATTTCAGTAAGGCTTTTGACACTGTTGCACATAGAAGGCTTATCAATAAACTGCAATCTTTGAGTTTGGATTCCAATATTGTTGAATGGGTAAGGCAGTGGCTGAGTGACAGGCAACAGAGGGTTGTAGTCAATGGAGTATATTCGAAGCTTGGGCTTGTCACCAGTGGGGTACCTCAGGGATCTGTACTTGGACCCATTCTCTTTAATATTTTTATTAGTGATATTGCAGAAGGTCTTGATGGTAAGGTGTGTCTTTTTGCGGATGATACTAAGATATGTAACAGGGTTGATGTTCCAGGAGGGATAAGCCAAATGGCAAATGATTTAGGTAAACTAGAAAAATGTTCAGACTTGTGGCAACTGACATTTAATGTGGATAAGTGCAAGATAATGCATCTTGGACGTAAAAACCCAAGGGCAGAGTACAGAATATTTGATAGAGTCCTAACCTCAACATCTGAGGAAAGGGATTTAGGGGTGATTATTTCTGAGGACAGACAATGTAATAGAGCAGCAGGAAATGCTAGCAGAATGCTTGGTTGTATAGGGAGAGGTATTAGCAGTAGAAAGAGGGAAGTGCTCATGCCATTGTACAGAACACTGGTGAGACCTCACTTGGAGTACTGTACACAGTACTGGAGACCATATCTTCAGAAGGATATTGATACCTTAGAGAGAGTTCAAAGAAGGGCTACTAAACTTGTTCATGGATTGCAGGATAAAACTTACCAGGAAAGGTTAAAGGATCTTAACATGTATAGCTTGGAGGAAAGACGAGACAGGGGGGATATGATAGAAACATTTAAATACATAAAGGGAATCAACACAGTAAAGGAGGAGACTATATTTAAAAGAAGAAAAACTACCACAACCAGAGGACATAGTCTAAAATTAGAAGGACAAAGGTTTAAAAATAATATCAGGAAGTATTACTTTACTGAGAGGGTAGTGGATGCATGGAATAGCCTTCCAGCTGAAGTGGTAGAGGTTAACACAGTAAAGGAGTTTAAGCATGCGTGGGATAGGCATAAGGCTATCCTAACTATAAGATAATGCCAGGGACTAATGAAAGTATTTAGAAAACTGGGCAGACTAGATGGGCCGAGTGGTTCTTATCTGCCGTCACATTCTATGTTTCTATGTTTCTATGTAATCCTAAATTTCCCAGGTGCATGTACTTGTCCCTCGCCCTAACCACCAAATTGGCCTTATGTTAACATAAATGCCTACCACTAGTTGGCCTTTGGCACGTTCATTAACCCATACCTTGTTCCAGAGGTTAGGGGAAGGATCAGCTCCAATAATCCTTCTTCCAATGGATCGCTGGTCCAACCTCGATTGGCAAGCACCTTTTTCCACCCAATGTCACAAGAAAAGCGAATTAGAACACAGAATGCATGCATATCGGGATGAATCCGTCCAGGATCCATACCTCTGTGGCAGGTAAGAGCGAGTGGCTTCTCTGGAAGCTCAGATTGGATATCTGAAGAAGCAAATTGCAACACTAAAACAGATTGACAATCTTGAAAGGATTCTGCTGCTCACTGAGCAGTGTTTAGAGGGGGCATCTAGTAGAGTGAGAGAAGATAAGAAAGCTGGGAAACAGGAACGCAGCTAGGTAACAATATCACGTGGTATTAGGGGATTGTGAAGAGAAAAGGTTTAGCTAGTCCTGATATTGTGCAACCTAACAGATATGCGTGTTTGAGTGAAGATGTTGAGAGTATCACCTCAGTATGAGGTTCCTTCTAAAAGCCGAGGGACCAGTTGGAGTTTTTAATTACCCGGACATGAATTGGGATAGAGGGGCTAGTAGTTCAGCAAGGGGAATCAGGTGTTTGAACCTGTTAAATGACATCATGTCACAACTGGTAGAAACAGCAACTAGGGGATGCTTGTCTGGATCTGGTTATAACAAACAATGTAGATTTTCTGGCAAACATTGAAGTAGAGGAGCACTTGGGAAATAGTGATCACAATATGGTGTCTTTTAAAATAAATTTAAAAAAGCAAATGCAGGGGGCGGGGCCTGACCAGCATTGCGGACGGTCGCGACTTGCTGGAGCTCCCCAACAGGCTGAAGGCCCAAGCGATGCATAGAGACTTCTGCGGCTCGTGACCCGACCCAAAATGGGACATAACTGTCACAGTTGGTGGCTGGAGTGCCCCGGTCCGGCAAACCAGGATGCCGACCGCCAAAAGCTTTGGAGAGCGGTTGCGGCCTAGCGAGGGCTATGGGCGGGAGAGACGGTCGATCTCCCACCCCTTGTCTCTTCCCCCAGCAGGACCACACCGGGGGGGATATCCCGGTCCACACTCCACTGCCTAAGGTGTGGATGGCACCTAACAGACAGAGCATCGGAATCACAGAATGTAACCCAACGCACAAGATGGCGGACCCACTTACCTACCACAGCCAAGCAAAGCGACAAACCCAAAGCAGACCGGAGTCCCAGAAGAGCCTAACGGCAAAACTGGACGCTATTCTTGAGGCCTTCTGGGCGAAGCTGGCGGCAAGCCCCAAAGGGGACCCCCAGGCACAAGACCAGAGGCGGAATGCACAAAATGGCCGCAGATCGAACAACGGCATTCGGAGGCATCCGGCACCCATCTTAAGCGGCAAACACCCCCCCGGGCCGAGAGACACCAAGAGAGCGGCCCGCCGGCAGCGACCACGCCAGCGGAGCACACTACCGACATCTACAAGCCGCCATATAGAGCGTACGGCGCTGAAGGAGGGGAGACTCCCGCAGGGGCGCTCACGCAGGTGGCAAGGTGCAGCGACATGCAAACTGACCCAGAGAAAGGTAACGAAATGGACCAAACCTGGACTCCATTTGACCACTCGGCTTCACTGGCCTCCACATGTGCTCAAGGCCCTGAGGGACTGCCTAGCAGATTTTCTGTGCTTCCCAATATCAGGAATCGGTTGAATGTGGACTTAACATGCCCTTCCGTGCCTAAGTTACCAGACCGCTATACACCAATAGAAGCCACCTTACCTGATTGTGCAAACATAAAAAAAAAAAAAGCAAATGCACATAGGGTATACTAAAACATACATTTAATTTCAATAAGAGTATGGTAGCTTTACAACATATTGACTGGTATAAAAGTAAAAAAAAACCAAAAAAAAACGCTGAGGATAAATGGAATATCTTCAAACAAATATTAGAAAAGTGCACAACTCATCATTAGGCAATAAATATAAAACAAACAAAAAAAAACCAATATGGCTTAGTGGAAATGTAACCAAAGACATTAAAAATAAGAGAAGGGAATTTAAAGTATTTAAGTCAGGCAAATTAGAGGCTATATATAAGATGTGTGGAAGCCAATAATGCATGCAAAAGGCAATTACATGGGCTAAACTAGAAAATAAGAAATTGATAGACAAAGAGAGAAAAATTACCAGAAAAAAGAAAAAAAGAAAAAGAAATGAAGTGTAGGTACACTGAAAACAGAAATGGGGGTGTTAGTTAATGAAGATCAGCAAAACACAGACATTTTAAATTTCATCAGCTTATACTAAGGAGGAATATATGGCAACAGATATGCAAATGATTGCTGCAAAAACTTGTAGAACAATTCTGATTGGATGACTCAAGACAAGGTGCTGCATTAATTCTCAGGACAAACATAATTTGGATTCTCTACATACATTAAATATGCTGTGTAATTTTGGGAAGCTGTTCTAAAGAAGGATATTATGGCACTAGAAAATGTACAGAGGAGGGCTACAAAATTAATAAAAGGGGTGCAACATTTTAGTCATTAAGAAAGGTTAACAAATTTACATCTGTTTAGTTTGGGAAAATGGTGCCACAGGGGGATATGATAACATTCTACAAATATGTTCTGGGCCAATACAAACCATTGTCTGGAAATCTGTTCATAAACAGGACTATACATAGAACACGAGGTCACACATTTGGACTGGAATAAAGGAGATTTAGTCTACTGCAAAGGAAAGGGTTTTTTATAGTAAGAACAATAACAATGTGGAAATCTCTGCCTGAAGAGATGGTTTCATCAGAGTCTGTACAGATGTTTAAACAGCAACTGGATGGATAAAAAAAAAAAAAAATAATATTCAGGCATATAATTTTAGTTCCAGTTTGTGGTTTAATAGCTCCTTGATCCAAGGAGAGATCTCACTGTCGCTCAGGGTCAAAAAATTATTTCTTACTAGTTTGTGGAAAATTTTTAAAGTGCTTCAAACTGGTGCTTCTTTTGCACCAACAGCAAAAACAGATGTGAGAAAAAGTGAACTTGATGGAAACATGCCTTTTTTTCTGCCTATGTAACTATGTATCATTACACAAACTCACACTGCCATAAGTGCACTCAGGACATTTAATACTTAGAGAGCACTAAGCACATGGTCTTCACTGAGTGCTAAACTTTGTACCATTTTGGGTGTCACAGGCAAACCCCTGAAAGGTCTACCCTCCACTGTTTCAACTTACAGCCTCCCAGTGTTGCGAGGTATGCATGGGTGAGTAGCTGGGTGTCTGAAGAGCTATTTTTAAAGGGGCACTGTAAGCACTGTGCTACTACCGCTCACTGAAGTGTTTGTGGACCCAGCATGTGTCTGGCACCACCAATTATTTTAGAAAGATTTGACACAAATTGATTGCCCACCACGTAGCCATGGCCCTGCTCTTTGCTTGTCAGATTGCTACTGTTTCAATGCAGCATTAACAATATCAATTGTATCCAGGTTTAGATGACATTCATTGACTGATTATGTCAGATGACCTGCTTAGTCAATAAATACCATCCAAATATACAAAAAAATTGATGTCATTTTTGTGGAAGATTAATGCAGTAGTAATGTACTAATCGAGATGCCAGGCTGTGGGCACACCATTTACCTCCTGCTTGCATTAGACCATTCAGAACTGAGCACAGGGCGAGGCTGGGTTTAAATACCCTGCTGATGACTGATCAGGATCAGGTGAAACACAGCCAAGTCAAGTTGCAGCCCCCAGTGTAGTAGCCATGCCAGGATGAACAGGACCGGAATCAGTAGTCACTGTATAAAGCTGCTGTGGCTCAGAGGCAGAAAGCAGGACCAGGACTGAGAAGTTCCCCGGTTCAAGTCCCCTGTTGGGAACTCCAGGAGCGACCACGTCTGACCGTCTGTCTAACTGGTGAGAACCGTAACAGGACCCCCCCCCTTCAAAAATGACCTCTGGGCATAAGTAGGCTCTCCATTGTAATAATACACCTCTCCATGGTCACTATCAGAATCCAGTGAGTCCCCATTGTCAAAGTCCCTAGTGTGGAATCCCTTAACAGCTTGGGATTTCCCAGTACCAGCTTCTGGTACGGCAGAAGAACTGTCCAGTTCTTTCAGGATCTGGGTACAGGTGGCAAGCACTTCCACAACTTCAGCAGGAGCAGTGTTCGTAGCTAACAATGCTTTTTCGAACATTTCAAGGTCTTTTGTACGGACGGTAGTGCCATTAGAAGCAATGGCACAATCCACAGGTAAATCCTTTTCGGGCGGGCAGGAAGTAGTGATGGTATCACAGGAAGTAACTTCGGGAGTAGATGCAGGTGGCTCTGGAGCAGGGGATGTAGTTTTTCCAGTGGAAGCCAAGCATGGGCAGGAACAACGGCTTCTATGTAGCTTTTTAGGCTGGTGTGCAGTGTACACAGGGCGAAGGAAAGTAGTACCCAGTCGGAGAGCAGGAGGTCTAGGAGGACGAAAAGGACAAAGCGTGATGAAATGCCCCTTTTCTCCACAGTAGTAACATAAGCCATAGCTTCTCCTTCGGTCTCTTTCCTCAGGTGTCACTTTGCAGTGGACAAGTCCTAATTGCATAGGTTCCTCAGGGTCAAGTGGAACACAGGATACCTCTGGAGTTTTCCTGGGAACTGGATCATAAGGGGGCATCACTGGGGTGTAGTGTTGGTACTCGGTTCCTTGGTTACGAAGACTCCACGATTTTTTAGTACGTGGAGCTGGCTTGGGCATAGTGGTCTTGCATTGTGAGTCCATAGCAGTACAAAAGGATTCCCAACTGACAGGGACAGGACTCTTCGTCTGCAACATTTGGTGAGCCCAACCTTTGATGTGACCAGACAACAGGTTGATAGCCGCTCTGACCTAGATGAATTCTGTGGCATATGTTCGAGGCTTTAAAGAAAACAACACCTCGCAATCCATCTTGAAGGACTGAAAGGACGTGCGGCTACCATCAAAACGGTCGGGCATGATGACAAACGGTTCAGGATAAGCCGGTTCCGGGGCTGGACGTACTGCGCCTTTAAGAAAACAAATGTCTTGCTGCAGGTCCGAAACAGTCTGGGCCAGGCTGGACACTTGCTGGGGCTAGAGTGAGCACATCTCTGCGGACTCCATAGTGGTCAAGTCTTTTGTCAGGGTCTTACCTGAGTTGGGAGTCTGTAGCGCAGATATGTTGCTCACCCTTGCAGATAACCACAGGCCGAGGTTGTCAGGTAAGAATTCACCTGGCCTGTGGGTCTGTGCACGGGGGCTGTGCAGGATGCAGTGCCAATACGCAGGACAGGCAAGGACTGAACCAGCAGGAATGTCGAGGGATAGCTGAGGTCAAAGGATGCCAGAGGTCAGGAACAACGAGGAGTAGCCGAAGTCAAGGGATGCCAGAGGTCAGGAACAACGAGTCAGAAGCCGGGGTCAATAATACAAAGCAGATGAAACAGGAACACTGGTACGAAACAGGATCACAAGATCAAAGACTTGACACTGAGCACAGGGCGAGGCTGGGTTTAAATACCCTGCTGATGACTGATCAGGATCAGGTGAAACACTGCCAAGTCAAGTTGCAGCCCCCAGTGTAGTAGCCATGCCAGGATGAACAGGACCGGAATCAGTAGTCACTGTATAAAGCTGCTGTGGCTCAGAGGCAGAAAGCAGGACCAGGACTGAGAAGGTCCCCTGTTGGGAACTCCAGGAGCGACCACGTCTGGCCGTCTGTCTAACTGGTGAGAACCGTGACCAAGGGAGAGTCTCACCTCACCAGCAGCGGAAGCCCACTATAGAGACTCTGAATCAGAAGAGGACTCATCCCCAGTGACTAAACGGGACATCAGAGACCTCCTGACGGAAATAAGGGAGGTCTGGAAGGCCGACCTCAGAGAAACCTGCAGGGAGATGGAGGCCCTCCAGCAAAGAGGCCAAAGACCGTGACAGGGAGCAGACCCAGCAGACTGCTCAAGCCCAAATGAAAGAAGTCTTACAACAGGTCCAGAAGCTGAACCGGACCGTAACGACACTGGAAGCAAGGCACAGGAGGAGGAATGATCGCCTCAGAAGCATCCCGGAACGCATCGGCGGGGATGACCTGTTGCCTTATATACAGAGGCTATTTACTACAATGGGCATCAAAGGCAATGCAGAACCAGTACTTTCTGCATTCCGAATCTGGAAAGCTGCAGCTGCCCCAGACGACGCTCCCAGGGACATCATAGCCGTGACTAGAGATGTGGCGGTCCAGACGGCCATTCTAGCACGCTCCAGAGACTTATCCAATTTGAGGGTCACAAAGTGGCTAAATATGGAGACATCCCCTTCGCAGAGCTAGTGGAGAGGAGGCTGCACCAACCACTAAACAGCTCCGGGAGACAGCAGCCCGCTACTGCTGGGGGGCAGGTGGCTCACTGCAGGTCCAGAGAGGGGACCAGACACACACCCTAACCTCTGCAGATGACCGAGTGGCATTCTGCCAGAAACTGAACCTGCCCACTGGAACATGATACGGCACAAGGGCGGAGAGGCTAGGGCACAACAGGCACACAAAAGCGGGCTAGTACCAACGAAGCCAAGATAGGGCACAACGGTAGCCACCACGTACATAATCAAGGCTCAGTGAGCCTCTGCCCTCTCCTGATGCCCCTAGCCCACTTCCATACCTCGAGCATCACCCAAAAGGGTCCCACATACACCCCACCATAAACCCCATGTACGCACTTCAAATGTATGCTACGTAGGTCCAGTTAGATTTGTTATGTTTTATGTTGCGGTTATATTAAGCTGTTAACATGCTCGGTAAGGGCAACATGCTTCTTGCCTACCAGACTACACACAGGGTCAGGTCCCAGGGTCCTCTGCCTACATTCGGGGAACTTGGTGCCATTAATAAGCATTGTCAGTGCACACGCAAAGCCAGATGACACAGTACAACATAGATCAGGGGCAAGCTTTGCGTGTTGACAGAAGACAGCCCACACATCACACTAGGGGGACTGCGACTACAGGGGACAGGGAAAGCTAAGGACGACAGGCAGACCCTGAACTACATCAGACATAGCGGGGGCAACACATAAGGGCGGACGTCACCACACCACAAGCTCTATCTCTGCATATATACACCTAAGATACCCAGTCAGTATGCAATGTCAAAAGTGCACCAGACCACAGCCTGTCAAGTAAGTACTCAGTATGGATAGGTAGGTTGAGACATGTCTCAGGGCCCATGCAGGTCACACACAGATGCCTGACGACTCAAGTGCCACCAGATGTTAATATAATGTGTTACCTCATTGTATGTTACTATATTGTATTATTTGCATTCTTTTATATACTACGATCCAGATGTATTTTGAGCCTTAAAACTCTCATAAAATACAAATTAAAAAAAAATAAAAGAAATGTCTTTTGTGGGCATTTGAAAAATCTGATTATCCTACGTAAGTCACTGCAAAGTGGGTATGAGGATTGATGTGCTGTAGTGATACTTCTATCCCTGTGCAGGTGGAAGGCTTTTTTCAATAGCACCACTTAAATTCTTAATAGCAATGAACTGAGCTACAGATCTTATTTTTACTTATACGGTGCCAGACTATTTTTCAGCATCATACAGTATAATTTTGAAATATAGAATCTTTTAAAATTCATAATAATGTTGAAATGTACTGATTTTGCTCATTGCAGTATGCAATTTTATATCTATATATATATATATATATTTTTTTTTTTAATGGTCCGACCCGCTATCATGTAAACCTTATGCTGAAATAAATATACTGTAGCTACAAGAACGATTTCCTTTTAAAAGCATATGCTAGTCTTAAGGGAAAAACATACTTGGAAAAAAAACAAATCATAAGTTGTTAAGAGGTTTTATTCGAAATATTTCCATCTGTGTAAACTGAGTGATTGAGCATCTAGTTCTCTTTACACCTGTTCCAGATCACTTTGATCTTAGATGTGTAAGATCTACTGCAGTGAGTTGGCTTGGTATCTGGAAAAATTGGGTATCTGTCCTTGTCTGGAGCGTAATGCATTGGCAGAACTCTTTGCGTACGGTATTGGGCAGTTACTGCTCAGTGATACATTGCAAGCCAGATATTACAAGGCATATAGTTACCAGCTGCCTCAGCATTCCTCAGTTGGAATTTACAAGGCAATCAATTACCTTAACCCACTGGTCAAAGTGACTTTGAAAACTAATGATAATGGGCCTTTTCAACAAATCATAAATCCTGTATATTTTAGGAGGACACCGCCTTGTAGAGCATAATTATTCCAGCTTAAACGTTAACCCCTTAAGGACACATGACCTTTTATTTCAGAAGTTTGGTCCTTAAGGGGTTAAGCAGATGCTTTCATCTTAAAAATATGTCTCTTAACTAAAGAGCACTGAAACGCAGAGACTGTTACTGTATCACCTCTTTCAAACAGATCATACTTAAAATATGTGTGATATCTCAATGTATTATTTCCACTAAAAAAAATATAACTAAATATGTACTCCATATGCAATTCATGGTAGTGCAGCAGTGTCACTTTCATATTTTTTATAAAGATAACATTTTTATAAAAAAAACAAGAAGCATTACTGTCTTGCATCACCTGCATATCTCAAGTTGATCCTTGGGAAAAATCTGCCTTTAGCTCAGTAAATCTGAGAAATCGTGTTTCCACAATTATCCCATAATTCTCAGTTCAACATGTATATGACTACAGATAGGCATAATTTTACAAGAACTCTATAGAGTTCTTTTATACAACTGCAGCTGGGGATATAAAATGTTTTTTTACAACTATAGTTGTAAAAACCCATTTTAGGTCCCAAGCCCTCCCCGTTCCCAAGTTAAAAAGTTAAAGAACTCACCTTTTTTTAAGCGCAACACATGTCTCCTTGCAGCTGGCTCCTCCCTCGCTCTGCCTCCTTGCCTGAGATTATCAAACTTGATTATCTCAGCCAATCCAATGCTTTTCCATAGGAAAGCATTGGGAGGCTAATGCACATGATGCACGGCAAAATGCCACGCCGCACCAATCAGCATCTCCTCATAGAGATAGAGATGCTCAACGTCAGTGCTGTTACCCAGGAAACACCTCCAGTGGCCGTCTGAGATACATAAAGTATAATTCAGTTTGAATTCTCACTTTAGTAAATAACCTGTTAGTAACTGAAAGTTGTTTGTGGGGACAGTCACCAGAGGTATGCTTAGCGACATGTATACATTGCTGTTACTCACAAAAGGTAATGTTGACATTTGATGGAGTACAGGGACAGGGTATTTGCACCAAAACCACCATAGTACATGTACGGCAAATCCAATAGAATCGAATGCTTTTCTATAAGAACCATCAACCGCATTTGTCATCATTATGCCTAATTATGCATAATGATGCCTAACATAAAGGACTTACATATTTGAAGGTCTTAATGATGAAGTCCCTCTAGTGGCTAGAGGGATTTTCCAAATAAATGGGATAGGGTCTTTGAAACAAAACCACTTTATATCATCACCAATTTCTGAATCCTTGGAGGGTTCAAATTGGTTTTACAGAAAAAAACTTTTCTGAAGAATTATCACTGTTAGAAATGCAGTAGGAAATTGGTTTACTTCCCTTCCCATCACTTTTTTTCCTAATTGTTCCAAGGTGTTCCTATCTGCATGTTGGCAAGGAGTCGTAAACCTCATGCACTTCATCCTTACAATGTTTGGCTATTATTTTGAACTGTCAATGTTGAGCTATCTCCTATTCTGGGTGGCCCGATGTAGTAGATCTAACTGATTGTTCAGATTCCACTGTCAACAAAAAGGATTTGGATAGTGAATTGGGACAGAATTCTAAACCTGATCCCAAGTTAGCCTGGGATAGAGCCAATGAAAAGTATTTGATAATGGAATCCTGCTCATATGACATTGCTAAATGTACCACATTGTCTTATACATAAATTTAAAATGCATATCCAAACATTAGAAAACTATTCCCACAGAACATTTACAAAATGTAATTAATTAATTTGCTAAACTCTTAATTTGGTAAGAAACACTCCAAGTGCTGTAATGGTTATCTTGCCAAGAGGACCCCGGCGCCAATCCATTGTAAATAGTCAAACCATTTTTGAACAGTTTGAACAGAGCCAGAAGTTCCAAACCAGGAAGTACTGTTCGCTCTCCTAAGCTAAGACCTGCAATGCATTACTTAGCACAGAAAAAAGCTAATGGAAGTTCCTTCAGTGAGATGTGGTGGTTATGGTTCCTGGATTGTTCCTTTAGAGAAAAAGCAAAGTTTGTTTAAACTTAAAAAATAAATTTAAATATACCAGGAAAACTCTCAGATGAATGACTAGAAATCCACTTTAACAGAGAGCACAATTTCACAGCTGGTGTTTGACTGCAGACAAAGAAAATGCAAGATTAGTATGAAGCAATCAGGCGCGAGTCTTGAAGATCACTTTTACATGTGCAAGGTCTGGGTTTTGCAAAAGATTGAAAACATCAAGCAATCAAATATGGACCATGTGTGATGTCTCCAACATCAAAAAAGGTATGGATGGTGTGAGCTTAACCACCACACAAAAAGATTAAATTATATTACAAATGATAAAAAAAGGGAAATACAGTTTAGTCAAATAAATAATAATCAACAATCTTCCATGCTAAAATTTCAAAGAAAAAAATGCATGCTATTTGACAATAATCACAAAATAAATGTGTATACTTCATATACAAAACTAAATCTTTCAAACTTAATTTATTAAGTAATTTATTACCCAAATTAATACTTCCGTTTCTAATAAAATTCATATATATATATTACTATAAATTATCATTAAAAGCTACTTTCATCTTAATATAATAATTAACCATTAGTAGTCAATCAAAAATTAAGTGAAAGCTTTGAGACTGATAAGATAGAAGACAGGAAACCATGGACTGAACCAAAGGGAAAAAAAGATTAACGTGATGGGAAAGTGACAAAAGTGACTTGGTGTGTGAAGTCTGTTTCAGAGAGATTGAGTTTGAAAACATATTAAAACTATTTCTTAAAATACTGTTTAACCCCTTAAGGACCAAACTTCTGGAGTAAAAGGGAATCATGACATGTCACACATGTCATGTGTCCTTAAGGGGTTAAGGGAAGGGAAATGGAAGGAGGACTTACCTGTAATCCCACGCCGAGACCAAGTTCTCTCTGCAGCCTTATCCTCCTCTAGTGATGTTCATGGCAGGGAGATGAAAGTCCTGTAGGACAGGCTAAGGGCAAGACTGCAGCATTATTTATTGTGGGCTGTGCTGCCATTGGTCATCTGTCGTCACCATGCTATGCAGCTATGCATGCTGACTACAGATGCCCAATATGCACAGAATTAACATTAGCCAGCTCGTAACTCTTATTCCAGGGTGGTTAATGACACTTCCAGAGATGAGTTACACCCCCAGCTGATTTCTTTTTTAACTCAGTTTAATGAAATGGTGTACATACAGACTCCAAGCACCATGACCATTTCATATTACTGTAGTGGTTATGGAGTAACCCTTTAAGAAACACACAAAGTCAGATATAAAGATGAAAATAAACTGGGAGTGTGCAATTTACCTACAGTTCATCACTAGAAAGTCCTAGAGAAATGCACCATGTGCATTGTGAAATTGCATAATCACACAATAAACATAAACAAAAGAAAAAACACTATACACTAAACAATGAGATGTGTCCAGCTGGGCAAAAAATCTCCACCTTTTCACCCTATGGGACAATTGGAATCCCAGATATTTGCAACACATATATTTGATTAACTACTGGTCATTATGGGGATAATCAGAGATATCAGTCAAAATTCAGCAATTTGGTTGTATTTTCTACACTGCTCTCTGTGCCGCGAGCAGACAACAGAATAATGCTTGCTTTCTGAGTTTTTCCAGCTGCACATTAAGCTTAGCAAACAAGCCCCAAGCTTTACTTTTTAACTCTCTGTGACTAAATCTGAATCCTCAATATTCCTGTTTAGTGGACCAGCTATAATGCACTGTAGCCAAAACATTTCTTTCAGGTTCCAGAGGAAGCAGGCTGAGGGTGGAGGTGATATAGCGAATCGGAGACTGTAGTAACAAACAGTATCATCTCTCCATAGTCATGCTACCAGAGACTAGCAAAAGAGTATTTCCTAATATAAATAAATGTGACCAAGCCCAGCGCCGAGCCTGGATTTCTTTCTGTACGTCTGCCAAACTCCTGACGGAATAACAGATTTTAACTCTTTCCAAACCAGGACAATAGATTATTTAAGTATAATAACCCACTAAAACTGAAAATAAGTCACCCATTTCGCATGAATAGAATAATTAATAAAACGTTAATAGGAAATAGGAAATATAATAACAATAATTTGTAAAACTTTAATAAGGAATTCAGTTTATTTTTAAAATATGTTATTCTTTACATATTTTAATTAACTAGACAGACAGATAGAGAGATAGACAGAGATATCTCATAGATTGTTGGCTAATTTGAGCAGGGCCTTCTTCGCAGTTTATTCTCTGTCAATAATTGTTATGTCAAGTGCGTGTCAAGTATCCGCTTTCTATAACTGTAAATTGCTGCAGAATATGTTGTCACTATATAAATTATACCAATAATATTAAATAATCATTAAGTATAGAATATGGCTGAGCTCAACATAGAGATGGCACAGTTAGTTAATGCACCACCTATAGTACATGGCCGAACATCACTGTCACATGCTTGTTCCCTACAGAGAAATTGATCCTTTAGATCCTTATGAGTAGGTGCCAGAACGTTCACAAATAATAACAACAGGAAGATAATGTCCAACGTGGATGGGAAGACAAGGAACTTATTACTGTCTGCCATTCCCTTATTACCTTTTATTGTCTGCCATTCCCTCACCATCAACCGATTTTACTGTTGATAAATTTAGTAGCTTTAATTTACATACGGTTACCAATTCATTTTTTTTCCCATTGGACAAAATATAACTGCATTATGCACGCAAATTCAGGAATCACAAAAAGTGCTTCCAACCAATCTTCAGTTGTTAAATTGTCAAATTTGAGGTTTTATCCATATTAGTATTTTATTATGCAGCGTGGGTCGACTCATGACTCGGGCTGGAAGTAACACATTACTTTTTTATTGCATTATATTGATTATCCATAAAAAAGATACTCACTTTTAAAGTATCTGTTTTACGTGCAAATTCCCAGTAAACACACAATCAGCCTTAAACTCAGCCTACTTATGCAAGTATTTCGAGTAGTAAGGAGCCTGTTTTTCTGGTTTTTAGAGTCTGATCTATTGGACATGATGAACTGCAAGGGTTAAAGTATAGATTGGGAGCTGGAAATGTGTCAGTCACTAGCCTTCACACAGGGACAAATGTCCGATAACGCTAGATATCTAATTATACACAGCCTTATTTCTGCTCTGGCAGAGGGAATTCTGTAACATCTGGTTGTTTAGTTATCAGTTTTCTGCTCAAGAAAACTATGAGCTGAACTACAAAACCCAGAAACTTTGCTGTGCTAACTGAATTATTGGAGAAACTCTGCAGGTTGGGAATAGGGGTAGAAAATACCAAGGTATAGTAGCTAAAAGAAAGTAGATTTTTAGAATAGGGAAATTAGATAAATAAGGCAGGCTTATGACCCAAAATTTAGCAAAGGTTTTTTATTTTTTTATTTTTTTTTATTGCATTCACTACATAAACTATATTGACCAAAATATAATATGCAACTAATTATTTAGTGAAAGAAAAACACTTTAAAATGCATGCGTTTCTGGTAATCATTGTGTTTATGTCAGGACATGGTAAAAAGAAACATTTTGACCCAGAGTACACTGATCCCTAGATCTACTTCTTACTGTGGATGACTCAACATTATTTACGGACATAGGTAATCCATGTAAGCAGGTTTTAAGCCATTGAATTACAAGTCACTTTGAAACTCTTATTTGACTGTGTTCCTTAAACATGGTAAATAGGCTTTGTGGAATACTTTAATATAGAGCTACATTTAAGGATTTTGTTCTCTAACTAAGATCACAGCATGGACTTGGTAATGGGTATTAAGGTAGGCAGCATTTGGTCTTTCTATCTAGAAGGATTAAAAGTTAGAAGATAAATTGTTCTACACTCTTTTATGACGTGACATGTTTGCAGGGTTATATGTGGATGGCAGAATGGCTATTATACGGAATAATGTAGATTAAGAAGGATTAAATATTTTTTACTGCATTCTCATTTCCTCAATTCAGTGGTAAAACACTATCACCTTCTTTAGACAGACATATTTTTTCCAATCATATAGTGGGCTAGAACCCCTCATGTAACAGAAGCTCCAATGTCATGGAGAGACTTGAAGGCCAGCGATCACGCCGACAGAAATAGCAAACACTCATCTTACCCGCGGCAGATCAAGACCCGACCTCCTTCCATCTCAGTTCCCACCATGTGCGGCGTTAACAGAGACGCCGGCCGCTGCGCTTCCAATTTTAATAAAGAAATACCCTTTGCCCATAAAGATGGAGCTTACGTGCATGCAACGTCATGTAATAGACGTGCACGCACATTTTGGGGTTAGAGGCCACATATAGCCAATTACAGCTCCAGGGGGGTTATTTAAACCCAAATGACCTTTTAATCAGTTCCCTGTCATGGTTTCCCTAAGCTGGTCATCCGAGAGAGTGTGCCTGATTGTTGTATTTCTGGTATTTTGACTTTGGCTTCGTTTGACTTCCCTGATTTATGATATCCTTGACTTTTGGCTTTCCCTCATCATTGTGTCACGTTCTGTTTCCCTGACCTCAGCAAGTATTCTGACTATTCTTGGATACGTTAAGTCCGGCCATTCTAAGGTCCGGTTATACGTTATCCTTAGTCCTAAGTGTGATATTATTCTGCGTGCTGGATCACTTAGTTATCCTGACATGTCCACAGACTATGGTCCTGGTCCCGCTCCTGAAAGGGGCTTGTAATGGTAGCAACAAACTATTCATTGTTACTTGATAACTCTGCAGCGCCCTCTGCTGGCTGAATAAAAGTTTATACATTTGCATAATGCTAGTATACAAATGAAGGCAACCAAACAAGCAGTTAAATGTATATATAATGGAGGTTTAGTGTGTTTGAAAAAGTTATTTGTATTAAATAGGTCATGTATTAATTATAGTTGCTCGATCTCCAATATTCTATATATTTGTATTTTAAATGTTTGTCACAACATATTTAAGGACTAGTTCCCAAAGGCTAGTCCTTGTCCAAAAATAAAGAATTGTATGTTATTTCATTTGGGTTCTGTGTGGATAGAGATCCCAGTAACAGAGTATTAGGACCTGTTGGCTGGCTGTAGAATCCCTCTAGCCTGGGACAAGTCAAAAAGAGAGCTAGGCATGAGAGCCATCAGTAGCTTTATAAAGGCAAGAGCTAATCATATTACAGGCAGAGTTCTAAATACTGTAAGAAACTATAGAGGCAAAGGAAGAGGGGACAATAACTGCCTGGCAAAATGGAGCAGTGGTTGGGTGGAAGAGTTCCGGAGGGACCCCAGTCATTCTTCAGCAACTGGGGCTGAAGTATTCCAGGATCCCCTGTGGCAGCAAAGAAGCGAACATGGTAGAAGTACTCGGTCAGAGTACGAGAGCTCCGTAAATCACTATCACCTTCTTTAGGAAGATATGGGAGATCTCTATCTTTCTCATTTGATGTAATTAAAGATATTACATCAACTCAGAATTAAAAATTAAGATAGTGTATAGTACCCTTACCAGCATGTGTAACACCCCGAATCACTTCTTTTTTTATATTATCATTACTTTTATATTTGCAGAAGTAGTAATTTTATTACAATCATTCGTTGTTGTTTCTTAGTATTCACTGTTATAGAATTAATTGAAATATTAGTTAATTTACTTCTTACTGACCCCACGCAGTCAATCTTATCCATGGACAATAAATGTCACCATCTAAGATCTAGAAATAACTTAAATTGTTAAATTTTTCTCGCTAAATACTTAGAGGGTCAAATTTAGCTAACCACATTTATGTCCAAGTCAACTACATCTGCTGTTATTGTGACATGGCCCCCACGTCGTATATCTAGGAGCATCAACAGCTAAGTCACAAAAAGGTAGGTTGTAGAAGCTCACAGAAATTAACAATGTGTATGGCGCATGTAATAAAACCATACTTTCTACAAAGTTCCAAATGATCTCTGGATCTGTCATGACATCCATGACATGGGTTTCCATGACATAGTGCTAAAAACAAATGTAAGGTCACCATGCACAATGTGATGTGTCAGCTGGAGTGAAGAAAAGTGTGCCTCATGAGATTTTCATGCAGTGAAAGGTGTTTTCTGGAGAACTTTGGCTGCTTGATAGGCTAGATTTACAAAATGCCTGAGAATGCTATATGTCTGTTTGCACAGGCCCAATTATAAAGTTTAGTTAAGGACAAATAATGATCTAGAGATATTTTTCATGGATCAAGCTATTGGATCAAGGCCACATAATTCCAGTGAAGGGACCGTTACACATTACAGTACGCAATACCATTTGAAAACTTGTGGCAACAATCTGGATTACCGTAGGTCCTTTTTAATTTCAGCATAACAATGCACCCATGCATGAAGTTGATGATTGTAAAGAAATTGTTTGGCAAGAAATATGTAGAAGATCTTGAATAGAGCCCTGAGCTCATCTATATAACATGTTATTAAAAATGTAAAACCAACTGCAAACCATGATATTGCCATCATAAATATTACAAAGGTTTATTAGAAGAAGAATAACTTAGGAAAGGAAAAAAAAGGGTGACCAACTTACCTCTCTTAAATTATGTGTTCGGTTATGGAACTGTGGACCCATGACGTGAACTATCAATATTTTCATTGGTACTTTTAAGTTGATGGTGTTATTTTATTGCTGTTTTTTTATCATTCTCAATCTACTGCTCTCTAGTGCACATTAACACTCAAGCAATTTTGCTATTTGTGCTTTGTGTATTCAACTGCAATTTCAATCTTTCCCATTCACTGCAACAACACAAAAATTGCTTTAATATGATGTGATACACAAATTAGACATGTGCAATTCGTTTCGGTCCGAATATGAATTCGGACGAATATTGGTCAATTCGGACATTCGGGTACTTCCGAATGTCCGAATTCCCGAAGTTCCGAAATTACCGAAATTACCGAAATTACCGAATTTCCGAAGTGCCGAAGTGCCGAAGTGCCGAAGTGCCGAAGTTCCGAAGTTGCCGAAGTTCCAAAGTTGCCGAAGTTCCAAAGTGCCGAAGTTCCGAAGCACAGTATTGCCTAAGTACTAATATACGTATCCAGTGAAAGAAGAAGAATGTTACATTGTATACAATTTTAAATAAAAAGTATACAAACATAGCCAGGATTCACCTGTAAGCATTTGCAACACTTACAACAATCAAGTAACATACATTCATATAAAATGTAAGTTACTTGGCCAGTCAGTGTAATGACAGGAATTAATAAGTAGATAACTCCCTAATTCCCACGGTATTAGGGAGCTATCTACTAAAAGGCTGAAAGACCTAAATTGGTCTTTCAGCCAAATTTACTAATACTAAGTAAAGATTACTTAGTATTAGTAAATTATGCCCCTACTCGCTATACTGTGAGTAGGGGCATGTCTATTAAACAGTGAGCAGCCTGTGGCTGCTCACTTAAAAAAAAAAAAGGTCCATCTTTCCGAGCCCCCACCCACGCTTTTAAACTAAAGGGGGGACCAATTACCCCCCCGCCCCCACCCCTGAGCGGTGGGTGGGGGCCCTAAATTATAATAAGTCCTCCCCCCTAGCCCCCACTACTGAGCGGTGGGTGGGGGCCCTACAGTAAAATAAGGGGGGGGACCTAATGTCCTCCCCCCCTGGCCCCCACCCCTGAGCGGTGGGTGGGGGCCCTAAGTAATAATAAGGGGGGGAACTAATGTCCTCCCCCTGGCCCCCACCCCTGAGTGGTGGGTGGGGGCCCTACAGTAAAATAAGGGGTGGGACCTTATGTCCTCCCCCCTGGCCCCCACCCCTGAGCGGTGGGTGGGGGCCCTAAATACTAATAAGGGGGGACCTAATGTCCTCCCCTGGCCCCACCCCTGAGCGGTGGGTGGGGGCCCTAAATACTAAAAAGGGGGGGAACCTAAGGTCCTCCACCCTGGCCCCCACCGCTGAGCGGTGGGTGGGGACCCTAAATACTAAAAAGGAGGGGGGACCTAAGGTCCTCCACCCTGGCCCCCACCCCTGAGCGGTGTGTGGGGGCCCTAATAACTAATAAGGGGGGGGACCTAATGTCCTCCCCCTGGCCCCCACCCCTGAGCGGTGGGTAGGGGCCATAAATACTAATAAAGGGGGGGCCCTAATGTCCTCCCCCTGGCCCCCACCCCTGAGTCTCTACATTTACCTGTCACAGCACTCTGATTGGTTGGTTTGAAATCCACCAATCAGAGTGGTCTGTGTCATTTTACACAGCGTGGGAAAGTTCTTTGGAATTTTCCCACGCTGTGTAATTTGACTCATAACTCTCTGATTGGTTACTTAATCCACCAATCAGAGAGTTATGAGTCAAATTACACAGCGTGGGAAAATTCCAAAGAACTTTCCACCGCTGTGTAAAATGACACAGAGCACTGTGATTGGTGGATTTCAAACCAACCAATCAGAGTGCTGTGACAGGTAAATGTAGAGACTTACCTGTCAGTCTCTTCATTTACCTGTCAGAGCACTCTGATTGGATGGCTTAAACCCACCAATCAGAGTGATCTGAGCCTAAGAGCTCAGTCTGCGCGGAGCCCTCCATGGGTAAAGAAGGATTATTTTTTTTTGCGCTTGTTTTTTTTATTGCGTCGGTTTTTATGGTTTTTTATTTGGCCTTTTTTGGGGCTGAAAAAATAAGATTTTAGAAGAAAGAAAACATTGAATGGTAAGTTATTATTTTTTTTTTATATAGGTTCTTGAGGTCCCCCCCTCATTATTTTTAGGGTGAGGGGCGTAGGTAGGGGGATCATTTTTTTGGGGGGCAGGAGGGGGTGACTAGGGGTTTGGGGGGGACATATTTTTAGGGCCCCCACCCGCCGCTCAGGGGTGGGGGCCGGGGGGAGGACAATAGGTCCCCCCCTATTGGTATTTAGGGCCCCCACCCGCCGCTCAGGGGTGGGGGCCAATGGTGAGAACATTAGGTCCCCCCCTATTAGTATTTAGGGCCCCCACCCACCGCTCAGAGGTGGGGGCCAGGGAGGAGGACATTAGGTCCCCCCTTATAATAATTTAGGGCCCCCACCCACCCCTCAGGGGTGGGGGCCAGAGGGGAGGACATTATGTCCCCCCCTTATACCAATTTAGGGCCCACACCTGCCGCTCAGGGGTGGGGGCCAGGGGGTAGGACATTAGGTCCCCCCCTTATTAGTATTTAGGGCACCCACCCATCGCTCAGGGGTGGGGGCCAAGGGGGAGGACAATAGTTCCCCCATTCATTTTACTTAAGGGCCTATTATTTTTTTTTAAAACAGTGAGCAGCCACAGGCTGCCACTGTTTACTAGACATGCCCCTACTCACGGTATAGCGAGTAGGGGCAAAATTTACTAATACTAAGTCATTTTTACTTAGTATTAGTAAATTTGTCTGAAAGACCAATTTAGGTCTTTCAGCCTTTTGGTAGATAACTCCCTAATACCGTGGGAATTAGGGAGTTATCTACTAAGCGGCTGCAATAGAAGTCCCGAAGTTCAGAATTCTGAAGTTCTGAAGTTTCAAAGTGCCGAAGTTCCGAAGTGCCGAAGTTCCGCAGTGCTGAAGTGCCGAAGTTCCGAAATTGCCGAATTTTCGAAGTGTCGAACTGCCGAAGTGCCGAAGTTCCGAAGTGTTGAAGTTCCGAAGTGTTGAAGTGCCGAATTGACGAAGTCCAGAATTGCGAAAATTCCGAATTTCGGAATGCCGAACCGAACCGAAAATTTTCCCTATGCACATGCCTAACACAAATATATATTCTCATTTATTGTAAAAAGAAATACCTAAAAAAAAAAAGCAAAATAAATAAATAAATCAATTCCCTGAACTGCACTCCTACATCTCCTGAGTACATCAATGCCATATCTATATATGATGTGTGTATATCAAAGATACAGGGCCAAATAGTTAACTGCAGATTGCAGTTTTAAAAAAAATGAGAGAAGTTACTAAATATGGGTCTTTGTTATCAACCTGCCTGCAGAAATCCTAATATTAATGCCAACCATGACCCTAATTCTAGCTATAATGCTAACCCTTACCATAAACTAGCATGAAAACTAAGTGTAACCCTAACCCTAAATATGAATACTACAATACCAACATTATCTAACTCAAAACAGTAATATTAACTAACAATAACCCAAAACCCTAACCTTAAACAATAAACTATAACCCTAATCCTAATCAATAACTGTAATCCTAACACTAAGCACTTAAACAATAACACTAACTAAACCTAATGCTAATCCTTACACTAAAGATAGTGCTGGGAGGAATCCCTCTGCTGATGTCAATGCTGGCAAAGCTGCGACTCCTTAAGCGGGCCGGGCATTGTTCATTTACCAAACTTGCTGCCGCTTACCAGTAGTCTGGTAATTTTCCCAGAATTCTCTGCTTTCAACGGTCAAACAAACTGTATCCATTTGGTTGCTATGCCAGCCCTATGGCGGCAGTCATGCTACCCCCTCCCTATGCGCTCCGGGGGTTGGCCTTTCTGCCCCATGCAGTCACGGCATTAGATAAATGATTTCCCTCTCAGCTGCTAAATCATATTATGGCAAGCTGTCACATTATGATTTACTGTCTCTCAGCGCAACATTTCAAACAGGGTTGTTTACTTTAGTGAGATTTCAACGTGAATTTCACATTTAAAATCAAAATAGCCAAACTGGAAATTTTCTTAGGTATGCTGTCAGATGCTGTGGCCTTACATTTAAAATTCACTTTGAATTTACACTTTAGTGAATAATACGGAATACTTTTTCTGGAGTAAGGGGGCGTGGCTAAGGAAGCAGACTTGTATTGCAGCATTCTGCAAAACTTTTTTTTTGTTTCAAAAACTATAAATATTTGATCATGCAAAAATTCTGCATGTAAATTAGGCCAAAACCTATCAAATGCATTAATGTTGCATTGGTGCTTGGAGTGAAATTTACATTTAAAAAATATTTGTATACATTTTTTTATTTTAATTTTTTACCAATTTTTTTTTTTTTTTCTTAACGGGCAGTAAACCTTCTTTCTACTGAATACTTTATTTGGGAAACTGGAAAGAAGATTTTACTGGCCTTTGTGTCCTTGCTTTAACTTCTTTTTATCTTCCAGTCCAACACCAATCAAACAAGTCGGAACGTTAAGCGAACTGCATTCTGACTATACTTTTGTTATGATAGTGATAATAATACTTTACAGAAAACAGAATAAATTGTCTTCGTGTTTTCAATCTTATAAAAAAAAAAGAATAAAAGTAAAGGCAGTTTTATATGTTCATCTTGAAATAAAAAATGTCAGGAGTCAGTGTGGAATACATAAGTTTATTAATGCGTGAAATAAAACAGACACGTTTTATCTGCAGAGTTCTTTGTTAGTAAACCTTAATTAAACAATACGGAAGATTGATAAAGTACTCTTTCATCCTGACTTCAGATTCACCCATTAAAACTAAGCCAAGCAAAGTATGTTGGATTTATTTTTTATTTTTTTTATTTTATATTTTGCAGTGCAAAAGTGTACCACATGCTTGAGGTGCCCCAACAGCATTCTGCATGCTAAACAACATATATAGATAACATTAGTGCACAGGAGAATACTTGCACAATTTTTATAACTAATAGCTTGTCGGGTGCTCATGACCTAGCTGTAGGCAACTGTGCGAGTAGGTAAAGTGATAGACTAGCTAGACATGTAAAAGCAACAGGAAGATTGCGAGGTGTATAACATGCTAAACTGTGATTTGAACAAATTAGCTGTAATGGCCCTCAGCCCAGGTGGGCGTTTCTAAGGTGCAACCGGTGCTTGAGGAGTAGCTGTGCCCAGAGTGCTCTTGGGCTTCCCTTGTCTGCCACCTCCACATACAGGTTGCAGCCAGGGTGTCCCAGAATCTTTGGAGTATTTCATCCAGTTTCTGCAGGGACCACTCTACAGCGTTATGGTGTGGCTGTACAAGCTGCGTGGGAGGCTTCCTGGAACATGGTGCATCCGCTATTTTTGCGTTCCAGCAATGGGCCAGTTTCACCGCAGGTTCGGCGAACTTGTTAAATGTTAGTAACAGGTTTGTGTGAGCTGGTGGGAACCGGCTGAATATCACCACTGGTGCAGAGGTGTTAGGGGCTCTAGTGGGTGCAGAGGAGAGGTAGGGGCTATAGTGGGTGCTGGAGCAAATATAGGCTGTAGTGAGTGCAGAGCATAATAGGGGCTGTAGTAGATGCAGGGGTTGTTAGAGGGTGTACTGGGTGCAAGGGGTATCAGGGTGCAGGTGGAATAGGGGCTATAGTGGGTGCAGGGGACATAGGCTGTAGTGGATTAAATAAGTAATCAAGACTGTGGGAGCAGGGGAGGGATATAGGAGCTTTAATGGGAGCAGAAGAGGAATAAGAGCTGTAGTAGGCAGTGGTGCTACTAACATTGCCCATGTGCAATTATTCTGTTTGCCTCCCCTATTGCAAGGGTGGCAAAAGGTGGATCCCAATCTGTTGTGCAACTCCTGCAATGCTTTGTCAGTAGGGGATCTACCATTTGCCCATATTTGCAGGGCTGTATTTAGCATTAAGCAGTGTTTGTATGTAAACGTAAGCATTTGAATGAAGTGTGTGTGAATGTAGGGGTGTATTTGTGTGCAATGGTAGCATTTAAATGAAATTGTGGGTTTTTATGTAGTTGCCATTTGAAATCAATGGTGTACTTGTGTGCAGAGTTTGCTTTTGAATGTTGGGATGTGTTTGTATGTAGTGCTTGCATTTGAAAACAGGCGGGCATTTGTGCGTAATGTTTGTTTTTGAATGCAGGGGAGTGTTTATATATACCGTATTTATTCGAGTATAACGCGCACATGTGTATAACGCGCACCCCTAATTTTCGATTAAAAATCGGTATAAAATGTTGTACCGATTTTTAATCGAAAATTAGGGTTGCTCGTTATACTCGAATAAATATTAGCCCAGCAGAAGAGGGAGGGGGTGCTCCGATAATACTTACCAGGACCGCCGGGCAGCAAGCGTTTACTCACCTCCCTGCAGCTCCTCCAGCTCCCCAGTGTAAATCTCGCGAGACCCGCGGCCGTCAGAGCTGGCCGCGGGTCTCGCAAGATTTACACTGGGGAGCTGGAGGAGCTGCAGGGAGGTGAGTAAACGCTTGCTGCCCGCCACCCCAGGACCGCCGGGCTTGTAATGAGCCCGGCGGTCCTGGGAGGTATTATCGAAGCACCCACTCCCTCCCTCTTCTGCTGGGTTAATATTTATTCGAGTATAACGCGCACCCCTAATTTTAGATTAAAAATCGGTACAAAATTTTGCGCGTTATACTCGAATAAATACGGTAATGTTATTGTTTTAATACAGAGGTGTGTTTGTACGTAGTTTAGTAGAAAAACCTAAAAAGCGCAAAACAGACAGGCACTTCCATAGTGAAATATTTATTAAGTAAAATGGACACAAAGTGATTAAAAACCCGCCCCACCCCCACAATATAGTTGCACACACAAGATAAAGTATTCTCATGGAAGCATACAGAAAGTGTGTTAAAAAATTAATAAGCTTCAATGTGAGCATAAGCATGCGCACGGGGAGTGCCTCCATGGGCCGGTGAGGGAGATCAAAGGTACAAAAGGTAAGAAGGGAGGGGGGCTTATTACTAAACAGACCCCCGCCCCCACACAATACACACAAACAGCACCCACACACACACAGCACCCTTACACTGCACCCACACACTAACAACACCCACACGCATACATCACCCATACACACAGAGGACCCTTACACATACTCACACACTAACAGCACCCTCACACACACACACACAGCACCCTTACACACACACAGCACCATTACACACACCACCCTCAGAAACACACACACAGAGCACCCTCCCACACATCACCCTTACATATACACACACACACAGCACCCTTACACACATCACCCTTACACATACACACACACACATACTAACAGCACCCTCGCACACACACAGTACCCTCACACATACAGCACTATTACACATACACACTAACAGCATCCTTACACACACACAGCACCCTTACACACATACTTGCCTCACAAACACACTCACACAGCGCCCTCACACACACGCAGCGCCAACGCACACACACACAGCACCCTCACACACACAGCAATGTGTGTGTATATATATATATATATATATATATATATGCGGCGTGTGTGTTTGCGCTTTAGGGTTATGCAATAACCCCTTATGCAATAGGCTGTGCACGCCTATAAATGTGAATAGATGTTGAAGGCTTATTCTAGGGTCTCCTCGGGCTGTGCACCACACCACTAGGGAAATTACCTGTATGGAGTCTCATATAGGACAGACGTGAAAGCATCAGTGATCGTTCTGATCCTATGCATTTTGTGAATGTGTATGCACTTCAGGGACAGTGGACGATCACCTATAGTATTTGCAGCATATATCAAAGCTAATCACCAGGGAACTCACTGTCGTAAAGTGGAATAGTGCAATCGTCCTGTCTTGGCAGGCTACACAGTGTCTAGCATAGCATGTCATTTAGCTGTACACTCGATGGATCATATATAATTTTTTACAGTATTTCTCAATGATCACAACAGAGATCAAAATATGGAGAAATATATAGTGCACTATTTCTAGTAAAATTGAAGGATAAGTAAGTAATACACTTACAGATTTTGGAAGCTCTTCAAAGCTCCACTTGTATAAGCATGAGTGGTACAATTCCTGCTTCTGGATTCTCGTGGGTTTCCTTTGGTCTCAGTCAGCAGTCCGGGAGCTTGTATAAAAAATATAAAGCATACAGATAGACTAATCTAGTGTAGTATATCTGGATTAAAATAGATAAAAGCTAAAATTAAAATGCACTAACGTGGTATGGAGCCTGTGTGTTGGCTCCTAAAATAGAACGTGGAGTGGTACAAGCAATTTACATTTATCTGGAAAGAGGAGAGACTTCCGATCGCGTGTTCAAGCTGCCTACCCTCATCTAATACAATTGGAGCACTGAACCACCATCTAGACTCTATCTTTTACAAACCTCTGTCTTAGAGATTTTGGTATGAAAACTCTGATACACATATACATGTAAATGTCTCTACATATGGTATAAAATTAAATAAATATTATATGAACACTTTAAACCAACCTAAACCAAAGAGCTTATTTTCTATCATCTTAAAAGTCCCCAAATAATTTAAAAGATAAAAAATAAAATATAATAAAAACAGTGTGGTGGTAATTTAGTGTATACATTTACCCACAATATTGCCATCTAAATCTAACGTAATGCATATTACTTGTCTGTATATTATAGATCCAGTTTGGTTCTCTGGTTACAAAATATCCATCGCTATCTTCCATTGCTACATAATAAAATATAGCTAGACACTATGTTACCAGCACACGGCAGTGAACGATTGATATTTTCAAATATATTTAGCAGTAGATGTCCACTGGAAACATAAATGCCAGTATTTCATAAGCAGTAAAAAACAAACACCAAAATATCTTATCTTAATGATCTTAATGATTAAAACTCCCATAGTACATAGTAATAAAATAAAGTAAATGCATAGACATTTTCTTAAGTGGTAGTAAATATTTATATTAGCTCTCTAGCTTGTCATAAACCCCATTGCTCCTAACTAGCAGACAACACCTGGATATCAAGTAGTAATTTCAATGCTCATAAGGAATAAAAAAACTAAAACGAAATTTTTTAAAAAATAAAATAAAAAGCTGCTAGGTCCAATTTTTTATTTAAGCACCCATTATAAAGGAGTACCTAACTTAAAAAGTTTAGTACCTTTTAATTTGGGTACCCTTTATAATGGGGTTTAAATAAAAGTTTTGACCTAGCAGATTTTGAAGTTGCTTCTTTTGTGTTTTTTTTTGTTTTTTTTTTAATCTGTGTGAGCATTGAAATTACTGCTTGACATCCAGGTTTTATCTACTATGAGTTAGGAGTGAGGGGTTTATAATAAAGCAGAGAGATAATATTAATATATGCAGATACATAGACACACAGATAGAAACACTGACACACAACCTTATTCACAGATACACACACTGACCAACATGCTATAGATATACAGACACACAGATAAACACACTGACACACATGCAGATATACAGAAACACAGATACACACACTGACACATATGCAGATATACAAACACACGTTGATCACAATTTACCAAATTTTAGCCACCCTCCAGTTTCCTAATTTTTGGGTGCAGGGAGATCTTTTCCCTTATCTTAACTCTCCATCTTCTTCTCAAGTGCATTTAATTCCATTAGCTGGAAGGAAGTGACAGGCTCTCTGTCAGGCATTCTGCCTGCTTACCTGTCGGCTTGGCTCCGGGTGCCGCGATCCCCAGGCATTCCGTCTGATGCTGCACGCATATATATGCGACCGAACAAACTAACGAATTTGGCATACATAAATTACGTCAGAGGTCAGATTAGGAAGGTCAAGTACCTTACACGAATAGTGGTAAATTTCAAGTGGAATTGGACAAATCAAAATTAAGTGATGCCTTTGTATACTTACCTCTCATATTCCTTGTTGCCCTGTTGTGGTTTTTGGTAGCCCAATAGTGCGTTTCTCTTGTGATATTCTGGTGATATTTTCTTGTCTTACGTTTATCCTGTCTTCTGTACTCCTTTGACCTTGCCTTGTTTAATCGATATTCCGGTTTTCTCTACTCCTTTTGACCTCAGCTTGTTATACTGACTCCACTTTTTAGTTAACCTGACCATTCTAAGGACCGGTATATGGATTCTCTTTTAGTAATTCTGTCTGTGTGTTCAGGTTCCAACATATCCTGACACTCTCACTTCCTCCCAGGCTGCAATGTTAAAGAGGCCCAGTCACATGGTTAAAAGGCAGCAATGCACTACACGCCTGATAACACATGCCCATCGGGTGGCCCTAAGTGTTTGGGCCACCCAATGGGTCCCCTCAGCATGCAGGCTTAAACGCAGCTGCATCGGCAGTAGTTCTATCACCGGTAATAGATGCAGGGGTATAAGGGCTATAGTGGGTGTATGGAGCATAGGTGCTGTAGTGGGTGTATGTGGTAAAAGGAACTGTAGTAGGTGCAGGGGAAAAAAGTGCCTTAGTGGTGCAGAGGGGATTAGTGGGTATATGAAAGGGTTAGAGACGGTAGTGGGTGCAGTGGTAATAGAGGCTCTAGTCAGTAGAAGGGTTATTAGGGGCTGTAGAGGGTGCAGAGGAGGGATATGGGCTTAAGTGGGTGCAATAGAAGGAAACAATAGAAACAAGAAGATAAAGTTCTACTTCCTGTAACTCCGTGTCTGGGCATCTTGGCCAGTGACAGAGATCTTTGATCTAACCTCTGCCATGAAGATTGGAGGGAGGCAATGCACAATGCAGGGGGGCAAATATCCCCCGCCCCCATTGCTTCCCCTATAGTGTCTATGCCCTAAGACTAATACCTGTTAATTGAAATATATATATATATATATATATATATATATATCATCAAAAGTCTTCTTTTTTGTAATTCTTCTGTCCTTCAGACCATAAAAAAATCCATAAATTCCAATGTTACTAATGAAAAAAAGGAAAGTTATTTGCAAAAAAGACAGAAAAATGTAAAACTGCAACACAATAAAATGAATCTATCTTCAACCCTAGGACTCATAGTGGCTTTCCCATGCTATGTCACCTATTACATAATGTAGGAACATTTTATAGATCAGTTATAATGTCCCAGAAAGACCACATATATTTAATGAGGAATTACTTAATGGGTTTGTTAGTGGGCTGGAATACTGGATATTTTCCCTATCATTGTTCTTTGGGGACATTGACACAATTAGTCTACAGATTTGCTCTAAAAAGCTTAGGTTTTATTATGACCATTGCAGACAGTGTTCATTTATTGAACTAAAAACAAAACATTGGACTGCACAGTCAGTTATTATCAGAGAGTTGTAGCTTAAATGCTGGAGCTTTATTTCAACCCTGTCTCAAAGAATAATGTTTAAATATTAAATATTCTGTAGGTAGTGAGATCTTTTGTTTGTAGATTCGCTGAAGGAGCATATTTCGCATTGTGGAATCTTGAGAAAGATATGGATTTTAAGGCTGTTACAATTCCAGCTCTGACACACCACCTAGAGGAAATGATGTGTTCCTCTGCAAATATTGTACATATTGTACATGGAAAGTTCAATCAGAGGAAACCTTATCTTTTCTTAGGAGTTTTCAATATAGTGTGTAAAACAGCCTCCAGGTACAGGGAGAAAAGCTACTTTTCAATGCAATGATAGCTTTCAATTTTATAACATGACAGGAGGCTTCATATTTGCTTAAGTCTCTCTTTACTAGAACTCCACAGCAGCACAGAAAAACAACCAATCAGAAAAAAGTTAGGTACTATAAAACTCCCCTCCCCATGCATCATTTCCTCTTTCAAGCTGCGACAAAAACAGAAAAAAAGGCAGAGAACATCATGGGGAAGAAAAAAAGTCCTAGATACGATGAATATAACGATGTCCACCATCCGAGAGAGTAACCGTCAAACTAGATAGTGTTGATGGACTGTAAACTGAAACGAAAGAAAAACAGAATCGAACAGGTTGATTATCCAATGAAATGTACTCTGAATAAACATGCAGGTACCCAATGTAGCAACCAAAATTAACCTTAATATTTAGATATCCCAACCCTACTTATAAGGAAACACAGGCATAAGGAACAAGCGACAGGTAGCAGAGACAACAAACAGAGTTGCATACGTACCTGATAATCTAAACTATAACATAAAACAAGGGAGGGACAAGAATGGGTGGGAAATATTCGCCTCCTGTCATTAATAAAATTAAGATTATAGGTACACTAAAGCTAGCATAATCTACAATCAACATTTCACAAAATATTTTAAATGAACACAGAAAAGAAAATCAATGCACTTTTATATATAAGTAAAACAACTTAAGTTAATGCAAACTAGCCAGTAAAGAAATGCTAATAAATACTTCATGCAAATGTACAATACATAGAAAACATTTGAAATATTAAAAGTAATTATAAAAAAATGCTTTAAAAAGTATGGTATGCTTTTTATTTAAAATTCATCTACTAATTATCATCAACTGTAATTGTTAAGTCCAATGAGATTTGAGGCATATCTCCTGTTAAAAGGACATTTTTGTATTACTGATAATTGTTGACTTTTGTCTCTGCTCGCAGGTAAATTGGCTGTAATGAGTAATTAGGTTAGATTTTCAGAAGAGGCTATTTGCTTAAATATGAACTGTTAAGAATCCAAAATGAATTTCAAACTGTAAGTGTTGGAAAGGCTGGGAAACATTAGTTATGTTTTTAGTAGACTTTGAGATTTGTTTCCTTACAAACTACAATTTGTCGGAATTTTTGCCAATTGGGTAAATATCTGAATTGCTGATTTCCGATCAACCATATAAACTAATCACAAAGCAAACTATGCACACAGTGGACGACCATGTTCGTTTGGTCCATAATTCAGTTCAGCCCTTGGTGCCAAAACAAGAGAAAATTATTGATGGCAAGGGGACAGTCACTAAATGTGAATTTGGGTTTTTCACAAATTAAGTGAAAAGTAACCAACTGCTGAGCTTATGAGATACATAAAAGCAGTAGTTGTTCAAGGAGTCAATGTGCATATGTGCAAAAGCAGGGGAGTACATGTTTGAAGGCTTAGTATATGTGCACAAGTGCATAGGTTTAAATGTGTGGAGGGTCAGTGTGTGAATGAATGGTGTGAATGCAGATGTGTTCAACAAACCTGACAATAAATACCCCCTTCCTCCATTTCTAGTGTAACAAGAAGGCTGGGAGGGTACATGCCTCTCTCTAACTGTCTTTGTGTGAGAGCCCTGAGCTGATTTCCTGGATTTAACACTGCCACGTTCTCCTCTCTACATGCAGGAGAGTGTATTATATTACCGGGATGTGCATTGGCAAAAAATTTGGTTTGGAAATTCGAATAAGTAAAAATTGTCCGCTTCGGCAATTCGGACCAATGGCATTCGGTTCGGCACTTCGGAACTGCCGAACGTCGTCACTTCGGACATTTGTAAGCATCCAAATGGCATGAAATTCGTACAAAAGTACATTCGGAACGAAACAAACTACACATGTCTATCGCTCATTTCATTGGACATGTAGTAGTGAAATCGGATTGGGCAAGCAAGCATTACATTGCACAAAAGGAATTAGCTTACTGGTCAAGATTCCTCTCTCTTGTTTTGCCACTTTTCAGAAATCCGAATCACTTCGAATCACTTCATGGCATGAACTTCGTACGAATGTACATTCTGAACGAAACTAATTGCACATGTCTATTGTATTAATAACAGTGAATGCTGTACCACTTGTACAGTACTAATAGGCACTGTTTGCTCAGCCTTCCGGCTTCGGCTCAGTATTACCAATCACAGTGGGGTTGAAATCTGTGCTAATTTAGTTCAGGAGCCAGTGTGACTTCCATATGTTGCTGAAAAAGTTAATTTCTGGTCAATGTTGAGAGGCCTGGCAGGAATACACTGCAGTGTCTCATCCAATGCCAGCAGTATCATGGTCAGCTTTAGAAGAATTTGTAACTTAATGGAAGTATTGAGCGAAGCATTGTACTGATATCTAAAGCTTTGCTCCCTGTGGTTGCACTTCACAAACAAAATAATTCATGCAATAATATAGAACAAAACCAAAAGAGTCTTCATAAAAATGTTTATCAATATTTACCTTGGGTAACAAACAAAAAAAAAGAAAATGAAACCCAAAGGCATGCTAACCAATAAACTTGTAAAAGTCATAAGGGATGTGTGCATTGCTCGATAATTATAAATAATGCATCAAATTCAATGGAAATGATGTAAAACAGAAAAAGAACAAGACTTAAACAAGCAGATAGAGGAGAAAATAAAAAATATGGAAATCGCAAGTGTAAAAAAGAAAGGTTGAATACATGTATTAAACAATTTGTTGTTTCCAAGACTACTATACCAGAAATAAATGTTTTGCACAATAACAAATAAAAAGTTATTAACTGTGAATAATTCACTGAGTGGATGAATGAATGTGATAAGATAAATTGAAGATAGCTATAGCTAAATTAACAGAATAGAAGTAGATTGAACTAACGGTCTAGATTCCAAGTGTTTTAAGAGTTTTGTTCAGTAAATGTAAGATCATTATCCTATAAACTGCTAAAATAAAGAACACACATTGACATTAAGCCGACAGAGAGAGACAAAGAGCAATGCCATCTAATCTGGGTGACAAACATTAGAAAAACGATTAGCTAAATAAACTACGGTCACAACAAAGATCAGTTTGTTCACACATGATGCAGTAAGCCAACTCAAAGAAAGTGATCTGGGGTGACATTTAGTAAATCAGAAACAGGGACACGGTCAGGGTGTAGAGCAGGTCATAGATATCACTTTCTCCTTGCATTGTAGTGTGGCCTTAATAAAGTATTTTCTGTGCGCTGATACCTATCTGAAGGCTCAGATGTGGGGCAGTGTGTGGAGAGGGAGTTAATATGGCATTTCATCATAGTGATGCCCTCTGGCTTCCACACTGGACTGCCACATCAGATTGCTTGGGATCCAGCCTAATAAGGTTCCAGACACACTGCACTGCTAATGAGATAGGAATACTGTGGAGGGTTGAAGTTGTGGATCTGTGTGTGTATGTGTCTGTCTGAGTGTGTGTGTCTGACATTTTGTTTGACAATGTGTGTGCATATGGCTGTGCTTTTATACCTAACTTTGTGTGTGTTTGTGCCTGACTGTGTGTCTATACACAAGTCCATTGCTGAGTCCACTTTTATGCTGGAATAAATCACCATTTGCAAACTATCTGGTGTTGCGGCTCTTCTTTCTTTATTCTTGTGTGTTTATACATGTGTGACGGTGTGTCTGTGACAGGCTCATGTTCTGATATGATCTGATCTACTCCCTGGGACTGACAGTGAATGCGTATTTGTATCTGGCTGTGTGTATGTCTGACAGTGCGTGTGTGCATCTGTGGCTATGTTTGTGTCCGACTATGTATGCGCATCTATGTCTGTGTGTGTATGTATGCCTTATTGTGTGTATGTTTGTCTGACTGTGTGTGTTTGAAACTGACTGTATGTGTGTCTGTGTTTGTTTGACAGTGCATCTGACAGTGTGTGTGTGTTTACATAAATGCATGTGTGTCTGACAGTAGTAATCTATGTATTATGTCTAAGCGTATGTGTGTTTATTATTGTGCATCTGTGTATATCCCTCACCTGTCCTGTTAAAAAGGTAATATACTTACCTTTTTTTCCCAGCACCGCCTGGGTCTCCTCATGGCTGACCCTGCCCCCACTCCACTTACTTGGTTGAGATCATAAAATTAGATGATCTCAGCCAATCCAATGCTTTTCTATAGAAAGCAGTAGAAGACTATTGCACATGCGTGGCAAAACACCATCCTGCGCCAATCAGCATTTCCTCATAGAGATGCATTGAATCAATGCTTCTCTATGAGGAGCGTTCACAATGGGCAGCACTGACCCAGGAAGCACATCTATAGGCCATCTGAGTGACTGCCACTAGATGTGTTCCTGTGCAGTGTTCACAGGCAGTAGACACCAGAACAACTACATTAAGCTGTAGTTGTACTTGTGATTATAGTGCCCCTTTAACTGCTTGTGTTTTTTTTAGTTTATTTTTTATTCAAGTAGTGTGGGTAGGGGCGTAGGGGATGTAGTGGTTGCAGGGGGTAATAGTGGTTGTAGTGGTTGCAGGGGCTGTAATCGTTGCAGGGGGGTAGGAGCTGTAGCGGGTTCAGGGATTATAGGGGCTCTTGAGGGTCCCTGTGGGTAGGGGCTATAGTTGGTGCAGAGGGTATAGGGGCTCTAGAGGGTGCCTAGGGATAGGGGCTGTAGTTGGTACATGGGATATAGGGGATCTACAGGGTGCCTGGGGGTAGGGACTTTAGTGGGTGCAGAAGGGTGAGGGGGTGTAGTGGGTAGAGTATGTTGCAGGTGCAGGGAGTAGGGGCTGTAGTGGGTGCAGGAGGGGAAAGTGCTGTAGTGGGTGCGAGGTGGTAGTGGATGGAGGGGTGGTAGAGGATGTTGTGGGTTCTGGGCAGTAGGGGCTGTATTGGCTGCAGGAGGAGTAGGGGCTTAAGTGGGTGCAGGGGGGGTAGGGCTGTAGTGGGTCCAGTGGGTAGGGACTTTAGTGGGTGCAGTGCTGGTAGGGGCTTTAGAGGGTGGAGGTGGTAGGGTTTTTTTTGTGGGTGCAGGGGTGTAAGGGCTTTAGTGGATGCTAAGGGGTAGGGGCTTGAGTGGGTGCAGGGAGTAGGGGCTGTAGTGGATGCAGTGGGGTTCAGGGGGGAAGGGGCTTAAGTGGGTGCAGTGGCTGTAGTGGGTGCAGAGGGTAGGTATTTTAGTGGGTGCAGGGGGTATAGGGGCTGTAGAGGGTGCCTAGGGGTAATAGGAGCGGTATAGTGCGTGTAGGGGGTTACAAGGGCTTTTGATGTTAAGGGGTTGGAGAGATAGGAGCTGTGAATGGGCAGTGGTGTGGGGGGGGGGGGGAGATTAGACACTAAATATTTTACATTTTAATGAAGGGGGGGGATGTTTAAAAAAAAAAAAAAAATATTCCACCCTCCCTGAGTCTTACCTTTGGTCAGGGAGGGTGGAATTCTTATCCTTGGAGTGGATGCTGGACATGCTGCCTGTAACACAGATCAGGGCAGCTCCGCAGGCATGATGTTAGTTCATGCAGAACCACACGGAGCTGCCCTGATCAGTGTTACAGGGTGCAAGCTCAGTGGGCCTGTGCTTATCTGCTGGCAGAGGCTCTGCTCCTGGAGCCTTTGCCGATTTCCTTCAGCCACATAGACAGGCACACTGAAGTGCAGCCTAGTGGGGTCTTTGGGAAGGCACCTTAGCTGTCCCTCACATGGGGAGAAGATTTGTAGCAGCAGGGGCCCGCAGATGGCTGTGCAAGCCCCTTACTGAGTGTAGGCTGGCTGGGGAGATTGTTTACCTCCCCAGTTTAGCCATTACTGCACTGCAGCAGGGGCGGGCCCCCCAGAGCCTTGGCCCCTCAGGCCATGACCGATTTTCCCGAGTGCTCAGTCTGCCCCTGTATGCAGTCTTTTAACAGGATTACTTTGAGAAAGGACAACTCTCTTTTACACATTCTCTACAAATACCCATACAGTTCCAGTGCCCCAGAATTGCAATAACAAGGCCGGAGAGAGAAGAGACCACAGCAGAGAAGAGATCTTTGCCATGCTCAGAGAGAGGGGGATATTCGAAGCCCTGTTACACACTAACACAGTAATACAGTACAAAAAAATACACTACAAAAAAATACATTCTAACTCTAAACAAATACACCCACACGTTCATGCAGTTTGCTATACTATGTAAATTCCACATTTATACATACTGCCGCAATACATGAAGAAGATTTTTCTGAGATTAAGAGGCAGTTTGGGATTAGGTGCAAAAAGTTCCTGCACCTATTTGTGTGTAACCTAATTTGAGCATGGCCCTCTGCACCTTCTGTTCCTGTATGTCAACTCATCTTGTTGCAACAACTTGTTTGTTAGTCCACCTATTCTGCACCACTGCAGAATTTGTTGGCTCTTTATAAATAATAATGATATTGGAGTGAACACATATTTAATGTATAGTTTATATTTTTTGTAAAATGGTGGGTTGTAGATAATGACAATGTAGTGCAGAACACATAGAAGAACTACATAGAAGATGCCCTAAAAGAATGCTAAAATAGTAGCGGGAATGAAAATGTACACATACAATGGACAATAAATATATTCAATTATGATCAGTCGCACCAACAAAATATCCTAACAACTTCAAGCCTCTCCTGACAAGTACCTACAGAATGGTGGCCTGTGGCCTCAACTGAAGGTACAGAGTTCTCAGAACTCTAGATGATAATAAACCCATGAGTGACTAGCCCTCTAGTTGAGATAGTAGGCAAGCGCCCACTCTCCTCCTAAGAGGTGGTGAGGAACTGGATGAAAACGTACGTTGCACAGTCAGACTATTGATTGTTCTTTAGTTCGGAGCACCAAGCTTTTGTGTGAAATAAGGCTGGAAGAGATGCAGTCACCAGTAACCAGTGGATATTTTACCCGCAGCTCACTGCTTCACAAAGAAAATCAAATACTGTGTGGATATAATTTTTAAGCATATCAGGCATGATGATGAACCAGCATATTGTTGGACTGTAATTGCTTTATAGGGATGTAATACATCTTTAGCTAAATGGAATGGTTTTGGTGTAAAGATCAAGTCCCTGCAATATAACTCCTCAATTCTCTGCCATATAGGACCTAAATCATTTTGTTTATGTGCCCCTAGCCACACCTCCACTGGCTGTGACTCACACAACTTCTCTACACACTTCCTGGAAAATAATCTTAATTTTTTGCTTCCTTTATTGCGCAGTGTGTTTAATTTAGATTTTATTGCTTCTTTTTCTGCTGACAGCCCGATAGAGCCTGCAAATGCCTTTATGCATGTGAATAAAGTTTAATTAACAGAGCAGGAGATAAGAACTTCTAAAGTGTTACACTGTGCTGTAAGATCTATTTGAAGGATTTACTGTGTGCACAAGTAGGAAGGTTATCTTCCCCAGAAAGTAAAGAGTGATGACTGAATGTATGCTCACCACACCACCAAAAATTAGGGATAATTCTAGTTTAAGTGACTGAATAATCTAAATTTTATTAAAGACAAGAGGCGAATATTTGCTTATCTTTCTTCACTGAAAGTCCCAGCAGCAAAGAAACAGTTAACATTAGTGTAAAAAATTCAACTGGAATGTATAACAGTAATATACAGTGCCATCAGATTCCTCCCAATTCCTCTTTCTTGATGTTGCCGAACTGTAGTAGTGTCAACCTTGTAAACGAAACTATCAATGAACAGTAGATCCAGTAGATCCTCACGAAGCCAACCTGGTAAACAAGCTGTAACAGGACAGATTAGAAACTACCTGCAGAGTCAATGCGAAAACTTCACACTAGGAGTAAAAGAGAGAGAACTGTGAAAGTATGGTCCCTTGGGTAAGAGAAATTAAATACTCACAAGTAATTTTAAGATAACTTGAATTTAAATCTGAGCTTAAGTTATATTAAACAATCTCCTAACTGAACTATAGTCCACACAGTAAGGCAATAGCGTATTATATAACCACAACTGGTATAAGACAAACCTCGTAATCTGGAGTGAACAAATAAATAGTAGAGTCTGAGACTTACCTTAAAGGGTGGGAGAAAGTATTGTAAGAGTGGGAAAATATTCACCTCCTGTCTTTAATAAAATTTAGATTATTCAGTCTCTTAAACTAGAATAATCCCATTCCATAGCAAGACAGGAGACTTCATATTTGCTTTTTTAATGCACTTCTTGTAGCGGATTGGTACCGGGCTGTCCTACAACATGTATGGGGATAATTGTATTTGGTCATATTGCTAGTTTAATGTGTGTGAACATGCATAGAAATCATTGTATCCGGGTATATTGGCAGTTGAATGTGTGTAAAGTACTGTATTCCTCTGGTTGTTCGGTAGAATCATTCGAATGAAACAAGGGAATGAAACTACCGAACAACCAGACCACCCTGTGTAAAGTGTGCCTTCAATTACCGTTTGCAACAATGTTGCAAACGGGTAATTACCTATTCGTGCAGTGTGGTCTTTGTCCTCTGGGTGGCCGCCATTCGGGATACGAACACGTGGCGGCGGCCATCTTAAACTACCGAACAGCGGTGTTTTGCCGTCGAGTGTCTGGAACTAAAATCGGACACTTGACTAGGCAAACACCGCTGAGACCTCCATACTTCCAGAAATTCGTATAGAAACTACCGAATGACCCGCCGTTCGGTAGAAAGAAACTCACGAACTAGGGGATTCATGCGAATTCCCCTTAGTCTCTATAACCCAGGCAATTCGTCTGTTTCATTCCCTTTTCTGTGACCGACCGCAGGGCCAAAATGCATGGAACTGTTTTCGGATACTTTACCCATGCGGTCGGTCAAATCTTTGGAACCCCATATCTCACGAACCGTTTATCCGAATGGGCTGATTTTAAAATATGTTGTTCCTCCAGACTAGGGCTATCTGGAGATATTGGATTTGTGGATGTACCCCAAGTATTTAGGGTACATCCAAAACTTGGGTAAAACTATGTACATGATAAGGGGATTATGATGCTAGAGGAGGGGAGGAGATGTGTGGGAGGTTACTGTTCACAGATTGGATAATGTCTTAAGTGATAGAACCTCCTCCCTTGCATGGGAGAGGGCTTTATAAGGAACTGTGGAATAAAGCTTGTCAGTTCTACTCCTGAAACTGTGTGTCGTCCAGTTATTGGGATTGCGATGGGGATATTGCTGTATTACTCTACCTGCTAGAAACCTTGCCTGTGGACTTATCATCACCTTGTTCCTGAGCCTCACTGGGATCTCTAGTGGAGAATAGCTGTGAAAGATCGGCTCTCCGCTACACTTCTATAATAGAAAAAGCAGCGTGTGTCATAAGTTTGAAACAAAAGGTCTGAAAGGTGGATTCTCTGGAAGAGTCTGCGAAAGATAAAATATCTTACAGAAAACTGCCCGCACGAAATGCAGAAGATGCGGCCGCACCTCTAACCGAATGAGCACCAAAAGATTGGTCAATTCCTGCATTAGTGAGCAACCATCTGATCCAGCGTACAATCGTGGGAGAGGAGATCGGTTTGTGCAGTCTAACATAAGAAATGAGCAGTGGTCCCGAAGGAGAGTCAAAGGCCTGAACATAGAAACTCTGTGAAAAGACACAAGGCACAAAAGCAGGGCCAGTTTTGCAGATTGTTGGCGTAGAGATAAGGCCTCGTTAGAAGGCCAGGTTTCCGACTAGGAGAAAACTAGAAATCCCAGAAATTTGAATATCTGGCAGTAGGGGGTCTACAAACAGAGGGATGTTTCCCTATCTGCGAATTATCAATAGTATCATAAGCCGCAGAAATGTCAGATTGAATACACTGATTGATCTGTAGGATTTGCCCTGATCGAAGAGGAAGGATAAGAAGTTCAATAGTATTGTAAGAGGTGCTGAAACAGGATCAGTGTCCCTTTCCAAACACCCGCTGATCCAAATCCGCCCTGCAAAGAGGTAGGTTAGTCTAGTTTCTGGGGCCCATGAATCCCACAAGAGTGATTGAGCTGTGCTCGAAAGACCCGAGACATGCTAGGATCCCCTGAAACAGTCCAAGCCACGAGGTGGAGATGGCCCTCTAAGGCGAGTGGGTGACAGTAACCTACTGGATTCTTGAGGATATCAATAGTTTGAGGTAGGAGATGGGGATACTCTACAGACAGTTCCAAGAGAGTAGGAAACCAAATAAGGGCTCTCTGAGTTCTAACCCGGTGAAGGGCCCTTGGATCATTGAGAATAGGGGAAACACATAAGCTACCCCCCTTGGCCATGGTTGTAGGAACGCATCAACCACTGAGGACAGGGGGTCTGGGAGCCAGCTGAAGAAGGCGTCCGTTTGTCGATTCAGATGGGACGCAAAGAGATCCAATGTGAGCGGCCCCTGTAGGAGATGAATGTGATGGAATAGGAGAGGATCCAGTTACCAATCTCTGGAATCCCTCCAATGATGGGAGAACCAATCTGCAACAGATTGTCTGGTCCTAGGAGATATTCCGCTCAAATCAAAAGATTCCTGTCCAGGCAGAACTGGTAAAGGCCTTTCGTGAGGTCGGAAAATAGTTTTGATCTGGATCCCCCGAGCCAGTTCACATAACGTATTGCTGAAATATTGTCTATCCTTAACACCAGGGAACAATTGAAGGCATCTTTCACAAATCTGCGGATTGAAAAAGATCCTGCAATGAATTTAAGACAATTGATATGGATTGCCTGTTCCGAAGAGGACCAGAGGCCTCCAGTTGAAAGCTTGTTACATATCGCTCCCCAACCCAAAAGACTGGCATCTGACTCTAGGATAAAATCTGGTTGTGATGCAAAGATCGCTCTCCCGTTCCAGGCTTCCTTATTGCAAAGCCACCAGTGGAGTTTTATACGGACCTCGTCCGTCAGAGAAATGGATTGGTCATAGGAAGTTGAGCGATGCAAGTAGAAAGTTTTCAAATATTGCATTGCCTTGTAGTGTAAAGGTCCTGGCAATATGAATGCAGATAGCAGGCCTATAATGTGTGCTAGATCGCATATTTGAATTTGTTGGGCAGATAGCAACTTCCGTATCTCTTTCTTTATATTTTTTTATTTTGGGGTAAGGCAGTTGGAGAATTGCCTGTATAAAATCTATTTTAAATCCCAGAAACGGAACTACCTGAGAAGGTTCCAGATCTGATTTCTGTGAATTTATCACCCACAGAATAAACAAGAGGTGTTGTTTATCACCACTATTAATATTAATGAAGTGGGGTTAGGCCACAGTAATCAATTTAGGTGAGTATAGTCACCAAATACAGTATAGAGTGGGGTCAGCCACTAAAATCAATGGAGACAATAAAGTGGGGGTCACCCACAAAAGCCCTTTAAAATAAGCAGACAGGTCTGTAGTAATATTAACTTAAAATCTTTTTGGTTTAGCCGATATATTTATTGCGGTTGTGCTGTGTTGCGCATGCGCATTATATATGTGTCTCTTTTTCGAGGTGTGCCGTATTGTGCATGCGCGATGTGGCGCGTGCGCCATATGGTTTGATCTTGTTGCGCGTGCGCGTCATTGCACTATGGTGATTCGGCTGAACCTGTTCATGTGACCGACGTTGGGAGTTGCGTCTGATACGTTAGATATGGTCACATGATTGAACACATAATGGGTTATTCCATTTGAAAAAGTCTTTTTGACGAAACGCGTTATGGATATCTAATAGTGTGTTCTTTTATATATATTAAAGTATTGTTGGTCATTTTATTGTGCCAATTACCTTTTTTATAGACACATACTCTATTTTACCCTGGCTTTTTAGTATTATCTTATTCACCTTTTATTGGTTTTATGTAAAACCTCTGAAATACATCTTTGGAAGTTTCCTGTACCTAAAGAAATCCTTAGGTGGGGATAAATCCACCCATGCTTTCATCACATAGCAGTTGGTCTGCTCTTGTCTTGTAAGTACATTCTTTTATTCTTTTATCAATATTACCATACAGTGAGCACTATTGGTTGTCTCTTTTTATCCGAGAATTGGACAACAGTGACGGAGAGGAATCCATTTATATCCCACAAGCGGGGATTAAACCGCTGTATGCGCTTCACCCCAGAGCTGGTTATTAGCTCTGGCAAATGTGAGTTTTATATTATTACTCCTTTACGTCTATACTTGAATTTTACATACTGCACCATTGGTTGTCCTTCTCTCTTTTTATCTTTCATATAAAGTGGATACACTGCAATAGTAGAAGACCTCATCACTAAAGACCATTTGTAAGGATAATATATTTGGACTTTTGCCTATATATTGTGTGTTGTGTATGTGCTTCAGTAGCTTGACAAAGGCCCTAAGGGGTCACAACGTTGCCTTTTGGTTCCTGGTTCTAATAAAATTGCCTTTGCTTTGGAATTGATTGGATTGCCTGGATTATTCTCTACATTCAAAATTCCATGTTTGGTCCTTCCTGGTACTTGGACTTATCCATTAGAGCACCCTGAATTCCATGACGAAGGGTTGAGTGCACTTCCATTATCTATATAGGTCTGTAGTAATAATCTGACGGAAAAAAGGAGAATGAAAGGCTGTCAGCAAGCTTAGTAGTTATTGTAGGGAAAGTAAACATAAGTTTAGGAGTAGCAGGGCGTAATAAACGTACCACTGATAAGAGGATGTGTGAAAGTGCCCACAGATCCAACCGTTACAGCGCCATAGAAAAATGTCAGGTAGGCAGAGAGATCGTATCAAGAAAGACGCGAGTGAAAGGGGAAGCCCAATAAAAAGAGGCGCGCCTCCCAGGGAAATGGAGTCCGCGGCCGCAATGTGGGAGATGAAGATCAAATAGATAACAATGGGCACTAAAAAACAATGTAAGAAGTGCAAAAAATATGTACCATGAAGCAACTAAGGTACATAAAGGAATTTGTATAAATATTAAAGGTTTAACCAAGCTGAACAAATCATAAAATTAAACCATCAAAGGCAATGTAATTAGAACAGATTCACCTGCGAGGCAATCAGCAAAGAAAGAGGAATTGGGAGGAGTCTGATGGTACTGTACATTACTGTTATGCACTCTGGTTGAATTTTTTACACTCGTGTTAACTGTTTATTTGCTGCTGGGAGTTTCAGTAAAGAAAGATAAGCAAATAGGAAGCCTCCCGTCTTGCCATAAAATTAACTTCTATTGATGCAAAGTTGCAAGTTCATTTTTTTTTTTTTTTAAATTTCATTTTGACTGTCTCCTTCATTCCATACAGTCATGCAAGTAAGAATCTCAATAATATATTAATCTTCATGTGTTTTTAACAATTATTAGGATACTCTTATGTATTATCTATATCACTGAAAGATTAACTTTTGGGAACTTCTTGTCTGCGTAGTTTGCTGTGACGTCACTGACAACTTCAAATCTTTAAACCCAATGCAGATACAATGACCTGGCATGTTCACTATCTACGGTATGTGTGTATGTGTGTTAGGAAACTCTGATCATGAATTAATATTTGTTGCAATAAGTAAGTTGCTCAGGGACAGAATGTACCTTTTACAATTACCACTTGCAAAAGGTCAACAGAGCTACTTTCCATACCCTTACAGAGTAATGTGTACATTCATTGAGGCTCAGTTACATCTCTGTCCCTTTCCTCATATTAATCATTAAACGTCAGATCTCTCTGTAATTTCCTTTGACATCAAGATAAGGTCCAGCAATTTGTAAAAGCCATTTAGCACATGGGACTGCAGATTAATAAATCTGTTACTTTACTGGGAAAAAAATGCTCTACAAGTTATTTGTAAAAAGCAATATTCAGGGAGTTATCTAAAAATTGAGCTATCGGGAGAAATATTAATTGTTTTCCATGGTGATTGCTCCATCAATAGTACTTTGTCCCACTTTAGAAACTTGTGCATAACTCCTTCTATTTCCAGGTAAATACATTAAAATAAATCTACAATAATCTAGCTTGTAATAAAGATAGCATGCTTTATTTTGTTTTAACCAAAAGATTACTAGAGAAATTGGCACTTTCATAAATTGCCTTATTTATGCCTTCTGGCTGTCAGTAAGAAAGACGGCAGGGACTGCTACATCACTCACTGTCAAATATTGTTCAAAGCAGAACTGAGTGCTTCTCATAGAGGAGCACTTATTTCAATGCTTTTAAATTCAAATTATTGTACTGGCGACAGCGGCAATTTTCCTACATGCACCCCATGTTAACATTGCTTCATTATGAGGTTCAGTGTGGAGTAGGGTTACTGTCTCGAAACAGGAAAAAATGTGTTGTCTTTTTGTTTATTTGTTTTTAATGAAAATGGGGCACCTTCCTTCTGACTCTGTCAGTGGTTGCAGAGAAGGCCTTCGACAGGGTCGGATGTTTTTTTTTTGAGGAACGATTTGTCACGATTTTTTCTAATAGGCTGGATAGCTAATGCGATTGGTACGTTATATTCATCCCCTTCAGCTAGATTGGTGGGACAGGATTTTTGTACGGATTGGTTCAATATATCAAATGGAACGAGGCAGGGGTGCCCTTTATCATATATACTATCTATAGAAGCCCTTGCTATCAATATAAGAATCAACCCTCAGATCAAAGGGGTGATATTAAAAGACAGGGAATTAAAGATATGTCTATATGACAAGTTAAAGTAGTAATCTGTCTCGCAGTCGCAGTGTTCGTTCGTGATTGTTTGTTTAAATGACGTGGCTGTACGGTTATTTATTATGTATGGGGACCATGCTCACGACTGTATGTGATTTATGCATACATCGATTGTCATAATGCCACTTTGTATATGTTTTGCATTGTATTATGTGTTAAAATAATATATAAAATCATAAAGAAATACGTTTGAAAAATACTTCAACATTAATAATTAAATATTTATTTTTAACATTGGAGTGTTCCCTTAATACTTATAATATGACATATGTTAGCTTTATTTAAATAAATGAATGTTTCTATTTTACCAGTCCTATTTCACTCAAGTACCACTAGATTCCTATTGTAACTTCTCCTAAATATTAATGTTTCCAATAGCAATTACCATTTTAATAAATATTTAATGGAGGACAGTCTCTTGTCTGGAAATTAGACTGTTGCAAAATATTGAAAATTACCCATAATTACCCCTTTTTAATGTGATGATCCATTTTATTTTACATTTATATTGAAGATTTCGCAAATATTATTACAATCTGGTTCAGTCCGGGAAAAGCCAGGGCACATATTGCAAATGAAGGTGAGAAATAAACCAACAGTTGTTTTTTTTTGTATTTTCATTTTTAAAATAAAATAGTCTACAATTCTACAGGATATTTTTGTCCGTTTTTGTTTTGATTTTATTAAGAGGGTGGAGGGGGTTGATTCCCTAATTGAAACAAGTATTTCACCCTTTTGCAATACTCAGAGCATTCATTTACATTTCCTAAAATAATTTTGAAGGCTTACAGTAGCATTGTACCACACAGTTTCTTATGGCCAGGAGCCAGCTGGCATACAATTTAAAAAAATAAAATTAAAATAAAACTAGATTACAAAAGTTTGCATAGCTCTGAGGTTCCAACTAATATCAATCCAATAACATCCTATTTTTTCCATAATTTATTTGAAATCTGTTTCACTCCAGTCTCGGGTATCACTGGGAGTCAGGCCAGATCCCACCACCATCTCAATTCTGTGTACCTAACATATTCACACGTCTGCCTGTCAGAAGCATGGAAACTTGGCCTGCATTGCTTGCTGCTTTTGCTTTTTCATCTGTCCACTTCCAGTAAGAGCAATGTGCTAAGCTCTGTGCTGGGAGGGGGAGCACATCGCTTCTATCTCCCTACACAAACTCTGTTAGATTGATAATGCCACATTACGTGCTGGTTACGGGGCACATTATAGAGATACATTTTTATGTTGAACATTTCTACTGGAGATGTTCATACACCTCTTTTTTCATTTTTGCGTTTTACAAAGCAGTGAATTACAATAAATAAGGCATGGTGGACAAGCTGGGAATTAGAAACAGTTCTAACTCTTTGATTCTTGAAATTCTCTGTTGTACATTTTGCAATTCACTTGTGAATCCACTGCAATTGACTATTTTAAGGGAAACTATCACTTCCCAGGATTTAAAAAAAATATGTTTACTTATACCTATATTTACGAATATTTGTTATCAGTAGAGAAAGCCTTGGTTAAGGCGATGCACCTGATAAATTACCAGCCAAACGCTCACAAAACAGAGAAGAATCAGAAGATTCAGACTCCTCTTCCAAAGAGCACGGCCGTCAGGCAAAACACCACTGGAATGGCAAAGGATACAAATCAAGGCCTGCCAAGGGTAAGGTGCCCCTGAAACACACACGACCAGTAAATACACCAGTGTATGACGCTTCTTCAAACAAGGAGCTGAAGATTACCCCTCATTATCCATTCTTGATGAGTGGCAGGTGGACGACTTCCATTTAGAAGATGGGACATTTGACCCCACTCCCTTTGTGAAGGAAACACCCCTGGGTGAGCCCCAGATGATGGGAAATGTAGACGTGGTGATAGCCTCAGAGCAGCCGGACAGCAAGCTCTTCTTTGACTCCACGGGTCAACAGAGGTTCGACCCGAGGAATACCTGACATCCCCGCTCGGGAGATTCGACACCCCCTGCCCATCTATTGAAGTTCATGCACTTCTGGTTACGCAAGGCATTGGACAAACAGTCCACAAGCAATTATGGTTGAAATGCCTCAGATCTTCACTGCCAGATTAAGTTGCGTACACTCCAGAGTTCGACCAACTGATGTTGGCCTTCATAGCAGGAGGGTGTAGAGACCCACAAACAAGGGTCAAAAATGATTTAAGGAAACCCAGGACTAGCTCCTGGCACGATCGGGCTACCTGCAGACGAAACATACTCCCAAAGTGACTCCTTCATGGCGGATATGGTGCGCGATTGGGCGCACAACATTTGTAAATGGATGAGATGGCCTTGGCCCAGGTTAACCCATCCTTTGGCACACATTCGTTTCGGGGTACGGCAGCATCGTCTGCCTTCACGGGTGGTGCGTTCTTATCAGATATTTTGATTTCTGCATATTGGTCAAAGGAACTACCTTTCGGAACATTCTATTTTTCGTTCATCTTCAAACTCAGTTTTTTCCCTGTTATCGTAAGTATTAAAACTGCAAAATATAAAGCCTCCTGTCATGTAATTAAATTGAAGATTATGCTAGTTTTAGTGTACTAATAATCTTAATTTTAATAACGACAGGAGGCAAATATTTCCCCTCCCTTTTTTTCACTTTCTTCCCTCCCTTGGTTACTTGGTTCACGCTCTTGTTCTGGGGACTCTCTCATAAAGTATTTTGGTGGGAGTAGTTTCAGTTATCACGATATATCTATATTTTAATATATTTTGTTGCGGCCCCTTTTGCATTGAGTAAATAACTCGAGGAGAGCTTTTATTCTTTTGCATTAAAGTTGTACAGGAGGGTTGAACACCACCAACACTAATCTCTTTAACACCTTGAGCACCGAAAACCATGAGCACAGAGTATCGAGCACCGTGAAAACTGTAAAATTACATATAATACATTTGTTTACAGAGATTACCAAAAATGGGGGTTACAAACAGGATTACAAATGTGGAGTTCAGTTATCTGCACACATTGATATTATATTAAACATCTGAGGAATTCAAACTATATACAGAGATTTGGACTACACAGCATATCTTTTGACTAACAGCATGGACACAATTTATGCCTAAGAACACATATACTATTATAAACAATGCACTTTTACTGCGTACTTCGCTCCGCTTCCCAAGGAGTGCACTTAAACTTTAGGAAACCTCAGTGACAATTGCCTTCCCACGAGGTGCTGCTGGCTTGCTTTGCAACTGAATGCTGAGTCACAGAGCTTTTTGCTTCCAAAACTAGAGGAAGGAGGGGGTCTGCTGCTCAAACATTCCCCAGGGAAACAAGAAGAATACAGAAACGTTTCACCTGTGGCAGTCAGTGCTAAACAAAGATTTAAAATAATAAGAGGACAGTTAAATATTTAGTATCTTTGTGTATTCGACTTACGTGTAGTTAACTTTTATTGATATATTGATTATTTTTATTGGTAATTGCATTAGTTAAGTATGTTTTTATAAATTGTAATATTAATACGTATATTATTATTACATAGACTACATTGTCTATCATTTTATGGTTGCTCGCATTTTTTACGATTATCCGGTTACAAGTATAGGAAGAGTCTTGTGGCTCCCATCTTTCGCATGGATTTTGTGGACGTATTCCTCATTTATTAGGACTTCTGGGTGCGTTTTTGGATCGTTGTATATTTTTTGTTCTTTATTTTGTGACTTGTGATGTCGCTGTTTCAAGAGGAAGTGCCTCAGTGGGAGGTGCAATTTTTAATGTAAATTTTAAGAAAAACAGAGCATCTTGTTAAAAAGGATAATAGAAATTACAGCTGATTTTCAATGTTTTATGCAATGGAGTAGAGGCAATTCCGTTTCCCTTAAAGAATAACCCCAATGCATCCCATCCTGCTAGACCTTTAAATATATATATATATATATATATATATATATATATTGTTAATCATTATTATTATGTATGGAATATGGACATTTCAATTTCAACATATTCATTAAAACATAACCTTTTTTCTTGTCTTTCTGCAATTAAAATTATATTTTTTGTTGTATTAGTTTATTTTTAAAACACAAAGTCATTAATTTTAAATGAGAGCAAACCTGTTGGGATCCTCAATCCATTTCAAATATAAACGTCTGCTCAGTTTGGCAAAATGCAATTATAGCAAATAAAATGCAGACGTTAAAATGGGTTTTTATGATAGAAAAATAATTTTAGATTCATTAAGATGCAGCAGAAATTGGATTTCACAGTTACAATTTTATTTTTTTTAATTCCCTTTCCTTCATGTTTGTGCTGTAAAATCCAATAAACGGGCACATTTCCAGTTAACTCTTTTGAAGTACTTTGTCAGGATCTACTCTAAACATACCTGGGAAACAGGTAAAACAGTCTTACCTGGGATCCACATGACACAGCTCTCTGCCTCTGCTACAATCTGTAATAAAGTGGTTACCTTATTGGCCCTAATCCTAACCCTAACAAACACGATCCCTACATGTTACCCTAACACCAGCAGCTGATCTACCGTCAGTGCAGCTGGTGCAGCAACACCGGCACTCGCACACTATCGTGGTCCATCGGATGGCCATACAGGTAGAGCTACCCAATGGGTATTGCAGCAATATATCGTGATGTCATTTCAGAGTCTGTGAGAAAGTGAATTCACTTCCTCCCAGCTACAGAGAACATCATGCAGGACTGAGAGGAGGCACAGGAGTGAGGAGAAAAAAGGAAAGAGCCAGTAACAAGACCGCACACAATCCACCCTCCTGCACACAAAAGGTATGCTAGCAGGAGGAATGCTTCAAATACAAAATTACAACATGTTTGTGTATGTATCTGTTTCAGTTTGTGTGCATGTGTAAGTCTATGTATCTGTATGTATGTGCATTTTTGTATCAAGGTGTGTGAGTGTGTGTTTCTGTGCATTTGTATGTATGTGTCAGTGTGTGTATCTGTGTGTCGGTGTGTGTATCTGTATGCCAGTGTGTGTATCCGTGTCAGGGAGTTTGTATGTGTCAGTGTGTGTATCTGTGTGTCAGGGAGTATGTATGTTTCGGTGTGTTTTTCTGTGTCAATGTGTTTGTATATGTCAGTGTGTGTATCTGGACGTCAGGGTATATGTACGTGTCAGTGTGTGTCTGAGTGTGTTTATATTTGTGTATCTGTGTGTGTTAATGTGTATGTATATTTGTGTAAGTATGTTTGATTGGTGGGATCAGGGACGTATTAGCCGTGAGGCAAACAAGGCATTTGCCTTGAGCGGCAAAAAAAGCCGCCCCCAAATGCCCAGGGCAAATGTCTTGTTAGCCTTGCGCCTAACAGTCCAGCAAGGCGGGCGGCTATGTAAAAATCTGTGCGGGCGGCGCTGGCGAGGGAGCACTTTCCCCTGAGCTGTGTGCTCAGGGGACGTCATATCCCGACTCCCAGCATCACTCTGCGGCGTGCGAGGGAGCTGAGCAGAGAGCTCAGGGGAAAGTGCTCCCTCTGAAATTGTATACAAACACACCTTCATTCATTTAAAAAATAAAATATATATATATATATATATATATATATATATATATATATATATATATATATATATATATATATATATATATATATTTGTGGTCAGGGAAATAGGCTAAGTAAGCGTTAACCATAATATATACTAAATTCAGTTGTGGTGTGCCGAAACCAATGTTCGGGCAGGCCTGTACATAAAGAGGGCCCGCCAAGATGGAATTTGTGTATATTGGGAGTGGTGGGTGGGGTGACCAATCGACGTTGGCCCGGTATGGAGGTAAGTTGTTAATGTTTATATAGGTCAGATCATCCCCTCCCACAACTCCAGGCGCCGACTTCCCATTTGTGATCAGGGATATAGGCAGAGTAAGCGTTAACCATAATATTTACTAACTTCGGTTGTGTAAATAAGAGGGCAAAAAAGGTTTAAGCAAAGCAACTTAAATAAGTATTTCACTGTTAACAAGACCCGTGGAGATATGTGGTTTATATCTTTATTTGGCTAAGTCTTTGAACGCTTGTCTGAGTTCTTTTTCCGGTTGGGGTATATACCTGTTGTACGCTGATGACTTCCATCATCTTTTGATGATGTGCACTGGAATATATTGACTAGATGCGGCTGTTGCTGCTCCTATGCAAAATAAATGGCCGGTGAAAGCTGATGAATCGCTCCCTATTTTTGAAAAGAGAGTTTGTATGTATACCTTGAATTTGCATGTGGTTACCATGTAGGCTTAGTAGGGGGGCGTTTTGGCTTGACCTCTAAGGTTTGGATAAAGCTGGTCAAATAATTTCACTGGGCACCACTTGTTGCCTGTGGGGCATATGGGTATGTAGACAAGTGGCCCTGTTTGATTCGTTTTGAATTGCCGAAGTGTCAGGATGTAGTGGTCCCCTATTTTGTTTAGGTCAGCCATTTTTAGCATTTTGTTGGTATGGTTGGTCTTTTCTACTGTGAATTTGTTTGGTCGTAAGAACCCGTAGATGGCCAGATAAGTAGCGATTTTTATGGTGTTGTTTATTTCGATTTTGAAAGGTAGCGTAACATATCCAATGTGTCGGATAATACTCAGAATTTGTTAGCGTCTATGGGTTGTCGTTTCATTGGTTTGTGACCTTCTAATCGTAGGATACCTTTTAGGATGTTTTTTATCGGGTTTGAAGACATGAAGGTACTGCGCATTTAAAAGCCAACACTACATACAAATACACCCCTGCATTCAAATGCAAACACTTCACACAAGTACACCACTGCATTCCAATGGTAACGGCACATACATGCCTATATGTACATACATAATCTGGATTAAAATATGCTTATATTTAAACACTGCTTACAAATTCAACCCCGCAAGGCAAATGGTAGTTCCCCACAAATGGCATAGCATCATGAGAGTTGTACAATAGATGGGGCCACCCTTGCGCTAGAATGGGGCCCAGAATATTTCTTGCACCAGGGCCCTAACTTCATTAGTTCCACCACTGCCTAATACGCTAACATAGGATAAGCATATCATGTAAAACAAATATATCAAAAAGAGTGTATTAGGAAAATAATTTCACCTTGGAATTCTGAACACATTTATAAGCCTCTTGACTCTTGACTTTTGGTCTCATGGTTAATTATGATGTCTCCTAAAAAATCATTGATGGCATTATTTTCCCATTATACATTACATTCACCATTATTCTTTATATTTAATAGTGGGGTCTCTTCACGAAACAGTGAACTCTTGTGATTTAAAGAGGCTCTACAGAGGGAGGAGCCAGCTCTCAGCAAGATCAGTCGCATGTCAGTGGCACTCTGACGATCAAAGCCAAATACTGCATCAAATATAGCCCCACAAGGCACCTTACTGCACCGTAGACAACCTGCAGACGTCCCTGCACTGATAGGGAGGAAAACTAAAAAGCCACGTCCAGACCGGCCCAGGCACACAGCTAATCTAGGCGACCTGCTGAGGAGGCTGCATGGCACATCTGGGCCATATGGCGGCCCAGATGTGCCATGGGCATAACATGGCGGCCAATATGGAGGAATACTCCAACAGTTCAGAAGACAGCCCCCTTCACAGCCCCAAAACTCCAGAACCTCACACTACACTCAGCCACCAACTTGCAGCTCTGAAGGACAAGTGGAGGTGGAAGCACGTACAAATTTGCAGCATCTCCCATACTGTCACCCCAGCCGAATTGCACAATTTCCTCCGCAGGTTATTTACAGCCCTCCTACCACCTAAGCAAGCGAAGGGGATGCAGCTCAATTGCATGTTCTGCCTGCCCAAACCACCACTGCTTACTTGCACTACCACGGGTGACCTCCTGGTCAAATTTCAAAATGGGCAGGATAAGCAAGCCTTCATAAGTGCCATTAAGGGGAAAAAACCCTACCGATTTGAAGATATGGACCTAACAATCTTTTCTGACCTTTCTCACAATACACTACAGTGGCAAAAGTCCCTCCGACCGCTGACATCAGCCAAAGGGGTGGAATACCGCTGGGGACCATCGCACGTACCCCTCATACAGCATCAGATCATCGACTACAGGGTCGCAGAGATCACAGAGATGGACACTGTCTTGGAGGCAATGGGCATGAACACCCAATCTACCACCACCTCCTGGGATCCAGCCAACATTGTCCCATTTGTTCCCGCCTCTAGTGGCGCAGCTAGGAAAAAGAACACCTGAACCATTGACGTTTAAGTTTTTCATGTTATTTTTCTTACATATTTGTGTTGAGTTTTACCCCCAGTTTCAATCCAACTGAAATATAATATTTCACAGTATTCAGTAATTTGTTTCAAAAAATCTCACAAGTTTCAGTTTAATTTTAATTTACATGTCATGTAAATTGGTTAACCAATTATGTTTGTATGGAGAAACCAACAAAATCTTTGATGTTCTTTGATGGTTGGGTTTTGAACTGCTGGTTATATGAATAAATTCCAAATTCTTTGGCTTTAAAGCACATCACATTCACTGTTATACGTGAGAAATATTTCCGATATAGTGTAACTGCCTGAGAGAACACCAAGTCAATGATCAGTGCTTAGGCTTGTCCTCTACGCAAGCTCATCCCAGTATCTATATACCTTTCAAAGCCCTGTTGTTGTCCATAAACAAATATCATGAAAAGTACGCTGAACTTTGTTCGAGTCTGGGAAAGTGGAGCTGGGGGGAAGGTTCCTGTGCAGGCCTGGGGCTGGCGTGAAGTGGTTCCGGGACTCTCTTGGGGCTATAGTGAACAGATAAACATTCTTGTACCTCGCCTTAGTGAGGGGATAGGCTGACTCAGCCTGGCAATGTAGCTGCTCATCAGATAGGCTATTAATATGCATGTTTATTTCATCCTACCTATCTGTACTCGGTGCTACTACTGCTCAGCCTCCCTACTTACCTGTCTGTTTTTCATGCAGTGTGGCCCTCAAGTGAATTCCATAAGCTTAGTTTTGTTATATTGCTGAACTACTATTAAGCTTATATAATGCTCCATTTGCCTGTCTCTTTTCTAAGAATTGCTTATTCTATTCATATTGACAGGTTTGCCCAGCATGATTTTCCTTGTTTTATTTTAAAAATGTGGCTGTCATATCTAGGATTTTATCTCATTGTGCTTCGAAACTTTTGTTTTTTGTATACCTGATAAATCTCCTTTTCATTTCTCTGTATTGTATGAAATAAATGCCACAATAAAAGAAAGAATGACAAAAAAATATATCATGAAAATCAATCCAAGTAAGTAGCTCATTTAGCAGACATTTGGCTGTTAGAGTAGGACCTGCCAAAGATGGGGTACATTGACATTGTGGCAGGCTTATGCAATGTATGATCATATAATGTAACTAAACCCCCATTATTTTTTGCCAAGATTAGGTCTTTTTAAAAAACGAACTAAATCTGTCAGCACTAAAGTTGCTGTTTAGTAGATAAGGGAGTGCACTGTATTTTAATTTTTTTTTGAAAATCAATCTATAGTCAGACCTCTTATCCTTTGTTTCATTCTTTAATTATTTATGAGCATCACAATATATATTCCTCTAACCAATTAAATTTATATTTTTTTATTGAGCACTTTCCGGTTTCTTACACAGCCTTTATTGCTGAGCACAATGTGCCTCTACACCATCTCCAGTCACCCCTCCACAAGCTCTATACCCTGTGCTGCTTCAATTCTATGCACCCCATTATTTTGCATTGATTACCTCCATGCCCTTATACTTTTTTCAATACATCATGCAAGCCTTTCTGTTGCTTAAACTGCCTCTAACTTTAATGCTAAGGCAATACGATTTTAAATCCATAGGATAGAATAAAAGTTACAGGTGTCTATTCATTGACAGCGTCATATTATTATTAACAGCTAATGCCAAGATTAGAGAATCCTCATTGAGTACATAGAAAAAAGTAGGTGTACATATTTAGATAGAATAGATTAAGAGGACGTTATAGATCCTCTTCTCAATAAATAACAGTCCATGTTACAATGCAGCTGGCTATGTCTTATGAGGATTTATCTCGATAAAGTCCAAGACATAGAATTCCAAATGTGCGTGGGTTTTGCAGCAAAAGCACATGTGTGATTGGATATGGGGTGTTGAAACCACAAAAGCAATATTGGTAGAATCCCACTGTGATTAAAAATGTAATTTTATATTACATTTTATACAGCAATAATATTGCTTTCCAGATAAGATCTTGTGTGTTCCTTGTGTTCACTAGTGATAGATTGTTTTTCCCCAGTTTTCTTTTCTAGTTAGAGGTAGATAGAACATTGTGTTGTTTTTGTCGTATGGTAAATGACATGTGTTATAGTTAAAGGTTTGTTCTGAGTATCAACTACACTTAAAAGCATTTTATAGATCTAAACCTCAGAGATATGCTGTAGATTTTGCATGTCAGTTCTCTATAGGGTTTGCAAATGCACATCAATTTATTAAGTAGTTTAAGGAGCCACAATGCTTCTGAAATCCGTTACACTAGAATTCAGTTTAAAGATGATGTTGATGTTTCGTAGACTGGCTTCTGGTTGTAACTATGCTCAGACAGTGGATTTATTTTACCTCCATCGTACGTGCAAGATATGCGCAATGTTATTATGTATTATTATTATTATTGGCATTTATATAGCGCCAACAAATTCCATAGCACTATGTTGGATTAAGATGTAGTGTAAAGGTTTAATTATAGAGGCAAATAGTGACACTGCATTACTTTTTGTGACTATAAATTTGTAAAAAAAAAATAGTTAAACAAAATACATGCTGGAGCCTAAAAGACCCCAGCATGTATATGCAGACATTATGCAACATTAATAATTTTTAGTGCAGAGAAGAGCAGTACTGCCTGGCAATGTGTATATAAGTGAGATTGAAAGCACTGTGACTGGTTAGAATCCAAGCCAACCAATCACACTCTTTTTACTTTTTTTTCAAAGTGCGAGGTACCCATATAAATGGCGTTCCCATTTTCAATGATGAGACTGCAAGGAGCCTTCCAGCCAGTTGGTGTGGAAGGTGAAGATAAGATTCATCTTTCTTTTCATGGTGTAGTTATTGTTTAACTGTGATGGCTGCAGAACGATTGAAGAAAGAAGTTTAATGTAAACTTTGACGAGTATAACATTGTTTTTCTACAGGTAAGCCTATATTTTTAGTCTTGCTACTCCACAACTGCTACCTTCTTGGTTAGATGTTCCATTACTGCAGTCACCTCTTACTAATAATTGATATTGGCACTGGAGAGAAAAAACGGGTCGCAAGAGTATTCTGAGAACGGACAGCAACTGAAATAGCCTGCCCTTCGGTAGGTCCCCGCTCAGAACTCAAGCTGGATTTAGCTCATCTTGTGCCATTACAGAGAGAACATATCTGAAGCATATCAGACTGGTCCCACCCATACGGGTAGTCCAGATCCGAAATGCCAGCAAGTTCTCTCTGCACGAGAGATACAGCAACCCCAGACGATCGTTTGAGCCTTGTTAGGCATCATCAGTGAGGCATAGCTAATATCTCTCTAGGCACCGTGAGCAAGGGGTCCACGTCTGGATTACCCTTTAAACTTATGGAGAGAAAAAACGGGTCGCAAGAGTATTCTGAGAACGGACAGCAACTGAAATAGCCTGCCCTTCGGTAGGTCCCCGCTCAGAACTCAAGCTGGTTTTAGCTCATCTTGTGCCATTACAGAGAGAACATATCTGAAGCATATCAGACTGGTCCCACCCATACGGGTAGTCCAGATCCGAAATGCCAGCAAGTTCTCTCTGCACGAGAGATACAGCAACCCCAGACGATCGTTTCAGCCTTGTTAGGCATCATCAGTGAGGCATAGCTAATATCTCTCTAGGCACCGTGAGCAAGGGGTCCACGTCTGGATTACCCTTTAAACTTATGGAGAGAAAAAACGGGTCGCAAGAGTATTCTGAGAACGGACAGCAACTGAAATAGCCTGCCCTTCGGTAGGTCCCCGCTCAGAACTCAAGCTGGTTTTAGCTCATCTTGTGCCATTACAGAGAGAACATATCTGAAGCATATCAGACTGGTCCCACCCATACGGGTAGTCCAGATCCGAAATGCCAGCAAGTTCTCTCTGCACGAGAGATACAGCAACCCCAGACGATCGTTTCAGCCTTGTTAGGCATCATCAGTGAGGCATAGCTAATATCTCTCTAGGCACCGTGAGCAAGGGGTCCACGTCTGGATTACCCTTTAAACTTATGGAGAGAAAAAACGGGTCGCAAGAGTATTCTGAGAACGGACAGCAACTGAAATAGCCTGCCCTTCGGTAGGTCCCCACTCAGAACTCAAGCTGGTTTTAGCTCATCTTGTGCCATTACAGAGAGAACATATCTGAAGCATATCAGACTGGTCCCACCCATACGGGTAGTCCAGATCCGAAATGCCAGCAAGTTCTCTCTGCACAAGAGATACAGCAACCCCAGACGATCGTTTCAGCCTTGTTAGGCATCATCAGTGAGGCATAGCTAATATCTCTCTAGGCACCGTGAGCAAGGGGTCCACGTCTGGATTACCCTTTAAACTTATGGAGAGAAAAAACGGGTCGCAAGAGTATTCTGAGAACGGACAGCAACTGAAATAGCCTGCCCTTCGGTAGGTCCCCGCTCAGAACTCAAGCTGGTTTTAGCTCATCTTGTGCCATTACAGAGAGAACATATCTGAAGCATATCAGACTGGTCCCACCCATACGGGTAGTCCAGATCCGAAATGCCAGCAAGTTCTCTCTGCACGAGAGATACAGCAACCCCAGACGATCGTTTCAGCCTTTTTAGACATCATCAGTGAGGCATAGCTAATATCTCTCTAGGCACCGTGAGCAAGGGGTCCACGTCTGGATTACCCTTTAAACTTATGGAGAGAAAAAACGGGTCGCAAGAGTATTCTGAGAACGGACAGCAACTGAAATAGCCTGCCCTTCGGTAGGTCCCCGCTCAGAACTCAAGCTGGTTTTAGCTCATCTTGTGCCATTACAGAGAGAACATATCTGAAGCATATCAGACTGGTCCCACCCATACGGGTAGTCCAGATCCGAAATGCCAGCAAGTTCTCTCTGCACGAGAGATACAGCAACCCCAGACGATCGTTTCAGCCTTGTTAGGCATCATCAGTGAGGCATAGCTAATATCTCTCTAGGCACTGGGTCCAAAAGTGCAACTTTGAAGAAAAATACATTTTTAAATATGGTATTTAGAAGATCTTTATGCACAATTATGTTAATTTGCAATGCATTAAAAGAAGACTTGTTCCGTGTAGATTATCCATTTGAGAAACAGTATTTTATTACTGATGATACATTTCCCTCAAATGGATACTCTACAATTACATTTACATTTAAAGTCTTCTTTTAATAGCATTGTGAATTAACACAATTGTGCATATAGATCTTCTAAACACCATGTTTTAAAATGTATTTTTCTTCAAAGTTGCACTTTTCGAACTAGTGCCAAGCCCAATATTATGTATCGTCATTAATAAAATCTCACCAACTATACTAAACATGCATTAGCTAGTTCTCATATTTATGTCAAAAATGTAGTTACATTTGGCAGCATTTATTTTTATTGTACCCATAACAATTTTATCCATTCATCCATCCTTAAACAGAAGTCTTTTGCCGATAGGTTACTTTCAAGCCAGGCCCCTGATAGGAGCAGCTCAATGGCGCAGAAAATATATATTTGTCTTTATAAGAATTAAAGCTGTGTTCACTGCAACAACATTCTTCAAGTATGACTACATTTTTGGTTCATTGGAACAAACTTATTTGCTATGGATCTTAATGAAGAAAGGGCTGTATATGGACTATATGAACCTGGGTTCATATCGTTAAGCATCTACCTCTTCAATGTGTCTCCTAGTCTGTCTCTGTGTCTTTTTCTCATCTTATCTCTTAATGGGTCAGTTTGTCCATTTCATATCATATCTCTGTCTTGTTCCTTTTCTCATCTCATCGTCGTATCTATATTTTACTGTCTTTTATCAATCCTACCTCTGTGCATCTCTGGATCTGTGTCTTTGAAAAAAGACAGGATTGTGCACTGAACCAAGAACTATTGGGAATTCACCAGGGACTTGCAAACCTTAGGACAGAACATCTAATTTGTAAATCTTCTCGGTTGTTTACCGCTTAGTTAATTTTAAATTCTCTGGTAAATTCCACACTTTGATAAATAATCATGTGTAAGTATTTTTGTCTATGCTTTCTCTCTCTCTCTCTCTCTCTCTCTCTCTCTTTCTTTCTCTTTCTCTCTTTTTTCTCTTTCTCTCTCTCTCTTTCTTTCTCATTTTTTCTCTATTTCTCTCTCTCTGTCTCTCTCTCTCCCACCACCTCCGTATGTCTTCCTCTTGCTGTCTCAACAAGTTTGGCTAAATTCTAAAATGTATTATTTCTAATATATATATATATATATATATATATATATATATATATATATATATATATATATATATACACATAAACAATTTTATAAAAATAGTAAACTGTGTGACATGTATATGTCATTAATATATACTAATCTATTTGTGCCTAAAAATATAATGATTTTGTGCTAATCAGGCAGATATGTGTGGAGGGATGTAGTTAATAAAGACTTATATATGAATGATCCACTAAGCATTCTTCCAGAATATACACTGATCAACCACAACATTAAAAGCACTGACATGTACTTTTAATAACATTGATTATATTGTTACAATGGCACATGTCAAGGGATGTAATATGTTAGACGGAAAGTGAACCGTCAGTTCTTGAATTTCATGTGTTAAAAACAGAAAAAATGGGCACACAAGAAGATCTGAGTGACTTTGACGAGGGACAAATAGTGTGGGCTTGATAACTGGGTCAGACTTCCAAAATGGAAAGTCTTGTGGAGTGTTCCTGGTATGCTGTGGTTAGTACCTACCAATAGTCATGCAAGTAAGGACAACTGAAAACCAATCAACGTAGAAAAAAATCCAGGTACACCCAGGGCTCACTGATGCTCATGTGGAGAAAAGGCTAGACTATCTGGTCCGATCACACAGCAGAGCTACTATAGCTGAAATTGCATAAAAACATAATGCTGGCCATGATAGAAAGGTGTCAGAACACACATGTCAGGCCTTAAGCCTCCCGATGTCTCCTCATACTTCCGGGTTTGACGGAGCTTAGCCACACCCCCATTGCCGCGGTCTGTTATTTAATGCGACCGCACCAGCTGATAGATGCTGGATTATTGAAACGCGTACCGCGCCAAACTCACCGGCTCGCATACCTCGCTGAGACGACCACTCGCTACTAGACCGGACTAGAGGAATATTCAAGTCCCCATCATCTCTCCTCATCACAGAGAACTACCAGCACTCTCGGCAACCATTCACTGAAGCAACCGCCTCTGAGGAGAGCTGGGGACACACTCCCTCTACTTCTTGAAGTTAAGTAACTTACAGTCTCTGAGTTAAGAGCTAACAATGCTAAAGATTTATTTCAACTTACTAAAGTCTGCTATCAAGTTGTCCAGCAATCCTGCTACAGCTTTCCTCAAATCAAGTATTATTCAAGTTCAGCTGTACCTGTCTTGCTACAGATAATCTTATTTCTTCATACTAAAGTCTGCTATCAAGTTGTCCAGCAATCCTGCAGAACAAGTACTATTTAGGTTTTGCTGCACCAGTCTTGCTACTGATAATTCCAATGTATATAATTTGAACTGTTAACAAGAATAACGGACTCTAATGAATTCTGAACCTTGTCAATGCTAAATGAAACAAACCGTTTATTATTTAAAGAAACAGTAACTGTAATTCTGGAACTGAAGTCTCAGTTCCATCTAAGTGTCTTAATAAAAGATCAAAGTCCTAAGAAATCTGCAGTTGTGTTCCACATCATTTACTGTGAACGTGACAGAATAATCCAGCCTTGTAATGGAACCAGCAGATTTCGATTCTAAAGTATTGTTGCTGAATCAACAAGTCGATTCACTTAACCAAGGTGTGCAAGACCTGCAGGTTACAAATGAAAGAATTCTCACTTATGTCAAAGACTTACAGACACATACTCCTCATACTGTTCTGCACTCAATTAGCGATCCTGCTGTATGTAACCCTGAAAAATTCTATGGTGATCGTTCCAAATATAAGGAGTTTTTTTATTCCTGCAAATTATTGATTGCTTTAAAACCTAGATCTTATCCCACAGAAAGATCTAAGGTTTTTTCAGTTATCTCATTTCTGAGAGGTGAACCTATGTCCTGGGCCCATTCCTTTTTGGACAATGATGACCCCATCTTAGATTCACTGGAGGAATTCCTTAAAGCCATGTCTCTTCTCTATGAAGATCCATACAAACAAAATACTGCTGAATTAACAATTAGAACCTTGCTACAAAAACATAGACCCGTTGAAGATTATATTGCTGAATTTAAAAGATGGGCAGTAGAAACGCAATGGAATGACATCGCATTGCGCAACCAGTTTCGAATCGGCTTATCTGAAGCTGTAAAAGATGAACTATCCAGAATAGAACTCCCTACTACTTTGAACGCTCTGATTCATCTTTCGATCAGCATTGACAGAAGGCTTAGAGAAAGGAAGGCCGAAAAGGCTCTCTCAACTTCAATTGGGAAAAAATCATTTCATCCTCCAAAGCCTTCTGACAACTCATCCTTACCAACCGAACCTATGGAAATAGGGGTAATAAGAAGTCCCCTCACTCCTGAAGAGAAAAATCGAAGACGTATATTAAACCTCTGCATGTATTGTGCCTCTCAAGTTCATTTGGTCTCTGATTGCCCTTTATTGAAACGTATAAAGGGCAGTAGGCAGACTCATGCCTCTTCCATCCTAAGTACACTCCCCTCTACAGCAAATACTCAAATGTCCCCTATCATTCTCATATTACAGTGGGACAATAAAAGAATTATGACTATGGCTGTCATCGATTCCGGTGCAAATGGAGTGTTCATCGACTCAGCCTTTGTAACAAAGAATAAAATTCCTTGTATTCGTAAAAGAACTTCTGTTCCTGTTAGAGTGATTGACGGGTCCCTCATTTCATCGGGACCAATACTTCATGAAACCATCCCTCTAAAAGTAACCACCAATCATACTCATACTGAAAATCTTATATTTGATGTTATCCCATCACCGTTTTTTCCTATTATATTAGGGATCAACTGGTTAAGGAACCACAACCCTCAAATCTCTTGGTCCCCCTTTTCTCTTACCTTTAACTCCGATTATTGCAAGGAAACATGCTTGCAACATATTCCAATCCTTCAGCCTACTAAAGAACCAGCTATAACCTCTTGTTATTCGGACACCGAACTGGAACCTCCTCCTCATACAGTCGTTGGGACTTTATCTTCCCTTCTCGACGACATAAAAGGACTCAGTAAGGATACTCTTAATCTTCCTACATCAGTTAAACTATCGAAGAAAGACGGTCTCTACTATTTCAAGGACCGAATTTATGTACCTCCTGCTTTCAGAAACCAAGTGCTCAATTTTATTCATGATTCTAACCTAGCAGATCATCCAGGTATAAAAAAGACCCTTGAATTGTCCAAGAGATATTATTGGTGGCCTCATCAAGATAAAACCGTTAAATCACATGTTAAAACCTGTTCAATCTGCCAAAGATCCAAACAAGGACCCCAGTACCTAAGTAGTCAATTATTGAACCTACCGATTCTCGGAAAACCTTGGCAATCCATTTCTATGCACTTTTTGGTGGATCTTCCCCCTTCTCAACAGCATACCACCATTCTAGTGGTAGTGGACCGCTTCACTAAAATGTCCCATTTTATTCCTTTAAAGATGTTACCCTCATCCTCTGAACTTTCAAAATTATTTCTTGACAATATTGTAAAACTTCATGGACTGCCTGACGAAATCATTTCAGACCGAGGGACTCAGTTTACCTCCAAATTCTGGAACGCATTATGTGCTTCTCTTCGTATCCAACGTAAACTGACATCCGCATATCATCCCCGAACTGATGGACTAACTGAAGGAGTCAACCAATGCTTAGAGCAATATCTACGATGTTATTGTTCTCACTTACAAGATGATTGGATTACCTGGTTGCCCATGGCAGAATTCGTATACAACAACTCCTATCATACTAATAACAAGATGACTCCATTTTTCTCCAACTATGGATTTCATCCCTCCTTGTTTCCTGCTCAAACAAATCTTTCGTCTAATTCTTCTGTTTCGAATCAAATCTCTCATATGTCATCCTTATTCAAATTTTTACATGAACTTTTGGAATTTGCATCATCCACTCAAAGAAAAAATTTTGATATTAAAGAAAACTCTTCCCCCGATTATGGAATTGGGGATCTTGTCTGGCTTTCCTCAAAGGACATTTTCATAAATTGGCCATCTAAGAAGTTAAGTTCCCTTTTTCATGGTCCATTTCCAATTAAGTCAATAATCAACTGTAATGTTGTTGAATTGAAGCTTCCATCTACTTTGAAACTCCATCCTATTTTTCATGTGTCCTTGCTTAAACCTCATCATCCTGACCCTTTCCGTGGAGATGTAACTACTTCTCCTGATCCTGTTTTAGTCCAGGGTGAAGAAGAATACGAGATACAGAAAATTCTAGATTCAAGGATTCATCGTGGCTCTTTACAATACCTCATTAGATGGAAGGGATATGGAATTGATGAAGATACTTGGGAAAACTCCTCTGGAATCAATGCTGATAAATTGATTTCTGCTTTTCATAGACGCTACCCTTCTAAACCATGTTGAAATAGCACCCTGAGGTTGCTCATTAAGGTGGGGGTTCTGTCAGGCCTTAAGCCTCCCGATGTCTCCTCATACTTCCGGGTTTGACGGAGCTTAGCCACACCCCCATTGCCGCGGTCTGTTATTTAATGCGACCGCACCAGCTGATAGACGCTGGATTATTGAAACGCGTACCGCGCCAAACTCACCGGCTCGCATACCTCGCTGAGACGACCACTCGCTACTAGACCGGACTGGAGGAATATTCAAGTCCCCATCATCTCTCCTCATCACAGAGAACTACCAGCACTCTCGGCAACCATTCACTGAAGCAACCGCCTCTGAGGAGAGCTGGGGACACACTCCCTCTACTTCTTGAAGTTAAGTAACTTACAGTCTCTGAGTTAAGAGCTAACAATGCTAAAGATTTATTTCAACTTACTAAAGTCTGCTATCAAGTTGTCCAGCAATCCTGCTACAGCTTTCCTCAAATCAAGTATTATTCAAGTTCAGCTGTACCTGTCTTGCTACAGATAATCTTATTTCTTCATACTAAAGTCTGCTATCAAGTTGTCCAGCAATCCTGCTACAGCTTTCCTCAAATCAAGTATTACTCAAGTTCAGCTGTACCTGTCTTGCTACAGATAATCTTATTTCTTCATACTAAAGTCTGCTATCAAGTTGTCCAGCAAGCCTGCTACAGCATCCCTCAAAACAAGTACTATTTAGGTTTTGCTGCACCAGTCTTGCTACTGATAATTCCAATGTATATAATTTGAACTGTTAACAAGAATAACGGACTCTAATGAATTCTGAACCTTGTCAATGCTAAATGAAACAAACCATTTATTATTTAAAGAAACAGTAACTGTAATTCTGGAACTGAAGTCTCAGTTCCATCTAAGTGGCTTAATAAAAGATCAAAGTCCTAAGAAATCTGCAGTTGTGTTCCACATCATTTACTGTGAATGTGACAACACACTGCATAGGACCTTGTAGCCACAGACCAGTCAGTGAACCCACGAGGACCCTTTCCTCCTTCGAAGGAGTCTTCAATTATGTCAGAACTGGATCATGGAACAATGGAAGAAGGTTGCCTGGTCTGATGAATCACGTTTTTTTATAGACCAGGTGGATGGCCTGGTGCATGTGCGTTATTTGCCTAGGGTAGAGATGGCAGCGGGATGAAGGCAGTGGCAATGTTTTGCTCTGGGCAATATTATGAATACCTCTACATAGCAATGTTGTTCCCTGGTGACAGTGGCCTCTTTCAACACCCTGTCACATTGCAAACATTGTTAAGGAATGGTTTGAAGAAAATGACAAATAGTTCAAAGTGTTCAAATTTCCCAGATCTCAATCCAATTAAGCATCTGTGTGATGTGCTGGGACACCAAATCCCAATCACAAATTGCCCTGCCCCCCATGTGTCTTACCGATCCCCCAGCCCCTCCACACATCTCCTTCTCTCCCCCATAGCGCTTCCATGCATCTCATTCCTCCCTTACCCCTCCATGCGTCTCATTTACACCCCAGTTTCTTCATGTTTGTCATACCCAGCCCCCCAGCCCCTCCATGTGTGTTATTCCCAATCTCCTCTGCCCCCACATATGTGTCATTCCAACCCCCACTGCCTCTCCATGTGTGTCATTCCCAACCCCCACTGCCTCTCCATTTGTGTCATTCCCAACCGAACCCAAGAAAGTATGAAGGCACCCCATGGTCGCAGGTGTCGCTGCTGCGGCTGGACCTCCTGGAATGACGGGCCTGGTCACAGCGGCGACCCCTGCAACTGCGGTAGATACACCACTGTATCAGGTGTATGTTTTGATTACATTATGGACCTCACTGACTAAACTGAGAATTCATATCCAATGTAGCCAAGCTGTAAAAATATATGAGATGGAAAATATATTTCTTTTTTATATTCTCCATTTCACTATTTTGTTGTAAAATGTGTGATTCTGTTGACATTTTTCAACAATTTATCTCTTAGTGAATAATTTCTTCAAAATCTGACATAGCACGAGTTACGACATGATTAAATGGTAACAACAAATACTTTGCAATATTCGGGAAAAACAGAAAACAAAGCAATACACATTGCAGAATACAAAGCATTGTTTGACTCTTGTACATGTCCTCTGGATGAGCTCTGATAAGTTTATCGTGGCTGATGTGTTCTGTAGCTCAGCAGCTCTCCATAGATGCCAGGAATCCTTTTAAGGAAAAAAACGATTTGTGCCAGAAGAAAAAAAATTCAAAACAAAAAAAAAAGAGACAAAAAAAACATTAATAGAACAGAAGTCAATGTTTATGGACTACTGATGAAAGATATGAAAGATAACGAAAGACTATTCTACTGTTTACAATTGTTGTGAATAGAAAGTGCTTGAAAATGAAGGGCGCTGTGGCTCACATTGAGCGGATTTAATAATCTATCCATTAATCTGCAGAACATTGCATAATCATAGCGTTGCAGCCATTAGTACGCTTTAAATAGAAGATTTCTATTATGTACTTCAGTGCTTATCTATATTTTCGGATGGCTTTCTAAATTCATTCTTAAAATAAATGCAATGCTATATTATTTTACGCCTTGTTTCCTATTAGGAATTACTTTATTTCCTTTCAATATTTACACAAAATGTTTCATTTATCTTCTATATAAACTTATTTTCACATGCTCGACACCATAACATTTACAAACAGTAGTACAGACAGTGGCAGCTTGCTCACAGAGGCACTTGGGGCAACACCCCACTAGTTGGTTTTTTTTTTTGTGTGTGTTGAAAAAATATTTGTAGTTGTTTAGAAACACTAAGATTTTTTTCTGGAGGGGAGAGTGGTATGCCAATAAAAAAACATTTGTGTCTCTTTATTTCTGTCATTACATTTCAGTGTTTGAAAAAGATTTCTTGAGAGCAACTAGGCATCTCAAAAATGGGGCAGATTTGAAATCTGCCCTGTTTCAGCATGATTTTGCAAATGCCTAGTCTTCTTTAAGAAGGAATTTCAGGTATTTGAGTTGCCATTCAGGTAGCAGAACCAGCTGCCCATAAGGGGGGCATGCTGTTGGCCTCTTTATTCAGAGGTCATCATTGGCTCAGAGCACCAGAGGGTAATGTTAAAGTGCCCACAAGAGGGAGAAGAAAGAAGACATCTCGGAAACAGCACAGGGAGAGCACAGCAGCAGTCCCTGCCCCCTGCCAGATATAAGTGCATGATGCTTTGTTTATACCCCTCTCCCCCCATCCCCATAGCCCCAGTGACTGCCTCAGGACCGATTAAGCAAGGGAATTTACTCAAATATATAATTAATGTTTGTAAACCAGGTAAGTCTGTCTGTCACTAATAGTTCCTACTGCACATACACACCATCTTCTTTGAATTGCACAATACTTCTACAACTGAGACCTGAGACACTCGTACTGTGGCTAGTTGAAACGTTGTGAAGCTTCAAACTGCAGGACTGGAGCTGTGACTCTGATAACCTCTCTGACTCTGATTTCAATCTGTTTTACTCAGAGCTCATTTTTAAGTGTAATAGCCGGGGGTGTATAGCATCGGATATCACCACACAACCACCAGGGAATACATATAAGCCACAGTGTGCACTGGACCACCAGGATGCAGGACTATACCATGGAGAGAGAAAAGGGGTGCTGGGAATGCATAGAGATCCTGCAGACAGGATGACCATGGGAATTGAGCTTCAGGGATCCTGACTGAAACTGAGCAGCTCCCGAATGGCGAACTGATACCCACCTTGCCATATAACACCCACCTTATCATAATACCCACCCTGCCATATATGGCCCACCTTCCTATATAACACTTAACTTGTCATAATACCCACCATACCATATAACACTAAACTTTATACTATTGGCTGACTATTATATATAATGAATTTCTCCACACTTGCTTGTTTTTACAAAGCACTTAATTTTAGTGAATTGTAAACTAATATACAATATCGGCAACAATATCTGATTTGGGGAAAAAATCTCTAGCTCATTTGTGGGCACAGGTTAAGGATTTTAGCCCAAATTTTAACATGGATTTTTTTTTTAACAAAATTTAATACCTTTTCCCCCCCAGATTATGATTATCAGTGCACAATTACTCAAATATGTTGCTTCATTTTTACATATGTTATTTTCAGTTTTTAATATAGTATTCATTTGAGGTTTTATTTTGTCATTGTTCTACATGGCTTATGAATACTTTTCTAATACAGAACAGTGTATTACTGGAATTTTGTTAAGTATTACTAGGGGAAAGTATGATTTAAAGAAACACAATAGGGTCAGGAACACACATGTGTTTACCTGACCCTATCGTGTTAAAAACAAATGTAGGGCCCCTTGCCACAACTTTCCCCCCCTTATATAATAGAAAAATGTGCCTTATTTATAAAGCCATCACTGGCCCCAGCCCCTGATTGGGTGACATCATCAGAATGATGATCTCAACCAATAAGAATGCATTCCTAAAGGAAGAGGTAGGGTGGGGGGCTGGGTCAAATACCACCCTAGCCAATCAGCACCCCCTCATTGAGATGCATTGAAACAATGCATCTCTTTGGGAAACGTTCAGCAATAAGCTATAGTTGTTCTGATGATTATAGTGTCCATTTAACTTTAGAAACTATTGACAGACATGCAAAACACAATGTATTATATATAAATTAAGTTAGAACAAATGCAAGTCACAGAAAGAAAATCCATGGCATGAAGGCTCAGGTAGCGTTGGATACGGTATAGTACCTTGTGTAAGTAATTACTCACCCATGTATGTTCAATTAGTAAATATTGATCATGAAAGGCATTTTTGCAAACGTAAGGAATATCTGATGTCTTGAGGCTTATACTGTATATATACAGTACAAGTAATGTCATGTTTCTAATTAATACATTATATACTGAGAATTGGATACTTTTTAAAAGGACACTATAGTCACCCAGACCACTTCCGCTCAATGAAGTGGTCTGGGTGCCAGGTCCCTCAGGTTTTAACCCTTCAGATGCAAATATAGCAGTTTCAGAGAAACTGCTATGTTTACATTTGGGGTTAATCCAGCCTCTAGTGACTTGTCGCGCATGCGCATTCGGCTCCGCTGACTTCGGACGGGGAGGAGAGGTCACCAGCGCTGAGGGAGCACGACGCTGGAATAAGGTAAGCTGCTGAAGGGGTTTTAACCTGACACTATAGTGATCCTTTAACCTTTTTGTGCTTTGTTCTTACTATACTACTTGTCTGTAATGTAGTTTATAGCTTTGGCTACTCAAATAATCTAGTTTAGGTTTTGCAGTTTATCTATATGAGCATTATAATAATGAACTTTGGAGACTGTTATATTTTTTAATGTGGGACTAGGCTAACTTATATGATTTTTTTTAATTACTATTATTTTTTTTTCTATTTTGTTTGATTTTGTGTTTACATTCTAATTGTTTAATGATTTGTTATTTGTAATATTTTGTCCCACAATTATCCCAACATTTGAAAGGTTTCTGTTCATATATAATTTTGACTTCTTAATGTTAAAGCTTATATACACGGGTTAAAGATGATTTATTAGATGCAAGTTTGTTATGAAGCTGACACTGTAATAGTTCTGGTAGGGAGCAAATGTCTGAGAAAGAAATGATTGTACACATGTGGACGTAAACATAATAAACTACCCAGAAGTGTCTGTTACATGTTCCAACGTTAGGGGGTAAAACCCATATCTGTAGACCCCTACAACGTCAGAAAAAAAGAGAAAGCTTTCCTAGTGAGATCAATAGAGAGGACCTGTGCAGAGGTTTCCAGTGTCCTCACTGTGGAAAGCTAAGTGCTAAAAGGGAAATGGTTTAGCACAGTCATCAGACATGAGTAAACTACCCAAAAATGTCTGTTAGTATTCCAACGTTTATGGGTGAAGCCTCTGTATGTAAACCCCTAAAGCGTCAGAAATAAATAAAAAGCCTCACTAGTCAAACAATATCTATAGAGAGGTCCTGTTCAAAAGTTTTCAGTGTCCTCTCAGCAGAAGCTAAGTGCAAAAAAAGCGATAATTTGCACACAATGTACATGTACAATGAACAGGACCTCTCTATAGATATTGTTTGACTGATTATGTATAATTTATCTGGGGTATACTTCTGACCGTGAATGTACCCGTCCATATATATATAAGGCTCTATAGGGCACCATACGAGGCTTATAGGTGTGGAATATGCCAGCATACATGCTACATGGTTAATTGGGGCTACACTGTGTATCGGGTGTATTAGTGATCTCTACCCAGGAGGTCTTAACCCTCACGATCGCCCATTCACCTATATTCAAGGTTTCATTTATGTTACTCATTTATGTTACTTATTACTTATTTATGCCTATATTATATATGGATAAGTGAGTGCACTGCTGCCTTTACCCAGGAGGTCTCAGTATACACTTACACTTCATGTACATTGTGTGCAAATTATCGCTTTTTTTGCACTTAGCTTCTGCTGAGAGGACACTGAAAACTTTTGAACAGGACCTCTCTATAGATATTGTTTGACTAGTGAAGCTTTTTATTTATTTCTGACGCTTTAGGGGTTTACATACAGAGGCTTCACCCATAAACGTTGGAATACTAACAGACATTTTTGGGTAGTTTACTCATGTCTGATGACTGTGCTAAACCATCTCCCTTTTAGCACTTAACTTTCCACAGTGAGGACACTGGAAACCTCTGCACAGGTCCTCTCTATTGATCTCACTAGGAAAGCTTTCTCTTTTTTTTCTGACGTTGTAGGGGTCTACAGATATGGGTTTTACCCCCTAACGTTGGAACATGTAACAGACACTTCTGGGTAGTTTATTACGTTTACGTCCACATGTGTACAATCATTTCTTTCTCAGACATTTGCTCCCTACCAGAACTATTACAGTGTCAGTTTATTAATTATTTTCTTGTGGTTATTACCACTTTTTAAATGCATTATTAAAGGTTATGTATTAACTATTTAGGGCACTCACCCCTCTTTTTCTGTTTCTAACTACTCTGGTAGTTTCCCTAGGGTTATCCCCTTATACTTAGAGTGCTCGTTCTAGGCTTCCAACTTTCCTCTTTTTGTAAGCTTGTTATGAATAATCAAACAACTATTTAGGAAAATATGCGTGAGAGTGACATACATGAGCACGGTGGAACTGAACAAGATTTATTAATGTTCCAAAATAAGCTAACCTATATCACAAGGATATTAAAAGGAATATGTCTTATAGATTCAGCAGCCAGACTCAGTGCTATTTATATCACAGGATTAATGAGAAGTTTTTCAAGGATCTATTTTCCTTTTCATAAGGCATGTAACTATGACCTATAACACTTTTCAGCTTGGGGTCCGATAAGCCTTGGAACACTGTGGCTGAGCTCATGTCAACATTGTAGACATTTGAAAATATTAAACTATAAATAGATATAAAAAAAAAAAGCTTATACAATGGTTCCGGAAACTGATTTCTGTACAAGCCATTAAGAGACACTGTAAGCACAGTGACCACTGCCGTTTTATATTGGTAATGATGCTAGGATGCTACGGTGTAGTCCATTTGATTCCGTTAAACCATTTTTAATTATTTTGACAAATGCTGGATAATTCCCTAGCATTCGACATTTTTTTAATTGAGGCATCATAATGGGGGATCTAATTTTAATTTGGCAGTATGGAAAGTGTTAACAGTGTTTTGACTCACAGTAACAGCTGCTTCAATCTGACATTACTAATTCTATTGATTTTGGCTATTGATTATTGCTATGCATCAGTGCTCAGCACCCATCGCTGTAAATTCTATCACAGTAGTCAGACAAACAGCCCAATCAAATGGTTCTCTATGAAAAGGAACACTAAAAAACTTCAGCAAATAAAAACATGGCCCTTCTCTCATCATTCATAAAAGTGGAGATTTCAAGAGAATACAAATGGTATAAATGTTCATAATTTGAAATTTGTGTGAAAAACAATATATACATTAAAAAACCTGTTGCATGTATGATTATGTATGTTTTCTATATGTTTATGTACTGGCAATGCATTCTTTGTTTCAAATTAATGTTATTTCAATGTTTTTTTCAAACACAAAATGATTGTTAGTGAAAAGGTAATTCTCATGAGAAATACTATTAAAAGTTTGATTAGCATTTTACTATTTATTATGTGGGGTCACCAAGCACCCCACAGACACTCTTCCTGTGTTAATATTTTAGCAGAGTCCACTCATTTCGGCTAGTATAACATATAACGACCAATTACAGGCTCATTAAATGCCTGTTAGAATGGGATGCAGTACTTCTTGGAGCATAGATATGATGATGTAACCCAGGGTCAAACCAAGTTGATCTTTAACCATTATCTACTCAATGAAAGTTATGTAACACATGATAATATTTTAGCAATCCTCTAAATCTCTCTAAAACTGAATTCCTTGTCCTTTCCTCTTCAACCTATCGTTCCAGTAAGATTTCTTGTAATTATCCTATTTATAGATAAATCCCTCCTCTTATAATATTGTAAAGCGCTATGGAATCTGTTGGGGCTATATAAATGACAATAATAATAATAATATAGTATAAAGTATTAAAACTGTTCCCAACTGCCAACCCAGAATGCATTTCTCCGCACTTGCTCTTAAGCAAGGCAACTACGAGGCGGAGCCTGACCGAGCAGGGAAACCGAGCTCTGCCAAGGCCTCGCCGCAATCACACGCCATCGAGAGCACCTGAGCCCCCAAACCCCCCTAAAAAATACCCCGGACACCCACCTCACCATCCTCACTCACCCCCCAATGGGAGGAAACAGAAAATCGCGAGGATCCGCGGTGGCGCCGATCTTCCGGCAAAAGGCCGAGAAGGCCCAGGCGCCATCTTTAGAGCACTCACCAACGGACTCTGACTCTGAGATGAGCAGTCAGGCAATCCCGGACCGGGCAGAGGCACCACTAACCCGGCGGGACATGCGAGGGTTTCTCGCCGACTTCCGGAGGTCAGTAGCAGAGGAGCTGGAAAAGAAACTGGGCCCAATCATGGCGGGAATGGCGGATCTAACTGCCCGCACACAGGCCACAGAGACCAAGATGGCGGAGGCTATGGAGACTGTGCAGGCGCATGGAGGAGAGCTGCAGGACCTCCGCGAACAGCTGCGTTCCCTGGAAGAATCGAATGAGGATTTAAACAACAGGACAAGGAGAAACAACATAAGGGTGAGAGGCATACCAGAGACAGTCTCCACTGAGCTCCTGACTGACACCCTCACAGACGTATTCAGGAACCTTTTGCCTGAAGCCTCCAATGCAGATCTGCTAATGGACCGCGCACACAGGGCACTGAGAGCCCCCAGCAACAACACTGCCACCCCAAGGGACGTGATCGTGAGGCTCCATTTCTATCATGTCAAGGAGCGCATAATGAGGGCCGCCAGAGACACTCCCATAGAGGTGGAAGGCGTCCAGGTCCAGCTATATCAAGACCTGGCGCCAACCACCCTGAAAAGGCGCCGAGACCTGCGCCCCCTCACGCAGCACCTCACTCAGCATGGCCTCAGGTATGCTTGGGGCCACCCGTTTAAACTTATCGTACGCAGGGAGGGCAGGTTCCACTCAATCTCACACGCCGCAGAAGCCCCTGCCCTCCTGGAACACTTAGGCCTGCCACAGCTCCCAGAGCCACTCAACCTGGCCTCAGGCCCCCCAGCACCACTACCAACAGCCAGCCGCAATCTGCCGCCCAGACGCCGGGATGGATCCCACGACCACGCAGAGCAGCCGAGGCCTGCCATCGCACGCACCTAGGAACCAGGCCACAGACGCAGCATGAGCACCAACCAGACACCAGGACTTGAACCACCCACCTACACAGGCCGGCCCCACGGGGCACAAAAGAGCCGCCATCAGTGGCCACCCTTGGGATACAGAAGCCGATGCCACGACGAAGACCGCACTCATTTTGCCCACTCGCAGCCCCCTGAAGCTCAAGTCAGCAACAGACGACCAGGCACCCACATGGACAGCTTCCTCTGAAGCCCTTCATAGACGGACACTGGACACTGGACTCTGGGCTGCAAGTATAACGGGGCAGACATACATACATACATGCAAGACACCAGGGACAGTAATTGAACTCTCGGGGGGGGGGAGGCGGGAGTGCATGTGGAGCGGGTGGGCGGATGGGGGGGAGGGGGGAGGGCATGTGGGGTGGGTGGGCGGATGGGGGGGGGGACGAACAGGCTCACAGGGGCCAAAGCAAAGCGTTTTTGGGGGGAAACACTGATGCCACAACACCGGAGTATGGACAGGCCCCTACCACCAGGAGAACATACGGAAGGCAACTGGGTGACTGGGGGACCCCCCTCACGGAGCACAATGGGCATCGAGACAGCTAGGCTCCCCGGGGGGCTACAACCAGACGGAAGGGACCGGACGGCCACTATAGCCCACTACCCCCTGGACCGTAGAGCAGGGGCCCCCTAAGTCCTCATACGCTATGCAACCCACAGAACCCGTAGAGACGGGCCAAGCCCAGACACCAGCTGACCGGACACACCCACCCAGCCACCCACGCGGTACCCACAGGCACGTCTTAAGGGGGCCAGCAGACCGGAGTCACCAGACGGCTCCGGGATGGGCACCCAGGCTCAACAAGGCCGGAGACACACACCATGACCCCCCCCGGACAGCACGACCGAGAGACCAGCTGATGGGCCAAACTAACACCCGCTACACACCCACCCCCACCAGACGGGCACACACGACAGGGGACCTGGAGCACCTAGACGGGGGAGCCCAGACAACCACCGGCGGAACCCACAACCACAGCCGCCGTCCCAACAAGACACCACTAGGGGCCCCTGACCTCCAACCAGAGAGACCACGACAGGACAATACGGGACCCGGGTGACAACACATGGGGAGACACATAGATGGGGAGCTCAGGCCCTACCCACGCATGGCCACCAGCGAGACGAGGCGCTTGACGCCAGCAACAGACCAGGAACACCACGCGGGGGGCAAGACTGCTAAAGCAACCTAGACGCACACACCAAACCTAGCACCCACGCTAACTGACCTGCACCCTCAGCCCAGATATCAATACGGCAGGTGACCGACAAAGGGAACCACAAAACAACAAACCCAAACAGTAGCAGAACACCGCTGACATACACACACGAAAACAAACACGGCGGGGCCGGACGAACACCACGTCACGCCACAGGCACCTCAGTACCACCCAACACCACATGGCACATGCAGGAAACCACACAACACATCAGGTGACGAGATGGTTGCTCATGCATATTACAAGGCTTATTATTGCAATGACCAGGTTCTTTGTTTATTTGTTTACTTGTTTATATTACCAAAGCTACAACTAATATGTTTTAATGATGTTATGAAAATGTTGCATAAACTATGTTGAAAAGTTGTCACTGACAGGCCTCTAAGCTCAGCACCACCACAAGAGGCGCCAACACCTTCCAAACCTTAGGGAAGAGCAGTTGGCCAGCTACTATGGCCACAGGCCACAACCTTTTCCTCCCTACCCGTGCTCCCCCCCCTCCCTCCCTCCCTCCCCATAAAACAAGAAACACAGGAAGACACCGGGTACCGAGCTGCCCCGAACAACACCCCCCCACACATTATAACCCACTACGCTACCAATAAATGCAGAGGCACCAACAGCTACAACACGGGCATCACAGGACCTCAGGCGGGGACACCCACCACGGCAAGGACGAGGGGCTACCGCCCCCGAGCACGCTACCCCCACCACTCAGGGCAGCCACGGATACCATGGACTCACACACAACCCCGCACCACTCCCCTAGTCCTCATTCAGAGCTCAGCCAACACAGCCCCGTACTAGGCAGGCCGAAAGCAGGAACTGCCACGACCCGCCAAAACCCTCCCTCAGGACTTGCACCTTCTAATCCCACTAAGCGGATAGGAGACCGAGCCCTCCCGCCAACCAGACGACTGGCCAGATTGATAAGCCCAGTTACCCCCCCGCCCCAATTACAGCGACAGCCCCCCGGCCCGCCGCGCGCTCCGGGGTCCCCCCCCAACCCACAACCCCTCCCTACCTCCAACCCGCCACCACCGAGGGCGCAGTGCGGGTCATGGCGCCACCTTCCACGAAGATTCGCCTAACCTCCCTCAATGTGAAGGGGCTACACTCCCCAGGCAAGAGACACGGGTTATTACGATGGGCCAACCGCACGGGGGCAGATATAATCCTACTCCAGGAAACTCACTTCACGGACCGGAAACGTTTCCCTCTAACCAATAGACGCTTCAAACGACACTTTTTAGCTAACTCACCGGACCCAAAGAAAAAAGGAGTTGCAATCCTGTTACGCAACTCCTGCCCTTTGGAAGATATACACACGTATCCAGATCCTGACGGGCGATATCTGATCCTCACAGGACACATGGGTACAACCCCACTCGCCGTATGCTCCCTCTATGCACCGGCCACGCCGGACCCCACCTTCTGGAGCACCTTCAAGTCCCGACTCAGCAGCATCTCGGCCAAACACCTCATCATAAGAGCGCATGATAACACAATACCGGCCCCAACGAGGAATGACAAGTTATATGCCAACTTCCTCCACGAGACCACGCTCCTGGACGTTTGGAGAGCTCACCACCCGGCAGATAAAGATTTCACCTTCTACTCCCACTCACACCGGTCATATTCCCGTATCGACTGCTTCCTGGTCTCGCAGGCGATCCAGCCCTGGACCACCCACTCACAAATTGGCAACATAACGTGGTCGGACCATGCGGAGATCACGCTGGACCTTCAAATCCCACGGCTATCCTGTCCGTGGCGCTGGCGACTCAATCCGTGGATCCTCCGGGACAAAGAAACAGTACATACCATAACCGACCACCTCAAAACCTATTTCGAGATAAATACAACCGAAGACATGGCCCCGGCAACAGTATGGGCAGCGCACAAAGCGACAATCCGAGGCCACCTGATAGCAATCGCCACGACCCACAAAAAACGACGCCTCCAGGACCTCACAGAAGCATTGGCTAACCTAACTAAGCTCGAAACGTCGCACAAACAAAACCCCTCTGATAAAGTGTTACAGGAACTTACCACCATAAGAGAGCACCTCCGGCGGCTATCCTCAGCAGACGTAGCACGAAACCTTATGTGGGCCAAACAACGCTTTTACGAAAAGGGGAACAAAGCAGACTCCCTCCTGGCTAATTGCCTCAAAAAACGACAGGACAACAAACGAATTGCCAAAATTAGAACCAGCACGGGGGAGCTCACGAAGGACCCAGACACGATAGCGCAAGAATTCCTGCGATATTACACGAAACTATACAACCATGCCGACCCCTCAACAGGGGACGGGTCCCAAAGAGAACGAATTTCATCTTTCTTACAACCGCTCAACCTGCCCACCCTATCCACACAGGCACAGGCACTCATGGAAGCACCCATGGAGGGCGAGGAACTTGCCCAGGTCCTCAAAACGCTGAAGCCACTGAAAAGCCCAGGACCGGACGGCTTCACCGCACTTTACTATAAAACATTCCAGGCAACGCTCATACCACACCTGTGCAAAACTTTTAACTCTATCCTCCAAGGTAATCGGCTCCCCCTGGACATGCTCGCCGCCGACATATGCCTCCTGCCCAAACCAGGCAAAGAACAGTTAGAACCCGGCCACTACCGGCCCATATCACTTCTAAACACAGATCTGAAAATCCTTACCAAAGCCCTGGCCAACCGTCTCAACACCTTCCTCCCCCAGTTGATACATCCCGACCAGGTCGGCTTCATTCCGAAGTGACAGGCATCGGACAACACCAGAAGAGCCTTCAACACAATCTGGTACACCCAGAATCGGAACATCCCGGCGGTCATGCTCTCGCTGGACGCAGAGAAGGCGTTCGATCGCCTTCTCTGGCCATACATGTTCCAAATACTCACACACCTCAAATTCCCGGCCGGCTTCATGAACGCCCTAGAAGCAATTTACAATCGCCCCACAGGGAAACTTCTTCTACCCAACATCGAGGCCCGAACCTTCACCATACAGAACGGGACCAGACAGGGCTGCCCCCTCTCACCCTTAATCTTTGCAATCTCCCTGGAGCCACTTCTACAGGCCATACGCACCCGCCCGGACATAAAAGGCATCCAAATTAGAAATGAAAAATACGCAGTGGCGGCATATGCGGACGATGTCCTTTTGTCCCTCGCGGACCCGATACCGTCCCTACACGCCACGCTCGAAGTAATAGCCGAATACTCCAGCTTCTCCGGGTACAAAATCAATCAGACAAAATCAGTTCTCATACCAATGGCAATGGAATTGCAACAAATCCAACTCCTACGCAAATCATTTCCCTTCCAAATCTCTACGTCTCATCTCACATACCTGGGCACTCGATTGCCCCCACGCTTGGAAGATACCTACGACCTCAATTACAAACCACTTCTAACAGCAGCTCACCAGGACCTCCAACGCTGGGACAAATTAGGGATCTCATGGATTGGTAGAGTCACAACCATTAAAATGAATTTACTACCACGCTTCCTGTATCTCTTTCAAACACTACCCATCCCCATACAGAAGAAAGATTTTACAGACCTTCAAGCAGCTATTGACAAATTTGTCTGGAGGGGCAAACGACCACGCATTCGTAGATCGACCATGTATGTCCCCAAAACCAGCGGAGGCCTCGGACTACCCAACTTCCAACAATACTATAATGCAGCACAATTGGCCCACGTCCAACATTGGCACGCCCCCCCGAGCACGAAGCGATGGGTGCACCTGGAGCATGATGTAATGGGATGGGATCTACCATCATCATATATGTGGGTGCCCCCCGTGCATCGCCCGCTCCCACCGCCCACCTCTCCGGCAATCACTCACACGCTAGCGCTGTGGGATAAACTCAACCTCAAATACGAACTGTCCTCTTTCATCTCCCCGGTAACACCAATATACCGGAACAAACTCTTCCAACCAGGGATGGTGGCAAAACACTTCCGCGCGTTTGACCAGAGGGACATCTCCAGACTCCTACACCTATATCAACAAGGGAAAATCATAGACTACAAAGACCTGCCGGACAATGAAACACTTACAACTGCGGACCATTTCCGCTACATCCAGCTCAGAGACCTAGCCAGACAGCCAATCATCAAACAAGCGGGGACCTCGCCCCTAACGCCATTTGAGAAAAGATGCTTCGACGCACCCTTGCACTCGGGGCAAATCTCCAGCTTATACGCCACCCTAACAACGCATACCTCACACATCAACCTCACCTATATTGCTGCATGGGAAAGGGACCTGGGACCACCGGAAGAACCGAGCGACTGGGCCGAAATCTGGGAGGCAACAAACTCCCTGACAGTGTGTGTCACCCACAAGGAACAAGCGTACAAAACGCTGTTCCGGTGGAACTTGACACCATACAGACTCCACAAAATGGGACAAAAAACAGACACCCTGTGCTGGAAACTGTGTGGCGAAGCTGGCTCCTACATACATTGCTGGTGGTCCTGCCCAAAACTTAAACCACTGTGGGCGGCAATCAGCGGTCTCATAGAACAAATACTCAACAAACCTTACCCGGCGCTACCGTGGACGGCACTACTCAACAAACCGCTGGACTCCCTCACCAGGAGCGAGAACAAGCTAGCCGCAAGGATAACACTAGCGACTAGAAGAGCGATCGCGGAGCGGTGGGCCGACCACCGAATTCCCGCACTCTCAACCATCATCAACAAGATAATAGAAACCCGAGACCTGGACGAGCTCACCGCGCAGATCCACGACTCTTACAAAGCATTTCACCGAACCTGGGATCCCTGGGACATAAACTACCCAACGCTGGACACCATGGTCAGAGCGTAAACGCTCCATCGGACAGCCGGCCCCACCACCTGGCGGACCTCGCGGCATGTCCATACCCCGTACAGCGGACCCACCAACGTCTGCACCCCTCCCCCACAAACCCACTCCCCTCACCCCCCCCCCCGGGGGGGGCCCCGGCGGGCGTGGGCGGCCGGGGGGAACAATACCCACAACCCCACCACAGGACTCCCCAGTTGTTAGAGGAGGAGGAAGCCCAGGAAAGAAAGGGGGCACCCCGGGACAGATCCCATACCCGCCCCTGACCACAACAACCGAACTACTGCCACCAGACGGGACGAAAATGGGAATCCCAACCAAGACGAACACCCGCCCAGAGCCTCAGCACCAGACAGGTAGGACCCAACACGGCACAGCTCCACGGCCCCAACCATTACAACAGGCATGGCAATGGTCCATAAAGACCAGATACCGAGGCCAGAGGCGGGATCCCGCACCGCACAACGACGGGAAGAACCCCGAAGACACTAGGCCTCCACCCTAGGCCCCCCCCGACTACACATTCAAACACCCCCACACACAACCAAGGAAGAAGCAAACAGTGAGAATACCCCCCCCCCCCCCACCACCGACACGCTTAGGCGGACAGCCAAGCGCACCACAACAAATCACTGACCCTGGCTTCTCTCTCCCCCCCCCCCCCCCCTCTTCCCCTTTTTTTTTTCTTTTCTTTTCTCTTCTCCCTCTCCTTTCTCTCCCTCCTCCTCTACGGTACCCCCTTCCCCCACAACCCCAACAGAAACGGGAAGAGATACTGCCAACAAGAGAAGCTCATAGACCCCAGGACCAAGTACCCCAGTTCACCCCTACCCGGTTAAAAGGATAATGTACACAAATCAATCAGATTGGACATGGGATAAATTTGTGAACTGTTTAGGCTCAGCAGCTAGCAACAGCAACACTACCATGAACAACGAGACAGTGTTAGGAAACCGGCTTTAATTGATGTACCACCATGTCATGATCTGTACGTAAGCCTAAATAAGCACCTTTGAAAATAAGGAATTTATAACAAAAAAAAAAAAAAAAAAAGGCAATACCCAACTGCTGTAACTAAGACCGTTGACTAGCACTTATACTCATGGTGAACGACTGCTATAACAGTAGATGTATGATATGTAAACACTGTACCACAAACCAATTCCCAATTTTCTTTTCTGTACCCCCACCCCATAAAACAAAAATCTTTCAAAATAAAGAATTTATAAAAAAAAAAAGCAAGGCAACTACAAAAAGCCAGTTTCATTATGATCACTATCCTATGCTGTACACTGTTATTAGAGACAATATACTATATTGCCTCAAAATACCATAGCTGGTAGTTTTTTAAGACTTAAGCACATAAAAAAGAAAGAAGACTGGAGGTAGCAGAAACCAAATATATAGAAAATGTGGAATACCCAAAGAAAAATATCTGTAATACTTAAAACGTCACTTTTAATAGTATATCTAAAAAGTCCCAAGTTATTGTGGACTAAACCAATACAAAAAACTAACAACAATAAATAGTCATTATACAGGACTAGATACAGTGCCTTGCAAAAGTATTCACCCCCTTGACTTTTTACCTATTTTGTTACATTGCAGCCTTAAGTTCAATGTTTTATTAATCTGAATTTTATGTGATGGATCAGAACACAATAGTCTAAGTTGGTGAAGTGAAATAAGAAAGATATATACATCAAACTATTTTTTTTAGAAATAGAAAACAGAAAATTGGCATGTGTGTATGTATTCACCCCCTTCACCTAAGCATGAAGCACCACTAACCAAACACTGCCATAAAAACGAAGGAACTCTCCAAACAAGTAAGGAACAATATTGTTGAGAAGTAAAAGTCAGGGTTAGGTTATAAAAAAATATCCAAATCTTTAATGATCCCTAGGAGCACCATCAAATCTATCATAACCAAATGTAAAGCACATGGCGCAACAGCAAACCTGCCAAGAGACGGCCGCCCACCAAAACTCACGGACCGGGCAAGGAGGGCATTAATCAGAGAGGCAGCACAGAGACCTAAGGTAACCCTGGAGGAGCTGCAGAGTTCCACAACAGAGACTGGAGTATCTGTACATAGAACGACAATAAGCCGTACGCTCCATAGAGTTGGGCTTTATGGCAGAGTTGCCAGAAGAAAGGCATTACTTTCAGCAAAAAACAAAATGGCACGTTTTGAGTTTGCGAAAAGGCATGTGGGAAACTCCCAAAATGTATGGAGGAAGGTGCTCTGGTCTGATGAGACTAAAATGTTACTTTGCGGCCATCAAAGAAAACACTATGTCTGGCACAAACCCAACACATCACATCACCCAAAGAACACCATCCCCACAGTGAAACATGGTGGTGGCAGCATCATGCTGTGGGGATGTTTTTCAGCAGCCGGGTCTTTGAAACTGGTCAGAGTTGAGGGAAAGATGGATGGTGCTAAATACAGGGATATTCTTAAGCAAAACCTGTAGCACTCTGTGCGTGATTTGAGGCTAAGACGGAGGTTCACCTTCCAGCAACACAATGACCCCAAACACACTGCTAAAGCAACACTTGAGTGGTTTAAGGGGAAACATGTATATGTGATGGAATGGCCTAGTCAAAGCCCAGACCTCAATCCAATAGAAAATCTGTGGTCAGACTTAAAGATTGCTGTTCACAAGCGCAAACCATGCAACTTGAAGGAGCTGGAGCAGTTTTGCAAGGAGGCATGGGCAAAATCCCAGTGGTAAGATGTGGCAAGCTCATAGAGACTTATTCAAAGCGACTTGGATCTGTGATTGCCGCAAAAGGTGGCTCTACAAAGTATTGACTTTAGGGGGGTGAATAGTTATGCACATTGACTTTTTCTGTTATCTTGTCCTATTTGTTGTTTGCTTCACAATAAAAAAAAAAAACATCTTCAAAGTTGTGGGCATATTCTGTTAATTAAATTATGCAAATCCTCAAACAATCCATGTTAATTCCAGGTTGTGAGGCAACGAAACATGAAAAATGCCAAAGGGGTGAATACTTTTGCAAGGCACTGTATGTCCTGTCACTGGACGGGACTAGATATGTCCAATAACTCTTTGCCAAGACAAATATTAAATAGTGCCATAGACGGGACTAAATTTGTCCAATAAGTCTTTATAAAAACAAATAATAAATAGAGCCCAAAAATTTGAAGTGGTTTGTAACAACAAACAAAATAATACTTAAGTAGTATTCAGCTCCATAGAGCAATTACCAACTAGACAGTAGCCAGAGGATGGTAAGGTATTTATACATTTGATAACAGTTACAATATATAGTATGGTATCTCTAATGTAGTGTCAAATAAATTGCATTGTTGAAATTACTTGTCAAAGTCAGATTGAAATCTTAGCCAGCTACAATGTGCAGTTCAGTATCTGTTTGGCAGTAACCACAATAAGTCTAATTAAAATGACTTTACCATAGTCGTTTGCAACATCCGTTGGGTGCAGTACTGATTTACTGGTATACAGTTGCTGTGCCAATGGTATTGTTTATGCTAATGCTATTTCGATGCAGAGGATTACCAGCTGTTCGGTAAAGGTAACCACTCGTCTGTCACTGTAGGATCTCTAGACACCCCGGGTAGTGCCGATCCTCAGCAAAACTGTGACAGACAGTGTGAAATTTAGTCTGTCACAGTAATAGGGTGATAACAGAGACGATCGAAAGACTACGTAAGTCTTGGCCTACTGTGCCTTCGAGGGCACCACTTATCCCCAGTAAAAGCTCACCCTGTTCTGATATGAATTGCCACTGATGTAGTTATATTCGAATTGGTCACAGTGTTCACGTGCTGTAGAATTCGCCGTCTAAACTGTTGATATGTCTTCCCTACATATTGTATTCCACAACTATAGGTGATAACATAGATGATTTTTGTGGAGGCACAGTTTACACATTGCTTTATGTGGAACTGCTGTTTCATTTGTGTGCATTCTACAATTTCTGAAGGTTTTACAAAGTCACATGCCTTACAGTGGCCACATCTATATACACTTTTGGTGGTAGTGAGCCATGTTTTTGGAGCCGACTCTGGTTCTAGGTGACTATGTACGAGGATGTCCCTTAAGTTTCTAGGTCTACGACCTGTACTACTTGGGAATTGTGTGAGATGGTTTGCTAGGTCACTGTCATGTCTCAGAATTGGCCAGTGGTCCGAATAGATTTGTTTAATTGGATCCCATAACTGATCAAAGGTGCCAATGCAGCGTATTGGTTGTTTTTCTAGTTTTGGTTGTATGGTCCTTAAACATGTTGCCCTCTTCAAGGAGGTATGCCCTTTTTAGTACTTTATTTGGATACCCTTGAGACTTAAAATGTTTTTTCAGTTCCTTTGCTTCTCTGTAGAAGGATTCATTAGAGCAGTTTCTTCTTGCTCTTAAATACTGGACATACGGTATGCCTGCTTTTTGGTTGTACGGGTGATGACTTTCCCAATGGAGTAGATTATTGGTTGAGGTCATTTTCCTTAACAGTTCTGTGTCTACTTTGCCGTCTAATTTAAGATGGATCCTGAGGTCCAGGAACTCTAGTGCTTTGTCATCAATGACTTGTGTTAATGTTAGTCCTATGTCATTGTCATTGAGAATCTGTACCAATTTTTTAAACGTACTTGTGGCGAAACCAACCTCGCCACTGTGAACTGGAGAAGCCTGGTTGCCCGCCTGCTCCCTTTGGACTATGGACCGGACTTGAAAAAGGTTTATTCTTCCTGCAGAAAGGCTTATTCGTGACTTTCTGCTACCGTACGAGGGACCACCGAGGAGATGGAGTGTGCCGTCAATTGACCGCCCAGAAGCTGCGGTTAACCGCAGCTTAATTGACAAACGCTGGGTGGCATTTGTTCGTCAAACGAACACGTGGCGGTGACCATCTTAGCTCCCGAACAGCGGTGTTTTGCCGTCGAGTGTCTGGAACTAAAATCGCACACTCGACTAGGCAAACACGGCTGAGACCTCCAGACTTCCATGGATTCGTGCCACAACTACCGAACAAGTCGCCGTTCAGTAGAAAGACTAATGTACATATGGGGATTCATCCGGACTTCGGTATAACTCTGGATGGCAATCCGTTCGGGACTTTTAACGCATGATCTGGGACCGACCGCAAGGCCACACCTCATGGAACTATTTTCGGTTACTTTGCCTGTGTGGTCGGTCAATACTTTAAAGTCCCATAACTCCCGAACCCTTTATCCGAATGGGCTGATTTTCAAATATGTTCTTCCTCCAGACTAGGGCTATCTGGAGATACCCAAGTATTTAGGGTACATCCAAAACTCGGGGAAAACTATGTACATGTTAATTGTGTTAACAGATAAGTTAGAGGGAGGAGATGTGTGGGTTGTGCATGGGAGATTCCTATATAAGCCTGTTGTTTGAATAAATCAGTGTTGTTGCTGTTTAACCCTGAAAGTGAAGTGTCGTCTCATTCTTGGGGGGAATTTGACTGTATGCCGATTGCCAGGAGTGTAAGCTGTTCGTATTGCTTTTCCTGTTCGGCTGCTTCCAGGGTTTGTGTGTTTGCTGTTCAAGAGTTGGTGAATACGTGCAGTTTGGAGTTTGGGAGGTTGGTGATTGCAGTAGCTGCTGGTCTATGGAAAAGGGGATTATCGCCTAAACGGTTTTTATCCTCTTGTGAGCGAAACGGTCCGTTACAATTGGTGGCAGCGGCGGGATCATTCCCACGGCCCAGAAGGACAGCTACAAGACAACACCAGTGCCTGGATTACAATTGAGGGCAACGCTAGTACCCGTACAGCGACCCTATGTACAAAGGAACCAACTTCGACAGAGCAAGCATGGCACCCCGCTACACGCAGGAGGCGTTTGACAAAGAGTGTGCCTCGCGGCTGGCTCTCATTACATTTGTCCCCTCTGAGGAATTTGTGCAGTTCGTAAGGAGCCAGGTAGACGAGTAACTGCAGTTCATGGCAGATCCAGCCAAAGGTATCTGTCGCCCTATCCGGTGGCATAGTGTGTTACGGGGACTCAAAGGGGTACCCCAGGGAGCAGAAGGTGTCGTCCTTCCTCCCCAGCGGAAGAGTAAGTCCCAGGGAGCTGAAGGTACAGACTTTCCTCCCCAGCAGCAGATTGTATCCCAGGGAGCTGAAGGTGCAGTCCTTCCTCCCCAGCGGCAGATTGTATCCCAGGGAGCTGAAGGTGTCGTCCTTCCTCCCCAGCGGCAGAGTAAGTCCCAGGGAGCTGAAGGTGCAGTCCTTCCTCCCCAGCGGCAGATTGTATCCCAGGGAGCTGAAGGTGTCGTCCTTCCTCCCCAGCGGCAGAGTAAGTCCCAGGGAGCTGAAGGTGCAGTCCTTCCTTCTCAGCGGCAGTGTGTATCCCAGGGAGCTGAAGGTGCAGTCCTTCCTCCCCAGTGGCAGTTTGAGTTACAGGAAGCTGAAGGTGTCATCCTTCCTCCCCAGCGGCAGTGTGTACCCCAGGGAGCTGAAGGTGCCGTCCTTCCTCCCCAGCGGCAGTGTGTATCTCAGGGAGCTGAAGGTGCCGTCCTTCCTCCCCAGCGGCAGTGTATATCCCAGGGAGCTGAAGGTGTCATCCTTCCTCCCCAGTGGCAGTGTGTGTTCCAGGGAGCTGAAGGTGTCGTCCTTCCCACCCAGCGGCAGATTGTATCCCAGGGAGCTGAAGGTGCAGTCCTTCCTCCCCAGCGGCAGTGTGCACCCCAGGGAGCTGAAGGGCAGTGTGTACCCCAGGGAGCTGAAGGTGCCGTCCTTTCTCCCCAGTGGCAGAATGTCCTGCAGGGAGCAGAGACCGTCAGTCTCGCAACCCAGCAGCAGGACAAAATAATGAAAGGGGAGACAGCTGGTCCCCCTCTCCACCAGCAGAGAGAGTGTCAGGGAGAGGAGCCTGCTACCCCCTCTCCCCAGCGGCAGTTTACAGTTCAGAGAGAGGAGCTTGTTACACCCTCTCTCCAGCGGCAGCCTAACCCAGCAAGGGGAGATGTGACGCCCCCCAACGGTGCAGATGTGACCGTAGTTTCTGCACTTGCAGCACAACGTGTAAGGATGGTCGGTCCTGTCCCTCCGCCACAGAGCGGTGTATCCAGAGGGGAGACAGTCGGTCTCTCCCTCCCACAACCAGGCTCCAACCAGGCTACTTCCGCGGTAGTACTGGCACCAGGGCAGAGTACCGCTGGTCTCTGCCCACTCAGCAACCCACCCAGGCAGCCTAACAGTTCACCACACAGTCGTGGTGAGGCACCTGGACATGGACAAAGTTCTCCTCTACCCAGGTGTAGTAACCAGTTATTGTGGGTGGGCTGTACTGCTGTTTCTGTTTTGTGGGTTGATTGCTGGACTAACCAGGGCACTGACCGGCAGGAGGTCAGATACCCTCTTAGTCTAGTTGGTAAAGGGGAGAAGTGTGGCGAAACCAACCTCGCCACTGAGAACTGGAGAAGCCTGGTTGCCCGCCTGCTCCCTTTGGACTATGGACCGGACTTGAAAAATTTTTATTCTCCCTGCAGAAAGGCTTATTCGTGCCTTTCTGCCAAGGTGTTCGTTAGATTTTATCTACCGAACAAACTACCGTACGAGGGACCACCTAGGAGATGGAGTGTGCCGTCAATTGACCGCCCAGAAGCTGTGGTTAACCGCAGTTTAATTGACAAACACTGGGTGGCATTTGTTCGTCAGACGAATACGTGGCGGCGGCCATCTTAGCTCCCGAACAGCGGTGTTTTGCCGTCGAGTGTCTGGAACTAAAATCGGACACTCGACTAGGCAAACACCGCTGAGACCTCCAGACTTCCATGGATTCGTGCCACAACTACCGAACGAGCCGCCATTCAGTAGAAAGACTAATGTACATATGGGGATTCATCAGGACTTTGGTATAACTCTGGATGGCAATCCGTTCGGGACTTTTAATGCACGATCTGGGACCGACCGCAAGGCCACACCTCATGGAACTATTTTCGGTTACTTTGCCTGTGCGGGTGGTCAATACTTTAAAGTCCCATAACTCCCGAACCCTTTATCCGAATGGGCTGATTTTCAAATATGTTGTTCCTCCAGACTAGGGCTATCTGGAGATACTGGATTTGTGGATGTACCCCAAGTATTTAGGGTACATCCAAAACTCGGGGAAAACTATGTACATGTTAATTGTGTTAACAGATAAGTTAGAGGGAGGAGATGTGTGGGTTGTACCTTAAACTGTATTGGTGTACTGTAAATCCCTCCCTTGCATGGGAGAATCATATATATGCCTGTTGTGTGAATAAATCAGTGTTGTTGCTGTTTAACCCTGAAAGTGAAGTGTCATCTCATTCTTGGGGGGAATTTGACTGTATGCCGATTGCCAGGAGTGTAAGCTGTTCCTATTGCTTTTCCTGTTCGGCTGCTTCCAGGGTTCGTGTGTCTGCTGTTCAAGAGTTGGTGAATACATGCAGTTTGGAGTTCGGGGGGTTGGTGATTGCAGTAGCTGCTGGTCTATGGAAAAGGGGATTATCGCCTAAACGGTTTTTATCCTCTTGTGAGCAAAATGGTCCATTACAGTACTTATTGAGCCCATCCAGAATAATAGGACATCATCGATATATCTATACCAATGTTGAACAAATTGCCCATACTGTGTAGCTAAAATCGTCTCTTACCACCAACCCAAATACAGGTTGGCATAGCTCAGAGCACAAGCTGTGCCCATGGCACTACCTTTGATTTGTAGATAATGATTCCTGTTGAAAAATACAAATACAAAATAATTATGTGTTAGTACGAAATGAAGTAATTCCAATATAAACTCTTTTGAGGAGTTGAGAATGTTTCAGATTTGTTTAAAAAGTATGTGGTGGCTTTCAACCCCATTTTGTGAGGGATATTGTTATAAAGGGATACCACATCTAGGCCAGCCAGTAGGGTGCAGGGTGGTACTATGAGGTCTTCCAACAACAGTATGGTCTGTTTTGTGTCCTGTATATACGAGGCTAATTTGATGACAAAGGGATGTAACAGCTTCTCAATGTATCTACTGGCATTCTCAGTTAGAGATCCATTCCCAGACACAATGAGTCTCCCTGGAGGTTTTTGTTTATTTTTATGAACCTTTGGAAGGCAATAAAATGTAGCAATTGTTGGGGTTTGGTAGTATGTATTTCAATTCTTTTCTAGTGATTACGTTAAGTTCTAGTGCTTGATTTAGAAATTGTTTAAATTATTCCATACATTTTATGGTTGGATCTTTGGGAAGTTTTTCATAATAGGAGGAATCTGTAAGATGATCCATCCACATTGAGATGTACATGTCCCGATAAAGGAGGATAGTGTTTCCTCCCTTATCTGAAGGTTTTATAAATAGGTTTTTGTTGGTACTTAGCTCCTGTAAGGCTCTTTGTTCCCTTGGGGATAGATAATGTTTCTGTATCGGAAGTATCGGTAGTTTCTTGATCTAATCAGTTGTCATTTGGACAAAAAGATCCACGTTGGTGACCTCCTTGAAGCTGGGGGTATACCAGATAGGGGGTCTAAGGTCAGTAAGAGGTAAGATATTGTCTTGTTCCTCAAGTAATTGTAGCAGGGATTGTAGGTGGGATGTGTTTCAGTAGAAATACCTATTTCTTTGCATAATTTATGCTCTCTGTGTTTGTCTAGAGAGCATAATGCAAGTTTTCTCCCAAATAGGTTGGTATCTTTAACCCAGTATAATCTATTACCTCCCGGGGTAGGGGCAAATGATAAGCCTTTTTTTTTTAAAGTGAAATATGGTCATTTGTCAATATGAAGTTTGACAAATTAATTATTTTATTATCCTCGTTGTCTTTTGTTGATTCTTTCTGCTTTGTAACCCCATAGATATCTTGCAAGAAACTGTCCATAGGCATTTAGGAACACTTGAACACACCATTATAAAGATAAAACAAATAGAATATAATTTACAAGTAGCAGTAGGCATCTGAGTGGTATAGGGTTTATGAAATGCTTCGTCGATATGGCCCTGAAAAGGTTAAAGCATGTTGAAATGATTTGGATGGGGTTTGTTTGTAAATTCAAAAGATGTGCCAACAAAAGCTTATTCGTTAACTTTTGTTTTACCCTAATTCAGGTCAATTTCAAAAACAAGCAAAAGTTGCAGCAACTTCATTTTCACAACTGGACTTGAACTTGTTAGAATTCCTCAACTGTGTGAACTGTAATAAGTTTAAAAAAACAACTTAATATTGAGCTTCCAGTGCAGCAAATTTAAATTAAACTGGAAAACTTTAGTTTTTTTTTTTTTTGTACAGACATCTAATTACAAAGACAATGAAAAACAACGCTTTTTGATAACTGTATACAATTGTATTTAATGTATCTGTAATATTAAAAAGTATTACATTCAGTATTAAAACAAAAAGGTTAAAGGAGCACTTATAGGGTCAGGAACACAAACATGTATTCCTGACCCTATAGGGTTTAAACCACCACCTAGCCACCCTGGTCCCCTCATGTCGTCCTAAAATAGTAAAATCTTACTTGTATTCAAGTCTGCATGCTTTGTTCCTGTTTCCTTTAGACCTGCCCACTGCCTGCTGACATCAGCAGAAGTGGTAGCCTGATCCAATCACAGTGCTTCCCCATAGGATTGGCTGAGACTGACAAAGAGGCAGATCAGCTGCAGAGCCAGCACAATTCAAACACAGCAATGGCCAAGCAGCATCTCCTCATAGAGATGAGTTGAATCAGTGAATCTCTATGAGGAAAGTTGAGTGTCTGCATGCAGAGGGAGGAGACACTGAATGTTTGGATGCATTTTAGGCGGCCATGACCCAGGAAGAATCTCCAACAGCCATCTGAGGAATGGCCAGTGAGGTTATCACTAGGCTGTAATGTAAACACTGCATTTTCTCTGAAAATACAGTGTTTACAGCAAAAAGCCTGAAGGTAATGATTCTGCTCACCAGAAAAAATTCAATAAGCTGTAGTTGTTCTGATGACTATAGTGTACCTTTAAGATAAATGTTTAACTTACCTCTTATTCTAAAACCTAATTCTAATTTCAATATATCTATTATTGTGCAATTAAGCCACTTTAGATTAACCACTTTAAGAATAGTGGCTTGTGGTGGGATCAATCTTGCTGCGAAAGGTCTAGTTGTGGGTATGTTGAATTCCAAAACTTTGCTCATGCAAACTTAGCTAAATGTGGCCAAGTTGATTTCACGAAGTTAGTGGTGGAACTATATTGCAGCCGTGGTTAAGTCTTCCTTGCTTGATAAATGCACTGTAGCCTGTTTTAGCATAGTTGTCCCATGTTTGCCCTTAAATAAGAGTGGTGTCTTTAACCTAGGTATGCCTATTGTTCATGACAGAATTTTTTTCATCAGGATGTGTGAAACAGAAAGTTTATCAGCTACACACTTGCTTGCTGTGGGTATGTCCTCAAAGATTTTGGTTGATGCCTAAGCCATTGATTTGAGTCTATTTCTGAACTTACATAAAGGGGTGTCTCTCCTACCACAGAAGATTTCAGAGATCACATTGATTTATCACCAAACTGTCAGATTATTTGTGTTTGAAGTTGACATAATTCAAGCACTTTTACAGATATCCAGAGTCAAGAGGTATAATTACTGCTTTCCATCTCTCATTCTTGGTGTCTATAATAGGGCGAAAACACTCTCAATGTCAATGGGAAGAAGATCAGAGTGTGGCAATCTCAAAGGAAGAGTGAAATAACTACTGTAACAGATGACCTGGCACCCCGACTGGGTACCTCCGTTGATGGATGCTCCTAGTGCTTACCGAGGGCTCCAAGCACTTCTCCAGACATCATAAGTACTCCCAGGGAGCCCCCCGCGGCATGTCCGCCCTCCAGCAGCCCCCCCGGCCATGTGAGAGTGAGGTCCTTGTGAGGACCTCACAATCACATGGCCGGGATAGCTGGCTCAGGCATTGCCAGCAGGGGGACTAACTGTAATGACAGTTAGTCCCCTTGCTGGCTGAAATCAAATAAAAAAAAAGTTAAATCAGTGTAAAAAAAAATAATTATATACTTAGATCATATATATATATATATATATGATCTAAGTATATATATATACACATATACATACACACACATACACTGTCTAGGTGTATTTTACTATTAAAATATATATAATTATATATAAAGAAAAAGGAGAAAGTTCTTGCACTCACGCTGTAAATCGCCTTAAGAACCGGGTGCTTAGCCACGCTTGATTATCCAGAATATCCAACAAGGTAGCAGCACTCACGGAGTAATTAAAAAATCCAATCTTTATTAGAGCATTTTAAAATGAGATCGACGTTTCAGTCCAACAAATAGGACTTTCCTCAGGATCAAACACATTAATACATACAATAAAATCAACTTATATAGCAAGATATATTACATAAATGAGCTTACCCTCAGGTGAAGTGCATTTCTGATCGGCGTCCTGTGCCACCCCGTGCGCATGTGCAACGAAGCTCCGCCCATATGACGTGATGACGTCATCGCGCCCGTTTCCATGACGACCGGATACAAACGCGGTCGCCACGGAAACAGAGCTAAAGCTGCCAAAAACAGTGAGAAATGTCACCCTAACCGTGGGGGGACGAAAACTATTCAAGGATGACTATAAATTAAGTGCTATATATATTAATATCAAATTACACGTAGACGGATACTGATTAAATATATATATAATTATTGTTATATATATATTTATATATAATATAAAAAAATATGTAAATACGTAAAAAAATTAAATTAAAAAAATAATTTAAAATAAATAATTAAAAAATATATAGATTTGTGTTATTTCATTCTAACTGTATTGTGATATTAATATATATATTGATATCAAAATACACGTAGAACGAAATAATATATATATCTATATACATAAATATATACGTATATATCACTATATATATACCTATATATAAATACAAATATAAAAACAAATTATATATATATATATATATATATATATATATATATATATATACATATATAGACACATATGTATATATATACATATATTAATTCTACACATATATTTATGTAATATTTTTACATAATTAGGTATCCTAATTAATTACAATTAGCGGGACCTGCCTGACATCCCATGCCGAATGTATAGGGAATTTAATTTGCTAGCACTATATTTAACGCTATAACTTTCCAAGACACCATAAAACCTGTACATGGGGGGTACTGTTTTACTCGGTAGACTTCGCTGAACACAAATATTAGTGTTTCAAAAGAGTAAAATGTATTACAACGATGATATCACCAGTAAAAGTGAAGTTTTTTGAATTTTTCACACACAGCACTTACACGGACGATATTATTGCTGCAATACTTTTTACTGTTTTGAAACACAAATATTTGTGTTCAGCGAAGACACCCGAGTACAACAGTACCCCTCATGTACAGGTTTTATGGTGTTTTCAAAAGTTACAGCATCAAATATAAGGCTTGTTTTTCATTTTTTTCACATTAAAATTCGCCATATTGTTTACGTTGCCTTTGTGACCCTATGGTAGCCCAAGAATGAAAATTACCCCTATTATGGTATACCATTTGCAATAGTAGACAACCCAAGGTATTGCAAATGGGGTATGTCCAGTCTTTTTAGTAGCCACTTAGTCACAAACACTGGCCAAAATTGGCGTTTTTTGCATTTTTCACACACAAACAAATACTAACGCTAACTTTGGCCAGTGTTTGTGACCAAATGGCTACTAAAAAAGACTGGACATACCCCATTTGCAATACCTTGGGTTGTCTACTATTGCAAATGGTATGCCATTATGGGTGTACATTTAATTCCTGGGCTACTATACAGTCTCAAAGGCAAAGTAACCAATCTGGCGAATTTCAATTTCGAATGTAACGTGCTATATTTGACCCTGTAACTTCCCAAAACACCATAAAACCTGTACAAAGGGGGTACTGTTTTACACGTGAGACTTTGCTGAATACAAATATGTGTATTTTATTGCAGTAAAAGCAAACAGTATTATGACATTGACAGTTAAAATGTCATGTAGAACTAAAAAAATAACAACATTTCTTATTTTCTCCCATTTGTTTCATATTAAATTATGTTTCATAGCTAAATATTTGATATTAAATGAAAGCTCTGTTTCCCCTGAATAAAATGATATATAATAAAGGGGGGTGCATTTATTATGAAAGAGGTGAATTACGGTTGGACAGACATATAGCGCAAATGCCAGGTTTTGTTTACGTTTTGTTTTGTTCACAACTTGTACATTTGGCTCAGTCCTTAAGGGGTTAACAAACACAATGGGCTAACTTAATTACTCACAGGCAGAAAAAACTATTTTTTTCCAAAACACCACATATCCCCACAAATTATACATCCCTGGATAGCCCTGAACTGGGTGAACAACAGATCCAAAAATCACCCAGATCAGAGCAGGGATTCACAAATTCCATGGAAGTCACATTTGACCGACCGCAAGCATGGCTCTCCTGCTCAAAACAGTTCCACAGATTTAGGCTGTGCAGCTGGTCTATCTTCTCCTCTATCCTGGAGATAATTGGCTTAAGTGGGTGTGGTAACTTAATTATCTCCAGGTACAGGGAATATCTCTGAGTCAAAACTGTTACAAAAACCACATAAAAATACATATCTTATAATACTCTTATAATACAATGTTTAACCTATATGTCCAATATATCCCCAGATAGCTCGGATTTGAGCGCTCAATATGTCTGAAAAACGCTCAGATCTCACGAATAGAGTTGGAACGCCATGTGGTTAGGGCTGATGAGAGATTGAGGAGGGACAAAGCTGCCAGTTTCAACTGGTCTGGCAGTGTGCCTGGGACAACGCCCTGCTGGAGAACAATAGGAGAGGAAAAAGGGGGAGGGAAGGAGGTACATTTTCCCATGGATTTAAAGGGGCAGAAAACGTGTTTTAAAATCCAATAAGCCCATACAGTCTTTTTAAATGACAATACACCCCAGGGGCCATAGTCACAGAGCAAAAGAGTGGCAAACATGCTCCTCCAAAACCCAGTGGCGAGGTTATTTTCACCACAACTACCTATATACAATTTATCCATGAGGTTTCAACTCAAGGAAATATCTCACTGCTAGCCTAGGAGGCGCTTTTTAATAAATAACCAAAATCGGCTTCTTTGGCATGAATACATGTCTTGCGTCCCCCACCAACCATTGTATTGCCCTTCTATCTACCACCACCTTTTTTAAGTACATCTTAATCACCTATTCTTTAGCCTAACTGTTACTATTTATTTTCCAAAGTCTCATAAAATAATGTTTTTGCTTGAACCAGTGGTGGTTATTCTGGTGCCCACCAGGGAAGCTCTATGCCTCTTTGTAAGTCTCCAAAAGAGACCTATTCAACAGGTTGCTGTCAGCTTAAGAAGGCCTTAGGTCATGTGTCCACATGTATCATGGCAGAGCAACCACTTCAGTAGTCCGGTGACTCTTTCCTTGAGTCCTTCAATTAATTAAGAACCTATTTTGGTAGAGACTCAGTGAATGGCAGAGTGCACATACCACAAATACTGTTTCAAGGAACTCAAAGTATCATTACCATCCTGAGTCTATAGCCGCCTGGTTGGTGATTTGAGCCAGTAGACACTGGGCTTCGGCTCTCACTGGGGTTCAAGGGTGGATTTGTGGAGTTATGCAGCACACTGGTAGCTCCTTTGGGGTCTTACAAGTTGCAGTCTTATCCCAGCATCCTGGCGGGCATTTTCCAAGCATAGAAATTGGCTGACTTTGATCTGACTGCTGCCAGGCTCAAGCCGTATGGGCACAGCATACTTTTGCATTTGTGTTCTTCAACTTATTTTGACCACAACACTGATTTAATTAGTCTTTGATTACCTATCCGGTGGTTCTCTTTAATGATTAAGCTGTCTTCTATTCGGTTCGGTTCGGCATTCCGAAATTCTGGATTTTTGCAATTCGGGTCTTCGGCAATTCGGCACTTCAACACTTCGGAACTTCGGCAACTTCGGAAATTCGGCAACTTCGGAACTTCGGAAATTCGGCAACTTCGGAACTTCGGCATTTCAGCACTTCGGAACTTCTGCAATTCGAAACTTCGGCACTTCAGAAATTCGCCAACTTCGACACTTCGGAATTTCAGAACTTCGGCATTTCGGAATTTCAGGACTTCGGCACTTTAGGACTTCTATGAGAGTGCCACAGGCTGCTCACTGTTTAATAGACATGCCCCTACACGCGGTATAGCAAATAGGGGCATAATTTACTAATACTAAGTAATCTTTACTTAGTATTAGTAAATTTGTCTGAAAGACCAATTTAGGTCTTTCAGCCTTTTAGTAGATAGCTCCCTAATAACTTTGGAAATTAGGGAGTTATCTACTTATTTAGTCCTGTCATTACACTGACTGGCCAAGTAACTTACATTTTATATGAATGTATGTTACTTGATTGTTGTAAGTGTTGCAAATGCTTACAGGTGAATCCTGGCTATGTTTGTATACTTTTTATTTAAAATTGTATACAGTATGACATTCTTCTTCTTTCACTGGGTAAGTATATTAGTACTTAGGCAATACTGTGCTTCGGAACTTCGGAACTTCAGCACTTCGGCACTTCGACACTTCGGAAATTCGGTAATTTCAGAACTTTGGGACCTCTGCAATTCGGCAATTCGGCACTTTGGCAATTCGGACATTCGGAAGTACACGAATGTCCGAATTGCCCGAAATTCGTCCGAATTCATATTCGGACCGAAACGAATTGCACATGTCTAATATTTATGACATTTACTCCTCATTTCTTCTTTCAGTCATGTTTTTCATTTTATCATTTTACATTTATATTAATATCTGGCTACAGATTTTTATATTTTATTATATTTTGGGGATTTTTTTTTACATAGTTTATTTAATTTTTCAAATAGAAAAGTAACAGCAATGAGTGCATACATCAGTGTCAGTAATATAGACATTGCAAATACATCCACAAAGCTGAGCTAGACATGGGATTGAATAGGACTCCCCAAAGCCACCTGCTTGTTAAAACTTCCAGTCATCTGACAGGTACAATAGATTACTTTTTCACGGAAACCGATGTACCAACTCAAAACTCATAAAGTGAAGGAAACTATTCACTTTGCATTGGCCCGCTTCTCCAGCCACTAATACTCCAGGGGAGAATGTCCTAACATTTTTATTGTCACGTAATATTCTTAATGCAAAGTTCCAGCTGGAGTAGATGCAGAAGGATATGTGGTCCATTAGAGTTGACATGATGTCTACAGCAGACTTTACTAATTTTGCAGCAGGTGTTAAAATTCAATTAAAACAAAATAGGTAGAGGTGAAGGCTGAACTACACAATTCTGTTGGGAGAGTCAGTTTGAATTGATTTTTCTATCATGAAGTTATAGCAATGCAAAACTTTTATTCTCCACCATATCATGTTGTATTGCGCTAGCATTGGTTGTTTGATTGTTCTGACACAGTCTTAGTAAAGATTAGCATGGCACAGCGCTTAAATATCTACATGGATGCTGCTCAACTCCTACAATGTTTAGTTCATGTCATGTGCTCTATCCTTTACTAGCCTCCCTTTTCTACCTGAGTTCCTAAGTCTGATCATGCATTCAGAGTCAAAGAAGTTACTTTCACAATGGTTGAGCGATTGTCTTATTGTCTTTCTGGGTGTCCTTGGATGTCACACTGGTTGATAATCCAGATGTACAGACAAAATGTGTATATGAAAATTAAAAATTATTCTCTCAACCCATGACTATGCTTTTCCTTGGCAATGTAATATCAGCTTCAGGATTCCAAATGGATCCAAAACAACTTTCTGAGATTCTAAATTGACCTTAAACAGTGGGATTAAAAACATATTTTCCAACTAATAGTGCAAATTCTTTAGAGATTATTCTGATGTTGTTGTCTTGCATGTCTTAAATTTGACAATGTTGATATTGATTTTCTGCAGTTACAAATACCATGATGTCACTGAGTCAAAATTTGGCCGTAAGTATGGTAACAAAGAAAATGTCTCTAAGTAAGAGTAAGCTAAGAGTTGGAATGTCAGAATTGCTGGTTTTAATTATCTCCTGATACAATGCTAAGTATATAACCTTCTGATAAAATGGTAGATATATAGCCTATATATAGCCTATATAATACAAATAAAAACACTGTTATAGTGTAGTATATTAAGTAATATAAATTGCAGGGGTGATTATTAGGAAAACTCAGCACAGTCTATAAGATGGCTCTAAACTTAATTAGCATCCTGCCAAGCTTGAAATGTAATTGAGAGGCTTTGTTCCCTACCAGATCCACTGGAACTTAAAATGTGTTAGGATCATGTAGATGAGTAGCCAGGAACAAAATAATGAAGTATAAAATATAAACAGTATAATTTAAATAAGGTAAAATACCACAAAGCACATAGGTGAGCACAATGCATTTCAATATTTCTCCTAGTTAGCACAACGTGTTTTGACAGTTATCTAAATCTCTCCTAAGACTCAAACAAATATACGTCACGCTGAGGTTTTTCTCAATCAAAAACATAATTGGAAACTATAGCATATTCTAGATATATTGAGAGATTCTGGAAAACTATATATGTCAACTAACCAGAGAAAATTTGCAGAAAATATAAAATTGGAATTAAGGTTAGACAATATGCTCTTAGGAAATAGAGTGAAAGCAATTGAGGGAAATATGGAGGCAATACAACATATACATGCAGATATGCAAGAAAAAGAAAGAAAGAAAGAAAACTCAATATTCAAGAAGAAATAACTCCAAAACTGGAAGAATACTTATCTCCCCTACTGTAGAAGCATAAAAACCACTAAAAGTATCAAATTATGGAGATATGGCATAGGATCTCTAAACCAAAAGGCAAACCAGAATTAAAACCCAGAGATGTGATTGTATGCTCCAGATCTTTTAGAACAATAAACTGATTTTGCCGTATAGCAGCGAAAACTTCTGCATAAGTAATAGATACAAAGATTTACAAGTAAATTTGGATCTTACGTACCAAATGCAACTGGAAAGGAAAATAATTAATAACATCACAGCTGATCTACATCCTAAGGGCATAAGATATAACTGGGGTTTCCCCACAAGCTTGCTTATAAATGGAGATTGATATAGATCCACGTGTGATTCTCCCAAAAAGGTTTTAGACTGACTTAAGAAGAAGCAGAAATAGAGTTTATTAGAAAGTTTATTTAAATATTAGAGGATCTTTAAAGTAGGCATAATTATTGGTTTGGTTTATGTATTCAAAAAAACGAGTTGCACTAAAAGCGACACCTTTTAAAGATATTTTAAAAATAACTATATATTCTGAATGATAAAGGGATGCTATGATGTGATGAAAAAGAACGAAAGAAACAAAAAAAAAGAAAATTTCTAAGAGGATTTTATTATGAATGACAATATTTATCACAAGATAAACATGTTACATGGTTACTGATATGAATTACGTTAGAGTTTAATAAAACATGTTTAAAAGTATTCCCAAAATTGGTTGGGTTTTTGAATTTAATGATTAGATTTAATGGTTTGTTGTTTTTGCGGGGGTGGGTAGGGCTTTCCTTCTTTCTTTCTTTCTTCTGATTTTCTTCTTTCTAAGATGGGAAAAACACTCAATCTTACACCTTGTTAATATTCTATGCTCTGCCCTCTTTAGTGGGCCAAATGCATTTGGAAAGGGCAGCTCTCCAAATTTGACAGATTGCAAAAGTAACAGCAATCTTTATAGCTAATTTTTTGGCCTAAATAGACCATATAAAAGATCACTACTTTTGTCTCCAGTCTATCTAAAAAAAAGTTTTGTTGCTATTTTGACAGCAGACATTATTAACGTGGAAGAAAAATATAATTACATTTATCCTGAAGCGAGATAAGTGATAGAGGTTTGTACATTGAATGAACAACTTTTTACGTTAGTAAGTGCTTATGCTCCAAATATCAATTCAGGTAATTTTATGAAAAAGTGAATTAGATAAATTTAATAAGCAGGGCAAATTATTTATGGCAGGAAGTGGTACGGGAAGTGACAAGAGATTTAAAAAAAAATGCCTAAGGGAATAAAAAATCCCCAAAGAATTACCTGGACTATCTTAAGTTCATGCATAATTTAATGAAGGCAAACAGTCTACATGACTTGCGTAGAACTTCAACTTGTGCACACTATTCTAGAGTACATAATCATATGCAAGAATAGATATATTTTGGGGAGATCTTACAATGTCTGAATGTACGTTAAAAGTTGTAATCAAATATATAGTGTGGGCTGATCATAATGCAGTTATACTACAATTAAAAGGGAAGAGTATACATAATAGAGTGGTATGGAGATTTGACGAAAAACCTATTTGAAAAGGAAAACAATCTAGAATATATAAAAAAAAAAAAATCAGAAAATGTTTTATTTAATATATTTTTTACGAAGACATCTATAATTTACCAGGTGGAAAAGATCCTTTTTTAGATATACAAAAATACATGGAAAATGCGAGATTAAATAAATTAACTTGCATATTTAAAAGATTTATATTCTCAAATTACAACTGATGAAGTTAGAGCAGCAATTAAAAAAGCTAAAAGGTAATAAGGCTCCAATAGATTTACAGGCTATTTCTATAAAGTCATGATATATCATTTACAAGATCAACTTAGGGACATGCTTCATGAGATAATAATGGAGCAATCCCCCCTGGTGAGTTATTGCAGGCAAATATAATGTCTATACCTAATCCCTCTAAGAACCCCACAAAAATCAGCAATTATCGTCTAATTTCTTTAATTAACTGTTATATAAAAATCCATGCAGCTATATTGGTGAAAACATTAAAGCTGATTATGCCGACCATAGTGCATAAAGATCAAGTCGGCTTTATAATAAATGAGTCATCAAATATTCACCTTAGAAGGTTAATTGATATATCAGAGTAAGACACAAAATTAAAAGCTCTAATGTCCATACTGACTCTTGATCACAAGAAGGATTTTGATAAGGTGGTATCACTGTGTTATTACCCTAACTTACAGGAAATGGGAAACCCACAAATAGAGAGTTTAATATAGACATATTACTGGGCCCTAGAGTGGCTGTACTTAAAGATAAAGACAAAGTCAGAAATAGCCGAGGTCAGGATAATAAAAAATACGGCTATATCAATAAATAAGCCTGGTCAGTTTACCAGAAAAAGATTTAAAGGATCACTATAGTGTCAGAAAAACATCCTTAGGACCCCCCCCCTCACCCTCCAACCCTCAGGGCCCCCTTTCCTTGACGCTGAAGGGGTTAAAAACCCTTCAGCCACTTACCTTAATCCAGTGCTCCCTTGGTGCTGGTTACCTCTCCTCCCCTGCCGGCATCAGCTCCCGAGTGGAGCGGGATGCGCATGCGCGGCAAGAGCCGCGCGCACATTCATACAGTCCATAGGAAAGCATTTCTCAATGCTTTCCTATGGACGTTCTGCACGCTGGATGCGAATTTCACATCCAACGTCGCAGAAGCACCTCTACTGGCTGTCAGGAAGACAGCTATTAGAGGCTGGATTAACCCTGCAATGTAAACATAGCAGTTTCTCTGAAACTGCTATGTTTACATCTGAAGGGTTAAAACCTGGGGACCTGGCACCCAGACCACTTCATTGAGCTGAAGTGGTCTGGGTGACTATAGTGTCCATTTAAATTCAAACTACAAGCAACGGTCAATATTTTACTGTATTCTCTATATGTGTACCGAGGCAGATACCATGAATAAGGGCCCAAACAAGCATATTATAGGCTTACATGGCTTTTGATTGGTCCACATCATCTCTGCGACTTCAAAACAAAAAGTACAAGACTGGGATAACCTATATAACGGAGGCACTTTAAGATGTGACTTTTCAAACTATATGAAGACTCCCCATTCTAGTGGGCAAGGTCCGAAGTTCTTTGTGGAGTTTGACGATGTGGCAGCACGGGGAATTCGGCCGCACGAACAGAGAGGAGGAGAAGTTCGACAGTGCAAAGTTGGTAAGTATAATATTGTTTGCTTTCTCAAGCATTCAGCCTGCGTGACCTGAGGAGGGGTTGGACTTGATGGCGCCAAACAATTGAATATTGTGACGGGTGGACTGGAGTGCTTGAGTAGTTCTAAAGATGGTTTTCTTCTAGCAGTTATGCTTTTTTTTTTTTTTTTTTAAATTCTTTATTTTTGGTATGCAGGTAGTTACAACAGTGCCTGTGTCGCCACAATAGCATTGACAGGCTCGATTGTCAGAGACATACGATAGCAATATTGTGACAAGATGGGTATGCATACATTTTTTTTTTTTTTAGGCGATCAGTGTTAAACAATAGCGTCATACAAAGTTATGGTAAAAGAGGCATCTCATTTAACTGTTAGATATATCAGGTTTGGTGTACATTGATAAAACTTTATAACTGAGCTATTACATGCGTATTTAAGTAGGGATGCTACAAATAGTAGGTTACAGGCTTTCAGAAATTTGAGTTGGGTGCAAGTTTCTTCACACTGCTTAGGGTTGACCACCAGGGGGCAGCGAGTCACTGGTCTAGCTAGGTTTAGATGTCAAACAAGGTTCAGGCAATTTAAGTGATATCTATGCAGAGTAGCCGTAGTACTAAATATTGCATTTACAACAAGGAAAATATTAAGAGGGGTATGCCAGACTCAATAATAAACAGTGCTCTGCTAGAATAATAGTTACATGCATATATTGAGATATGTATTCAGCCTCTTAGCCACTCTTGCTGCTGCGCTGGTTCGGCTTGCATCCTGGGCATCGTCAAGTCCTTCATAATTTCCCGCTTGGTGCTTGATTGCTTTGGGACTTGCTAGCCATGGTCTTGCTTGCGTTTGTGCTTCTTCCAGCCTCAACTTTGGGTGCAGAGCGCTGCCTGTGTGCTGTGTCCGCTGCGTTATGTGGGCAGATTGATATTTATCCGATTGACATTTATCCTCCTGTGTGCCTGCATCTTTGCCTGAAGAGGAGTGCCCAGGGAGGTCGTTTGCCCGGATGGCACTAGGTGGGCTAGGTGAGGAGGCCGCAGCAGTTCTTCGCCACAAGGTAGTAGACTTGTCAGTGCGCTGCTTGTAGTTATGCCGTTTAGCTGGAGGTCGGCCATCTTGGTGCGTGCCATCCGTCTCACAGTGCTCGATCTGAGTATAGAATTAGCTGTGTGCGGTGGTGGTCTCCCGTGGGGACCGGGATGACCCCCCCGGCCCAGAGGGGGGGGGGGGGGGTGGCGGATCACCGGCCAGAGAACTGGGTGAGCGGCCGTCCCACCCGAGCTCAAGCCCGTAGGCCTCAGGCCTCGATCGGGCGACTTTGAAGCCGTTGGGGGTCCTGTCGGGTACCCCTCGAATCGCCATCGCCTGGGTGATGTCAGGTTTGCTTTTTCGGGCTGGTGTGTGCCCGTGGCCCGCAGTTTGTGCCGATTTACCGGCTCCGAGGCAGGAGCTCAGACAAAGCGTGTCTGATCCGGCCGGCGGCCAGGCCCCCGCAGTTATGCTTTTATATACAGGTTCCTCAGCTAGAACTGTAGATGTAGGTATAGTTTCAGAATGGTACCATTCAAGAGTCACTTCCTCTTGTATTTCAATATAAATGGCTAAAGGAAATTCAAGATTTTTTTTTTTTCAGATATATCTGGCTAGATTAAAAACCTAGGATTAAGAGACAAATATTAACCAAAAGTTCTAACAGTGGAGAACTCCATATGCCTAATAATATTAAATGTCATGATGCGCACATGCTATTTCATATGGGTAAATAGCAGAACAAGTATAACAAACTTGAAAGATGGCTTATATTATATTAACAAAATGGAAACATGATATATTATATATTAAGAATATACTAAAGGAATTAGTGTTGAAACAATATTATGATTAACCCCTTGAGGACGCAGGACAGTTCAGGACCGTCATCGGCATTTTTGCGTTGCCGACCGACGACGGTCCTGAACCGTCCTAAATTTAAAATGTACTTACCCGATCGCCGTCGTTCCCCCGGCGGCGATCGGCGGTGCTCCCGGTGTGGGGAGACTGCCTGCAGCCCAGACAGTCTCCCCATGGCGGTTTAGGACCCCTGGGGCCATGTGATCGCCCAACAGGGCGACCACATGGTCACAATAGGTGTCCTAGACTCTGCCTGCAGGGGGACTGTCTGTGCTGACAGGCAGTCTCCCTGCAACTGTAAAATCATAAAAAAATTTAAAGTTATAGTTAATAAAAAAAAAATATATTATTATATATGTGTATATATGATATATAGACATATATTATACCTATATAATATATGTCTATATATCATATATATAATGTCATGCTAAGTGTATTTTTATATTAATAGGTACATATATTAATATAAAAATACACTTATAATTAATTTGCACACGTATATATATAATATATATAATAACTATATATATTGTATATATATATTATTATAAAATACGAATAATAAATAATTTAAATTAAATTAAAAAAATTAAAAATAATAATAAAAAATTGAAAAAAAATTATATATCTATACGAAATTTTATTCTAACTGTATTTTGATATTAATATATATATATTTATATCAAAATACACTTAGAATGAAATTGTATATATATCTATGTATATTTAAATAAATAAAAAGAATGCGAACTATTCATATGTCGATATACAAAATTACATAAATAATTATATAAATATACACGTAGACTTCAAATATATAAATATGCATATATATTTAAATTCTACGTGCGTATTTATGTAATATTTTTACATAATTAAGTTATTTTATTGATTGCAATTTAAGGGACCTGCCTGCCAACCCAGGTCGAAAGACCAGAGAATTTAATTTGCTATCACTGTATTTTACCCTGTAACGTTCTACGACACCCTAAAACATGTACATGGGGGGTACTGTTTTACTCGGGAGACTTCGCTGAACACAAATATTAGTGATGCAAAACAGTAAAACATATCACAGCGATGATATTGTCAGTGAAAGTGACTTTTTTTGCATTTTTCACACACAAACAGCACTTTTACTGATGATATAATTGTTGTGATACCTTTTCCAGTTTTGAAACACTAATATTTGTGTTCAGCAAAGTCTCCTGAGTAGAACAGGACCCCCCATGTACAGGTTTTATAGCGTTTTTGAAAGTTACAGGGTCAAATATATAGGTCAAATATTTTTACATTGAAAATGGCCAGGTTGGTTACGTTGCCTTTGAGAGCATATGGTAGCCCAGGAATGAGAATTACCCCCATGATGGCATACCATTTGCAAAAGAAGACAACCCAAGGTATTGCAAATGGGGTAAGTCCAGTCGTTTTTAGTAACCACTTAGTCACAAACACTGGCCAAAATTAGCGTTCAATTTAGTTTTTTACTTTTTTCACACACAAACAAATATGAACGCTAACTTTGGCCAGTGTTTGCGACTAAGTGGCTACTAAAAAAGTCTGGACATACCCCATATTGAATACCCTGGGTTGTCTACTTTTCAAAAAATATGTACATGTGGGGTGTTATTTAGCAATTTATGACAGATAACAGTGTTACAATGTCACTATTGATACATTTTAAAAATGTATGTTTTGAAACCGCAATATCCTACTTGTACTTATAGCCCTATAACATGCAAAAAAAAAAGCAAAAAGCATGTAAACACTGGGTATTTTTGAACTCAGGACAACATTTTGAATCTATTTAGCAGTTTTTTTCATTCGCTTTTGTAGATGAGTAAAAGATTTTTCACATAAAATTCAAAAAACGTGTATTTTTTTCAATTTTTCATCATATTTTTTCATTTTTTTTAAATTAAATTAGATGAGATTATATAAATAATGGTATGTAAAGAAAGCCCCTTTTGTCCTGAAAAAAACAATATATAATTTGTATGGGAACAGTAAATGAGAGAGCGGAAAATTACAGCTAAACACAAACACCACAAAAGTGTCAAAAAGATGCCTGGTCGCAAATGTACAACATCGCAAAAAAAGTCCAGTTCTTAAGGGGTTAAAAACTGATATATTTAAGGGGTTAGACAAACATTTAGACAATTTTCTGACAAAGCAACTTTTAGAATTCTGGTATGAATTACAACAACAAAAAAATGTTTCCACAATTTAATCCACAGTGACTGTCCTCTAGAGATTATATAATTTTATATATCAGATATAAATATTAAAGAATGGAAATATAAGGGCATTAATAGGATATGAGATCTGATTTAAGGAGAAATGGTGAAACAATGCACACCAGGGTCGCACTGGGAAAAAAATATGGCCCGGGCATTTTCTTATCAGAGAGGCCCACTAGTAGGGGATCGAGCCAGAAAGAGGTTGTGTTGTGTCATCACCAATGACAAGCATCCCCCACCCCCAAAGTGAGCATGTTGGTTTCAAGGCAGTCCATGTGCAGAGTTCTGCTAAAGAGCTCTTGCATGGGAGAATAATACATGCAGTTATGTGCTTTCTTGTGACTTGTCTCTGGTGTCTCCATGCGTGGGATACTAGAGGACAAAAAGTCTAGGATAGAGTACTTTTGCATTTGGTGGCTAATTATGGTATTACATATATCTATAGAGTGCTTTGTTTGTGTGTCAGGGATGTTGTCTGTGTGTGTAGGTGGTTCAGTGTGTGTCTGTAGTGGATCTAGCAAATATGTAAGAGATCCATAGTGTGTATATGGGGTGTAAATGTGTGTCAGGGATGTTGTGTGTGTGTGCGGGGTGCAGTGTGTGTCTGTAGGGGTTCTAGTGTGTTCCTAAGTGATCCATGGTGTGTGTATATGGAATGTACTCCATGTCAGAGGTATACTGTGTGTGTCAGGGATTTACAGTGTATGTAAGTAGTGCAGTGTGTGTCTGTACAGGATCTAGTGTGTGCATAAATAATTAATAGTGTGTCTATGGGATGTACTGTGTCAGGTGTGCACTGTGTGTGTCATGGATGTACTGTATGTGTCAGGGATTTAGTGTGTGTCAGGGATGTTGTGTGTATCAGGGATGTACTGTGTGTGCCAAGGATGTTGTTTGTGCCAGGGGTGTATTGTGTGTGTCAGGGGTGTACTGTCTGTGTCAGGGATGTACCGTCTGTACTGCACAAACTTTTATGTTCTGTTGGTAATTGGTAAGGCATATGATTTGATTAGCTATAAGTGTTTGCTATTGATTGTTGGTTAATTAGCTATTGTTTGCAAATAAGCATAGGCCTACCCAGGTGTAAACATTTCCAGTGGGTGGTGTTTTTAGGAGTTATATAAGGGTTGTGGTCATTAGCTTGGCTTATATAGCTTGGTTGCTACTTCTAAGTGTTGCTTCAAAGTGTGTGCTTGGAGATATTCTGGAGGTAATCTGAGGTATACAGGAGGAAAAAAAAAAAAAAGAAGTTAAGATTTTTTTAATTTGATTAAAGGACCACTATAGTGCCTGGAAAACAAACTCGTTTTCCTGGCTCTATAGGGTTTTTGGGTCCACCCCACCCTCAGGGTCCCCCTCTTGCCAGGCTCTAGGGGGAGGAAGGGGTTAATGCTCCCTCGGCGCTGGGGACTCTCCTCCCTCTTCCGACGGCAAGAGCCGCGCGCACATTCACTAAGTCCATAGGAAAGCATTTCTCAATGATTTCCTATGGACATCAGTGTCTTCTCACTGTGATTTTCACAGTGAGAAGCGCGGAAGCGCCTCTAGCGGCTGTCAATGAGACAGCCACTAGAGGCCAGATTCACCCTAATGTAAACATAGCAGTTTCTCTGGCTGAAGTGGTCTGGGTGCCTATAGTGGTCCTTTAATCACCTCATTAAATGGCAGACTAAGTTCAGTGTAATAGTTGTTATGCATTTGTTTCACGTTACACTTTTTTGGAGATTTGGATGCTGTCTAATCTGTAGACAGTTCTCTATGTTGCAGCAAAAGATTGTATTTTTGAAGTCTGAGATTTGTAAATTATCCGGTAAACAAACTCAGGCTGAAACTGTTGCAAAACCACTGCACAGAGATGAAATAGGAATGGCAGATGGATTACTGTAGGATCTGGTAGACTTAGAGTTGTGGATAAAAGGCATATTGCACAGTCTGTTGCTCTATGTAACTAATTCATCCGCACATAGAAATGTCTATGGAGGTATTTACCGTCCTTACAGGAATAGTTGTGCTTATCTGCAACTGTGTGCCCGGAAACCTGTTAAACCAAGCATGTCTAGGGACGCCGGCCACTGCGGATCTATGCCACTTTTAGCCCCATGACCACCGATGTTGCTGACAACGTCGACGTGCATGTGACGTCACGCGTATGCACGTTTTGGGTTCGAAGGACAGTTACAGTCAGTCGGATAAACAGGAGGGTTATTTAAACCCATTTTTACATTCTCTCATTGCCCTGTCCTGGTTTCTGACTGATAGTAATCCAAGAGTGCGTTCCGGATCTTGATATTTTGGTATTTGACTTTGGCTTTGTTCTGATCTCCTGATTTCTGGTATCCTTGACTTTTGGCTTTTTCTCATCATTGTGTCTGATTCTGTATCCCTGACCTCGGCAAGTATTCTGACTATTCTTGGATGCGTTAAGTCCGGCCATACTAAGGTCCGGTTAGACGTCGTCCCTAGTCCTAGATGTGATACAATTTCTGGGTGCTGGATCAATTAGTGATCCTGACCTTACGACATGGCCATAGATCCTGCAGAATTGTGTCAGCACATAGCTGCTTGCGAGAGAAAGCTAGAGGAAAATAATCATCGTATGGGTCAGTTTGCCCAGGCATTCAGTGCGCTTCTTACCCGAACAGTACACCTACAGCGCACCTACAGCTTGAGACTCCTCTGCCTAAAATACCTTCACCCATAGTACATAAGGCTATCTCCCTATCTCCTCCGCCGCATTTTGATGGGAATATTCAAGAATGCCAGGGATTTCTGAACCAAATTGAGTATCATTTTGAGACTTCACCGGGATCTTTCCCCTCAGATAGAGCTAAGATTGGTTACCTATTGTACCAACTTAAAGGTAAAGCCTTAGCTTGGGCTAATCTGTTATGGGAGAGTAATAGGAGTATTTCACATAATTACCAGGAACTCCTTGCGGAATTCATATTAACATTTAAACCTTTAGGCAGGGAGGATGATGCCACCACTGTCTTAATGCATATCAAACAAGGGAACCGGTCTATCTCAGATTATGCCATCGAATTTCTCACCTTGGCTTCTGAGGTAGACTGGACTAACAATGGATCCTCTAGTAATAACCAAAGTAGATTTCTCCTTGACATTGTCGTCATTTGCAACAAGAAAGACTTTTTATGCAAAGCCCTGGTAGACTCTGGTGCGGCAGGTAACTTTGTTGACATGTATTTTGTTAAAAAACACTCTATACCTGTTAAGTAGAAATCTTCACCTCTGGTGGTTCAGGCTATTGACGGGAGACTTTTCTCTCTCAACTGCTAATTATCCATGAGACCTTGCCTATTTGTATCATTATTGGAGCATTGCATAAAGAATTTCTTACATTTCAGATAATCGCTTTCCCTTCGTGTCCCATCATATTATGATTCCCTTTTCTCATCAAACACAACCCTCATATTGACTGGACCAAAGGGGAAATACTGGAATGGGGTACAGACTGTCAGGAGGGTTGTATATCAGCTATTACTAAAAGAGTGGGCATCGTTACTTTACCTACTGTTACACCCACTACTCCCGAAATACCCATGCAGTATTGGGAGATAAGGGACGTGTTTAGTAAAAGTCAAACTGATAATCTACCTCCACATAGATCATATGATTGTTCCATTGATCTGCTGCCCGGGGCTATGCACTATCCCCACAAGAGAGTAAAATCATGGAAGAGTACATCAGAGATGCATTAAATAAGGGTCACATACGCAAATCATCCTCCCCTGGTTCTTTTTCGTGTCTAAAAAGGATGGAGAATTACATCCTTGCATTGACTATAGGGCATTAAACAAAATCACCATAAAAATTATCTCCGAATTGTTTCACAGACTCCAGGGTGCTAAGGTCTTTACCAAACTTGAGCTCAGGAGTGCATACAATTTGGTCAGAATTAAGGAGGATCACGAGTGTTATGCCCTTCGAGTTATGCAACGCCCCGGTCGTATTTCAGGACTTCATTAACAATGTATTAAGGAATTATATTTACTCTTTTGCACTTGTATACCTTGATATCCTTGTTTATTCCCCCAACCTCCAGACCCATCATGATCATGTTAAACAAGTATTACAAACTTTACTCAAGAATGGTCTTTATTGTAAACTTGCAAGATGCATGTTTGATCAACTTGAATTACAGTTTTTTGGATATAATATATCCGCCACTGGTTTCCAAATGGATCCTCGTAAAATAGAGGCTGTTCTACACTGGCAATTACCCAACACGTTAAAGGCCATTCAAAGGTTTATTGGTTTCTCCAATTATTACAGGAGATTCATAAAAGGCTTCTCTTCAGTAATAGCCCCCATCACCAATATGACACGCAAGGGGGCTAATTGTAATATATGGTCCAAAGAATCTTTTGAACTTCTCAAAAATTTTTTGCTTCTGCAGATATATTGAGACATCCTGACACTAGCAAAGCTTTCATACTTGAAGTGGATGCTTCTGAAACAGGGGTCGGGGCTGTCCTTTCCAAGAGAGAAAGTTAGGATACCCCTATGCATCCTTGTGTTACTTCTCCAGAAAGTTGTCTCCAGTTGAGTGTAATTATGACATAGGTAACAGAGAACTGTTGGCCATTATATTGGCGCTTAAGGAATGGCGACATTTTTTGGAGGGTTCCGATCACAAGAATCTGGCCTATATTAGTGATGCCAAACATCTGTCTTCTGGACAAGCTAGGTGGTCTCTATTCTTGTCCCGCTTTAACTTTTTTATTACATACAGACCTGGTCCTAAAAATGTTAAAGCTGATGCCTTATCCAGGCAATTTGACAAAGAATCAGAATTAGAAAAAGAGACGTCACCCATTGTTCCTTCTGAGTGTATCATGGCATCCACTGTCCTTTCCTTGTCGTCACCATTGCTTTGTGCTATCATGGCGGCTCAGTTCCAGGCACCTAGCAATAAACCTCTAGATAAATTGTTTATTCCATTACATGACAGGAAAGAGGTGTTTAAAGTATTCCACGACAATGTAACTGCTGGGAATCCGGGTATTAATAAGACTGTATCTGCTATTTCCAGATCATTTTGGTGGGAGTCAGACAGAATGGATATTAATGATTATGTTGAAGCATGTTCTGTTTGTGCAGTCTCTAAGGTTCCACGCACACTCCATGTGGATTATTACAACCCAGTGTTTCATGATCTCATCTACCTATGGATTTAATTGTTGACCTACCTAGTTCTAATGGTTATCCCACCATCCTTATGGTTGTTGACCGCTTTTCCAAAATGGCACATTTCATTCCACTCAAAAAATTGCCATCTTCTCAGAATCTGGTTTCTATATTTATATGCGGCATTGTCAGGCTTCATGGGATCCCTCAAAATGTTGTGTCTGATTGTGTCAATTTGTGTCAAGGTTCTGGAGGGCATTCAGTAAACAGTTGGGCATTGACTTGTCTTTTTTCTCTGCTTACCATTCCCAGACCAATGATGCAGCTGAAAGAGCTAACCAATCGCTTGAGCTGTATTTACATAGCTTTATGAACAGTACTCAGTCTAACTAGCTGATTTGTTGCCCTGGTCCAAATTTGCCAGTAATAACACTACCCATTACGCTTCTGGGCACAGTCCTTTCTTTGTCAATATCTGTCTCCATCCTACTATTCTCCCTGATGTGTTTTCTGACACAACTATCCCTGCTCTGGATACTTGACTTCTATTCGTGATAATTGGACTAAGGTTCACTCCGCTCTTGAAACTGTAGCTGCTCGCTTTAAATTGCATGCTGATAAATGGCGGCGTGCCAACCCAGTTTACCAGGTGGGGACCAGGTTTGGTTATCATCACGCAATATTAGATTAAAAGTTCCTAGTATGACATTTGCTCCTAAGTTTCTTAGTCCTTACCATGTCTTTAAGAGAATTAACCCTGTTTCTTATTCCCTGGCCCTTCCTTGCGCATTCCTAATTTGCTTCACGTATCTTTACTCAAACCGCTTATTTGCAATAAGAATATACAGTCCCGATGGTTCCCCCTCCTCCTTTGGTTGTTTCCGGTCAGGAGGAGTACGAGGTCTGCTACGTTGTTGATTCCAGTTTCTCTTGTGGTTCGTTGCAGTACCTGGTTGATTGAAGGGGGTATGGACCTGCCGACCGTTCTTGGGTTCCTGCTTCTGATATCCATGCTGGCCGCAAAGTTCGCTCTTTCCACGTCAAGTTTCCTCTCAAACTGGGTCCAGCCCGCCCAGTGGGCTATCTTCATGTTGTGGGGTAATGTAATGAATTCGCACATAGAAATGTCTATGAAGGTATTTACCATCCTGACAGGAATAGTTGTGCCCATCTGCAACTGTACGCCCGGAAACCTGTTAAACCCAGCATGTCTAAGGATGCCAGCTGCTGTCGATCTATGCCACTTTAAAGCCCCATGCCACCCACGTTGATGACGACGTCAGCGTGCGTGTGACATCACGCGCACGCACGTTTTGGGGTCAAAGGCCAGTTACAGCCACAGCCGGTTACAATCGGATATTTAAACCCATTTTTACATTCTCTCATTGCCCTGTCGTTTCTGCCTGATGGTAATCCGAGAGTGCGTTCCTGATCTTGATATTTTGTTATTTGACTTTGGCTTCAATCTGACTTCTTCCTGATTTCTGGTATCCTTGACTTTTGGCTTTTTGTCATTGTTGTGTCTGATTGTGTCTGATTCTGTATCCCTGACCTCAGCAAGTATTCTGACAATTCTTGGATGCGTTACGTCTGGCCATCCTAAGGTCCGGTTAGACGTCATTCCTAGTCCTAGGTGTAATACAATTTCTGCATGCTGGATCAATTAGTAATCCTGACACTCTACATAATTCATTTTCAGCACTTTCAGAGTGTAGTGGTGTTGTTGAGACATTTTCAGGCACCGAGCGTACTGGCACACTAACACATACACACATACATATATACTGACACACACACACACACACAAAATTTGATAACCACCCTCCAGTTTCTTACCTTTTCCTGGAGGGTGGCTTCCCTGGGGTCCAGTGGGCTGGCTGGGAGTTAAGCTCTCCCGGCCTGGCCCCCTCTGGAACAGCTCCTTCCTCCCAGTCGGCTGCCGAAAAGCAAGGGGCCGATCGCGCTGTTAAAGCGCCACAGCACCCGACCGGGCCCCTGCTGACACAGGCCCACCGGGTGGCCCTAAGAGCATGGGCCACCCGATGGGCCCCCATAATTTGCGGGCAGAGGGCAAACGGAGCAGCTGTCTTGGGCCCCCCAGCAGGGACAGGGCCCGGGGCAGCTGCCCCGTTTGCCCTGCGTTAAAGACGGCCCTGCTTGTGGCTTGGTGAATGGTGTCAGGATCAAGGATTTGGCTTTATTTCTCATGGTAGCTCTGTTTGGAATAGAAATAAATGTACAAAAAAGATGGTTTGCATCTTTCTCAAAAGGGAACAAATGTTCGCAGTGAATAGTTCAGAGGTTTTGCTAGGATGTATTTAAACTAGGAGGAGGGGGGGGGGGGGGCAAAAGGGTGACAAAAAAAAAAATCCAATGGCCCCCAAAACAAGGACAGAAGGTGCCTGTAGCAAGTGTGTTAAAAAACTATAAGCTTAGAGTCATGTCTACAAATGCTCATAGTTTAGGAAATAAGATCCATGAATTGTGGTAATAATGGCCACTGATAAAGTAGATTTAGTTGCTGTTACTGAGACATAGTACAATGAGAAAAGTGTGTGCTCTGCAGAACTGTTCAAGTGCACATTGCCAATCATATCTGGTGTCTCTATAGCGTGCTTTTACAAAGAAAAAAGGTTTCTAGTGTAAGCTAACAGCAGCCAGTCAGTGTCCTTCAAGCGACTCTGTCAGTCCTTCCTTCAGCGTGTGCTCTGCAAAACTGTTCCAGTGCACATTGCCAATCATATCTGGTGTCTCTATAGCGTGCTTTTAAAACCAACATTTTTTTTTCACTGTTATAGATTGAATAGCAGTTACTTGTCTTCAAGCGGGTGTGTCAGGCCTACAGTGTGTGCTCTGCAGAACTGTTCAAGTGCACATCGCCAATCATATCTGGTGTCTCTATAGCGTGCTTTTAAAAACAATTTTTTTTTTTCACTGTTATAGATTGAATAGCAGTTACTTGTCTTCAAGCGGGTGTGTCAGGCCTACAGTGTGTGCTCTGCAGAACTGTTACAGTTCACATTGCCAATCATATCTGGTCTCACAGTAGCTTGCACGCATAGTACCACTAATCCCCAAAAAAATGACAGGCAGAGGCAGGCCACCCCGCAGGGGCCGTCGTGGTCGTGGTGCTGTGATTCCCTTTTGCCCTAGAATAATGCCCAGTTTTCAGAAGCCACGTACCCTGAACTTGAAAAGTTCTGAGGACATAGTTGACTGGCTAACACAGGACACCCAATCTTGTACAGCCTCCGCTCGGAACCTTGACACACCATCCTCCTCCAGCTTAGCTTCAGGCACCTCTCAAGATACCACTCACCCGCCTGCCGCCACCACCAAAACTAGCACCACAGCCGCTTTACTTGGTATGTCAGAGGAGTTATTCACACACCCGTTTGAAGAAATGAGTGATGCGCAACCATTATTGCTAGAGGATGTAGATAACAGGGATATGTCTCAGGCAGGCAGCATTAAACACATGGAGGTACGGTGTGATGATGATGATGTTGTACCCGCTGCTGCTTCCCTTGCTGCTTCCTTTTCAGATACAAGCGAAGCGGTTGATGATGACGATGCGTCCATGGATGTCACGTGGGTGCCCGCTCGGCAAGAAGAAGAACAGGGCGAAAGTTCAGATGGGGAGACAGAGAGGAGGAGGAGACAAGTTGGAAGCAGGGGGGGGTCGTCGCAAGGAGCTAGTGGCACAGTCAGACAGCATGCATTGGCACCCGGGGTCAGCCCGACAGCACGCCAATCAACGCATGCTGTGTCCACCACCAGAATGCCGTCATTGCAGAGCTCAGCAGTGTGGCATTTTTTTTGTGTGTCTGCCTCGGACAACAGCGATGCCATTTGCAACCTGTGCCAAAGGAAACTGAGTCGTGGGAGGTCCAACACCCACCTAGGTACAACTGCTTTGCGTAGGCACATGATCTCACATCACAAACGCCTATGGGATCAACACATGAGTACAAGCAGCACGCCTACTCTAAGTCGCCATCCTCCTCCTGGTCTAGCATCTTCAGCCACGTCAACCACTGCTGTCCTTCTTGCCCCCTCTCAACCATCCGCCACTCCGTCTCCCGCCTTGAGCAGTTCCCGCTCATCTGCCCACAGTCATGTGTCTGTCAAGGACATGTTTGAGCGTAAGAAGCCAATGTCACCAAGTCACCCCCTTGCCCAGCGTCTGACAGCTGGCTTGTCCGAACTATTAGCCCGCCAGCTTTTACCATACAATCTGGTTGAGTCTGAGGCGTTCAAAAAATTTGTAGCTATTGGGACACCGCAGTGGAAGGTACCCGGCCGGAATTTCTTTTCACAAAAGGCAATCCCCAACTTGTACTCGATTGTGCAAAAGGAAGTCATGGCATGTCTGGCACACAGTGTTGGGGCAAGGGTCCATCTGACCACTGATACCTGGTCTGCCAGCATGGTCAGGGCAGGTATATCACCTACACTGCGCATTCGGTAAACCTGCTGACGGCTGACAAGCAAGGAATGCGTGGCATTGCAGAGGAGCTGGTGACACCGCCACGAATTGCAGGCAGTCCTGCTGCCACCTCCTCTACTCCTCCTACTCCATCCTCTTCCATAACCTCCTCGGCTGAGTCCTCTTGTGCTGCTGCGTCTTGCTCCACATCAATGGCACCCCCCCAGCTCCCCAGGTACTATTCCAAATCCCGGATACGGCAGTGTCACGCCGTCTTGGGTTTGACTTGCTTGAAAGCAGAGAGTCACACCGGACAAGCACTCCTGTCCGCCCTGAACGCACAGGTGGAAAAGTGGCTGACTCTGCAGCAACAGGATATCGGCAAAGTGGTGTGTGACAACGGAAAAAATTTGATAGCGGCATTGAAGTTGGGCAAGTTGACACATGTGCCGTGCATGGCACATGTGTGTAATCTGATCGTACAACGCTTTGTGCATAAGTACACAGGCTTACAGGACGTCCTGAAGCAGGCCAGGAAGGTGTGTGGCCATTTCAGGCTTTCCTACACGGCCATGGCTCACTTTGCCGATATCCAGCGGCGAAACAACATGCCAGTGAGGCGCTTGATTTGCGACAGCCCTACACGTTGGAATTCAACACTCCTAATGTTCGACCGCCTGCTCCAACAAGAAAAAGCCATTAACGACTATTGTATGACCGGGGTGCTAGGACAGCCTCTGCGGAGCTGGGATTTTTTTGCCACGTTACTGGACGCTCATGCGCAATGCCTGTAGGCTCATGCGTCCTTTTGAGGAGGTGACAAACCTAGTCAGTCGCAACGAAGGCACCATCAGCGACATCATACCATTTGTTTTCTTCCTGGAGCGTGCCCTGCGAAGAGTGCTGGTTCAGGCTGTAGATGAGCGTGAAGAGGAAGAGGAAGAGTTGTGGTCACCATCACCACCAGAAACAGCCTTATCAGCATCGCTTGCTGGACCTGCGGCAACGCTGGAAGAGGATTGTGAGGAAGAGGAGTCAGAGGAGGATTGTAGCTTTGAGGAGGAGGAGGAGGAGCAAGACCAAACACAACAGGCATCCCAGGGTGCTCGTTGTCACCTATCTGGTACCCGTGGTGTTGTACGTGGCTGGGGGGAAGAACATACCTTCAATGACATCAGTGAAGAGGAGGAACGGGAAATGAGTAGCTCGGCATCCAACCTTGTGCAAATGGGGTCTTTCATGCTGTCCTGCCTGTTGAGGGACCCTCGTATAAAAAGGCTGAAGGAGAACGACCTGTACTGGGTGTCCACGCTACTAGACCCCCGGTATAAGCAGAAAGTGGCGGAAATGTTACCGAATTACAACAAGTCGGAAAGGATGCAGCATTTGCAAAATAAATTAAAAAGTATGCTTTACACAGCGTATAAGGGTGATGTCACAGCACAACGGGAATCTAACAGGGGGAGAGGTGGAAGTCATCCCCCTCCTCCTCCTCCCACGACCACGCCGGCAAGGACAGGACGCTTTAAAGACGTGTTGTTGATGGAGGACATGCGGACCTTTTTAAGTCCTATGCATCGCCACAGCCCTTCGGGATCCACCCTCAGAGAGCGACTCGACCGACAGGTAGCAGACTACCTCGCCTTAACTGCAGATATCGACACTCTGAGGAGCGATGAACCCCTTGACTACTGGGTGTGCAGGTGTCAGGATCGGGACAGGGATCCAACACGCAGAGTACAAACAGTAGCCAGATACGTATACCGGACCTTAGAATGGCCGGACTAACGTAAGTAGCACAGTATAGAATGGTCAAAGACAAGCCGAGGTCGAGGGTAACAGAAGACAGGTAAGCGAGAGACAAGCCGAATCAAGGGTAACAGAGATAAGCAGAGTAAGGTAAACAAGCCGGGTCAAAACCAAAAGGGATAATAGAATACACAAGCACTGAGTGACTAGAACAAGCTAGAACCACGACAGGGCAATGAGCTAATGAAAGAAGCTCTGTTAAATACCCTGTTCAGAGCAGTAACCACGCCTCCGAGGCGTCTTGATTGGTCCTGCAGTAATTGACTGACAGGTCGTTCCGGGGGAGTGTCCTGATGACTACTTCCTGCCTAGATGCTGTAAAAGGCAGTCACTCCCTCGCGGCCGGCCTAACATGACCGGATAGACCGCGGGGAAGGGAGCCATCAGACCGTCTGGATGGAGGAACAGCTAAGTCTCTACCTCTTTCGGAGGTAGAGACCACAGGTACCCTGACAGTACCCCCCCTCTCAGATACGCCCACCGGGCGGAATGAACCGGGATGAGATGGGAAGCGAGAGTGATACGCCCTGCGGAGACGGGGAGCATGAACATCCTCCTGAGGTACCCAACTCCTCTCCTCAGGACCATATCCCTTCCAATCAACCAGATATTGTACTCTCCCCCGGGAGATTCGAGAATCAATAATAGAGTTAACCTCATACTCCTCCTGACCCTCCACCTGAACGGAGCGAGGAGGGGCTATTGTGGAGGAAAATCTGTTACATATGAGTGGTTTCAGCAATGAAACGTGAAACGAGTTCGGGATGCGTAAGGTATTAGGAAGAGCTAAACGATACGCAACTGGATTGATACGGGTCAGCACCCTGTAGGGTCCAATATAACGAGGAGCGAACTTCATGGATGGCACTTTTAAACGGATGTTCCTCGTGCTCAGCCATACCCTATCACCTGGAACAAAGACCGGAGCCGCCCTTCTACGTTTATCAGCGTGTTTCTTAACCAACATAGAGTTGTGCACAAGGATTTGTTGAGTTTGATCCCACAACTTCCTCAAATTGGCAACATGAACATCAACCGACGGCACCCCCTGGGAAGGAGAATCCGAAGGAAGAATAGACGGATGAAAACCATAATTCATGAAGAAGGGGCTTGAATGAGTAGAATCGCAAACGAGATTGTTGTGTGCAAACTCCGCCCAAGGAATCAAACCGACCCAATCGTCCTGGTGTTCTGAAACGAAACAACGTAGATATTGTTCAACTTTTTGGTTAGTGCGTTCAGCAGCTCCATTGGACTGAGGATGATAGGCAGAGGAGAAATTCAATTTGATGCCTAGTTGGGAGCAGAATGATCTCCAAAAACGGGAAACAAATTGGGAGCCTCTGTCAGAGACAATTTGGGAAGGTATCCCATGCAACCGGAAAATCTCCCTGGCGAATATCTCCGCTAATTCGGGCGAAGATGGGAGTTTAGGTAAGGGAATGAAGTGAGCCATTTTAGTAAATCTGTCTACCACAGTGAGGATGACAGTCTGCTTTTTAGAGATAGGCAAATCAACAATGAAGTCCATTGCCAGACAGGACCAAGGCTTTTCAGGAACCTCTAAAGGGTGCAGAAATCCGCATGGAAGCGAATGGGGTAGCTTGGTCTTGGTACAAACTTCACATGCCCCGATGAATTCTTTAATATCCTTGCGTAAGTCAGGCCACCAAAAATCTTTAGAGACCAGCGCATAAGTCTTGCGGATACCAGGATGCCCAGCCACCTTGCTGTTATGGAGACAGCGTAGCACCTCCAGTTGGAGAGCGGCAGGAACGAAGTGTCGATCCCCAGGAGTCTGTTTGGGTGCCAAATGCTGAAACTTCATGATCTCAGAAAGCAATGGAGAGTGAATCCTGAGATTCGTGTTCGCGATGATATTCCCCTTAGGAACTATGGATGACAGAAGTGGTTCAGTTATAGTGGATGGTTCATATTGACGAGACAAAGCATCGGCTTTAGAGTTCTTAGAACCAGGTCTATACGTAAGTACATAATTAAAGTGAGTGAGGAACAAAGCCCAGCGAGCCTGCCTGGCGGACAAGCGCTTAGCCTCCCCAATATAAGACAAGTTCTTATGATCCGTTAGGATAGTAACAGGGTGTAGTGTCCCCTCCAGTAAATGTCTCCACTCCTTTAAAGCCTTAATGACCGCTAACAGTTCCCTCTCCCCGATGTCATATCTGCTCTCAGGCCCAGAAATTTTTTTAGAGAAGAAACCACAAGGGTGTAACGGTTTATCCACCCCTAACCTTTGAGACAGAACAGCCCCAACTCCTGTCTCAGAAGCATCGACCTCGAGCAGGAAAGGCAGAGTCGTATCAGGATGAACTAGAATGGGAGCTGAGGCAAAAAGTTCCTTGAGAGTCTTAAAAGCACCAAGAGCTTCCTCAGACCAGAACTTAGTATCAGCCCCTTGTTTCGTCATATTGGTAATAGGCGCAATGATAGAGGAGTAACCCTTAATGAAGCGCCTATAGTAGTTGGAAAAACCAATAAACCTTTGGATAGCCTTGAGTCCTTTGGGCAAAGGCCAGTCTAAAATAGATTGGAGTTTACCAGGATCCATTTTAAAACCTTCCCCAGAAATCACGTACCCAAGAAAGTCTACCTGAGACTGATCAAAACTGCACTTCTCCAATTTGCAGTATAGACCATGTTGCAGAAGTTTGTGTAACACCTTTCTGACCTGTCTATGGTGAGTCTCAATCTCCTTAGAGTGTATTAGTATGTCGTCCAGGTAAACAATAACACAATCATGCTGAAACTCCCTAAGTACCTCATTAATCAACTCTTGAAATACTGCAGGAGCATTGCATAGTCCAAATGGCATAACAGTGTACTCGTAATGGCCATACCGGGTATTGAATGCCGTCATCCACTCGTGACCTTGCTGGATTCTCACCAAATTGTAAGCCCCTCTGAGATCTAACTTGGTGAAGATTTTGGAGCCCTTAAGACGATCAAATAACTCGGTAATCAGTGGGATGGGATAGGCATTTCTGACAGTTATTTTATTTAAGCCTCGGTAATCGATACAAGGTCTCAGCGTGCCATCTTTCTTTTTAATGAAAAAGAACCCCGCCCCGGCCGGAGAAGAAGACCTCCTGATGAATCCCTTTTCTAAATTCTCCTGAATATACTCCTCTAGAACCGAGTTCTCCTGAACAGACAAAGGATATACATGGCCCCTCGGAGGCATAGTCCCGGGTAGAAGCTTAATTTTACAGTCAAATGACCTGTGTGGCGGCAAATAATCGGCATTCTTCTTGTCAAACACTGCCCTTAAGTCTAGGTAAAGGTCTGGTATTTGTCTTTCTGTGGACTGAGTAGGATTCTCCTGTATGTTAATATTAGCTAATGGAGAAACCTTGCACAAACACCGATCCTGGCAGCCCTGGCCCCACGAGAGTATCTCCCCTAACTCCCAATCAATAATAGGGTTATGTTCCTTCAACCATGGGTACCCCAGAACTATGGGAACGGAAGGAGACGAAATGAGCAGAAGAGATAATTTCTCCACGTGTAGGATGCCAACATTTAACTCAATGGGTATGGTTTCACGAAAGATAACAGGGTCTAGTAGTGGTCTACCATCTATGGCCTCAACGGCCAAGGGTGTCTCCCTTAGCTGGGATGGGAAATTGTTTTTACTGGCAAAGGCTTGGTCGATAAAATTCTCAGCAGCACCGGAATCTATCAAAGCCATAGCCCTTACTACTTCCCTCCCGCAAGTTAAGGAAACTGGTAGCAGAAGCCTGTGATCTTTATACTTAGGATTAGAGGACAAAATAGAAACACCCAAGGCCTGTCCTCTAGAGAGACTTAGGTGCGAGCGTTTCCCGGGCGGTTAGAACAGTTTGAGAGTAAATGACCCTTAGCTCCACAATACATACACAAACCCTCTCTTCTCCTGTACTGTCTTTCCTCCTCAGAGAGGCGGGTATACCCTATCTGCATAGGTTCAGGAAGCAAAGATACCGTGGAGTCAGGACTTGGAAAAGCGGGGGCTAACCTAATAGAAGGTCTCCGGTTCTTCTCTCGAGTGTTCTGTCTCTCTCTTAAACGTTCATCTATACGAGAGATGAACGAAATTAAATCCTCTAAATTCTCAGGGAGTTCTCTGGTAGCAACCTCATCAATGATTACTTCAGATAAGCCATTCAAAAATACATCCATATACGCATGCTCATTCCACTTGACCTCTGACGCCAGAGACCTGAACTCTAGTGCATAATCCACCAGTGTTCGGTTCTCCTGTCTCAGACGCAACAGTAGTCTGGCTGCATTAACCCTTCTACCTGGAGGGTCAAATGTTCTTCTAAAAGCAGTTACAAAGGCGTTATAGTTATAAACTAATGGGTTATCGTTCTCCCATAATGGGTTTGCCCATCTCAGAGCTTTCTCAATAAGTAGGGTGATAATAAATCCTACCTTTGCCCTATCTGTAGGATAAGAGCGAGGCTGCAATTCAAAATGGATACTAATTTGGTTTAAGAAACCACGACACTTCTCAGGAGCCCCACCATAGCGTACTGGGGGGGTAATGTGAGAAGAAGCACCCACTGTGGCTACCTCTAGACCTGAACCGGCAGGAGAAACAGGGGTATTACATATCTCCTCTGGTGGGTTATTGGCACGAGATAATAGAGCCTGTAGCGCAAGCGCCATCTGATCCATTCTGTGATCCATGGCTTCAAACCTAGGATCCGGAGAGGCAAGCTGACTGTTTGTACTCGCAGGATCCATTGGCCCTGTCGTAATGTCAGGATCGGGACAGGGATCCAACACGCAGAGTACAAACAGTAGCCAGATACGTATACCGGACCTTAGAATGGCCGGACTAACGTAAGTAGCACAGTATAGAATGGTCAAAGACAAGCCGAGGTCGAGGGTAACAGAAGACAGGTAAGCGAGAGACAAGCCGAATCAAGGGTAACAGAGATAAGCAGAGTAAGGTAAACAAGCCGGGTCAAAACCAAAAGGGATAATAGAATACACAAGCACTGAGTGACTAGAACAAGCTAGAACCACGACAGGGCAATGAGCTAATGAAAGAAGCTCTGTTAAATACCCTGTTCAGAGCAGTAACCACGCCTCCGAGGCGTCTTGATTGGTCCTGCAGTAATTGACTGACAGGTCGTTCCGGGGGAGTGTCCTGATGACTACTTCCTGCCTAGATGCTGTAAAAGGCAGTCACTCCCTCGCGGCCGGCCTAACATGACCGGATAGACCGCGGGGAAGGGAGCCATCAGACCGTCTGGATGGAGGAACAGCTAAGTCTCTACCTCTTTCGGAGGTAGAGACCACAGGTACCCTGACAGCAGGCTTGACCTGTGGCCTGAGCTATCCCAATTTGCGATAGAACTTCTGGCCTGCCCCGCTTCAAGTGTCCTGTCAGAAAGGACCTTCAGTGCAGCAGGAGGTATTGTCACTGAGAAGAGAAGTCGCCTAGGTCAAAAAAGTCTAGATTACCTCACCTTTATTAAGATGAATGAGGGATGGATCCCGAAGGGACTGACACTGGGCGATACATTCGATTAAAAAAGGCCTGATGAGATGAGCTGCCTTGGGCTAAAAATGGTCCACACGCTGCTGTATTTTAGCTCTGAATGACGTTTGACTTGCGTGACTTATCCGCCACCAACTAGGGTTCAAGCCACCATGTTTTAGGGCACTTTCTGCCTGTGAAACAAACATCAATTTTTCTGGCCGCTGCTACAGCACCGGCTGCAACAATACCACATTTTTCAGGCATGTGTACATGCCTAATTTTTAGGCCCACTGGTGCAGCACTGTGGCTTCAAAAACCAAACCCAAAAAAAATCCTCCAAGATGGCACCAATATACCAGTGGTCTAAGCATCTTCCCACCTTGGCCTAAAAAGGGGAGGTGATTCAACAATTAAAAATCTCTGCCATTTACACGTCCACTGATAGGAGACGCGGAAGGTATTAAACTGATATGAACAATACTAAACTCACCACTCCTATCTGGTGGCACATTAGCTTGCCCGCGCAGTGCCCCAAATTTCAAGTAAGAGGACCGACCAAGCATCTTCTTCCATCTCCCTGTTACATAAATCAATGCCATATCCATAGAAATTGTAGAGAATATCCAGGATAGTTTTACAGGGCCAAATCATGTCGCCTGTTGAAAGAAGTGACCTTGCTCGGGTCCCAGGTGTGCGGTTCCTAAAATGGCTGCCATATACATGTCCTCTGATAGGAGACGCGGAAGGTATTAAACTGATATGAACAATACTAAACTCACCACTCCTATCTGGTGGCACATTAGCTTGCCCGCGCAGTGCCCCAAATTTCAAGTAAGAGGACCGACCAAGCATCTTCTTCCATCTCCCTGTTACATAAATCAATGCCATATCCATAGAAATTGTAGAGAATATTCAGGATAGTTTTACAGGGCAAAATCATGTCGCCTGTTGAAAGAGGTGACCTTGCTCGGGTCCCAGGTGTGCGGTTCCTAAAATGGCTGCCATATACATGTCCTCTGATAGGAGACGCGGAAGGTATTAAACTGATATGAACAATACTAAACTCACCACTCCTATCTGGTGGCACATTAGCTTGCCCGCGTAGTGCCCCAAATTTCAAGTAAGAGGACCGACCAAGCATCTTCTTCCATCTCCCTGTTACATAAATCAATGCCATATCCATAGAAATTGTAGAGAATATCCAGGATAGTTTTAAAGGGCCAAATCATGTCGCCTGTTGAAAGAGGTGACCTTGCTCGGGTCCCAGGTGTGCGGTTCCTAAAATGGCTGCCATATACACGTCCACTGATAGGAGACGCGGAAGGTATTAAACTGATATGAACATTTACTAAACTCACCACTCCGAGTGCTGTTATTTATTTAATTTTTTTGTGGTGAGGCTTTACAGGACAGAGTGCTTCTCCAGGGGACATGTTAACTCACGGGCAGCTGGCTCATCAAGGAACCAGAGCAGCTTGAACGAGGTGACCTTGCTCGGGTCCCAGGTGTGCGGTTCCTAAAATGGCTGCCATATACACGTCCACTGATAGGAGACGAGGAAGGTATTAAACTGATATGAACAATACTCCACTCCTATCAGTAGGTCCGTCCCATTGTGATTTATGCCCCCCACCCACCGCGCAGGGATGGGGGCCGGGGGGGAGGAAAGTAGGCCCCCTCATTGTGATTTATGGCCCCCACCCACCGCGCAGGGGTGGGGGCCGAGGGGGGGAGGACAGTAGGTCCCCCCATTGTGATTTATGGCCCCCACCCACCGCGCAGGGGTTGGGGAGGACAGTAGTGTATCATGGGCTTTGAGGACAGGTGTCAATCCATACCTGCCAAGTGACCCTATGTAGGGGTAACAGTCCCTATTCTGCTCTGTGTCAGTGTGTATCATGGTCTCTGTGGACGGGGAACAGTCTCTATTCTGCTCTGTGTCAGTGTGTATCATGGTCTCTGTGGACGGGGAACAGTCTCTATTCTGCTCTGTGTCAGTGTGTATCATGGTCTCTGTGGACGGGGAACAGTCTCTATTCTGCTCTGTGTCAGTGTGTATCATGGACTCTGTGGACGGGGAACAGTCTCTATTCTGCTCTGTGTCAGTGTGTATCATGGTCTCTGTGGACGGGGAACAGTCTCTATTCTGCTCTGTGTCAGTGTGTATCATGGTCTCTGTGGACGAGGAACAGTCTCTATTCTGCTCTGTGTCAGTGTGTATCATGGTCTCTGTGGACAGGGAACAGTCTCTATTTTGCTCTGTGTCAGTGTGTATCAGGGGTTTTGAGGACAGGTGTCAATCCATATCTGCCAAGTGACCCTATGTAGGGGGAACAGTCCCTATTCTGCTCTGTGTCAGTGTGTATCAGGGGTTTTGAGGACAGGTGTCAATCCATATCTGCCAAGTGACCCTATGTAGGGGGAACAGTCCCTATTCTGTTCTGTGTCAGTGTGTATCAGGGGTTTTGAGGACAGGTGTCAATCCATATCTGCCAAGTGACCCTATGTAGGAGGAACAGTCCCTATTCTGCTCTGTGTCAGTGTGTATCAGGGGTTTTGAGGACAGGTGTCAATCCATATCTGCCAAGTGACCCTATGTAGGGGGAACAGTCCCTATTCTGCTCTGTGTCAGTGTGTATCAGGGGTTTTGAGGACAGGTGTCAATCCATATCTGCCAAGTGACCCTATGTAGGGGGGAACAGTCTCTATTCTGCTCTGTGTCAGTGTGTATCAGGGATCATTAGGATAGGTGTCAATCCATATCTGCCAAGTGACCCTATGTAGGGGGAACAGTCCCTATTCTGCTCTGTGTCAGTGTGTATCAGGGATTTGACTATCTTTATTCAGATTCAAAAATTACAATTCCAGGAAAAATTTAACAAACATTTACAAGAACATGTTATGCACATCATAGAAACAACGTAAACCTCTTTAAAGCCACAAACTTAAAACCAAAAATACGTACACACAATGTGTAAGGGTTTAAAATAATATTCTGAATCCTTACATGTTTACTTACATCGTTTGTTTGATTTTTGTGAACCATATATAAACTACAAGCAGCGTGAAGACTATAAAAACTCAAGTGGCCATGCTGATCAAATTAAATAGTATGCTTTACACAGCATATAAGGGTGATGTCACAGCACAACGGGAATGTAACAGGGGAAGAGGTGAAAGTCATCCTCCCCCTCCCACGACCCCGCCATATCTGCCAAGTGACCCTATGTAGGGGTAACAGTCTCTATTCTGGTCTGTGTCAGTGTGTATCATGGTCTCTGAGGACGGGGAACAGTCTCTATTCTGCTCTGTGTCAGTGTGTATCAGGGCAGGGCTTTGAGGACAGGTGTCAATGTTAGGTGATTTCTGCCCTTTATGGATTAAAAGCAGACTCTGCATCAACTGTGCAATTTTCCATGGGAGTTTTGCCATGGATCCCCCTCCGGCATGCCACAGTCCAGGTGTTAGTCTCCTTGAAACAACTTTTCCATCACTTTTGTGGCCAGAAAGAGTCCCTGTTGGTTTTAAAATTCGCCTGCCCATTGAAGTCAATGGCGGTTCGCGCAGTTCGCGAACATTTGCGGAAGTTCGCGTTCGCCGTTCGCGAACCGAAAATTTCGGGTTCGCGACAACACTAGTTATAATACTTACATTGCAGCATGTCAATTCCTGTACACGTTTACCTTAAAGACAGAAGTTCTCTCCTTGCGCTAATTATTCGCTTAACTTCTATAACGTATTGTAATCATTATTTAACTCAGTGCAAACAAATTGATAAATTTTGAAATTTTTTTAGGTGCAGTAGTTTTGTGTAGAAATAATTCTGAAGGGTTACTCCAACCATCATAACCACTGCAGTTATCATATTGGGGGGACCCTGGCACCATTACTTGGTAAGGGGGCAAACTGTTTTACAATTGTTTGCCCTCTTATCTGGTTATCATAGGCACCAAATCTACTCTGAAGCAGGTTTATGGCAACGGTTTATGGCAACGGTTTCTGGCGAGCTGCAAAAACTAGATGCCAATTCTGCCACCCATTCATTGTTGATAGTGTCAGGCGATCACTCTCGTCCCATGGTCTAGATTCTGTACATTGACATCAGTTCTATGCTGGCTGAACCTCAATGATGCTGCAAGAAGTGGAGTTGCCCCTTTCAGCAAAATGTTTCCCAATATTTTACTAATGTTTAAGTTATGTTATGTGAACATAAATCAAAGCAATCCTTATCTTTACTCTAAAAACAATATACCGTATAATAAATATCAGTGCACTTACGCTCGATAATAAGTAGTTGACCACTATCAGCCCGTGCTTGAAATTCCATTATTTGTATTTAGAGTTCTAGATTTAAAGGTAGTCCAGTAAATTGCAGCAAAAAATTCCAGACATTTTTTATAATTTGCCCAAATGTTTACAAAACTTCATTGATAGTATTCATGAATGAAGCTAAAGTCATAACCCTTTATTTGTGTGGTCACTGTACAATCTCCTCCACTGAGTTTATATATGTCTAACCTGCAAAATTGCTGCAATTATTACAGAGGTAGATTGCTGTGCAAATAGCATAAATTGTTATGGTGCTTAGAATATGAAATACATTATAATCTGTGTAGGCTAATAGGCACTTAATATCATTGAGGGATATATATATATATATATATATATATATATATATATACTTAATATGTGTACATTATAAACAAAAAGCAGGTAAGCAAAGAATTGAAAATGAAGATGTCCTTCACTGTAAAATGTTTCAAAAACACATCATATTACTTGGTAGGGAATCAATGTGCCTTTATTATTGAGATCTGCCAAATCACCAGGATTACTGTGTTTTCAATGTATTTGACCTGTTAAATTAAAAACATGAATTAACTTCATGTTCACATTTATGTCTTACCCAGAGATAGTCATCCCCTTATCTGTCGGTGTCCTGATATCTCTCAGATCATCAAAGAGAAAATTAGGAATGATTGGAGCTAGAATTATCCATGGTTCATGAAGCAGAAGTGTTTTATTTCCATAAATACACGCTTTCCTCCCGAGTGATTATTTTAATCTGATCCACATCTCTGTATTATCTCTCAAATCACTAAACACAGCAGAAAACATTGTACAGAGGGTAAAGAGGACCGCTGAGTATGATTAAATCCTGTAAAGCAGGGCCGTCTTTAACGCGGGGCAAACGGGGCCCAAGACAGCTGTGCCGGGGGGCCCAAGACAGCTGCTCCGTCTGCCCTCTGCCCGCAAATTATTAGGGCCCATCGGGTGGCCCATGCTCTTAGGGCCACCCGGTGGGCCTGTGTTAGCAGGGGCCCGGTCGGGCGCTGTTGCGCTTTAACAGCGCGACCGGGCCCTTGCTTTTCGGCAGCCGACTGGGAGGAAGTGACAGCCGCCGCGTCACTTCCTCCCACAGAAACAGGAGCCGCGCGGGAGGAAGGAGCTGTTCCGGAGGGGGCCAGGCTGGGAGAGCTTAACCCAAAGCCACCCCAGCCAGCCCACTGGACCCCAGGGAAGCCACCCTCCAGGAAAAGGTAAGAAACTGGAGGGTGGTTATCAAATTTTGCATGAGTGTCTGAGTGTGTGTGTGTGTGTGTGTCAGTATATATGTATGTGTTAGTGTGCCAGTATGTCTGTCAGTGTATCTGTATGTCTGTGTGTGTGAGTCTGTCAGTGTCTGTGTGGTTCAGTATGTATGTGTGCATGTCTGTCAGTGTATGTGTGTATGTCTGTCAGTGTGTCAGTATGTCTGTGTGTGTGTGTGTGTCTGTCAGTGTGTGTGTGTGTGTCTGTCAGTCTGTCAGTATGTCTGTGTGTGTGTGTGTGTGTGTCTGTCAGTGTGTCAGTATGTCTGTATGTGTGTTTCAGTATGTCTGTTTGTGTGTATGTGTGCCAGAATATCTGTATGTCTATGTGTGAGTCTGTCAGTGTACGTGTGGTTCTGTATGTCTGTATTTGTCAATATGTCTGTCAGTGTATGTGTGTTTCAGTATCTCCATCTGTCTGTGTGTATATGTGCCAGTATGTCTTTCAGTGTATCTGTAGTCTGTGTGTGAGTCCGTCAGTGTCTGTGTGGTTCAGTATGTCTTTGTGTATGTGTGTTTCAGTATGGCTGTCTGTGTCAGTACGTCTGTCAGAATGTGTCTCTGTATCTGTATGTTGTCCATTTGTGTTTGTGTGTGTATCTGTATGTGTCAGTGTTTGTATCTGTATATCTGCATGTGTGTCAGGTTGTGTATCTGTGTGTCTGTATGTGTGTCAGTGTAGCTATATGAAGTCAGTGTGTGTACCTTTGTATCTGCATGTATGCCAGTGTTTGTATCTGTGTGTGTCAGTGTATCTATATGTAGTCTGTGTGTATCTGTATGTTCTTGTGTGTATCTATATGCGGTCAGTGTGTATCTGCGTGTGTGTGTGTCAGGTATTGTATTTGTGCATATCTATATGTAGTCAGGGGTGGCCCTGCTGTAAAGTGTCTGTTTTATTTTCAAAGTGTTTGTTGTTTTCTTTTCACTTGTTTTAGAGATTTTTCGGTAATTCGTGCATTGACATTTCTAATCAACTTATCCTTACTGATAAACACAGACTTGGAAATGATTCTTCTACTTTATAATTCCAATAAATGTAATAACATATTGGTAAATTCTACGAGAAAATCTGGGGCAGCATTCTAAAAGTGGAATAATTGCCATGCAATGGAATGTCCATGTAGAAAGTTCCATTATTATAAAAGAAAATTGCATTAAATACATACATTTATTGTGCCTAATTAGGACACCTGTGATGTAATCTTCATTCTCATCATCAAATATGGGAATATGGCAATTCTTACCATCCAAGGCTTCTTGTTCTCCGCTCTTGTTTGGTGTGTTCAGTTTATCTCAATAAAACAATATCACTAGAAGTAGGTCAGATCCAACATTGATAGGAAATTGTCTCTAAGGCAAATTGTCTCTAAGGCAAAGTGGGCATTGTTGGTTTTTGGTTCTTCAGTCGGATCCTGTGTCACCTGCAAGCACAACCACTAAATGATACAATTACTTCCCTCATCCTCCGTCCCTGTTGAAGTTTAGGCAGAAGAACATTTTGGGATAATTGACGCTCATTTATGTGAAAGTTCAACTGAATATCGTTCTTGGAAAAATACTCAGGGAAGTATGTGGACAAACCAAATAGGGCATGAAAATGGGCCAATCAGTGCATTACAAAATATATACATAATATAAATATTTGCCATATAATACATATATATATACATTTCAAATATTATGTATATATTTTGTGGTTCACTGATTGGTGCATTTTCTTGATATTTTTTCACAGATCCAGTGATAAAAATTAACCAATAAAGATGTTTTATCAATCTTTATTGTCCTCTGTTGGTCACTTCTCACTTGATCTGTGAATAAAATCAACATTTAGATTCTGTCCCTAAACATCAATCTGTCATGTGTTAGGGTCTGTGTGTTTTGGGTTCTTCTCTCTAGCCATGAAACAATCATCTTTTTTTCCCATCAATTATCTCTTTTTTTGTGCCATCAGTGGAACTTGGAATAACGAATCAAACAAACATGTCTGTTTTTTTGCTCAGTTATATGTGTGTATGGCGCTTCGGAAACATAATATTTGGCCAAACAGCTGTTTGGCCCAAATTCATCCGAATCTCAATTTGGCCAGATTTGAAGGCACAAATCTAATGAATAAAATATCTGATTTCCAGTCCACATCCAGCAATTTTTACCTAGATTTTACAAATAAAACGTGAAATCACTAGTTATAGATAAATAAGGTTGTTATGTGATATCCCAACATGGAAAGTGTCATGCACCGTGATTCTATTGTCTGTGAAGCTGACTGTATTTCCTGAGAGGATGTTAAAATGTACTGAAACTACTGGTTTGAATATTCTCATAAAATTTTATCGTGGGAAAAAGTGAAATGACCCAGTGAAATTAAGGTCAGTCAACCAAGACCAATGATGTTACCATAGCAAGGTCAACAATCTAATTATCAGTGTGAAAGAATACAGCTTAGAAGAGTTCTGTGTTTAATCCCACACTGTAGCACAGATCCTTGATTGCATGTTAAATTTCCTCAAGTGATATCAAAGACCTATGAGATACTGGATTCAAATCAAAGAATACAGAATTTTCCCTAATTAAGCTTTGAATGCTTACAAAGCTATCCTTCCAAAAATGCACTGTAATAGGTATATCTGTCACGGCAGAGACAGAGCATGGTCAAAGGGAAAGCCGAGGTCAAGGAAGCCAGAAAATACTCAATACCGTTTAAACAAGCCAAGGTAGGGAAACCAGAGATCAGAATAACCAGGGAAAAGCCAAGATCATGATACCAGGAAATCAGAAACACGAAAATAGCACTCTCAGGAAACCAGGAAACGGAAACCACGACAGGGCAAAGTACTGGGGTGAATTAGGGGTTTAAATACCCCTCTCTATGCTATGATTGGTCAGAGGGCGACCTCTGACCCCAAAACGTGCGTGTGCGTTGACGTCGTGACATCACGCACACGCTGGTATAAGTCTCGGGGGCGGGGCTAGCATTAGACGCGACCACGCGGTCGGCGCCATCTTGGATATGGGCGTGAAGCCCGGAAGACCTGGGGGAGCGGTTCCCGGCTCGCCGACGAGCAGGTAAGCTCGTGTTGTCGGCGCGGTCGTGCCGGTCGGGCACGGCCGTGAGACTCGGCGGGCCCGTGACCGCAACAATATCTTATTTGTACATACAGATAATTTGGCGATATGTGTGTTACATATAATTACTAAACAGGGAGTGTATTGACTCTCCAAAAGAAAAACTTTTACTACTTGATATAACTAACATTTTTATCTACTAATAAAAGTTAAATCCCAGCATGTATCTCCAAAGTTAAAATGTTTCCTGACATTTTGGATTATTGCCCCCCCCCCCCCCCCCCCCACCTCCCCCACTGCCCCCCTCCACGTTTGTGCAAAGAAAAGCCTTTAAGTAAATAAGAGCCTCCGCGTAGCTACTGCTCCACCTCGGCTGAGATCATAAAGGACAATGATCTAAGCCAATCCAATGCTTCCCCACAGGGAAGCAGTGGGGGGCTAGTGTGCATGTGCAGCACTCTGCCCCTGTGCTAATCTGCACCCTGCACCCAGTATGCATCCTATGCAACATCTCTATGGGAAATGTTCTCATGCACAGCGTGGAGATGTTGAAGAGATTACAGGAAAGAACCTGGAAGGGCCCCTAGTGGCTCTCTCAGTAACACTCACTAGCAGTGTCCCTGATAAGCAATGTAAACAATCCTTTTCTCAGAAAAGGCAGTGTTTGCATTGCTGACACTGCAGGAGAAGACTCATTGCACCATGACCACTACATCAAGCTCTAATGGTTCTGGTGATTAGAGGGTCCTTTTAAAACTTAACACCAGGCACTTTCCACAATTTAGACAAAGTAACCCATTAACTTGTAAGGTTAACAAAAAGGCTTGGCTCTTTATATGACTTATGTACGTTCACCAGAAATAGTGGCTTGGTGTGCCATATATACTATATGTTAGTAAAGTTTGTAGGAAAAAGCCTTCCATAAAAAGATTGTTTTGATACCAGGAGTTGTCAAAATTGAATCTATCCTAGAATAACTGTTATGCTAGGTGAGTAGTCAGGGGCGTATTAGCCGCGAGGCAAACAAGGCATTTGCAAAAAAAGCCGCCCCCAAATGCCCAAGGCAAATGTCTTGTTAGCCTTGCGGCTAACCGACATGCCGGCGGGCTGCTGGGCGATCGGGCGGCACTGCCTGGCGGGCGGGCGGCCGGCCGGCGAGGGAGCACTTCCCCTGAGCTGTCTGCTCAGCTCCCTCACCAGCCGCAGAGTGAGGCTGGGAGGCGGAGCCGGAATATGACGTCATATTCCGGCTCCCAGCCTCACTCTGAGGCGCGCGAGGGAGCTGAGCAGACAGCTCAGGGGAAGTGCTCCCTCGCCGGCCGGCCGGCCGCCCGCCCGCCAGGCAGTGCCGCCCGATCGCCCAGCAGCCACTGGACCACCAGGGAAGAAGAGACACCCCCCCTCCCCAGCATTCCCAAAGGTAAGGAGGCTGGGGGGGGGGGGTTAAATAAAAAAAAAAAATGTGTTAAAAATAAATAAAAATAAATGTGTTAAAAATAAATGCCTAGGGCAGCACAAAACCAGGATACACCACTGTGAGTAGTATGTGTAATCTCTCTCAGTGGGAGATTACAGATCTCCATACATTGTATAATGCATACTTGTGATTCGCGTCTTGAGGTTTCTTGGATCCTGAGTTAGCCTTTGTCCTCTTTACAATGACAAGGCATTGTGTAGTCTGGGTGCAGTGCTCCTATACCCTTAACACTGCTATGTAAAACATAGCTTCAGAGAAACTGCATTGTTTTCATTGCAATATTAACTTCACCTCTAGAGGCTGTCTACCAGACAGCCACTAGAGGCGCTTCCTGCTCCCTAACAGAGCTTAGTTCCATGAATTCATGGTGAATATCCCACGCTTTGCATGAGGATGTCTAAATCAGGAGCTGATCCAGAACCCAATCTCAGAAAAGGCATTGAATGTTTAAAATTAGTGTGTAAAACTCTATTAGTTTGTCCTCCACAAGTAACGCCAAGCCTCCATTGCAAGCCAGTAACCAGCCTCATGCTGATGAGTTGCATTAACAACGAAACAGCTGTCCATGAGTGGTTATCTGGCTTTCCACCTCTTCTTGAGTTGTGTTTAAAAGCTGTTGTATACAGCAGACATATAATCCAAGGAATCCATGTCTACAATGGAATAATGAAGCAAAAAGATGGTTCTTTGTTGAACTCATTTTGATATGCCCACCCAGTATCCCTTGCAGTGGTAACAGCATTGCAAATGTCAGATTTCTGTGGGAAAAGCAAGACTTAGTTATGACTTGTTTGGTGGTTCTCCATATTCTTCCCTTTAAATGTTGTCCCTTTTCTGTATCCATAGTCTCCCCCACACACCTTCAACTTTATCCAAAGTCTCCCTTTTCTCATATGCTGTCCTTAAATCTTCACCTGTGTTTATAGTCCCCCATCTTCAGTCCTCTTTCTCTCAAATCTCCCACCCTTACCTTCAACTTTATTCACATTCTCCCCACACACAGTCTGTCCCTCTTACCATATATTATTTTCCTATCTGCTGTGGGGGTGCAGTGGCTGAGCACCATGGGACTGATATCTGGATCAGAGAGCTCAATTCAGTTTGGGCCCACCTGTTTATAGGAAGGAGCAGTGATAGAACTATGCCTGCTCTCTATTGTTGCTAGAACTAAGTTTATGCCTGCTCTCTATTGTTGCTAGAACTAAGTTTATGCCTGCTCTCTATTGCTGCCCAGATACGAAAGTGAAGCTGCCAGGACCCTGACTCCCATGCCACTCGACTGCTCAATGTGGAGTGTGGCTGTGACCATACAATATATAAAAAAAATAGACTTCACTTGTAGGCTTACAATGCACCCTCATCTGTTGACCTGCATGAGTGGGCGGGGAACTTGCCCTGGTGCCCCCCAGATCCGCCACTGGGGTAACGTCATCAAATACCCCATAGGACAGCATTGATTTAATGCACTAACCGCGCATGCACATTAGGATTCCCCATCAGCATGATGTCGCAGGAGACCTAGCCACCTCTGAGGGAGAGAGGGGGCAGAAGAGAGGTAAGGTAGCAAAGGGTTTTTAACTGTTCATTCACATAGCATAGTGAAGGAATTTCACATACCCCCCAAAATGGTGGGACATTTTTTTTGACTCCAAGTGTCAAACTTTAGAGCAAGATTTAAATAATGAATCATTATATCAGTAATCATTATAATATTAATATTCCATAAATCCATATATTTAAAACATGCATATCAAGCAAAGAAAGATGATTTAACAACGTGTGTGTGGAGAGGTTGTGTGGGTACTTGGAGTATCCCTTTAAAATAAACTGGACCATTTTACTTTAATGTAATGAGAAAAGAAAAAGTTACCTGCGCTCTCTCCTTAATCCCTATGTATATTTAGACTAATGGAGGTCATTTAGTTGCTCCAATGGCCATTGGAGGGAATGCCCGCCTGCCAACGTCAAGGCAGACTCCCCTAAGCGGGTCCTAACACTGACCCTTCAGCCTGCTTCCTTGAGCTTCTAGCAAAGATATCTCTAATGAGACAGAGAGGTGTATTTCTTTTTTTTTTTATATACACCCCTATATACTTATTAACCCTAATAGTGAACACATGGGATGGGCGGCAGCATTGTAACCAGGCTGTGTTATACAAAGTACATACAAATACAAAAAGAGAACTCCTGCGCTCACTCCCATTACCACTGGGCTGGCAGCAAGGACTACAATACACATCAGCCCCAATATATAGTAAAAACCAAAGAAAATAAAAAGTTGCCTTAATAGGGAACACATGGGATGGGCGGCAGCATTGTAACCAGGCTGTGTTATACAAAGTACATACAAATACAAAAAGTGAAAAAGTTACCTTTTCTTTGGTTTTTACTATATATTGGGGCTGATGTGTATTGTAGTCCTTGCTGCCGGCCCAGTGGTAATGGGAGTGAGCGCAGGACTTCTCTTTTTGTATTTGTATGTACTTTGTATAACACAGCCTGGTTACAATGCTGCCGCCCATTGCATGTGTTCCCTATTAAGGGTTAATACGTATATAGGGGTGTATATAAAAAAAAATAAAAATACACCTCTCTGTCTCATTAGAGATATCTTTGCCAGAAGCTCAAGGAAGCAGGCTGAAGGGTCAGTGTTAGGACCCGCTTAGGGGGGTCTGCCTTGACGTTGGCTGGCGGGCATTCCCTCCAATGGCCATTGGAGCAACTAAATGACCTCCATTTGTCTAAATATACATAGGGATTAAGGAGAGAGTGCAGGTAACATTTTCTTTTCTTTGGTTTTTACTATATATTGGGGCTGATGTGTATTGTAGTCCTTGCTGCCGGCCCAGTGGTAATGGGAGTGAGCGCAGGACTTCTCTTTTTGTATTTGTATGTACTTTAATGTAATGCTTACTAAATAGTAGTACCTTTAATTGAAGCTTTGTACAGACCTTATGACTATTTCCTTTTATTAATCATTTGGCGATAGATGCACAATCAAAGATATAAGGAAATGTTCTTTACAACACAAAAGAACCCTTTTAGTATGTTTTAGCAGGAAACTGGGAAATAGAACAGTTTATGTAAAACATATTCTAATACATGGTTTGACACTTATTCATTTTTGTTCCTATGAAACAGAAGAAACCAGCAGCAATGATAATAAAATAGAGGTATGCAGGAAAGTTACTCAATTGTGAAATGTTTGGCTGTTTCATCTATTTGTCTTGCATTTTGGCCTTTCATAGTCAACATTCTCTGTACTAGTTTTCATTCATGACTGCCAAATTGTTGCAGTTTTTTTTGTCTCAAATTCCAGTGTGTTGCACTGAAACAACTTGTATACTGAAGACTCCCAGATACTCCCAGCTCCGGCACACTTGCCAATATTGGACAATTCAGGAGCCAGGTCAGGAGCTGACGGCAAAGTGGCCAAGCAGCACTGTCCAGCACAGAGCATTAATGAAGTGCTTGCCTATAAGATGAAACACTCTGGAATTCTTGCCTAGTGCACAAAACATATCCTTTCGTTGTACTTTTCTCTGGTGTTCTCAAAACTAAGATGATGGGGCTGTCTAAAATTTTACATCTTTTCCTGGACTCAAAGCAAGTACGCATTGGGTCTTCAATTTTAAGGGACACTACAGGCATTCAGACCACTTAATTTCATTGAAGTGGTCTGGGTGCAGTGTCCCTACCCCCCTTAGTCCTGAAATGCTCACATTTCATGGTTAAGACTGCCTCTAGGGTTAACTCTGTGAAATGATGCTGGACATCCTCACAATTTGGTTGAGGACATCCAGCATCTTCAAATTCCGCATAGGGAAGCATCGATTTAATGGTTTCTTATAGGAAAGTCCTAATGTGCTTATGGCACTCGCCGGCATGCACATCGTGACCACCACCTTCATCCAATGCACCCTTTTCAGCTCCTGGTGCTTCATCTGCCAGGTGTCAGTTTCAGTACTGAACTCTTGCACATACACAACACTGATGTCTATGGAGAATCTTTGGCCACAGAAGCCTCCATAGATAAAGCCTTTTTTTCAGCCATCGTTGATGCAAGCCAGGGGCACTGACAAAGCTTGACAGCAGTAGCTCTGTCTGTTTGTCAAGCTTTGATAAGTGGAAGAAATATACATAAGACAAAGTAGTCCCTACTTTGTCTTATGGTATATTTTGACTGTGTCCAAATTTCAGTTAAAGGGACACTTTAGTCACCACAACAACTACAGCTTAATGTAGTTGTTCTGGTGAGTATAATCATTGCCTTCAGACATTTTTATTCAAACACTGCATTTTCAGAGAAAAGGCAGTGTTTACATTGTCCCCAGGGACACCTCCAAGTGGCCACTCCAGTCCTCAGATGGGCACTGGAGGTGCTTCCTGGCTCAGTGCTGCATAGTAGGCAGCAGTGCCGTTCAGCGTCTCCATGCTCTGCATGGGGACACTGAATTTTCCTCATAGAGATGGTGGACCCGCGCTGGAAATAAGGTGAGTTTTAATTCCTTTTAAGGTGGCTAGGGGAAGGGTGGGGGGCTTAAATGGTGGGTTTAGTACTATAGGGTCAGGAATACATGTTTGTATTCCTTACCCTTTAGTGTTCCTTTAAATACCAACACAGTCTTTATGGATATATATTTAATAAAAATTTTATCTTTATGATATGCTGTTTTTTGGGGGATCGGGTTGCAATGCCTCTTTAAATTCTAGACAATTCCTATTATATTAGGCTACTAGATGATTGATAACATAGCATAGGTCAGGACTGTTTTCAGTGGAAATTAAATATGAATCCTGAGTACATTTTTATACTTGTATTGATGTTTCAGTATAATTAGGTCATAATAATATAATTACATTTGACGACACTAGATAAAACTTTAGATCTTCTCATTGGATTTATCATCAATGCCTTATTATTATTGAATATGCAGACGATCCTGAGTATGATCTCATACATTTAAAAACAAGTGTAGTGCTTATGTGCAAGTATTTTAACGATTCTCTTTATCCAGGCAATATAAAGTAAAGTTATGTGCTCTATTATTTTTTTCACAATAGACATTTTCTATGTGCCTCTCTGTGCTTCGCAGCATTTCCAAAGGCAATAAAATAGAGTGACGAGCGGTTGGTCTGTTATAAATCAGAGATGTGGTTCTTGAACTTGCAATTTGTTCTTACACTATACTGGCCATAAAACATAAACAAATTTTAACAATTACATCATAGTGCCGACTATCCGCATACCAGCAAAACAAGCTATGCTTTGTCTAAATAAAGTGACTGCTAAAAAGGTATTGTTTAAAGAGAGGAAGAATTAGCTCACCTGATTCACTGCTTTAGTTGGGTAGTGTTAAAAAAACAAATGTGTACCACCCCATAGCCCTGCATATATATATATATATATATATATATATATCTTACACGTGTAACGTAGCTCTACCGTTGCTTAGAGATATATGCTGTATAATTCTGGTCAAATTAATATTCGACTAGTTTAGAGTCATTTGCCAAATCAACTTCTGCTTAAACATTAGAAAATAGAAAATGTTTCCTTTGCAACATTGTAAATTTTGTTATACGTAACACCATGGCCATCCAAAGGTGGATTTGGCTCATTCTACAGATTCAATTAACACAGTCTTATATCCAACATACCATGTACAGCAAGCACGTCAAACTCAAAGGCTTGTACAGGCCACATAAACAAGGTTTAAGTTTAAAAAAAAAAAAACTTACATTTTCATAGAAACTTAGCTTTGTTTTGAAAAGTACCGTATAAAAAAAAATCAGCATGCCCTCTACTAAACCTCAGTCCCCCCCCCCCCGTACTAAATCCCAGTCCACCTATACTAAATACCAGTACCCCCCTCTATACTAAATACCAGTCCCCCCTCTCTACTAAATCCCAGCAACCACTCTACTAAACCCCAGCCCTTGTTTTAAAAAAAAAATGCGACTCTGGAGTTCAGCCTCTGGTAAACCCCCAATAGTGCCATCCACACCCTATGCCAAAGCTGATTCTCCAGCTACTCCTTGAAAATCTGTGAAGGTGGAGAATGTTGACGTCACATCGGAATGTGACATGGCATTGCCTCAGTGCACCTCCAGGTCCTCCACTGTCCAGCCACGGCCATTGCAACACTAACCAACACACACTGGCAGACACACACTCACTAACAGACACACTCACTGACAGACAGACACACACACACACTCACTCTAACAGACACACACTCACTCTCTGACAGACACACACACTCTCTCTAGCAGACAGACACACACACACTCTCTGACAGACAGACACACACTCTCTGACAGACTCACACAGACACACACACACCCTCTGACAGACACACACTCTCTGACAGACAGACAGACACACACACACTCAATGACCGACACAGACACGCACACTCTCTGACAGACTCACACACACACTCTGACAGACAGGCACACACACACATTTCCACATTCTTGCACACACTAACATCATTTGATTTATTGCTTCCTACCTTTGGGAGCTGGTGTGGGGGCCTCTTCTCTCGGGATCTCAGTCTTCCTGCACCTCACTGCTCCCTTACACGAGCAGTTTAGTGATGCTGGGTGTCGGAATATGACGTCATATTCCGGCACCGGGCGTCACTACAGAACTACAGAAGGTGCGCGCAAGGGAGCAGTGAGGAGCAGGAAAACTGATCTCCCTCGCTGACGCCAGGGACCTCTCCTCACCGGCCGGTACCGGGTAATTTTGGCAGAGTATGCACTTGCAATGTAAGGAGAGCAGGTGCCTACTCTGCCGTAGTAATTCATGGCAAGCTCATGGGCCGCAAATATATTCATTGTGGGCCGCATGCGGCTGGCGGGCCACGAGTTGGACATGCTTGATGTACAGCCTCACCTTGCTAGTGTGTGTTTTTACCAATAATTTCTATGGGTTTTTTTCTGCCTTCATTATATACAGTATATCAGACTTTTTGACCCATTTTAACAAAAGTCAGGGGACTGAATACTATAAGCTAAAACAACACCAATAGGCTGATGATCACCAATAAGGCATTCAAGAAAGACCGACAGGTCTCTTAATTTAAACAACAAATGCGTAAATACGATACAATGTATATAGCGATCTGAACGCAACAAAGTATTGCTAGACACAGCCAAGTCATACAGATAACAATGTAATCGAACACATGAACAACTAATTTAGGGAAGATAACTAGCTATTGACAGGGACCTGCGAGTCCATCGATACTGTGGGCCTGCGCGCCCGAATGACTGCTATACATTCTTTTTTGGCACATGTTGTGCTTTGGTTATTATACTCAAATGCATATGGAGATCTGCGAGTCTCAATGTGAACTTTACGATCCGAAATAAAAATTGGTTTCAAACAAATTGCGATTCGTCTGAATTTTGGGCAATCAACAATCCTTCTGAAAACCCAAACTAAAACACACTATCAGGATTGGGGCCTTTTTATTTTTAAGCATTTAGGAGACATGTGGGAGTTGAAGCTTCAGGGCTTAGATTTAATTCATTAGGTCTGGATTTTAGCCATCTGGTGGATACAATTCAAGCACGTTTAAAGCTTAAATTACAACCAGATATTGACAAATTCCATCAAATTCCATTCCAACAATATCTGGATGTTGCAGTCTGTATAGCCCCGTATGAAGCCGGAAGTTTTTGCACCATTTGGTTTTGGGTCAGTGTGGTAAATTTTGTGAATTTAGTGAATAACCCCAAATATGGATGAACTACAAATTGAACAGTGGACTGTTTTGTTTGTTTTGTGATTTTGAATTCCATCTCATCTCTGTTGCCAAAAAAAAAGATGACTGATGGTTAGGGGACAGGCACTAAATGTTTTATTCACAGTAAGAGTGATCTGTAAATCAAATGGCATTTTTGTTCGCCCAAATGTTCTTCCCACAATGATCATACGGATTAAATTCATCCAAACTGAAAGATAAACTGAAAGATGTACAAAACCCGAATTGCCCGAAATGAAATTTTATTTGGGCGTGCCCATTTTCTTTATCCATGTACAACTCTATTATTTAACTATTCCAATATATATCTTAATTTTCCTTATTGATCTATTGCCATTTCTGTCTTTTTGAAAGACAAGGTCTGATTCCATAGGTCTCCTTATTACTCCAGACTTGTATAAAGGAAATATTATTTCTTGGACTTACAGAATTAATGTGAATTTAAACTGCACAGTTAGACAGTGCTCATAAAGATGGTGGGTGCCTTTATCAAAACCCATAAAAGTGAAGGTAACTTCTGATAATGCCTGTGTAAGCCACATCTTGTAAAACTGATTTTCTTTGTGTCACAGGCATAAAATAATGCAGATTTCCAATACACCGCAGGAAAGATATTCATTGTATTATCCCGCTGTCATGAGTCAATGACCAAAGTGAATGAGATTTCAAACTAGATATAATAAAATTAGGAACGCAGAAATGAAGCTCTCAATGTCTTGTATATAATACAGCCATTTAACAAGAGGAGATAAACACACAAACTATAACTTTTTTATTTATAAGGATGTAATGCATCATGTACCTGCTGTTGTTACATTATACACCAACAATGGTTGTGCAGGTACAAAAATGTGGAAAATGCCATTAATTTGTCAGGGCTGGAAGATAGGTCTGAGATTGGCTGTTTTAAATTATTTGTGATATTTTATCTCTTCTTTTATGCATGGAGGGGGCTAGAGGTAGGTGATTATTTATATTGTTGAATGCTCTTACTGTTTTCATGATCACAGCGAGTGACATAAGAGTGCATGGACAGGCCATGTTTGAGATTCTTATAGGCCTGTGGGGTGATTTCTTGCATACATAAGTAATAAGGACTGATCTTTAAGTCTCTAATGTGAATAAATCTAAATTACCTCTGATAAGAAAGCCTTTTGAAAACAAATGACACCAACAACTTTTGAGATATTGTTATAAATTGTGTAAGAGAAGCTTCCCCCACTTTTGTGTTGGTGCCATTGTAACTGCACTGCCATATCACATCGGTTCAAATGAACAGAGACAGTATGGTTTGAGGAGACGCCTGGAGGCCAGCCTCCATCGTAGAGACTTTGGGTCTACTGTGACTGGAACTGGATCCAGCAGTCCTGAATCCATGTACTTTTCTTAACCTTCATGTGTAAAATAATTGGGATATTCTACTTCCGGTGGCTAGGCTTTAGTTAAAATGTATTTCCATATAAATTTTCTGTGAACCTTTCAAATACATTCTTCCCAATGGGAAGACATTGGTAGACTGAGACATCTAAACCTATCATCGGTACCTTCTTTGAGACTCCCACATAGTACCCTGGGCTAAAGCAAAAGACAGGGGAACCTGGAGGGTGATCTCTCTATTTGGGGTTAAAATGGATGTAAATAGTAAATCCTTTAAGGTAAGTTGGCATCCAGGACTTGTGTGGGTCTGCCTTATGTCAAAATATATCAGGTAATATATAATGCTGTTTTTTGATCATTATACAAAATTTACTTATTGTAGGTATAGTAATGTTGTGCAAGTGCCAATTTGGTTTTGATGTGTAATACATAGGTTTAGCTGAGAAATGTATGCTATACTTACAAGAACATATGAAATTATCCCTCCTTCCACCACTTACATTCCCTGAAAGACAACAGCATTCTAGTGACGTTCCGACACTACAACTTGCAGAACTACTATACAATCAGAGATATTATTTTTGCCCTGTAAAGGATATATCTTTATCTACATTATATCCAGTAACATAGCAATATATGTAAAATAATATAGGCGTTTATTGTAAGTTAGTTTCTAAAGATAGAATCAAAACTTTTTCTCAACAATACTTTGTTTTTAATATTACAATATTGCTGCTTTGGTTCATACCTATATTGGACACATTATTTGACAGACACACACACTCACTGATTTGAGGCACATTGACAGACACACTCACTGACACACAGTCTCACTGACTTGATACATATGTTTTATTATTGTTATTTTATTATTTTTTATTTTGTTCCTGGTATATCCTGTGAGGCACATGCATTTAAATTCTGGACTCCTGGTCATTGGTGGGGATTATACCACTTACACACATGGAGTGGTTCAACTGCTCTGAAAATGAGTACAGTTTTAACATTTTTCAATGTCTATTATTATAGTGAGCACTATTGTTCTTTTGTTTTGGGTTTTTTGGTTTCTTTATACTTTTTTTGACTTTTGTTTTGTTATATCACATCCTTCAATGAAAAGCAACGTATATAACATCCGTATCCACTTTATGCTGTTGTTTCTGGAGCTTGTTTGCAACTCCATATCATGTGAGTGGCACATACATTGGTTCTTTTCTCTTCTTTTAACATGTACCCACGGAGGAATGATCAAGTTCTATAGGAAGCAAGATCATTTGGTGAAAATTTGGACTGTATTCTTTTAACTTTTTAACTTTTTTTACATTTTGGCACAATTTTGTATGTTGAGCCCTGTGAATAGGATCTGGAGTCCTGACTGATTGGCTCATGGAGATTGGATTTCCCGGATTCCCCGTAGGGAGAGATAACCACCTTCTTTTTTTCCTCTTCTCTGCGGTTCTTTACCTTTTTCTGCTTTTTTTTTGGAGGGTAATATATACCATGTTATGATGAAACAAATGCTGGGTTTGTGAGGTTGAGTCTTCAACTTCTGGTTAACTGAATGTACCATCTTGAATTTGTGTTGATATGTGAACCATCTTAAGCAAATAAATAAAATAAAAACTGTTAAAAAACAAAAAAAGGAAGTGTTCTACAGCAAAATTACAAAATGCAGGGTTGGGGTGGAATTAAGGTTAGGTTTAGTGACAGATTAATGCATCATTGCATAATTTACAAAAGTTACATTTAGGGTTAGAATTACACTTAAGGTCAAAATCAGATTTGAGGTCATGCTAGATGTATCACTGACCATAATTGTAACCATACCACTGGCATTATATATCATAACATGCAATACTCTAGGGCAGTATTACTCAATCTTTTATGGAGAAGCATTTGTGCAAGTCTATAAAAATTCCTAAGTAACCATGCTTCAAGCAAGTAATTTCTATTGATTTAAATTGATTTAAATAAAGTGAAACGTGTAGACACTGATATTTAAGTGAATCCCATATAGGGGAATAAGCCTGATTAAAAGGTAGTAAAGAATATATTTTTTGAAATAAATATGACATAATGTCAAAATTTTGTATATAAGGAGGAGTGTATGAGCTATTAATCTAAGATTAAAAGTCACAAAATGAAAATACAATATGCACATAACAGTTACACACAGAGGGCACTTCTCCACACATTAACACACAGAGGACACTGACACACATATACACACAGAGGACACTGTCACACACACATACATTTACACAAAGCAGTAGGGATGTGCATGGGCAAAAAATTCGGTTCAGTTCGGCACTTTAGAAATTCAGGACTTCGGTAATTCGGCTCTTCGGTTCGGTTCGGAACTTCCGAAATTTGGGACTACGGCAAATCGGACATTTGTAAGCATCCCTCTCTTGCCACCACAAGCACTTAACATCTGTAGGGCTTCCTAACCCTAGCCCCTACCCCCAACCATAACCCTAGGATTAGGGTAGGGTTAGGTGCCCGGACTGCCACCACAACCACTTACACATGTATATGGCTCCCAGTGTCAGGAATTAGCTTATTGGTCTAGATTCCTGTCATTATTCACTACATTTTCCCTCCCTCTCTTGTTTTGCCACTTTTCAGAAATCCGAAGCACTTCGGCACTTCCGAAATTCGTCATTTTGGCAATTTGGAGGCATCATTTACATTAGGAACTAAACAAATTGCACATGTTTACAAAGCAGACATTGACACACCCATTTACACACAGATGAATCTGACACACACACATTTACACACAGAGGACACGGACACACATTTATACACAGAGGACACTGACACACTCACACACTTTTACACAGAGAGGTCACTGACATACACACATACACTGACAGACACATTCTTAATGATTTGACACACACTGGCTGAGACACATTATTTGACAGACACACACACTCACTGATTTGAGGCACATTGACAGACACACTCACTGACACACAGTCTCACTGACTTGATACACACTGACAGACACACACATTCACTGACAGACACACACACTCACTGACAGACACACACACTCACTGACAGATACCCTCACAGACACACATTCTCAATGATTTGACACACTCACTGACAGACACATGTTCTCACACACACACACACAAATTACTTTTTTTTCTTTATGTCCACCCAGCATTCCAATCTTGCACATTGTTTAATGATGCCACGGCCAGAGAGACATCATACCCCAGCTCCCAGCATCACTGCAGGGTGCAAGAGTGTGAAATGGTGAAAGATCATGAAGAGTACAGGTCTTCTTTCGCGGTCTCCATTTCCATTCTCCCCCATCTGGCAACTTCTTGGCTTACCCACTACCTTTTGTGGCATTCCCCCCTGGGGTACATGTACCACCAGTTGATAATCTAAGCTCTAGTGCATTCCTTAACTGTCATTGTTACCATAACTGTTATCAGCTTGCAAGACTTTGCCAAGCATCTGGTTACCAATCTTTATCAAATCTGGAGAATCTTGATAAGTCGATCTGCAAGACAGTGGAGAACATTATAACACAGTTAAGGCCCGGCCTAGGGAGATAGCGCAGCTAAGCGGACAAGGGCACATATATGAGTGTGGGGATGAATGCATGTGATTGGTTGTGTATGAATGTGTGGGTGGTATTATGTGGTGTGTGAGTTTGGTGGAGGTGGTCTTATCTCAGTGCCACTTGGGATTCAGGCCAGCAAACAGCTTCCCTCCCGCCCGCCCCAAGGGTTTATTTAGTCATAGCTAGCCAGGGGTATGTCCTTGCCAATTAAGTTTGAGGCAGTTAGGTTAATATATGGAATGAAGTGTTTCAGGTCTCAACCTCCCCTGTTCTAAAGGGTTAACTTTAGGTTACCTGTCATGACGTGCCCACCAAGTGAGGAAAAGGTCGGCTGGTGGTAAGCATTGGAAGGAAAAGGAATTTATGCCGAGGGGGTAGGTGAGAGGAAGTGGTACATCATGGTCAGTATATTGGCACAGACACTTGGTAAATGTTGTGGCCTGTTTCATCCATACTACGTTGTCTGTCATTATTTGGGTGGTGAATTGGGATAGTTTTATGTTACTATGCTGCAGCACGATTCCCCACAAAGCTTCATCTGCAGATTAGATGAGCTGTAAAGATAGAACAAATAAACAACAAGATTGGAAGCTACATTACCCCTGCGATACTGCCTAAAGCTGTGCTCAGTAACTGACAGTCACTGGGGATAGATGCGTATTTATTGCTGTTTTTTTATTATTATTTTATTTTTAACTCTATTCATAAACCTGATAGTCTGTTCCCAGCCACTGGTTGCATAGGTCTGTAAATCACTTTGCCCTTTGGAGTTCATGTGGATTGCTTCTATTAGTATACAGCATTTTCTTTCCACCTACGCACATCTCTCAGAGGAACCTGCACCATTTTCATAATACACTGATATGAAAGCTTATGTTACAAATGCATGACTTCTGTTACCTGACAAGTCAGCTTTTTTTCTGAATGTCTTCTGCTACTGTCTATTGCAAAAAAAAATAGGCCCCGTTGACAGCAATTATTATAATTTTTTTTTCATAGGGCCGCCGGTGCAGCCGGGGGCCCTCACGCAAAGGAGGCCCACCGGGTGGAACATGCATTTAGGGGCACTTAGTGGGCATTTGTCAGCAGGGGCCCAGTCGTAGCCCTTTAACAGCATGACCGTGCCCCTTGCTTTTTGGCAGAATGGGAGGAAGTGACAGCCGTGAGTCACTTCCTTCCAGATAAAATAGAGTCACGCTGGAGGAAACAGGGAGTGAGGAACTACCTACATCCTCAGGCACCACACTGGACCCCGGTAGGAAACTGGAGGGTGGGTTTACAAATGTAAATATTGCATGTGTCAGTATGTATGTACGTACGTGTCTCTGTGTGTGTTTCAGTATGTCTGTCAGTGTCTGTATATCTGTCAGTATGTGTGCTGTGTATGTCAGTATATCTGTCAGTATGTCATTGTATTGGTCTCTGTCAGTGTGTATGTCAGTATGTCTGTCAGTGTATGTGTGTGTCAGCATATCTATCAGTATTTCAGTGTATGTGTCTCTGTGTGTCTGCCAGTGTATGTGTCAGTATACATATCTGTGTAGGTTAGTATGTCTGTCAGTGTGTATGCTGTGTTTTTCAGTATGTCTGTCAATGTGCATCTGTGTCTGTATGTGTCAGTATGTCTGTCAGTGTGTGTGTGTGTGTGTCTGTCTGTCAGTGTCTGTGTCTGCATTAATATGTCTGTCAGTGTATGTTTTGTGTGTCAGTATGTCTCTCAGTGTATGTATGTGTCCGTGTGCCTGTCAGTATGTCTGACAGAATGTGTATATGTATCTGTATGTTGTCATTATGTGTATCTGTGAATACATTGTTTCTTGCAAATGCGGTCACACATCATCGCAAAAGCCTTTAAAAAGTGTCTAGCAAAGGTCAGTTTCTTAATAACTAGGCATTAAGAATATATATTTTTGTCTGCGCCAAGGCTCTCTTTACTTACTTGATTGAACCTTTTTGAATCATTCAGTAGAAGCTAGCTGTACAGGTTGCTGAATAATAGCATGCCAAGGGAGTTGTACACAGTGTGATTCACTGGGTCAGTAACAAATTAACGCAGTCATCCTGGCCCCGACGCTCATTCAAGGCAACTGGAAATAGACTCGCATGGCATCATTAACACGTTACAGTCCGGTGAATCACCAGCTGTGACAATGTTTCTCTCTCTCTAGGTACTGTAATTATGCTTTAAATGATTGATTGAGCTATCTTAAAATATCTTGTATCAGGCAGATCTGATTAACAGCTGCACTGGGATCTATAACAAGACTTCTATAGCTGCTACTCATTAATCTGTCAGTGGTGTATAATCTCTGATACATTTGTGCAGTAAATCGGTTTGTATTGAAATAGAACAGGCTCCAGAAAAAAGAACAAAACTGAGAAAAAAAATATTTATATATATATATATCACACGAAAGAAATTCTCTGCACTCAGGCTCCAGAGATCAACAAGCTCAATCAAAAAAGTAAATGTCGGGTGCTAGACTTTTAGTTACTTAGATGCATATAAAAGTAAAAGGTAGTAGTCTGCACTCACGGTTTTGATTAAAACGTAGTGTTTATTTCTTCATTGTAATAATGTGCACTTGATAAATTGCTTATAAATTCCTAATGTCGATGTTTCAGTCCCAGTGACTTTTTTTTAAATGAAAGGTGAATTGGAAAGGTCATAGACAGCTGCAATTAAGAATTATTATGACAAGGGTATTTATTTATTACTGGTATTTATAAAGCACCTAACAAATTCTGAAGCTCTGCACAATTAGGGGAGAAAGTACAATATACACAGACAAATACAAAAGGTAGAGAGGGCCCTGCCTGTAAACTGAGATCTAGCCATTGAAGCTCTTTTATACAGAGTGCTTAGCTAGATAGCTAGATAGTGAGCTTACAATCTAAAGGATACAGTGGGGATCTGAGACAGGAGGTAGCAGGGAAAATTTGGAATGATGGCTAAAATAAGTTATCATAGAGTTGCAGCTATTGGTAAAATATAAATTGAATGTAGAGGTAATTGAGAGAGACTCTCAAACAGCTGGAGGAGCATGCTATATATTTAGGGGGAATGAGGGTGGGTGCATAGTACTGAGAAAAAATGCAGAGCCACAAGTGCCTTTGTAAAGGCAGTAGTTGGAGGTAGCACATGCAGTGGAGGAACAGAAGAGGCAAGGAGAGAGCTGCAGTTTGGTTATGTGGAAGAAGTCCCCTGCACATCTGCTGGAACTTATGGAGAGGGATTGAGCTAGCTCCCATGTAATGTCCTTGTCAGATGAGGATTCCCATATCGGAGAGACTTACTTCGTAACCAAATCTATCAATCGAGGTGCAACAGATCTGGGATGATATAACTGCAGAGATGGACCAAGAGAGGCAATTGTGCCTGGCAAGCCAGGCCAAAGCATTGGCAGATGGTGGAGTGCAGAGGTCTAGGTGCCAGCTCCAGTTAACAACTGAGGATGTTGGACCAGGGAGGTGTGAATGGCACTGTGATTTCCACAACTGCATCACAGGGATACTGTTCAGTCAGAACAGATCTCCTTCCTCTTAGCATGAGGACATGGGGACCCTGGCCACCCCTTATCTCCCTAGCAGGCCCCAGAGTCTGTGGATTTAATAGAATTAACACGATGTTGGCCCAGGACGTGTGGATGGAAACCTGGTCTCCACACCTGCAGTTGAAATTATAATTATTTAGACCCCATTGAAAATCAGGTTTATTGTCAAAATGTACATACTTTCAGCAGCTTGCAATGAACAAATCAAACAAAAGCAATCGAAATAGCTCAACACAATGGATGCTTCAAGTGGTTTCCCCAAATTCAACTGGAAATGCAACTTGTAAAATGTAAGGTCAAAATAGCCAAACTGCAACATTTTTTAGCTACTCTGGCCTTAAATTTTAAATTCACTTTAAATTTATTTGAATTCTCACTTTAGAGAGTAACCCCTTGCTAGTGTCTGCTTTCATATACATGCCAGAGCTCAAATAATTCATAATCGCTACTCTGGACATTACTTGGCCACGTTAGTAACAATTAGTTCTACATTAGTATATTTGATCAGAGCATCCTGTTAGCATTGATCGTTCTAGATAATCCATACTTTGTGTTGGCTCCAGTAATGGCTAAATTGACATAAGATATGACAGGATACAGCTGCACCACTGGAATGATCAAACTCAATCCTCTGATTTCACCGCCGGTTTCCTCAGTTAGGGACGTGAACTTTCTCTTTTCTACTTTACTTGGAAAATATTTTTCTATAGGGACCACTAAAAAAGCTATAATTTAAACACGTAATTGAATGATTGCCAATTGCTAATTTTCTATAGTTATGACATTGTAGTTTTTGTTGTTTTTTTATTTCAGTTTCTTTGTACTTGCAATTGAAAAGCTACATTCAAGATGCAGATGTTTCCTGCATTTCTGAAGACGTCACTTAAACAAGAAGGCATTTTATGGTACAAATGTATTTTTTAATGCTTTATTAACTAACCGGGTCTCATGTTTTTACATTATTTTGCCTCAGGCGAGCAAATGAACCTGATGATCTGATAAACCTTTTATGCAAGACAGCTAAAGCATTGCATGTATTTATGTATCTGTGTAGAAATATTTGTAAATGGGAGCACATGTGGTCTTCGTAATTTAAAACGTAAGTCTTATTACAGCATGTTTAGGAAAGACTTTAAAGAGACACACTGAGCACCAAAACAACTTTGGCATTATGAAGTGGTTTTGGTGTATAGATTATGCACCTGTAGTCTCACTGCTCAATTCTCTGCCATTTAGGAGTTAAATCACTTTGTTTATGGATCTCTAGCCACACCTCCCCTTGCCGAGACCCACACAGCTTTCCTACACACTTCCTAAGAGAAAGAGACAAGTTTGTTTAGTTTCTCTTGTTGCACAGCGTGTTTTATGCATGGTAGGCAACAATATTTACACCAACATAAAATAAATAATTAGACCATGCAACAATGATAGACATAATTTTATAGTGTGTTTAGATTTTTTTTTATTAAAGGAACACTATAGTCAACTAAATTACTTTAGCTAAATAAAGCAGTGTTAGTGTATAGATCATCCCCTTGCAATTTTACTGCTCAATTCATTGTCATTTAGGAGTTAAATCACTTTGTTTCTGTTTATGCAGCCCTAGCCACACCTCCCCTGGCTATGATTGACAGAGCCTCCATGAAAAAAACAAAAACTGGTTTCACTTTCAAACAGATGTAATTTACCTTAAATAATTGTATCTCAATCTCTAAATTTAACTTTAATCACATACATGAGGCTCTTGCAGGGTCTAGGAAGCTATTAACATAGCAGGGGATAAGAAAATATTAATTAAACAGAACTTGAAATAAAGAAAGCCTAAATAGGGCTCTCTTTACAGGAAGTGTTTATGGAAGGCTGTGCAAGTCACATGCAGGGAGGTGTGACTAGGGTTCATAAACAAAGGGATTTAACTCCTAAATGGCAGAGGATTGAGCAGTGAAGCTGCAGGGGCATGTTCTATACACCAAAACTGCTTCATTAAGCTAAAGTTGTTCAGGTGACTATAGTGTCCCTTTAAACTTAAAAAGGTGCATACAATGTATTTATACTTATGCATAACAAATAACTCAAACAAATAATTTCTTAGCAAGTCAGGCATTTAAAACCTAGCCACACTTTTTCAAAACCTATATAACATCCACCTGTTACACTTTAACATTAACCCCTTAAGGACCAAACTTCTGGAATAAAAGGGAATCATGACATGTCACACATGTCATGTGTCCTTAAGGGGTTAAAGGGAATCTCCAGTGCCAGGAAAACGATCCGTTTTCCTGGCACTGGAGGGTCCCTCTCCCTCCCACCCCCCAATACCCAGTTACTGAAGGGGTAAAAACCCCTTCAGTGACTTACCTGAGGCAGCGGCGATGTCCCTCGCCGCTGTCTCCGCCTCCGCGATGCTCCTCCTATCCATTGCGTCGGCCGGTGGGCGAGACTGATCTCGCCCACCGGCCGAGGGGACCTAATGCGCATGCGTGGCAATGCCGCGCATGCGCATTACGTCTCCCCATAGGAAAGCATTGAAAAATCATTTCAATGCTTTCCTATGGGGTTTTGAGCGACGCTGGAGGTCCTCACACAGCGTGAGGACGTCCAGCGACGCTCTAACACAGGTTTCCTGTGCTAGAAACCAGGAAGTTCCCTCTAGTGGCTGTCTAATAGAGGTGGAGTTAACCCTAGAAAAAACTGCAATAATTACACTTGCAGGGTTAAGAGTAGTGGGAGTTGGCACCCAGACCACTCCAATGAGCAGAAGTGGTCTGGGTGCCTAGAGTGTCCCTTTAATAATGACAACAATGACAATATATACATAAATAAAAAATCTCCAAGATAGGGGTGGTAGGGTCAGTTACTTTGCAAGGATGAAAACATTTGCCTAAATATGTCTGTCCTGAAACTCCTAATCTGCCTCACAGACTTCAAATACAACCTTGAACACAGAGATTAACTCCTGCCTTGCCACTATGCACATGCTGCCACAGGTATATAGCCTGTGGCAATTTGTATTTAAAAGTTAATTGCCTGCTAGAGCCTACAACAGCCTCCTGTGTGTGATTAAAGTTTAACAAAGCAGGAGATGAAAACTTCTCAAGCAAACACACTTTGCTGTAAGATCTGATTGAAAATTAAACATTTTTTTTTCATGTTGACTGTGTGAGACATAGCAAGGGGAAGTGTGGCTAGGGCTACATAAATAGAAACAAAAGTGATTTAACTCCTGAATGGAAGAAAATTGAGCAGTGAGACTGTGGGTACATGATCTGTAATACAATACTGCATTATTATTAGGCTAAATTTGTTTTGGTCCTAACAGCATGAGAACTTTATCAAGACTAAAAATCATGTTTACAAATGCAGTATAATGGGATCCTACATAGACCTCGGTGTTGTACTCTCACACATGCACAAGAGGAGAGCACTGACATAGCTCCTGGAAACTGAATTGCCAGGAATCATAGAGGACAGCAGCATGAAGATGGTGGTGTCATAAAGTGACAGCCTGAGGTTAAAAAAAGCTCACCTCTCCTGCACCCTGCAGGGACCCACACCGGATTCATCGATTTCGAAGGTCTTTGTGAAATAAGTTGAAGCATCATCTCCTACCAGAAGTAGCTCACTCAGTAACATTATTATTATTAACCCCACAACCTCCCTTTTTAATTAGCATTAGTCAACCAAGTACTAGTGTAGAGGCTAGTGTTTCCTTTGCCACATTTGCCGTGGCAAATCATGCTGAATCAAAGTTTGGGGTCACTTTGAGATCCTCCAAAAAGGGTTGAGTTGCAATATAGTGAGAAGGGAACGAGTACTGGGTCATCTCATTAGGTGTGAAAGACCCCACAAATATTTGGTATTGAGGGAAGAAGCAGAAGGAGAAGGCACTAGGGCAGGCAGCAAGTCCACTGATGCTGGTATTTGATTCTGTGCAACCAACTACCACCATTGGTATTTCGTCCACTACTACCACATCATAATCAAGATGGATGTCTTCTTAGACTTATTAACAGGTCTATGATTTACAGCCATAGAGAAGCATGTCTGTTGAGTAAATGTTGTCATTGAGTATTACACAGCAGAGGTAGCATTTGCAATTTGGGTTGTGGTTCTTGGCAATTTGGGGGCATTGAATCAGCAATCAGCCAATAAGGGAGTAGTGCCTCTGAAGTGCTTAAAGCTTACTGCTCAAAGCTTACCTGTGTGACTGTGCTTTGCCTCCTACTGATAACACTCTGAGCTACTGGGATGAGAAGAAGAGTGTGCAGTCTGCTCTATGTCTGGTTACCCAGCAGTAATTGTCATGTCCTTCAACCACTTCCGAAGATGAGCAAACAATTTCTATCACAAAAGTTCACAGATGTCACTGCAACTGGTAGAGCAAATGTCTCTCCTCAAACTCAGTATTCAAAATTTGTTATCTGAGATCCAATTGGCCTGGGTACTTTAAAGTTGTTTGTCAAATTATTTTGAAATATGGAGTGGACCTCTTTTTTTCAGTATATAGTAATATAATAATTTTAAATCAAATTACTCCTGCCGATGCTGCTGTGACAACTTCCACTTTTTCTGAAGGCCTTTTATTATAGACGTTTCACACTACCTAGCTGAGTCTTGCAGTGCCTGCTATATCCACAGATGCAGTTGGGATAATCATGAGAGGGTGCTCTTTTGTTTACACAGAAGGACGGTCACTGATGCTACAGATTGGAGGGTTGGGAATGCTTTGTTCATGTCAGGGTGGATGAGGTGAGTAGGTTTTCAATTGCCCACTGACTATTTATTTCATTTTTGGAAAAATCCTCATTTTGAATGAATAATAAAAATCAGCTGCAGAAGTAAAACCAAAAAGTGAAATTGTAGGTACACTGAAATCAGAGATGGGGGTGTTAGATAATGAAGACCAGGAAAGGCAGACATTTTAAATATCTATTTTTACTCAGTATATATTAAGGAGGAATCTATGGCATGGTATATGCAAATGATTGCTGCATAAAACCTAAAGAAAAATTGTGATTGGATGACTCAAGCTGCTACAGCAACTAAAGAAAATTATGTAAATTAAAGCTCTGGGGCCTGATTGTATTCACCCACCAGTACTTTAGGAGCTAAGTGTGGAAATTAGTGAACCTCTATATTTACTCTTATAAGCTTCTTTTCACTCAGGAATTTTACCAGAGGATTAGAGGAAGGTTCCTATATTCAAAAAATATTCATCTGTGAGATTAACTTCTGTGGCTGTATTTGAAAGGTTATTAAGGGATATTTTTCAGTAATTCATTAGGAAGAACATTATTAGTAAAAGTCAGCATGGTTTTAGGTCTCTAACTTAATTGCATTCTACAAAGAAATAATTAGAAGTATAGATCGGGTGTTGCAGTGTATGTGATCTACTTCGATTTTGCTGAGGCATTCAATATGGTTCCACACAATGAGTGTTCAATCTAAAAGATATTTGTCCAGATGAAAATTCTTGATCTTTGGTAGTACATTGGCTTGAAGATCGAGTACAGAGAGTTGTAATTAATGGTAAATATTCAAGCTGGACAAAAGTGGTACCTCTCAGGGTTCTGTTCTAGGACCTCTTCTATTCAACATATTTATAAATGATCTTGAAATGGGCATTGAAAGTCATGTTTCAGTATTTGCTGATGACACAAAACTCTGTAATGTAATACAATGTGAGCAGGATATTACTTGGCTACAGTAGGATTTAGGTAGATTGGGAGACTGGGTACTTAATTAAAATTTAATGTAGATATGTGCAAAGTTATGCACTTCGGGGTAAAGGATGTACAAGCAACATACACCCTAAATTGAGGTGAATTAGGGATAACAACACATGAGAAGGATTTGGGATTTGGTATAGACAACAAACTAGGCAACAATGTGAAATGTCAATCAGCTGTTGTTAAGGCTGGTAAGGTATTGTCTTGTATAAAAATCTAGTTTTGCCTTTTTATAAATGAATAGTAAGACCACACCTTAAATATGCTATGAAATTTTGGACACATGTTCTAAAAAAGGATATTATGGCACTAAAAAAGTACAGATATGGGCTACAAAATTAATAATAGAAATTGAAGATTTTAGTTGTGAAGAAAGATTAACACATTTAAATCTATTTAGTTTAGAAAAATGGTGCCTCAGAATGGATATGATAGTATTATACAAATATATACAGGTCAATACAAACCAGTGTCTGGATATCTATTCATAAACAGGACTATATATAGGATACAATGTCACACGTTTAGACTAAAAGAAAAGAGATTTCATCTAAGGCAAAGAATAGTTGTTGTTTTTTACAGTAAGAAAAATAAGGATGTGGAATTCTCTGCCTGAATAGGGGGTTTTATCAGATTTTGTACAACAGTTTAAACAGCAACTGGATGAGTACTTGCAAAAACATATTATACAGGGATATAATTTTAATGGCATAAACAAAACAGTATCCCAAATAGATAAAGGGACTCAGTGAGAAAGAGCCCAGTAAGAGAAAAGACAGAGTGTAAACGAGGAGTAGTAAATCCCTACCTTTATTATTACTAATTAAAAACAGAAGGAATAGAGTTTACAATAATGTTTGTACACTAGGGGAGGATAGATACCAGAAAGAAAGAGGTCCCTGAAAAAAACCTCTTCTTGAGTGAGAGAGAGGCACAGTAGGTATAGATGTAAACAGGGTTATATAGGGTTAAATGTAGGCTCAGCAGGAATAATAGTAGTCAAAACAGTAGACCACTTATAGTAAAGTGAATATGTGAGCTAGCACACTATAGCCAGTAACTAAAGTACCAAGTAACCCCACCCTCGGCTAAGGTTATCAGTAAACCCTAGCAAGGGTTAATAACCAAAAAACTCTTAAAATAATACAGCAATACAAGCAGGATCAGCGAGATCCTAATAAACTCAAAAAATATCTCTTACTGGGTTACCTCGGCACCACACGTAGCTAGTGCCTACCTGAACCAACTGACCCTAGTGTAGCCAAACTGGTAAACAAAAATGAAGAGAACTTAAATAAAAGTGCTCATTGTGCAAATGGGAATCTGAACTGGGTGAGGTTCTAGAAGGGGACGAGTGGCAAGAAATTTGGGAAGCAAACACGAAAGCCTCCATTTGCACCACTTTTCAGGAACAGTCGTGGAAGACCATGCTGCGCTGGTACACTACACCCATACAACTTTACCACATGCACAAAACGGAAACAGACGACTGCTGGAGAGGCTGTGGTGAGCGTGGCACATATCTACATATGTGGTGGGAATGCCCGAAGGTCCAAACCCTTTGGACAGCAGTCAAAGACATACTGTTACAGGTCTTCGGCAGACCGTTGCCCCTAGATCCTTGGACAAATTTACTTAACCGATCTGCTGAGGGATGGACCAGAAGAGAACAGACGTTGATACACAAAGTGACCCTAAGTGCTCGCAGAGCAATTGCTACAGCATGGCTGTCACCAGAGGGCCCAGATATACAAACAGTGATCCCGAAAATAAAAGATTGCAGATTGATGGATGACCTGACGGCCAGGGTGAAAGGCTCTGTGGAGAAGTTCACAAAACTCTGGGAACCCTGGGACAATTGCGTCCTAGGTTCAAATAGAGATGGAGATGGGTAGGCCCCTGACCGGTAGCCAGGTGAGGGCAGGAATGGAGACGGAGTATGGCTTGTTGTACGGTGGGCTCCCCCTTTTTCTTTCCCCCCTCCTCCTCCTCTCCGTCCCTTTTTACTCCCTCTATGCATTCCTAGTAGCTAGAACTCGATCCGTCCTTTTCTTTTTTCTGCTCAGGTGAGGGGTTCTCCCCCCCCCCTCCCCACTTACTCTCCTCTCTCTCTCTCCCTTTTTCTCCATTTCTATTGTCCTTCTGTTTCGTCTTTTTTCCTTTTTCTCCCTAGTCTGATTGACGGGCCGGAAGGAGCAGCGGAGCCATATGGCTAACTTAAATTAGCTGTCAAGGGGCTCTGACGACCCTGATACTGGGCTTATATAAAAAGAAAATCTTCCTCGATAGCGGGACGACCCATGAGAGACCCGGGATCGGGTAGTGGAAGGGTTTGCCATTATGCCAGATTGGCCTAAGTTTCAAATATATAATGATCGCATACATGGAGATAATCCTTGCATTTGCAACACTGGCCAGAATATATATGCACTGCGAGATGTACACATCTGACAATTGATAGCCCGAGGTCATCGATTTCGGGTAGATTCCTTACAAAGCTGTGTACAGGTGTGTTATTCAGACCGATGTATATTACTGGTATTTCTTACTCTGATTTATATTGAATCTGGCTTCTGCGCAAGCCCTGTGACTATGTTAACCTTGCCCTCGCTGTCGAGTACAAAAATAAAGAATTTAAAAAAAAAAAAGTGCTCATTGTGCTACCAAGTGCAAAAATGAAGGTGCTAGGAGCTAAGGAGCCCAACGCACGTTTCGGCGTGCTTACACGCCGTCGTCAGGGGCAAAGTATAATTTTTAATCACACTATACAGAGTAAAAACAAGGACGTATATATAAACCCAAAGGTGATATATACAAATAGAGGGTGGTTGGGAACAATACAACCTGAATATGGCTGGTAATAAACGTGGAATCTACAAAATAGCAAAATACAAAATATGGTGAAGTAAATAAGGCAAAGATGAATGTTGCACGTGGTAGAGAACTTTCAAGAGAGACATAGTCATCGCACCTGTCACCCTGTCAGGGGTACTTTCCACATCGAAGATCGGATATATATGATAAGGACTGGCAATGTCACTTTTTCTTTGGCTCAGGAATAAAATATCCCTTTTTCCTTGGCTCAGGAATAAAAGAAAAAAATAGATAGTGCAGATTGTATGAAAATAACAAGATTTATTCCACATATTGCACTTACAAGAAATCAGAAGTAAAACAGCATATCTCCATAATGAAGTAATGGCCAGGTCTCCAGATGAAGGTGGAAAGAGATCCCAAAATGGAGATACACAAAATGATAAAAAAATAATAAAGATAAAAATAACAAATGGACTATAATAATAACTGTACTAATAATTAGCATAAAAAGTCCAAGGTAGTATCCAACGCGTTTCGTCACTATGGTGACTTCCTCAGGGATATAGATGTATTGTAATCTTCATGGTTTATATATCATGTCAAATTTTCAAATTCGCGGGGAAATTTTGCGATCTCGTGTTACTTCCGGTTTTCGGCCATTTGGCTTCCTGCGTTCCACCTTGGAACGCATAACGTCACTTCCGGTTTCAGATCTAATCCGATCGAGGGGAGCCCTCCTCTGCTAGCACTAATAGAGGTGCAGCAGAAAAGGCTTCCCCTCTGGAGCTACAATAGGTTCCCATTATACAAATATGGGACAAAAAAGGGAATTAAATGACCCTGTTATGTTATGGGAATAATAGAGTATAAAAACCTCCATCAGAATGAAAAAGGGATGACTATAAAATGGATGGGGGGAATATAGTATGATCCAGACTAATGCATGTCAGGTATAAGACATGACATGTGAAACATAATGAAAAGGAAGTAACACATGATCGCAAAATTTCCCTGCGAATTTAAAAATTTGGCATGATATATAAACCATGAAGCTTACAACACATCTATATCCCTGAGGAAGTCACCATAGTGACGAAACGCGTTGGATACTACCTTGGACTTTTTATGCTAATTATTAGTACAGTTATTATTATAGTCCATTTGTTATTTTTATCTTTATTATTTTTTTATCATTTTGTGTATCTCCATTTTGGGATCTCTTTCCACCTTCATCTGGAGACCTGGCCATTACTTCATTATGGAGATATGCTGTTTTACTTCTGATTTCTTGTAAATGCAATATTTGGAATAAATCTTGTTATTTTTATACAATCTGCACTATCTATTTTTTTCTTTTATTCCTGATTATTTTCTTTTATTCCTGATTGTATAAAGTTTTCATCTGGAGACCTGGCCATTACTTCATTATGGAGATATGCTGTTTTACTTCTGATTTCTTGTAAGTGTGGAATAAATCTTGTTATTTTTAGACAATCTGCACTATCTATTTTTTTCTTTTTTTCCTGAGCCAAGGAAAAAGGGATATTTTATTCCTGAGCCGAAGAAAAAGTGACATTGCCAGTCCTTATCATATATATCCGATCTTCAATGTGGAAAGTACCCCTGACAGGGTGACAGGCGCGATGTCTCTCTTGTAAGTTCTCTACCACATGCAACATTCATCTTTGCCTTATTTACTTCACCATATTTTGTATTTTGCTATTTTGTAGATTCTACGTTTATTACCAGCCATATTAAGGTTGTATTGTTCCCAACCATCCTCTATTTGTATATATCACCTTTGGGTTTATATATACGTCCTTGTGTTTACTCTGTATAGTGTGTGTGAGGTACACTTTTTATGGGGTGTGTTCTTCCAGTGTATTATATAGTAAGCATATCCTTTTTTCTGTATAATTTTTAATATCTAGGGTAACAACTTCTTGATCCAAGGAGAGATTCTACTGTCATTCTAGGGTAGAATTTTTTTTTTTTTTCATAGTTTGTTGCAAACCCATGCGGCTGCATCCGGGCCCAGGTTCTAAAAAAACAAAACAAAACAAAAAACACTGATTTAAAAAACAAATTCCAACTATTTACCACTAACAGTGCTAGCAGCCAGCCGGAAAATGGTTAAAAACGTTTGGTGGTTTCATTAGCTGCAACAGGAATTATGGGTAAGTAGGGTTTTTAATTTTAATTGGGGGTAGGGGGTGGATAGGGATTTGGACCCCTATCCGCCCAGGGGGAAAGACTGGGCATGACACTATTTGGGGGATTGACAATGGACCCAATTGTGTAATTATTTAGAGGCCCTACTTGCCGCTTATGGGTGGTACCATCCATATAAAATCCCGTGTTTAGTAAATAACCTTATAACTTTTATATCACTGTGATATTTTGAAGGGCAAAGTGCATTATTTAGTGAACTTCTTTGCTATTTTTGCTATATTTGTGTGTGGCAGACACCAGAATAAAAGAGAAAGTATACGCCCAAGCAGCTTCAAATAGTTTTAGAACCCATATTCATTAATCATATTACAATACTGACACAATGTTCCATTTGCCATAAAACAGTAAGTTCAATCAACCAATGCCTGTGAGATGTGATCTCTGAGAAGAAGCAAAGTCAATTGCAAGGCGTTGCAGATCAGTGACAGTCACTGGTAACATATACATGCAGGCCTCCGTCTAGTCTCATCTTCCTATGGATGGAGGGCTTTTGTGATTTGAAGAGCCAGATCTCTGACATTGCTCTTGTACCTTTGTGACAGATGCGAAACATGATTTATAGTACTAGACAATTCATCTGTAACTTCCAGGAAGTGGAAAAAGATTGAAGATGCGCTGTTGCTAAATTTTTAAATTAGATTTAAAAAAAGAAGTTATGACAGTCACAAGGATAACTCATAGTGTTATTCATCATAGAAGAGAAAAGGAAAAGAACCCTTTACAACTATCTAAACAGCCCTGCAAGTACAAATGAAGAGGCAGATTCACACCAGACGTGGTCCTCTTTTGTGACTAAATCTATCAGTCCTTCCTTTCTATAGTATTGTCCTTATGTCCATGTGAGTGCATCAGAGAGTTGAAAGGAAAACAACTTACAGCAGTGTGTATTTAAATATAAAGTAATTTTTATTAGTATTTAAAGTAAATGTGTTTATAAATGTTGTGTAAATAAACTAAACCAACTTTGATTAAAATTACATTTCTTATTCAAACTATTGGCTATGAAGGGCCATCAAGTATCTTAAAAATGAGATGTGTTAACTCCTGGTCAATACTATTGTGTTAACACTTAAAATGACAAGGGTCAAGGAGATTAGCTGGCTCCCTGGCTTATAAAGTGGCCCCCTAGACTTAGGGACCCCTAGCCATTCCCGATAATATGTCCAGGATCTTAACACCTCACATTACTAATAATAGATTTTAGTAATTAGGTAAAAAGAAAAAAACATATCATTATCTATTGACAAAATAAATAAACCTGTTTTGCAAAAAATAATAATAATAATAATAATAATCCATCTTCACCCAGTGGGGGGGGGGGGGGATTCACAGCAGGAAAAGGCTATTTATCACCAAAAGCAAAACATGGTTAGCAGTCTTATTAAGCAGATTATGACAAATTTTACAATTTTAGCATCTAGCATAACCCTATCTAAAAACACCTAAATAAAACATATAATTTGGAGCACCCACTTCCTGAAATAAATTGTTGAATAAAGCACAGAAAAGGCAGGATGTCAAATCTCCTTTAGCTGAGCCATACTGCTTCATTGCCGTTGTACATAGATTAATACCATAGCATTATTCCATGTGCCCAGTCTGTGCACTTTTGCTTTTCAGCCCAATTGTAGATGGAATAATTGCGAAGAATTGGAAAACAATTTCAAGCTCAGCTCTTCATAGAGCATATGTTATGTAAGACGAGTCTCAGTTATCAAACCTTCAGTTGAACATCCTTTGTTGCTGAATAGGTTTTGTGAGTGTTCCATCAATATAGACAGGGAGCAGGACTGTCCGTGCCATTACATTGTGTAGAAGGCTGGTTTTAAATGCATCACTCTTCAGTTACAGGGGTCAGCATAGATAATCTATGGCATTTTCATGATACTGAGGAGGAGAGAACAAAGCTTTCTTTTGGTACAATAACTTCTATCAATACCAGCTTCATTTGTGTCAGAAATGAGATGGACTTCATAGGACATCTTTTTACAAAGCCATCATTTTCAGCGATTGTTAGCATAGCAAGCTGTAATTGGCCTTGTGTCTGAGAGAGAGCATAAATGAAACTGTTTAAAATTAACCTTCTTATATCCAGTTCTTACTGCTTACGGTTTCCAAAGGCATTCCTTGTTTGCAAATCAGTTTAATAATATTTTAAAATAAGAGTTTACGAAGGGTACAGTAGATGAACTGCAGTTTTCTCTTTCAGTTGGGATAAAAGTCCAGTAAATCTTCACTAAATCTTTCCAACCTGCCTTAAAGCGACAGTATAGCCACCCAAACCTCTTCAGCTCATTGACATGGTCTGGGTGCAGTGTGCCTGTCCCCTTTCGTCCTGCAATTTAAAACATTGCACTTTTAGATTGCTAAGACTGCCTCTAGTGACTCTACAGAAAAAAAAATATATATATAATATAACACACGTGTTCCTCAGTGGGCAAACAAATATAAAATTAATTTACCCTAAGCGAGATTGTAAGAAGATCCCTTAAGTCTTCAAATCAAATACATACAGAATACAATCTACAAGAGAGATGGATAAAACCAAAAAATGGTGTAGAATGTTTAAAACACCATAAAGTGCGCTAGTATGAAATGCACTCATAGAGTGGAAATAAATTGCAGACATATAGAGTTCTTTGGGATTCATTGAAGATCGAATGTTCTTCTTTTTAAACCTTAATATAGAGGGAGAGACACAAAGGACATCAATTTAAAAGATGACAAAATATTTATTTAAATTGCATTCACAGGATATGAAGTAAAATCAGGCGTATCAAAAAACTCCAGTGGCACTTTCCTGGTTTTGAAGATGCAGCAGGAACAAAATAAAATCCAAATTAATACAAATAATAATTAAAAAAACAAGAAATAAACATAAAAAAATAATAATAAAATACAATATTGGTGTAGCTTTGGTCTCTCCGCCCGACGCGTTTCGTCCTGGATTAGGACTTCCTCAGGGGCAATCAAGTTGTGGTGTGTATCCTCCTTCGTCTGCTTTTATATGTTGAAGTGTGGGTTTCCGCCAACGCGTGCCAATCGTGAAGAAAACCGTGATTAAAATCATCTGTGGCTGCTCACATGCGGCTTCCGGGTTCCAAACCTCATTTTCAAAATGTAAAAAAATTAGTGGTTTTCGATTTGACTATATTTCCATTTCATTTAGATTATTCATATAATATTTTAAGGTATTATGGTTTGCCATTATGGGGTTAAATCGTTCTGATTCATTTTCTTCTATGCCTTTTATTCATATTTTCATTGTACAACACATGGACTTGGACTTCCGGGTGTTTATGCCCATGGAACGCAAGATGCGTTCCACACAGTGCCGGAACTACATTCCTTTGGAACACACGTTTGAAAATGAGGCTTGGAACCCGGAAGCCGCATGTGAGCGGCCACAGATGGTTTTCTTCACGATTGGCGCCTGCATGGGGGGAACCCACACTTCAACATATAAAAGCAGACAAACCACATCTTGATTGCCCCTGAGGAAGTCAGGGTGGAGAGACCAAGGCTACACCAATATTGGATTTTAATATTATTTTTTTATGTTTATTTCTTGTTTGTTTTTTGTATTATTTGTATTCATTTGGATTCTATTTTGTTCCTGCTGCATGTTCAAAACCAAGAAAGTGCCACTGGAGTTGGAGTTTTTTGATACACCTGATTTTACTTCATATCCTGTGAGTGCAATTTAAATAAATCTTTTGTCATCTTTTAAATTGGTGCACTATGTCCTTTGTGTCTCTCCCTCTATATTAAGGTTTAAAAAGAAGAACATTCGATATTCAATGAATCCCAAAGACTTCTATATATCTACAATTTAATTCCACTCTGTGAGTGCATTTCATACTAGCAAACGTTATGGTGTTTTAAACATTCTACACCGTTTTTTTGGTTTTATCCAGCTCTCTTGTAGATTGTATTCTGTATGCCTCTAGTGACTGTCTACCAGACAGCCACAAGAGGTGCTTCCAGGAGTTTACCGGACTCTAGGTCGCCTAAATAAAGCTGGGCGTTCTCACGCTGTGCATGAGGACATGCAGCGTCAGTGAAAGGCAGGGCCTTATCTGCTTGCGGCGCTCACCACACATGTTCATTAGATCTCCCTGTCAGATGATGCCGGAGGAGCCGTTGAGCTGACCCTGCACTGAGGGACATGACGCTGGAATCAGGTAAGTAAAAATAGTTTTTAATCATTTCTGTTTCTGTGCTAGAGGCGGGGGGCCACAAGTGAGTGTGGGACCAGAACTTTATATTTGGTAGAATTGTGGTAAGATTCAACTATACCTTATGAGTCGAATCAGGGCCGGCCTTAGGGGTGTGCAAGCTGTGCGGCCGCACAGGGCGCCATGGAACAGGGGGCGCCCTGACAGCCGACACAGCCCGCACATGGCCGGTGTCAGGGTCTATTTAAAAAAAAAATCGCGGCAGAGGGGGCGGGGCTTACCGAGCTGCGGGGGCGGGGCTTATCAAGAGGCAGAGGCGGGGCTAATACCTCCCGAAGCCCCTGCTGCACAGGAAGAGGGAAGGAGTCCCTGCTTCCCCATCAGCCAGCTCTATGTGTCCCACTATTCCCCCCCTCCCAGCCCTTCATATGCTCCTATACCCCCCCTCCAGCCCTTCATGTGTCCCTATAGCCCCCCAGCCCTCCATGTGTCCCTGTACCCCCTCCCAGCCCTTCATATGTCCTTATAGTCCCATGTGTCCCTATAGCTCCCTCCCCAGCCCCCATGTGTCCCATTATAGCCCCCATGTGTCCCTATAGCCCCCCCACATGTCCCATGTGGCTGTGTGACTGTGTGTGGGACTGTGTGTGTGTGTGACTGTCTGTCTGCCTGACTGCCTGTGTGTGACTGTCTGTCAGTGTGTGTGTGACTGCCTGTCTGTGTGACTGCCTGTGTGTGTGACTGTGTGTGACTGCCTGTGTGTGTGTGTGTGACTGCCTGTGTGTGTGTGACTGCCTGTGTGTGTGACTGTCTGTGTGTGTGTCTGCCTGTCTAACTGTCTGTCTGTGTGTGACTGCCTGCCTGCGTGTGTGACTGCCTGCCTGCGTGTGACTGCCTGTGTGTGTGTGTGTGTGACTGCCTGTGTGTGTGTGACTGCCTGCCTGTGTGTGTGACTGTCTGCCTGCCTGTGTGTGTCTGTCTGTTTGTAACTGTCTGTCTGTAACTGTCTTTGTGTGACTGCCTGCCTGTGTGTGTGTGTGACTGCCTGTGTGTGTGTGTGTGACTGCTTGTGTGTGTGTATAACTGTCTGTCTGTGTGTGTGTGTGTGTGTGTGTGACTGTCTGTGTGTGACACTAATTGTGTGTGTCGCTGTAGCTGTGCCATTGTGTGTGCCTGTGCCTGTATGTGTGACTGCCTTTAACTGAGTGTGTGTGTGTGTGTGTGTACATGCCTGTAACCAAGTTTAAATTTCCCCCACCCCTTCCTGTCAAGGCCGCACTTTGACTGAAAGACGCTCACTCACTGACAGACGCACACTCACTGACAGACGAACACTCACTGACAGACACACACTCTCATATACACTGACAAACAATGACATACACACACACACTATTACTTGGACACACACTGACAGATGCACACTCTCACTGACAGACGCATGCACTCACTGAAAGATGCACGCCCCCACTGACCGACACATACACACTCACTCACTGACACATACACACTCACTGACTGACACATACACACTCACTGACTGACACACACATTCACACACACATAAACACTTACACACACACACACATTCACTTACAGACACACACACTTACAGACACCTACAGACACACACACACACACACACACACATTCACTCACAGACACACACACACACACATTCACTTAGACATACACACTCACAGACACACACACACACAGACATTTCCACTAGCACTCACAATTTTATTTTAAATCCACCCAGCCTCCATGGGAGAGCTGGAGTGGATTTCTTGCCTGCAGTCCGGTGTGGCTGCTGGGCGGGCAGGCAGGGGGCGCACAGACTGAGTAGGCGGCTCTTAGTGATGCCGGGAGCCGGACTGACGACATATTCCGGCTCCCGGCTTCATTAAGCGGCGCAGAGGGAGCTGAGCAGGAAGAGCTCAGGTGAGTATGCTCCTTCACTGCCCGCTGCCAGCCTGGGGGGGGAGGGGGCTCAAACATGGCCAGCCAGCCAGCTCTTGAGCCCCCCAGGACGTGAGGCAAGCAAGGGATCTGCCTGGGGGTTTGGGGGCGGCTTTTTTTGCCACCCCCTGCAAAGTGCCACCTAAGGCAGATGCCTTGTTTGCCTCTCGATATACCGTCCCTGGTGCCTGTGTGTGTTACTGTATTCAGGCAACTTGGTGGGTGGTGGGGGGGCGCCATGAAGACTTTTCGCACAGGGCGCCTATTTGCCTAAGGCCGGCCCTGAGTCGAATCACACAAACCCCGGTTATTACGTCAATATCCTCTTTTTTTTTTTTCACCATACCAGAAAATCACCAAAAACATACAGCAAATCACTTGTATGTTATTTCCTAAACACTGCCAAAGCCTCAATGCCAGTCTTTAGAAAATGTTTTGAACCCCCTACTCTTTCTCTTTTGATTCTGATACAGCGATGACCTGTTACTATGTGGCTCTACTAATACGCAGGTACACCTGGCGACCACGGACAGACTATTTACAAACATGGGCAGACATATTGGTGATACTTGTGTTTGCTTCAGGTTGTCCACTTAGCAGTTAAAGGGACACTATAGTCACCTGAACAACTTTAGCTTAATGAAGCAGTTTTGGTGTATAGAACATGCCCCTGCAGCCTCACTGCTTAATCCTCTGCCATTTAGGAGTTAAATCCCTTTGTTTATGAACCCTAGTCACACCTCCCTGCATGTGACTTGCACAGCCTTCCATAAACACTTCCTGTAAAGAGAGCCATATTTAGGCTTTCTTTATTGCAAGTTCTGTTTAATTAAGATTTTCTTATCCCCTGTTATGTTAATAGCTTGCTAGACCCTGCAAGAGCCTCCTGTATGTGATTAAAGTTCAAGTTAGAGATTGAGATACAATTATTTAAGGTAAATTACATCTGTTTGAAAGTAAGACCAGTTGTTTTTTTTCATGCAGGCTCTGTCAATCATAGCCAGGGGAGGTGTGGCTAGGGCTGCATAAACAGAAACAAAGTGATTTAACTCCTAAATAACAGCGCGCGTGCGTGTGTGTGTGTGTGTGTGTGTGTGTGTGTGTGTGTGTGTCAAACAAGATAAAATCCACATTCTTTGACAATGTTGTGCATTACCACAATATCTCAAGTTAAAAGAAGTCTGCCTTGTGCACAAAAAATCAAGAATCCATGTTTTCCAGAAATCACTAATTGACATGCAAATAATACATTTTTAAAATGATTTAATATTTTGAAAAATATTTTTATTTCAATGTACACGTAAGTGAATAGCACTGGTGACAAAATAATTGCATATTTAAAGGAACACTAGACACACCCAGAGCAAACACTTTCTCTCTTTTTCATGAAAAGTGCAGATTTCAAAAGAAATTGGCACTTTAATAAATTAACTCTGTTACACTCCCCTGTCTCTTAGTCAGACAACCAGTCATGTTACATCCTGGTTGTTAAGCTCAGTTTAGCTTAGCTCAAAAGGCAGCAACTGCCCAGATCACCTGCCTTGCAAAGACTTCTCATTGAGCTGCATTGGGAATCTGTGATTGGATAGCCACAGAAAGTCTGGGCTGGTGAAGAAGGGGAGGGCTTGTAAAGTCTGCAGACAAGAGACCTTCAGCTTTTGAAAGTTATTTGTAGCTGTTTGATGCATAATTAAATGCATGTATGTGTTCCTTGGGAGTATATTTACAACAAAAATTTTTTTTTTTTCGGCAGTGAAGTGTTGATATATATTTTGATGTTGTTTGATACATCAATATATTTTTATATATGATATATTTTTGATATATTTTTTGATATGTTAATACTTTGAAATAAATGTTTTTTTTAAAGTTTAGCCAAACATGTGAAATCATATAAAAAAAATTCAAGATATATTATAAATAGATAACTGCAAAATGGTGGAACACTAGGTTCCAAAAAAACGGTAAATATTATATACAGTGTGAAGGATTTCCCAGTAACCGTTCAGTTATTTGCCCTCCCTGCTACTGAATTCCCTTGTTGATTCATTTTATTTTGCATGTTCGGTAAATCATTCATTTTACCGAATAAAGACCACCCTGGGTACCAATTAGAACGTGGAACACTGTGTAACCATACGAAAACCGCAGACTAATTGAATGCTCCATCTTGTCTCCCGAATGCGGCCAGCAGGACTTGGTCATCGAGTGCCTGGAACTGTTTTGGGCATGGCACTCACACGAACACCGGTCTTTATGGAAGTCCCATATGTACTACTTCCCCATACGGTAGACGAACGGAGTTTGGGAGTTTCAATCAGACAAATAAAGGGAGCATTCTGCACGAATCAGCTTTACTCCATCTATGGCGGTTTTCCTATGAATCCATCCGAACGGAGACCGGCTCTTCCCACCAAATCTATCAAACTCTTTGTCGGATTCAACCTCGTGGCAGAGCGGTCAAACTTCCACACGATGCCGTTCTAATTTTTTTTTAATATGTTACTCCCATCAAGCTCAGCTACCCACGGATATGTAGGGTTTTTATGCATATAAACAGTATTTCTGAAAAATGTGAAATTGTTAACTTTTTCTGGCCAGCAGATAATTGAGTTTAGTATGTTTCCAAAACTCAATTATCTCGCTGGCTCAGAGGAGGAGTTTGATATTGTATAAATTGAATGCCCTTGCTTCCATTAAACCAGTCTTGTTCCAGCATTAAGCTTTGGCTCATGTGTGGATTATTATGCGATACCAGCGATATTTTACCCTGTGGATTACTGGCGATATTGTTTTATGGGAATAAGGGAATGACAGACGGTAATACATATTCAGACCGCCACATACAGCATAAAATAAAGTATAAAATAGTGTACAGGGGTAGCTAAGGGAGGGCTAAGACTAAAAGGTTACCTTTGTCCATATGATTACTTCCTGCAATATTAGAACCAGTTTCCACCATTACCACTGTTCTCTGAGATTACTTCCCCCGTATCTGCACTTATTTTGTCTACTTCAGTTAATGTATTTGAGGCACAACTCAATAAAGTCTGATTAGGTACACATTTACTGATTTTAGTCTTAGCCCTCCACTATAATCAACAGGAAAACTACAGCTTAATTTACTTGTTCTGGTGTGAATAGCCTGTCCCTGCAGGCTTTTTAATGTAAGCACTGCCTTTTCAGAGAAAAGGCAGTGTTTACATTGCTGCCTATCAACACCTCTAGTGGCAGACACTCAGATAGCCACTAGAGGTGCTTTCTGAGTCATTGCAGCACTGGCGTTCAGTGTCTCCATGCTTTGCAGGGAGGCACTGAACATTCCCCATTGAGATTTATTGATTCAATTCATCTCTATGAGGAGATGCTGATTGGCCCAGCACAGCATTTTTTGTGAAAGCACTGGATTGGCTGTGATCACCAAGATTGATGATCTCAGCCAAGTAGATGGAGCGTGAGCTGGGCCAGCCACAATGAGACACGTGCTGGCAAAAGGTAAGTAAACTACCTTTTTCACAGGGGGCAATGGGGGCCGGAAGACTAAATGGTATTTTACACCTATAGTGTCAGTATTGCAGGCATGTATTTCTTTAGAATATTTCATTTTTTTCTCTAATGAAAAAATAACAATAACAATGAAATAATCATCAGTCATACCAACTGCAGAAGTATGTTTCACTTTAACCATGCTATGATCTCCTCAAAATGCTCCCATGGACAGAGTCTCTTTTTATATTTGGCACATCCCGAATGTCTAAGCCCAGGGCTCTATCTTCTCTAGGCCACTGGAGGTAGGCTGGTTGGTTAATTAAATTGCATGTTGAAGAAACAAAGTGCATCATTCTATACTTTTCAGGTTAAAAAAAATCCATTCTATTTAGTAATGTATTATTTAGTAATTAAAAGTACTTTTAAACACAGGAGCATTGTTTTAAATTTAATTAAACTGTATGAAACATTTGTTCAATCAAGCAAGTCAAACTTAAAAGCTGTTTCTCATGAGTTTTTAAAAATAAGTCATAATCAAAAAGAATGCTGACTCCAAATTTGAGATGTGACATCATTCACACCAAATTAGATGCATTGGTGGGAACTTTAAAGTTCGGGGACGGCATAGAAAGGAACTTGATGCCATGGTGACAACATCCCTCTTAACACATATGTATTTAGGCAGATGTTGTTCTTATATTTAAAAAGGGTTCAAAATCCTTATAGACCTGTGAGCTTAACTTCTGTGACTGGGAAAATATTTGAAGGGCTATTAATATTTAGGAATTCATTGGGAAGAACTTTGTTATTAGCAATAATCAGCATGGTTTTATGAAACATAGGTCATTTCAAACTAACCTAATTGCATTCTAAGAAGAAGTAAGTAGAAGTATAGATCAGGGTGTTGCAATGGATGTGATCTATTTGGATTTTGCCAAGGCATTTGATACGGTTCCTCACAATAGGTTAGTCTTCAAACTAAAAGAAATTGATTATTCTTGTTCTTGGGTAGAACATTGGCTTAAGGATAGAGTACAACGCTGGTAAAACCACACCTTGAATGTGCTGTGCAATTTTGGGAACCTGTTCTAAAGAAGGATATCATTGCACTCAGGGCCGGCCTTAGGCATTTGGGCGCCCTGTGCGAAAAATCTTCACAGCGCCCCCCCCTCCCCACTCCTTTCCCCTTCCCACACACACACACACACACACACACACACACACACACACAGGCAGACAGCCATACACACACACAAACACACTCAGGCAGTCATACACAGACAGCCACACACAAACACACACACACACAGACATAGAATGTGACGGCAGATAAGAACCATTCAGCCCATCTAGTCTGCCCAGACAGTCACACATAGGCAGTCACACACACAAACACACACACACAGGCACACAGCCACACACACAAACACACACAGGCAGACAGCCACACACACAGGCTGGCAGTCACACACAGACAGCCACACACAAACACACAGGCAGACAGCCAAACACACACACAGAGGCAAACAGCCACACACACACAGTCACACACACACACACAGACTGTCACACACACAGACAAACAGTCAAACACACACTGGCAGACAGCCACACACACACAGGCAGACAGCCACACACAGACAGTCACACACACAGACAGACACACACACACAGTGGCAGACAGTCACACACACACACACACACAGGCAGAAAGCCACACACACAAAGTCAGACACACACACACACTCACTAACAGACACACACACTCACAGGCAAACACACTAACAGAAACACACTAACAGAAACACACTATCAGACACACACTAACAGACACAGACACACACTAACAGACACAGACACACACTAACAGACACACACACACTCACCCACATTAACAATTTTTTTAAAATTTATTTAAACACCCCCCCCCCCGCCTCCTTACCTTTGGGAATGCTGGGGGGGGGGGGGGTGTCTCTTCCTCCCTGGTGGTCCAGTGGCTGCTGGGCGGGCGGGCGGGCGGCTAGCGAGGGAGCACTTCCTCTGAGCTGTCTGCTCAGCTCCCTCGCGCGCCGCAGAGTGAGGCTGGGAGCCGGAATATGACGTCATATTCCGGCTCCCAGCCTCACTCTGCGGCGCGCGAGGGAGCTGAGCAGACAGCTCAGAGGAAGTGCTCCCTCGCCAGCTGCCCACCAGCACCGCCCAACCGCCCAGCAGCCCAGCATGTCTGTTAGCCGCAAGGCTAACAAGACATTTGCCTTGGGCATTTGGGGGTGGCTTTTTTTGCCGCCCCCTGGAAAATGCTGCCCAAGGCAAATGCCTTGTTTGCCTCGCGGCTAATACGCCCCTGCCGTGTGAGCTATGCGGCCGCAGGGCGCCCCCTGCTCCATGGCGCCCTGTGCGGCCGCACAGCTCGCACACCCCTAAGGCCGGTCCTGATTGCACTGGAAAAAGTGCCGAGATCAACAGCAAAAACATTTGTGAGAAAGGCTGAACTTGATGGACGCAAGTCTCTTTTCAGCTATGTAACTATGTAACTATGTAATATTTTGCAAGATCTACAGACATACATATCATGAAGGTGGTTGACACCTTAATGTTGAGATAGAAGAAGAGGCGATTTGAATATACATGGTTAGCTACAGATACCGGTCACTCAAAGCAAAAATAATTTCTGTGGAGAAAAATTATTTAACTTGCATCTTAGAGTTTCTTTCTTCATTCAGAGGTAATAAAATGGTGTAAATATACCAAGCGAAGATACGTTTATATGTGCTTGCTTATCATGTTTAGAGGAGTTAATTATTCTATGACATAATTATAATTGGAGAAAAAACTTTTTATTTACATATCCCATACATACCCCATAGTCAGTGCAGGCCCCACCTAGTTATATATTTTTCACATGTCATCACTTTTTTTGAGTTTACATCTATTCATTAGGAGCCACTTAATAGCATGAATATTCTGCCCATTTCTGCTTTCCAGGAGTAGTGGGGGTTTAAATGAGAGCTTAGTTCTGTGTGCTTATATTTGGTTTTGTATTAAACAGCCATGTGTATGGTTTACTATAGCCAGCGCGTTGCTGCCAAAGATTAGTGAGAGATTAAGCACAGATATTATTTCCGTATGTTGGTATTTGCTTTTCTATCACATTATTGTGATATCCTAGGGAGAAAAAAATCGTACCTGAGGTATGTCACTGTGCGTTACTAGGCCTGGTGCAAGCAGAGCTATTAAATACAAATGATCATAATCTCTCTTTTCTTTTTTTCATTTCATTATCACTAAAAATAAAATATTACATGCAATGTAGCCGTATTGATATTGTTTTGTAGTCAATAGAATTAAGTTAATAACTATGCAGTGCATCTCCTAGTTTAACCTTACTCTGTGGGGGCAGCCATTTTCTGCTTGCATATGGTGTCAGAAATCGGTAACACACATTAACACTCCATTACCTGCATGGTTTTTGGTCAGATAAGCTTTGCTTTTGCAAAGATGGCCTGCTCCACAGTGCAAGAGTAAATCAGGAGATGCATTGGCAATGCATATTACTTACATGTATGTAGTACAAAATACTTACAGGGATGTGATGTATGCCGTTGGTTGATTTAAGTAATAATGATGAAATAGCAATTTTCCTTTAAATCCTACAACAAAAACATACTTATTGAGCAGCTGGTATCGTTTTTTATTATTTTATTTTAGCAAGACATTTCAGCAATGTTTAGGCTGACAATTTTATTAGATCACCATGTTCGCTGTCATGTTTGGCAAACAGGCATTGCAAGTCTATAAAGTTTAAGAAGGAGGGTTATTGTAGATCCAATGAACGGGGATGCCATAAATCTAACTGCTTTTATAGATTTTTGTTTTCATTGGTTTAAAAACTCAGAGCTTAATATATTTCTTGCAGTCATGCAATACATGTTTGTTGTTATAGCATGTAAGTGATATTTTTAAATAGAGCATACAATATTACAAAAATGACCCTATTTACACAAACAGACAGAACCGTTAACTGTTTAAAGAGGCAGTGAAACCATTTGCGTCCAGTAAAAGCATGGTTTGTGTTTGTTTTGTTAAATTGTTTCACATGGCGAGCTGTTTAAGCTCAGTGTAGAGTTTCTCATAGAACTGCTGCAAAAGTAAAGAGACAAACAACAGAACATGGTATGTGTGGTAATTCAATATATTTGGATTAAAGTTGTAATGTGTTAGTTGTGTTAATTATCCCCAAAGCAGGGCTGGGAGAAAGGTAGAAACCCAGATGTGGCAGAACTACATCTACCATGATGCTTTGCCAGCCTTTAAAATGGCAAGGTATCATGGCAGTTGCAGTGCTGCCACATCTGGAGATATACCTTTTACCTTTTAATAATGCTAGTCTTCAACCTCAAAGCACAGTGCTCTGCAGTTGTAATGTTAGGCAGGGGTTTCTGGGACTGAAGTTGAAAGTCTTCATTTGTAAAGTGTATACTTGCAGGGCTAAATAACTATTTATCCCTAAGATTCTTTAGCTAGTGCAGGGCTGGAATTGATTGATGATGTTATTCCATAGGCTATAGGGAAATCGAAAGTTCTTCCCTGAGAGAAATATCCAGGCCTAGACTGGTCATCGGGCAAACCGGGCTGTAACGGATCGCCTGGCACCCCGACTTGGTACCTCCGTTAATGGATGCTCCTAGCGCTTCCTGAGGACTCCAAGCACTCTGGCAGACACCATAATCACCGAATCCGAGAAACCTTTAAATTCTCCCAAGCGTATGAATGCTGTAGACCATTGAATAGGAACCATACGAATAGGCTTGTACTCCTAGCAGTCAACTGGAACAGCATACATTAAATCCTTCCCCCAATAATGAGACGACACATCACTTTGAGGGTAAAACAGGAACTCTGGACTGGCTCATCCAGCCTGGCTTTTATTTCCAACTCACACATACAGGCCACACCCAGGGGGAGGCATAAAAGAACCAATGACATAGATGTTACCTCCCACACATCCCCTCCCCTTAGTGTGACACATAATCCCATTATGCATACAGTGTAAAATATACTTTTACACAACTTTCATAACTTTAAAACCATACATCACATTCACATAAAAATACATATCCACAATCAATCCATTCAGGGGAACAACATATTAAAAAATGGCATGAATCCGACCAGGGGTTCAAAAGTTACTAAAAGTATCTTTTGTTCCTTTCTGGCTGGCAGAAAAACATCCCCACAATGCACCCTGGTTTCCTCCCTTCTGCCCTGGAGTTAATTGGAGAAGTAATCCAATTACCCAGGACTAAAGGCAGACTCCATTAACCACATGGTTGCAAAACAACATAAAACACTTTAAAATACATAAAGTCACATTTACACATAACACACAGACATTTCACCTATCCCCAGATAGCTGGGATCTGCACGCACAAAACTACCGAATAGCGCGAAGATCCTACTCACACAGTACAATTGCCATGGAGCTAAAGTCTTTCCCATAGTCTTTCATTATATGAATAGGCTCCATGGTATGGCTATCTGGGGTATCACATTCCCATAAAGTCTGGTCCATAGTCCAAAGGCAAGAGGCGGGCAATCAGCCCCCTCCAAGGACACGTGGCGAGGTCGGTTTCGCCACACTTCTCCCCTTTACCCCCCAGACTAACAGGGTACTTGACCTCCTGCCGGTCAGTGCCCTTGTTAGTCCAGCAGCCCACCCACAAGACAGAAACAGCAGAGCAGCCCACCCACAATAAACAGTCACTACACCTGGGTGAGGGAGAATCTTGTCCAGGTTCAGGTGCCTCACCACGGCTGTGTGGGGGACTGGTAGGCTGCCTTGGTAGGTTGCTGAGGGGGCAGAGACCAGCGGTACTCTGTCCTGTTGCCAGCACTACCACGGGAGTAGTCTGGTTGGAGCCTGGTTGCTGGAGACCGACTGTCTCCCCTTTAAATACACCGCTCTGCTGCTGGAGACCGACTGTCTCCCCTTGAGTTACACAACTCTGCTGCTGGAGACCGACTGTCTCCCCTTTAGTTACACAGCTCTGCTGCTGGAGACAGACTGTCTCCCCTTTGGCTAAACAGCCCTGTTGTGGGGGGGCAGGACCGACCGTCCCTACCTCCTGTGCTGGAAGTGCAGAGACCACGGTCCCATCTGCACAGGTGTGGGGCTTACAGTCTCCCCCTGGTACATTAAGCTGCCGCTGGGGAGAGGTGGTAACCAGCTCCTCTCCCATTAGAACACTCTGCCGCTGGGGAATGGAGACTGGGCTCTCTATTCCCTGTACATTAATGATCCGCCGCTGGGGAGAGGTGGTAACAATCTCCTCTCCCATGCATACTTCCCGTCTCTGCGGAGGGAGACTGACTGTCTCTCCTCCCAGCACAGAGTCCTGCTGTGGGGAAAAGGGGGCTGGGCTCTCCATTCCCTGCTGGATACTCTGCCGCTGGGGAATGGAGACTGGGCTCCCAATCCCCAACAAATCACACTGCCGCTGGGGAGGGAGGACGGCCCCTTCAGCTCCCTGTAACTTGGGCGCAGAGACCACGGTCCCATCTGCGCTGGTGTGGGGCTTACTGTCTCCCCTTGGTGTGCTAAGCTGCCGCTGGGGAGAGGGGGTAACAAACTCCTCTCCCTTACACACTTTCAGCCGCTGGGGAGCAGGGCTGACCCTCTGTACTCCCTGTAGGCAGGGCGCAGAGACCACGGTCCCATCTGCGCTGGTGAGGGGCTTACTGTCTCCCCTTGGTGAGCTGCGCTGCCGCTGGGGAGAGGGAATAACAAACTCCTCTCCCTTACACACCTTCAGCCGCTGGGGAGAGGGGATAACAGGCTCCTCTCCCTGCACCGTAGACTGCCGCTGGGGAGCAAGAACGGCACCTTCAGCTCCCTGTAACGCACACTGCCGCTGGGGATCTGGGCCGACTGCCCAGCATCCCTGTAGGGCCGGTAGAGAGACCGCAGTCCCATCTCCACCTGCCATCTGTGGGTCTTCCCAGGACCAATCCGTGAGGCCCCTCAACATTTGTGAGTAAGGGCCACCTGCTTCCCCACCTGGCAACTCTGGCTGCTGCTGGGGATCTGGGCCGGCTGCCCAGCATCCCGGTGGGCCCGGTGGAGAGACCTTGGTCCCATCTCTACCTGCCTGTTGTGGTTCCTCACAGGACCAGTCTATGAGGACCCCCACTTCGGGTTCCTCCCGCCGCCTCAGGGAAAGACGGCTAACCTCCTCGGATGCAGCCTCTACTCGGCTGCTGTACCGCTCCTGCTGCTGAGCATACTTCCTCTCTTTTGCCAACCGGAATTCTCGGTCCAGCCTTGTGTTTCGCTCAGCCATGACCTGGTTCCAGATCACCCGGCGTGTCTCCATGGGTATATCATCCCCATACTCGGCCACTCGCTGCCTCACCTCGGCCAGCCAATCATCTCCAGAGCCAGAACCTTCCATACTTGTCTGCTCCCAGGGGCGCTGCACGACTGCTAGCGTTGCCCTCAATTTGTAAATCCAAACAGTGTCTCTGAGCTGCTTTACCTCACACTAGGACGCCATCCCACCGCTTTCCACCAATGTAACGGATCGCCTGGCACCCCGACTTGGTACCTCCGTTAATGGATGCTCCTAGCGCTTCCTGAGGACTCCAAGCACTCTGGCAGACACCATAATCACCGAATCCGAGAAACCTTTAAATTCTCCCAAGCGTATGAATGCTGTAGACCATTGAATAGGAACCATACGAATAGGCTTGTACTCCTAGCAGTCAACTGGAACAGCATACATTAAATCCTTCCCCCAATAATGAGACGACACATCACTTTGAGGGTAAAACAGGAACTCTGGACTGGCTCATCCAGCCTGGCTTTTATTTCCAACTCACACATACAGGCCACACCCAGGGGGAGGCATAAAAGAACCAATGACATAGATGTTACCTCCCACACATCCCCTCCCCTTAGTGTGACACATAATCCCATTATGCATACAGTGTAAAATATACTTTTACACAACTTTCATAACTTTAAAACCATACATCACATTCACATAAAAATACATATCCACAATCAATCCATTCAGGGGAACAACATATTAAAAAATGGCATGAATCCGACCAGGGGTTCAAAAGTTACTAAAAGTATCTTTTGTTCCTTTCTGGCTGGCAGAAAAACATCCCCACAATGCACCCTGGTTTCCTCCCTTCTGCCCTGGAGTTAATTGGAGAAGTAATCCAATTACCCAGGACTAAAGGCAGACTCCATTAACCACATGGTTGCAAAACAACATAAAACACTTTAAAATACATAAAGTCACATTTACACATAACACACAGACATTTCACCTATCCCCAGATAGCTGGGATCTGCACGCACAAAACTACCGAATAGCGCGAAGATCCTACTCACACAGTACAATTGCCATGGAGCTAAAGTCTTTCCCATAGTCTTTCATTATATGAATAGGCTCCATGGTATGGCTATCTGGGGTATCACATTCCCATAAAGTCTGGTCCATAGTCCAAAGGCAAGAGGTGGGCAATCAGCCCCCTCCAAGGACACGTGGCGAGGTCGGTTTCGCCACACGGGCAAATGCTCCATGGGTCGTGATGGCCAAGGGCCAAGGCTGACCATGGAGATCAAAGGATCTCCTAGGCTGGCCATGCAGGGCTGACACTCAGTTAGCACGGCCCAAACAAGAAACTAAGTCCCTTCATCTTCATGCGCCAGTGGGGAGGTCAGAGATCTCCCTCACCGGCTCACAACTCAGACATGCAGAGTAGCGCAGAGTGCACAGGGTTCTTGCGAGATCCAGTCACTGAGATCACTGCCATGGGTTACCATGGCAATGCTCCCAGTAATGCTGGAGCTCGTCTGAAGTAAGTGTGCCTCCAGAAGGAGAGTACACTGAGCCTACTGGACCACCAGGGCCTGCCTTAGCCAAAGGTAACAAAAGGGAGGGGAGAATAAAGATTTTTTTTTTTTATTTTTTTTTAATGATTTGATTTTTTTAATTTTTATATTTTCTCTCCCTCTGCAGCCTGAACTCCTATGCCCCCCACACAACAGCCCCATAAATACACTCCACTGGCCACTATACACACACACACACACAACAGCCGCAATCCAAACTCACTGTAGCTCCATACACACACTACAGCTTATATTAATATATGCACACACTACACCGCATATACATAAACATTAGATACATGTAACTATACGCACAGTACAGCCCCTAGATGCACACACGCTACATTCCATAGACAAACACATATACTACACCCTCTATACTCACAAAACCTATCTATAGCCTCTAGATACACACTACAGCCCCCAGATACACCTATATACATAAACACGCACATGTACACACATTCTTCAGACCCCAGATACACCCACAGGCACACAATAGCTCCTATACACACACATGCACACTACTCCCTCTAGAAGCACTACAAATACACACATGCTTTCTTGCTTTCTCTCTACAACTGCTAGACAGACAGTCACACAGAGACACACCCAATCTATACAGAAAGTGGAAACAAGCACACTACAGTCCCTAGCCACACTTAGTACACCACAGACTCCTTTACACACGACTACACCAGCAACAGTTGCCTCTATGCACACACAATCCCACAGTCAGCCTCCAATCACATACAGAGCCATATGGACAACAGAGGCAAGTCACCAGAACTGTATAAAATAAGCACAGAGCATTGGTCCCATGCAAGAGCTATTCAGCAGGGGTCTGCGCATGAGATGCCCTGGAGGGACAGCAAACTAGCATACTCACTTTGAGGTTTCATGCGTGTCATTGTTGAAGACATGACATGCCCACTCTGCCCAAACCCCTCCTACTGGGCTCCTCTGCCTTTAAATGCCAAGGCTGAATTTTTTTTCTCCATTTCGGCCCCGGTCTACACTAGTATTTTCAGCTGTTTCAGTGCTTCTTCACAGTCAGTCCTAGGGAGTTAGTTTCATTGCTAGTTAGTGACATCTACATCTACCCGCAGCTCTTATTCTATCAGGCATGCTAGGGTTTTTAAGAACCAAATAATGTCAAAGCGCATGAGAACCCCAGAGTGACACTACGTGATACAAAATAACAATAGATACCAAAAAATGGTAACTGCAATGGATACGATATATTCTATATATAATCTGAAAAATATATATATAGCATATAGTGCAGACTATCTGATAACACAGAAGAGGAAATACAGGAGTGTGTCTGAGAGTAAACTAACATGTACCAGAGCCCTATCACTCCTGGCTCTGGGTTTGAATTGCTCCACTTGAGAGGGATATTTACCACAGATTACATCAGGACAGGTGACTCCATCAGATATAATACCAGGAGCTTCTATGCAGTATAAGAGAATAGAGAGGCGAGGACCCCAAATTGAATAGTATCTTAGCACAATTTTATTAGTATCAAAGGTTAAAAACTCTTACTTTAGGTGGTGGGTTTGCAAGCAGAAATAAAATATACACAAACAGTAGTAGCTTGTAGTTACTTCCGGGTTTCAGCAGTGTTCCGATCACGTGACAGCTTGGGACCGCCTCTCGATGACATCAAAGGTGACGCGTTTTGCACCGCCTACCCGGGCTTCTTCCGACTACGTCAACCACTCCCTTCTTGTTCTGCCATTGGATAACCACACCCCTTAGCCAATGGAAGAACGTGACTGTGTCGGCCACATGGAGCCCCCTGCCACACAGCTCGCACACCAATAAGGCCGGCCCTGCACATACTCCAGTTTCACACATACAGCCAACCCACACAATGCCTGTTTGCCAATTGTGACAGGGAGCATGGTGTGTGATCTATTACAATTGTCACACACATACACAAACACACACACACACCTCCCGGGATGCATAACTCTGATATACATGTATACATATTGCAATATGTAGCCAGCACTCTCATATTTATGCCATCATAATTCACAGAGTCAATGTTTCACTACCTGTTAGAACTTTCTTCAGGATGGTTATGATGAATTATGATTGAATAAAGAAGAGACTTTTTAAAAGACCCAGAGACCTGGATTTCTGAGCACCCGGAGACAAATATATATATATATATATATAAAACCAAGAGGACTGCACTCAGCTGAACATGCATACATTACAGGGTGCTGCTCGGGTCAATTTATACAACATACAAAATCCAGCGCAATCGCTTATTCACTAAACAGTGATTTCTAGTCTCACAGAATGGAAGTTTTATTTAAAAAATACCTCACCTAGGAAATAAATAATGGTGGTTTAGTTACAGTATATGATCATACTTTGAATAAGCCTCCCACAACATCAATGTACCCCATTCTTGGCAGGTCCTACTCTAGCAGCTTAATGCTTGCTGTTATGAGATTAATCCACTTACTTGGGAAATGCTTCCTCCTGGGACTCTCTGCAAGTCAAGGCTAAATAGGATCCAGGAATAAGGCACCTGTGACAGGGAGGGGTGCAAAACCTGGACTCACCTGAACATGCATACATTATAGGGTGCTTTTAAATAAAATTATTACATTCTGTGATATTTAAAATTGCTGTTTAATGAATAAGCGAGTGAGCTGGATTTTGTATGATATATATATACACATCGGCAGAACTCAACAGACTTCAAAATCGAAAAAAAATGTTTTACTAGTACATGCCCAAAAATATCAACGTTTCAAACCTGTACCCGTGATATATATTTATATATATGTGTATCTATATATATTAGGGCATCCATATATACATCACATGCAATTATTTAAAAGCAGTAACATAGTAACTCATTAAAAAAAAGTTATTTCCTTTCACAAAGAGCAGAGGAAGCAATAAATGTAAATATAGATTGACACACTATTATTGCAATAGGAAATTAGACATGCTAGTATAATTGAACCATATGTAAATATGCAATACAAACAGAACAAAAGTCAAGATAATTTAAAGAAGGAAATTTCAGGTTGAAAGCAGTGAGATGTTTAACACTAGGCATCTTTCAATGAGATCACGGATACAAATGTTCAAATCAAATATTTACATATCCTCATAGAGTGTACATCCTTTCCTCAGTTTAAGAACTGTCTTTAAATTACTAACCCTTTGATGACAGAACAGGTGATGCATATTAAGCCTTATACAAATACTAAGTACAATCCCAACCACACATTTAAAGCGGCACCGTCATGGCCAAATCACATTTTTTTTTACCCCCCTCCTGACTCCACTACATCTAATTGACCCCATAGTCACCCCCAAATACCCATATTACCTATTTTGTATCTTTATTTTCTGCCTGGACCTAGGTTCTGGGCGCCACCATCTTTGTGTGGGAAGATGAAGTCCCTGGGAGACACAACATCTGCCCACACTAGATAGTGCTGTGAGACACTTGGGTATGCGAACGGGAATTTCATCCATTCATTCGTCAGAAAGACGAATAAATGAATAGAAATGTCAGACGAACAAACCAACACTGTATATCGGTGTTCGTTTGCTTGTTCAGATTATTACAAGGAGAGAGCTACCGGCTCGCAGCTCCCTCCTTGTAAAATGTAAAGATAGAAGCGGCAGGGAGCAGTGCTCCCCGCCACTTTCTGAGCCCCCCATGTCCTCCCTCACTCTATGAGGGTCAATATGACCCCATAATAGCATAAGGGAGATTGAAATCTGCCGATTGCCACTACTCGCTGTATATCAGCCTGTGGCTGCTCACTGTTTAAAAAAAAAAAAACAGCGGCAGCCCTAAAGGATAATGAGGGGGGACCTATTGTCCTCCCACCTGGCCCCCAACCCTGAGTGGCAGATGGGGGCCCTAAGAGATAATGAGGGGGGGGAACCTAGTCACCCCCCCACCCAAATAAAAAAATAATAATCCCCTACCTGCCCCCCTCACCCTAAAAATAATGAGGGGGGGAATAAAAGAACTAACTACCTGTAAAAAAAAATAAAACTTACCATTTGATGTCTTCTTTTTTTCTAAAATCTTTCATTTTCAGCCCCAAAAAAGGCCAAATAAAAACCATAATAAACCGTCGAACTTGTAAAAAATAAAATAAAAAACCAGAGCGCAAAAAAAAATCAGACGAAAAATAAAAACCCGACGCCAAAAAAAATTAATCCATCTTCACCCGGCGAGGGCACGGCACAGACTGAGCTCCGCAGGGCGGGGAAAGGCTTATAAAACACACACACCACCTGAAGCAGTCAGACACACATTCTTTAAAATACACACTATCAAGTGCCCCTCTTACCTTAATTTCACTGTGGCTCTCCATGTGTCCCAAGTTTCCTCATTGCGCCTTGCTGCCTTGCTCGCAGCTCCGCCTCCGCTATTCTCCCGCCCACTTGACCCCGAGTACAGGGCAAGGGGCGGGAGTGATCAAGCAATGTGCCCTTGCACTGCCCCAGCTTTTTCAATGGGTGGGAGGTGGCTCTCTGTGGTAGTTGCGTGCAGAGGTTGATGCCACTGGGTTCTAGTCTGCATCTATGTAAGTGCTCCCTAGCGCCCGGTGCCATGACCTGCGGCATGCAATACAGAATTAGTCCTTCATAGAGGGACTAGCATTAGAGCTACTGCCTGCGCCACCCACTTGAGCAGCGCCCTAGGCAGCCGCCTAGTTGGCCTATAGGGAGTGTTGGCCCTGCCTTTGAGACTACTTGGTCCACACAGACCCTGTGAGTAGTTATGAGAAGAAAATAGGAACACAAAACTGAGACAGTGTCAGATGCTTAGGATGCGTCACTTGTTTATGACGCCCTCACGTGCGTTTAGTCACCCACACAGCAACCATATCTACCAGATCCATTACACAATTACATGTATGTTGTATATAAACTTACGTGTCCATGTGGATTTGCCTATATAGGCAAGACTGAAACGCCACTATGCGAACGGATCAGGGGACATAGGTCCAGCACACGGGTGGCATATAGAGATAGACGATGGGATCAACCAGTGGCTAAACATTTTCTGGAATTGTAACATCCACTAACAACTGTCAATGTTTAGGCATAGACCACGTCCCAATACGAAGCTTCTACTTAACAGACTTTAAATTTTATGGTTTTCCTCTTTGACATCTTCTCTTTAGAGCATATGTTGCCTGCACAATATATTCTTACAAAAATAAAGACTTTGGTGTATTTTGGAATCACTATTAAAAATAGCAGAAAAATAATAATTATATTGTATATTATATAAGGTCACCAGGGGAGTGTCTGGTTGGCTGGGCTGTCATTCATCATACATTGTTCATATGAATTTGCCAGGATGTCTGGAGGGACATTCATAGTATTAAGGTCAGACTAGGTCATGTGATTGCTGATGAATGATTAGGAAAATGTACACATGTAAAAGCTTGTCAAACATCCATACGGAGGGAAATGACAGCACCATATGAATACAGTACATATTTTGTTCTCAGTTCTTGCTAAGTGGTTTATCCAGTACACATCACATTGTTTAAAAATTAAGCCATATTGCAAAGTCTAATCCAAAAGTGTAGCTCTGGAAAAATTATCCAGAGCCACTATAGCCACAACTCATGCTATTATGGTAGAATGTTCCTATTTGGTTTTCAATTCACTACCAGTTGGTATTCTGTGAATAATACTGTATATGAAATATTGATGACTTTATATAAAATAAAAAGGTAATGTCTTGCCAGGTCAAAAGTTGGTTTTATCTTATATCGTATTTAAATCCCTTGTACATTTTAGCCATGTTATCATCAACATAATTACAATAACGACCTGTGCTAGAGCTCCAGAATAATTCTTTTTTATTTTTAAATATACCAAAAATATTGTATTTTAATGCAAAAATTATATAAAAACATCAACTCTACACACAGAAGCACTCCTGCTCCTAAGCACTGCAATCTATTTATTATCTGTAGAAATTAGTGTATATACCAAAAAACGAATTTGCCAAAAATGTAAACATTACGTTTTGCTAATTAAAAGGTTTGTGCTAGGCCGCAAAAATTTTGGTACATTATATCAAAGGGTCCAACAGAAAAAATGAATTGGGAACCCCTGGCCTAAATGCATGCGGTATGTATCGATCTGCATGAAATTCATGCCCTAATAATGCCATCAGTCAAATGCTAATGCAGTCAGTTATTTTTGTCTTTGTTATCTTGAATCTCAAATATGTGTATTCTGTATTGGTTCCATTAAATATTTTTCAACATTTACGTAGTTCACTTTCCAGTGGTTGAAAGGAAAAATCTGTTTTGGTTTTTTTTAATAAAACAATGTGTGCAGACACAATACAACTAAAGGAAGCACTGTTTACCTTTAAAAAGCAAAAAAAGTTGCCTATGCACTATCACACATTTAAATAAAAGGTGATTTTAGTTTCACTCCTATGGTCATTTAAGTGCCAGCTCACCTACCCCATCAAGGCAAACCCCCTAGGTGAGTCCTACTAATAATTCACATGAAAATACCATAGTGTGGAAGGCAGGCAGACAGTAAAAGCCATCATCTCCTTGCATTTGCTGCCCATGTTGCAAATTACACAGTTGTAACTCCCTGCAATTACTTCCCAAGCAACAATTCTTAAAGCTATATGCTTTGTCTAATAATTTCAACAATGACTGTTTTCCATTGTCTTTCACATGCTACATCTTTTGCATTTAGTGGAATATTTATTATTGCAAAATGTTATCTATTTTCCCTCTCTAGTATTTTAGAAGATACATTTTTTTTTTCTCCACGTTTCGTTTGGCTCTTGAAGATGCTTATACTTTTCTCTTTTATGTGCCCTATTTAAATTTTAGCTTGTTTTATAATTTCATAAGTCTCTTTTACTTTTCATGGTATGCCTGCATACCTTGCATTCGGTGCTATGTGGCTAGGCCCAGTTTGAGTTGCTCACTTTTATGGTGCTTGAAGGTTGGTAGCAACAGGAAATGTATTAAAAAAAAAAACTACACACTGAATAAACTTACAGGGTTATTCAATAGACTTGTACACAGAGGAAAAAATTGCTTCAGAAAAATCACTTCTGCAGAAAGTAAAGAATTTTACGGGAAAGCAGAGTTTTAGTGTACCGAAAATATTATGTATATGTTTTACAATATGCAGATAGGCATATTTTCCTGGCATTTGGGTCACAGATCAAGAGAAAGGTAACCAATAGAGGTAAAAAGAAGAAGAGCAGTATATTTATATATTTTATATATATATATATATATATATATATATATATATATTAACCAGTCATCTCTTTTTTTTGACACTACAGTTAGAAATCAGAATCACGAACATGCTCGTCAACTGCGCATTTTGTTTAAAATACGGCTTCATTTTGGAATTGGAACGAACACCCGATCGGTCCAAATTTGGATGAATTTCAGTTCACAAAATCTCCAAGTCTATTATTCACTGTGAAATGTAAAATATTCTAAGAGAATTCCAAGTGAATTAAATTTTTAGAACAAAATCTATAAGTCTGGTACATACCTGAGGGTCTTCCCTGCCCATCTTCTGGGGCGGAGTAAGGCCGACAAGCCAGTAGGTTGTAAACATGAGTGGACCTGCTTGTGAAAGACCAACTAACAGCCTGCCCCCACAAGGTAGACCTTACACGGAACACAGCTGAAGTCCTTTATGCATGGTTCTATTAATATTAGCACTATCACTCTTGTTCATACATCGAACTGGTAGCTATATGTTCACATATAATTTTAAAAATTATGTATATATGGAAAGATGGCAAGTAATGTCTACTAAATAGTTAAATAGAAGTTCTACATCTGTATATTCACTAACCTAAAATATTTAACTAAAAATACAATTTATAAAAAGATATTAAGAATCCATCATCCAGAACATTAATTAAAAAACATTAAACCAACTATCGTAAGAAATCCATTATTACATAGTTACATAGTTACATAGCTGAAAAGAGGCTTGCGTCCATAAAGTTCAGCCTTCCTCACGTTTTTGCTGTTGACCCAAAAGTTGATCCAAAATAAAACCCAGTCTGAAGCGCTTCCAATTTTGCAACAAACTAGGAATAAATTCCTTCTTGACCCCAACATAGCAGTCAGATGTCTCCTTGGATCAAGCAGCTATTACCCCACTAATTCGAAATTATATCCCTGTATGCTATGTGTTTGCAAGTATTTATCCAATTGCAGTTTAAACATCTGTATAGACTCTAATAAAACCACCTCTTCGGGCTGAGAATTCCATATCCGTATTGCTCTTACTGTAAAAAAACATTTTCTTTGCCTTAGATGAAATCTCCTTTCTTCCAGCCTACATGTGTGACCTTGTGTCCTATGTATAGCCCTGTTTAGGAATAGATTTCCAGATAATGGTTTGTTCTGGCCCTGAATATATTTGTATAATGTTCCCTCTGAGGCGCTGTTTTTCCAAACTAGAGAGATTTCAATTTTTTAACCTTTCTTCGTAACTAAAATGCTCAATTTCTTTTATCAATTTTGTAGCTCATCTCTGCACTTTTTCTAGTGCCATGATATCATTCTTTAGAACAGATGCCCAAAATTGCACAGCATATTCAAGGTGCGGTCTTACCAGCAGGGCTGCCATCAGAAATTTTGGGGCCCCTGGCAAAGCACAAGGTCTGTGTATGCAGAGTGTGTGTTGTGTCAGTGTATGCAGAGTGTGTGTTGTGTCAGTGTAAGCAGAGTGTGTGTTGTGTCAGTGTAAGCAGAGTGTGTGTTGTGTTAGTGTATGCAGTGTGTGTGTTGTGTTAGTGTATGCAGTGTGTGTGTGTTGTGTCAGTGTATGTAGTGTGTGTTGTGTTAGTGTATGTAGTGTGTGTGTGTGTGTTGTGTCAGTGTGTGTTGTGGCAGTGTATGCAGTGTGTGTGTGTGTTGTGTTAGTGTATGTAGTGTGTGTGTGTGTGTTGTGTTAGTGTATATAGTGTGTGTTGTGTCAGTGTATGTAGTGTGTGTGTGTGTGTGTGTTGTGTCAGTGTATGCAGTGTGTGTGTGTTGTCAGTGTATGTAGTGTGTGTGTGTTGTGTCAGTGTATGTAGTGTGTGTGTGTAAATGTGCAATCTGGGGTGAGGGGGAGGGGGGGCATTTTAACATAATTTTTTTTTTTTTTTTATTAAATTTAATTAAATTGTTTCTCCCCCCTCCCTGCTTACCTGTGTCTAGGGAGGGGGAGATTCCATCCCTGGTGGTCCGGTGGCATGGTGGGGCCCCCGGCTTCCCTGTTACCGCAGAGGGGGCCCAGGCAGCACACTGCCTCTTCTCTTCTCTCCTCCAATAACTCTCGCGAGACCCGTGGAGCGTTGCCATGGCAACCGGGTCTCGCGAGAGTTATTAGCAGAGACAAGAAGAGAAGAGGATGTGTGCTGCCTGGGCCCCCTCTGCGGTAACAGGGAGCCGGGGGCCCGCGGCTGCACACATAGATAGCGATATTCGCTATCTATGTGTGCAGAGAGGGAAAGTGGGGCCCAGGACTGCCAGAGCAGTCCGGGGCCCCCAACGGCCGCCGGGCCCGTGACAACCGTCATGGTTGTCACCCCCTGATGGCGGCCCTGCTTACCAGCGATAAAGAGGCAAAATTATATTTTCATCCCGAGAATTTATGCCCCTATTTATACATGACAAAACCTTACTGGCCTTAGCAACTGCAGATTGACATTGCATATTGCTGCCTAATTTGTTGTCTATAACAATTCCCAAATCCTTCTCGTGTGTGGTTATCCCTAATTCACTACCATTTAGAGTGTAAGATGCTTGTGCATTCTTGACACCGAAGTGCATAACTTTGCATGTCTCTATGTTAAATTTAATGTCTTTTTAGTGCCCAGTCCCCCAATCTATCCAAATCCCTCTGCAGCAAAGCAATATCCTGCTCACATTTTATTACTTTACAAAGTTTTGTGTCATCTGCAAACACTGAAACATGGCTTTCAATGCCTATTTCAAGATCATTTATAAATATGTTAAATAGAAGCGGTCCCAAAACCCTGAGGGACACTACTTACCACTTTTGTTCAGCCTGAAAATTTACCATTAATGACAACTCATTGTACTCTATCCTAAAGCCAATGTTCTACCCAAAAACAAGAATAATAATCTAGACCAATTTCTTTTAGTTTGAAGACTAACCTATTGTGAGCAACTGTATCAAATGCCTTGGTAAAATCCAAGTAGATCACATCCACTGCAACACCCTGATCTATACTTCTACTTACACAATGACCATAAAGAAGTGATCAAAAATCCAAAACAGTAATAAAAAGTGACAGAGTTCAGAATCGTTGTTAAGACCATTAGGTTGAAGTGTATTTAAATAAAAAATCCACTTCATTTCTGTTTGTCCCATTTTTTTTGAGAATATCATCAACCCTCCAATTAAAATTCACTTTTTGAATGCCCATAACATTCATATAACGTGGGTCACTATTATGCTTAATTTTAAAATGTAAGGACAGACTATGTTTAATGAAACCATTTTTAAAGGGACACTATAGTCACCTGAACAACTTTAGCTTAATGAAGCAGTTTTGGTGTATAGAACGTGCCCCTGAAGCCTCACTGCTCAATCCTCTGCCATTTAGGAGTTCAATCCCTTTGTTTATTAACCCAAGTCACACCTCCCTGCATGTGACTTGCACAGCCTTCCATAAACACTTCCTGTAAAGAGAGCCCTATTTAGGCTTTCTTTATTGCAAGTTCTGTTTAATTAAGATTCCCTTATCCCCTGCTATGTTAATAGCTTGCTAGACCCTGCAAGAGCCTCCTGTATGTGATTAAAGTTCGATTTAGAGATTGAGATACAATTATTTAAGGTAAATTACATCTGTTTGAATGTGAAACCAGTTTTTTTTTTCATGCAGGCTCTGTCAATCTTAGCCAAGGGAGGTGTAGCTAGGACTGCATAAACAGAAACAAAGTGATTTAACTCCTAAATGACAGTGAATTGAGCAGTGAAATTGCAGGGGAATGATCTATACACTAAAACTGCTTTATTTAGCTAAAGTAATTTAGGTGACTATAGTGTTCCTTTAATGTTTTGTACACGTTCCTGTATTCGAACATGTAGAGGTCTAGTAGTACAGCCTATATAGGAGAGTTTGCATGTGCATGTGATCATATAGATCACATGATTCGAATGACAGGTAATAATTTCCTTAATTTTAAAGTCAATATTGTCATTCTGCGGATGTGTAAATTCTTTTATATTTCTTTTTGATCTTTTTGTATTTCTACACACTCCTCACATCCCACACCCATAAAAACCTTTTGACTCATTAAATGGATTATGTGTGTTCTTTATAATAGAAGACCGATTTTGAGTGAGAAAATATTTTAAATTTGGGAGACCCCTATATATAACTTTAGGCTTGTCTCGCAAAATTGAATTAAGGGTTTCATCACTTTTTAAGATTGGCCAATATTTAGATATGATTTTCTTTAGTTGCTTACTTTGGCAATTAAAATCGCAAATAAAAGCTATAACGTTATCTTAAATTCCTTTTTATTCTCATTAATTGTGCTTTGGGGGCACTTAAAAACCATGGCGAGTAATGGCAGCTATTACCTTGGATGTAACTATTTTATTGACATCAACCACACATTGCGAGTGTGTCTAAGGTGGGCGGACCGGAGATGATGTGCATCTGGCCTGTAACGTCATTTCTGGTTTCTGAGTAATCCATTTTGGGCAACAGCTGACACACACACAGAGCTCTGAAGGCTGACCTGGTGATTGGCCACCAAGGGAGCAAGACGACCAATTAGAGAAGATCTATGCATACATAAACAGGAACTGAACAGGAAACAGACATCCTGATTGATGAAGCCGTCAGGCGAAATGCGTCTCGGAGGACGAGAGAGGACAACCCAAGACTGTAGGCTGGTATCATTAGCACTTTTTTACTTATATTTTATTGTTTATTGTTTAAAAAAAAGTGTACTATTATGTGATCTTGAACCCAGCGGTCCATTACTGTTTCCTGCTCCTACTATTCAAGAAGGGAAGTGCTCCCCTTAAAGACACATACACTGTTATACCGAGAGCCTAGTATAGCTGGCTCCCCACAAGGTGAGCAATAACTTGTCTCTACATTTTGTCCCTATCAGCTACTTTAGCAATTCTGCACCAGGATATCCTGTTTCTCTTTTTGTCTCCCTATTTTGAGGATAATTTGCCTAGGAGTCCAGAGAGGGTTTGGTATTACCCAATATACCTCCGCTTAAGAGATGTGTGCCTATCCCTATGGGGCTATGTACCATGTGAGTGTGGTCCATACTTTTCTACACACCACACTGTTGGGCTTGACATACTTCACCATTGTGTATTGTTTTAATCCCTTTTAGGGAATTTTTTCATTATACACTTCCCCCAGATTTTTTAGGGGTAAGTGCTGCAGCGCTCCACTAAGTGGACTTTTTTGGTGGTGTGTTCCACTGGGATCACCTGTTTGTTACGTTTACTTGTGTAATGGCCAGAAGGGCATTCTGCCCCCATTAGATCCCATGGCTAACTTCAGTGGGCTCTAAGATGTAATTGTCAGCATTGAATAAACTTTGATATTTTATTACTCTCTATTTTAAAGAAGTAGTATTTCTGTTATAATTATTAATTTATTATTATTTATATGTATTCTAATATTCATTTAATTTCTAAGATTTTGTTTTTTATTCACAGTTGATTTATATATATATATATTTATTTATAGTGGCTTTTTGCTACATGCATCGCTAATAGACAGTACCTTATTCAAGGTCATAATCTCTTAATCAAGAATAAATATATTTATTGCCAAAGGGGTTTCAGTGTATGACATTCCTTATAACTTCTGCGCTCAAGTATACTTCAAGTATAGCATTTTATCAATGTTGGTTTTCTAGGGCCTCACACAAGTGGGTCATTAATTATCATGAGTGGATCTATGTCCAAGACTGACTCGACTGAGAATTAGTTGTGCGCAGTAAAGGTTTTCAAGAAGTAATGTCTCTCATTGGTATAATAAAGTGGGAATGCACATTAAAGTGGCAAAAATAAACTTCATCTTATCTGCTTCAACATAGCTTTGTGTCTGATTCTATTTAGTTTTTTTCCTAAGCACTTTAATTCTCATAAAATGCAAAAGGAAAATTAGGGACTGCTTTTCTATACATATAGTAGTCAAATTAACAAAACTTGACTATGGGCAGAGCTTAAGCAAGTTTGCCAATCAGATTCAGACACAAGCTATCAGTAAATAAATTCCACACAGCAGTATAGAGAAAGATTTATGGGCAGAGGAGAATAAAATGGCTGGGGCAGATATTGAGATCTATAAAATATACAATCTGAAAAAACTAAAATAGTGTGATAATGTAAAATTCCATAGAACGCTGGTGACGTTATATAGCACTCACAAAAGTAAATTGTTTGCAGGCACGTAAAGGTACTTTGTAGGACATAGCCTTCTGTCCTTTTCTTTTATCCCATTGAACACATAGAAGAGAGAGGGAGAAACACAAACATAGTGTGCCATTTTAAAATGTTAAACACGTTCTATTTCAAATACATTCACAAGATGGATCTCTTAGTCTTGCATATTGTAATGTAACTTTCGAGACTCAGGTTGTTATGTTGAAAATTCCTCTGTAGTCAGAACAGGATAGCAGCTTGAAATCTAAAGTTTTAAAATCAAGAAAACACTTGAGATAAAGTAACATAAATATAAGAATAAAAGTCACTATGTTGTCCTCCCAGCCCTTTTCGCACCCAAACAGCCATCAGCCAATTGGGAACGGTGGCATGATAGAAATCACCTGCATTTCCTTAATCGCCGCTTTGCGTCCCAAACCTCGATCCCATATTGAGTGTTGATGACCTCTTTCGGTTGCGCCATGGTCGCATTTGCGTTCAAAAATGCGTTCCGGGAGTTTATAGTCCATGAGTTCACCAGTATAATAGAACTATCGTTCTCACACAGAACGATATAAAATAAATAAATAAAAACAAGAACAAGAAAAAAAAAAAACAATTACTGTTCTTATATATGATAATGTAAAAAAATACATACCGTAAATCATAATATTAGTGGAAAGCTAAAATGAGATAAAATTCTATATAGTAGAACATAGAAATATATAATACATCGAAAATGTGGAAAGGAAAGGGAGAGGTGAGATATAATTCCTGAAGTGGGACAAAGAGTGGGGTATCATAAAAAGTTATAAAAAGATCCATACTTCAAAAAACTAAAAATATAAATAAATACATTAGAACCAAATTATAAAACGCAGACCTTATCAAAATTTACATTTAGTCCAATTGGATTTAAAGTTTTAAGTGCAAAAATCCAAAACCCCTCTCTTTGTCTCAAATTCATGGCTAGATTCCCCCCTCCATCTAGTGTTACCTTTTCCAAACCAGTGCATAAAAGATTCTCAAAACTAAAAAAAGGAAATTTTTTGCAGTGAACGGGTACAGAATGTGTTATCATTTTTTTCCTGATGTTACTGCAATGTTCCAAGAATCTAGTCTTAAGTGGTCTAGTGGTCCTACCTTCATATTGTATGCCACATTTGAATGTTAATCAGTAGATAACAAAGCTGGTTTTACAGTTAATATAGTCTTTTATCTAAAATATTGTCCTGTCTGTTTACTTTTAAAACCAATATTTTTTTTGAGGTAGAAATCGACATCCCTTACAACTGCCACATTTGTAATAACCTTTTAGATGAGCTTTTTTTACTTCTTTATGTCTAAAAGTACTTGAAACTAAAATCATTTTTGGTGCAGTATTTTATCTCGTAAAAAGTCATCCTCTAATAACAATGGCCAATGTTTTGTGATTATTTTTTTTTTATTTTAAATGCTTGAGCGTTATAATGTGTGATAAAAGAAAAAACTAATTGTTCATTTAAAGGGATAGAGTTGCTTTTATCTATTAAAAGAATCACAGAACCCATTGAAACCATATCCTATTGAACACATAGAAGAGAGAGGCAGAAACACAAACATAGTGTACCACGTTAAAAAGTTAAACACCTTTTATTTCAAATACACTCCTTATACAAGAATTGGATTGTATAGAATGGAAGGGGAACTACATTTGGGCAACTGTGGACGTCACCTTTCTACACACTAGACCATGAGAAGGGTCTCAAGACAGTAAAACGAGTTTTAGATGCAGATAACAGTATCTCCCCCCCCCCCCCCTTTGTAACCTTTTATTTTTATATTTGAAACCTTTTTCCTCATATTTTATATAACAAAGTATTTAGAGATGACACAAAAAGGATGCATTTTTTCCAATCTGAAACAAACGAGAGAGGCAAGATTCAATTCCCTCTTTATCAACCATGGATACAATGAAACTCAAATTAAAGACATGGATGGTTATTTTTATAAATTACAAAAATTGGCCATAAAAGAAACTAACACAAAAATGGTGGGAAATTTCATTTTTGGAAACCTATATTAAAGAAAATTTAATCCCAAGGGGCCTACGTTTTAAAAAAAACTACCTGCCATTGGTCTAGAATTATCAAAACATGCAAAAAAATGGTATTCAGCTTTCAAAAAAATGCTCTACAATTCTTATAGAGATTATAATAGAATTTGAGAAAGATAACCTCAATGTATTGACTGAGGAAATGGAGAAACTTGAAAATAGCATTTCTATTGATGGAAAAAGTTCAGAATATAAAATAAAAGAAAGTTTCCTTTTAGAAAAAGATAATAAAATAGACGAAAAAATAGCTGAAACAAAAAATAAAAAATATTCTAGAGATAAAAATAATTTCCATTCAATTACAAACATATCTAATAAAAAAGTCTCCAGATTTAACAATGGATCCAGTTTTCCGAAAAGAAATGTGAGAACTAATTATAATGAGAAAAGGTCGCCTAGTGTTTCAACCAATAAGACAAATCCATCCGGTTCACCCCACCCAAACTGGACACCTAACAAAGGGAATCCAAAATGATTTACAAATAACCCTCACCAGATTAATAAACAAGAAAGAGCTAAAGCAACAACAAGGGAACACAGTTGGAAATCGAACCACAATCAAGAAAATTCCAATGATTTTTTAGATCAAGATCCAAATCCAAAGAAAAAGAGGGAAATAACCAATTTTTTCCCCAAATCTCAGAAGAGCAGATCTTACCAATCGCTTTGCTCCATTAGGGGATTGGAATGCCCCGGGGAAGAGAAGGAGGATAAGCAGAGAAAGGTTAGAAGAAATATAAATCTATTAGCTCGTAGCAAAGGTATTTTTAACATTCATGGAATTACATTAACTCTGGATGTTTAAAAATTTTTACAATCCAGAATTAAATCCTAATGCTAACAAACAAACAAGAACTCCATATTAACCCAAATCAACTTTTTGCCCTAACGATAAAGAAAGTCAACTAGTGTCATTCTCTAAGATGGTTCTTAAAGATATGGAAAAAATGAATTCTAAAATAACTAATTTTAATCTTACTATTATAGAAAATATATTTTTTTTAAAAATGGTAAAGACATAGTTATAAAAAGTGCGGACAAGGGAGGAAGCACAGTAGTCATGTCTACCAAATATTACTTAGAAGAATCATACAGACTCATTGGTGACCAATGCACCAACATAAAACTTAAGGAAAATCCAAATTCAACTTTTAATAAAAAAAGATCTTCTTACCAAATATTTGGATAATGATGTTTTAGATGAGAAGATTTTTATCTTTTTAGATTCCCCCAGAATTCCAACCTTTTATTTTTTTTACCCAAGGTGCATAAGTCAATTTCACAACCCCCTGGTCGACCAATTATCAGCGGTATAGATTCGCTGATGTCCAAGTTGTCTGAATATGTGGACTTCTCCCTCCAAAAATATGCACAGGAAGCAAAATCTTACATTAGGGATACAAAAAACCTCAAACAAGAATTGGATAGCATAGAAATGAGGGGGAACTTCATTTGGGCAACTCTGGTTGTCACCTCTATATACACTGTTATAGACCATGAGAAGGGTCTCAAGGCAGTAAAACGAGTTTTAGATGCAGATAACTCTCCCCTTTGTAACCTTTTTTTATTGGAAAGCATTAAAAAAATTCTCACAATTTTTTAGTTTTTAATTATAAGTTTTTTCTTCAAGTCAACGGAAGCGCAATGGGTACCAAGTTCGCTCCAAGTTATACCAACATTTTTAAGGATAGCTGGGAATCACAAAATATTTAAACCAACAATGCATTTGTCATGAACTTGGTACTATGGCGAAGGTACATAGACGATATTTTTATCATTTGAAAATGCTCATTTTTTTATTGTATCAATAATAACAAGCAGTCCTTGACTTTTACCCCACAGATTAATGATAAAAGTATAGATTTTTTGGACCTTACTATTTACCGTATATACTCGAGTATAAGCCGAGTTTTTCGGCTTATACTCGAGTCACTGTCTATATTATGGCAATTTACATTGCCATAATACAGACTGGGGGCTGTATGTGGTTACTTACCTTTCCTGCAGCTCCTGTCAGCTTCCTCCTCCTCCGCGGTGGTCCGTTCAGCACCTCTGTCAGCTCCCAGTGTAAGTCTCGCGAGAGCCGCGGGGTCATAGTGCAGCTCTCGCGAGACTTACACTGTGAGCTGACAGGGGAGCCGCCCGGACCGGCGCGGAGGAGGAGGGAGCTGACAGGAGCTGCAGGAGAGGTAAGTGCTCTCTGCCAGCCCCCCTCCCCCCCACTGAACTGCCAATGCCACTGGACCACCAGGGAGTGAGAGCTTCCCTCCCTGCCATGTATCAAGCAGGGAGGGGGGATGAAAAAAATATATATATATTAAAAATAATAATAATTTAAAAAAAATAACAATATAACAAAAAAATGTAAATAATAATTAATAAAATAAATAATAATAGAACAAAAAATGATTAAAATAATAATTAATAAAATAACAATAATCAAAATGCTCACCCACCACCAACACATACACAAACACACACTGCATCACACACACTCACACTTCATTCATATACACACACTGCATTCATATACACACACTGCACTCATATACACACACTGCACTCATACACACACACTGCACTCATACACACACTGCACTCACACACACACTGCATTCATACACACACTCTGCATTCATACACACACTGCACTCATACACACACTGCACTCATACACACACTGCACTCATACACACACTGCACTCACACACACACTGCATTCATACACACACTGCACTCATACACACACTGCACTCATACATACACACACTGCACTCATACATACATACACTGCACTCATTCACACACACACTGCACTCATACACACACTGCACTCATACACACACTGCACTCATACACACACACCGCACTCATACACACAAACTGCACTCATACACACACTGCATTCAGCCACACACTGCACTCACACACACACACTGCACTAACACTGCACTCATACACACACACACTGCACTCATACACACACACTGCACTCATACACACACGCACTGCACACATACACACACGCACTGCACACATACACACACACTGCATTCATACACACACTGCACTCATACGCACACACTGCATTCATACACACACACTGCATTCATTATATACACACACTGTAAATAAATATTCAATTAATATAATTTTTTTAGGATCTAATTTTATTTAGAAATTTACCAGTAGCTGCTGCATTTCCCACCCTAGTCCTATACTCGAGTCAATAAGTTTTCCCAGTTTTTGGGGGTAAAATTAGGGGCCTCAGCCTATATTCGGGTCGGCTTATACTCGAGTATATACGGTACATTGAAGATTCAAATATAAACACAAAGACTTAGTTTAAGGACACAGATTCAAACTATTTTATTCATGTGAAGAGCAGATACCATCCAGATTGGCTTCGGAGTGTGCCAAGATTTACTAGGATCAAAATAAATTTTTTAAAGAAGAAATTTATTGATAAGGGATATTCCCCGTCTTTTTTAACCCCTTAAGGACGCAAGACGGTTCAGGACCGTCATCGGCATTTTTGCGTTGCCGACCGACGACGGTCCTGAACCGTCCTAAATTTAAAATGTACTTACCCGATCGCCGTCGTTCCCCCGGCGGCGATCGGCGGTGCTCCCGTTGTGGGGAGACTGCCTGCAGCCCAGACAGTCTCCCCATGGCGGATTAGGACCCCTGGGGCCATGTGATCGCCCAACAGGGCGACCACATGGTCACAATAGGTGTCCTAGTCTCTGCCTGCAGGGGGACTGTCTGTGCTGACAGGCAGTCTCCCTGCAACTGTAAAATCATAAAAAAATTTAAAGTGAAAGGTAATAAAAAAAAAATATTATTATATATGTGTATATATATATGATATATAGACATATATTATACCTATATAATATATGTCTATATATCATATATATAATGTCATGCTAAGTGTATTTTTATATTAATATGTACATATATTAATATAAAAATACACTTATAATTAATTTACACACGTATATATATAATATATATAATAACTATATATATATTGTATATATATATTATTATAAAATACGAATAATAAATAATTTAAATTAAATTAAAAAAATTAAAAATAATAATAAAAATTAAAAAAAAATTATATATCTATACGAAATGTTATTCTAACTGTATTTTGATATTAATATATATATATTTATATCAAAATACACTTAGAATGAAATTGTATATATATCTATGTATATATAAATAAATAAAAAGAATACGAACTATTCATATGTCCATATACAAAATGACATAAATAATTATATAAATATACACGTAGACTTCAAATATATAAATATGCATATATATTTAAATTCTACGTGCGTATTTATGTAATATTTTTACATAATTAAGTTATTTTATTGATTGCAATTTAAGGGACCTGCCTGCCAACCCAGGCCAAAAGTCTAGAGAATTTAATTTGCTAGCACTGTATTTTACCCTGTAACGTTCTACGACACCCTAAAACCTGTACATGGGGGGTACTGTTTTACTCGGGAGACTTTGCTGAACACAAATATTAGTGATTCAAAACAGTAAAACATATCACAGCGATGATATTGTCAGTGAAAGTGACTTTTTTTGCATTTTTCACACATAAACAGCACGTTTACTGATGATATAATTGTTGTGATACATTTTCCAGTTTTGAAACACTAATATTTGTGTTCAGCAAAGTCTCCTGAGTATAACAGTACCCCCCATGTACAGGTTTTATAGCGTTTTTGAAAGTTACAGGGTCAAATATATGGGTCAAATATTTTTACATTGAAAATGACCAGGTTGGTTACGTTGCCTTTGAGAGCGTATGGTAGCCCAGGAATGAGAATTACCCCCATGATGGCATACCATTTGCGAAAGAAGACAACCCAAGGTATTGCAAATGGGGTATGACCAGTCTTTTTTAGTAACCACTTGGTCACAAACACTGGCCAAAATTAGCGTTCAATTTAGTTTTTTACTTTTTTCACACACAAACAAATATGAACGCTAACTTTGGCCAGTGTTTGCGACTAAGTGGCTACTAAAAAAGTCTGGACATACCCCATATTGAATACCCTGGGTTGTCTACTTTAAAAAAAATATGTACATGTGGGGTGTTATTCAGCGATTTATGACAGATAATAGTGTTACAATGTCACTATTGATACATTTTAAAAATATATGTTTTGAAACCGCAATATCCTACTTGTACTTATAGCCCTATAACATGCAAAAAAATAGCAAAAAGCATGTAAACACTGGGTATTTTTAAACTCAGGACAAAATTTTGAATCTATTTAGCAGTTTTTTTCATTCGCTTTTGTAGATGAATAAAAGATTTTTCACATAAAAGTCAAAAAACATGTATTTTTTTCAATTTTTCATCATATTTTTTCATTTTTTAAAAATTAAATTACATGAGATTATATAAATAATGGTATGTAAAGAAAGCCCCTTTTGTCCTGAAAAAAACAATATATAATTTGTATATGAACAGTAAATGAGAGAGCGGAAAATTACAGCTAAACACAAACACCACAAAAGTGTAAAAAGATGCCTCTTCGCAAATGTACAACATCGCAAAAAAAGTCCAGTCCTTAAGGGGTTAAATAATGAAATTGACTTGGTGAGGAAGAAAAATAGAAATTATTTTTTAAAAGATAAAAACAACTCTATCTCTTCAAATGAACAATTTGTTATTTCTTTTATGACACAGTTAAACGCTGAAGCATTTAAAATTCAAAAAATAATCAAAAAACATTGGCCATTGTTAGTAGAGGATTTTTATGAGATAAAATAAAATAAATAGGCAAGTATTTTGACTATTCTTGGAGACGTTAAGTCCGGCTATTGTAAGGTCCAGTTATATGTTATCCTTAGTCCTAGGTGTGACGCAGTACTGCGTGCGGGATCAGCTTGTAATCCTGACAATTATACTGGTGAACTCATGGACTATAAACTCCTGTAACGCACTTTGGAATGTAAACGCGACCATGGTGCAACCGGAAGACGTCATCAACACTCAATGTGGAATTGAGTCTTGGAACGCAAAGCCGCAATTAAGGAAATGCAGGTGATTTCTGTCAAGCCGCCCTTTCCCGATTGGCTGACTGCGGATCGGGACGGTGCAAAAACAATATTTAAAACAGGCGTTTGATGGAGAAGGGCAACACTACTATTGGATTCCCCTGAGGAAGTCCTATTATAGGACGAAATGCGTAGGGCTGGGAGGACAACAAGTGTTTTCTTGATTTTAAAATTTTGGGATTCAAGCTGCTATCCTATTCTGACTACAGAGGACTTTTCAACATAGCATCCTGAGTCTGGAAAGTTACATTACAATATGAAAGACTAAGAGATCCATCTTGTGAGTGTATTTGAAATAAAAGGTGTTTAACTTTTTAAACTAGTACACTAAGTTTGTGTTTCTCCATCTCTCTTCTATGTGTTCAATGGAATAAAATAAAAGGACAAGGGGCTAAGTCCTACAAAGATACCTTTACATGCCTGCATACAATTTACTTTTCTGAGTGCAATATAACTTCACCAGCGTTCTATAAAATTTTACATTATTACACTATTTTAGTTTTTTTAGATTGTATATTTTATGTATTTATGAAGAAGGTAAGAGGAATCTTTTCACAATCTTTTACTAAAAGGTTAATATAACCATTTATATTTTTCTACTTGTTGGGGTGCCACTTTGTTATGTATTTTATTTTTAAATATTGAGATCTGGCACAAGAAAGAAAAGAGAAGTATACATATAAAAGGGGAGAAGGCCTAATCTTTAAGCTACAGAGGGCATAAAGAAAGGAAAACCAGATAAATAAACAAAACATGACAGGTTTGTTTTATGGACACAGCATACATACAAAAAATACACACACTCACACACTCTTATGGATTTCTTTAGATATGACAACAGGAAATTGTAAATTTGAGGACTACCGACTTTGCAAGCATTATATACAGTAAGTTTTAGCATTTGGGCATCTCCCATAGCATAGGACCCACCAATATTCCAGTGCAAACTTGAAGTCGTTATGGTTTCTGGGTGCGGTCTTATCTTAAGGAATTAAACTATTTACAAATCATTTAGACTCAAACTGCTCCAGAGTTTATCTTTCCTTCAGGTCCCTTTATCTCCTCCTCTAACCTCGGCTTCAATGTGAAAGCCTTGCACAGAGTCCGAGCACCAGCTGAAGTTCTCAGCCTATCAATGACCTCCAACTGAGAAAAATGCCCTACAAAGGCACAAAGGCCCAGTGCAAGGCCATCTGGAGCACTTGTTCATAAACATTTAAAACCCTTTAGGTAAGGCAGCTCCCAGGACTTATGACTATTTCACTGAGATGGAGATGTTATGGTGCCGGAGTGTTCCTTTAAGATGGGTCATTATAAGAAGCCTTTTAAAATTTGAAAATGTTTTGGTGCTGTTTCCATAATGTATATTTTGGATACACTGAGGTATCACTATTAAAAAATCTGTCCCTGGATATTTTTTTCTCTTTAATAAAGTGGGAAAACATTGTGATGTGTGCAAAAAGGCATTATTAAAAAAGAATACCTAAAAATTGTATTAATTTCCCTTTTTTTCATGTACACACTTACTAAAATCAATAAAATATTGAAAAAAATCTCACAAAAGACCACTTCTTGCCATACTGACCATACTATTGATTTATTGCAACACATGTAATGCAGTGTTGTCACCATGATCTTCCGGTATAATAAAAGCTCTGTTCACTGAATGGTAACAATTCTGTCTAAAATTATAATTTTGTAACTGCACCAGCAAAAAGCTAAAAATATATTTATATATTTTTTCTACATATAAAATATGACTTTTTTTATATGTGCCTCCATCTTATATAATTACAACAGCCTGTTAAACAATACGCAATATTGAACATTTACTTAAAACATAAGATCATAATAGGTTCCTTTCTAAAACGTATATTTAGAAATCCAGATTGTGTGCTGTTTATGGAAGAAAATAAGCAGATGTGTTAGTATCACAGCATCTTATTATCTTTAATTCACTTTAATTCACTTCAATCATCTTGTTTCCAATTATAACACAGTCCCGTCACAACATTTCGGTTTTGAATTGGGCAGTTAAATATTTCTTACAGTACTTTCATGAACAGATGGAGTCCTAACTAGCTCCTTATTACCCTCGAAAGATGCAGGGCACTCACAGGATCCATCACCAATGCACATCAGTAATTCCAGAAATAATTTGTAATGCTAATTGTGTTGAGTCGCCCTAGAAGGTCCTGTCTCAGGAAGTCCTTTGTTCCCAGGGGACTCTTCGTGCATCATTTGTTGTGAACCAACAAATTTTGAACCATGGAGAAAAAAATGAGAAAACGCTTAGAAAGTCAAGTAAATCTGTGCATGGAACCTGAAATATAATTAATCACTTAAGTAAATATTCATATTTGTATTCTTATACTGTTCTTGATTAACTTGACAATAAGCTACTAATTATTTAAGAAGGTGTATATAGGTATAAACCTTTTTGTATTGAGGCAGCATAAAATGTTGGCTTTATTGTCAGTTATATTAGCAGTTGCCAATATATTCAGCAGTTCTTTACCGTTGTTTAATTACCTACAGACCTTGCTTAGCTAAAGGTTTAGGGAATCTTAATCGTCTAAAGCTAGGATGTTTTGCATTGAGGGCCATTCTCACATATAAAGTACATCTAGTAAAATATATATTGGTAACAACAATATCAAATTATCAAGATCCATTCTATCCACCCTGGAAGGCAATTATAGACTGAGGGCACTGGGGGCATCCAAATTAGAAGGAAATTATAGTGATAATTCTGAAGTACAATTATCCCACAAGGCTGTAGTTAGGTTACTGGTTTGGCCACCCTCTTCATTCTTCACATGTGCATGGTGAATAGAGCCAAGCAAGTTTGTGGTTCTGGAGCTCTGGTCTCCCAAGTTCATCTTACATAGTTACATAGTTACATAGCTGAAAAGAGACTTGTGTCCATCAAGTTCAGCCTTCCTCACATTTGTTTTTTGCTGTTGATCCAAAAGAAGGCAATAAAAAAAAAAAGCCAGCTTGAAGCACTTCCTATTTTTTAACAAGCTAGGAAAAAAATTCCTTCTTGCCCCCAGAATGGCAGTCAAATTTATCCTTGGATCAAGCAGTTATTACCCTACATTGAAAGATTATATCCTTGAATATTCTGTTTTTGCAAGTATGCATCTAGTAGCTGTTTGAACATCTGTATGGACTCTGATAAAACCACTTCTTCAGGAAGAGAATTCCACATCCTGATTGTTCTTACAGTAAAAAAACCTTTCCTTTGCCTTAGATGAAATCTTCTTTCTTCTAGTCTAAACGCATGACCTCGTGTCCTATGTAAAGTCCGGTTTGTGAATAGATTTCCACACAATGGTTTGTATTGGCCCCAAATATATTTGTATAATGTTATCATATCCCCTTTCAGGTGACGTTTTTCTAAAGTAAATAGGTTTAAATTTCTTAACCTTTCTTCATGGCTGATATGTTCCATTCCTTTTATTAATTGTGTAGCCCGCCTCTGCTTTTTCTAGTGCCATAATATCCTTCTTTAGAACAGACGCCCAAAATTGCACAGCATATTCAATATGTGGTCTTACCAGTGATTTATAAAGAGGCAAAATGATATTCTCATCCCGAGAATGAATACCCTTTTTAATGCATGACCATACCTTACTGGCCTTAGCCACTGCTGATTGACATTGCACATTGTTGCATAGTTTGTTGTCTATAACAATTCCCAAGTCCTTTTCATGTGTTGTTATCCCTAATTCGCTTCCATTAAGGGTATACGTTGCTTGTGTATTCTTTACGCCGAAGTGCATAACTTTGCATTTTTCAACATTAAATTTCATCTGCCAGCAAAGTAATATCTTGCTCACATATCTTATGCTGCTGGAGGAGAGCGACCTCTAGGGAACGGGAGAAATTAGTTGTTGTTTTTTTCCCAAACCATTCCCATGGATGGTATACTATGAAAGCAGTCCAGGTAATACAAGTGACTGATGTATATTTATTGGTAGCATTTCATTTATTGCACTTGTGTGTGAAAAGAGCCAGACCAATATAGGGTCTATTGGAGATAAAGCTCCAGATCCACACATTACAATAGACCCACGCTGCATGACTTAATTTATTTATTTGCTTTTGAAATCTGTTGCTGCTTTCAAATGCTCAATTCCATATCCAAAGCATGTGATCACAGAGGCACAGATATCCTCCCTGGCCTAAGTGATCAAGATGGAAAAAAGTGTCATAAAAAGTTTAAACAATGTATATATAAACCTGTATCTTATATATGAGGGCCATGCCCATTACATATAGTTGATTTGTGTCCCATAACTGATTGGATTGATACCCTGTGCCCCATGAACCACAGGCAGTGACCCCACTGTTCTCTCAGATATTTCTCTGTGCATAAGCCTTCTTGTGAATATTAATTATATGCTAAATATTTCCAGTTTATAAATGTATATGATGATGATATTTATAGTTGCTACATCTAGTTGCAGATCAAGATCAGGCTCATGATCTTTTAAGCACAGGTAATTTTCAGCTCCAGGCCCACAAAGCCACTAATTCTGCAATCGGTGTGACATGACTGCGGCTTCTCTAGAGGAGTTGCAGACTGTTATTGGCATTTAGAAAAGCTGTGACATATTTTCTGCAGAATACTGGACTTCAGCTATGTAGAAGGCCTGCTGTAGAAGCTCTAAGTTCTGTCTTCTGAATACTTGTAGTTTCTTCATTGCATTGAATTGTATTACAGCTTTGTGTGATTGATTGTTCTTACAAGTATCTACAGAAAAACAACAGTGAAAACCTATAGCTAGCAAGGTGTTGATTGTGTTTTCATGATGTAACTGTCTTTGTAGAACTATTCCAGTGCGCGGTGGTAGGTAAACGCGTTATATACTCAAGCTTGGATAAACCTGGGGATGACCACTAAACTTTTTTTCTGCATCACTAACTAGATGGGATTAACCAAGGTTAGTCAAATCAATTAGTCCTTATTGTCTCACAGTTCATTAAAACCTACAAATACTTTGAATTTTAAAACTAAATAGCTTATTGTGTGTTAATATACGAGGGTCATCAATTTCCTTGCAGGCGTAATTTGCTAGACAAACTCTAGGTGGTGTATCAAGTCTAGTGGCCTAGTGAGTTTTTCTTCTCCTACGGGATTGTTTGATTGTCCTATGATTTCGAAAGATGAGTTAAAATGCTGGACCGCTTTAACCAGCGCAAACGTTTTTGTTTTCTTACAAGTGTGATTAGCACCTGAACTTCAGTTGATAAAGTGCAGAAATATGGCTCAATTTACTAATTGTTTTCTCTTGCTTATTTTATCAATTTGCTTAAACGAGAGCACCTTTAGCAAATCCATGTTTACTTAATTGATGTATTCCATTTGTATGCAAATATGTGCAGAATTATGTGTATTACTCAGAATTTTCCAGGCTTCAGCTGTTCCTGTATGAATGAGATATTGTGTATGCATGAAGAGTGTCTGAAAGCCATAAATAAAGATTAGATTGCAAAGGTGCAGAAGAAAATAATTCTAGGTAAATAAATTTACCTAGTTTTGCTACTTAAAATGTATCCATGAGGAAAAACGATTTTGTGGCATTACATTTATTTATATATATATTATATAAAAATGTATCTATACTATGTGCAATTTAACCTACTAACAAAAGTATAGATTTTATTTTATTCTAATACTTGACTTCACATGTGGTCCATTGGAGGGTGGTTCTTCCATTAGATAAGGATTAGATATTGGCTGCATTGATCAAGAGTAGCATGCATGGCCTAATTGCATTGCAGTGGGTTAGTGCTATTCATGGTTGTAGGGGAATTGATTGTAGAACAGCCTCACCATATGTGCAGGAAGGTGCCATCCACTTGGCATTAATGCCAACAAAAGGGGCTCATTGAGGGGAAGGTCCTGAGTAGGATTTGTGGAACACTATACTAATAGGAGATTATCCTACATGCCTTTACCTGCAGTTTCGAGCATATGAATCCGTGATTCATGAGGTGGGATATGTGTTCCCATTGGTGAGGAGGTAGACTAATCAAAAGTTTTCACCTAGTGTCAGAATGACTAAAGAAGTGTTAACTTCTTTAGGCATTCTTGCTCAGTGTTTCTTGCTCAGTGATGTTATGATTCTATGTCCAACTGATTCAGACTCCTGTAATTAAGGATTGTCTACTTAACCATTGTCCCTTTCTTGTCCCATTGCTAAATTATTGAGTTGCTCTAGCCTGCCTTAACATGTGTAACCTGGTTACCTTACAGCCGGAAGTAATCCGTCCACTTATTCTGTTCATCATTGGCTAAAGATCTTGGTTCGTATTCCTAACTTCTCAACTCTCTCTACTTTCCCAAGGTCTGTGAGCTGGATAAAGCATGTGCCACCATTTAGGTGGAACGTGCAGACGATCTTTATGGGTTCTGTAACTTCAGATGGTTTGAGTTGGAGGCGGTAGAAGAATGAGAGGGATTATTTAATCAGGGTCAATGGCATTGACAGACGTAATGAAGAGAGGGCCTTGGTGCCAAAAATATTTGTTGGCCCTCTTTACGTTAAGGAAAGGCAAAGGGTAGATCTCCACGTGTCGTACAACTCCCATGGTGCTATGCCAGCTGGAAATGTACCTTTTACCCATCCTTGCATGAATGTATTTGTGAGCAGTTATGTGCTATTGAATGTAAGCATGTTTTTGTATAGATTATTATACCCCTTACCTAAATCCCCCATGAGTGTTTTATAGAGCTGTGCATATAAGTATATTACAGAGTTCCACAATAATATGGTATGGTCAAAGGAGCACCACAGGGTATTTGGATTTACCACCTATTATCGACTATTATCTGGCTGTCCCCGCCTGAGATTGAGCTCAGATCCCACACCTGGCTGTTTGAGAGTTAACCTTTCTTTAAATAAATAAAACAATTACTGATAGTATAACATGCACGGTGTTGTATAAACATAGATCTAAGTGATATGAATACTTTATCCCAAAACAAACAATGATATCAATAAAACTGCCTCATGTGAGTTCTGCTATTATGATCTCATTTACAGTATAATCTAATTCACTTTTACAATACATAATCTCAAAAAGGCAACTGTACACACACAAAAAAATACACTGCAATGTTTATATGATGGCTACCCAGCAGATCATTCTCCACCTGTGGATACAGTGCCAGTTTTTGCTGATCCAATTTTTAGCTCAGAGCCATGTGTCTGTAGTTAAACAGCTGTAGCTCGTGTTTGTTGGCTACCTCTGGTCTGTAATATACAAAAGTAATTCTTGGTGGTTATTTTGGGGGAGTCAGTTGTAATTTTATAAAGTTCCCTAACAATTAATAATAAACCAAAAGAGGCCAAAATAAATGGAAAGATCTTAGAGTTTACCACAGAAATTCCAGATGCCATCTTTAATTGCTAAGGTAGACCATTTTGGTCTTTAATTTTAGTTGCATTACAAACAATTTGAAGAGAATTTTGTGTGCAAAATGTAAAATGGTTTATAAACATTCCTAAAGACCAGCATAAAAAAAACACAAAGGTCGCTAGCATTTGTAGGAGGGATTTAAGTCAGGCACAACTTACAGTCTTAAAAAGTCACTCCAGCACCATGACCACTATTAAGGTTAGCTTTTACTGCTCTAGGCTAAGGGGGCTGGGGTTGAGGTATGTGATCTCTCTAACCTCGGGATGTCAAAAATATGATCCGCTAAAGACATACATTTAACTTACCAGAATTCTAGTTTTCTGATCTCTTGTTTGCTTGGAGAGGAACCCAGTTGAAGTGGAACGGCAACAACTTGCAGACACAGCCTTCCCAGATACCTGGCAGTAATACAGGAACCCGGGAGATCTATGAGGGCATTGGTGTCTTTATTTACAGAAGAAGCAATGACACCATATGATTTCGATAAGATTAGGCAAAAAGAGGCTAAGCAAGTTATAATGGCTTCCAAATCACACACAGAAGAGAAAAGAGCACAGTCAGTAAAAAAAATGGGACTAAATATTTTTTGGATACATAAATGAGAAAAGGGAAGTAAAACAAGGATTAGTTAGTAAAATGAAAGAAGGAAGGTCTAGCTGACTGCCTCAATTAATATTTATGTTCAGTATTTACAGATGAAAATGAAAGAAAGGGGCCTCAGTTAGGAAAAAGGACAAATTAGTAATTTGTTACATGTGAGTTTACAGAGGAAGAGGTTATATTTCAACTGTCAAAAGTAAAGACAAATAAGTCAATGGGCCTGATGGAATACGCCCAAAGTTATCAAAAGAGCTCAGTGGTGTACTAGCAAAACCATTAATGTTTTTTTTTTTAACAGGTGTAGACCCAGAAGAAGGTAGTAGGGAGGAGTCAAGCAATTATAGGCTAGTAAGCTCAGAGACAACATGGGTTTACTTCAGGGAGATCATGCAAAACTAATCTTATTGATTTTTTTGATTGGGTAACTAAAATAATAGATCAGAGTGGTGCAGTAGACATTGCTTATCTGAATTTCAGTAAGGCTTTTGACACTGTTGCACATAGAAGGCTTATCAATAAACTGCAATCTTTAAGTTTGGATTCCAATATTGTTGAATGGGTAAGGCAGTTGCTGAGTGACAGGTAACCGAGGGTTGTAGTCAATAGAGTATATTCGAAGCATGGGCTTGTCAACAGTGGGGTACCTCAGGGATCTGTACTTGGGCCCATTCTTTTTAATATTGTATTATTGATATTGCAGAAGGTCTTGATGCTAAGGTATGTCTTTTTGCTGATGATACTAAGATATATAACAGGGTTGATGTTCAAGGAGGGATAAGCCAAATGGCAAATGATTTCGGTAAACTAGAAAAATGGTCAGCTGACATTTAATGTGGATAAGTGCAAGATAATGCATCTTGGACGTAAAAACCCAAGGGCAGAGTATAGAAAATTTGATAGAGTCCTAGGAAAGGGATCTGAGGAAAGGGATTTAGGGGTAATTATTTCAGATGACTTAAAGGTAGGCATACAATGTAATAGGAAACAACAAAAATAAAGGGTGCGCGAGGTGGAATGGGAGGTAATAAAAAGACAAGTCTCTGAAAATACACAAGGGGGTCTTGGGTAGATCTCCTTAGGTTCTTGATGAGGTCCTCAGTGGTTGATATGAAAAACAAAATTAGACAAAAAGGAAGACCAATAGTGCACAATCGTTAAGGATAGTGTCACGGACAACACAGAAGAGAAAAATGCCAACTCACAATCAGTAGAGCTATGCCCAGCTCTAGGTAAAACAGCATGCAGTGGTACTTTGTACAACGACTCAAATGCGTGTCAGCATATAAAAAACATAAAGGAAAAAAGCGGACCAATGGTACAATAACGTATGACACCTGCAGCTACAGACAAACACTGAAGTCCTGAGAGTGCTAACTTATAATAAAAAGAGCTATAACCAGCTCTGAGTAAAACAGCATACAGTGGTATTTAAACTCCCCACATGTAGGATATCCTTCTGGTGATGTATGGAGTGCAGGATTTATGAAAGACAAAAGCACAAAAGTGTTCTCAGTGAATAAAATAGTGCAAAAGGTAAAAATGAAACGTACTTACAATAAATAGAGCAGCCACACTGCTCTATGAACCAGGCGTGAGTGGAATAATCCCCACCTAAGTATTTCTTTGTAGTACTGGATCTTTAAAACAGTAGAAAACAGCCATGATAAAAGTAGCAAAAAATAAAAATAGAAGGACTGACCATAAGAATATAGGTAGTCTAAAAATACTTTAATAATAACAAATTGAAAAAGCCTATTTTGGGCGAAACGCGTTGTGTTTTTACAAATTTGTTATTATTAAAGTATTTTTACACACACAAAAATTAGGTGAAATGGCGCTAAGCAATATGCACACATAAAATCCCAGTGCGTCTAAAAAACAAACCCGTGTTTTAGTCACCTAAAAACACTTACATATGCAATTTTAGACAAAAGAAAAGGAGGTTCTGCGCACACTGTGGATATTTGATGTACTCTGCGCACTCTCCTTAATCCCTATGTATATTTAGACAAATGGAGGTCATTTAGTTGCTCCAATGGCCATTGGAGGGAATGCCCGCCTGCCAACGTCAAGGCAGACCCCCCTAAGCGGGTCCTAACACTGACCCTTCAGCCTGCTTCCTTGAGCTTCTGGCAAAGATATATATATATAAAGGGTATATATCTTTGCCAGAAGCTCAAGGAAGCAGGCTGAAGGGTCATGCTCCAATGGCCATTGGAGGGAATGCCCGCCTGCCAACGTCAAGGCAGACCCCCCTAAGCGGGTCCTAACACTGACCCTTCAGCCTGCTTCCTTGAGCTTCTGGCAAAGATATATATATAAAGATATATATCTTTGCCAGAAGCTCAAGGAAGCAGGCTGAAGGGTCAGTGTTAGGACCTGCTTAGGGGGGTCTGCCTTGAAGTTGGCAGGCGGGCATTCCCTCCAATGGCCATTGGAGCAACTAAATGACCTCCATTTGTCTAAATATACATAGGGATTAAGGAGAGTGCGCAGAGTACATCAAATATCCAAAGTGTGTGCAGAACCTCCTTTTCTTTTGTCTTAAAGTATTTTTAGTCTACCTATATTCTTATGGTCAGTCCTTCTATTTTTATTTTTTTGCTACTTTTATCCTGGCTGTTTTCTACTGAGGATAGAAACATTTAAATACATAAAGGGAATCAACTCAGTAAAGGAGGAGACTACATTTAAAAGAAGAAAAACTACCACAACAAGAGGACATAGTCTTAAATTAGAGGGGCAAAGGTTTAAAAATAATATCAGGAAGTATTACTTTACTGAGAGGGTAGTGGATGCATGGAATAGCCTTCCAGCTGAAGTGGTAGAGGTTAACACAGTGAAGGAGTTTAAGCATGCGTGGGATAGGCATAACTATCCTAACTATAAGATAAGGTCTGGGAATGAAAGTATTTAGAAAACTGGGCAGACTAAATGGTTCTTATCTGCCATCACATCCTGTGTTTCTATGTTTCTAATCCAGAAAGGAAATGGTGACAGGCAGTAAGATAGTCAGGGCTGGCAGAAAAGGTCAAGAGTCAAACCGAAGGTCAGAAACCAGGAGATCTACAAATAGGAGGTCAACAGTTGAAGACCAAAAGCATTGTTAGTGTCAAATTCAAAGGTCAGAAGCTGAGAAATTTTATCAGGACCAGAAATCAGGAACCAGGAACAAGAACTAAGATGCTAGGAGACTGGAGCAAGCACCAGAACAACCAAGCACTGACCAAGTGCAGTGCTGGAATATTCATAGGGAGACCTTATCATGTGACTAGCCCCCACCTTCTTGTACACGGACCATGCAGTGGCAAAAAAAGGAGGAGCTGGGACCCAATATATATATAGCCTGTCCCTTCAGGAAGCAGCAGAATTACCATGGTCACACTGCTGACCCCTGCGACCGTGAGGCAGAGTAGTCACCTACTTACCTGGATGGCAGACGCCTACTCTGCCGATATATACCGGAAGTGGGTGTAAGGATAGGATGCAGGTGGCATTTGGTGGTGGTGAGGGAGGCTGATCTGTGGTGTGTGTGTGTCTCTCTGTCTGTCAGTGAGTGTGTCTGTCTGTCAGTGTGTGCCTGTCAGTGTGTGTGTCTGTGTGTTTTATTGACATATGGAGTGGTGAGAGAGACATATGGAATGGTTGGGGGGTTGTAAGAAACATAGATGGTTTGGGAGAGACCCATGGATGGGTTGGGTGGGAGAGACACATGGAGGGTCTGGGGTAGGGTAAGAAACATGAAGGGATTTGGATTGACACATGGAGAGGTTGGGGTGTGGGAGAGATACTTGGGGCGTGGGAGAGACATACGGAGAGGCTAGGAGGTTGGAGAGACACATGGAGGAGCAAGTGGGTGAGACACGTGGAGGGGCTGAGGGGGAGAATGAGACATGGGGAGGAGCTGGTGGGGGGGATGAGACACCTTGAGGGGTTTGGGGGCAGAATGAGAGATGTGGAGGGACTCGGGATGGGGTAGAATGAGGCATGTGGAAGAACTGGGGGGGGGGGATGTGACTCCTGGAAGGGCTGGCAGAGGAATGAGACACATGGGGGGTCCCCAGTGCAGTTTTCACACTGGGGCCCTGGTGGTTTCTAGTTCAGGCTTTTCATAAAAAAGGCAGTGCTAATATTTCTGCCTAGTTACATCTCTACTAGCCATCACTCAGATGGCCACTCGAGGTGCTTCCTGGGGCAGTGCTACACAGTGTGCAGCATCTATGTTCAGCTTCTCCATGCTCTGCATGCGCCTGGCTCCATTCTGCACCATCAGCTGCCTCCGCTCTCCCATAGATGGCCAGCCTCCTCCATTTTTCCTCTCCACCTGTACTAAACAGCCCTTGGTTAGGTGCTTTAGTGGGGCATAGGGGAAGCAATTGGATGGTTAGAAACTGTAATAGGGTATAGGGGCAGCACTTGGGGGATAGGGTCTATAGTAGGGTATAGGGGCAGCAATTGGGGGTTAGGACTGTAGTCAGGTATAAGGGCAGCAGCTGGATGGTTAGAAGTTGTAGTAGGGTATAGGGGCAGCAACTGGAGGGTTAGCATCTATAGGAGGGTATAGGGGCAGTCATTTGGGTGGTTATGGCCGTAGCAGGGCATAAGGGCAGCACTTTCATGGTTAGAAGTTGTAGTAGGGTATAGGGGCAGCACCTGGGGGGGTAGTGTCTGTAGTAGGGTATAGGGGCAGTAATTGGGGGGGGGGGGTTAGGGCTGTAGTAGGGTATAGGCGCAGCAATTGGGGATTAGGTGCTGTAGTAAGGTATATGGGCAGCGATTGGGGGTAGAAATTGGTTAGAGGCTGCAGTAGATAGTAAAGGGCTGTAGTATGAGTGGGTTAGGGGCTGTAGTGGTAAGGGGCTGTAGTAGTAAGGGGCTGTACAATGGGTTTAGGGGCTGTAGTAGGGGTAGTTTAGTGGCCTTAAGTAATGGGTTTGAGGGCTGTAGTAGGGGTAGTTTAGTGATTTGGGTAGAAATTGGTAAGTTAGAGGCTGTAGTGGAGAGTAAGGGGCTGTTGTATGAGTGGGTTAGGGGCTGTAGTAGTGGGTTTAAGGGCTGTAGTGGTAAGGAGCTGAAGTAGGGAGTTTAGGGGGTGTAGTAGGGGGTTAAGGGATATATTAGGGCTAAGGTACTGCAACTCCCCCACCCTGAAGCTTACCTTGGGGGAAGGGATGCAGGCAATCCTGTTTCTTGATGATCCCAGGCGCCTTGTGAGCAAATCAGAGCCTCATTTAGGGGGTGGAGCCATTTGTGAGGGGGCGGAGCCGCCTGCAGCTACAGAGCGCCTGGGGGCTGTGTACCCCGTCACCTGCCTTGCCCACACCCTCCTACTCTATTCTGAGAGGCACAACACGCTGGCCCTAACTTGTAAATATGTACCTATTTAGTCTAGCCTAACCCTTTTTCTGTTGCCAAGGATTATAGTGAAAATTACTGTGTGAAAAATGTTAAATGATCATTACATCTACTTTTAATTGACAAAAATAAAGAGCGAGAATATAATAGGGCTACTATAAATAATAATTATACAAAACACAATCTGTAAAACATCACTTGCAAGAAATAGCTTGTTTAACAAAATATATTCTATTTTACAATGTTGTCTGGTTGTCAGAATGTCTCCCAACTAAGGGTTAGATTTGCTTACTAAATCTCAAGTGATGATGTCATGCTGCTTTTTGTGTCTTAAAGGGATACTATAGGCATCAAGACATGTTTAACTTAATAAAGCAGCTTTAGTTTATAGATTGTGCCCCTGCATTCTTAATGTCCAATTCTCTGCCATTTCAGAGTTAAATCACTTTTGTTTCTGTTCATGCAGTCCCAGGAACAGCTCCCCTGGCTGTGACTGACAGCCTGCATGAAAAAAACAATGCTTTCACTTGCAAACAGAGGTCAACTTGCTTTAGAAGATTTTATCTCCTGCTCTGTAAATTGATCATTTATCACACACAGGAGGCTCTTTCAGGGTCTAGGAGGCTATTCACAGAGCAAGAGATAAGAAATTCTAGAGTAAACAGACTGTGCGATAAAGGAACTTAAAATATCTAGATTCCTTTTCAGAAAGTGTTTAGGAAGGCTGTTCAAGTCACATGCAGGGAGATGTGACTAGGACTGTATAAACAAAGTGATTTAACTCCTGAGTGGCAGATAATTGAGAAAGGAGATTGCAGGGGCATGATCTATACACCAAAACTGCTGTATTAAGCTAAAGTTGTTTTGGTGCCTATAGTGTCCCTTTAATTAATTGATCAGTTATTTAGCCCCCTGGTGTAATGCCTTTCTTTTTAAGATTAGTGTTCTTGATTAAGATTAGTGTTCTTGATTACTCCAAGTAAGCCGACTGGTACCGTTATTCTGCTCTATTGACTTCTGACCTTGGCCAAAAAATACTGATTACACTCTTGCTGACTCTTTATGCCAAGTCATTGGCTCCATTATTCCAACTATGCTTCCGACACAACGCTTCATACTCTGGCCCTTCTGTGAGATTTAAGGTTGCCCATCTTACATCTGCTTCATTTGGACAGATTCCTCTTTAACAAACCTTGCTACATATAGGACTTTGCCTTCTGCTACAAACCAGACCTGCAAGTATATATCACGGTAAACGCTATCACTCACTCAGCCTCTGCTCTGACCGAGTAATTTGTTCTCTATCCAGGACTTACGCTGATCCACCCAATTATGACCTCCATTAATATATCCTTACCGTTGGTCTTTAGTACAGCATAACTTATCAGTAATTCTGCCGATTCCTTCACTGTTAGAAACCAACGTGTTCTAATCAATATCAAAGGAAGTTTCATACTGTATATGTTGCGTATATTTATATTCTGTTTGTTGCATTATATCGAGTGTCTTATTTAAGTTATATTTTGATCAAGCCAAAACTCCAATTATGTATGGGCTCAAGTGTCACAGTATGTACCAAAAGTGAAAGTAAAGTCTTTTAATTTACTACGGAAATCATTGTGTCCTTAACACATTAACTACGAGGAAACATGACACTGATCTATAGTTTTATTTCATGAATAAATTTGCACAGTAAAGATGGTATAAGCATTTGTTAATGTCTAGATTTTATTGCGATTTGTACATGTGTACCGAAGTACATCCAGCATCTGTGACTATACATCATTCTTACCGTGGGATTCATTTAAGTCAAAAGGTGGATATGTTTTACAATCTCAGCATTTTATAATATAGCTATAAGGGAATGCTGTTATCTTACAAAATAGCTATGTACATATTCATGTTCTCTAAACGGAGTGCGTGGGTCGGTAATCCTTAAGGAAATGAAGAATAAAAGAGAATATATATTTTTAGCGGTGGTATTGATAAATTTATGGCCGGCTCTTGGATTGAAGAAAATGCCTTTACTGGAAATGGTAAAACGTGGGGTTTACTGGACTAAAAAATACCAAAGTAGAATAGCTGTTGAATGAAAATACATAGACTGCAAGGGTGTAGACCTAATATGCCTTGTGCTTAACAATGTTTAATCATTGGTTTGACATTTAAAACATAACGCAATTGGAACAATTTCTTACGTCCAGCATAATCCTTCCATGCTTAAGCTTTATCTGCAGTGGAAACATCTACATGATAACATTACACTTGAAGAATTTTCACAACTCGTGGAAGAACATTTTCTACCTCTGTTCATTTCCCAAAATGATAGCAGCCAGACAAGAAATTGTAAGCTTACATTTAGGAGTGCACTTTCCCAATAAATCTGTCTTGTTTCCAAAGTATGTATGCTTTATTTCTCAAATTCTCCCAAACACAACCAGATGCTGTGCATCCAGAAATAATCTCTGATACAGTTACATATTTAACTTAATGGGTCCCTTTGTTTTAGCCAAATAACTAACCCTATAACACCCTCCCTACCCCAACATTCTCCTTGAAAAGAATAACACAAACAACATGCTGGGGGGTAAAGCCATCGCTGGCTGTATTTATTCAATACATCACCATGGCATCATGGCAGAAAAACCATTCAAACAGAACGGCCGTAAAATATAAATAATAACCAAATTTAGCTAGGGTGGCGGCGCTGAGGGCTAAACTCCTCAGCCCACAAGAGGATGCAGCTTAACCTAATCCTGCAGCGGAGCAGAGGCATAAGAACGGCAAGGGAGAATCTTAGGTATGGCAACCTTGAACGCAGATTGCAGGCGGGCTCCCCAGCCAGGCCACTGCCTTAGAGGGGGAAAAGTCCAGCCTCCTTGCCACCGTCACTGCCACACTCTCTCTCTGCACCATGCCCTATAGCCACACCCTCTCGCCACAAGAGATACAATCTCTTGCCGCCAACTAACAGCCTTTATAGTATTTTGTGTTTTGGGGTTTTGTTTGCAGCCCGGGTTAGATCCGGGGCAACAGAGCATCATGATAGTCAGCCAGAAAAAGGTCCAGACCAGCAGCGCTGAGGTGGACCCCATTAGGCTTAAAAATCTCAACCAGGTTGGCAGAAAGGCCCAGATGTGTAATGATGAACCCATGCAGCTCACAACAGCCGTCAGGCCAGCCTATTAAGTTTCTTCCGAGCAATGTAAGCGGCGCCTGGAGAAGAAAACCTGCTCAGCCCACAAGAGGATGCAGCTTAACCTAATCCTGCAGCGGAGCAGAGGCATAAGAACGGCAAGGGAGAATCTTCGGTATGGCAACCTTGAACGCAGATTGCAGGCGGGTGCCCCAGCCAGGCCACTGCCTAAGAGGGAGAAAAGTCCAACCTCCTTGCCACCGTCACTCCCACACTCTCTCTCTGCACCATGCCCTATAGCCACACCCTCTCGCCACAAGAGATACAATATCTTGCCGCCAACCAACAGCCTTTATAGTATTTTGTGTTTTGGGGTTTTGTTTGCAGCCCGGGTTAGATCCGGGGCAACAGAGCATCATGATAGTCAGACAGAAAAAGGTCCAGACCAGCAGCGCTGAGGTGGACCCCATTAGGCCTAAAAATCTCAACCAGGTTGGCAGGAAGGCCCAGATGTGTAATGATGAACCCATGCAGCTCACAACAGCCATCGGGCCAGCCTATTAAGTTTCTTCCGAGCAATGTAAGTGGCGCCTGGAGAAGAAAACCTGCTCCACTGAAGCCTGGGCAACACATTGGACCACCCAATCCTCACACCAGATAACCGAGCAGAAAGCCAGCAGAGATCCAAGTAGACAACCTGAGCCAGAGGCCGAGAACCAATTGATGGCGTAAACCACCGACTGGTCAGTCCAAAAAACAATGGACCAGTCGTGGAAACGTGAGCACCACAACTCCACTGCCACCAGTATCGGGAAAAGTTCCAAGAGAGTAAGGTTTCTCGTAAGGCCCCTAGCCCGCCACGAAGGCAGCAAGGGGGTGGCACTCCGCGACCCCTGAAAATAAGCCCCATAACCACAAAAACCCAAAGCGTCTGTAAACAAATGGAGAGACTGGTTGGAGGAAGGACCCGACTGCCAAAAACGGACTCCGTTGAAGTCCTGCAAAAATCACCCCAGATGTATATATCTATACTGGCAAGTGTAGGAGGAAAAGACTCACCGACTGGCGCAGCCACCTGCAATCCCATGTCCGGAGGAACAGTAACACCCCCTTGAGACAATCCAGCCACTGGGGGAAAGGGGCAAGCTGTACCAGTCCTCTGTGGCAACGTAACTTGACCTGCGGACCCTCTGGATATGGTGCAAGCGGAGGGATGTTCCATGTTTCTCAGTACCTCCTGCAAAACAGAAGATAAGATGGGAGTACTGAGAGTAGAGGACACGGCAGCAGCTGGATCAGCAGAAGTAGAGGCATGAGAAGGAGGAGGATTTGCAGTTAATGTAGGGTTAACAGGGTTGAAAGTAGAGACAGAAGACATGCCAGGAGCACTGCTTGGCGCATCTGCCCCAAGGGGAGTGTGAATGGCAGTGATGTTATACCCTACTGCGTGGGGGCCACCCATGCCAGCAGCTGAAGACAGTGGTGCAGCGTTGGACCCACAAACAGTCTAGTTTATAGGGGAGAATGGAGCAAGCGAAGGCAGAATAACAGACATACACCCCCTAGACGCTGCTTGAGAAACTGGCAATGATAGCACTGGTATGCCCCAGCACCCACAATTACTGGACACCCCTAGGCCCAGATCCAAAGGCAAAGGAGAGTTAATGGACCCCACAGCCCTGTGACCCTAAGAAGTAGGCTGCAAAATCTGAGTTGAAGAGGCCTGGGGAATCCTGGACCCAGTAAAGGTGAGTTTAGGCTTAGCTCGCAGCAGCTGGCGGCATATGCCACCCCTCCTCCCCCAGGAGCTCCCAGTTTACCATTTTGGGCCTGGAAGAGTGCGGGAGTGCCGCGTCGAAAGATGCGCACGATACCCTGCACTGCTCAGCATCAATATCATCATTCACAGATCCCCCAAATGGGTAGGATAAATGATTAATCAGCCTAAACTTGCCCGGCTCTTTCTTAGGGTACCACACAAAGGGAAGACCCGAAGGTTGGGAATCGGTGGAACTGAGCACGGACTCGCCATATGCCCCAATAACAGCTCCTTGTTGAGCTTGTCTTCCACCACGTCTGGGTGGCCATGGACCGACTTGATGTTCTGACAGACCCAGGTGACTCCCTAGCCCAATAAGAAATCCAAAGCCCATCGCGGAAACCCCTTAGCAGCAGTTCCACTGCCTTGCGGTTCCTTTAAGGTTTAGCCACGGGAGCATCGCGCCGATGTCCACCGGCGTCCTCACCCTTCGAGACCACGGTATCCCCCGCTCACCTGCTTTTCCCTGCTTAAAGCAGCGGGCTGAGGAGTGGTAACCCTACACCAGGAGCATTCGTGCTTAAACTTACATCCAGTGCCCCACTTGCAATGGCTTTTGTTGAACTGCCAGCAGCAACCCAAGCACCTGGGCAAAGCCAACGTGGAGGGGTGTCCCACCACGCCGCCCCCCCTAAGCAAGAACAACATACCCCCTTGATGCGAGACTGGGCAAGTCTTAATCGCCAACCACAAGCCAATATCCATCTGAACCCAACCAATGGATGGGCATACCGCCAACCTCTGGTGAAACTGCTCATCGTAGCCCCACTAGCTCAACCCCCCATACACCCGACATGCATTCCACACCATATCCTGGTAACAGAATAGGGCCGAGTACTTATCCGACGCCTTTTCCCCCCAGTGAGAAGATTTCTACAAACTCCCCTATTTAGATTTTTTCACGGATCTCCTGACACAAATGCAACCCTAGAGGACCAACACATATAGGCCACGCCATGGGTGGCCAGCGCAACCTCCACGCTCGTCAGAGCCGCTGGTGGATCCACCTCTCCCACCGCGGAGAAGGAAGATTCAGGGACAAGGGCCATCGACATTCCTCCCAGAACGGATGCCCCAGTCCCCCAGAAGGAGTAACCGGAGAAGCATCCCACCCCACCCAAACCTGCGCGTCCAAAGAAGAGCTACGGTCCCACTGATCCAAGAAACCCCAGAGACACCCCACCAGAGAACCCCAATCAAGTTAAAGCTAGAGCCACCCCCACCGAAAGAACAGGTAAATTCATATCCCTCCTCCCCAGACCCGGAATGGTAAGCCCACCCCAGGAGGAAGGGTAGGGCAAGGGGAGCCCGGTAGGCCCAGGCGAAACACCCAGGGAAGGAAGGGGGCTAGCAGAGCTACTACAGGAAGGGGAAGGAGACAGCTGCCTAATACTACTCCCAGCCATCCCCCCTACCTCTGAAATGGGAAACCTCTTCCCTCCCGTGAAACACGCTGTGGCCTACTCACCCACCAGGAGGCCCATCCACCACTCCACCTGCCGGTGCCGCGGGATGCACATGGCGGGTCCACATTAGATGATCGGGCGGAGATCCCGACTGCACAGGAGCGGCATCAACCTGCATAGCCACGGACCAGCCAGCCTGGGAGGTAGTGCTGCTGCCCCTGCTGCGAGGGGCTGGAGAGGAAGACTGGAAACAGGCATGGGCTGCAGCGGACCACCCCGCTGCCTGGGTAGTAGCAGGAGCCCGCAGGGGAGGTGAAACAAGTCTCAACATATCCGAGAGGCCCGAGCCTGTGCTCCTGAGCCCAGAAAAGCCTGTAGTCTCCCCAGGAGTGGTAAAATATTCAGGTGGCTGAGCTCACGACCATGGGGCGGGAGGCGGCAATCACCGCGGAAGCCTGAAGACGAGCCAGCTGAGTCTCTAGGTGCAAACCCCCATCTTGTAAGGCCTCAGCCCTCAGGGAGGAAAGGACAGCCTCGACATCCATACAGAGACCCTGGCCAAAAACAGCACTTGGCAAGCAAATACACAAGGAGCAATTACCACGAAATTACCAAGCTGTTAGAAATTACTCCTCCCACCATTCAACGACCGCCTTACCATTCTATCTATACACTCTACCTCACACGCACATGTCCATGTTCTGTCAAGGCCTTGCCTGACTATTCAGGGTCTTGAATTGTGTAAAATGTATGCAATCTATTAGAATAAGTTAGTGGTACCCAAGGACGGGGAAGAGAGTACCAGGGCAAGTGTTCCCCCTGAACTGTTTTGGTTTGCATCCTTCATCCTTGTTTTTTTTTTTTTTTGTTATGGAGCTGTTCAAATACATACATTAGTATGATTTTGTTGTTTTTTGTTGTAGATTTCTGTTTTACACACATGTACATTACACCTTTTATTTTAGAATTGTTTTGGCATTCTGTGACAGTCCACACGCTGTGGCACATATATTACTGTAAGACTTATTGATGTGAGATGTGTGATATCGTAAAGAATATACATTATTATATCACAAAGGTCCACAGTAATAAAAAACACAGAAATTTGTAGGAGAGCTGTAATATAGAACACACTATCTCTCTCTGCTGCCACAAAATCTCACAGTATTAACCCCGAGTTTTGGCTCTGCATCCATCCCTGGAAGGAGTGGCATAACACAAGTACTAAGTTGAGATGTTTAGATTCCTTTCAAATCCAATTTTGAAATATTAATTAGTTATCCACCTCAATGGTATCATGACACAGAAGGGTTCAATGCTCTCAGATGGTCGTTTGACGATAGGGATTTCTTGAGAGCGGAAGAGTATTGTTTGTTGGTTGAGAGCTACAGGAAGGAGCTGTTATGCGCTCTATGGATAATGCATTGTGTTAAGAATATTAGCTGCGAGAGCAGAATATTATAAAAAAGCATTTGGCATAATAAGGACCGTGCGTAATTGTCAAATCTTAGAACAGGAAAAGGGCGAGGAAAGAATAGACACTCTACTTAGAATTTCAAAAATAATTCACATTACACATTTTTCTACTCTGAATATATCAAACCAATTCTGGGTCAGTATCGACAGCAGGAATTTCGTTTGTTGTGTTCCTCTGTCTCATTTAAGCATTTATTTCTTGTACAAATCTGCTTCCTAGTGTCATGACTTTCATTTTTTTAATGGTGCAATTGTTAACAGCAGAATGACAATATTCCATTATATTTTTATATAGAATGCCAAGAACATTTTTCATACATTGCTTGTGCCTGGAGACCTTTTTTTTTTTTTTTTACATATATTAGACTAGAAATGGAATTCAGATTTATAGGGTAAATTATAAATATAGAGGAAAAACTAGGGGTACTATGGTATTATGCAAAATTGGCAAGGTACGTCCCTGCATCGAAACAAATCCATGCTATTGGAGCTTCATACACCGCCTGACAGTCATGTCCTTGTGGTTTCACTTCATGACTGACAGCCGGTAATCCACGGCCCCTATGCTCCCATAGGTCCTTGATCGGAGGTTAACACCTGTACTACAGCCATCCAATTAAGGCAGTGCTATTTAAACTCACCCGGCTAGACTACACATTCATGTTTGCCCCTGAGGACGGCGTGGTTATATGCTCAAATGCGCGTTATTATCATTATTATCTCCCTTTTAGAGCACTTCAGCACTATGCACCGACACACGATGGTTACATTTTTACTTTTGCTTCTATTTTTGATACTGAGGTAGCATTATAGGCTTGTCACCTCAGATTCAGCATTTATATAGAACACCCTTGAAGATGTTTCCAGGAGTTATAGGGTTTATCAATAGGGATGCCCCATTTTTGTCTCTTCAGTACTTAGAGAGGATCTTACTTGATTTACTTTTCTGACAGAGACTCTACTTATATTATTGATTTTGTCAATATAGTAGTAACTTATTTACTGCTATCCTTGTCATACCTTTTTCTCCTTTTATAACTCTGTAGCTGTTGCTGTTCCCTGTGGGATTGTTTGCTGCCTTTTCTACTTACTATTGGACTTTTGTCTTTCTATACTAGGCTATTTTTAGCCAGGGTTGGGTTTTACTTCCCTATATTTAATAAACATGTGTCTGTGATGGTCTGAAAATTTAAATTAAATGTAGAAATCCACACTTTTAGTCTGGAGATGAGCAACTATATTTTGATTTGCTTTCAATTGTTGTAAGCTCTATCCATTTCTGTCATTCAGAACAAAACCAAAAACCTATTTTACCCCTGTCAGTCACCATAGACTGAGATTTTCCCACTACTTACATCAAATATAGGAATGAACTGGATCATGACGTCAATTGCTAAATCGTACAATTTAACAGATGCTTTGCAATATTGGTCACTAAACTTTCCAAATTTTGCAAATGAAAACTGAATAGCATAATTGAGGCCAGAGTAGCTGGTTTTGAAAAATTCTCTAACTCAGTTTTAGTCAAATCTTGACTGTTTTGTCTATATCCCAAAATAAAGGATAACGCTTAGGGGACCAGTGTGGGCATCATAACAACTTTATTGAAATTAAGGTAACACTATAGGGTCATGTAAACAAACATGTATTCCTGACCCTATAGTGTTAAACCCACCATGTAACCATTAGCCCTCTTAAAAGGAATTAAAACTCACCTTATTTCCACCGGCGCGCAGGTTCCCGTCTCTGACCGCCTCAGTGATGATATTATCATACTTGCCTCCTTTTTTTGCTAGGAGGCGGGGTGGGGCAGGGCCAAACACCGTTTTGGCCAATCAGCACCTCCTCATAGAGATGCATTGAATCAATGCATCTCTTTGAGGAAAATTCAGTGCAGTGCAGCACTGCCACAGGAAGCACTCCCAGTGGCCATCTTTGGAGTGGCCACTTGGAGGTGTCCCTAAGGGCAATGTAAACACTGACTTGTCTCTGAATAGGCAGTGTTTGCATGAAAATGCCTGCATATAATGATTATACTCACCAGAACTACATTAAGCTGTAGTTGTTCTGGGGACTATCATGTTCCTTTAAGTTGTTATAGTGCCAGGTGGTCCCTGGCATTTGCTCAACTTTATGGGTTGAATGGTTGACCACAAAGTCCTCAAGTGCTAATAAAAATCTGAATAATTATTAGAACTTAAAAATGATCTTGAAAAAATTATAATGAAAATAAGTAACTTGTAAATGGTTAAAAGGTTTATAAATAACTAAAAAGCTATTTTCCTAGCTAATCATGGCAGCATCACTTAAGGGTTAGCTCCACTCCCAACAGGAACAGGACAGGAAACAATTAACTAATTAGAACCAGACTGTAGGCGTAAAAGGTCCCTCCTCCCTCTACCCCACAGTCTTTTTTTCTGTCCTTAAACAGGACAAACAGGAATTTGTCTCCTAAGACAATTTCTTTTTTTTTTTAGGTCACCTTCCCATGTGCACCATGGGTTTTTCCAGATGAAGTTCAGCTTCTCTTCATCTGAAGAACTCAGTAATCAGCCTGCAGGAGCAAGACTGCGTTAGGTACATATTGGTATTTGTACCACAGCATGAGGTATCCTTTAAATGGGCTGTAAACAATTATAATGATGTGGGGTTGGTGAAACTTACAAAATTCCCCTTATATGCATCAAATAACCACCTCTGATCCTGGGGAAGAGAATTGGGAGAAGCCTGGGTAATCTCTTAGCCTTCATATGTATCTGAATCATGGGGCTTTCCATGTAAAACAAGAGAGCATGTGTCAGGGTGCCTTCTGTGGTAACCAGAAATGTCCTGCATGGTACTCATCTCTTACAGGAGGAGAAGGATACTCTCCAGCATCCTTTTTCGTTCTCTAGCCGGCCACGATGCCCTGCCCACTTTTATGACGCAGCACGGGTGTGACATCGTCATGATGCTAATGACACGGCCTGCCAAGATGTACGAGTACCAGTGCAACTCATATCTGGTATAACAGTAGTGTACATTTAAAAAAACAACACTTTTTTGACTGTGAAATAATAGCAGTCAGTTTCCTTCACACGTGTGCGTTTCAGGGCCTGCCAGGGCACAGTGTCACACCAGTGCAACTCATATCTGGTGTAACAGTAGTATACATTTAAAAAAAAAAAAAATGTGACTGTAATAGATTGAATAGCAGTTAGTTGTCTGCAAGCGTGTGTGTCAGGCCTACAGCGTCTACTCTGCCAACTTCTGCCAGTGCACAGTGCCACTCATATCTGTTGTCACTGTAGCTTGCACGCATAGTACCACTAATCGAAAAAAAAATGACAGGCAGAGGCAGGCCACCCCTCAGGGGCCGTCGTGGTCGTGGTGCTGTGATTCCCTTTGGCCCTAGAATAATGCCCAGTGTTCAGAGGCCACGTACCCTGAACTCGAAAAGTTCTGAGGACATAGTTGACTGGCTAACACAGGACACCCAATCTTCTACAGCTTCCGCTCGGAACCTTGACGCACCATCCTCCTCCAGCTTAGCTTCGGGCACCTCTCACATTACCACTCGCCCTCCTGCCGCCACCACCAACACTAGCACCGCAGCCACTTCACTTGATATGTCAGAGGAGTTATTTACACATCAGTTGGTAGAAATGAGTGATGCGCAAGCATTATTGCCAGAGGATGTAGATAACAGGGATATTTCTCAGTCAGGCAGCATTACACACATGGACGTACGGTGTGATGATGATGATGTTGTATCCGCTGCTGCTTCCTTTGCTGAGTTGTCAGATACAAGTGAAGCGGTTGATGATGACGATGCGTCTGTGGATGTCACATGGGTGCCCGCTAGAAGAGAAGAAGAACAGGGGGAGACATAGAGGAAGAGGAGACGAGTTGCAAGCAGGGGGAGGTCGTCGCAAGTGGCACAGTCAGACAGCATGCATTGGCACCCAGGGTCAGCCAGACAGCATGCCAATCAACGCATGATGTTGCCACCACCAGAATGCCGTCATTGCAGAGCTCAGCAGTGTGGCATTTTTTTTTTGTTTGTCTCTGACAACAGCGATGCCATTTGCAACCTGTGCCAAAAGAAACCGAGTCGTGGGAAGTCCAACACCCACCTAGGTACAACTGCTTTGCGAAGGCACATGATCGCACATCACAAACGCCTATGGGATCAACACATGAGTACAAGCAGCACACAAACTCAAAGCCGCCAGCCTCCTCCTGGTCCAGCATCTTCAGCCACGTCAACCACTGCTGTCCTCCTTGCCCCCTCTCAACCATCCGCCACTCCGTCTGTCGCCTTGAGCAGTTCCTGCTCATCTGCCCACAGTCATGTGTCTGTCAAGGACATGTTTGAGCGTAAGAAGCCAATGTCACAAAGTCACCCCCTTGCCCAGCGTCTGACAGCTGGCTTGTCTGAACTTTTAGTCTGACAGCTTTTACCATACAAGCTGGTGGAGTCTGAGGCGTTACAAAAATTTGTAGCTATTGGGACACCGCAGTGGAAGGTACCTGGCCGAAATTTCTTTGCACAAAAGGCAATCCCCAACCTGTACTCGATTGTGCAAAAGGAAGTAATGGCATGTCTGGCACACAGTGTCGGGGCAAGGGTCCATCTGACCACTGATACCTGATCTGCAAAGCATGGTCAAGGCAGGTATATCACCTACACTGCGCATTGGGTAAACCTGCTGACGGCTGCCAAGCATGGAATGCGTGGCTCTGCAGAGGAGTTGGTGACACCGCCACGACTTGCAGGCAGGCCTGCTGCCACCTCCTCCATCCTCTTCCATAACCTCCTCGGCTGAGTCCTCTTCTGCTGCTGCGTCTTGCTCCACATCAACGCCCCCCCCAGCTCCCAGGTACTATTCCACATCCCGGATACGGCAGTGTCACGCCGTCTTGGGGTTGACTTGCCTGAAAGCAGAGAGTCACACCGGACCAGCACTCCTGTCTGCCCTGAACGCACAGGTGGATCAGTGGCTGACTCCGCACCAACTGGAGATCGGCAAAGTGGTTTGTGACAACGGAAGAAATTTGTTGGCGGCATTGAATTTGGGCAAGTTGACACATGTGCCGTGCATGGCACATGTGTGTAATCTAATCATACAACGCTTTGTGCATAAGTACCCAGGCTTACAAGATGTCCTGAAGCAGGCCAGGAAGGTGTGTGGCCATTTCAGGCATTCCTACACGGCCATGGCGCACTTTTCAGACATCCAGCGGCAAAACAACATGCCAGTGAGGCGCTTGATCTGCGACAGCCCGACACGTTGGAATTCAACACTCCTAATGTTCGACCGCCTGCTCCAACAAGAAAAAGTCGTTAACAAGTATTTGTATCACCGGGGTGCTAGGACAGCCTCTGGGGAGCTGAGAATTTTTTTGCCACGTTACTGGACGCTCATGCGCAATGCCTGTAGGCTCATGCGTCCTTTTGAGGAGGTGACAAACCTAGTCAGTCGCACCGAAGGCACCATCAGCGACATCATACCATTTGTTTTCTTCCTGGAGCGTGCCCTGTGAAGAGTGCTGGCTCAGGCTGTAGATGAGCGTGAAGAGGAAGAGTTGTGGTCACCATCACCACCAGAAACAGCCTTGCTTGCTTGCTGGACCTGCGGCAATGCTGGAAGAGGATTGTGAGGAAGAGGAGTCAGAGGAGGAATGTGGCTTTGAGGAGGAAGACCAACCACAACAGGCATCCCATGGCAGCATCAGCAACCCTCCCATGTTTTTTGTTTTACAGCTTTAAACTAAACTGTGGGATAAAGGGAGGAGGGACCTTTTATGCCTACAGTCTGATTCTGATTAGTTAATTGTTTCCTGTCCTGTTGGGGGCGGAGCTAACCCAGAAGTGATGCTGCCATGAATAACAGCCAGGAGAAGAAAATTACGGTCGGTATAGAGAAAATTTTCTATATTATTGAATGGCATCTAGTGGAAAAATTGTCACATGAATTTTAGGCCAAAATATAATTTGGAGAACATTTAAAAGTTGTCTCTTTCAATGCAATATTTCCAATTCTTTTGTAAATTTTCACCCATTTAATGGTCAGTAAAAAAAAACTTTTTTTTTTCTTCCATTAATTATGAAGATCTTCTGGTCTTGCAAGGCTACTCTACAAAGAGAGACAAGTTCTTGTCACCCGAGGCAAGCCACCTCGCTTATATACTACGGTCACCTGATGTTGTAGAACTATAACAAAATATCAACTAAATAGTTCTAAAACATCCTACAATCTATCTCGTGGGCACCTCTTTTTCTTTACTTACTATTGTTTAAAATATTTTACATTATAGTTTTCAGTTTAATAATAATCTGAACATTTTGTGTTTTTGCAAGTTTCAAATACTGAATTCTGAAAATTAGTGAAAATATTAATTTCATAACCTTTAATACTGAGAGGAAAGAATTAAAATACTTTAAAAAGGCCAATTCTAAAATAGTTCAAATGTCTACTTTTCTAGATTCAGTTAGGTTGCACACTATTATGTATATTTTTCAGCAAGATTGATTTTTTTAATTTTTTTTTTTAAATCGGCACAGCAAATCACAGACCTTATTTCATTTTAATTTAATACAATGGAGATGTTCTCATACAAATATAGATTTGTTTTATTTATACAGATATCAAAGGGATGACACATCTCGCAAACATATACACATTACATAATATAATTACGTTTACATACATTTATAATAATTTATACATGCCACTGCGAAGTCTTATTCCATTAGACCCAAACTAGGTAGAATGTAATAGTTTCTGTTAAAAAGTATAACTTATTTCATCTCCACGTTCCACTATACACTTTAATACAACATGGAGATAAAACAGTCATATGTGTTTTAAAAAGCAGTAAATGTTCTATCACCCCTTTACAGGTTCCTCAGGTTCACTGGCCAGAAATGACAAAAAGGAAAACATTGCATGTTTTTTTTTTTTTTCCGTTGGTTTCCTCGGGTCGTTTGCCGGTTTGGGACTTTTTTCCTTCGCTCCTCTTGCTGGTTGGGTCGGGCACACAAATCACTCTTTGGCTTACACATGCTTTACGTTCACCAGAAATTAAAATTCGGTCCTTCTAGAACGAACCTATGCAGTGTCATATACAACAGCAGTCTGAACAACTGAATTTTTAAGGACCATTTAGAGGTTAAGACCGAGCGTTAGAATAGTGTGAAATATTTTAGTTTGAGTTTCTGTTGTGTTAGAGGAGAGTTTAGTTACAGCATAGTTTGCTTCAAATATGCAATGGAAAGAAAGTCAGACATGATAAGTAGGAAATTGCCTATTTTGATCATTTGAAGTAATAGAGCCAACGTGTGTGCAGGTAATTGCTGTAACATTTGAGTTGGTGTACAGTAACCGTTCTCGCTGTATGTCCTCAACACCTCTTGGATGTAAAGTCGCTGAAACATCTCTCACATCTGACTCTGCATGATCGCATCACCAAGTCTCTGCTGCACTTGTTTCCAGGAACGAGTTTCCCACGAACGTCCCGCTGGCAATTTGCAGCACACGTGCGATAGGCGCTTGGACACCGTCTGCTTCATTGTCTGAGAGGCGGATAGCACTAGTCCAAGCCTCCTCAGCTCATGCCTTGGCTCGGTAGCCACACGCCTCTGGAAGGTACCCTGGGGGGTAAACACTACGGTCCGTGCTTATGTTCCCTCTGCATTCTTTTTTCACTGCGGTCTTCTTGCAATTCCCCCCCAAATATATGTGTACAGTTGGCCTATTATGCTAATTCCTTGTAATTGTACAGACTTTGCTTGTAATTCATTCACTAGGAAGAAGGCATTCCAAGGAATTCAGCCATGTTTAATAATTAATTGATATCTGGGCCCAAATTATACTTTGGACTAGCTTTTGCACAATCCAAAGTGTATATTGTTTCTTGGGAATTAGATTGCTGTTCCTGTGTATATATCTAACTAAACACGTCAGTACATTTTCCAGCAGTACATAAATAGGGCCATTTAATATTAGTAGCCTGTTCCATCAATCGTAGATTTTTGCAAATTTTAGTGTTTGTATGTTTTAGTTTTTTTGTTACAGTAACTTATAAGCTGTAAAGTGTTAGGTTTCAGTAAGTGGCATACAGTGCATAAACACTTTTAGCTTATAATGGTGTATTGGTCTCACTGTCTGTCTTCCCTATTTTCAATTATTATGGTCTGGGGGGGTATTCACTAAACAACCACATCCACATTTGGCACGATCATATTTACTAACAGCAAATTCGTTTTTTGTTTTTTTTCTTCGTCCCCCGATACATCCTAAGTAAGCTGTGGCTGGCTGTCAGGGTCATAGGTGCCCACTAGTTGTAAATTCCCCCCTGACTTCTTCACCTTAGATTAGTGGTCCCGCGACACCTGGACTCTGATGTGCTTACTCGGCACTCCAGTTACGGTCGGCCTGCGGTACTTCCTCTTTCACCCTCACGTTTTCGATGTACGTTCATCAAATCCGTCCTCTCACACGCTACCTTCCCTTCCCCCTTAGCTGTGGCTGGCGGTCAGGGTCCTAGGTGTCCACTAGTTGTAAATTCCCCCTGGCTTCTTCGCCTTAGGTTAGTGGTCCTGCGAGGCCAACACCCATCCTCATACTTGGAGGTACTACGCCCCTCGGGCCAAATCATAGAGAGGGCCTCACCTGCCACTCCCAGTCTATCTTATGTTTAACTGTGACCGAGAGGCCAACACCCCGCCACAACGTTCAGTGGCCACGTTATCCCCTCGTGCCATTGCATAGATAGAGCCTCTCACTCCGCTTGGCATCTAGCAGGGCCTCACCTGTCACCAAACCTAGTTTTAATTGTTTCGCCTTTTGGCATTAGATAGTTTGCCAGCACGCACACATACATTCACCCACACGCACACATTGGGTCGATTATGCGCTGTTTATTCGTCTCGTTTTCTATTAGGTGTCCGCTGCTCGGCGACTGGCTTGGTTTTTCTCTGCCTGAGCTCTCTGGCTAGGTCTGGTACTCATCGCGCTGTGCCATTTCGGTTACTCCTACTCTCCCATAGCTGCCGCCGTTTCCCTGCGTTTTTTTTTTGTTTGTTTGTTTTTTTTAGGGCCCGATCACGGGCTGCCAGCCTTGTTAGCTCGTGGTCATCATCTTTTTTCACATCTGGCTCTTTTTCCACGCCTGCGGTACGTGTGTTAGGGCCTTCTTCTCCTTTTTTGAGGCTCCTTCTTCGAGTATACCGATACTGTTCCTGCTATGTTGTCTGTGGTTTTGGTTTTGCTTCTTTTGCCACCTCTAACTTGCATCAACTCTACCTATCCGGTTTACAACTCCACATGTTGTACAGGTTTACCATTCATACGCAGTTTCATGTCCTCATACTATACTCAAGGCGTTTAGGTTCCGTAAACTTCAAATTTACAGATTTCACATTAACATCCAAGTATCTCAACCACTATCAGACCTATTAAATGCCTGACACTACGAACCGGGCATCAACTTTCAAGGTACAGAATAGCCGCTTGATCCAAGGAAATTCTGACTGCCATTATAGGGGTCAAGAAGGATTTTTTTCCCAGCTTGTTGCAAATTAGCAGCGCTTCAAACTGGGTTTTTCGCCTTCTTTTGGATCAACCGTTTTTGTCAGTAAGGCTGTACCTAGTGGTAACTAGTCACTTCACTATGTAATCTAGTTTTTGAGCCGCTATACCTGCATTCTTAGTTTTGGGTATCACATACTTTCCCACAGCCACCACGTCCTTCTTGTAGCATTATCTCAGGAAGTCTCACCTATCCATGCAGTCTATTTTACTTTCTCTACCCCCACACTTAGTCTACCCTAGAGAGCCAACACGTTTAACATACCTTACTTCCCCTTGCACAATCAAGAGTGCCGGTTCAAGCGCCGGGCAACTATTTACGTGCTTGGCATTTACCATACAGCTAGGCAATTAGGTTTTGTTGATTGTTTCATTTCTGACAAGTATCCAATTTTTGCCCTCTTTTATTACAGGCCTACCACGACGTCTGTTCCGGCACACCCCAACCGACTTATTTTCCCTTTAATTCTTATACGGCTTTATTTTGCCCCTCACACAAATGTTAAGACTTGGCCTGCAGTTGTGGGAGGGGCATGTTACCCTATTTAAACCCCCTTACTCACCTTCCTCCATCCCGTACGTTTTTTAGCGACTTGCATGTCCCCACCCTCCACTCCCTCTATCTATACTTTCATTACACCTCATGGGGGGGGCCCTCTTTTATTACAGGCCTACCACGACGTCGGTTCCGGCACACTCCAACCAACTTATTTTCCCTTTAATTCTTATACGGCTTTATTTTGCCCCTCACACAACCTAATTTTAACATGAGAGAGTAATATGCACTTCTACTTTACTATTTAAACTGTTCCAAGAGGTTCATCTTTAATTTCATATGTTTCATAATTTCATATGTTTATTTCCAATGTTAAATTTAGACCAAACCACTGAATGAAGCAACTGGTTGTTTTGTGATCTTAGTGATCAGATCTCAAATATAACTTGAGTGATGCTTAAACAGTTAATGTAAATATAATTTTATGAAATGGCATAGTATGACAAACTTGGACATCCACTGACTTGCTTGTTTTTGCATTTTTACTACTGTATGAAGACGTGAAGTTTTGTGTTTTTAAAGAAAGTGATATGAGATAAAGAGATTTTTTAAAAATTTCAGATAGTAGCTATAATGAAAGTTATGGTGAGTAACAAACACATTGCAGTTATCTTTAGCACTCAGACAAAAAAAAAAATAATATTATCCAGAAAGTTACACCTTTTATATACTACAGATTTCAGTTAAATATATACTAACATATCGTGTTGGAGAAAAAATAATAACCAAAACCATTTACATAATTGTCCAAATCATTAGTATTTTACAATTACCTAATTTTGTTTTTTCAACTTAAACCATACAAAAATACAAGTAAACAATTATTCGGTTAATCAAAACAAATGAAGAGTTTTTAGCAGAAGAATACAAATGGGTTTTAAAAGTGAAATAAAATTTCTGATGTTTGGTGTAAATAATACAAAACTATATGTTGTTGTCATTAACAATGATTATGTAAAAAGAAATCAGCTAAGACTGCTCAGAAAAAGAATAACTATACATTGTACTCCTAGTAATTTCAGCTCCATCATGTAGGCGTAAGATGAAATGTTTATAAAGCAATATTAATATATTATACACTTTACACGGGAATAAATGATGACAGACATTTGACATAAAGCAAAATAATTAAAATATTAATATTGAAAATAAATAAATAACAGAACTGTATGTGGTAAAGGACCATAACATATCAACAAGTGTGTATGTATATATACATGTATGTTTACAAATGAGTTTCTATAGTAAACATGCTATTGTGCAACAGTGCCTAATGGAAAAGCATTGGTAAAGAAAGATAATTTAATAGATAGTTTCACATTCTATTCATAACATCGTTAAAGGGACATTCCAGACTCCTAAAGCACCTTAATTTGCTGAAATGTTTTATGTCTGAATAGTGTGTCCTTATTAAAAAACAAAAATAAAAAACAGATTTTAATAGAAGTTAGCACTTTACTAAATTGACTAGTCCTGCTACTTCCTGGTTTCGTTAGCTCAGTGGACATAAACTCAAGAGGCAGGAAATTGCCTTGCAAAGACTTCTCATTGAGGTGCATTGGGAAGTCTGTGATTGGACAGCCACAGAAAGTCTGGGCAGAGTTGGAAGGGGAGGGCTTGCAAAGACTACAGATAAGAGGTCTGCCCCTTTTGCAAGATGCTTTTAGATATACCATATTGACAAAATGCATATTTTCATTAGGGGTATATCTACAAAACAGTAGTTGTTTTTGTATTTGAGCAGTGGAGTGTTTCTTTAACATTTGGTTGGATTGACTGGAACTTTGAGTAGTTGACTCTGAGCACCATTACCTGTCAAGATCCTCTGCTGAGCAACAGGAACGGGGTACTAAATTTTTGAATGTATGCTTAGCTCTTGCAGCAGAGTTCCTCTCCAACACAGCTGTCATAGCATAGCAGTGTCCTTGGTACCCAGGGGCCATTTGCTTCAAGTTGCTAAGCTAATCTGAGCTATGACCCAGGTTCTAAGCAATGAAAATCCCTTTCATATCGTGTTTTCCCACCTAAGTTACACATATGCCACAAAGCCCTTTGGGTATAAAACCCTTTTAGGAATTATGCATTCATATCATAGTCAAAAGGGTCTTCCAGTAGATATAGTGCTAGTAGCACAGACTTTAGTTTATTGTTTTTTACACTAGCAGACAATTATAAGTCCCTAAACATAATCAAGGTATTCAAAATAATATTTTATTGGAAAAAAAACATACTAATATTGATAAACCTATATTATAGCTTTAATATAGGGAATGAGAAATGTTATTAAAATGTGATAGTACAACATCCCCAATGCTGTCACCAAGTAGCGTCCTATGCAAATCACAACTGCTGCTCCCGGACAACATTACCACTAATTTGCCTGATTTCGATTTCAATACATATTTTGAGAAATATCTATTGGATATTTTCCAAGCTCTGTATACACACCAGTGACAATTTGACTTGTTTCTTCCCGTAATTGCTCTGTAAGAGATTCTTCATTAATCAGGATTTCAACAAAATGTTTTCACATCTTTGGAACGGTTTAGACCACTTTGTTCATATATCCTGTCTGGCTAAAAAAAAAAAAACATTTCTAAACCATTTATTTAAAACAAAAATATTAGGTGCTTGTTGTGTTTTAGCAACAAAATAAAATACTTTAAAAAAAAAAAAAATCATTATCCATTTACGAGTGACTTTCAGTGCTGGTGAAGACTTAATTTATCTAATCTAATTTAAAAATTGAAAATTACCTAACTATATTTGAAGAGTTCTTTGAGGTCATTGTATTGTACTGTAAGTTTTAGAATAGATTTCAATTCTTCACGTGTGTCTTGCAGGCATGGTTTATGCAGAATTAGGTTTACCTCTGATGTTTCCATAGGTACAAAAGGTGTAGTGCAATCAGAAGCGACATCATAAAAGAATATTACATTTGGTTCCACAGCCTTGTGGAAAGTTGAAAAGGAGATACCATACAGATTCTCTCAGAAGTTCCCACATGCTTCTAGGAACCTGTACATACAGCTCAAAGGGAATTTGAACCATGCATTCATAAAATCATAGATTTCACAGTTCACATACAAACAGTAACTGTTGGACGCTTTGCAAATCATAAAGTAGAACCATCTGTCTTGTTTCCTGGCTCTGTCAGATTGCAAGAGCCTTGTGCAATACATCATGATCTGTAACTGGCCCTTATTAACAATGACTGCTAGTCATATATTCATCATACATTCAGGGCACAGTGCAAGTTTGGCTTTTATTGTCCACTAAAGTCAGTCATCACTGCGTTTATCCCCCTTTTTTTTTTTTCCATGCATCATACACATTTACTGTTATTGCTGAGCTGTACTTTAAGCTTGACAAAGTCGTCGGCCAGTTCCTCGTCCCGCAGGTAGTTGGAATACAAGCTGGCAAGCCGGTCACTGAGCACCAGTTGGAACTCTTCGTTCCCAATTTCGATAGCAGCTGCCAGTGCTAGGAGGTGGTATGTGACTGCGTCTTCTACATCCTGTCAAGAGAAAAGGATCATCAACTGTGGGAGACCAAATAGACTGTTATTCTCTTTCTCATGTAGGTGTGAGTTGTGTTTCCAAACCTGATGCCATTTTTACACTACTGTTGGAAACCAAAATGTACAAATGTTCATTTTGGGGTGGCCACCATCAAAGTTGTTGTGTCAGTTGTGTTACAGCCCCCTCTCCATTGTACATGCAGGTGTTTGCATGAAATACATGAAAGAATGTGTCAACATGTAGCCAGTAGCAACTATCATCGATATTGGTTAATCTACTTATGTTTGATGTACTGTGTATAAGTGTCTACAGGCTGATAATTCTGCATTTTCCTTGGATCTCTGATGTATAGAGGTAAAGGCCATTTAAACTGTGTATAAAGTTGTAATTTAATTTCCAGACTTGGGATATACCTTTCTTCTAAAAAGGGCGATGTCTCCTAAACGCCAGTAGACCTTCAAGTAATACCCAGCTTCAGCCACATGCTCCATGGGTGAGGAACATAAGGACAGTGCCTTCAAGTAGCAGTATTCAGACACCTCATAAATCTGCATTGAATGGTACACCCCTGCCAAGCGGTGGAAGGCAACCAGCTCATGTAATGGATCATCTGGAACGGAAAAAAAAGAAGGCTCTAAGTTTGGAACATGCACCATAATATGCCACACTGCAAGTTAAAACCAAGCCAACCGGGGGGCGGGGCCTGACCGCCGAGCCGAATGGACGTGGGGCACCTCGGCTCCACAACGAAACCCTCAGAATTGGGCAAAAACTACCCCTTTTCAATCGAAACTCACACTTAGCAACTATTTGAAGGCAAAGGGGACTCAAACACCCACTCGCGGTGTCAATATCGGCCCCCGTCCTGCTGGCAATGCTGACTGCTGGGCAGCTGGGATTGAGGCCTGCCGTGAGGCTCTGGCGAGAGAAACGGCCGATCTCCCGTGCTTAGTCCGGCAGGACCTCTTGCACGCCCACTGAGGGCCCCGTTCTCCCCCCACTGTGGGCCGGGGGGGTTATCCCGGACCCCACTGGAGAGGCAGCGACCACTTACACCACCTGAGCGGCGACACGATAAGCCATGGACCGCATGGCAAAATCCAAGATGGCCGCCGCGCCTAATACAAGCCGGAGACTGAACATCCATTTACACAATCGGAAGCTACAACTCCAAGCACTACCAGCAGACCCAAGGGATTCTATCTGGACTCTCACTATGCCCACACAGAGCAGCGGACACGGCACGCAGGCTGTATTTTTGCACCCAAGGCTGATGCTGGAGGAAGCACAAAAACGACCACACACCTGGCTAGCAAGTGCCGAAGCACTCCAGCAATATATGGGACTTGATGGTGGCCAGGATGCCAGCCGAACCAGCGCAGCTGCAGGAGTAACTAAGCGGCTGTAGATATATATAAATATGTGTGTAACTAAAATTCTTGCAGAGCACTGTATATTATTTAGTCTAGCATACCCCTCTTATTATTGTCCTTGATTTTAATACAATCGATAGTATTACTGCTAACCTGCATAGATATCAGCTAAAATTGCCTAAGCCTCCATGAAAGCTAAACCTGGCTAGCTCAGTGACTCGCTTCCCCCTGGTGGTCAATCTTCAGCAGTGTGGAGAAATCTGCATCTGACATAATTTCACATAAGCCTGTAACTTAATAATCGTATCATACCTACTCAATTAAGCATGTAAAGCGCAGCTATCAAGTTTTATCGACGTGTACCAAACCGGTTATATCTAAAAATTTAAATGTGCTGACTACTCTGCCATAACTTTGTATAACGCTATTGTTTAACCTCTTTCACCTAAAAAATGTATGCATACCCAACTTGCCACAATACTGCTATCATATGTCTATGAGAATCGAGCCTGTCAATGCTGTTGTGGCGACACAGGCACTGTTGTAACTACCTGCATACCAAAAATAAAGAATTAAAAAACAAAACAAAAACCCAAGCCAACCACTAAATAAAATCCTTCTTCAATGTGCTGCCCCCGGGTCCCATGTGATATGAAGAAGTTGGAAAATACAGTGAAAATGATAACTCTCCTTGATTCCACTTACTTTACATTTCTCAGTGGGACGGACACACATCGACGGGCAGACGGACAGACACACACACACACACTCTCTCTAAAGGAAATAATGAAATATAATTGTTATCTTTTTTGTTTAAATGATTCTAGAAAACCCAGTTTGGTGAATAACTCGGAATTTTTCCTGTTCATATTAAACGGACCCTTTAAGTAATTTAGCAGTGAGTGGAAGCCTCTTGTAGCATTGAAAGAATAACATGTCCGGGAATACCCTCCTTAATAAAATAAATGTGAACTACAACCACTATAGCATTCATTATATTAAATATTTATAATTGCATTTGAATGATCTAACATGTAAGGGTCTACACACTTATTGATTCTATTAGACAAGATAAGCTTATCTGTAACTGAAAGTTTTTTTTTCCCTGAAGTCAGTGGGGAAACGTTGATACAATTACAAGAGATATGCTTATCTCATCTAATAAATGTTAGTCCTGTGTGAGAATATGTTTTAATGGTTTATACTAGAATGCATAAGAGGCCTATTATTATTATAAAATATTATTTAATATTAACACCATATGTCTAAGCCTCTGGGGTCCAGCTTATCTATGTGAACTGAGCGTCCTCTGGGTAAGTTATTTAAATAGAAATGAGATCTCTTCATTAGATCCTTTTGTAAATCATGTACTCATTGCCACATTCTGTATGTGAGTTTATTGACCTAGACATAGGTCATGAAGACTAAGCAACTTATGGAAACTTTTAAAGGAAATATGCCTTTATGTTGTACATCGAGGAATGGCTGGAATGGATTTCTATATATTGCTATAATTGTTCTGAAATAAAAGCCATTCATTGCAAGTGTATTTATATTGTAGAGTAGAATGCTATGTCAAACATTGCCTAATGATAAAGGACATGATGGATTGTGGGGTGATGCCCAGAGATACATAAATGACAAATGAAAGTTCCTTATATAGTTATTAATCTCGTGTCTCAGAACCTTAAAGGGACACTCCAGGCACCCAGCCCACTTCTGCCCATTGGAGTGGTCTGGGTGCCAACTCCCACTACTCTTAACCCTGCAAGTGTAATTATTGCAGTTTTTTATAAACTTCAATAATTACCTTGCAGGGTTAACTCCACCTCTAGTGGCTGTCTACTAGACAGCCACTAGAGGGAACTTCCTGACTCATAGCAAAGACTTTCTTTGCTAGAGCATCGCTGGATGTCCTCACGCTGTGTGAGGACCTCCAGTGTCGCTCAATTCCCCATAGGAAAGCATTGAAAATCTTTTTCAATGCTTTCCTACGGGGAGCGCTAATGCGCATGCGCGGCATTGCCGCGCATTAGGTCTCCTCGGTCGGTGGGCGGGATCAGTCTCGCCCACTGGCCGACGGAGTCAGAAGGAGGAGCGGCGCAGAGGAGGAAGTTATTGTCCATGCGTGTCCCTTTGGCATGTGTAAATAATCTTTTATTGTATAATGTCAGAGACTCAGCAAAGGTAATAAGGTTTGAATTTATGAAATCAGAACCAGCAGTTCTGTAAAATATGGCCTGACAATTCCTATAGGCATAGTCAAAGGAAAAATGCATGTGCAGATGGGGCTTCACCGGGGATTTCCTGCCTTTCATTCTTTTATGAGCAAGTAAAGGGATGTACCCAGCATGTTTACTCAAAATAAGAACTCCCAGTTTTAGAGATGAGATTGCCACTTTGGTGTCCTTTGCATTTCTTGTCGTGAACAGAGAAATGCCCTCTTTGGCTCCATGCTGTCCCCTTTAAAAACACTATATCTCTAGACAAATAATTAATTCATCTCCTTACTAAGGATTATTTAGTGGAGCAGAATGTGAAAAGAACGTGCTCCATCATTTTAAACTATACAATTATTCTTAAATTTAGATTGCAGCATACATCACATGGATTAGCTAATTGAATGGAGTACTTTCTTTTCTCATTCCGCTGAACTAAATGCTCCTTCGTAAGGAGATAAAGTTATTTTTTTCAGCATATGAATGGCAAAGTTAGTTTTGTGAACTTACATTTTGCAGAGAACGCTTGTTGCCATGGTAAATCGTTCTCTGCTGTTACCTCTTGCGTTTTGAAGCTAATAATAATAAATACTTGTACTATATTAGCATGTTATTTTAATAACAAATACAGAAGTGTGTATGACTTGCACTTTTAGTAACCTATTCACACGTCCTAAAAATGTTTATGGTTTTTTGAATTATTTGTTGTTATTAAAAGCATGCGTTCAGCTCCTTACTTTATGAGTGTACTCTACTTATAATTATACCAACACATACATTTATAGTTATTCTTACACGTGATAATATTCTAGATGGTTAACAACATTGATGCTAGACAGACAAATATTCTCACCCTACACTGTAACACGAAGCGTCCTATAAGCTAAGTAGGCGGCCGCCTAGTGTGCCTACTTAGGGGAGCACCATCAGTGGCTTTACTGCTTGTCTGGCCGCCCCCCTATCAAGTGGGATTGATTATATTTAGCAGGCCGCGGCGCCCACCGACCACATTACCGGGCACTAGGGAGCACTTACTTGAAGACTAGCGCCCGGTATAACGTTGGTCCAGCATTCACCACAACCTGATATGTCAGGAGCCCTCTCCCAGTCAAGCACCGCAGCAGTGCAAGGGTGCATCATTCACTCGCACCTGCCCCTTGCCCTGTACGTGGGGAAAAGTGGGCGGGAGAAAACAGGAAATGGGGCTTGGGAAAAAAGTGTCGGCACAGTGTGTTTCATAGAATGTGTGTCAGTATGTTTCAGTCAGTATATTTGTGTATGTCAGTCTGCTTGGGTCTGTGTGTGTGTGTATGTATGGGACTGTGTGTGTGTGTATGTATGGGACTGTGTGTGTGTGTGTGTGTATGGGACTGTGTGTGTGTGTGTATGGATCTGTGTGTGTGTGTATGGATCTGTGTGTGTGTGTATGTATGGATCTGTGTGTGTGTGTATGTATGGATCTGTGTGTGTGTGTATGTATGGATCTGTGTGTGTGTGTATGGGTCTCTGTGTATCTACATGGGTCAGTGTGTGTGTGTGTGTATGGGTCAGTGTGTGTCTGCATGGGTCAGTGTCTGTGTATGGGTCAGTGTGTGTGTATGTATCGGTCTGTGTATGGGTCTGCATGGGTCTCTGTGTGTATAGGTCAGCGTGTGTCTGCAGGGGTCAGGGTATGTTTGCATGGGTCAGCATGTGTCGGCAGGGGTCAGGGTGTGTCTGCATGGGTCAGGGTGTGTCTGCATGGGTCAGGGTGTGTGTCTTTATGAGTCAGTGTGTGTTTGCATGGGTCAGTGTGTGTGTGGAGGGGGGGTCAGTGTGAGCGTATGTTTGTGGGTCAGTGTGTGTGTCTGTATGGGTCAGCGCGTGTGTGTGTGTATGTGTGTGTATGGGTCAGTGTATGTAAGTCTGCATGAATGGGTGAAACCAATGGGGCGGCAAAAAATGTTTCGCCTAGGTTGGCAAAAATCCTTGCACCAGCCCTGGTTGTACACTAATTTTAACATTACAACAAACTTCATTTGCTAAAAAAAGGTGATTTTAAGTAGTCTTGTAAAATAGAAAAGTTTTTTTTTTAGTTTTTCTTTAGTGTTCCTTAAGCTGCATTGCATATACTTTGTCTGGGCAGCAACACCAATGCTTAGAAATTTATGCTCTAGGCTCGCCAATTCTCTTTTTTTCTACGTATGATTGGAGTCTGGACCAGATTCCTTTAAGGCTGAGCAACCCGCCCCCTGCTTCAGATGCCCCTTTTGAGGTCCAAAGAAAAGTATAAATTTGAGATGGTTTTGGATAGCAATGGCACATATTATTTTGATGTAAATCAGATATATGATATGCATTGTGAGTATATACATCAAAGCACTATCACTTTAATTATTTAGTTCTGACACTGTATTTTTTTTTTATTGTGTTTTTTACCACATTAAAGGGACACTGTAGGCACCCAGACCACTTCAGCTCTTTAAAGGGGTCTGGGTGGCAAGTTCCATTACCCTTAACCCTGCAAGTGTAATTCTTGCAATTTTTATAAACTGCAATAGTTATATTGCAGGGTTATGTCCTCCTCTAGTGGATGTCTATCAGACAACCACTAGAGGGACTGCCGGCTTCTTAGTTGGCTTTTGGTTGTTTAAATGACACTGGACGTCTTTATGCTATGCATGAGGACCTCCAGTGTTGCCCATAGGAAAGCATTGAATAATGCGGAAAGGTGTAATGCGCTCGCGCGGCCAATGTGCATTAGGTCTCCCCCGCCGGCAGACGTCGCTGGGGGAGAAGCCTGGGCGGAGCCTGACCCTGTGCCGAGAGACATTGGCACTGGATTCAGGTATGTGTCTGAAGGGGTTTTGCTCTGCTGCTCTGCTAACAAACAGTGTTATTCACTAGCTGCTCTGAAAATATTTTCCAACTCAGCTCAAGTCAAACATTGACTATTTTGGCCTCAATTTCACATTTTGATTTCATTTGCTAGAATTTAGAGTTTATTAAACGACCCGGCAAATGTGGAGTTGTGATAAATGATTTTACAGCATGATGAACTTGCCCTAAATATCATTTATGTTCCATACCTCCCAAGTGTCCCTATTTAGAAGAGACAGTCCCTATTTTTGGGCTAAATTCCCCTGTTCCTCTTTTTCTATCTTACAGTCCTTCTTTTCTAAAAGCTCCATATTGTTGGTGTATCTGAGTCATGTGAGAGCAATAATACAGTAATGTGTCCTTAAATACAATACATGCATTTAGACATCATTATTTACATTTTTCTTGAGTATTCCTATCTGCAATATTATCTCATCAATGAGTAACATATTAAAAAGGAAGATAATCAAATGATAAAAGATGAAAAAAAAAAAAAAACAATCCCTAAATATAAAAGTTTAATACAAGAAAGAATATTTGTCAGCTATAATAATATAAGATGAATTATTGGTGATCTGCTGTATGGCATGTGATATATGGAAAACATTGTTATTACACATATGATATGTATCATACATGTTTCCTTCTGTCTCAGAGGAAAACACATTTCCCCACTAAGTTAGTGAGTGGGGCCAACACAGAATCTAGAACACTCACCAACAAGAGTGCTCATCCGGACAGACATGGCAGCAAATTCCAGTGACATCTTGTAATTTCCTTGACTGATAAGAAGCTGAGTGAGTTTGTGGAGGAGTCGAAGTTGTGTTTGATTATCCTCAAGCTTCTTTGCTAGTGGGAGAGCATATTCCTAAAATAAGATTTAAAAAGAAACAGAATTAATCGCATTGTCTGCACTGGTCAAATATGATTTTAAAGCACGCTATCTTAAAATTAGGATAATTTAATAAATCTCTAGTTCTTCATTAATTGTTTAATCTTTAGTGCTTTTCCGATCATACTATTACTTTGTGAATAAAGGGCCGACTTTGGATAGATGACCTATAGGGACTCGTAGATTGCATTCCAGCATGATTGCATCAGTGCATTGCTTTATGTCCTAACCACTGTATCCATGTTTTGGGATAAGGGAGAGTCCAGTCCTGTATCTACATTTATTATATTAGAGAACTATGCAGTGTAGGGTATGTGCACACTTGAGTCGCGGCAGACTGAAGAATGCAAGGTTGCGGTGCTATATAACCTATGAACTGGGTTATAATGATGTCGCTGTCTAATCAGAGCATCTTACTACAATGACATGGATATTTTTTAACATGCCATTATAAATGCACTGTTTCCCTAGTAAAACACACCCTGTATACTGTACGTGTCAAACATTATCCAAATATATCTTAGAGCTCCAAACAACTGTTTTGTCAATGAAAAGAAAAAAAAGTCCTACCCTATTTACATATATACTGAAAATTCAATTATATATATTGACAATGTGTGTGCCATTTGCTTGGCAAAAAAATAATTTGTTTTATATATATATATATATATATATATATATATATATATATATATATATATATACACACACACACAAAACAGGTAGCTTGGCACTCACCCTTTCTCCAGAGTAATCACAATATTGTATGCCTGGGTGCAAACCCGCGTTGTGAATATAAAGAAATGAATGAAGGGATGCACTCTCAGGGCTTCTATGTAGAAAAAATGAATTTATTCCATAAAGATATTCACATCAAAAAATTACCGACATTTCGACCCATTCGGGTCTTCCTCAAGATCGGATCTTGAGGAAGATCTGAACGGGTCGAAATGTTGGTCATTTTTTGATGTCTCTCTCTCTCTCTCTCTCTCTCTCTCTCTCTCTATATATATATATATATATATATATACACATATATATAGCAAAGCAAGCTTGCACCAGATTCTCTTTATAACTTCCTTTACATTTACATACATTATATTGCTAATCTTCCTTCCCAGATATTCTATTCTAAGTTCCACCTATAGATGAACATTCCCTATGTCTCCTTCGATTAATAAAAAGAAGATCACCTTGTAAAAAGGCAGTGCTTTCTCTCTAGTCTTGATCCCATGAAAAAATACATCTCCTGAAGCTTCATAGAGGTGCAGCGTGTTCGCAGAATTCTCAGATTTCAAGGATGCCTGAATGCCAGCCTAGAATAACAGTAACAGTTTAGTATCAAAGCAATAAAGGCAAGCAAAAAAAAAAATAACACTAAAGTTTATGGATTTAAACCTTTTCAACATGCGTTTTGTTGAAGTTGATCCAAAAAGAAGCCAAAAAGCAATTTTCAATTATTTCCAATTGTGATCCGAAATAGAAACAAAATCTTAGTTGTTACAAGTTGAAAGTCCGATTCCCCTTTTGTTAAAAAAAAGATTAATAATGCCAATTTTTTTGTCTTAATATGCATATGCTGAAAAAACCTAAACCTTTTTTAAGACTATTATTCAACTTGATAAACTATTGCCTCTAGGCAGACAACTAGTTAACTGTGTTTCTTACCCTTATTTATATTCTTTTGCTCTTTGGAGAATTTCTTATGCGAAAGTGAAATTGGATCCAACACAAAACCACTTTCAACAAAATCTCTCTGCACAATGGACAATTATCTCTTAAAATTATTATTTTCTTCTTCTTTCTTATGCTTTCCACAAACAATCTAGGGGGATGAACTGATCTAACCAATCAGTGTCGTATCCCTAGGAATAGTGAATAAGTGTACTGGGCATGCCTGACCAATTAATACATTTGCACTTGAAAGATCTGTTCGCCTTGCAACATCCTGACAGGGGGAGAAGAGAGGGAGCTCAGTGTGATACATGCAAAGTAGACTCTGGTGTTGGGGTTCTCTCTCCTGCTACTGTACAATGATGCACTGTTTCTGTCATTAATGGACTGGTGTGAAACTGACATGGGTGTGTATGGGAGAGGCGGAGCCAAAGAAATTCCCCTAGCTGAGAGGCGTGCCCAACAATGCAATCTGTCCCTATTCTAAGTTTCTAAACATTTATACCATATTTTTCAGTAAGTTTTTCTTGCTTTATTGGTTTGTATATTTATTTAAAAGTGTTTGCTTGCTTGTTCAAAAAAAGTAAATCATCAAGTGATTCATGTCCCTTTAAAATAGAACATATTGTGTAAAGAAAAAAAAAGGAAGTATATTATGATTTTTTTTTTTTAAAATGTATTTTCATAAACACAACACATAACAGATCTACCTTAATCCAGGGAGAGTATTTACACTGAAAATTACACCAAAAAAAGAACACATCCAACTGTTTATTATCCTACACAATTATCATTGACCGTGGATTTCTTATGGTAGCTTATTACAGCTTATACTAGTGATTCATGACAAAGGTCTATTGTGCTGTGACACTGACATGTAAATAAATCTCCACCAGCTCATCCTCTTTTAGTAGATAATACAGTCTCCCAGCTTGAAGCCAATTCTCAGCTGCTCTTTCATGTTGGCCTAGATCAATAGCAATCCTTAGACTTTGCTTGGTGTAGTCAAGAGCCTTCCGAAGAGACCTGGAATGAATGCAATGATATGTTTCTTCACTTTAAGAACTGAAAGGATTTCATGAGTTCTGATTATACCAATGAATAAGGAAAATTAATTATTAAGGCAGGAAACTATTTGTTGCGCAAGCCCGGAAAAAGAGAAACTGGAAGAAGCAGAGACAAAGTGATGGTGAATGACAAGTTCATCATCAGGTAACTTATTTCACCAGCACAATATAAGATTGGGGGTATTTACCTTATAATTGCTACTTCCACCAAAATGCTCACTTTAATAGAGTGTCTATGGGCAGAACTATATTGCCCCCCCCCCCCCCCCCCCCCAAATTGAATGCAACACATTCCATTCTGCTTTTCTGGGAAGCATTCACCCTACCTAAGTAAAAGGATCTCTGTCTCCATCTGTCTCCACCTGCTATAGCCTCCAATCCACTACCAGCACTTTATTTATTATACCACAATACAAAATAAAAGTGTCTCGATCCTCTTTTTCCTACAGAGCACCGCAATTCTGGAATAACCTCCAGGACACAATAATATCTTCCTCCAGTCTAAAATCCATCACTGTCACTATATCTCAATACAGATGAACCTGTAGTTAGGGTTTATTATATTTCTTACATGTTCTGTGTTAAATTGAAATATGTGTATCGTAATATTATTTTGTATTTTTAAAATGATATTATACCCTATTGTAACAATGCAATGTCTGCGGGCCCACTTCTTGGCGTAACTACCAGCTCTCTTTTCTTATTTCTGTTTGTGCTATTCTTGTGGGGATAAAGGGAACCTCACCTACTATTTAGTTTAAGGCCTACGCCCTTTCTTAGTTTTATTCTACAGTTTGAGAATAGCTGATTCTAATGTTTATATCTTATTTGATGATTATACAGTTAATGTACTTATTAATTACTGTATTTTACTAATCCAGAAAAAGGATACTATATTAGCAACATTAGATAATAAGCTAATAGAATCCATTGGAACTCTCTTTTATTTGGATTTATTTATTTTGCTCCATAATTCCTCCTGTTTTCTTTATAATATTAACAAAATATCTATTTGTCAGGGTTCAAAACTCAAGCACATATGTCTTAATATGGTGGCATTATTCTGAAGCATTTATATCATCCTAGAAGTATGCCTGCCACTAGTGGCTTATCTGAATATGTTCAGAGCGAAATACCCCAAAGAGTAGTATTGAATTTACTCAATACTATCCTTGAGTCACAGCTTAGAACTTTACAACATATATTATACATTGTACCAATTTATTTCCACTGCACACAGTGCACCTTGTCAACATGTTCTGCTTTAATGATGGGTGAGAGAAATTATAATGTGCCTACCGGTCTGTATTTAGAGCCTGGTACAACAGACTTAGAGATCCCAGCAATTCCCCCTCCTTCTTTCGATCCCTCAGTTGTTGCACTAGCTGGACCCAGTGTTCACAGTAGGCTATATGGGCCCCAGTGGAAAGGGACACATTGCTGTAGAAATTGCACAATTCTTCAGTGATCCTGAGTTGACCTGTACAAAAACAGCAAAAATTCAACAGATTGACATGTCCGGCTTAAACATTGTTATGAAAGATTAAGGTCATGGAAACAAAAGCGACTACAGTCATGGAAGCTTGTGCGCAATTTTTTAAAAAACACATTATTACCAAAAAAAAGTTTAAAACTGGTTTAAAATTAGTTTTTGGGGTTCATGGCCAGATTTCCCAACAATAAAAATGGAACAAATCAATTCAGGTGAAAAAGGTAAGGCAAGGAATGATCAAGAATTGTGTACATTTTGACCTATGCAGTAAAAAACACAAGATCTATGCATAGATTAATAAGTGTAAGGTGATGTATGGGCAGACATCACGTAAACATCAGACATCAGACATGTACGTAACAGAATCTGGGACCGTCCTAGTAATTATTACCATTTCTAGAAACAAAGTCCCACAATATGTGTTAAAGAGCTGGCATACTTACTGTTCAAGTTGCTGGCCTTCAATGCATAGAGCAAGGCTAATTCATAACACAGTACTCCCTGTTCAAGCTTCCTTTGTTCAGTAAAAATTTGTCCCAGCCACTGGAGAACTTGCACCAATTCCCGCTCTGCGTCATCGCTGCCCTGGACATCCATATAAAGTTGGACAGACTTGAGAAAATACTTCTCTGCCATTACAGTGGTTTGGCAAAAAACAGACAGTCTCCCAAAGTTAGCAAGGGCTATGGCTTGGTTTCGTCTGTTGCCAGTTTCAGTTGCCATTTTGAGGGCTTGTGAATACCCTCTCAATGATTCAACAACCTTTTTGTCCATTTTCTGGGCATTTGCAAGCATGTTATGGATGACACCACATTGGGTGGTACTGTCTGTTTGCTGCATAGATTCTAACAGAGGTCCTAGAATGTGACAAGCCTGTTCAAACTGCCCATCCAGTGTATACAACCACCCTAAGAAAAGTGATGCTTCAAATGCTTCATCCTCACTGGTCCATCGACCCAATTCAACTGCTCTCTTGGCGTAAGTAATGGCACTGGGGAGTAGACTATATTGGAGATGTATTTTAGATAAAATAAGGCATAACGTTCTTTGGGCTTTCACATCTCCACTCTCATAAGAACATGATAGGGCATGTTTTAGGTAGGGAGCAGTTTGTGCAGGAATATAATTGCCTTTTAATGAGGAACCAGTGATCCTGGATAAATTTTGCATAACTACCCCTACTCTCCACAACGGGGATGGCATCATTTTCATACCAACAGATTTACATAGTCTGGCCGATGCTAAAGCCACATGAGGCAGATATTTTTTATCAAATAAGTAACTTAATATGGGAATCACGCCTAAAGAAGAACAGACAGGCTGAGAGCATGAGGAAATAAGAAGAAATTGCAAGCGTTCCACAAAAGGTAAGGCCTCATCATATCTACCAAGCTGATGGAGAAGCCTGAATATGAGAAAACAAATTCGAGATTCAAATGAGGTGTTGTTAACAATGATGGCTTTCTTTAGAAGATATTTTAGCACTTCAAGTTCGTGCTCTGAGCTAAAATTATGCTGGTGCAGGCAAGTTAGAAGACTAGCGGCCTTCTCTAGCAACAGCTCCTGCTTGGATCTCAAATTTTGCTTCAAGTAAATAGCACAGAGATTACCATACAAGGCAGCCATAAGGTGCACATCAAGAAATCCCTGCCGCATGGCACTTAAGGCTTCTTCAAAGTAAACTCTTGCCTGGGACAGCTTCATTCTCTTCACACAAATCCTTCCAAGAAGAAAACAACATCGAATGTGAGCCCATGACATATTTATTTTCTTAGCCCAGTTCCGAGAGGTTTCAAGGTAGAATACCAGATCTTCCTCCTCGGAAAATCCATAGAAGGTCGAGTTGAGGAAAGACATGGACAAATCATACAAGGGCTGGAAGTAAGTTTGATAGCCATCCTGATTGAGGAATGTCAAGACTGGATCAAAGACTTCAGAATCTTCCATCTCCCCAGCATTTAAGTCAACAAAGAACTTTGGATCATCAAGATCTTCCTGGCATTGCACTATGAAGCCCTCCACCCCACCTTTCCACTCCGAGTCAGGACTTGATTTCTCAGAGGCACTGCATTTGGACGAGCTACTGACACCTTCACATTCCTCCCAGCTGTCAGACACTTGACATTCACCAAAATTTTCACTCATACCTGGAACACATTAAGGAACAAAACAAATCATAATTAACAATCATAAACATCTTGCATTATTAGGTATTGACCAGCAGAGAAACACAAAACAGTGTTAAAGTTAGGCAGCAGATGCTCCACAAATCAAAATGAAAACAGGTGTAGAAGAAATAATGATGCTTCCAAGACATTTCTGTAGACGGATATATGTGAAATAAAGAAATGATGTTGATTTTAAAAAAGTTAATATTTTAATTCACTTTTTTCAAATCATAGTAATATGAGAGTAATATTTTAGTTCCTAATTAAGGCATATACTACAATCCAATGTTGACAACAGATCAATATTTTATTTCCCACCGTCAAAATCATGCAACTTTTCAAAGTGATCACAATCCAAAATCTGCAAATCATTTTACTGCTGGTAATGCTAATGAAGTCAGAAAACATGAATAATGGGTTAAAACCAAGCCTAACTAGGATTTACTCATTAATCTTTCAATGCCTAAATTGGCACGCCAATAATCCAAGGTTAACAACGACAAAAAAATGTGATCCTTTACAAATTTTCAATCCTTGAAGGTTACAGACAGCCAAGAGCATCAATATTAATAGATTATAGTGTCGTCATTAACCTGTTATGTTCCATATTGTACTGCAATGTACTGCAATGTACGTGTTATATGTTACATCATGGCAACAGCACTTATTTGTCGTTTAATTGGTGAAATGCATTATCAAGAAATTGCCAGCTAATGACTCATAAGGTCAAGAGAAGTGTTTGAGGTGTCAGAGACCTCGCCAGGTGAAGATGGATTATTATGTTATCGTCTGAATTTTTTTTTTCTGCATTTTTTTTTGTTTTTGTTTTTTTAATCTGCTTTTTTAATTTTATTAGACATAAGACAAGTAATCTAATGGTAAGTATTCATTTTTTTTAATTTTTCAGGTATTGTTTATTGCTCCCCCCTCATTAGGGTAAGACAGGTAGGTAGGGTTTTATTTTATTGGGGGTGACTAGGGGTTTGGGGATCCCTTGTCACTTGGGGGAGGTCTTTATTCTTATAATTAGCCCCCACCTATCGCCCATGGGTGAGGGCTGAGGGGACAATAGGGCCCCTATCTGCCGCTAATGGGTGGGGGGCGGGGAGGCGGGACAGCAGGTCCCCCTTGCCCTTCTTTACTTTATCTTATCTTGTGTTTTAAAGAAAACTAGATCAAAAAGGAAGAAAAGAATAACAGATTCTAAGAGAGGAAATGAAGAGGAAGCGATTGGGGAAATGCGAGTTCAGCATGACAGTGCCGATTTAATTGTTAGAAAAGTATTTTCTCCCAATGGCTGTTGCATTAGAGTATGTTTTTCAGTTTAAGGGACACCATAGTCACCAAAACAACTCTAGCGTATTGAAGCAGTTTTGGTGTATAGATCATTCCCCTGCAGTGTCACTGCTCAATTCTCTGCCATAAAAGAGTTAAATCACTTTGTTTATGCACCTTAGTCACACCTCTCTGCATGTGACTTGCACAGCCTTACTAAACACTTCCTTTAAACAGTCAGCTAATGTTTATACTTCCTTCTTTGCAAATTCTGTTATGATTAAAGTTCACTTTAGAGAGCAGGCAATAAGAACTTTTAAAGTAAGTTACATCTAATTAAAAGTGAAACCATTTTTTTTTCATGCATGGTGTGTGAGTCACAGCCAGGGGAGGTGTGGCTAGGGATGCATGGACAAATAAAAGGGATTTACCCCTAAATGGCAGAGAATTGAGCAGTGAGACTACACAAAAACTGCTTCATTAAGCTAAATTTGTTTTGGGGACCATAGTGTCCCTTTAAGTTTGGATAAAGTCAGTATTACCAAAAATTGTTTAAAATGACTGAATTACAACACGAGTTGCAAGTCTCATATGCACTAAAGGCAAATGCTTTTTTGGGAAGTGAATCTATTGTAATCTGTTCTTTGAGAACCCAGCTTTTAGCTATCTGGTTACCTTGATATTCAGTGGACTTTTATGCCCATGCAGATACTGAAAGCAAAAATGTAGGCAATAATAAATCTTGTGAAAAATATCCAGATTTTGACCTCTGAATTCCTTTAGACTTTAGTGAGCAACCGCCTAACTGCCTATTGATAAGTACGTGTTGATAACTTGGAAGAATTGTGGTCTCTGAAATGCTTGTATTTAACATAAGGTACTGGGCAATTTTTCACCTCGCTAGTAATGGTGAGTGTGTTGTTGATATGCATCAGATATGCATCATACACAGCCATGAAAAAATGTAAAATCTTATATTGTAATATAACTCCAATGTGAGTAATATTGCCTTCGCCCCTAAGAGTTAAAAAGGATCTTTAGGCTAAGCTATTACCAAGCAATCTCATATTGTAAAATATTAGTTTCCAATACAAAAGTTGATAATGCAATGGAAATCTAGAGCGGTTTGAGAATGTCAGAGAGAATATAGCAAAGTAGATATATTTAGACACAAACATTCCAAACTAGAATCACACAGTATATAAGCATATTTCTCTTAGCCAAATAATTTCCATATGTTTCCATATTACAGAACTGTCACTTTTTCTTTCTTAATTTCTTTATTTTGGTCAATTTGCATGGTATCATAACATTAGTAAATTATAATATATAAAAAAAAAAAGTCAAAATTGGATCAGCGCTAAAAATGCCACGGGTGTAAGAGTATGTACGGGATATAAAAAGGCAGCACACCTATAAATAAGGGAGTACCCTCCAATCCCCTATAGGAAGAATAGAACAACAAAAGCAAGAAAAAAGGGTGCGCCTTTAATACAGAAGATATATGTATACATAATAAGCAAAAATAATTACAGATAAAGTCCAGAATAATAGTCCATAATACAGGAACTTCTTGCAGGGCAACGGTGATTCGTCTCAAATGTAGATAGTATTTTTCAGTACGCCATATGGGAAGAAGAGCAGAGAGAAAGGAAATCCAATGGTATGGTATGTAAGTATAAATGAGAATGTAAGAATATATAAATATTACTCACAATTTCCAGAGCTAAAATCCAGCTCTGGTATGAAATGCGTGAAGTGGAATGACCCCCACTGAAGGATATATGGAGTGTCAGCTTGTGGTACAATGGTCCAACGTTGGTTCCGGCCGAAAATAAAAAGATAAAATATATAGTGCTCTCTGCTTTAACTGAAGTAAAAATTAAAAGGAAGTATAAAATGTACTCACGATATGTTGAGCAGGCTTATACTGCTCGGTGTATAGCGTTTGGGTGGTATAATCCCCACCTAAGGATTCTTTTGGCGTTTCTTCAGATGGTAAAATCAAAGGAGTCAGGTTAAGGTTAAAATTGAAATAATAGTAACTGGATAAAAGGAAAGTGGCAACTAAAATATATAGGGCCATAATTCCTTTATTATAACAGTAATTAAAAATATTTAAAACAATCTCTAGACGCGTTTCGCCAACAATAGGCTTATTCAAGTAGAGTATAATAAAAACATAAACCTGACTTCCATTGCTTTATATAGGATACCTTAATTAGGTTAGGATCCAAAATTTCCCGCCAAAATGATGTCATCATCATATTAAATCAAAAACCACTTCTTTTAAATCATCTATTACACAAAGAACATATCCCATAAAGAATTTTATTCACTGCAGCACAAAGAACGTCATTTATTTATAGAATGCCCATGCGGTCTCCAATATGTGGGCATGACAACTAGGGAACTAAAAATTAGATTGGCAGAACACTGCAGGAACATCTTAAAAGGTTACGAAAATCATTCCGTATCCAAACATTTTTTAAAACATGGAAAAAACCCAAAACTTCTCAAATGTTTAGGCATCGACACTTGTAATATTCCCTGGAGAGGTGGTGATATTAAAAAAATATTTGAGGCAGCAAAGAGATGGAATGGGCATTTAATCTAAAAACTCTTGCCCCATAGGGGCTTAATATAGACTTTGACCTTTTTAATTTTTTATAAGTCCCTAAAAAATGTATTTAAAAAATATATTTAAAAAAAAAATTTCCTCCCTCTGCTTTCTTATTATTTGCTTTTTTATTATTCACATTTTATCTTTTATTTGTTTTTATTACTTATTTTTATTTATGGTTTTACTGTATATGTCATTATTTTATTATGTACTCATATATTATTTCATTGGATTCATTTTTTTGTTATACATTAGTATGCACATCAGGTTTTTCCCATAAATAAGAAGTCCAGTCCTCTCCTTTTTATACAGAGTCTGGCTCCTTATTTCATATTTCTTTAATATGGTCCAATAATAATATATTTTTTCCCTGCTCCGATATTGTGGCCCGCTCATGCATTCTCTGGGTATGCTGTCTGCCCGTCCACTCGAGCAGACAGCATACTATCATTTCCCCGTTCGCGATCCCTTGACAGGGCTCCTCCCTCTCAAGTGACGCGACCCGCCTGGCCGGCTCTTTCGCATGCGTTCCACCTAAAAGGTGACGCATGCGTTTCATTTACCACGTGACGCGGAAGTAATTTCAGCCGCACGTCACGTGGTTTTCTTTAAAATTAATTCTTATCATACCGGCACCTCGTTTTTTTAAAGGCATATGTGTTTATTTTATATATGTATCTATATGTTATTCACATCATTATAATACTAATTTGATATGTATAAAAGTGATGAGGACGGGAAATTTTGGATCCTAACCTAATTAAGGTATCCTATGTAAAGCAATGGAAGTCAGGTTTATGTTTTTATTATACTCTACTTGAAGAAGCCTATTGTTGGCGAAACGCGTCTAGAGATGGTTTTAAATATTTTTAATTACTGTTATAATAAAGGAATTTTGGCCCTAAATATTTTAGTTGCCACTTTCCTTTTATCCAGTTACTATTATTTCAATTTTAACCTTAACCTGACTCCTTTGATCTTACCATCTGAAGAAACGCCAAAAGAATCCTTAGGTGGGGATTATACCACCCAAACGCTATACACCGAGCAGTATAAGCCTGCTCAACATATCGTGAGTACATTTTATACTTCCTTTTAATTTTTACTTCAGTTAAAGCAGAGAGCACTATATATTTTATCTTTTTATTTTCGGCCGGAACCAACGTTGGACCATTGTACCACAAGCTGACACTCCATATATCCTTCAGTGGGGATCATTCCACTTCATGCATTTCCTACCAGAGCTGGATTTTAGCTCTGGAAATTGTGAGTAATATTTATATATTCTTACATTCTCATTTATACTTACATACCATACCATTGGATTTCCTTTCTCTCTGCTCTTCTTCCCATATGGCGTACTGAGAAATACTATCTACATTTGAGACGAATCACCGTTGCCCTACAAGAAGTTCCTGTATTATGGACTATTATTCTGGACTTTATCTGTAATTATTTTTGCTTATTATTTATACATATATCTTCTGTATTAAAGGCGCACCCTTTTTTCTTGCTTTTGTTGTTCTAAATTATGATTATATGCACGCAGCACGACACATAAAGATGATAACAGTATAATATAGTAAACATGAGGAAGCAAACAGATTTTTTTTAAATTAACCTTCGATAAAAAAAAGAATGGCTAACTAGCAAGTCCTGCAGAGGTATGAGTTGGCCATGTCAGGGTGAAAATAATTACTCAACCATACTAAATCCCCATAGGGCATTACTCTCCCGGAGCATCACATAGAGGCAACAGGTTAGACATCAAGTTTCCCGGGTGGGAGGTGGGATATCAGAGATGAGCGTAAGGCTATAACACAAGGTGGCAGCTATAATATAGTGACACTAGTCATTGTACACAACACTATTCTCTGGATGCATAGACAGAGCGGGAACAGAGTAATACACACAAAATATACTCAATTAAAAAGGAACACAACAAAATACAGAAACATTAGAATGAGTCACTCATCAATAGAAGGACAGCTGTCCACATTCTTTCTATAAAAAAAAAATCTGTTTGAAACAGGGTATATAACTGCAACAAAATGATCCTTAAAAATATTTTGAGGAAGAATATAAAAGGTAGAAACGTTATTCTGCCAGCCAATTAACCAGCCATTTTAAGAACAATCAAAATATAAAATGTCATTGCAGAGAAGAGCCCCAGTCTACATCGATCTATTCCTAAATGGTTTGATATTTAAACGGCGGGAACGACGCACAGGCACTATAATCAACATAAGCATAACAGTAAAGCCAAACACCATCCCGTGTCAAAGAAGAATGTGCTGTAGGAAAGATAGTGCAACAGTATAATAACATTTGTATTTGTTATATCTACAAATGATACTACCACATGTGATAATATATTGATGGCATTTGATTGTTGCAACCAAAAAGGAGAGACAACTGAAAATAGCATGGAGACTTGAATGGTTATTCACTAAACACTCAATGTTATCACATTAAATCTGAACCAGAATGTGGGCAAAAAGCAGACATTTTCAAAAAAAATTCTAACTTAGCTATAGCCAAAGCTTGACAGGTTTAGCCTCAATTGTACTATTTGGATTTCATTTGCTAAAATTCTGTGTTTAGTAAAACAAAAAAACAAGAAACAAAAAAAAAACTGCTAAGTGTGTGTCCCAGCCCAGGTGTTGGGAACTACAGAACTATATAAAGAAGCCATAATGTCAAATCTTGTACTCACTAACTGAGGCTTTGTGATACATGTCCACAGGATCTAGGCCATCTGTAAAAGAAAAGGAAACAGGCCACAAAAAAGCATTAATAATGTACAACTGTTTCTTAGTTTCAGATAAAACTTTGAAATTGATTTGATATCATTTACACATCCTGGTGTAATCAGAGTGTTCATATTCAGAACTCTGAACTCAGAACTCTGGACCTGCTTGTTCTCCACAGTGTAAATAAACATGCAATCAATGCAGTTATCACACCTACCTTCACAATGGGGGAGATGATGATCTATGAAAGCTTGTGTTCTGATAAGTGGCATAAAGATGTTAATGGGAAGTAGTAATCAGTGAAATGTTACTGGCGATTCCATTGGTTTCCATGATAACTGCTCTACTTTTAAAACTTTGCTTCCCTTTTTATAAAATGACATTTTGATATATGTCCTCATTATATACATATCACGGTTATAACAGCTATAACCTCTAACTACTTAAATGAGTGAAAACTCTTCAATATTTTGCCCACAGCTCTTTAGTGTGTCATTGCGACCACCACAAATTCACTTTAAATTAGGACCACCAAATGGGGGGCCCTTATTATTTTTACTTTGTGATGGTGACTAGGAATCCTTATCCTTGTATTTTATTTAACCAGGTCAGCTGCACATAAAGTGGGGAGGTGGTAAGTTCTTGGTTCTCTGGTAGTTCTGGGGGCCCTCAAAATGTTTCATTTTATTTAAAGGAACACTATAGGGCCAGGAACACAAACATGTATTCCTGACCCTATACTGTTAAAACCACCATCTAGCTCCCCCTGGCATCCACTTGCCTCCCTAAAAAGAGAAAAAAAACAAAAGTGTTGCATTTATAATATTGTTCAGTGTATGTGGGTTTTTAAACCTAGTTAGAAGATGAGGTATTGGCCACTTCAGGAAACCGTAATAAGAACCTTGAAATTGTGATAGTAATGTTGACTGCATTTTACAATTGTGCCTCAGCAGTACTCCACTATTTTGGAAAATGTCAATCATCTGGGATCACGGATTCCCTTTGGGGTGAGGAAAGCTGGATTTGCTCAAGTGAATGTTACCTCCCTAATGGTACAAATGGCATAAACATTAATATACACAAAATATGGTTCACTTTATGCTTCCAAACTACAGATGGACCCTTTAAGGAGAAAGTGTTCCCTCTCGAGACACTTAAGTACCCTTTTCGGTTTCTTTCGTCTTTACTAAGCATTAATGTTTTGTTTAACTGGAACAGAGGGGCTGCAAACTAAAATCCACACAGCCACCGAAGAAAAAAGAAGTATTGGTGAATTGATAACTTAAGCACCTTTTAATTATTCTTTATGATGTATATAATGTTAGACCTCAGTTTAAAGCCAACCCCTTACTCAATATTCTGAGAGAAATAACCTGCGTCACAGAGACAAGACATTTAATACTTGATTTGATAAGACTAAACAATTATTTGAGATGGTGGCATAACAGGTCCATATGGGTTGAGTCCATAAGAGGCACTTACCATATTTAATTCCAGGTTGGCATACTTCTTCCTATATTGTTGATATAAGGGCCTTTATATTTGCTTCATCTAACTCCTTATTTCAGCTAATTCCACCATGAAACATTTACATTCATATCAATCACATTTATTATTTTGCCATTTCAGTCGTTTATATATTTTCCATATTTTATCCAATACTTATTTTCATTTTATTTCAATACATTGTTTCATATGTCATTTCAGCCTCTATTTTATCTCATTATCCCCCAAATCAATGGTCCCTCATCTCATTGCCATGCCAAACCTATCATTGTTAGAACTGGGTAGGGGCAATCAGATGAACATCAACATGGAAAATATCTTTCAACCTCATCGCCTGTCAGGCCTAACACTCTAAGTCAAGGACTCATTGTCGTCGTCCCCCAGAACATCCTATTAGGTCTAGCCATGCATCTCATTACTGCTTCAAAACCTATTACCTTTAGAGATTTATCTTAGTGTCTAAAACCTTAGCCATCCATGTCATTGACCCCCGTAAATTCACCCTAAACCATCCATCTCATCGTCCTACATACATGCAAGATCATTAGACTTAAAGGATCACTATAGTGGCAGGAAAACATAGCGGTTTTCCTGACACTATAGTGCCCTGAGGGTGCCCCCACCCTCAGGGTCCCCCTCCCGTGGCGCTGAAGGGGTTAAAACCCCTTCAGCCACTTACTTTAATCCAGCGCCGAGCTCCCTCGGCGCTGGTGATCTCTCCTCCCTGTCCGACGTCAACTACCCCGTCCGACGTCACTGGAGCCGAATGCGCATGCGCGGCAAGTGCCGCGCGCGCATTCAAAGTGTCCATAGGAAAGCATTTCTCAATGGACGCTCTGCGTGATGGAAGTGAAATTCGCCTCCAACGTCGCAGATGCGCCTCTTGTGGCTGTCCGGAAGACAGCCACTAGAGGCTGGATTAACCCCAAATTAATTGAGTTGCTCCCAAAAAGATTTTGTCTCTTTAAGGTGACTATTACACAGGTACTGCTGCCATACTTCGAGGGAAGGTTATTGCTAAAATAATCAAGCTCTTTATTACTGACATCTACATGGTACACATCCATCAATAAGCAAATCATGAAGGAAGTCACCTTAAAACTTGTTTGAGAACAATGAAAGTATTTACTACATTGACATACTATCTTCCTTCTCTTTATGCTTTATAAATTGCAAAAGAAAAACATTCTTCTGTCTATTAATTTAGCAAAGTATTTATTTTTCATATAGGAGTCACAGGTGGCTGAGTTTCAGGGAGATTATTAAATGCAGGGGTTTATTCGCTAAGCACCAAATTACCGGTATAGTAAATTTAAATCCAAATTGCATACCTAAGACTACAATAGTTAAGCTATAACTATAGGGCAATTAGAGATTTAAAAAAAAAAAAATCAGTTTTGCCTACATCCACATTTGGGGCTTCGGTTCCCAATAGATATGTATTGAGTTAAACTCCACAAACCTCATTCTGTTTGATCGTAATAGTCTGCAGTTATCTTTTTTTAACTATCCAAGATAGGTAGAGCAAGCATGTCAAATTCAAAGTCTAGAACGGGCCAAATAAACAAGGTTTTAGTTTATGTGAGACGCAAAAAAATCAAAGTGTAAATTTTCATAGAAACGTAGGTTTTGTTTAAAAATTACAGTATACAGGGAGTGCAGAATTATTAGGCAAATGAGTATTTTGACCACATCATCCTCTTTATGCATGTTGTCTTACTCCAAGCTGTATAGGCTCGAAAGCCTACTACCAATTAAGCATATTAGGTGATGTGCATCTCTATAATGAGAAGGGGTGTGGTCTAATGACATCAACACCCTATATCAGGTGTGCATAATTATTAGGCAACTTCCTTTCCTTTGGCAAAATGGGTCAAAAGAAGGACTTGACAGGCTCAGAAAAGTAAAAAATAGTGAGATATCTTGCAGAGGGATGCAGCACTCTTTAAATTGCAAAGCTTCTGAAGCGTGATCATCGAACAATCAAGCGTTTCATTCAAAATAGTCAACAGGGTCGCAAGAAGCGTGTGGAGAAACCAAGGCGCAAAATAACTGCCCATGAACTGAGAAAAGTCAAGCGTCCAGCTGCCAAGATGCCACTTGCCACCAGTTTGGCCATATTTCAGAGCTGCAACATCACTGGAGTGCCCAAAAGCACAAGGTGTGCAATACTCAGAGACATGGCCAAGGTAAGAAAGGCTGAAAGACGACCACCACTGAACAAGACACACAAGCTGAAACGTCAAGACTGGGCCAAGAAATATCTCAAGACTGATTTCTCTAAGGTTTTATGGACTGATGAAATGAGAGTGAGTCTTGATGGGCCAGATGGATGGATTGGTAAAGGGCAGAGAGCTCCAGTCCGACTCCAGACGCCAGCAAGGTGGAGGTGGAGTACTGGTTTGGGCTGGTATCAATAAAGATGAGCTTGTGGGGCCTTTTCGGGTTGAGGATGGAGTCAAGCTCAACTCCCAGTCCTACTGCCAGTTTCTGGAAGACACCTTCTTCAAGCAGTGGTACAGGACAAAGTCTGCATCCTTCAAGAAAAACATGATTTTCATGCAGGACAATGCTCCATCACACGCGTCCAAGTACTCCACAGCGTGGCTGGCAAGAAAGGGTATAAAAGAAGAAAATCTAATGACATGGCCTCCTTGTTCACCTGATCTGAACCCCATTGAGAACCTGTGGTCCATCATCAAATGTGAGATTTACAAGGAGGGAAAACAGTACACCTCTCTGAACAGTGTCTGGGAGGCTGTGGTTGCTGCTGCACGCAATGTTGATGGTGAACAGATCAAAACACTGACAGAATCCATGGATGGCAGGCTTTTGAGTGTCCTTGCAAAGAAAGGTGGCTATATTGGTCACTGATTTGTTTTTGTTATGTTTTTGAATGTCTATTTGTGAATGTTGAGATGTTATATTGGTTTCACTGGTAAAAATAAATAATTGAAATGGGTATATATTTGTTTTTTGTTAAGTTGCCTAATAATTATGCACAGTAATAGTCACCTGCACACACAGATATCCCCCTAAAATAGCTATAACTAAAAACAAACTAAAAACTACTTCCAAAAATATTCAGCTTTGATATTAATGAGTTTTTTGGGTTCATTGAGAACATGGTTGTTGTTCAATAATAAAATGAATCCTCAAAAATACAACTTGCCTAATAATTCTGCACTCCCTGTATAAAAAAAACAAAAACCTAGCATCCCCCTCTACTAAACTACAGCAGCCCCCACCACTAAATCTCAGTCAGCCATATACTAAATCCCAGCACCCCTCTCTAGCCAACAAGCAGACTCCACTCACATTGCCGCTGTCAGTATGCGACTCCGCAGTGCGGTCTCTGGTATACCCCAAATGGCGCCGTCCGCACCCTGTGCCAAAGCGGATCCTCCCACCACTTCGACAGACACACATACACTGACACATTCACTGACACAGACACACAAAGACACACACTCACTGATAGACACACATCTTTCCCTGGGGTCCAATGGGGATCTTCTATCTGGTCCTCACTGCTCCCTCTCTTGCAGTTAAGTGATGCCGGTATCACTACAGACAGCACGGAGGGCCGCCATCAGGGGATGACAACCATAACGGTTGACACGGGCCCGGCCGCCCGGGCCCCATGTGTAGCGGCAGAATTGGTGCCGGTGCAGTTGCACCGGGGCCCGCTCACTGATGGGGCCCATTGAGTGTCCCACGCACTCAGGGCCACCTGATGGGCCCTCTTCTTCTGGGGCCCGGTCAGCACTGTGGCCATGTTATAGCGCGACCGGGCCCCTTTTAAAAAAAAAAAAGCAGCCGCTGCAAGTGCTGCTGGGAGGAAGTGGTCACTTCCTCCCAGCCCACTCCGCGCGGGAGGAGCGCGCACTCGGCAGTGAGGGAGAGCCAGCCGACTCCCAGTCCTATCAGCCCCAGCCACCCTCCTGCAAAGAAAAGGTAAGAGACAGGAGGGTGGCTGGGAAATGAGCTGTGTGTGTGTGTGTGCATGTATGTCTGTCTGTATGCATGTCTGTCTGTCTGTCTGTATGTTTGTATGCATGCATGCATGTATGCATGTCTGTCTGTATGTATGTATGTATGCATGTCTGTATGTATGTCAGTATGTATGTCATTATGCATGTATCAATGTATGTCATTATGCATGTATCAATGTATGTCATTATGTATGTCTGTCAGTATGTATGTATGTATGTATATATGTCTGTCAGTATGTATGTATATATGTCTCTATGTATGCCAGTATCAATGTATGTCTGTATGTCTGTCAGTATGTATGCATGTATGCATGTCTGTCTGTCTACATGTATGTCATTATGAATGCATGTCAGTATGTATGTTATTATGTATGTCATCATGAATGTTTGTCTGTCTGTCTGTCTGTCTGTATGTATGTATGTATCAATGTATGTCTGTCAGTATGTGTATATGTCTGTATGTCTGTCAGTATGTATGTATATATGTCTGTCTGTCTGTCTGTTTGCCAGTATGCATGTATGTCTGTATGTATGTCAGTATCAATGTATGTCTGTATGTCATTATGTATGTATATATGTATGTCAGTATGAATGTATGTCTGCATATCATAATTATTATTATGTATGTGTGTATGGATGTCTGTATGCATGTATGTCAGTATGTATGTATGTATGTATGTATGACTGTCAGTATGTCTGTATATATGCATGTATGTCAGTCTGAATGTATTGTGATCCTTGTTTGCAGATAGCACGGTCCTCTAGGGTAAACAGGCACAGTTCTTTGGTTTTCATATAATCCAGGCAACGTTATTGGCAAGTGCAAACAGCAACACAACTAAAACATAAATATAACAGGTTTCCCCTTTAAACAAAAACCTAGCTTGTCTGAGCACTGACTCACTTTTAATATCCCTCTCTATCAGGGTTAAACTAACAAAAACAAAAATTATTGGTTTTACCAACCTAGAGTCTCTGTCAGCTCTCAGCACTCCCAGTGCTCCAAGCCAGCCTTGACTGCTTCCTTTCTGCACTCCCAGTGCCTAGTCTCCTTGACTCTCTCACTGGAGAGAACAGCCTCTCTCCTACCTGCTTCCTGGGAGGAAGCCAGCAATCCCCCTTTTACCTGCCTAGCAGGGAGGGGTTTATTCCCACTGCTACAGCTGATTATCTGCAGCTGAGCAGTGGGTTGGAGACAGTCAAAAAAACCCTGGCCTGGATCTATGTCTCCCAGGAAAACCACTAAAATGTGGAGTGGAGCATTGGCCCAAGAATATTGCTGAACTGAAACAGTTCTGTAAAGAGGAATGGTCAAGAATTACTCCTGACCGTTGTGCACGTCTGATCTGCAACTACAGGAAACGTTTAGTTGAAGTTATTGCTGCCAAAGGATGTTTAACCAGTGATGAAATCCAAGGGTTCACATACTTTTTCCACCTGCACTGTGAATGTTTACATGGTGTGTTCAATAAAAACATGGCAACATTTCATTCTTTGTGTGTTATTAGTTTAAGCAGACTGTGATTGTCTATTGTTGTGACTTAGATGATGATCAGATCACATTTTATGACCAATTTGTACAGAAATCCATATCATCCCAAAGGGTTCACATACTTTTTCTTGCAACTGTATGTATGTGGATATACAAATCGGGGAAATCGCTGTCTGAACCTATAAAAATATATTGGATCTTGTGGATATTAAAATCCGGAACCAAAAGTAGAGCAGGAACAAAGTATGGTAGAAAAAAGTATTTATTCATAAATACAATAAAAGGCACTGGTCCAACGCGTTTTCGTTCAGACTGTGGGATAAGGGAGGGTACAGCGGGAATTTTTATGTATGGTATCTGTATTATTATTTTTAACTTGAAAGGTCCCTGAAGAAGTTCTGTTTGAACGAAACGCGTTGGACCAGTGCCTTTTATTGTATTTATGAATAAATACTTTTTTCTACCATACTTTGTTCCTGCTCTACTTTTGGTTCCGGATTTTAATATCCACAAGATCCAATATATTCTCAGTGTGACCCCCCCTACAGGAGTAGGTGGTGGCTATTTCAGAGCGATTTGCCTTCCTACATCTTGTGAGTGCACTCAAGAACGTGTCTGTTATTTTATATATGTAACAGTCTTCACTATGTCTTATTAATTTTTTATAGGTTCAGACAGCGATTTCCCCGATTTGTATATCCATTTGTTCTATTTTGGCACCTATGTGGAAAGTTGCCGTTGGGAAGCTGTTGTTAAGTTAAGTTTATTTATTCATTTTGTGTTTGCACAGTCTATTCGTTGGGAAGCTGTTGTTAAGTTAAGTTTATTTATTCATTTTGTGTTTGCACAGTCTATTCGAGTGTGTATTTTGAACTGTATGTATGTGTCTTATGTCCTCATGCATGTGTGTCGGTATGTATGTTAGTATGTGTCTGTCTGTCACTATGTATGCCTGTGTGTCTGTATATGTGTGTATGTCTCAGTATGTGGGTGTCAGTATGTATGCCTGTATGCGTGTATGTCTGTTTCAGTATGTATGTCTGTTAGTATGTATCTGTGTCCTTTTGTATCAGTGTGTGTGTTTGTGTCTGTGTGTGTATTCCTGTGGGTGGTTTTTGGAGGCGGACCCTGTGGGCGGTATTTGGAGGTGGGCCCCAGGGGGCCCAGACCCTGAGCTGAGTTAGGGGCCCCAAAATTTCTGGTGGCGGCCCTGACAGCACATGTGAGGGAGCAGGAAGACTAAGCTCCCTTGCTTCCTGCTTCCTCTCCGGCCAGGTAAATGTTAGCAGAGTAGGCACCTACAATGTGGAGAAAGCAGATGCCTACTCTGCTTTAACACCAAGCATGTACTCGCGGCTCTAAGGGCCGCAAAAATGTTCATTGTGGGAAGCAAAGTTTGACATGCTTGCTGTAGAGGTAGCAGGGGAGAAGCAGATTCTTCTCCCTACCAGGCAACTACAAGGTGCAGATAGATAACGGAGAGCAGTTCCTGAAGCTTCTAAACAAAACTGGTAACTTGCTTAAGTGTGAATTATTGGGAATTCAAAGCAAATTTTACATTTTTAGACAGCTAGACAGCTTTTGCTATGTTGGCCTAAAATTTGAAATTCAATTTGAATTCAAACAAATTCACATTTTAGTAAATAACACTGCCTATTATTTTTTGGTTTTCAAAATGTGATCTGAACTGTAAGGCAGATATATAAATATCCATCGTATAATGCTATTCAATACTTGGAGCAGTCCTCCTTGAGCACAAAAACTAGAAAAATTACAACTATCCCAAAGTTCCCATCATAACATGCAAATAAGCACAGACAGGCATTTCTGCAGATACTCTTAGCAAAAAATGCTGTTTTAAACACAATATTTACTCTCATAGAGACTTCAGCTTCCAGACCAGAACTTTCACCATGCTGACTAGACCCACAATGTCACAACAGTACAATCCATTGGTGGCTTCCGGTCACGGATACTTTTGAATTCTAGCCCATGCTTGGGTTTAAAAAGAAAGCAGTGCTTTAACAGTGCCCATTGCTAATGGTGTCTACAAAACTTCAGTATAAAGTCACGATGCCTGTCTGATCATTTGCATGACAAGCTGGAAACTATGGGACAGTTGATGATAGATGATTTCTCAAGTGTCTGCAACCAAGGCCTTATTACATGCCAAGTGTGAACGGAGCGTTAACCTTTGTTGGCTCTTACGGTTATAAATACCTACAGATCACTGATTCATGTAAAAGGATTCCAAGGATGAGTTCTGTAGTCTGTGAAACCAGAAAAATAGGTATATAGGATATGCACATGTAGAACACAACATTAGATGGACCTTTGGTACCCACCTAGTCTGTACACAGAACTAATGTTGGTCTGAGAGAGGTCATTCAGAAGCTGCACACAGCTACGTTGACTGTCTTCATCCAGTGAGTTGAGTGCTGACTTTTCCTCCTCACTTAGAAAGAACAAGTCTTTACCCCTGGACAGGAAAACAAAGTGTAGAGTATTTAGAGATATAAAATTACTGCTGATGTTTCAAAAGTATTGACGTGGCAGCTGAATAAAGCTCATGTCAGGCCACTTTCTGTATAATAAAAGAAATGTCCAGAGGGCATACTTATAAACCAGGCTTTTAGGGTCTAGACTCTAGACCAGATTGGGTCTCCCAGATAGATTGGGATCCACCCAAAATGGCTAATACACAAAACATTTAAAAAAAAAAAAAAAAGTATTGGACTCAGTGAATATTTTATTTTCTCAAACTTCAATCTGCATATTTGGGTCATGATACCACCTAAATTCAGTTACAACACTTTGAAAACAAATTTGCCATTTTCTATAGTCTCTGTTCTTAATATATACACTTTATCTAGCAGCCAATTATTCATCTGGTTATTTTTTAATAAGATCTAGAATAGTGTAAAACAATGTAAAAGGTCACAGGTACAGGTTAAGTAGACTATATTTAAGTGACAAAAAGGATAGTGATGATATCTGGGTTACTTTATTAACCCCAATAATAAAAAATATGTTTTTATTATTTTAACAATCTCCTTCCATTGCTCCGGTTCTGATGTTTATGTCCTTCTTGAAAGTGCTTTTGGGGGGTGGAGAGGGGTCACCATTGGCACACTGACTGCGTTCTTCTTTTTTGGTCCTTTTATAGGTTGTGCCGAACTAAATGGTAGAGACATTCTTTGCCAATACTTCCTTTATATTACCTGCATTAACCACGGGAAAGAGGGACATTTTGCTGGGCACTATTTATGAGAAACCATGCATTTTCTTAGAAGGATCCATTTCATCATTGTGTAGTCAATATATATTTTGTTTGGCAATGGATTGGAGAAATCTGACCAACTAAAGACAATTCCTTTTACAATTCAATTTCAAAGCCCCAGGGAGAGGAGTTAACAAGTAGTCAGTTTAACAAGTTAACAAAAGTTAAAAGTTAACACTTGCTTTAAATCCAAAAGCTGAATATCCCTCTTATCATTACAAATTGTACTGTCGTATGTAAGCAATAAAAATACCATATAATTTTCATGTGCAATATTTCAAATCACTTAATAATTGAGCTAACAAAACAGTGTAAAGGGCTTACCGTATCTCATAACATCTCAAAGTACAGCTGGAGCGGTAAGGCCTATTATTTTATGATCTGTTAAATGATTTCACTTATGTCTAAAAGCTTTGGAGATTAAGGTGGTGATACCCTGGATGAATTAAAAGATATTTTACGAGAAAAGACTTGATTCTTATCTTAGTGAATCCATTTGTGTATGCCTGACCTTGTAAATTTCACAATTGTGTAAAGAGGACCTGTTACACCTAAAATTAAAAATACTAAAAAAAAAATAAAAAAAAGAAAAAAAAAAAAGAAATTCTACATCAGTGAAGCACAAAAATGTCTTTTAAAATTTGTAAATGGTTCAGCAGGTTTTAAGATTTGCTTACATTTTTTTCTTCTTATATACAATTCAGCCTGGATGCATGTTTTTCTGAACATTATGGCCTCACATTTAAGCATATTTCATTTCTGCCATCTCTAAAGGAAGTATTACAAAAACTAGTGAACCTGATGTCTGTTTTACATAGTCTTAAATTAGAGGGGCAAAGGTTTAAAACTAATATCAGGAAGCATTGCTTACAGAGAGGGTAGTGGGTGCATGGAAAAGCCTTCCAGCTGAAGTGGTAGAGGTTAACACAGTAAAGGAGTTTAAGCATGCGTGGGATAGGCATAAGGCAATTCTAGACTTGAGATAAAGTATTCAGAAAATTGGGCAGGCTCGATGGTCCGAATGGTTCTTATCTGCCGTCACATTCAATGTTTCTATATATGTATTCAAATGTGAACATTTTGAGATATATTCACCATATCTCTGATAGAGTACCGCCATATCCTTAGCGGCACTCTTCACTTTTCTGTGTCACCCACCCCGAGGCCACCCTTTGTTCCACCAGGACTCTTCTTTAATTTGCCCTGCATGGTGATGCTTCCCACAACATTGGTTTTGTTGCCAGCATGGCTGCGTCTGAATGGAGCGACATCAGCCACCCTATTCCTATACTCCCTGACTAGTGCTAGCAGCACCAGCTAGGGAGTTACCAAGGCAACCGCACCACGTGAGCTGTGCTTGCCATGTGTGAAAAGAAGAAGGACCGCCTGTGGGATGTATTTTCTGCTCTCCGTTGTCAGTCAATTCATTGGCGCAAAGTCTATGCCGAAAAATTGACTTACAGATGGAAGAAAGACCTATTTTTAAATAGTTTTTTTCCCTAATCTTTACGTTTTCTAGCAAATCTGCTAGCACTGCGTATAGATATGCCCGGTACAGTCAAAAAGAAACAGGATAACATTTTTATCTGACAGTTTCTGTTTTAAATAAGGAATATACAATGTATTAAATGTGTTTACTGTGAGACATGCTGTGTAATGACAAACAGCTATTATGATCATGTTCATATTTATCTGTGATAAAAAGAAATATGTTCAGTAATTATAGTCGTGCTTTTCTACATATGTTCCCATCTCAAAACACGTAAACATAGCTGGCACTAGACGTGTCTTTGTTTTCATAGGAGCCACAATTGAGCAACAGTGACACCATGTGACAGAAATTGGAACTTCAGAATATATTGCTTTCTTAGAAGGTTACTCCCAAGAAAAATTCAGGGATTTAGCAAAACACTGTTTTTAAACAGAGTAACCCTAACTGGCTTGGATCTTATCCCAAACGTGATAAGAAAAAGAATAAGGCATAACTAGATCAAGCACAGAGGCCAAGTTCTCCCTGCAGTCAGGGCTACATTAGGACCCCTCATTGCACTAGGAGTGATACAAGGGAGGGACAAACGGAAGACTTAACCAGCATGGAGTGGGGGGCGTGTTGCCACTGGTCGATTGTTACCATCATGTTATATGTGCTGATGACACAAATATGCACTGTATTCACTTTAGCCAGTTCAGAACTCTCGTTCTGGGCTGGATAATAACTCCATCTGCCAAAAGGGTTTTAACTCTCTATGTGCATTGTTTCAAACAAACCTCGTTCGCCATGACCATTTCAAATCACTGAAATTATAACGGTGCTTGGATTAACCCAATAAACCTATAGACTCATTTATAACAATATATCTCCTGGGAAGGAAATTTAAAAGAAGGTTTATTCACTCGAGTTTATTTACTAAAGAGATCTATACACGGGATAATTATTTTACTCTGCAGAATTTAAATATTTCAAAGAAAATTGTAAGGTAAGTAGGATCAAGCACATTCCTTAACTTACTGCAGGTTGTCATTTACCCACATATTGGCATTGGTGATTAGTTAGCAATGCTGAGCATTTTGGGGTTAATTTTAAACTCCTTGCCTTAGTTTCTATTTACCTATAATATAGACCAAATGTATTAATTTTCTGTTTGTGGATGATTGCAGAATAAACGTTTATATTACGAGATATAATACATGAGTGATTTTCAATTTGTGTTTAATATACCACCTCTGCCCTTTATCTCAGTACATCAGTACATCCAGTATACATTGCTTAACAAAGTATTTTTTGTTGAACAAGAATGCAAAATTATATTGATGCCATTGCCAATCAAGAGTAGTATATGCTCTCTGACTCCAAAAGTAATCTAATTTCTTCCTGCATTAATGTTAAGTAAACTATAATAAATTCTAGTGCACTGCCAATAACATTATAATATATATATATATATATATATATATATATATATATATATATATATATATATATATATTTACACACACACATATATATACATATACACACACATACATACATTCACACACACACATCTCCATAAGGTTAGTTCTCATATTTTTAAGATGTGGCAAACTGAAATAGTCACGCTGCAGCAGGTCAGTGATCACCTATTTTTGCCTAAATCTTGCCATTCAGATTTTTAATTTACAACATTTTGGAGTAAAGTAAATAGACTCACATGCTTCTTTTCTTAGTGTTTAACAGCACATAGAAGCTAGACTTGACACACAAATCCAGACAGACAGACTCATTTATTTGCGGTCTGTTTCATGACAAAACGTTACCCTTCTCATTGCACATTTTTTTATTTTATCCTTTTTTTTCTTTATCAGACCTGTTGTTTCTATCATTTTATTTATTTTACCTTAAAAATAAAAGTTCACTTTGAAACCCTTGCAATGTAAAAATCTCACACATATTGTAAGTAAATTCCGATTTTGCAAGGAATAGAACCAATATTTAAAAGGGTCACTGTACAAAATGTTTTATATAATACCTATATAATTAGACCAAATGAAGTAAACTACAAGCATCACATAATCCTTAAATAACATATTGAATAGCATGAACTGCATTTCACTGGATATTCGAATTAATAAACACAGTTAAAATCATAATTGGCAGGAAATGATAATACATACATGCATGGGATTTATTCATTAAGCTGCAAAATGTGGTCAAAAGGGCCATGTTTCAACACGTCACCAAATCACCAATTGTTATTCTTAGCTTAGCTTCTTTATTCTTAACTTCGCTTCTTTGATTTAGATTTGCAATGTATTGGTCAAGTTACCCCAATTCACTTTTGACTTAGTCTTATACTAATGATAATAATAATAATAATAATAATGCAAGGATTTTGAACTTACAGAGCTTTCAAGCAGCTTGGGTCCACATGCTTTGTTTGGACAAAACCTGTGGTTCCATTAGATGGGCTCCTTCCCACCAACCACTTCAGTCCTGGAACATAGAATCCAATCACTTCAATGCTGTCCCCTCTACAGTAGCTGAGCTCATCTGATTCTGTCGCTGTGTGGGTCTCCCGGGCTGTGCAGAGACCCTGCCCTGAACACACAAGGAAATGGTGCTTTTGTTTGCAATGATATACACATACTAGAACATAGATATCCAATGTAGCTGCTTTAAACATATATTCTTAGAACAATGGAAACAAATGGATGAACACAGAAAGAGGTTACGACAGTTGCTTGGTAGTTGGATATTAAATTAGAGAACATATTTGGGGCTACAAGATTCGATCACACCAATCAGGTTCTCACGGAGAAGATGGCTTTTTTGATACAGCAACTTTTCATAAAATGTTTGATTGCTATCTAAGAATAGGAATGTCTTATTTATCCACGGAAATTTCAAATAGTATTGTAAAAAGTTTATTTTTTTTAAAAAAAAGCTCATTCTCATCAGTGAAGAGTTGAAGTTGTCAGTTTACTCCAAAATATCTGCTCACAGTAAAATTACAAATTGAAGATTGTAGTTGTAAGATGACAGTGTCCAGCCTGAACGTGCAGTTTCCATGATGCTTTGACAGTCTTGCAAAGTTCACGGTGGGTTGTAGTTTGACAGCTCCCCTAGCTCCCCTCAGAATTTGTTGGCCTTGCTTTAGAATGTGTTGAGAAGGTAGCAAGAAATAAAATCTCTTGCTATCAACAATTTAGTGTGAGAAAACAAGTCGTGGATAAATAAAATTTCATACGCCTGCCTTACTTTTGTTTCAGTAAAAACCTAAAGTAATGACTCTGCTTTACTCCTTAGTACATTGTTTATCAAAAACATCTTTGGCTACGTTTCTAGCCTTGCACTATTCCTACTTTGACACCAGGGGTCACTGATGATATTATTAGCCTTTTTTATCTTTTCTTGTATAAATACTCTTGATGCTTTTCTTTGCAACAGGTACTCTCTAGGGTTGGGTAATTAGATCTGAAATATTTAGCTGTCACTGAATATTTGCTCTGGATGAAACCTATTTCCTGTTTATAGGATTACTGAGCTGAAATGTGTTGGTTGGATCTTCCAGGCATTTGTTTCATACTAGAAATCTTGCTCACAGGACCATGTTTGAGGTGGCAGCATTATGATGCTCTGCACCACAAGCCACTGGAACCCAAGCTTATCCAATCACAACCTGTACGGACTACAACAACAACACTGCAAGGAGCAAGTGAATCCTACAACCAAGGAGCTAAATAAAGGAAACAAAAGATTCAGAAAGGAGCATTAGGAGTATTGTCTGTATTTCTTTAAGCTGAGCCACTCTAAAATCAGATAAGACACCTCCAAGAAGATGATGACACAAGCCTGCAACACAGCTCTCACAAGTCTGTAACAAAGCTCCTAAATTGACAATCAATCAATGTGTACATCAACATCTGGTTAATAAATAACCCTTGATCCAGACAATGTATTCTCCTGTAGTTTCAGTGAACTTTGCTATCCAAAAGTAGTTTAAGTAAAGTATTTTTAATAAACTTGTTCTCTTGGAGAATGGCATGCTTGTGATCATCCAGGCTGATGGCAAGTGCCATTGTAGTGTCCGGCCACCAACTCTCGGGCTCACCATATTGACTAACACTTTGAGAAGGACTGCAATGATCAGACAAAGCAGGTCAGGGGACTTACATAGTTACATAGTAATATATGTTGGCAAAAGGCTAAAGTCCATCATGTTCAGTCTGTAATAAAGCTCCTAAATGGTTAATAATTATGTACATCTGGTTGACAAATAACCCTTGATCCAGACAATGCTCTTGCAGTTTCAGTAAATCTTGCTATCCAAAAGGAGTTTAAGTATTTTTAGTAAATTTGTTCTCTTGGAGAATGGCATGCGTAAGACCATCCAGGCTGATGGCAAGTGCCATTATGGTCCGCCCACCAACTGTTTGATCATTGCAGTCCTTCTCAAAGTGTTAGCCAATATGGTGACCCAAACAAAGCAGGTCAGGGGATTTACAGTGTTACATAATAATATATGTTGGCAAAACACCAAAGTCCATGACAGTCATCCATTCACACAAAGTTAGAATAAAAGGATAGAATGAAAGAAAGAATAAAACACAACATCATGACCATGTGAGTCCAAGGCAGGAAAAATATTTTCTTGCCAAAGTGGAAAACAGATTTATTTTTTCTGGCATCAACAAGTTGTTAATATTGCCCATATTATCTAGTACAGCCTGGAAAATCCTTATTTTTTTCTACATCCATCATTTTTTCTACATCCATCATTGCACAGGCAGCTGATATCTGTTTCCACCTTAGACACCTGCCATGGTGAAAAATATTTCTGCCCCTTCCCATTCCCACTGTGGTTGGGGGTACCAATCTTAGATGGTTCCAGTCCGCTAAGAGAGGTACTATATTATTCCGGGCCCCAGAAAACTGTTTACAGTTTTTCAAAGGGTATCCATTTTGCCATATCTTTTTTGTCCCATCCATTTTTTATCAGAAGGAGATCAGTTGGATCTTGATGGAATATCTCCATAGGGTGTCCTTCAGGGCATTGCATACCCTTTAAATCCTCACTCTTCCTGTTACTGTTTAGTGCCCTATCTTAATATTTTTTGTTAAGTTCTCATTTCTTTTTTTCTTCTTCTATGAGTGGGCATTTTCGGGTAACAAATCGCTTCCCACCAGACCTTCAGTCCGTCACTATTTTTAAACAGGTACCGTGCCACATTATCACTTATCCTCTACCACTCGAAAAATAATAATATAAAAAGAGGTCTGTTACTCAGATATGTATTTGCAGGTGTCTTCCGATAACCTGATATTCAGTATTTTGTTGCTGCTCTGTAATGTCATGCATACACCTCAATTAAAAAAGAGAATGACAAAAAAAAGGAATGCCAGGATATGTTAACAGTCACCAAACTACCGAGCTACCACATCAAAATTATTTAGTGTCTCTTTAATGACACAGTCTGCGTGCATCCATGTGTGGGGGGGAAATAAATTCACGTTTTTATAAAATAGACTTTGTTGTGTATAATGGGGTACAATGTTTCACTGCTTGATCAGGTACAGGTTTGAGTGGAAGAAAAGGCAACTTTATCATAAAGGAAGGAAATTAGAGGATGCGTGTAACATACTGTACCTATTGTTTGGGACGAGATGTGCCGGCAGGTTGGCTCAATAATATTACAGGCCATTGGGTATGTTTTAAGAAACCATCTGGAAGAAAATACAAAATGCAGTTATAGTGTATGTGTGGTCATTGTTAGCATGCATTATGTGATTTCATCCTTCAATACTGAACACAGAATGTCTGTGTCCAGGGCAAGTAGAGTAAAACAGCTGGCTCCTAAGTGAATGCATTCTTTGCAGCCTGCAAAGAATCCCTGCAGTATACGTGATTATATTTCTCTCCTCACAGAATCCTTCAAGGAAGTCAAACAATTCGACCTACGTAACGTTTTTGAAGTGTGTGTGAGGATAGGAAGAAGATGCCGTTTACAATTTCCCTGCAGATTTGCAGAATGACCGAGTTAAAGGAACACTATAGTCACCTAAATTACTTTAGCTAAATAAAGCAGTTTTAGTGTATAGATCATTCCCCTGCAATTTCACTGCTCAATTCACTGTCATTTAGGAGTTAAATCACTTTGTTTCTGTTTATGCAGCCCTAGCCACACCTCCCCTGGCTATGATTGACAGAGCCTGCATTAAAAAAACAAAATTGGTTTCACTTTCAAACAGATGTAATTTACCTTAAATAATTGTATCTCAATCTCTAAATTGAACTTTAATCACATACAGGAAGCTCTTGCGGGGTCTAGCAAGCTATTAACATAGCAGGGGATAAGAAAATCTTAATTAAACAGAACTTGCAATAAAGAAAGCCTAAATAGGGCTCTCTTTACAGCAAGTGTTTATGGAAGGCTGTGCAAGTCACATGCAGGGAGGTGTGACTAGGGTTCATAAACAAAGGGATTTAACTCCTAAATGGCAGAGGATTGAGCAGTGAGGCTGCAGGGGCATGTTCTATACACAAAAACTGCTTCATTAAGCTAAAGTTGTTCAGGTGACTATAGTGTCCCTTTAAGCACTGGCAGAGAAATCTATTTGTCTAAAAGGTGTAAACCAGTCCTTGAACAAAAGGAGAGGGCAAGTGGGTATTTGTAATCAAAATATAAATTGGTGTTTATAATTGCTTATGGTAATATTTTGCTTTATAATACAATACCAACATAAGCACATATATATATATATATATATATATACTCATTGCTGCAAGAAAATGGGTTAATATCCCACATACACATTATTTTAAAACAAAAAATCAAGAAAACACAGTCCTGCAATCCCATTATTCAACAATTTTAAGCAGTTTCAAGTGTAAAAATAATGCTATTATGCTATGAAAGTTACTAAAGATCTAAAGTATTTACCATTAATCTAGGGACAGAACATTCTACACACAAAACATAGAGCAACAATTTGTACGCTTTGTTTGAAAAGCAGTCTTGTTTGCCTATTGCAGGCTCAAGGGGGCTTTCTTTGTAGAGTACGAAATGTCATGAAGCATGCAAAACACAGCAGGTAAAGAGTACATGGACACTATGTATAGATTTATATGTCAAAGGTAGGACAAATCTGTATAATGTAAAAAAAGGTGTGGTAATAACAAAATCTACAATAAAATTCTTAACAACATAATTAAAACTAAATATTTTTATTTATACATCTTTTATGATACACAAAAGCATAAAATGCAGATCGTTTTTTGCAATATTTACAAATAAGTAAGCAATCGGGCAATTTTCTTTTTCCACTCTAACGTCCAAAAAGCACAGTGCATATTGCTTCAACAACTAGGCAAAGTAAAACTGATAGTAAGAACCAGAACTATTACAGCTTAATGTAGTAGACCGTACCTACAGCTTCTGCAATGCATACACTGCCTTTACTGAAAAAATGCAGTGTTTACATTAATAACTATGGACAACTCTATTAGAAGACCTCCTAGTGTGGGCCTGCAATCTATGAAGGGCCGACATTCAGAGTCTTCCTGCTCAGCCTGAGGACACAGATGCATTAAGCCAATGCATTTGCCTCCAATCTTTACTTTGGGAAAACATATTATTGGCTAAGATCATCTGTAATGATGATCTCAGCCAGAGGAGCAGTGGCACCTTTAAGGTAAGTTAGAGGTAAATAGTCAGAAAACACTAACATTAGGAATATATGTCTGTACTCCTAATGTTAAGAGTATTTCCTTTTTTTGTGATGGTAGAGGGTGATAGTCTTAATAGAAAGTACAGTAATGGTCAGCTTCCAGGGACATCTAAAATGAACACTTACTGGTAGAATGGATGAGGTAATGGCTCCACTGAAATAATAGGCATCAATCCACGCTCTCCTGTGCTTAATGACTGACCTTCCCATGAGGATTCATCACCAATATCCTTTAAGTGCACCACATCATTCAGAGGCACTGACAGGAACTCTAGTGTCTGACTGCCTTCCTCTGTACCTCCAACATCTTGGACCACAGCTCTAGCATAGAAGCTACCTGCATTTCAAAACAAAGAACAGACAATACTCACTTATTTGCTGAAATGTAGAATATGATCATTCTCAGCATAATAATTTTTCTGAGCAAAAGGCAACCTCCATGTGAAAAAAATAATAATATAGATCAGGACTTAAACTTTCAAGTCCTATGCTACTAGGCAGGCATAAAAGTTACTCACCACTGCAAGTCCAGAGGGTCCATGGCGGTATCATCAAGGGTCAATTTCTACCTGCCAGGACTAAATATTAACTTTTACAAATTGCTAGTGGGGAATTTTGAACCATGATATACATTAGATATAATAGTAGAACTGTCAGGAGTTATCTATGATGGTATAGAATCTTCACCTAGTCTCATCTCATCTAACCACTAAGTGACACTAAAGGCATTTTCAGTAACTCACATGTTGTTACAATACTATTAGAGGTTCATTAAATGTGCCACAGTATCCAACATGTTTTTAGCAGTGGCCTAATGGGCCACGAATATATGGAATGCACCACTTCAATGACCTGCTTGTCTGAAAGTCACATTATAGCATAGTACTATGGTTTCCAGACTTTCAGGCAAATCTGGCTCAAGTATCAGGATTATTAAGAAAGAGGGGAGTAAAATACATAGGGGGTTATGTATAAAAATAGTTCTGTTCTGAAAGGTGGTGTAAAGTACTAAACTTGGGGCAGTCACAATGAAAACCAGTGGAACAAGTAGGCACATTGCATAGGTGACTTACCCCCTTTTTATAAATAACTATGATATTTTTGATTTTGTGATTATGTTATGCCTTTATTTTGACCCTTTCGTGTTTCTCTGTCATGCTGAGAAAGGAAAAAAGAATTATAGGAAAACATCTGGAATCTCATTAACAGGGTTAATCAAGACAGACAGTCTTCATTGTCTACAATTTTATATAATTCTAGTCTGCAAAATTGGTCATTAGGTAGGAGCTTATTATTGATGTTGGAGAAGAACCTGGCCTTGTTATCAGGTTTGAACCAGAAATTCAATAAGATGTGGACTGCAACTATATACAAATCCATGCAGGTATGAACAAACTACATAAACATGTTGAAGGAGAAAATCATTGATGTGTTACTACCTTCTTGCAAGAGTAGGCCCAAGTATAGTGTTGCAAGCTCATCTTGATTAACCGAGACCTGGATCTCTGTGTCTTCTACCAAAGCAGAATTCAGCCAATAATGGTCATCAAACAGCAGGTGTTCCAGGCTGCACGCCACAAACCCTAAAAAAAAAAAAAAGAGGTGAATCTCAAAATAGTTTTAACTGGTAGAGGCTTTTTATAAGGCAAACACGTACAACATAAAAACCATAAACAAAGTATGCAAAATTCACCAAGGAAAGGTGACAAATAACATTTTTAATATAATCAGATTGGCTTAGTTTGGGTTAAAACATTCAATGGGCAAAATTGTGATCAAATGTCAACAATCGAAAAGCATATAGATTTAAAAAAAATTGTGAAATGATTTAGATACAATGCACTAGACTAGATTTCTTATTTTTTTTTGTTTTAATAATCTTTTATTACAATATTTTGCATATTTAAAAAACAAACACATATGAGTTCCATATAACATTTGTGATATATCATCAAAGTCTGTTGTTTTTCTTCTTCTTAGAAGCTCATATACATATATGACATAATTTACAACTCAAACATACAACATTTATACCTGGATGGACGCAAGAACTCCCACTTTATATATATATATAAAACTGGCAAATAAGTTTTTGCCAGTTTTTAAGAATACAACTTTCTTGTCTTGCATTAACACTTGTCCAAAACAATCCCTGTTCCATATTACATTGAAAGAGTAGTTGTTCTCTTATCTGTGGCCACAGAATCTTATCTGTTTTGACCTATTTTCTAGTTATTATTATTTTAGTGGCAACAACAAAATGGAATGTTATCAGGGGTTGTTTTTTTGTTTAGTGTCGGCCACTTCAGATGTAACAAAGCAATTTCAGGTTTTATATCAATAACAACATTACAGGGACACTATAGTCACCTGAACAACTTCAGCTTAATGAGGTTGTTTAGGTGAGTGCTACAGCTACCCGGAGCCTTTTTCTTGTAAGCACTGTATTTTCTGAGAAAATGCAGTGTTTACATTGGAAGCTTGGAACACCTCTTGTTGCAGTCAATCAGACGGCCACCAGAGGGACTTCCGAGTTCAGAGGCCCTAAAAAGGCCTCTCGTCCGATGCATTCTGGGTGAATGCATCAGACGGGCTATCAGCACACAAAGCACTGTGAACGCGCTTTGTGTGCTGACAGCCTGTCAGCACTGCTGTGGGCGTGGCTTCAGCTGACAGCTGAAGCCCGAACCCACAGGGATGCTGTCTGGCCACAATAGTGGTTGAAGGGAGGGGGGGGACGGACCTACTCTCCTCCCCCCCCCCCCCCCGGCCCCCACCCCTGAGCGGTGAGTGGGGGCCCTAAAAATAAGGGTGGCACATACTGCCCCCCCGGCCCCCACCCCTGTGCGGCGGGTGGGGGCACTAAAATTATCAATAAGGGGGGACCTATTGTCCCCCCCCGGCCCCCACCCCTGAGCGGTGGGTGGGGGCCCTAAATACAAAGGGGGTGGGGACCCTAGTTAACCCTCTCCCCCCCCCCCCCAAAAAAAACCCTCTCCCCCCCCCCCCCCCTAAAAATAATGAGGGGGGACCCTTTAACTAAAAACCTGTAAAGAAAAAAAAAATAAGATAAAAACAACTTACCATTCGATGTTTTCTTTCTTCTAAAATCTTCTTTCTTCAGCCCCAAAAAAGGCCAAATAAAAATCCATAATAACCGACGCAATAAAAAAAAAAAAAAAAAAACCCGAGCGCAAAAAAAATAATCCATCTTCACCCATGGAGGGCTCCGCGCAGACTGAGCTCCGCAGGGCGGGGGAAGGCTTATAAAGCCTTGCCCCGCCCTGCAATTAGGCTAAGAACACTCTGATTGGTGGGTTTAAGCCAATCAGAGTGCTCTTTGTCATTTTACAAGCGTGGGGGGGTAGGTAGGGAGATATTTTTTGGGGGGGGGGGAGGGTTAACTAGGGTCCCCCCCCCCTTTGTATTTAGGGCCCCCACCCACCGCTCAGGGGTGGGGGCCGGGGGGGGACAATAGGTCCCCCCCCCTTATTGATAATTTTAGGGCCCCCACCCGCCGCTCAGGGGTGGGGGCCGGGGGGGGGGGGACAGTAGGTCCCCCCCCCTTATTGATAATTTTAGGGCCCCCACCCGCCGCTCAGGGGTGGGGGCCGGGGGGGGGGACAGTAGGTCCCCCCCCCTTATTGATAATTTTAGGGCCCCCACCCGCCGCTCAGGGGTGGGGGCCGGGGGGGGGACAGTAGGTCCCCCCCCTTATTGATCATTTTAGGGCCCCCACCCGCCGCTCAGGGGTGGGGGCCGGGGGGGGGCAGTAGGTCCCCCCCCTCATTGATAATTTTAGGGCCCCCACCCGCCGCACAGGGGTGGGGGCCGGGGGGGGACAGTAGGTCCCCCCCTCATTGATAATTCTAGGGCCCCCACCCGCCGCACAGGGGTGGGGGCCGGGGGGGGGACAGTAGGTCCCCCCCCTCATTGATAATTTTAGGGCCCCCACCCGCCGCACAGGGGTGGGGGCCGGGGGGGGACAGTAGGTCCCCCCCTCATTGATAATTTTAGGGCCCCCACCCGCCGCACAGGGGTGGGGGCCGGGGGGGGGACAGTAGGTCCCCCCCCCTCATTGATAATTTTAGGGCCCCCACCCGCCGCACAGGGCGGGTGGGGGCCCTAAATTATTATTGATAATTTTAGAAAGCGAGCTGAGCTGTCAGTCAGACAGCTCAGCTCGCGAACGCGCATTCCGCGCACATGCGCGGTAAAGCGCTCAGGTTCTTCATAGGGCGGCATTCAATGCCGCTCTATGAAGAACGCGATTGGTCCAGCGCGAAGCCGTCCCATTGGGCCCCGCGATTTCGTCATTTTGACGAAAAAGGTGGCGCGGCCTAGAGGGGAGCTCGGCGCTGGAACGGAGGTAAGTTTTTAATATAAAAACACCGATTTTTTTTTTTTTAATGAATGAAAGTTCATATAAAAGCAAGAAGGAAGGCTGGGGGACCTGTCTTTCTTGCTTTTATATGGTGACTATAGAGTCCCTTTACCAATTAAATACAGTTTTTCATAAACCAATTCCCACATTTTTTTTTTAATTATATCACAATTCCACCAAATGTGAAGATAGTCCCCTTCTGCTCTGCCACATCTCCAGCATTTGGGACTATGAATATGCGAGAATTTTGCCAGCCTAGTAGGTACATAATACCAAAATTGGATAAGTTTAAATAATAAATTGACGCATATCTCTTAACTGCCTCAAGCCATTCGTCTGAGTTAGACTAGACTTCATATTGTGCTAAGCATTAGGCAATTTGTCAACTTTGTTACAGCAAAAGGGTATCACGTTCATATGAACCTTTGTATGTTCACTTACCAAGCGAGAGGTAGGTGGTAAACTTCCATATCTCTTCTATAGTTTTAAAAGTGATCATAAACACATCCTTCTGAGCTTGAATTGAGACTAGCCTGGCGGACAGTTCCTGGAATGGATTCAAGTACATAGTGTTAGCTTTGTTTTTTGTTTTGTTTTCCAAATAAAGACTCAAACCTTATGGCTATCGACAGATTGTATTTCAGACCACCAAACTTCTACAGTGATATGCAAAGTAATTCATCTTGTTCTACTTAAATATTAAAAAACAACATTTGAATGGTTATGTTTGGTTAAATATTTTTTAAAAGCTTGTAGGAGATGTAATTTGTTTATCTCCTTTGTATGTTTATTACAAAACATTTATCAAGAGTAAAAAGAACAAAGCTCACTATCAGCCTTGATGAATTATGTGAGACTTGTCGTTGGAGCATGTTGCGGACTGAATTGCCAGACAAATAATTACTCCACCATGCAAAAACTATTTATTTTAAAAAAATTCAAAGATAGCTCTAATAAAAGTTCTCTAAACCGTAAAAGTATGGACTCTGCCAATTACTCTGGATCACTGCCCACACCTGCTGCAATTTTTAGAACACCATGTTATACAATTTGCTCCAAGGACAGGAGTAACTCTGATTATCGGCCACAAATAATGAAATATGTACACGTTTTAAACAAACATCTTTCGTTTTAGATTACCCTTATTACATTAAGTGGAACTACTCTTTGGACAAAACACATTTAAAGTTATTTCATAGTCAAAAAATGTATTTATATATGAAAACATCCAATATGAGATTAAGGGCTTGAGTTTTCTCAACACACTTAATTGTGTCAAACTCATACATTTTATCCCCAAAAATGTAGTCAAAGCAGAGGAATCTAAAGAACAGTATAGGGTTAGACACATAAGCTAAATTGTACTACTGATACACATATGCACACACACACATTAAAGGAATGCAGTAATGGGCGATGTTGGAAATGTTGGCTAGATAACTGGCTTTAAGAACTTTTTACTATTTCTTTTAAAATTATATGTGAAACTGCAAGAAGAAAAAAATCCATTAATAAAATAAAAGTATCGCAACTAGAGGTTCATATGTTATCCATTGTACAGCGCTACGCATTCTGATGGCGCTATATAAATAATACAATAATAATAATAATGTGTTGCAGATAAGACTAAACTGGGGGACAGTTGGTTTCCTCACCGATAATATCCTTCACACTTTATTAAATTATCAATATAAAAGGTTATGCAACGGAGTGTCAAAGAGAGATCATTTGCTTAACTGCAAGGATAACATGGCTCGGGGCTCCTTTAGGGAACAGCCACTCGGGATATGCAGGCAAAACAACATACAACCAGTAGCAGTGCATTGCAGACATACAACGATGGAAGAAAAGAACAGGTACTTTTAAATAAATCATGGCCCACAGTGTAGTTATGAAAGCAATTCAAGATTATTTAGGGTTCAGGAAGTTGTATGAAGAGGAAGGCTTTATGTATAGGTTTTTTATTTTCCTTTATTATCCATGCACACTGTGGTCAAACATTACATGTATTTGGAGCCTGATATTAACGATGGATGTAATATTTGGCATATTATCTAGACCAGGGGTTCCCAACCCAGTCCTCAAGTACCCCCTACCATTCCAGGATTTAGGGATTACCCTGTTGTGTCTGAAGTGTTTTTTTTTTTTCAAAACCTTAGACACAATTGAGTAATCCTTAAATCCTGGACTGTTAGGGGGTACTTGAGGACTGGGTTGGGAACCACTGGTCTAGATGGACACGTCTTAAAAAAGTGATATGAAAGAGTTATTTCAAGCAGCATGACCAATCAAGGTGCATGGAGTTTTTATGTGCAGAGTTTCACTGTGAGAATTTGAACATGCCGAGTTTAAACCCTAGGCTGCTGGAGGTGCAAATCCACCTTCAGCAGCATCATGGGATGTCATCAGCCAGCCCATAACTAGAGTTCCAGGCTGGCTAAAGTCAATTCTGTGCAATTGGTTTTACACAATGTGACATTCATTGGCTGAGAGCAGTCAGCTGACACTCTCAGCCAATGAATGGTGCCTGTCTCAGTTATATCATATCACCAAGTAGCAGGGAACCTCGGAGCCCAGTGAGACACAAGTAAGAGGGCTGTAGTAGCTATCATGCTTGGACTAACCCAAGTATTCAGCACATAGATAGCGATGCACCTTCGCAAACAGGGAAGAACCCATAAGGCAGCTTCGTGGACCCCCGGCCATACTTAGTGTGGTGCTCCATAAAAGGATAGACTCTCTACTGACCTGCTGTCTTTAAAATGACGGCAACACATTAATACACAATCATTTAATCTAGATCCATTTAACCTTCTGCAGAAATATAACAAATGTTTGATATTATTAGTAAGAATTTTTACATTAAACTAGCAAGCCAGCAGGATATAGTGCTGAGCGGAACATTAACATCTGTTTTAGCAGTCACTCACACAGCTTTCTATTCTATTTCATGGCAAGAACACAAACAGCATCTATGTGCAGATGCAGAAAGAAAATAAGGGGAGCGGTCAAGGATAGGGGTTTAGTGTAACACCCTCATCCCGTACCTAAAGCACAAAAAAAAAAAAAAAAAAAAGGTCACCTAGACTGGAAATGTAGGGGATAACCCTAGGGAATACAGTAAATAGTAGAGAACCAAAGGTGTCACTTGAATAGAATGTGACCACAAGGTTACATTTCCAATCCACTCCAATAAGATCTTAAAGGAGAAAATAATAAATAACAAAAGAACTTTATTAGTAACTCTAAAACGTACTAGGACAAATTAAACAGTGTAGCCTGATATGGGGGGAACAGCCCTGAGTGAGATGCTCAATAATAGATAGTTAATAATAAAGCATACCACACTAGTTCCAAACGGGTATGGATTGGCAGTACGAGAACTAACTGAAGAGATAGCAATCTCCCCCTTTATGTGTTTAAGCCCTCATGGAAGTTATACAGCACTGGTTGCGACAGAGCCTAGTGGGATCTTCCAGAAGCAAAAACTAAAACATAAAAGGAATAGTGAGAGATATGCTAAATGGTGAGAACAAAGCACACATGAAAAAATATATAAAAAGAAGGGTATAAGTAATAGGGATATAACCAATTAAATCCACCTCTCTAGGGTTACCAGAGGTCTGTGGTAAGGATATACCTAGTCACTAGACCTTCAGTCTCATGTAACACCTTCATTGATATTCTATGCTTAAATTCAGTTTAGGGAAGAAAAAAAAAATTCCCTTAAATTCGCAAATAGCTGTCTAAATACCAAGTGATATGCTCAATAGCTAATGATTGGTAATTAAGCATGCCACGTTAACTCCACAGGATACAAAGGTAACGATATGAGAACTAACAGAAAAAGTAGCAATCTCCACCTTTGTGTTTATAAGCCCTCATGGAAATCTATATAACACTGGCTACAACAGAGCCAAGTGTAATCATCCAGAGGCAAAAGTCAAAACACAAAGGAATAGTGAGAGATATGCAAAACAGTGAGAAATAAGCACAGGAAAAAAAATACATAAAGTGAAGGGTATATATACAAGGAGATAGGTGATAGGGATATATACAAATGACTCCACCTCTCTATAAATACTAGAGGTATCTGGTAAAGGTGTCCCTAGTCTCTAGACCCTAAATCTCCTGTAAACACTTCCATGGGTGTTCTATGCTTATACTCCATCTAGGGTGATTCCTTCAAGTTCTCAATCGCTGTCTAAGTACTAAAAGACAAAAATAAATAAATAAATAAATAAAGTGAAAAAAGTGCGTGCATAGTGATAAGGTGCTCCATAACGGAGAGACCCGTGACAAAACCCCTTTTTTTTGTCACAGGTCTCTCTGTTATGGAGCACCTTATCAATATGCACACACTTTATTAGAGTTACTAATAAAGTTTTTTTTGTTATTTATTATTTTCTCCTTTAAGATCTTATTGGAGTGGATTGGAAATTGAACCTTGTGGTCACTTTCTATTCAAGTGACACCTTTGGTTCTCTATTATTTATGTGCAGGTGCACTTTATCCCCTTAGTGACCAGACTGTTTTTACATTTTCTTATTGTTAAGGACCAGGGTACTTTTTAAATTTATATGGTGTTTAGCAGTAATTTTCCTCTTAAAAAAAAATTGTAAAATGTGATTTCAAAAAAAAAAAAACACTTTTTCTAACTTTGACCCCCAAAATCTGTTATGCATCTACAACCGCCAAAAAAACACCCATGCTAAATAGTTTCTAAATTTTGTCCTGCATTTAGAAATACCAAATGTTAACATGTTCTTAGCTTTTTCTGAAAAGTTATAGGGCAATAAGTACAAGTAGCACTTTTCTATTTACAAACCATTTTTTTTTTCAAAAGTAACTCAAGTGTAACACTGATAACTGTATATATTAAGATTTGGTTGTGCTCCTTACTCTATTCATATTGTTATGTATTTTGGGCTCTTTAGGGGATAGAGCCTTATGTGGGTGAGCACCCAGTACTTGCTTAGTTTAGCCTCTTTTTGGGGGGGCCAGTTTGTCGTTTAGTGAGTGTGCCCACCTTATCTCATTTTCAGTAACACTGATATCTGTCAGGAATCCCTGAATAACCCTTCACATGTATATAATTTTTTAAAAGAAGACAACATAAGGTATTAAACTTGGGGTATTTTTACTCTTTTCATGCAACCATTTTACCACCAATCTATGCCAAATAAAAAAAATATATAATTATTGGTGATTTTTTTGACACACATAGCAATTTAAAATTACATGTACGGAGAACTTTAAGGGTTACTGACAAAGAACACCCCAATATGTGTTCAGCAACATCTCCTGAGTACATTGATACCCCCCATGTATAAGTGTGTCGGGTTCTCTGGGGGCTAAAAGACCTTATCTGGAGGGTGTGAATTCCTGTTTTCCAACTTGGAATTTTCACAGCTGGTCATCATGGACCCATGTCTTATTTGGGACATTTTTGAAGCCAGTCAATGTTATTTACCCCCATTAAACCATATGTTTTTGAAAGGTAGACACCATAAAGTATTTCAAATGGTGGTATTTTAACATTTTCCATGTCTTTGTCAAACTTGTGGGTAGTCATTTTTTTGAGTTATTGTTCTCTCGCATTGTATTTTAGGCATGGATTCTCAGTTCCTGTTATGTGTTACTTACAAAGAACACCCCAAAAAACATCTCCCAAGTACAAAATTGCTCCCAATGTAAAGGTTTTTGGGGTTTTTGCAAAGTCACAGGGGTCAAATATAGGGCTTTCCACTTTTCCATGTTTGCACATTGAAATTTGTCAGATTGGTTGGCTGGGCCTATGTTGCCTTTGAGACCTTATAGAAGCCCAGGAATGAAAATTAACCCCATCATGGCATACCATTTGTAAAATAAGACAACCCACTGCATTCAAAATGGGGTATGTCCAGTCTATTGTAGTAGCCACTTAGTCACAAACGCTGGTCATTTTATTTGTTTTTTTTTTCATTTTTTTTTACACAAAAACTGCACTTTTACTGGTGCTTTTATCGTCGTGATAGGTTTAACTGTTTTAAACACTCATATTTGTGTTCAATGAAGTCTCCCGAGTATAACAATACCCCCCATGTACAGGTTTTATGAGGGGTATTGTTATACTCGGAAAGGCTTGCCCAATTCAGTTTGCCAGATTGGTTTTCTGGGTCTGGGCTGCCTTTTGAGACCATATGATAGCCAATGAATGTGAAATAACCCCATCATGGCATACCATTTTCAAATGAAGACAACCCAGGGCATTCAAAATGGGGTATGTCCAGTCCATCAAGTGGTTGTAGACTAGAGTAATTGTTCCCTCATGGTCTCATTCTCTCTAATGAGTCAGAGAGCCAGCACCACAAAGGAGAGGTTATTGTGGTCTGCACCTGTCAGAGGTGCACACTACACACTCCCCACTGCAACACAAGAGACTTTGACCCCTGCTAGACTGTCAGAGATCATAGCCCCTCCCCCTGCAAGCCAACACAAGCACTCACACTATACACAGCACACAACACAACCCACCACACACAACCTACACACACACACTTATTATACACAGCCAGCACACACCACACACAGCAGGCACATATCACAAACACTTTGTTGACGACCGTCAAACACTACACACTCAGTATCTACACATTATAGGGAGAGGGTGGGACAATCAGGTTTATACACTAAATTCTCCATTTTCAGAAATTATGTCTGCAAGAAAAACGGAGGGAAAATGTTGTAACCCCAGTCGTTTTGTAGATTTTTTCCAGATCAGTTTTTTTAATTCTCTATTTTTTTCTATTCAGATTTAATTCACAGAGATGTAGAATTTGGTATAACTTTTCAAATATCCAGGACTTTAGATAGGTACTCCAATATGAAATTAGTTTGTATGTGAGGACAAGTAGATTGTAATGATTGACAAGTACATAGGGCTACCAATTTAGCCATTTAAACAAGTGTTTATTTTTTATTTCCACATCCCTGATAAAAGGTTTATATATTAACAGATTAACAACTGCAGATTCTAAGAATGTTGGTACTTGTATAAAGCTTATTCAAATCTAGCTATTCTACACAATAATTATCACTTAAAAGCATTTTACGAACAGTAGCCTTTTATGTAGGTGAACAAATTATTACAGACTTCTGCAATGTTTAATATGAAATTCAAAGATGACAACTTATAATATATATAAACCCTCAGAGTAAGAAAGATTTCACCCACAGTACAACTTAATTATATTAGGTTATTTAGGGATTTGCATCATTACCACACACGATAACCTAGCAGCTAGTCGGTGTGTAAAAAATACAATGCTTTCAGAGAATATAAACAAAGAGGCAGGTCAAAACATAGTACGTAATTACAAAAACATGTCAGATACAACATGTGACTAACAAGCAACAATGTAGTAATAGTGAGGGCTATTCACTAAACGCCGATTTTGCAAAAGGTAGATACAGATATAGTCATTGATTTTAGAGATTTGAAGGGTAATATTTGGGATGTAGTTCACTCGCTTTACAGTTCTGCATAATTTGTCAAACTGCCTCCAAATTAATCCGGATGAGTTCTGCTGCAAAACTCACAAAAATCAGCCCAGCTGGCCCTAAAGTTGCAATGGCAGGTATCAAAAATACATATCCACGGGTGGGGCTTGTCACCGCACCGGAGCGGACGCCATTGATTTGAGCTCCGGCACAGAAAAACCCAATCTGCCAAAATCCAAGAGCATCCTGCACAGACACAGGCTGGAAACAAAGGGAACAGCTGCAGCATCTACTGCTGAACCCGCAGATGCCCTTCTTTGCCGCACCGGGCGCGAAAACCCGAACCCGCTGCACTAAGGCCTACCGCGTGGGCGGCCTGCCTGGAAACCTTACCGGACAATCCAGAGGCTGGGACATACAGGAATACTTGGGCCTCCAAGAGGAAGGTGAGATGGGGCGCAAGACACAGAAACTGCCAATACAAACCCAGAAACAGCACCGGTACATTAGCCATATGCTGACAACTCCCCCCTCGCAACAGGCCCTACCATCACGGCCGGCCTCCCCTGAGTCCTCGGTTGATGAGACTCACTTAGACAGCTCACCTTCAAGCCCACACATTGCGCCAACAGACACGGCAGGGGATCACGGCCCGGCCTCTAAAAGAGACATACAAAGCATGCTAGCAGGCCTGCAGAGTAACCTGAAACAGATGTAGATCTAGCAGCTTTAAAGGACCACTCTAGGCACCCAGACCACTTCAGCTTAATGAGGTGGTCTGGGTGCCAGGTCCTTCTAGGGTTAACCCATTTTTTCATAAACATAGCAGTTTCAGAGAAACTGCTATGTCTATGAATGGGTTAAGCCTTCCCCCTATGTCCTCTAGTGGCTGTCTCATTGACAGCCGCTAGAGGCGCTTGCGTGCTTCTCACTGTGATTTTCACAGTGAGAGCACGCCAGCGTCCATAGGAAAGCATTATGAATGCTTTCCTATGTGACCGGCTGAATGCACGCGCAGCTCTTGCCGCACGTGCGCATTCAGCCGACGGGGAGGAGAAGAGGAGGATCGGAGGAGGAGAGCAGGAGGAGATCTCTCCGCCCAGCGCTGGAAAAAGGTAAGATTTAACCCCTTTCCCCTTTCCAGAGCCGGGCGGGAGGGGGTCCCTGAGGGTGGGGGCACCCTCAGGGCACTCTAGTGCCAGGAAAACGAGTATGCTTTCCTGGCACTAGAGTGGTCCTTTAACCACCACAGTACAAGCAGTGGAAGCGCGCTCCCAAGCTAATGAGACAGGCCTCGCAGGCCTAACACAGGACTACTGTACCTTGAGTGCCCAAGTCCAAAAAATCCAAACCACACAGGCCACAATGGCCAGACAGCTTAACATAATGGACGACAGGGGCAGGAGGAAAAACATAAAAATTAGGGGGATCCCTGAGACGCTTCCCTTAGAAGAATTGCCTCATTACATCAGGAGCCTAGTGGGCTCCGTCCTGTTGGTGAAACAAGCCAAGCAATTCCTATTCGACGGGGTATTCAGGATTGCCAAGTCACCACAGGCACCCACCTTGGCACCATGCGATCTCATCCTCCGATGCTGCTCGATGACAGACAAGCTGGGACTCATGGCCACTTTTCGGGGAAAAACCCCATATGACTTTGAAACAAGCCCTTTTTCAGGATCTAAGCAGAGACACACTCTTATGGCGCAAATCAATGCAGCCACTCACCGCACAGCTGCGGAACGCAGGGATCACCTATAGCTGGGCAACACCAAAAACCCTCTGGGTATTTAAGGAAGGACAAAACTATAAGGCCTAGCTGATTAACCTGAAGCTGCCCCCACCCACCCTCGAACTACGCCCATGGAGGACACAGACGTCCCCACACCCAGAGGGAAACGAGGCAACGCGACCTGACCACAAGACTACTGCTAAAAAGTTCTGTTTTAACTCTGGGACACTTTATGCTATGTTATGTTAATGATTTATTTTACTTAGCCTTCATATACTGATAGCAGGGCAGATTTCACGCAAGTTAATTGCCTTACCTTACCCACCAAGCCGGTAGGAAATGATTGCCACACCCAGAGATTGGGTCTCTGTGCTCGTGTGCACGATATTGCGCCCCCCCCCCCAAGCCCCAAGGTACAGGGGCGCTTCACTCCAAGGAGCCTCCCTACGTGAGCTCATTACTGGTCTGCCCTCACACGCCTTTGCAAGCTGCAAATCACATAGTCAGACCACAACCGCTCACACAGGCCCTACTTCACCCAGACTATATAGACTAGCTGTGCCTCACACATAACAAATGTCACAGACAATAGCATATCACCCAGCCCATGCACACCTCACACCTACTTACAAGACATAAGGCAGCGCAAACCTCAGTGTAACGGCACCCCAGACATAAATGGGTTAAACCGCCGTTTAGAAGATCTTCCCCTTCCAGAGATTTAGGCATAGCTTCTGCAGAACACCAAACTCCTGAACTGAATACAAGGGAATGCTCCAAACTCCCGAACTGCATACAAACTAGCACTCCAAACTCCCGAACTGGAACCCCACAAATAGCTGCTAGCAGACGAATAGGACAAGCACCCAAGCGGCTTACACTCCTAGCAATCAGTCTCTAACAGCATACAGTAAATGCCCCCAAAGACGAGACAAAGCTCCGTGTTGAGGGTCAAGCAGTGAACATACAGAGCTGTTGGTTTATTGTTCTTATATACACATTAGTACCACCCACAGGGTTTTGGAAAACAACCAATAAACACGTACAATACACTCAGACACTCCCACACAAAATCCTCCCCTCTGCCTGTGTGTCAGGATCGGGACAGGGATCCAACACGCAGAGTACAAAGAGTGGAAAGGTACGTATACCGGGCCTTAGAATGGCCGGACTAACGTACCGAGAGTAAAGAATAGTCAGAGGCAAGCCGAGGTCGAGGGAACGAGAAGACAGATAAGCGAGAGACAAGCCGGGTCAAGGGATAACAGAGAAACAGGGTAGTACAACGAGCCGAGTCAAAACCGAAAGAGCAAACTAGAATACCAGAGCACTGAGTGACTAGACAAGCTAGAACCACGACAGGGCAATGAGCTGAAGTAAGGAGTAAGCTTAAATACCCTGGTTCTGGATGGAAATCACGCCTCTGAAAAGTACCGATTGGATATCGGACACTTGAGTGACAGATTGCTCGTGCTAGCGTCATGACGTCACGTATTGAGCGTCCTGCTAGAAAAGGACGTGGATTCCTCGCGGCCGGTGTTTAAGTGACTGGATGAACCGCGAGGAACGGAGGAGACAGCTCGCCTGGACGGATACACCACCAAGTCTCTACCTCCCTTAGAGGTAGAGGCCTCAGGTACCCTGACAGTACCCCCCCTCTCAGATACGCCCACCGGGCGGAATGAACCGGGGCGAGATGGGAAGCGAAGGTGAAATGCTCTGCGAAGGCGAGAAGCATGGACGTCCTCCTGAGGTACCCAACTCCTCTCCTCAGGACCATATCCCCTCCAGTTGACCAGATATTGCAATTTTCCCCTTGAAATTCTGGAGTCAATGATGGAGCTGACCTCGTACTCCTCCCGACCCTCCACCTGAACAGGACAAGGCGAGGAGACCTTAGAGGAGAATTTGTTGCAAATGAGGGGTTTCAACAAGGAGACATGAAAAGAGTTAGGAATGCGTAAGGCAGGTGGCAGAGCAAGGCGATACGCAACCGGATTGATACGAGTGAGAACCCTGTAAGGACCTATGTAACGAGGAGCAAATTTCATGGACGGAACTTTTAGGCGAATATTCTTAGTACTCAACCATACCCTATCCCCAGGAACAAAAACAGGAGCCGCTCTTCTATGTTTGTCAGCGTGTTTCTTGAACAGCGAGGAACTATGTAATAGAATTTGTCGAGTTTGATCCCATAATTTCTTCAGGTTGGCGACATGATCATCAACCGACGGTATCCCCTGAGAAGAGGAAACCGAAGGAAAAATCGAAGGATGAAAGCCATAGTTCATGAAGAAAGGGCTAGAGCGAGTTGAATCGCAAACAAGGTTATTGTGTGCGAACTCCGCCCAAGGAATCAGACCGACCCAATCGTCCTGGTGTTCGGAAACAAAGCAACGCAGATACTGTTCGATCTTTTGATTAGTACGTTCAGCAGCTCCGTTAGACTGAGGGTGATAGGCAGAGGAAAAGTTCAATTTGATGCCCATTTGAGAACAAAAGGATCTCCAGAAACGTGAGACAAATTGAGAACCTCTATCAGAAACAATCTCTGAAGGGATCCCATGTAGGCGAAAAACTTCTCTCGCAAAAATTTCCGCCAATTCAGGGGAAGTCGGAAGTTTAGGTAATGGCACGAAATGGGCCATCTTGGTAAATCTATCCACCACCGTGAGAATAACAGTCTGTCTTTTGGAAGCAGGCAAATCAACGATAAAGTCAATGGACAAACAGGACCAAGGTTTCTCAGGAATGTCCAAGGGGTGTAACAGGCCACATGGGGATGCATGAGATAGTTTAGTCTTGGCACAAGTCTCACAAGCTGCGACGAACTCCTCAATATCCTTACGAAGTGAAGGCCACCAGAAATCCTTGGATATCAGAGAGTACGTCTTGCGAATACCAGGATGACCAGCTATTTTACTTTCATGAAAACATTGTAAGAGCTCCAGTTGAAGTTCAGGAGGAACAAAGTTTCTTCCCTCAGGAGTGTTTCCGGGAGCTAGATGTTGTGACTTCAAGATCTGGTCAAGTAGCGGGGAATGAATTTTGAGACTGGTATTAGCAATAATATTGCATTTGGGTACAATGGAAGACAAAAGTGGTTCAACTGAAGCAGAGGGTTCATATTGGCGAGATAGCGCATCGGCTTTAGAATTCTTTGACCCAGGTCTGTAAGTCAGAACGTAATTGAAATGGGTAAGAAACAACGACCAACGAGCCTGCCTGGAGGACAGACGCTTGGCCTCTCCGATATAAGACAAGTTTTTGTGGTCTGTCAGGATGGTAACAGGATGTAATGTACCTTCCAATAAATGTCTCCATTCTTTCAAAGCCTTGATAACCGCTAGTAATTCTCTGTCACCAATGTCATACCTGCTTTCAGTACCGGTCAATTTTTTAGAGAAAAATCCACATGGATGTAATGGTTTATCAACACCCAACCTTTGAGATAGAACAGCACCTAAACCAGTCTCTGATGCGTCTACCTCGAGCAAAAATGGCAGAGAAGTGTCAGGGTGAACTAAAATTGGAGCGGAAGCGAAAAGCTCCTTGAGAGTCTTGAACGCAAGGAGAGCTTCAGTAGTCCAATTCTTAGTGTCAGCCCCCTGTTTGGTCATGTTAGTGATAGGTGCAATAATGGAAGAATAGCCCTTAATAAAGCGCCTATAATAATTGGAAAAACCAATAAATCTCTGTATGGCTTTAAGACCTGTGGGTAAAGGCCACTCTAGAATGGATTGGAGCTTATCCGGATCCATCTTAAATCCCTCCCCAGAGATCACATAGCCGAGAAAGGTTACCTGGGTTTGATCAAAGCTACATTTCTCCAACTTGCAATACAAGCCATGCTGGAGAAGCTTGTGCAAAACCCTCCTGACTTGTTTGTGATGAATCTCAATGTCACTAGAATGAATGAGTATATCATCTAGGTATACAATGACGCACTCTTGCTGAAATTCCCTAAGAACCTCATTAATCAGATCTTGGAAGACTGCTGGTGCATTGCATAACCCAAAAGGCATGACGGTATATTCATAGTGACCATATCGAGTATTGAATGCCGTCATCCACTCATGTCCCTGCTGGATTCTCACCAAGTTATATGCCCCTCTGAGGTCTAACTTGGTGAAAATTGTAGAGCCCTTCAAACGATCGAAGAGTTCGGTGATCAAGGGAATCGGGTAGGCATTTTTAATGGTTATCTTATTCAGGCCTCGATAATCAATACAAGGTCTCAAAGAACCATCTTTCTTTTTAACAAAAAAAAAATCCAGCCCCGGCAGGGGAGGAGGACCTCCTGATGAATCCCTTGTCTAAATTCTCGTGAATATATTCCTCTAGGACTGAGTTCTCCTTTATAGATAATGGGTATACATGACCTCTGGGAGGCATGGTACCAGGGAGTAGGTTAATTTTGCAATCAAAGGACCTGTGTGGGGGTAAGGTATCGGCTTTCTTTTTGTCAAATACTGCCTTTAAATCTAGATACTGAGGCGGAATTTGTGTCTCTGTAGGATTGTCAGAGGTATTCGATGTATTAGTTAATCCAAGAGGTAAGACCTTCCGCAAGCATTTTTCTTGACAATTCTCTCCCCATGAAACTATCTCCCCTGATTCCCAATTAATAATAGGGTTGTGTCTCCTCAGCCAGGAGTACCCCAGAACTATGGGAATAGATGGAGAAGAAATGAGCATCAAGGATATATCCTCTTTATGCAGGATGCCAACAGTCAAGTTAATCGGTATGGTCTCATGAAAAATAACAGGCTCAAGTAACGGTCTACCATCGATGGCCTCAACAGCCAGAGGTGTCTCTTTTAACTGGGATGGAATAGCATGCTTGGCAGCAAAACCCTGATCTATAAAGCTCTCAGCAGCTCCAGAATCGATTAGTGCCATAGTCTTAACTACTCCCTTCTCCCACTTTAAAGAAACGGGTAACACAAGCCTGCGCTCCTTGTAGTTGTGAATAGAGGACAAAGTAGAAACACCCAAGGCCTGTCCTCTAGAGGAACTTAGGTGCGAGCGTTTCCCGAACGATTGGGACAATTTAGGCGTAAATGACCCCTGACTCCACAATACATACATAAACCCTCCCTTCTCCTGTACTGTCTCTCCCTTTCAGTGAGATGAGTACTGCCTATCTGCATAGGTTCAGGAATACGTAAGTCTTCGAACTCAGAGATTTGAAAGGTAGGCGTTAGTTTAAAGGAGGGTCTACGGGTCCTATCTCGAGTGTTCTGCCTCTCTCTTAAGCGTTCATCAATACGAGATATAAAAGAAATTAAATCCTCCAAATTTTCAGGGAGTTCTCTAGTAGCGACCTCGTCAAGAATTACATCTGATAACCCATTCAGAAACACATCTATATAAGCCTGTTCGTTCCACTTAACTTCTGCCGCCAAGGATCTGAACTCTAGTGCATAATCCACAAGTGTTCGATTGTCCTGTTTAAGGCGCAACATTAATCTAGCTGCATTGACCTTTCTGCCAGGAGGGTCAAAAGTTCTTCTAAACGCAGCTACAAAGGCATTATAATTATAGACGAGTGGATTATCATTCTCCCATAAAGGATTGACCCATCTCAAAGCTTTTTCAATGAGCAGAGTAATAATAAATCCAACCTTTGCTCTATCTGTAGGATAAGAGCGGGGTTGTAGTTCGAAATGGATGCTAATCTGGTTTAGAAAGCCACGACACTTCTCCGGTGACCCGCCATAACGTACTGGTGGGGTAATACGGGAAGAAGCACCTACAGTGGCTACCTCTAGACCTGAGACTGCAGGAGAGATAGAAGGAGTACGTGTCTCCTCAGGTGGATTACTAGCACGAGACAAAAGTGCCTGTAGTGCCAAAGCCATCTGATCCATCCTATGTTCCATGGCGTCAAACCTGGGATCCGAAGAACCAAGCTGACTGTTTGTACCTGCAGGATCCATTGTCCCTGTCGTAATGTCAGGATCGGGACAGGGATCCAACACGCAGAGTACAAAGAGTGGAAAGGTACGTATACCGGGCCTTAGAATGGCCGGACTAACGTACCGAGAGTAAAGAATAGTCAGAGGCAAGCCGAGGTCGAGGGAACGAGAAGACAGATAAGCGAGAGACAAGCCGGGTCAAGGGATAACAGAGAAACAGGGTAGTACAACGAGCCGAGTCAAAACCGAAAGAGCAAACTAGAATACCAGAGCACTGAGTGACTAGACAAGCTAGAACCACGACAGGGCAATGAGCTGAAGTAAGGAGTAAGCTTAAATACCCTGGTTCTGGATGGAAATCACGCCTCTGAAAAGTACCGATTGGATATCGGACACTTGAGTGACAGATTGCTCGTGCTAGCGTCATGACGTCACGTATTGAGCGTCCTGCTAGAAAAGGACGTGGATTCCTCGCGGCCGGTGTTTAAGTGACTGGATGAACCGCGAGGAACGGAGGAGACAGCTCGCCTGGACGGATACACCACCAAGTCTCTACCTCCCTTAGAGGTAGAGGCCTCAGGTACCCTGACACTGTGATACAATTACCTTACACAATGGGTAATGTAATTATAACATGCAGAGAAATACAGTTTTTCCACATTATTCATAACTTTAAAAGTATGCATTCACATAAAACTTACATTTTCAGAATCAGCATACTCCGAATACAGACATACGTCAAAATCATACAAATTGGTCCAGTGGTTCAAAAGATAGATCGTAGACCTTTGTGACCAAATGAAGCATGGCTTTTCTGCCCAAAACCAGCTCCACAGAGTCTTCTATCCTGGAGATAATTGGGAAGCAATCCAATTTTCTCCAAGGACAGAGGCAAAACTCCATTGAACACATGGCAGCAAAAGACAATAAAATACCTAAAAATATATAACTGCAGCCATTGCATAAAACAGGTACATTCAACATATCCCCAGATAGCTTAGATCTGAGCGTACATTATTACTGAATGGTGCTCAGATCTCATACATACAGTTCAATTGCCATGGAGCCAAAGTCTTTCACATAGTCTTTCATTATATGAATGGGCTCCATGACATAGCTATCTGGGGTATCACTATTCAAATAGGGCAAGTACCGAAGGACCCGGCTTTCATGTCTTTGCAGGGGAAAATCAAGCTTTTTAACATGGGGCCATAGTCCAGAGGCAACAGGCGGGCAAACAGGCTTCTCCAATGCAATGTGACGAGATTGGTCTCGTCACATCCAGCGACTCACTCCTAGACAAAGAGGGCCGACTGCTCTCAAAACCGTGGGGGTCCAACCTTAACAGGCTATTACAGGGACGCCAGGTATAACCACCGAGGAAAACCCAGAACGCACCCCTGTCCACCTAGCTTTGACAAAACCTGACCCCAACAGCGCTGCAGACGACCTCGGAGGGTTATAAACTCTTAATGCCAACCTACTACAACTCGTTAAGACCTATCTGACCTTTACCCATATATAAAAAGGTGCAACATGTATGGACATATACCATATTTGAATGTTGAATGTTGAATATTTTGACACGGCTGTTGTGGCCATACCAAACACTTGTATTCTTCACTGCACTGAAAAATAAAGATTTATAAAAAAAAAAAATAATAATAATACATATCCACATTATTATTATAAAAGAAGATAAAATAAGTTGGCAAGACTTAGTATCCGTTTAATTCAATAAACTGTCAATCAGATCATCATATTCCTGTAATTGGCTGTACATGCAAGGAAACATTCAACATTTAGAGTTTGCTTTGTATGGTCATACAAGGACATTGTCATAATTTCCATAGCCAAGTTAAAACACAGCTAATAGTTAACTTCCGGTAAACTTTTAGTTAGCTATTAGTATGCGCCTTTATATGCTTCTTTAATAAGATGAATAATTAATTTGTAACCTAGAGCGTCATTTAAAACAAGATGCAGGTAGTTCCAGAGAGTGCCCCTAAGAATCAGGGGTATTTACTAAAGTAAAAATTGTCAGGAATTCAAAGTGAATTTCATATGCAATGACAAATGAACCTATTTGAAACCATAACTGACTTGGAGAATTTTTTAAGTTCGGCTATTTTGGCCCTAAAATTAAAAGTCACATTTAATTCACCACAATTCTCAATTTAGTAAATAATCCTGTCAGAGTCCAAAACAAACCCTGAGTTTTCCAGAATTGGTAATTTAATAGTAATTGCAGAGTGATTTACAAATGTGGACTCTACCAAATAAGTTCCAAAAAACCCACACGGGCCATGCGGTCACAGCTCACCCCATGCTGGTCATTTGGAACAACCTGAATCTTCACTGTAAGCAGCTCTATAAAGCCCTGCAATATCTAACGAAGGAGGACATTCCATACTGCCGGAGTGGTTTTAAGGACCATAACTATTAAGGACTACCCACCATTTACTCAATAGGTTAAAGGGACACTTTAGGCACCCAGACCACTTTAGCTCATTGAAGTGGTCTGGGTGCTGTGTCCATTTTGCACCTAGTCCAGAGAAACTGCAACGTTTATACTTTGAGGGTCTAATTCTGCTCTGTCTGGTAGACAGTCACTACAGGGCTTCCGGATTCGTAACAAACTTTTGGTCCGTTATCTGACACTGGACATCCTTACGCTCTGCATGAGGACATCCAGCGTCAGATTTTTTCCCCATTGGAAAGCTTTGATTCAATGCTTTCCTATGGAGAGGTCTAATGCGCGCGCGCAGGCACTTTAGAGCCCGCTCGTTGTGGGATGGAGGAGGGGCGGAGCTCCGACCCAGCGCCTAAGGACATCAGCGCTGGGATAAGGTGAGTAATCCCCCCCCCCCCCCTTGCTTACCTAAATATAGTAAAATCTTACTTGTATTCAAGTCTGATGATGCTGCCTCTGTCCCTGACCTGTATGCTTACAGCTGACATCATCAGAAGTGATTATGTGAGCCAATCCTATTGCTTTCCCATAGGATTGGCTGATATTGTCAAGGAGGCACATCAAGTCATACACAGCCCTGGCCAATCAGCATCTCCTCATAGAGATTAATTGAATCAATGCAACTCTATGAGGAAAGTTCAGTATCTGCTTGCAGAGGGTGGAGACAAGGAATGTCAGTGATATTTACTCTGCAGCACTGCCCTAGGAAGCACCTCTAGCAGCCATCTGAGGAGTGGCCAGTGCAGTTATCACTAGGCTGTAATGTAAACACTGCATGTTCTCTGATTATTAACCTGAAGGGTCTAATAATACTCACCAGAACATTTATTTATTTATAAAATATTTTACCAGGAAAGATACATTGAGATTTCTCTCGTTTTCAAGTATGTCCTGGGTCCACAAATCATTGCATTGTTACAGTTAGTGTACAATAAAATACAAAATTAATATACAATACATACAACATTTAACATAGAACAGGTAGGAAAAATATAATCAACCATGACAGGTACATTCTGTTTTGAGGTATGTAGAGAAGGATCTCTTAAAGGACTTTAAACTTAGGGAAGATTTTAATTTGTGCGGGAGGTCGTTCCACAAATGCGGTGCTCTGTAGGAGAAGGAGGATCGGGCTGCTTTCTTTTTATATTGAGGTAGACTAAGTAAAGTGTTGGTACTGGATCGGAGGTTGTAGGAAGTGGGAACAGCCGGGGAAAGCATTGCGTTCAGGTAGGGTGGGAGTTTCCCAGAAAAGCTCTTAAACACAAGGCTAGAAAGATGAAGGGTGCGTCTGGATTCCAGCGACAGCCAGTTTAGTTCTTTTAGCATGTCACAATGGTGGGTCCTGTAATTACATTGTAGCACAAATCGGCAGAACGAGTTATACAATGTGTTGAGTTTATTAATGTGGGATTGCGATGCAGATGCATATACTACATCCCCATAATCAATGATTGGCATCAGCATTTGCTGTACAATCTTTTCCTTTACTGAAGGGCTTAGGCAGGATTTGTTTCTGTACAGGGCACCTAGTTTTGGATAAAGTTTAGATGCAAGCTTTTCTATGTGCAGGCCAAAAGATAGATTGGGGTCTAACATCATACCCAAGTATTTGAAAGAGTGGACTGCGGTCAGTGTGCCATTTGAAATTGTTTTGATGGATAGGTGAGAATTGTGTAATTTGTGTAATTTAGGTACTGTTCCAAAGATCATTGTGACAGTTTTGTCAGTGTTCAGGAACAGTTTGTTTTTTGCGATCCACTTTTCTACCTCTGTAAACTGGTCTTGGAGCACAGCCTCAAGCTGCGGTAGATCGGAATTGCTCGCATAGATTACCGTGTCATCTGCGTACATGTGTACATTTGAGGATTTGCAGACATTAGGCAGATCATTTATAAATAATGAAAATAGTAGGGGGCCGAGAATGGAACCTTGGGGAACACCACACGTGACTGGGAGAGGGAGGGAGTCGCTGTCAGAAATGGACACATATTGCGAGCGTTCCGATACATACGATCGAAACCAGTTTAGTGAATGATCACCAATACCTGAGTTTTTGAGTTTGTGCAGTAGAATGTCGTGGTCTACTGTGTCAAAGGCCTTTGCAAAATCAAGGAAAATAGCTCCAGTTAGGTCTCCTTGTTCCATGCCAGTTTGGATGTCATTGCAAACTTTTAAGAGGGCAGTTGTAGTGGAGTGATTCTGGCGAAAGCCCGATTGATCAGGGGTCAGATAGTTTGATTGTTGGTAATACTCACATAGTTGCGTATGGACACATTTTTCTAAGATTTTTGACAATACTGGGAGCAATGATATAGGGCGATAGTTAGAAACCAAGGTAGTGTCACCACTTTTATGGATAGGCACTACTCTTGCAGTCTTCCAAAGTTTGGGTAAGTATCCAGACACCAAGGATTCATTAATTAGAGTTGCGACGGGTTTAGCAATTGCCGGTGCACTGAGCTTCAACAGCATTGCTGGGATTTGGTCAGGTCCGGACTGGTTTTTCATTTTTAGATTATTAAGATGTTTTTCAATGACACTAACAGGTACAGGTTTAAAAGTGAACTTGTCTATATTGGGCGTTTGCAAATTTAGTGAGACCTGATCCACATTTGTAGTTTCAGGATGTGTGCCATTTATTAGCTTGGCAATCAGGGCAGTAGAGCATCCGACAAAATAATTGTTAAAGGCATTTGCTACATCTAAGGGAAGTTTCAGGGTTTGGTTATCCACTTTGACAGTGGAGGGTTGGGAGTGGATTGGGGGAGTTTGTAGTTTATTTATGACTTTCCAAAAGTTTCTAGGGTTTGAGATGTTATTGTTCAGATTGTCATAGAAATATTGGGCTTTGGCCAATTTTGTTTGTTTTGTGCATATATTTCGCCATTGTCTATACGCACAGTGATCATTCATAGAGCCAGTACGCTTAAACTTTGACCACAAAGAATCACGAAACTGGTACATTTGGATGAGGTCAGCTGTGATCCAGTTCATATGTGCTCCTTTTACCCTCACCTTACGCAGCGGGGCATGCAGATTCCAAATTTGTAGGAGTTCAGACTGAAAGAATTCAACAGCACAGTCTAGATCCGGGATAATGTTTAATCTGTGCCATGGGAGGTTCTTGATGTCCTTTAGAAAGGATTCAAGATAAAAAATTTTGAAGGACCTTGTTATTTTAACCTTGGGAGCGGATTTAATAGCCTTAATTTTGCGCACACAGTACACTAAACAGTGATCACTGAAAGTGTTTGGGAGAACACCGGCCTCCTGGATTCTATCAGGAGAAGTAGAGAGAATCCAATCTAGTAGGGTATGGTTAAGGCTTTTAATATTTATGCGAGTTGGGGAGGAGATTAATTGCGTTAGCTGCAAAGTCTTAAAAAGCGTGCAAGAACTATTATTTTTAGGATTCAGCCAATCAATATTAAAATCTCCAAAGACCAACAGTTCACTTTTAGGGTTTTGAGCAATGGTTTCACTAAGGAGATGGGCTATGTCAGAAAGGGAATGCACAGGGGAGCTAGGTGGGCGGTAGATTCCTGCAACAATGATTGAATTACTGCACGGGATCTCAAGTGTGCCAGAGAGGAAATCAAAGGTTGCAGGAGGATTAAGGTTTTGTAAAGGGGTAAACTTTATGGAATTGTCAACATAAATAACAATGCCTCCTCCTCTCTTTGCTCTGTCATTTCTAAAACATGAATACCCCTGTATTGCAATGGCGGTGTCTGGTATTTTAGTTGTTAACCAATATTCTGAGAGCACAATGATTTGTGGTTTGTAATGGGAACACCAGGCTTGCAGTGCATCTAGTTTAGGGAGTAAACTACGGATGTTGCAGTGCACAAAAGAGAGGCCTTTTTTAGTGGGGAGATTAGGACTAGAATTAGCTGGGGGACCTGGGTTAGACTCCACATCATTTGCAAGGGCGAGTAACATAAGGAATAGGAATTTGGACATCATTTTTGTTTGGGCACATAGTGAATGGGATACTTTATAATTTTGTGAGGTGGGGGTAGGAGGGCTATTTTTTAGAACTCTCCACCAGCACTCAGCAGATAAGTTACAGGAACAAAGCATGCCATGGTGTATGATAATTTGTTTTCCAGTTTGAGGTGTGTGCTTATGCTGGTAGTGGTGTGAACAAAATTGAATTGAAAAAAGGGTTATTAAGAATATCAGTATGGTTATATTTGGATTCATGTTAGTGGTATGAGGTGTGTAGTTGTAAATGAAAAACAGAAATTGTGAAAAACAAAAAGTATATAGTATTAGTGTGTGAGATATCTATTTGTAGGGAGAGAGGTTAGGAAGATTGGAAGGGTGTGATGATCAGTGTTTGCACCTGTCAATTTCAAGAGGTTGAAAGTTGTGTGGGAGACTATCTATAAATGTAGAATTAAGCATGGGGTGGGTGGGCGAGGGGTAGGGTGGGAGGGGCCCAAGTCTTCCAGAAGGCTACCTGTTTCAAATGGCCATGGAACAGCTGATGGAGCTCTGAGTTCTATGCTGGGCTTGGTATGTTTAAAAATCAGACTGTGGGAGAGAGATGTATATTAGGGTCAGATGGGCTAAGAGAGTGGGGGGGGGGGTACATAGATGGACATTTGATTTAAGGTCATTTAAGGAAAAACAAAAGCTAAGATTGAGAATTACAGAGATAAGACAGAGGTATTTAAGTAGGGAAATAAAACCATTAAACAAGGAACAAGAAAGATATATGGGCCTGAGCTGGTTAAACTAACTTAACATGATGGACAAAGACAAAGGTGATAAAATACTTTGCATGATTAGCACAGGCTATAGTTACAAAGACATGAAAATGTATACATTGAAAATAATAAAACTAAATAATAGTCACGAAATATAAAAACATTACACATTCAACAAAATTAACAGGTTATGTAGATATAGAATGAAATGTTCATATACAATATATATAACATATACAATAAACTGTAGTTGTTCTGGTGACTAAAGTGACCCTTTAAAAATCTCCATTATCAGGGAATGGGACAGATGAAAGAATAAAGTGTTATGTCTCATTACAAAAGAAAAATGTAAATTGTTCTTTACACTGGATGTTATTCCTACTCCACATTTAACAACATAACAACATTAACAGGATTATTCACTAAAGTGAGAATTCAAAGTGAATTAAAATTTTTAGATCTAAGTAGCCAAACTGGAGAATTTTTCCAATTTGTCTATTTTGACCTTAAATTTGGCATTTGCGTGGAATTCTCACTTTAGTGAATAACCCTGCACTTAGTAAATGCTGCCAAGTGATGTCGCGAACATAACATTTTCCGTTCGCGAACGTAATGTAATAACGTGCTTTAAAACATCAGGTATGATGTTGTATCGATCAGGTAGTGTAAGGGTTACGCCCGCTTCACAGTGACAGACCAAACTCCCCGTTTAATGCACCGCAAACAACCGCAAACAGTCCATTTGCACAACCGCAAACTCCCCATTTGCACAAGGTTGGATACCAAGCTAGCAATGTCCCGTTCCTTGTCCTCACTGATGTCATTGAAGGTCTCTTCCTCCACCCAGCCATGTACAACAGCAAGGGTCCCCGAAAGGTGACAACAAGCCCCCTGTATATATTTTTTTAAATGTACACTACTGTTACACCAGATATGAGTTGCACTGGAGCCTGAATCAACTATCACTGTGCCCTGGCAGGCCCTGAAATGCACACGTGTGAAGGAAACTGACTGCTATTATTTCACAGTCAAATTTCTAGTTTTTTTTTTAATGTACACTACTGTTACACCAGTGATTGGCCCACGTCATGCCTACGCCCCCAAAACGTTAGTGTGTGGGGGTGCTGGAATGACGTGGGCCAATGGGAGCCTGAATCAACTTTTGGCTCCCACTGCCCCTTTAAGAGTGAGCTCGTGACCTGAGCCGTGCTCCTAGTGCTAGGCGGGCCACGTGACCGGTCACTGCGGTCAGTGCACGCGGCTAAGTCAGAAGAGGAGATCAAGCCGCATGCGGCTCGTGTAGAGGCAGGAGTGATCCAGCCATGCGCGGCTCAAGCTTAGGAGTCAGGTCGTTCTCAGGATAAGGTAAATACAGCCACAACCACTTATCCCAATCACACACCTTTCCTAACGTTCTATCCCATTAAAAGCATATTACCGCCTATTTAATAAAACAGATAGACCCCTACTTCATCCAGGTTACCGATCGATGGTTTGATATTCTGAGCCCTCTCTGATTTACTGTACACGCCTATTCGATATTCCCAAAAATTTTATATAGCATTTTATGTTTGTTTGAGACCACCTTAAAAATATTGGATATCGCTAAAAATCATGATCACTATATACTTTCTCTACAAACCTCTAAAACAAAACAAACTACTCATCCATCCGCTATACCACTTTATCCCACCTAGAACTAGTGCCCAGTTAAAATACTTGACTCTTACTTACCCACACTCAGTCATGCCACACACATTTCACCACTACTCTCACTGAATCCCTCTGACTACGGCTAAATTCATCTTCTACATGAGAACACTACTCCTAAGATTGGGTTGTATCCATGTCTCGGGTCTTTCATTTAGAATAGGGGCAGCTTCGGTCTCCTTCAACTCTGACACTCCAGTGCATATTATTAAAAGATTGGGCAGATGGAAATCCTCAGTCTACAACCGATATATTCCTCATCCCGAGAAAGAAATGAGGAAAGCTTTTAAAAGTTTGGCTTTGTAAATTTGATGCAATGAGTGTGTTTTTCTTTAATACCTTTTCACCCTCTTTGCATGAACCCGATATACATATATTACTAAAATGTTTCTGAACATATATATTATATTATTCACTCACTCACTCACTCGCTGGGCCGGCCTAAGACATCATGCTGCCTAAGTCCAACGATAAATGACTATGGGGGATAATGTATAATAAACACAGGTTACTGGCTATGGGGGGGATAGTGTATAATAAACACAGGTTACTGGCTATGGGAGGGATAATGTATAATAAACACAGGTTACTGGCTATGGGAGGATAAAGTATAATAAGCACAGGTTACTGGCTATTGGGGGATAATGTATAATAAGCACAGGTTACTGGCTATGGAGGGATAATGTATAATAAACACAGGTTACTGGCTATGGGAGGAATTATGTATAATAAACACAGGTTACTGTCTATGGGAGGATAATGTATAATAAACACAGGTTACTGGCTATGGGAGGGATAATGTATAATAAACACAGGTTACTGGCTATGGGGGGGATCATGTATAATAAACACAGGTTACTGGCTATGGGAGGATAATGTATAATAAACACAGGTTATTGGCTATGGGGAGGATAATGTATAATAAACACAGGTTACTGGCTATGGGGAGGATAATGTATAATAAACACAGGTTACTGGCTATGGGGGGATAATGTATAATAAACACAGGTTACTGGTTGTGGGGGGATAATGTATAATAAACAGAGGTTACTAGTTGTGGGGCAGTGGGGGGATAATGTATAATAAACACAGGTTACTGACTATGGGGGAGATAATGTATAATAAGCACAGGTTACTGGCTATGGGGGGTAATGTATAATAAACACAGGTTACTGACTATGGGAGGATAATGTATAATAAGCACAGGTTACTGGCTATGGGGGGGTAATGTATAATAAGCACAGGTTACTGGCTATGGGGGGATAATGTATAATAAACACATGTTACTGGCTATGGAGGGATAATGTATAATAAACACAGGTTACTGGCTATGGGAGGAATAATGTATAATAAACACAGGTTACTGTCTATGGGAGGATAATGTATAATAAACACAGGTTACTGGCTATGGGAGGGATAATGTATAATAAACACAGGTTACTGGATATGGGAGGAAAATGTATAATAAACACAGGTTACTGGCTATGGGGGATAATGTATAATAAACACAGGTTACTGGCTATGGGGGGATAATGTATAATAAACACAGGTTACTGGCTATGGAGGGATAATGTATAATAAATACAGGTTACTGGCTATGGGAGGATAATGTATAATAAGCACAGGTTACTGGCTATGGGGGGATAATGTATAATAAGCACAGGTTACTGGCTATGGGGGGATAATGTATAATAAGCACAGGTTACTGGCTATGGGGGGATAATGTATAATAAACACATGTTACTGGCTATGGAGGGATAATGTATAATAAACACAGGTTACTGGCTATGGGAGGAATAATGTATAATAAACACAGGTTACTGGCTATGGGAGGATAATGTATAATACGCACAGGTTACTGGCTATGGGGGGATAATGTATAATAAGCACAGGTTACTGGCTATGGGGGGATAATGTATAATAAACACATGTTACTGGCTATGGAGGGATAATGTATAATAAACACAGGTCACTGGCTATGGGAGGAATAATGTATAATAAACACAGGTTACTGTCTATGGGAGGATAATGTATAATAAACACAGGTTACTGGCTATGGGAGGGATAATGTATAATAAACACAGGTTACTGGCTATGGGAGGGATAATGTATAATAAACACAGGTTACTGGCTATGGGGGGATAATGTATAATAAGCACAGGTTACTGGCTATGGGGGGATAATGTATAATAAACACAGGTTACTGGCTATGGGAGGATAATGTATAATAAACACAGGTTACTGGCTATGGGGAGGATAATGTATAATAAACACAGGTTACTGGCTATGGGAGGATAATGTATAATAAACACAGGTTACTGGCTATGGGAGGGATAATGTATAATAAACACAGGTTACTGGCTATGGGAGGGATAATGTATAATAAACACAGGTTACTGGCTATGGGGGGATAATGTATAATAAGCACAGGTTACTGGCTATGGGGGGATAATGTATAATAAACACAGGTTACTGATTGTCGGGGGATAATGTATAATAAACACAGGTTACTGGCTACCGGGGAGATAATGTATAATAAACACAGGTTACTGATTGTCGGGGGATAATGTATAATAAACACAGGTTACTGGCTACCGGGGAGATAATGTATAATAAGCACAGGTTACTGGCTATGGGGGTATAATGTATAATAAACACAGGTTACTGGCTATGGGAGGATAATGTATAATAAACACAGGTTCCTGGCTATGGGAGGATAATGTATAATAAACACAGGTTACTGGCTATGGGGAGGATAATGTATAATAAACACAGGTTACTGGCTATGGGAGGATATGTATACTAAACACAGGTTACTGGCTATGGGGGATAATGTATAATAAACACAGGTTACTGGCTATGGGGGGGATAATGTATAATAAACACAGGTTACTGGCTATGGGGGGATAATGTATAATAAACACAGGTTACTGGCTATGGGGGATAATGTATAATAAACACAAACATAAAAAAATGGAAAAAAATTAAAAAAATAATAATACAAAAAAAAAAAGAATGCAGCTTCAGAATGAATTTAAATTGTATGCTGTCTAGGAGGTGGGAGGGTCTGGGAGGGAGGGTCTGCTGCTGATTGGCTGGAATGTGTCTGCTGACTGTGAGGTACAGGGTCAAAGTTTACTCAATGATGACGAATAGGGGGCGGACCGAACATCGCATATGTTCGCCGTCCGTGGCGGACGCGAACAAGCTATGTTCGCCAGGAATTATTCGCCTGCGAACCGTTCGGGACATCACTAATGGATTATTTTAAATGAACACCATAGAGGTGCTTCCTGGCACTGCTATTCAGTGTCTCACTCTACACCCTCTGCATGGAGATACTGAACTTTCCTCATAGATTCAATGCATCTCTACAAGGAGATGATGATTGGCCAGGGCCGTGTTTGGCTTGTGCTGGCTCTACCCCTGATCTGCCTCCTTGACGGTCTCAGACAATCCAATGGTTTCCTATGTGAAAACATTGTGATTGGCTCTGAACACCAATTCTGATGATGTCCGTCAGGCAAACAGATCAGGGTCTGAGCCAGCAGCAGCAGACTGGAGCAAAGGTAAGATTTTGCTATATTATAAGTGGAGGACAGGGGGGCTGGATGGTGTTTTTAACACTATAAGGGTCAGGAATACCTTTGTGTTGCTGACCCTATAGTGTTCCTTTAACCCTTTAAGGACCAAACTTCTGGAATAAAAGGGAATCATGACATGTCACACATGTCATGTGTCCTTAAGGGGTTAAAAATGATTTTTTTTTTAACAAATATACGTCATCATAGACTACACAGAAGCATGTTTACAGTCTTTCAAAAGAGAAATAAGACAATAAATAAAATAAGCATAGGGGAGATATGTGCTAGTAAAAATAAATTATAAATGTAAAAAAAGAATAAAATAAATATTAATAAGAAAAAAAATAAGAAAAAGAGATTTATAACTCAGCGTTCCAACAAATCAGCGTTCCAACTGTAGCCACCAGGCAAACAGGATGAGTTCCTACCTTAAATAGTAACAGCATTTCTTTGTTGTCATTTTCCAGGGCCCAGAGAGTTTTCCTCGCAACCTCCTGCAGTTGGACATTAGGACCCAGTGTGGAGCGTCGCAGGATGGAGAAAGACAGGGAGATTTCTGAAAATAACAGGAAGGGTAGAAGCAGGAGAGGAAACAAGCAGTGTTTATTGGTAACTGTACACATTCTAACAGACAACACCTGGAGCATTATTACAGATTCAAGAATAGCTCCAAAGAGTTTAAGAAAAACAGTTTAAGAATTACCCACAGAGCTTACAAGTAATTTTGAGCACAGAGAAAAGAATATGTTAGTAGAGGTGCTAGTTAATTATATTATGCTGTTCATCATAATAACAGTGATTTATGATTTATAGCTGACAACTATCCCAGATTGTCAAACACAGTCCTTATATAAAGCACAGTGTAGAGGCTTCTAGTTGGCACAACAGTGATTGCAATTGTAATGGTGAATGGAAAAATAAGTCACAAGAAAAAAAGTCAAATTTTACTTAAATACCGTGATCAAACAATGAAGCAATTAAAAAAAAATGTATTACCTTAATAGTTGACTTTGACACGGAACAACATAATGCATATATGAGGGCATTACACAAATGTAAAATAAATTTTTAAAAAGCAAAAAAACAACAACTTTGCAAAGCAAAGTTAGGTAATGAAACAAAGAAATCGAAGTTACTTATTTAGACACAAAACGTGACATTGATTGAAAACACCTTACGTAATATTGTGACATTACAAATGTTTTCAGGGTTTTTAATGTCATGTACCACTGTGTACTGTTTTACCTAGAAAATCCATCTGCTGATATCAATACTTATATTAGCAGGGGCAATTCATCAGGGGCAGCGGTAGAATTATGGTAACTTTTTCTGACTTATCATCTTGTGACTTATCTTCCTAAATTCATTAACATACACCTGGATTCATTGACTAAGTATTGTTACACCTGTTTACAACTTAAAATGCATGCTTATTATTTTGTTGGTTCAGTTCTTTAAATCTATAAAGCAACTGCATTGTTTGATTTTATATATATATATATATATATATATATATATGGAATTCCTCCCCCCTTTGTTTTTTTTTATTTATCATTCTCCCTTTTATTTGTCTTTGTTTAAGCGAATACTATAGTGTCAGAAATACAATCGTGTATTCCTGACATTATAGTGTTAAAAATGCAGTTTAGGTCTCAGGTCCCCTCTTGCCTCTGTTAAAAAGATAATAAAACACACCTTTATTCCAGCTCTGCCCCCATTCCTTCTCTATGGCCGAGATCATCCAAATTGACAATATGAAATACAAAAGCATTGGGAGGCTATTGCGCATGAGTGGCAAATAGTCGCACTGCGCCAATCAGCATCTCTTCATAGAGATGCATTGAATCAATGCCTCTCTATGAGAAACGTTCAGCACCTCGATACAAACGGTGGAGATGTTAAACGTCAGTACTGCACATTGTGCAGCACTGCCCCCGGAAGCACCTCCAGTGGTGTTACGAGGCAGTAATGTAAACACTTCCTTTTCTCTGAAAAGGCAGTATTTACATTAGAAAGCATGCAGGGACATACTATACACACCAGAACAACTAAATTATGCTGTACTTGTTCTAGTGACTATAGTGTCCTATAATGTTATTTGTGAAATATTTTGGGGGGAAAATTCCCACTAAAAACTATTTGAATATGAATACAATCTGCTGTTAAGGGCATGTATAGTAATAACTTTGAGTTTAATTTAATTTGTCCTATGAATTTACAGAGTTTGTGGAGCCATGTTTAATGATAAATACTTGCTGCTCTAAACTTGATCAGCAAAGACTTAATTGAATCAGATTATAGATCACTCTGAAAGAGTAATATTTCTACTGGACACAAGAGGGTGCTCTACTCACATTGTCGTGCAGAATATTTGCCAATCTCTTTGCTCTCAGCAAGATTGTGGGGTATATTACTTTCATGCTTTTGTAGTAATTTTATTAAATACAGGTAATGTAAACATAGTCAGTTTTCACTCAAAGTTGTGTTTTCTTTGTTGCTTTTACCTTTTTGCATTCAAATGGTTGTATAAACAGATTCCTTCCTATATTAGGGCAGCAATTTAAATGTGGTAACTGTATCCATTTGATAAGACAATAATAAAATATATCTTTAAACTGCATTATCAAAAGTAAAATTTTAGTACACGGTTAAATCATTATTTAACATTTCGAAATGTATATATCTTTGCTCTCTAACTTCATACTATTTATTTTTTACAATTAGGAAATTCCTTTACTAAGAAATTCTAGACGCACAGCTGACACAGATTGCACTGTGGCACTCGCCCCCTGATGAGCGGAAATGGGTAGAGATAGAATCACGAATGATGGGTGCGGATCTTCCCCAGTACGCAATGTGGGTCCCTAGGGAACACAGACCTCTGATCAGGGTTACATGCCTGGCAATCTTGAACTCCCTCAGACTTTGGGACTCCCATGGACCTAAATTTGGACTGGCGTCTTCCCCATCACCCCTTATGCCGATACTGCGCAACAGAGCGTTCGCCCTGGGAATGGAGGCAAAGAACTTTAGGAATATAGAACGAGCAGGCATACAAAGGATTAACCATATCTACCAGGGCCTCGAGATAATCACTTTTGACGCTCTTAAACAAGAGAGGCATTTCACACCTAGCAATTTTTTTAGATATTTACAGATTAAAGACTTCGCCAGACAGCCACATATAAAATCTATAGCACATAAGAAACATTTTTCGAATCAATATGTCAGTCAGAGATAATCCCCAGAGGTCTCATAACCAAACTGTACGCACACCTATGCACGGGAACTAAGGAATGGGGGGGACTAGCATATATCAAACGGTGGGAGCGGGATCTTGGGGAGGAACTCGAAGGAATAGAATGGCAGGAGATGTGGGAGGCCAGCAGAAACACTTTGGTATGCGTGACATTACAGGAACAATCCTTTAAGATGATGTTGCGATGGTACACGACCCCAGTTATGCTGCTCAAAATGCGCAAAACCATTACTGTCGACTGCTGGAGGGGATGTGGTGTAAAGGGGACATACTTACACATGTGGTGGGAGTGTCCAGGGGTCGGCAGGTTCTGGAGGGCCATAAGGGGTCTCCTAGCACAGGTGTTTTCCAGAGCCCCGGATTTGGATCCTTGGGTATATTGAATAGATCCATAGAGGGCTGGATTAGAAGGGAACAAAAACTAATTCACAAAGTCCCCCTAGCTGCGAGAAGAGCTATAGCACACACATGGCTACAACCAGATACGCCACACATAGCGAGTGTCAAAGCAAGAATTAGGGAAGTACGCCTAATGGACAACCTGACTGCAAGGGTTAGAGGGACCACAGAGGCTTTCCGGGAGCTGTGGGAGCCGTGGGATGACAGCCCACTGAGCTCTTAGGTGCTCGGAGGGACTTCGGGTGATCGCTTGCCCCTTGGTCCCCCCCCCCCCCCCCCCGTCTCCTTCATCTGGTCCTCAGGTGCCCCGCTGAATACTGCGATTCTTCATTTTTCCTTCTCTTCCTTCTTCACTGTCTGTCTCTACTGTTCTTTATATCCATGTCCTTTTCTCTCTTTCCTTATCTTCTCCAGTATTCCATGTTTCACTTCAGTGAAACTCCTTTCTGTTCTTCTTCTTCCTACTCCCGTATGTTCTGACTAGATCACAGCCCCGGCATCTACGGAATAAGAAGCAGGAAAATATAGCTACAGGGATGTCTTGTCGAAACCACTAGGAAATAAGCCTTGTGAGGTGCCCATGTGTCCACTTACCCCGGCAGAACTTAAATAGCTAACTAAGAATCTAGGTTACGGCCTGGACGCACTATTTGAATAATGCACAGTCATATTTGATAGGCCACGAAAAGGTATCTTCATATTATTCTGGAGACAAGTGGTTGGGAGTGTGCTTTCTAGAAGGGCAATACTGCCATATACGACAAATATAAAGAAAGCACCTTGAAAAATAACAGAGGCATGTGGGTACTGGAAGTTGTACTAATGTGTGGAGACTGTGAATCAATCCTGCTGTAAATACTGTATTACAGATGATCGGAGTTTTAATATTGTTTATTTCCAATATAATTGTAAAAAGTGCTCATACGCAATGCCTGTCTTACGCTCGTTGTAGTATTATGTTACAGGATATATCTATACGAGCTTTGATGGCTTGCGACTTTTGCAATGCACAAATCAAAATAAAGAATAAAAAAAAAAAAAAAGAAATTCTAGACACTTAATAACTTATTACATAAAAAAAAACAAAAAACATCTTTGTGCACTATAAGGCCAGGAACACAAACATGGATTCCTCACACTATAGTGTGTTAAAAACACCATCCAAGCCTATTCAACTCATTTAGTCCTGAGTTGGGCCAGCGCAACTCCCTCTCAGCCTGGCGTGCATGGCATGTCCCTTTTCTCAGCAGCACCCAGCCCATCCACCCCTCTTGGGGCCGCGCCAAAGTTCATATTTCCTTATGTTGTTACGTGCATTGTCAGACTCAGTTTCTTATTAGTGTCTAAAGGGACCAATGGGCTCCAATTAGCCTGGAGCAGTGGGACATGGATGTCTTGTTCTGTCATTAATTAAGCTCCTCTTTCTTTAGAGACATGTCGGGAAAGGAGCAGAGAAGAGAGAATTGCACGGTCTATATACCCATCCACTCTCCCAGCATATCAGTATGTCCCACTGTTCCCTGAAGATTAAAGGGACACTAAAGGAGCCCAGACTATTTATTCTCAATAAAGTGGCCTGGGTGCAGCTCTATTGGTCATCATCCTGATGGCTACAAGAGGAGCTTCCACTGAAATAACGGAAATATTGTTGGTTATTCAATCATAGGCTGGAACCTAAATAATTAGGAGAACTCTACAGCATTAGGAATACAGTTTTAATGCAAGATTTGATGTCATCCAACATGTTGTAATCATGTAAAAACATTATCTGCCAAATTAGTTAATTGGCAGAACATTAACATGTAAAATATATGAATTAAAAATATGCACCTGACACATTTAGAGGTTTAGGCGGAGGGAGAGTGGTAAAAAAAAATTATTATTTGAATAAATGGACAGATTGTGTAAAAAAAAAAAAAAAAAAAAAATTGACATGTTTGTCCAGTTTAGCATTCATTTCACACTAGCAAGTTTAAAAAAAAAAGTCTAAAGCTGTTGTGGAACCTGCTGCTGCATTTGTATTTGTTTATCATACTAACAAAGCTTTGAACCTATTTTCACAAGTGAACTTAAAAATTATAGCGGATTCAATTTCTATTATGGTCGCTGCAATTACATTGGCTCCTATCATACAGGGGAAGGGGGTAATGTAGCATTCAATGAAAAATAAATAAATAAAACCAAATAACGATTATATTACAAACAATGCAGACTGGTGGCTTCAGAACCGTTTCGGTGTAAAACTACTAAAAACGGTCAAACTACATGGGATAGTAGAATCATTGACACTATCCAATCACAGGTTGCAAGTGAGGAAAAGTAAATGCTTAAAACAATGATTGACAGAAAGCTGAGATGGAGGCACCCTGTTGCTGGATAACGAGATATGGATTTCGGCATTAATTTTTTACATCTTACTAATTAGGGGGTAAGGAACGATCTTTATGCCTTTTATGTTTAGTTATGTGCGATCTAACAAGTATAGTACATTGAAATGATTGGACTAGAAAACAAACCTGAATGGTTTTATCCGTGACATATAAATACTGATTTCGGAGCATACAATATACTTTTGTTACATTTTACTTTATCAATGTTCAACAGTATTTATTCTGATATTATATTTGTAGGTGGCTCACCATTTTTAAGAAGCTCAAAAGGACATTCTAAGCACCATAACCACTACAACTTCTTGCAAGGATTATGGAGCCAAGAGTCTTTGGGTGCCATCATCTCCATTTTTTTGTCAATTCATTGTCAGTTGATTTGTCACTTTAATTAAATAAATAAGTAATGTCTGCAGTAATATATTCAGAAGGGTGATTTTAAGTAATCAAATGTTAAAGCATCACAGTAATAATCAACCAAACTTAAAGAAATCAACATATTTCACTAGGATATAAAGTTGATATATAATATAAACTTGCTCTGGTAGCAAGCTTCACTGTGTGTGAATTGCTAAAAAACCTGTTAAGATTTGTGTGTGATTGTACCCTATGTTTATTACCAGATACAAATTCTTCTCCCACTGCAAGGGAGATTGACTCCTTCCCCAGAGTGGTCTCCTCAGCCACAGAGACAAGCTCTGAATCCACCAGGTCATCTATGGAGACAGAAAGCATGGAGACTGCACATGTAATTAAAAATAAATATGGTTATGTATAGTGGAGTATATGATAGCTACTTAAGCATATGAATTTAAACTTACTGTAAATAAATAAAATGATGACTTTACCACTAATCAAAAACAGAACAAAACAGAATGAGCTGTATAAAAAAAATGATAATACAAATTGATGTTATGATTGTACTTTTATTTATATGTATTTATATTCCTCTTTTCGATTATACTTTACTGTTTGAGGGGTGAAAAAACACACCACCTTCAACAAAGACATTTCTAGTTTTACACATCAAAGCCTAGGCGAGAACGAGTCCTTGTTCTTAGGGCTGGTGCCAGGATTATTGGCTACACAGGCGAAAATGCATTTTGGCAACCCCCCCCACACCCCCCCCTTGTCACACTCACACTCTACTCCCACCTGATTATGCGACTCTCATACAGAACATAAGCGCATTGCCCAGCACATAGGAGGTTTGTGTAATAGCCACACAATGGCTATAAAGAGGATAGATAGATAGATAGATAGATTTTTAATTATATTTGTTTGGGGGGGTCGAGTTTTTTTAGGTCCAACTAGGCTCCCTCTTTTTAAGTAACTTGAGTAATCTGGGCCTAAGAGAAGTGGAGTGGATCCTATCCTTGGTGTCCAGTGGGGGCAACTTGGGTTACTGTGCTCTCCTGTGCACATTGTAGTGAAGTTGGGGCTGGAGTGACGTCACACCCTGGCTCCCAGCATCACTACAAGACACGTGAGAGAGCTTTGAAGGCTGTGTGTTAGAAGTTCCCTTGCCACTAAGACAGTGTACATTTTGGCAGAGTAGGCAGGTGCCTAATTATTCTTTAGCATGGGGCAGTTTTAACCCACAACCCCCAAATGATGCATTTGCTGTGTGTACCTACACACTAGGAATTGCGGGAAGCAAATGCATATTTTGGGGGGACATTGTGAAAAGAAATTGCTGATAGCATGGTAATATAGTCTAGGTAGATAGGAGCATACAATCTAGAAACAAAAATAGAGAATGACTCTTAATCTATAGCACTTTCCCAATAAACAGATAAAAAGATTAACTCCAAAGCACCACAGTGCACAGCAGTGGCGTACTAAGGAGCACTCACTAGGCGGGTGCCCCGGCGCTGCACAGGGCTCCCTGAGTTCACACTCATTTCTAGAATGGGTTATAGCAGTAGCGATTTGTAAATCTTGCTGCTATGAGACAGCCCAGAACACTTAGTACTGAGTTGCCTCATATCAAGTTTATCCCTACTGTTCATGTACCATGTGATCCAAAGAGAAATAAAAGAGCCAAAACACAAACTGCTTATCCATAGTCAACGGCTCTCCCAGTAGCAAAACACAACCCTGTTCATTTAAAGTAGATCTGCCACTTTCAGGGGGTCCTGCCCCTGGGTGTAGTGGAAGGTATGTATACTTATCTGCAGGGCCGGATTAACATAGGGGCTGATGTAGCTGCAGCTCCAGGCCCAGGCCCATGGGATAGTATTTTTTATTTTTTTTTACACACTACTCTTAGGTTTGCCACTTGACTGGTATTTTTAAGTATTTTAAGTATTTTTGGTATTTTAAGGCACAGCCTGTATTTGCAGTACTGGAACTTAAATTTCAGGTTCCGGTTTCCGGCGGGACTGAAAGGAAGTGTGCACACTATTGTGTGCACACTTCCTTTCAGTCCCGCCGGTACTGGAACTTAAATTTCAGGTTCCGGTTTCCGGCGGGACTGAAAGGAAGTGTGCACACTATTGTGTGCACACTTCCTTTCAGTCCCGCCGGTACTGGAACTTAAATTTCAGGTTCCGGTTTCCGGCGGGACTGAAAGGAAGTGTGCACACTATTGTGTGCACACTTCCTTTCAGTCCCGCCGGAAACCGGAACCTGAAATTTAAGTTCCAGTACCGCGGTGCGCGCTGTGAAGCCAGCCCACGCTTCAAGACAGGTAAGTAAATATGGGACAGAGGGAAAGTGCACTAGGGGACACTATGGGAGGGGGGGGACACACTATGGGGGGTGGATAATACTATGGGAGGGGGGGAAGAATACTATGGAAAGGGGGGGGACACTATGGGAGGGGGTGGAGAATACTATGGGGGGGGAGGGAGAATACTATGGAAGGGGGGAAAACTATGGGATGAGGGGGGGGGAACACTATGGGAGGGGAGAGAATACTATGGGGGGGAGAATACTATGGGAGGGGGGAGAATACTATGGGAGGGGGGAGAATACTGTGGGAGGGGGGGGAGAATACCATGGGAGGGGGGGGAGAATACCATGGGAGGGGGGGGAATACTATGGGGGGGGAGAATACTATGGGAGGGGCGGAGAATACTATGGGGGGAGAATACTATGGGAGGGGGGAGAATACTATGGGGGGGAGAATACTATGGAAAGGGGGGAACACTATGGGATGGGGGGGGACACTATGTGATGAGGGGGGGGAATACTATGGGAGGGGTGGAAATTTCCTGGAATTTCCTTCTGAAAATGAGGTGCGTGTTATACGCCGGGGCGTGTTATACGCCGATAAATACGGTATATCTTTATGAAGTGACGGAGCCGCTTTAAAAGCAGTATAGCAGCCATCAGTTTCTAATGCAGCACCAAATGCCCCAGGTGATTATTAGAACTGTGGGTGGGCGGGTAAACTATGTATCCCATAAACCTCTGCTGGACATGAGCTATTGAAATGGAAGATCAGCTATTAGCATCTTATTTTGGTCTACGGAGACTGGAGTGGCTCATTCTGAAGTGAGAGGCAGCTGCTTCCAGCTACAGAGATAACCACTAAGCAGTGCACCAAGAGACACATGCTAGTTGCGGATTTATTTATTTTTTCTTCATTTAAAAAAAAAAATTTAATGTCTTTCAATACTTTTTGCTATATTTTTAAAGTATTGCTTACATAATGCATTACATAAACATAGGGTCAATTTGTACATAGACTAATGCTTTAAACAGTCAAAGTAACATTATGTCAGGCATGACAGGTTTATTTTAAACCATGCTTAAGTTTTTTTACTGGGAGTTGCATCCAAAGAGATGTAGAATTCAACTAGGCAAGCGATGACATCTACGTGTGTGTAGTTTTTCCCCCCACTGTAAACAGATGGAAACTGCAGATGCAGAATCGCAATACATTTGCATGGATCTCTTCTGTTTGAGCTACACTTCAATAAGCAAAATGTGGGCACGTGAAGCACAGAATGTACAGCAGGTCTACAAAGCAAAGCTAAAATGAAAGAGGTAAAAGCCGGTGGAAATGGAAGAGGAACAAAAAAAAAAAAAAATTAATCACACATCTCCTACTTTGTATGCTACTTAAATTATGCATCCATTTGCCTTGAAATGATGACAAATTGTAAAAAAAACAAACAAAAAAAAAACACAAACTTACCTCCTCAGCACTTCCATGTTCAGGGTGACACAATCACCCCATGATGCTTTGGGCACACTCATGCTCACTTGGGCATCTATCTGCCCAGAGAAATACCACATGGTCACATGCATGCCAAGGTATTTCCTCAGTAATGCCATGTGTTCTAGCGCACAAGTGTACAACAATGTAAGCAGCTAAATTTATTTCATGTCCGGCATGGTGTGTGCATGTATATAAACATTTTTTTTTAAAAGAGATTATGGAGACTCCTTAGACATGCACTTGAGTTCTGATGGACGCTAAGCAGTCTGCATTAATACAGAACACCCAAGCAGACTTACAGTGTTATTTTCTAAAATGAGAGTCCAAAGTGATTTAAAAATTAATTTCAAATTAAAGACCAAGGTAGCTGTACTGACAGCCAAGCTGATTTAGATATTTTTTTAAGTTCAATTATTTTGACGTTATAGTTGAAATTCACTTTGACTACTCCTTTTAGTAAATAACCCAGTCATGGGAAGAATCTAAAGATATCATTGCAAGTCTGTCTGTTTCTTTGACAGTCTGCAGTTGGTTGTGGATCAAATAACCTTTTATTGTATATTACAAGTATATTATAAACAAAGAAGCCAGCATTAAAAGACAGCCAGGCATAAATACAATAGGCAGACATGTATCAATATTTTTTTGTGTTTTTCGAACAATCTGCAGCTTGGCTGTGGATTAAATAAAGAGACATTGTATATTACAAGTGAGCAGGGGAAAGCAGACACACGGGACAAATATTACACCTCGTGGATTGTTAACTGCATGTAACAGAGTGGAAAGGAATCCTAGGGTTATTGCCGTTTGTCCGGCTCACTGCGGGAGTGTTCTGGGACAGCCAAGACTGACATTGTCTGGACTGATTGCGTGGGTGAAGATTTGAAGAAAAAGAAGTTAAAAAAAAAAAGATATTTGGAATATCTTAATACAAAGGTTTTTTTTTAATACACATTTTAACCTTTCCATTTTGTATTGCATGCTGTATTGCATCCTTGAGATGTAATGTTTGTTTGTTTCACGTGGCTGAACTCCTCTGTTCACTTGTAATACACAATGAAACTGTTGAATTTAATCCACACACACTGCAGACAGGCAGACGAATAATAGACAGACAGGTAGTGATATCCATACTATGTGACTGCCTGAGTAGTCTATTTTTCTAATGCAGACTCCATGGCTTCCAACTCACTCACTCATATATTAACATAGTTACAGAAGCTGAAAAGAGATATGTGCCTATCAAGTTTGACCTTTCTCACATTTGTTTTTGCTGTTGATCCAAAAGAAGGCAATAAACCCAGTGTGAAGCACTTCCGGTTTTGCAACAAACTAGGAAAAAGATTTCTTGACCTCAAAATGTCAGTCAGATTTATCCTTGGGTCAAGATGAACTGTGTACTTATAATGAGAAGGGGAGGTTTTTTTTCCCACGGGTGTGAATTTGAAAGTATTGTGAAAGTTTTGTGGTGTGGCATTCTACAAAGCATTTTTTCCTGAAAAATACAAAGATTTGTGAATAAATACAGCATATTAATTAGGTCAAGACCAATAACATGCATAAAAGTAGTGTTGGTGCCAGGACTGTCCCTTTAATAAATTTACAGTGTATATACATACATACACATAAAGAGGTATTCCACAGTTCTTATAAAGTGTCATATTCCATTATCAAGCAAGCAGTTCTACATTAATCTGATTATTTAAAACCAGGTATTGTAATCCACTACTATACTAGAACTATCATGAACGGGATGAGTCACTGCATTCCACAAATGCAAACGTCATAAGAAAAGTTACAATCTATTTTGCATGGATCACTGAGTCACCAACTGCAGATGGATTAAGTTCCAAAATCACATTTATGTAGCGGTTTACAAACACAGAAAGATTAATCACGAAGCAGACAACAAAGGTGAAATGAAAACATAAATAAGGCCTTGACAAAATGTCCTAGAACTTTAGAGTATGGGCTAAAAATGCATACCAAGCCAAATTGTCCATTAACCATTTGAATACTAGGTTTCCGTTCTTAGAATTTGACGTTTGTGTCAACTCTGCCATTTAAAGTGTTAAATGTGTGCCACGCACAAACTGAAAGGAATATTCTAGGCACCATAACAACTTTATCTAAATTATGTTGTTATAGTACCAGGAGGACCCAGGATGCAATCTTACCTCAGCTGACTGCCCTCAGCCAATCAATGTCATCACTGCCCGGCGGCACTCTGCACTTCCTGAAACTTAAATTTCATTAGTCGGATGCCACCTGGGGGCGTTGGAACAGGTTTGGGGTTAAATTGTTCAATAATGGTTTAATCCCTTGAGGTAAAAGTTGCCAAGGGACTCCTGGCACCATAACAACTTAATTAAGCTGAAGTTGTCATGGTGCTAAAAGGTGCCTAAACTGTTCAAAGTGTCTCTGACACCACCCTGTAAGTTTTAAATGTTTCATAAAGATAAAAAGATAAAATTCTACTGCATTTCATGGTCAGAATCTAGGCTCTATGTTGTCAGAACCTAAGCTGGCAATTCTTAACAAAAGGCAGAGTGCCCGTTATCAAGTTTTTGCGAATTCCCAAAGCTGTCACTAGCAACAGATGTGGGAAACATATCATAAGAGTCTATGGAAAATCCCACTTCATCCTAGCAGATGAAGTATCAGGATTTGAAGATCTTTCACTTCAATAAAGATGGCAGTGCCTACGAGGAAGGGTTCCAGGCAAGCGTATATACACCTCCAGCGTCTACCCCTGGCTACAGCAACAGAAAACAGCATGTCACTTTCAGGGATCTCTACAAAATATGCAAAGACCCCTGATGGTGCCTGTGCCACTTTAATTTGGTTAATTAATCACACACAGTGGCGGAACTACTGGGGTCTTAGGGGTTGCAACTGCGACCAGGCCCGTCACTCTGCGGACCCTGCGACCATGGTGCCTGCCGGCTTCAACCGCCGGGGCCGCATTGAAGGGGGTCCCTGGAAATTCATTGCCATTGGGTGGCCCTAACAGCATGAGCCACCCAGTGGCAATGAATTTCCAGGGGGCCCGGTGAGTGCTGCGGCCCTCTAACTGCGTGACTGGGCCCCCTGAGATTACATCAGAGCTAGGAGGAAGTAACTGCCACACATTCTCCCAGCTAACACCGGGAGCCGTGCGAGAGGAGGAAGGAGAGGAGGTTGAGCCACTGGTCCCCAGGGAAAATCACCCTCCTGCACCTAAAAGCTAGGAAACAGGAGGGTTTCTAAACCATTTTGTATGTGTGTCTGTTTGTATGTGTCTGTATATCTGGGTGTTTGTATGTATATGTGTGTGTTTGTGTATGTGTGTCTGTGTGTCTGTATGTGTATGTCTGTCTATGTGTCTGTATGTATGTGTCTGTGTGTGTGTTTGTATGTATGTGTCTGTATTTATGTGTGTGTGTGTTTGTTTGTTTGTTTGTATGTATGTGTGCCAGTATGTGTGTGTGTCTATGTGTGTGTCTGCATGTGTACCTGTTTGTCTGCATGTGAGGGGGGTGAACACATGGGAGTGGGAGGGTAGATGTAGGGGGGGGGGGAGGGTGTAGATGTTTGGGGGGGGGGGTGCCCAGGGCAATTTTCACATAGTAAGACATAAACACAAACCAGCCACTTGAAAATTAAAGGTATAAATTAAATATGTATCACAACACATTGCACATTTAAACTAATACTTATAAGAAAAGGTCTGGTTAGTTTAAATAATACCAGCATAATACATCTTCCTAGTTCCCTTGCCTAGGTGTCTCAATCTAAGATAATACAATTTGGGCTGTCTTAAAAGTGCCATGTGCAAATCAGAACGGCCTGGCTTCACCTCTACAGAAAGATGGGTTTCCACATTTTAGAATACATGAAATAGGGAGTGGAAAGGTCAACACAGCACTCCCTTTTTTCAGACTTCTGTTATTTTACACAAAGTCCAGCTGTATAATCAGTAGGCTGTGGAGAAATGTCAGTGAGTTAAGACTGATACAAAACAAGCACATTCTTGTAATACAGTGCCTTCATAATCAGTGCTCCAACGCCTGAGCCACAACACTTGCCCAATGTCAGGCTAAAACAACAAATTCTACATGCTCTCTAAAAAAACAAAAACAAAACCCTATCAATAATAAGGTACAAGGCCTTTAATGGATTTATCAGTTTGAAGTGTATCATTAAGAGGTAACTTTTTATGCAATGTTTATTCATTTATCATATTGATACATTATTTATTAAACTGCTGGGTCCATAGGGTTACACCAATATTACACCCACTTAACTAAGTTGTTTCAACCGCCTACATCACTGGTCCTGCATAGAAACACCTTCCCACACATCCTGCCTATCCATCATCACACCAACAAGTTGGCTTCAATGACAGAGTATCAGCAATTGGTAAATTGTCAGCATAGATGCTGTGCCCTCAGCCAAGATTTTTATGCCAAGGAATTAGTGAGCGAAGGAATCTTTCCTTTTTTTTTTTTTTTTTTACAATATGTGTTAGCCCTGGCATTATATTTATTATAAGTAAAAGCAAGATTTTCTTCATTTACTTCAGAGTATTTTTAAGTATTAACTTCATTTTAAAATTTAAGAATCCAGGGGGCGGGGCCGGACCGCCGAGCTGGACGGTCGCACTCGACACCAGCTCCTGCAAGCTATGCCCAAACAAGCTATGAAGCTACAATTTCAAGCAGAAAACCGTCCAGCGACGGTGGTCCCCAGCGGGCTGAGAGCCCTGGATCCAGGGAGAGGCTGGCCAAACGGGCTTCAGTCCCCTGGAGAAGGATTCCTCGTTGGCACTATCAAGGCCTACTCTGGCGGTGAGCGGGGTGGACGGCCGCTGCCCCGTTGCCTGCCGATCAGCGCTCAGCCATGAGTCAGACCTGCGGGGAACTGGCCCCGCACCCCCCCCTTTGGACCGGGGGGGTTATCCCGGTCCCCACCCGTGGAACCCGACCACCATAAAGCATGTGAGGCAGCGCCGCCAAGACCCGCAACCCGAGCACTACAGCCAAGATGGCGGAGGCCGTGTGCGATGGCGCCAAAACCATGAGCGGACCATAAGCACCTACCACCTGCATACACCCTCGGACCCAAGCAAGCCACTCACCTCCCCTATGATTGGAGTCTCAGGGGCCTCCTCCCTCCTCAGGGCAAGGAAACAAGACGACGCACAGATGCATCGGCTGCCCACAACCACTAACGCGCCGCGGGGCCTACCGACACGTGAGGAAGCAGTTGAGCAATCACCCAAACCCCTCGCACGCCGCAAGAACACTTTAAACGAACTCGCCCAGTGAACAACACCCAGCGGGGAGCAGCAGACCGGGCACCCTTCAGCTATATTACTCTTGGGAACTCCGTGACCCGTGGACCTGTGAGAGGATTGTGCTGGACTGTGAAAGAGTCTGGGGCCGGCGGGGAGCTGATCTATGGGACTTGGAGATTAAACCTAGACCCAGGGGTTGGATCAAGCCGGTCTGTGGCATTGGCTGATTAATCAATGTAACATTTCCCCAAGCATATAATGAATACCAGATAGGGCAGTTACAACTGTTGTGTTTTATTGTTTTCTTCTTTTTTAGTTTCTACTGTATTATCCAGGCCAAATGCATGCCCATATGACACTTACTTTTATTGGCGATAACCCACTCTTGATGCTTCACTGTGGCCAAATACTGTGTTTGCCTATATACTGGGTGGACCGTTTCACATTGTTCAGCAGGCTCATTTGCAATCATATATTCAGTTCGGTAGCAAGTGGCACTAGCCTACTCTGTGCAGTGATAGTGCCTAACACATTGAGTTAGCATAACATGCTCTTTTTGCAGGCAGTGTCCCAGCCTTTTAGTTTATAATGTATGATAACTCTATACTTTATTTCCATGATTAGAGGTCAGCCTGTGTAGCGTGGTTTTGTACTCTCCAGTGTTTCTATCAACTGGCTAATCAGTATAAGCATAAGCACTATCACACTTTAGACTATGCTGTTATATCTTGTTTAGCCACGAGCACCAGACCTGACTATGAAGCCTTTGTTACTTTTGTTTATTATATTTTAAAAATGTGCAATTGATCTACATATGCCATATACCGTAACTGTGTTTTTGAAGTGCTTATAACTGCTATTGTGGCATTGCAAGCATAACTGTCATCTCCTGCACATCACAAATAAAGAATTAAAAAAAAAAAAAAAAAAAAAAATTTAAGAATCCAAAAAAGTTGATTTCATTTAAAAACAGGTTATAGTTAGTTTTATTGTAAAAAGTTTGTGATACCCACTAAACTGAAAGCCACTAGTTTTTGGTGTCAAAAAGGGTCTCAGATATCATGTTTATTTAATCTCCAGTGTGCCACACTGGAAAACTGACCAATTAATTTAAAAAGTTAAAGGGAAACTATAGTGCCAATAAAACAAAAAGTTGTTTTCCTGGCACTTTAGCTCCCTATAGTGTTTACCTCCCTCATCGTGGCGCAAAAGGGGTAAAAAACACCTTCTGTCACTTACCTTCTGTCTCTCGGTGCTGGCTCGGGTCCACCTCTGCTTGGACCCAATGCGTTCCTATGTGGATTCGGGTGACGGTGGATGTCCTCATGCATAGTGTGAGGACGTCCAGCATCAGTGAAGCGACCAAAAGTTGCCTAATAACCAGGAAGTCCCTCTAGTGGCTGTCTGAAAGACAGGTGCCTATAGGATCCCTATAAGCCAAGATATATAAACTGGAAACGTTCTCTATCATCATCCAGATTGTTTTATTTTATTTTTATTTTGGACTAGGATTTGAAATTTTTTGACAGCTTCTATTTTAGTAATTATTGAAGGGTAGGCAATGGTCACGATATTAAGAAACACGGATTCATTGTGCACAGTGAAACAGCAAACTTTGAAAAATTATCCAACTCACCTTGGCTATAGGGGTTATGGAAGGGGTGCCCTAAAAGGTAGATCCCCAATGTTATAGAACTACAACTCACATGATTCTCAGCCTATTTCATTCTTAGAATCATGGGAGTTGTAGTTCAACAACATCTGGAGGGCCGGATTTTGGGGAAGCCTACTTTAAATTAAGCTTTCCTGCGGAGGATAAACTCTTTCTATCATTTTTACTGGCTAAAGTGTGAATTGTTAGGAATTTAAAGAAAATTAAACATTTTGGACCACAATAGTCAAACTGGAAACATAGATGACCTGGAGAATTTTTCCGATTCTGTTATTTTGTCCTAAAATTTGAAATGCACATTGAATTCCAGATATGTAAAATTTTATTGAATAGCCGTGTACAATCCATTTTATTGACAATAAAATAGTTACCGGTAACTACAGGATAGCCAATGACCTTGTAGACTGCAATACATAATCTGACCTCTCTGACAATTCAAAAGTCACAAACCTCTAAGGGAGATGCCAAGTTCCAGAAAGGCTAGGATTTAAAAATAAAAAATTTCTGAGGACACATGATATTTTCATTAAATTGGGCAGGGCTTGAAAGTAATTCCTGGCAGTATGTGTGATTCATATGCTTTCACACGGGAAGAATACGAATTTCAAATATTGGGCAGCACCTGAGAGTCAAACTCTGCTACAGTGCATAATTCAACAGCATTTTGAAAATGTAGGGACTCTAGAATGACCTAAACCAAAACCATCTCCAGAACAAGACACAATTTATAAGTGAGCCAAAAAAACAGATTAAAGGCAATTTTGGCACAGCTAATAGGACAGAGCCTTCCAAAAAAAAAAAAAAAACTTCCAAGGATCAAAATGCTCAGAAGGGATGGCTATTCAGAAACATACTGCAATGTTACGATCACTATTCAACTACTGAAAAGTACACTAGATTTAAACAATTGTCTACTGGATCAAATGCAACCTCACATTGAAGTTCAAACCAAGAAAAGAGATGGGTCATAAAACTGGGGGCGTGAGCTATTAAAGACCTTTTGTAGGGTGATGTTAGGGGTAGTATGTAAAGGAAGTGTTAATGATCAGCATGTAGCATTGGTTGTATCATCTAAAGGTAAAATATAGGGCTCTGCACAGCATTTTGAGCTAAAGATAATATATAAGATTACCGTATATATATATCATAGAGGGTCACAGTTATGGGTCAGGGACGGCATCAATGTTCTAGACAGTATTTAGGTTGGAGATGGACTTTTTAAATAAGGGATAAGGATAGCATTTTTAATTAGAAGTAAGGATTAAGACTAAGAACTTTAGGGTTGGAATCTACATCAATATACAAATAAAAAAAAAAAACATTGAGAGCATCAAAAAACATTACACAATGGATGCATCATTAAACGACACCAAAAATCTTGCAGACCCACATAATCAGCTGGGAATAAGATTCATGCGTTGGATCGATTAGTCTGCCCCCACAATTTGCCCACCTAGTTGACAGGACATTGTGAGTAATTGTTGTACGGGCCCAAACAAGACTTGTGATTAATTTCTATGTAGGCAGCAGGACAGATGCTCCCACTATGCAAATCTGTCATATCCCACTGAGATCTTACAGATTAAGTATCATTGAGCCATGGAAGTAAAATACTCTATTTGATTGATTTATTCATTTGCAGTATATATTTTTCTTGTGAATATCTACATCCAACCACAATCTAGTTTTTGGTAATTTTGTTTGTCAGACAATTTCTATAAAAAAAATAAAATGTCATGAGTTGTCTTACAGTCTTTAGGAGTCGTAAGACAGATAACTCCATCCTTACAAAGCTGACTATACAAATATAAAAAAATAAATGTAAAAAAAAATAAAAAAAAGCAGAAAGCAGAACAATGCACCTGCTAACACATTATAACATGATAATGAGTGGCGCAATCTATTTATCAATTGCCTATTAAAGCATTATATATCCCAGAGGCATGCTCACTTGCCTGATGCCATTGTCTCCAATTCCAGACATCTTTCTTTGCGATTTGGATTGCAGCCTTGCCAATGAGACCAGCTGGCCAAGAATCCCGAATCACTCCTGTCCGCTGTCCCTTTACCTACAGTAGACACTAGAGAAGGGAAAAAAAAAAAATATTAAGAAATCTATAATCTGACATGACAACTGTGACAACCAACACATACTGAGATAAACAATAAAATCTAGTTTATAAAGATGTATTACCACATGTTAAGAAAAATATCAGATCCGCCAGCAAATGGATTTAAGAAAAGGAGCAGAGACAAAGGAGCCTATCCTTATGCATTGCTGACAATTCCCTTATCAGCTTTTATTGCTATGTCACGTCCAAATACTCATCTATTTAAAATTGTTATTTCAAGTATATAAGGGGGTGTTTGCAGTATCCATGGAGATCTGCGTGGAGAGAAAGAGAGAGAGAGAGAAAAAAAAAAGTGATGCTTATTTACTGGGAGAACGTGTAGAAGAGAAAGAAGGAGGGCTCCAAAAAATAAATAAAAAATTCATGTCAGGTTACTTACAAAATAAGGAAAGAATACCAAATGACTACACACGTTGCCAATACAAAAATCTCCCTGGGCGTGAAATAACCCCAATTTGAATTCTATAGTTATTCCTGCCTTGAAGCATCTTTATTGCTCAACAGCCTGTATGAAAAAATCAGCTAGTGTCTATATTTATGCAGGAGAACAATTGTAGAGGAAATGGTTTTCTATAAAAAAAAAAATATGTACCAGAGAATCGTGTTGTTGTAAGAATTGTGTCTCGAGTTCCTGTTACTTTGCTACTTTGGGCGATGAATGCAGCACGGAATTTCTGAAAACTCCAGGCTCACTTCCCTAAAAAGATACATAAAAAGGATTCGTGTGTGTGTGTGTCTGTGTGTGTGTGTGTTTACGGAACACTTTAACCCTTTTAGTACCAGACAGTGTGGACAGATGGTTCCTCTATCAGTAACAAAACATCCTTTTTTGTGATCAATTTAAAATCAATTAGAGCCTGCGGTGTGAGGAAAGCATTTGTATGGCACTGCAAATGTTAAATCCAACTAACTGGGTAAGTAAAACAAAAGATAGTATATAGGATAAATAGTCTATAGAACATGACAGAGGATGAGAAAAGAAAGATACTGTGGGTAAATGATTGGGCCATTAATATACATTGTAAAAAACAAATGTTCCATGCTTACAGTATAAATATTCTTGCCCGAGAAGCAAGGTTCGTGCACAGAGGATCAGGTTATTTAATGAGTTATGTTTTAAGAGATCTTCCTTAAAAAAAAAAAAATGTAAAAAAATAAAATAAAAAAAACAATATATATATTGTTTTTTTATTTTATTTTTTATATATTTATATATTTATTATATAATAAAATTTAAAAAAAATAATAAAAAAAAAAGGACTTTAGAACATAGTAATCTAGATTGGATAAATAAATTAATAAATAAAACATTCCTGTCCATCAAATTCAGTTGATCCAAAAGGGGAAAAAAACAGTTTGAAGTCATTTTCAATGGTGTCTTAAACATGGGGGGAAAAAAATCCTTCTTGATTCAAAAATTTCTCATCAATTTGCGCTGTTACCGCCTACATTAGTTATTGTACCCTGTAATATTCTGGTTTTAAAGAAAAAACATCTTGATTTTTTTTTTTTAATCGCTATAGAATTTTATAAAACAACCTATTTTGGTAAAGAGTTCCACTTCCATTATTTCCTGGTACTCCAATCAGTGTTTGTCACTTAAGTGAGGATTGCCTGGAATTCAAAGCGAACTTTAAATTTTAGTTTAAACTGAATTATCTTAAGTCAAAATTGTCAAACTGACTTTGAGAACTTTTCTAGCCTGGCTATTTTAGAGTAAAATGCGAAATTAACTTTGAATTCCTGACACATTACACAATAGTAAATAACTCTGAAAAACCTTTTAAGAGAAACGCCATCGTTTTTGACTCTCATTTTTTATGATGCTGATCTGAGAAGTTTCTATGACATGAACATAGTACCAGCTGAGTTAAATAATGTACTAAACAGTGACAGGAAATGCATTATGAACATGAGAAGTGATTTTTCGATAAGACATCTTACTCAAAATTTGGGTAAGTCCGGGCAGGGATCCAAATCTCAATTGACATCACAGAGTCTGGGAAAATGAGGGGTTTGCCTTCACTTTAAAGAGGAAAACTTATGAATCACTTGCCGTGTAGAAATAGAGTATTCCTATTTCACTCAAAAATTGCCATCAGCTGGGGTTCCCCAATATCTCCTGGCTTTCCAAAAGCAAGCGGTGAATGGTTTGCCTTCGAAGTAACACAACTGTCAAAGTCTGCAAAACCTAAGTGCACAGACTTCACAAAAGTGAGAGTTAAAGAATGCTCACCTAAAGGGATTATTCACAAAACAATAGCCTGGAGGTAACTTCTAAACAAACATGCTAAATCAAGGCTAGTCATCATCAGCATACAAACGATATCCAACTAAACATAACTGATGATTTTGTTCATTCTAGATATTTTTGCCAAATGTTTGGAAGTCATTTCCCATGGCACCCAAACATTTTTGTGGTTAAAGCCCCAGAGTAAAGGCTGTACAAAACCAGGCCTTGAATGCCATACTGTGTCTAATGAATAACGAATCCCACTTCGAATCACCAACTGTGTATAACGAATATTGAATCCCCCTTCAAAACTTCTATTTTTTGCAATCCACACGTCAAAGTGGGGAGGTTCAGAAGCACCGCTTTTAGATACAAAATAGTCTATGCACATTCCACTCTGAAGTCTATGGACACCTACAACCTTCCTTTAACAGAGCTCAAATTCTCCAGGTTTTTTGGGGTCACATTTGAACCAATTCCCAATCAGTTCCTTAATACCCTTTGATATGTCATCTTCCAATTCTTAAAAATTTATTTTGTATACGCTTTGCTACTCCTCCCATATCACCCCAAGTGTAGCTCCTTTACATGCCTTCATGAGAGTGAGATCTAGGTCTCTCAATCTTGCAACCTGAACCAGGACAGCACTCTTTAATCAATAACTAATCAAGAATGGATACAAAAGGCTTAATCTGTGGCATTTAGACCCCTGAGACCAGGACACATATATCATTCTCTCTTTGGCAGGAGAGCCCAGTGCACAGCTCTAGGAAAATATAATTTGTGTTTGGAATGTCCTAATCTATTGAAAGAGGTATGTACACATTTTACTCAGCACCATTTTATATTTCACACTCCTCCCAGATCCACTTTTAGCTTGCTTTGATTTTTATTTATATATATATATATATATATATATATATATATAAATATATTAGAAGCAGTTCCACTGAATTTGTAAAGAGCTTGTCGGTGTACTGCAGGAAACTGGAAAGACTCAGCACCTACCTACCTACTCTCAAGTGTTTACATTTGGAATAGTTACACTATTTAAAGCCTCATGCCACTGCTCTATGACACCATTAACTCTTTTAGAAAGGTTTGGGATGGGAGTCATGGATCAACTAATACCACGCCTTTCCTTGTTCCTCCTCCATTCCCTCACAATTCACTCCTCTTATGTTCTTTTCTCTGGTTCTACATTAATTGTTCTTGTCCTCATCTTTCTGGAGTGCCAAAGGTTGGCTATCCCTTACTTAGGCCATACTTATTAAAGGAAAACAGGTGGTATTCAGGGGCAAACAATTCGATATTGGGTTTATTTTTAGTTTTTGTTTTTTTATTGTTTGCTTTAATCCTACACTACCACCCCACAGGGAACACAATGTAAATGAAAAATGTAAAACTATTAAATTAGTCAAAGAAAAAAAAATCCACAAATAAACAATAAAAAACTTTCACATGTGACAGTACGCACAGCGCTCCCCCGTACTACCAGTCACTTCATGTAGCATGGTTGTGCTGTCAACATTAGAGGGTCTTCTTTATCCTGTACCCGATCTAACAGGAAGCTGCTCACTGGGAGCAGTAAGAAGCTTCCTGTTAGACCGGATAGAAAATAAAGAAGACCCTCGACCGCGGACGGTGCGGCCATGCTACAAAAAGGAGGTAAGAAGGCACGCCAGGAGAGGAAAGGATGGTAAGAGACCACAAATGGACTGTGGGACACACACAAAGGGGCTGAGTTGAGCAAAAGGCATATAAAGGGGCTAAGGAAAGTAAGAGACACACAAAGAATTGGGGAAGACACACACAGAGTGATTGGGGAAACACACACACAGAGATTGGAGGGAGCACTCAGAGGTACTTGGGGAGGGAGACACACACAGAGGGACTTGGGGAGGAAGACAAACACAGAGGGACTTGGGGAGGAAGACACACAAAGATGAACTTTGGGGGGGGGGAACACACACAGAGGAACTTGGGGGGGACACAAACAGAGGAACTTGGGGGACACACACACAGAGGAACTTGGGGGGGAACACACACAGAGGAACTTGGGACACACACAGAGGAACTTGGGGGGAGGGGGGCACAGAGGAACTTGGAGGGGAAAACACACAGTCCCCTCCCCCTAGTGATTATTTTTATAGTTGCCCCACTAAGGGGCACTTTATTAGAATGTTAAGGGGTCTTTTTTTTACTGACTGCTGACTGCTCACTGTTATTACACATACCTCTACTCGTGATATAGCCAATAGGGGCAGAAGGGAGATTTTAATCTCCCTTAATTACTAATACTAAGTAATCTTTACTGAGTATTAATACATTTGTCTGAAAGACCAATCTTGGTCTTTCAGCCTGTTTGAAGATACCTCCCTAATACCATGGGAATTAAGGAGCTATCTACTCGTAGCACAAATCGGATCGGAACCGAACAAAAAGTAACGAATTGCGTCCTAACATGAATGGACAGACTGTTCTCATTCGGTAGTTTTGCCGGCGTTCGAACGGCAAATAAAGCAGCAGGAGGAGAGGTGAGAATTGTGGGAAAATTGCTTTGACCACAGGAAACGGAGCGGACTTGGCTCCTTTCCTGGGTCAAAGCTGGGCAAGCGTAGGAAAAATATATAAGACAATATACTTTGTTTTGAGTTTTAAAGAAAACTAGATCAGATAAGAAGAAAAGAAGAACAGATCCTAAGAGAGGAAGAGAAGAGGAAACAATAGGAGAAAGGTAAGTTTGGCATGACAGTGTTGCTTTAAAGGTATCTATGTGCAAGTAATTCAAAGATCTGTGGTTCTTTTTACACCAAACATACAGGAGATCTCTACCTTATAAGAATATCTCTTAATTTAATTGTGTCACAGAAAATTGTGTTTTGTTGAAGACACCAAACATTGCTGTGTATCATGGTATTATTACTCACTAAATGTCAAATTGCAATGAATTAAAAATAGAATTGCATAATTTAGGTTAAAATAATAATGTGACTATAACTGCGATGGAGAATTTTATAATATGCAATATTTTTGCAATATGGTTTTCAATCCACTGTAATATGCAGGATTATTCACTAAACTGAGAATTGAAAATTATTTCTAAGAGGATTTCAAATGTAAGAACACAATTGCCAAATTGGAAAAGCTCTCTAAGTCACCTGTTCATTCCGTTAAAGGAATACTGTCCCTCTGCCTCACCCATCCCTGGTTAATAAAGGGTTAAAACCCCTTTATTTACGTACCTTATCCCAGCGCCGGGTCGAAGATCCGCCTCCTCCATCCCGCGACAAGCGGGGGCCCAAATGCAGCACGTGCATTAGACCTCCCCATAGGAAAGCATTGAATCAATGCTTTCATATGGGGGAAAATCTGATACTGGAGGTCCTTATGCACAGCGTGTGGACGTCCAGTGTCAGATAACGGACCAAAGGTTCGTTGCGATTCTGGAAGCCCTCTAGTGGCTGTCTGGTAGACAGCCACTGAGGGAAGACTTAGAGCTGCAATGTAAACATTGCAGTTCTCTGGAACTGCAGTGTTTTACATTGCAGCACTAGGTGCAAAAGGGACACAGCACCCAGACCACTTCAATGAGTTGAAGTGGTCTGGGTGCCTACAGTGTCCTTTTAATCTAATCTGGTTTTAAAGTTGAATTAACTTTCAATTTTTACTTTAATAAATAACCCTGTTGGAGTATAGTGAATAAACCAAAAGTGAATTGTTGAGAACTGACCAATGAACTAAAAAAAAAATTAGCAAATCATCTAGTCAGCTATGTTTCCAGGTCAGTTACTAGTGTATTAAATCTGAAGCTCCCTGCTCATTTCACTACCGTTCATTGTTCAGTGAATGGCACTATCATCAATTTAAATGGACACTCCACTGCCCAAATATGAAAACAAAAAGCTGCATGCGTATTAGACTTTCCCCATAGGAATGTATTGAATCAATGATTTTCTATGGGGTTTTTCAAGATGCTGGGTACCCTCATTCAGAGCATCAGGAGTCACTGTGAAATTTCAGGAAGCACCTTTAGTGGCTGTATTTACATTGCAGGTTAAAGAAACTGTATTCCTAATGCTACAGTGTCCATCTGTCTCTGTCTTCGCAGTGCCCCCTCCATCAGGAAGGGGTTAAAAACGTACCTTATTCCAGCGCTGACATCTCTTGGCACTGAATTTGGATCTTCCTCCTGCATGCAAAGTGTGAGGACGTCCAGCGTCGTTTCTCAAAGTAGAAATTTGTAAAACACAAGGAAGCGCCTCTAGTGGCTGGCTTGCGAGACTAAGACACTGGGAGTCAGGGAGACACTGGGAGCAATTCATCTATACAGCAGACTCAAACTGTGAGTAGTTTGTTGGTGATTTTTATCTTATGTCACTCCTTGTGATTTACATCATGTGATGTCACTCATAACTAATTATACAAAGGCTGGTATTTTTTTCCAAGAAAGTTGGCAACCCTAACTACTCTTCACATACTCTTGCTTAAAGGAACACTATACGGTCAGGAATTCAAACATGTATTTCTGACCCTATTATGTAAAAAACACCTTCTAGCCCCCCTGGCCCTCTCTTGCCTCCCTAAATATAGTAAAATCTCACTTGTAGTCAAGTCTGCAGCTGCTAGCTCTGCCTCTGAACTGACTCTGTCTGCTGACATAATCAGAAGTGGTGGTCTGAGCAAATTACAATGCTTACCCATAGGATTGGCTAAGACTGTAAACTAGGAAGATCAGGGGCAGAGCCAGCACAAGTCAAACATAGCCCTTGCCAATCAGCATCTCCTCATAAAGATAAATTGAATCAATGCATCTCTATGAGGAAAGTTCAGTGTCTGCATGCAGAGGGTGGAGACACTGAATGGCAGTGCTGCACACTAGGCAGTACTGCTCAGGAAGCACCTTTAGCAGCCATCTAAGGAGTGGCCAGTTTAGTTATTTTCTCTGAAAAGACAGTGTTTACTGCAAAAAGCCTTAAGGGAATGATTCTACTTACCAGAACAAATACAATAAGCTGTAGTTGTTCTGGGGACTATAGTGTCTCTTTAAGTTTGGAAGCTAAAGAGGAATGTATGGCAACAAAACTTGTGTGGACTGGCTGACAATAGAATTAGTTTAGGTAATGCAGACTTTTGTTTCTCTAACACTGTGGCATGTCCCCTTTCTTCTACACTCACTACATACACTACACTCACTACATACACCTTTACTCTGCCCCAGACTATATACCAGGAACTTATGCCTGCTGGTAAGACGATAAGGAGACAAGTGGACATGTGAGTGCTAGGGGACAGTCCTTAGAAAGCGTGGAGTAGGAGCATCATTTGATGCATTTATGTCAAGTTCAGGGTGCTGCCTGCATAGTATGCCCTTAGTTGGTCAGCCTGCATGATTGACAGGCAGTCTGACATACATTCATGCCAGGCTGGCCTTCCAATTCTTTGGACAAACATGCCCCCTTTTTGGGCATGTTCACCCCTTTTGGCAGGTCTGGTCACGTGATTCGCATCAGTGGCACACCCTTTTACCCTGCCCATTGACTCCCTGCTTCACTGGACACTGCTGTTAGGAGGTATGGATTTACTTAAAGATGAAAGCATAAATTAGAGAGAGATTAGCATAGAGTTTGTGTTTTCGTATAGCTGCATCCTTTCCCTCCAACACCATCTCCATCAGATACATGATGCTTGGGAGGTATGGTTGTTTCAGTGTTTTTGGTCAATAAGATTCTGTAATTAGGCCCATCATAATTGTCAGCTCCAGGCCCACTGGGCTCTTAATCTGGCCCTGCGGACACTGCACCCAGACTATGTCAATGGTCTGGGTGCCTATAGTGTCCCTTTAACAGGACCCCTTTTCTGATTGACAGCCACAAGGGTGCATCAGGGTTAATTTATTAAGGTGTCAATTTCTATTGAAATCTGCACAATTTTGTAAAATGAAAAAAAAAGGACATACTCTTAACTAGAGGCATAACTATAAAAATAGAAATCGACGGACCCCCCATGTGTTTGATCCCCCCCAGCCCCTCCATGTGTCTCATCTCCTCCCCCCCAGCTTCTCCATGTGTCTCGTTCCCCCAACCCCACGATGTGTCTCATTCCCTCTTCCCCCCAACCCCTTAATTTGTCTAATTCCCTCTCTCACTTCCCATTTGTCTAATTCCCTCTCTCACCCTCCTAATATGTATCATTCCATCTCTCTCACCCTCCTAATCTGTCTCATTCCATCTCTCACACCCCCAATTTGTCTAATTCATTCTCTTTCACCCTCCTGTACCTTCCCACTCTGTGTAATGTGGCCGAGCGGTACCCAGACTGACAGGAATGGCTCTCTCAGTGGCACAGGCCGGTGCTGCAGTGCATTGGCCCTGAAGGGATGGCGGCCCACGATCGCAGGGGTCGAGCTGTAGGCGGGTTCCCTGGTGTTGCGTCCTGGTCGCAGCTGCGACCCCTGTGACCGTGGTAGTTATGCCACTGCTCTTAAAGTGCTTTAAATGTGTAGAGTGTCCCTATATAAGGGTTGAACTCAGAGTTGCAAAATCCACCATACATTTCTAGAAATGTATTTCTTCTTCATCCTCCTGGACACTAAGGGAAATCTACTGCCATCTAGTATTTATAATGCATATTCTGCACCATTTAATTAAAGACATAACTCCAAACAATGCAAGGTATGGATACTGGACAGGAAGGTGAGCAAATTAGAAGGGGAAGATGACAATGACGGTTCTGCCAGCAAAGTGGATAGGAAAAAAGTGCACACCAAACTGAGCCCATTCAGAGCAAAACATGCACAGGGCACTTTTCAAATGGGGAGGGGTATGTAGTGGTTATGGTGATTGAAGTGTTCCTGTAAACTACATTCATCCTCAGAGGAAGCATTCTTATAGCTTTCTTTATAAAGAGATAAACTAGTAGCGTTGACCTGTAGGATAAAATGAAAACTGATACCTATGTAGCAGCAGTATACGGAAACAAAGTTGATTTATTAAGTGAATGGGGATCTACTGCAAAAGTGGGAAAATATTGAAAACAATGAAAATATCACACATGCAAACATCTAACAGGAAACGATCAAATGGTAAAGGATTACATTATTTATTTACGTGTTTATAAAAGGCACGAACATTCCTTACGGTTGTACACGAGATAAGTGTGTCGTTTTCTAAACTAAACTCTGGAGTTTATTAAATTAAATTAAAGTAAATTCCACATTTTTGGAAAAACTTGCAGATTTGGATACAATTTCCAACATGACTAAAGTAACTGCTTGCCCAAATCAGTTCTCTACCATTCAGTCAGTGCTTGGTGAATAATCCACAAAGAGAGTTCATTTATTAGAGCAGGAATTGTGAATAATTGACAAGAGATTTGTTTTTTCGTATCAAAAGCCAGACTGGATTCCCCCTCCCCTCATTCAGTGCATAAACATCAGTTTGGAGGTTTTACCGCTGTAACAGGAAAATGGTAAACGTGCAAATTAAAAGAAGGAAGCTAGTTAAGGAGGAGTTTTCTCATCACAGGAAAGCACTATTCCTATTTACGGGATAGTGCTTTCTACATTATAATGCAATTTAAAAGGCTATATTAAGAGATCTCGGGGGAAAGTTGCAGAGCATCTGTACTTTTAGCCCCGATATAATTGTCTTGGCATTGCAAGCACATCTCTGCTTTCCTGCTGAATGATGTCTTAAGATGAAGGAATTAGGCCGGTCAGCACTTACAGAAGACTCCGTTGCTCTCCAAGAAGCAGCACTTAAACCAATTAAAAACAAAGAAAAAGTATTGTGTAACCTGTGAAGTGATCCGCACTCTTATATACAGTTGTTGCTATTGATTTATTTAATGTTTCATACTCGTGGTATCATATAAACCACAGTGCAGCAAAGTGCAGAGGAGAAACGAAAGATGAACAAGAAACATTAAAAACAGACATCAAGTGTCAATTAGTGAGTTAAAGATATAGTCCGAAGTCCGATGATTTTTTTTTAGTGTTTTTTTCTTTTTATGGATGTGCTTAACTAACCTGGGCATCTGAAGAGTTTCCTGAGCCAGGGGATTCCAATACAACAACCCATTGGTATACGGAGCTGTCAAATAGGGCAGACCCAGTTCCCATCTGTACAGGGCTGTGTCATGTCTCTGCTGAGACACAGTCCCTGGTCCTTTAACACAATACATCTTTTGACAGCAAGCAAGTCACATCTGTGGGCTGGAGGAGGGGAATGGCAGAAGGGATGTGGAGAGGGAGGGGTGCTTGTTATATTCATTATGGGTTTCTTGGAAACATAGCCCATGTTCTTGCAGTTTAATTTTGCCCCCGCTGCTTATTAAGGATTCCTGGCATTCCCCCCCATCTGAATATAGGATGATATGCTATTGTTTTAATCCCACCCGTGACAAAAGTATCCACTGTCGCAAATTCTACCTCTTGCGTCCGGACAGAAAAAAAAAATATTTACTTGACACAAAGAAATTCAGTAGATTTGCCCTAACTGTGTCAAGGCATTTTAGACATCACTTGTAACAATGTCTCATCCACTGCCTTATGTCTGTACTTAGAAGGGCAAAATCGATCCTGGACACAAGTGAAATAAATAATGAATTGCTGATTATTTTTAATTGAGCTTGTGCTCACAATTACATGGGTATTCACTAAACGGTGACCTGTCAAGAATTCATTAGGGAATCGTAAATTTCAGACCAAATTAGCCGAGTTAAAAACAAGAGTGACTTGATCTGTCAGGTTTTGTGGGTTTTTATGGCCATGAATTTGCATTTTCCAACAATTCTTGTTTCAGTAGACAAAGTTGGTACTGTTTCCTATTGAAGGGTTTCTCCAAACAAATCCCAGTGTTTTCATAAAGTTTGTGTTAATTCAGTGATTTTATACAGTTGTTTTTATACAACTTTAACAAAAATTAAAGAAACACTAAAACGTCTCTATTCCATTGCTGAGGCCAAGCTCTCCCTGCAACCTAATCCTCCTTGGCAGTGATACCTTCCCCTCATTGGAAGGGTGATTAGTGATCGCAGCCAGGGGGGGGGAGTACGTGGGCGGCACAGACAAAGCCAGTGCCGCCATTGGCTGTCTGACACCAGAATGCTGTGCATGACTGAGTCAGACATCAATTTTTGCACAAAATAAAAATGAGCCAGCCCAGAACTTTGTCACACCACCGGTAGCTAAGGAGTTACTCTCTGTATGTGCACATACAGTCTACAGGAAGTGGTCATAGTGCTCTATGTAAGCTTTAAGACAAGCGTGAAAAGTACTTTTTGCACAAATTTCAAACCTCTTGACATGGGTGACGGGTCCTTACGTTTCTCTAAAAGTTCCTTATTCCCGCTCCCCTGAAAATGATATTGAAGTATGTAGTGTAACCAAGATAAGTAACATCTACAGAGAAATACCATATGAGGTCATAATAGTACTATGCTCCTGTGTATAGCTAACTTAATTAAAGGTACACTATAGTCACCAAAACATTTTTAGCTTAAAGAAGCAGTCTTGGTGTATCGCTCATGCTCCTGCAGTCTCACTGCTTAATTCTCTGCCATTCAGGAGTTAAATCACTTACTGTGACTTACACAGCCTTTCTAAACACTTCCTGTAAAGAGTCATCTAATGTTTACACTTTCTTTATTGCAAATTCTGTTAAATTTAGAATTTCTTATCACCTGCTCTGTTAATAGCCTGCTAGACCCTGCAGGATCCTCATGTATATAATTACAGTTTAATTTACAGAGCAGGAGATAAAAATGTTTAAAGTAAGTTACTTTTGATTAAAAATGTAACCATTGTGTTTTCATGCAGGCTGTGTCAGTCACAGCCAGGGGAAATGTGGCCAGGGCTGCATAAACAGAAACAAAAAGTGATTTAACTCATAAATGGCAGGGAATTGAGCAGTCAGACTGCACGAGCATGATTTATTTCTTTAAGCTAAAGTTGTTTTTGTGACTATAGTGTCCCTTTAATTAAACCATTTACGTGTGACAGTTTCACATCAAGGGGTTAAGCAAAAGAAAATGTCAGCTTTACCAAAACATGGCCTTAATTTAAACCTGCGTATAGGTCATATCAAAACAGCAGGGAGCTTTGAATCTGCCCAAGATACTGGTCATTACAAGAAATAGCCAATAGGACAATAGGATTTCTCCCTTATCATGCATCTACTATTCCAATTTGCCTGACACTACGTCTATTTCAACTCCCATTTATGTCAATACAACAGGAGTAACAAAAGAATCACACAGGTCCCGTCTGTGTATATTTATTTAAAGAGATACACCATGCTGAAGCTCACACAATTTTTGGGGTACATTATAATGCCATATTGGTATTGCCATATTGCCATATCAGCATTGGAATTCCGAAAACTTTATATGCTCACATTACTCATGTTCACTTTTATGTCTATGCCTGTTGTACCTTTTTTTTTTTAACATGGGAGGGCCGGAGTAGATCCTCTCACTGGTTACTATTGAGGATTTTTGATTCACTGTAGTCTTCCTGCACAATTCCCATCCGTGCCTTGTAGTGATGCTTAGTAACACATCCTGGCCGCCGTTGTTCTAGAGAAATTTGATAGAACACGGGCACACACAGGGTGTGCAGAGCTGTGCAGAAAGAGTATAGTAAGAACCCAGCAGTATATTTGTCAGGGTAAACACCTGGCTTGTCAACCCCCCAAAGTACAGGGTCCTTTTTGCATCCCTTTCCTTAGGCGCCCTAAGGATGCTGCCAGGGCCACTGTAGGCTTGCACTGTCCCTGCTTGGGGGCGGTTGCCCATAATTTTATCATGGACATTTGCATACCTGAGATTTGCAGGGGTGGGCCATACAAGGCCCGAGAGCTGTAGGTTGCCGAACTCTGGTCTAAATGGACAACAGAAGACACTGATCGGACATTATGTGGTAGTCTAACTGCCATATATATAGTAATACTTTATTGGATTTAATGACGTACTACAATAAAGACACTGCCACTGAAAGGCTTAACAATAGAGTTTAACCCCTTAAGGACCAAACTTCTGGAATAAAAGGGAATTATGACATGTCACACATGTCATGTGTCCTTAAGGGGTTAATCTAGTTGCTGTGAAACTATTTTAGGGTTATTTGTAGCAAAAATCTACATCATCATCTGCCTCAGTGCCAAACTATGTTACAAAGATTGAAAAACCTTTGAAAATAAGATGCTAACAAGAAATAGGCAAAGTGCATGCTAGGAAAAGTGTATTTTTTATCAAAATTAGCAGCAAATGTATCACAACAGACTGCAAATGTATTGTTACAAAGAAAACTGTTCCCGCATTGGTGGGTAATAAGGTACGGAAAGCATTGGATTGGCTAAAAATCAGCGATTCTGACTATGTCACCATGGGGGCGGAGCTAGCTCCGGCGGACCCGTGCGGCGCTGGAAATAAGGTGAGTTTTAATTGCTTTTAAGGGGGCTGAGGGGGGGCAAGCCACCTAAATGGTGGGTTTTACACTATATGGTCAGGAATACATTTGTGTTCCTGACCCTATAGTGATCCTTTATGCAAGGTAAGGGAATTTACCAAAATACAGTCTGTCTATCTATCTATCTATCTATCTAAACACATACATACAAGAAGCCCAGGGGATAGTGGAAAGGAGGGAAAATGGCAGATATTTGTTACATGCAGAACTTAGTACTCGTAGGTACTAACCACTAGCCATTTTGAAGATGTTCTGACCCAGACGTCTAGCCATCACTATTTGGCCCTTCTTAAAGCCACTCTGAATGTTTCTCTTGCCAGTTTTTCCTGATTCCAACAAGGCTGGTGTGTGTGTAGAAGGGACTGTTTGTTGTGAAGTGAGGGATCTCTTTGTGGTGTACTGCATGTAGCTAGGGGGTGTAGTGTGGGGGCACGTGCATATGTAGAGGGGCTGGAGAGATCATGTGTATGTTTACAGGCGCTGTAGTGTATATATAGGGCCTGTCGAGTGTGTGCATGTGAATCTAGGGGCTGCAGTGTGTGCATGTATGTGTATGTACCTATGTATGTGTATAGGGGTTGTAGGTTTGTGTATAGGGTTGAAATGTGTGTATAGGGTTGAAATGTGTGTATAGGGGTGAAGTGTGTGTGTGTGTGTCCAGACCCCAGGTAAGAGGTCAAACAGGAAACGATTTGACTACTTGCATTGGAGGAAGCTACGGCACTCCTATTACCACAGCCATTACTGCACACTGTAGTACTTATGTTGCTTGGAATCAGGCCCGGACTGGCCATCGGGAAAATGCCCGGTGGGCTGCGATGGCCTACAGGCCCATGCAGGGCAGCACCGGCCCCAAGAAGGACCACTGTCCCTTCAGGGGCCGGAGGTAAGATTTGTGCGTCCTGGGCAGCCTACCTGGGTAGTGGGAGAAGCATGGTCTACGTATACTTTGCGGAGGTACAGACCAAGTAACCGGACCACTGGACAACCAAGGATCTGGACCACCAGCATGCTCATAAGAGGGAGAGGAGTGCAATATATATATTTGAATTATTAAATTAATTAAGCAGCCATATACCCCCTATTAACCCACTACACCCCTGGCTTCATAACCCCTATTTACCTCTATTTACCCACTACACCCCCTGCTTCATACCCTCTATTAACCCACTACACCCCTTGCTTCATACCCCCTATTAACCCACTACACCCCCTATTAACCCACTACCCCCTGCTTCATACTCCCTATTAACCCACTACACCCCTGCTTCATACCTCCTATTAACCCACTACACCCCTGCTTCATACCCCGTATTAAGCCACTACACCCCCTGCCATCTTACCCCTATTAACCCACTACACCTTCTGCCATGTTACCCCCTATTAACACACTACGCCCTCTGCCATCATACCACCTATTAACCCACTACACCCCCTGCCATCTTACCCTCTATTAACCCACTACACCACCTGCCATCATACTCTAGGGGTATTAACCACCACACCCCCTACTAACCCACTATACCCCCTGCTTCATACCCCCTATTAACCCACTACACCCCTTGCCATCATATCCACTACACCCCCTGCCTTCATACCCCCTATTAACCCACTACACCCCTGCCATCTGACCCCCTATTAACCACTACATCCACGCCATCTTACCCCATATTACCCTGTAGCGGGCCCTGAGTAACCCAGCTGGTCACCCCTCCCCCCACCGCTATTAGTGAAATTAAGAGACCCATCTTCCCTAGTAACTGGACGACACACAGTTCCAGGGGTACAACAACCCACTTTATTGGCCATACTTGGCTTTATACTCACACAGGTAAAAGACAATGTCTCCTCCCAGGAGTCACAGGACAGAACTGGAACCCTTGTCCCTTTGTCCATGGTTCCCGCCACTCAGTGTCCCCTCCTGGGGTCCTCCCCCTCCCAGGGGCCTGTGCGTGTGACAGGAACTCCAGTCCCTTTGTCCCCAGTTTCCGCCACCCAGATACAGGATTTCCCACTTCCCGCGGCAGTGGGGCTTCTTTCCAGGACCCTCTATACCTGGGAGTCCCAGCACGGGAAAGACTCCTGCCTCCTGGGCTTCCAGGCACAGAAAGCCTGCCAAACCGCCATTGTCCCAAAAGAGCATCCCCACCAATCTCAGGGACTCCCAGAACGGCAACCATCACAAACCGTCTCAATTCGCAGGTTCCCTGGGTGAAACCAGGCAAGGGAAGCATATCCTTTCGGGATACAAATGCTCCCCTTGGCCGGCGTTCGTCTGTACAAATGGCGGCCACCCAGGGAAGCACTCGTTAGTTACTTCCCTTGCGGTTTCACACTTATGTTGCAAGTTGCCAACGTTCTAATTGATTGGTGTGAACACTCCAAGGGCACTGGGGAGGTCCTCGTTTGGGTGATTCCCCTGGATGGCGTTCATCTAACGAACGGGCTGCCACACAGGGTCGGCACGCGCCAAGGCTTCCCTTGCAGTTTGTGGTTTTCACACCTTGTTAACACCAAATGATGACAACTTTCAGAAGCATTCTGGATTTATGGTGAACATTATGAGGAAGGAGAAATAAGTAGAGTTACATAGATTGGTACGTATGGAGTTACTCGACCTGCCCACATCTGAGGTTCAAAGAGTCAATGTGGTCCCAAACATCAATGAACTCTTTGCAGCCACCTGCAGTGTGCTTTCCTCTGGTTGTTTGCAATTTGTAGCAAGTTCTTCCCTGCCCTTTCCCCAGGATACAATAAACATAACAGACACACATCACATCCTGCAATGCAAGGAAAGACAAATCTTCATACCTTGCCTGTATACTGTGTTTCAGTAAACTAGAGACAGAGGATAAGGACAGTGATAGAAGAGGAAAACAAGCGAACTGCATATATGACGATAGTTACCGTATATACTCGAGTATAAGCCGAGTTTTTCAGCACATTTTTTTGTGCTGAAAAACCCCAACTCGGCTTATACTCGAGTCAATGTCTGTATTATGGCAATTTACATTGCCATAATACAGACTGGGGGGCTGGCAGCGAGCGCTTACCTCTCCTGCAGCTCCTGTCAGCTCCCTTCTCCTCCGCGGCGGTCCGTTCAGCACCTCTGTCAGCTCCCAGTGTAAATCTTGCGAGAGCCGCAGGGTCATAGTGCAGCTCTCGCGAGACTTACAGTGTGAGCTGACAGAGGAGCTGCACGGACCGGCGCGGTGGAGACAGGAGCTGCAGGGGAGGTAAGTGCTCTCTGACAGACCCCCTCCACTGAACTGCCAATGCCACTGGACCACCAGGGAGTGAGAGCCCCCCTTCCTGCCATGTATCAAGCAGGGAGGGGGGACTAAAAATAAAAATAAAAATATTAAAAATAATAATATTAAAAAATAAATAAGAAAAAAATAATAATAAAAAAAATGTATATAACAAAAAAAATTACAATTATTATAATTAAAAAATAATAATAAAAATGCCCACCCCCCACCAAGGCTCTGCATCACACTCTGCATCACACACACACTGCACTCATACACACACACTGCACTCATACACACACACACACACACTGTATTCACACACACACACTGCATTCACACACACTGCACTCATATACACACTGCACTCATATACACACTGCATTCATACACACACACTGCACTCATACACACACTGCACTTACACACACACACTGCACTCATACACATACACACTGGATTCACACACACACACTGCACTCATATACACACTGCACTCATACACACACACTGCATTCATACATACACACTGCACTCATACACACACTGCACTCATACACACACTGCACTCATACACACACACACACTGCACTCATACACACACACTGCACTCATACACACACACTGCACTCATACACACACACTGCATTCATATACACACACACTGCATTCATACACACACACTGCATTCATACACACACACTGCATTCATTATATACACACACTGTAAATAAAAATTAAATTAATATATTTTTTGTTAGGATCTAATTTACCAGTAGCTGCTGCATTACCCACCCTAGTCTTATACTCGAGTCAATAAGTTTTCCCAGTTTTTTGGGGTAAAATTAGGGGCCTCGGCTTATATTCGGGTCGGCTTATACTCGAGTATATACGATATATTTATGTTTGGATTCCAATATTGTTGAATAGGTTAGGAAGTGGCTGTGTGACAGGCAACAGCAGGGCTGGAAAAAGATTTCGTCCCAAGCATTTTTTATCCACAGCGGCCCACTGAAAAGGGGGCGGGGCCAGATACGGTGTGTTTTGTCTTTCCCAATGACAAGCACACCCATTTCAAAGTGAGCATGTTGGTTCAATGCTCTTCAAGGGCAGACCATGCGCAGAGCTCTGGTGAAGAGCTCTAGCATGAGAAAAGGGCCCTGTATTTGTTCTGCACATCGCAAGCAAATTTATTAACCTGCGTGCGTTGTGTTTGCTTGAAACTTGTCTCAGGGGTTTCCATAATTAGGATACTCACTGTATCTCATTTATGGAGACACTATGTTGCTTGCTTACATGGAATCTAGTGTGTGCATAGGGGATCCAGCGTGTGTATGTCAGAAATGTAGTGTGTGTGTAGGTGGTGCAGCATCTGTGTGTAGGGGATCTAGTATGTGTTTGAAGGACACAGAGTGTGTATAGAGATCCTGCGATCTCCCCGGCCGGCATTGGTCCATGGCCACCAGCGCCCACAGGGGATTTGCCCGGTGGCCACTCTGGACTTGGGCATCAGAGGCTTGTAGTCAGTGGAGCATATTTCTAGTTACCAGTGGGGTACTTCAGGGATTTGTACTTGGACCCATTCTCTTTAATGTTTTTATTGGTGATATTGCAGAAGGTCTTGATGGTAAGGTATGTCTTTTTGCTGATGATACTAAAATTTGCAACAGGGTTGATGTTCCAGGAGGGATAAGCCAAATGGCAAATGATTTTGTAAATTAGAAAATGTTCAGAGCTGTGACAACTGACATGTAATGTGGATAAGTGCAAGATAATGCATCTTGGGTATAAAAACCCACGGGCAGAGTATAAAATATTTGATACAGTCCTAACCTCAACATCGGAGGAAAGGGATTTAGGAATAATTATTTCAGATGACTTAAAAGGATTCTCTAGTGCTAGGAAAACAAACCTGTTTGTTCAGACACTTACCTGAATCTAGCACCGATGTCCCTAATGACTTAATGCGCCAATGACCTAACACGCATGCGCGGCAATTGCTGTGCACGCGCATTAGACTTCCCCATAGGAAAACCTTGTTCAATGCTTTTCTATGGGAATTCCGGCGACACTGGAGGTCCTCATGCATAGCGTGAGGACGTCCAGCGTCGTTTAGACGACCAAAAGTCATCTAAGAAGCCGGAAGTCCTTCTAGTTGCTGTTTGATGTGCAAACTGCTTTTTGCACATCAAACATAGTTCATACACACATTCTTGGTTTTCAGCACTTTCTATGTTTATGTTTTATTTTCAAACAGTGTAAGGAGTGAATGGGTCTCGTTAACCAGAGTCACAGAGTGTGAAGCAATGTGTCGAAATCTGCCTAATGACCAGTGTGTACTGTATAATGGCATGGAAATGATAAGGAAATGGTGATTTTTTCCATCATGGCTCAATGTCTAATTTGCAGACAATTAATGAAATTCCAAAGTTGAATCGCTAAAGAGCAGCTACTTTGGTAGTACCAACATTCAATCAGACGATGACACAAGGGGGCAATAAAAACAACTGGTTTTCTGCACCCCACATCACAGACTCCACTTCACACTGGTCCATGAAAGAATAAGTAGAATGGTAATCTCCCCAATATTGGGCAGGCAATCTAGTTGGGAAATGGGGCAACTACTAAAGCATGGGATACATGGGTATCGGAGTGTGTCCTTCATGGACTACTAAATCAAACAGGTGGTAAAATCAAACCGTGGTGGTTGATACTATCTATAATTGTGTTCTATATCGCTACAAAGAATGCAAATAGGAATGTGTGCTGCATGTTTTCGCAATATATATATATATATATATAATTTTTTTAAAGGGACAATCCACACACATACAGCAGTGCTGCTTGCTCACATGCTTTATGTGACAGGATAATCTTCCTTTAATAAAGAATTGCAAAAACATGAGACAGACATGGAGGTTATATTCCCAGTAGTGTTATCTCCACAGAGATATAGAGTGTGATATAGCATCCACTGGGTTCAGTTTACCTGTTTGTCCATGGATCAGAGCATGTGCACACATATCCAAGTACATGCGCATACGCACCTCAAAATTGCCTCTCATTGGTCATTCCCCTGGCAAAGACGGCAAGTCTCTGCTAGAGGAATTGCAAAGATTGCAGACAAGAGATCTGCAGCTCTTGAAAGCTGTTTGTAGATATGCCCCTAATGATTGCAAGCTTTTTTTTTAGATATAATCTCAATAAAAATGTTTACTTAAAGAGACACTATAGGCACCCAGACCACTTCAGCTCAATGAAGTGGTCTGGGTGCAGTGCCCCTGTCAGTTTAACCCTTCAATGGTAATTATTGCAGTGATTGAGAAACTGCCTTTATTACCTTGCAGGGTTAACGCCACCTCCAGTGGACATTTGTTCGCCTAACTGACGTTCTGCATGAGGACATCTAGCATCAGCTAAACCCTCACTGCTTTCCTGTGGGGTAGTCCTAATGCGCTTGTGGCTCTTGCTGTGCACACGCATTAAGTCCACAACATTAGCTGACGTCAGGGGAGAAGGAGCAGAGACGGAGTCTGAGTCAGTGCCGAGGGACATCGGCGCTGTAATCATGTAAGTGACAAGAGGGGTTTTAACCCTTTCAGAGGCACGGAGGGAGGGGCACGAGGGAGGGTGGCACTATGGGGTAATATAGTGCTAGGAAAACAACTTTCCATTACTAGCATTATAGTTTCCCTTTAAATGCATGCATGATTTAAGTGGGGGAATATCTACTAAACTGTTCAAAAAATTACCAATGGAGTGTTCCTGTATGTGATGTAGTATTATCACATGTTGTTGTGCTGAATACCAAAATACACAGCCATTTAATTGCTGGTTGCTTGCTTTGTTCAGTTTGATGACATTAAAGGGGTACTCTAAGCACCATAATCCCTACAACTCATTGTGGTGAGAGTCTTTTAAGTTCCATTCTCCTGTTTCCTGTCAATTTACTAGCCTTCCCTACAGGTCTTGCAGTCTATCACTGCCGTACAAGATTGGACAGCTATGAATGATTAATGCGCAATAGGGATGTTCATGGGCAAAACATTCACTTTGGCACTTCCGAAGTTCAGGACTTTGGCAATTTGGCACTTCGGTTCGGCACTTCCGAAATTCGGTATTTGGGACTTCGGCAATTCCCAACCCCTAACCCTACCCTTAACCCTACCCCTAACCCTAACCACCACAACCACTTACACATCCAGGGTTATGGGTAGGGTTAGGGGTAGAGTTAGGTTTAGGGGAAGGGGTAGGGTTAGGGGTAGGTTTATGGGTAGGGGTAGGAGGAGGGTTAGAGGTAGGTTTATGGGTAGGGGGAGGAGGAGGGTTAGGGTAGAGTTTAGGGGTAGGGGAAGGGTTAGGGGTAGAGTTAGGCATAGGGTTATATTCCTGTCATCATCCTGTAATTTTCCCTCCCTCTCCTGTTTTGCCACTTTTCAGAAATGTGAAGCACTTTGGCACTTCCAAAATTCGGCAATTCGGTTCGGCAATTCCGAAATTTGGGAATTTGGTACTTCGGCAATTCGGTTCGGTTCAGCACTTCCAAAATTAGGCACTTCGGTAATTCAGGAATTTGGACATTCGGAAGCATCCGAATGTCCGAATTGCCGACATTCATCCGAATTTGCATTCAATGCTAAACAAATTGCACATGTCTAATGCGCAATTAAATAAGCAGCTGCAGGGGGGCAGGATGTTACAATCCACTCCAAAAACGTTTGATAGAAAATTGATAGAAAATTGATAGAAAATTGGTGGACCACACCCAAAGGTATATAGCACCATAACCACTACAACAATCTAAAGGAGGTAGAGAACCAAAAAGGACTCTTTTGGAACTGGTCAGATTTGAGCTAGAACAACCTTGGCTAAAAACTGCAAAAAGTATTCCCATTTATTACTACTGCTGGAGTACCTATTACAATTCAGCCATGGTTTGTACTGGTTGGGATTCACTTTGTGAACCCCATATGGCACCCTCTCTATCCTTTTTTGCCCTTTGCTTTTGCAGGAAACACCCAGGACACGAACCTCTGAATAAGTTATTGAGAAACCTTGCAGGACTACTCTAAAGAAAAATGTCTTGAACCTAGGTGCATTTTGTACGACTCCTACTGAGCATTTCCTGAGGATTACTCTGTTGCCAACTGAAAGTAGACTTAATCTGGACCACCAACACAGGCATTCCAAATTTCCAAATTTTGGGGTCCTGTCACAACATCTCAATTTTATTTATTGATATTTTTTATATTTTTTTAAACTTCAGATAGGTATTTTGCCATTTTGTTTTAGAAATTGATTCCAATTCTATAACGGCCAACAATACCTTTATAATCATTTTTTTTTTTTTCTTTCACTTATTTCAGTTTGGCTATACTTTAATTTTTCAATTTTAAGCCTTATTGTATATGCTAATCTAAAATATATATTTATTTAATATTTTAACATTATTTTTGACTAAACATATTGCAAGATAAACATTAAAAAAAAAAGTGCAACAGTAATCTAAAACCAATATATTACGCTAACTCACATTATTGTTTATTAGGCTAAAATGAGCTTGATATACCGTATAAAGTTTTTTGCAACATTTATTCTACATCAAGGGGCGAAGGAGGCGGGACCAGTGATGCAATTCTGTCACTGGATCTGCCCATTACTAGCAGGTAAGCCTGGCAAGAATGCAATGTCAATCTCACAGGTCTGCCCACTGTGAGCAGACCATGCACTGTTTCAGTGATTTCTGCAGGGCCCTAGTGCCCTTAGTGTAGCACTTTTTGGGGACAGTTTCCTGGTGTCCCTAAAAGAAGGACAGGACCCAAAAATCTGGATTGTCCCGACAAAATTGGGATGATTCGGAAGCGTGCATTACAATACAAGTTCAGTGATACCCCAACAATTAGAAGAATTGAGCTTGTAATTAAAGGAACACTATAGTCACCTATATTACCTATATTACTTTAGCTAAATAAAGCAGTTTTAGTGTATAGATCATTCCCCTGCAATTTCATTGCTCAATTCACTGTCATTTAGGAGTTAAATCACTTTGTTTCTGTTTATGCAGCCCTAGCCACACCTCCCCTGGCTATGATTGACAGAGCCTGCATGAAAAAAAAACTGGTTTCACTTCCAAACAGATGTAATTTACCTTAATTTATTATATCTCAATCTCTAAATTGAACTTTAATCACATACAGGAGGCTCTTGCAGGGTCTAGCAAGCTTTTAATATAGCAGGGGATAAGAAAATCTTAATTAAACAGAACTTGCAATAAAGAAAGCCTAAATAGGGCTCTCTTTACAGGAAGTGTTTATGGAAGGCTGTGCAAGTCACATGCAGGGAGGTGTGACTAGGGTTCATAAACAAAGGGATTTAACTCCTAAATGGCAGATGATTGAGCAGTGAGGCTGCAGGGGCATGTTCTATACACCAAAACTGCTTCATTAAGCTAAAGTTGTTCAGGTGACTATAGTGTCCCTTTAAGTGTAAACCCTTAATTAATTTCCCTGGCAGTTATAACAGTAATGAATGACACTCCATCCCCATGAACAGCACGGAAGACAATCTTGTTTGGAAACACATTAAGAAATAGGGCAGAGGTAGTGAAAATTGCATATTTTATTAAAGCCATTTAATTCTCTGGGAGTAATGAAAATACATATAGCGTCATGAATATGGCATTCGTATTTTCTCTTTTACAGAGAATGTATCAGATACCCACAAACCAGACTATAGCATTTATTAGTTGGACATGAGAACACCTTTCTCTGAAAAAAACACATAAAGAAACTGTCGTGACATGATCACTTTAATGTACAAAGGCTCCCACTGCGATGAAAACATAATTTATCATAAAGATAATTACTTTAGGAGCTGTTAAAAGGAAACGGATGTGCCCTAATGCATTTTAGAGCTTAAAGGTTTAACTGTTCCCTCTGCCATATATTTTCAAAAGGTTGTTTTCCTTTAGATCCCTTTAGCAGTTCAAAGAGGGACTGACTTTACTTAGAGAAGTGGTGGTTTTAGTGCTTCTCTTTGAGAAGCATTATTTGTGTGTCCCAATGCTTCTCTATGACAAGCCTCTGATCACAGACAGACAGCTCAGAACTGCAGTGAGGAGAGTCTCTCTGAAGTGGACAAAATCAGAGGTTAATGGATTCTAACCCTTTCAGGGCCTAAATGAAGGAAGCCCAAAATATTAAGATAAGAAGGAACTGCCATGACACGGAACTTCTAGAACTCTCATGTGTAGCTTGAATTTTAACAGTGAGGGTGATGCCATTGGCATATACAAATTTTTACATCTACATTTCTACCAGCTTATTGTATGAATTAATTCTCTTCGTGTGCTGACAGATACAGTATAATATAAATAATGTACATGCAATTCTAAAAAGAGAAATATTCAAAACAAAAAAAAACCTTAACAGTCCAAATTACAAAAAAGAAAATTTAAAGAAGAAACCAGAATATTAGGTGGCCAATGATTAGAAAAAAAATCTGCACTTTGACATGTCACACTAATGTTCGACTCTCACGATATCTTTTACAGTTATGAGATCTTTATTGTAAGCTGTAAAACACGTGATAAAATTGCAGTAAACAATGGCATGAGGAAGACTATCAATTTTTAGTGAGTGAATAGACCAGCAATCTGAACTTTGAGAAGTAACATTACCTCCACAGTGCTAAAAATACACCAGGCCTGCCTAACCATCAGCAAACTGTACAGCACTGCGGATAATCACTGAAAACACAATTCTCTGATTAAAGGCTGGATACTACTAAGCACACTATTTGAATATAGACATTCCTTACCTTCAAAAGCACACCGACACTGCAATATGAGCTAAAATGTATAATTATATGTTTGCGGTACAGGATATCCAAAACAACCTGTTATATTAGCACTGTACAAATAAAACAAACAAACAAAAACCTTTGAAATACATTGAGACCTTCTTAATACAAAGAGCAAAAATAAACAGTAATGTTAAAATTAGTTAAGGGAAAGTAGATGTCTTCTTTATTCTGGGGACTTCTCCAAAAAAAAAAAAAAGAAAGAAAATATCACCCAGAAAAGCATTTATTTTATGCAAATGCTGTTAAAGGAGACACATGGTTGTATAGGTGGTTAAAAAGTAGACCCTAAGATGTTTTAATGCCACAACTCCCATGATGCTTTGCCTGCTCAAAAGTAATAGGTCAATAAATAGGTCTCCATTAAAAAAAAAAAAACTTCCATTGTATATTAATGCCATTTGAGATACAATGGAGGTTATTTATGAAGAATTTTGTGTTAATATTGATAAAAATAGTCAGTACAACAGAGTTTATTCATTAAGAACCAAATTTTAGGCAATTCAAAACTGCACTGCATGGTGTATTAAAAAAGTGCTAAATTAGAAAACAGTAGTGATTATTACTTTCAGTCTGTCACTTTTTTTTTTTTTACACTTTTTTTTTTTTTAATAATACATAATATATCATATAAATATGTTTGGTTGTTAGCAGGGAGCTCAGCTTTGCTCCATAAAATAGCAATTACGAGTTTATAATAAACTTTTAGAGATTGGCATTTGCCAAATAGCAGTGCAAAGATCAGTCAGCAAAAATTTTAATTTGTGCTGTCAAGATAAGATTTCCCCAATGCTTATTACATACAGTGGCAGAGCAGAGTAAACAAAAGGTTTCTGGGAAAACAGTAGTGATTGTGGGCATCTAAATATGACGTCATAAAAATAGCCAAGGAATGTGGCACATTATAAAACTGCAGTTTAAAGGTTGAAACAATCTGCAAGATCAGGAAAAAAATATGTAATTGTAGAGTTTATTAAGAACAACATTTTCTATGTTGCTATTCTTTTTACAAGTTCCCATTGTGTAACAAAAGGCTATTTATACTATCAATTATGTTGCAATCCTATATCTGCAAATATTAAAATAATAGCATAAATTGGACTATGTCCAGGGTAAAAAAAAATATATTTCTTCAAACACTTCCTGCAACCACTCCCCCACATTCCTGACTGCAGCAGAATACATTGTATCACTGGACCTCAGAACTGCTGAGCAAAGTATATGGCATTCACATTCTGTCTGAGATTTGTGAGCGTTCTACAACTACACTATAAGCGCCTGCCTGTATCAGTGACTGATACAGACCGGGTTGTTTGTACATCATAGGAGTATACTGTCCGATGCTCAGTATGTAGTGTGTAAATCTTAGACTGGTGACAATTTACCCTTTCACTGCTGGTACTCCAATACAAGATCTGGCGTCTCCTTACCAGAATGTTGTGTTCCCTCTAAGCACTGCTACTTCTGTATTTCCGTGTCTGGAAGTGAGATACCTCTCGTCTGTGTTAGAGAAGGTGTTTTTGTTTCTAAATGTGACAGCCAGAACCCTGTGTTCATGATCGGAGTATGCAAGACTCAACCACTCCCTCCCGCAAAGACAGAAACAGAAAGGAGGGGGTGTCTTAGTGCCTTATCTACCTTGTACCAGGGAGTTCTTTCCTTCCCAGAATCTAGCACTTATTCACATGAAACAATGGTGAATGCTCATATTCAGCACATTTTTGTAATTCATCTATTAATTAAACTGTCCATTGATAGTCCAGTAGTGCTTACCTCCTCAGGACAGTCTCTGTTTGGGAACCAAATCTCTTAATCCTTCTTATCTATGCTGTTGCCCACTTTTTTAATAGCTCACAATTTTAGTGTATCCTTTTGGTGTATAATAAATCTACAAAGGCTATAAAAGTCACAGTAAATATCTGAGTAATAAAATTCAGTGATCTTGTTTTATTTATTTATTTTTCATTAACATTTTTCTGTACATAGGAGTTCTGCATGTCTAAGTCATCTCAAATGTAGTGGAGTATTTGCTCCCCTGATCATCCTATCAGCCACCAGCCTCTAAAACAACTGTCCATATCTGGCCATTTTAAAAGCAGAAGATGTGATATACAACAGTTCAGGAAATCATATTCCCGTTATAGGTTTTGTTTGTAATCCAAATCCTCTAAATAAACTAAAAACAAACAAACTGTGAATCTATTAAAGGGACATATTAGGCACCAGAACAATTTCAGCTTAATGTAGTGGTTCTTGGCCATAGATTGTCCCTGTAGCCTCTGAGGTGTAAACACAGATTTTTCTGATAAAAGGCAGTGTTTACATTCAGGGATGTATTTGCCACAAGGCAAACAAGGCATTTGCCTAAGGCGGCACTTTCAGGGGGGGGGGGGGGGGGGGGGCAAAAAATGCCACCCCAAGCTCACAGACAAATGCCTTGTTTGCCTCATGTTCTGGGGCTGTCCACCTTAATGTGAGTGAGTAAGTGTAGCTGTCAGTGTGTGTCTGTGAGTGAGAATGAGTGTGTGTCAGTGTTTATATGTCATTTTATGTGTATCTGAGAGTGTGTGCCTGTCAGTAAGTGGGTGTGTCAGTGTGTGTCTGTCAGTGAAAGTGTGTGTTGGTTAAACAGTGTGTGCCAATGACTGTATGTGTGTGCCAATGACTGTGTATCTGTCAGTGAGTGTATATCAGTGCATGTATCAATGAGGGCATGTGTCTGTCAGTCAAAAAAAATGGCCTTGACACGAATTAGGGGTGCAAATTTTGATTTTGGGGGTGCCCGAATTTAGTCGTGCCTAGGGCAGCACAAATCCAAAATACACCGCTGTTTACATTGCTGACCAACACCTCCTCCTCTAGAGGGGCTTCCTTGATGCACTCCTGCAAAGATTAATGCAGAGTGCAATGCATGCCTATGAGGAGATGCCTATTTCTACTGCACATATGCGCTAGCCTCCCAATATTTTCCTGTGCAGAGTCATTGGATTGACTGAGATCATCAGGATTGAGGATCTCAGCCGTGGAGGTGAGCCTGCCAGGGAAGTAATAAAACTTTTCTTTTTAGTTCTGTGGGGTATGCAATAATCTAAATTCGTAGGGTAACAGTCTAGCGTTAAGAATATATGTTTGTATTCCTAACATTACAGTGTTCCTTTAATGAAACTCAAGAAAGGCTAGAGCTAGTGGATACCTCTAATGAGTCATTCTCTAAATTGAGAATTTCAAATTTAAGGTCAAAATAGGGAAACTGGAAAAGATCAGTTAAGCTTTCAGTTTGGCTACTCTGGCTTTAAATTTGAAATTCAATTTGAATTCAGTTTGAATTAGTTTATAAATGAATGAGAACACAAACATATATCAAAAAAGCTGTATTTAAACCTCAGCTACTGCTGAATTCTAGTCACAGTGGGGTTTAAATATTAAATGAACACGCATGCTCATTAGACCCCGCTCGACGTGGGTCGGAGGAGGGGGCAGAGGGATCGGTAGTGCCAGGAATACAATACTGGCACTACAGTATCCATTTAGATGGATGATTTTGGCCGATTTTCTGCTTCTTCATAGAGAATCATTGATGGCATGACTGCTCATGCTCAGCAACAGAATTGTCCTGATAAAGAAGCATTGAAATGCTTCTCTCTGGGAAGACTTCTGTGTTCAGTATCGTCAGTTGGATGAAACTGGAGACCGTAATTGGGAAGTGCCTCTAGTGGCTGTCTGACAAATGTAAACGTTGTCATTTCTCAGAAAAGGCAATGCTTTTAACTGTCAGCCTTCATTATTCAGTCATCAAGGCCACTAACTTAAGCTGTAATTGCTTGGTGCTTAGTATGTCCATTTAATTGAAATTTAAGTTTTACTGGTGTAATACATTTTAAGCATCATTTCTATACAATCATTCACACTTTTTGCCAACACAAATACACAATATTTTATCTAAATGTCGCTGATGAACTTAGTGAGAACACAGGGATTAGACACAGCTGTAGTCCTCTATAAAAGTTAAAACCAAAATAGTTTTACCACCAATGTTGTCATCCATTTTGTGTTCATTGATACTGGAATCTTTACTAGGTTTAACAGAGCAGCCAAATAATGAATTAAAACCACAATATTTAAAGATAGTTAGTGCATAGGCCAAATGGTTTCTTTGAAAATAATGGATTGAATATTACTCCAGGAAAGCCTGATCAAAAAATGGAATATGACACTGAATTTATTCACTATGGTAGTGAATTGAAAAACCAATTTAGTCAATAATAGGTAGAGAATCCACACCATACAAACAAATCAAAAACTTAGATAGCATTTGTAAAAAGAAAGGGCATATGACATGGAATATTGACCTTAGAAGAATAAAAAATAGAAATTGCCATCAGTAATTATATATCATACCAGTTTCAAAGCTGAACAGACCGGTATATATTGATAACTGCAATAGGGGCTTGCCAACTAAATGTCTCTGTGTATCGCCAAAAAAATGCACTTTCATGTTTCATATATTTTTAACCTTGGTTACATAACAGTTAGCTGTGATCTGTTGCCCCAGTGCAACAATTATTGATAGAAAATGATAAAAACAACAACAAAAAACAGCAGGGGAAAAAAGAAAAGGCTAAATAAACTGTAACCCTTGTGCTTACATTTAAAAAAATAAAAATAAAACGCATATTGCATCAACAGGTGAATCCAAAATTGCGTTGCTTAGAAAAATTGTAAAGATTTCACCGATGTATGAGAATCAGGACCCAGGGTCATTGAGGGACTACAGGCCCTAAGCACATTGCCTCGAAGTGGTATCCAATAATTTCTTTAAAGCTACCAGCAAGCAGAGACTATAATTACAAGCAGCTCTAGTTCCCATACATAGGTGAAATCTTTGAAATTTTTCCAAGCAATGCAATTTTGCTTTGTGATTTACCTTCGGTTGATTAGAGAGTGCGCTATAATTTGTAGGTTTTTCTGTATTATAAGGGCAGTATATGACATGTTTATTCCAGCAACATAAGTGTTGTTTGTTCTTATTCTGTTTTCCACAAATGGAGTAGGGAAATCAAAACTACATTTTCCTAATACCCAAAGTGTTAAAATTCTCCTAGCCGGGGGCGTGGTTCCGGCTCTAGCCAAGATGGCCGCGTGAGGAAAGTGCTCCGCTCCACCGGACCCCGAATAGCCGAATAAGCGCATATTAACTAACCTCATGGGGCGCACAAAACGCCCGGAGCATCCCCAGACCCCTAAGAACTCGCAACAGGGACCGCTGGACGGCTTCTTACAGCCGCAACCGGGATCGAGCGGAGGCCCCCCTAGCCCCAAAATGGCGGCGCCCACTACACCAGCGCCGGACATGGAGGTGCCAGCCCTGAGCCGCATTGAAGCTTCCCTGCGGGACCTAAAGGAATCAGCAGTAACAAATGCTGACCTCCAGGCCATAATTGCCGCAATCCAGGATACCCTGCGCTCCGAGATAGCGGAGATGCGCAACGACCTCACCGCGCAGGCAGGCCGCATTACAGTACTGGAGGAAGCGAATGAGGCCCTTACAGCCAGGGTGACGGCCACTGACACCGCGGTGGCGCGTCAGGGCGAGATGTTGCTCTCCCTACGCCGACAGATGGAGGATGTTGACAATAGGGGGAGAAGGTGCAACATACGTGTCCGTGGGGTACCAGAAGCTGAGGGACCGGAGGATGCAGTGGCTACACTCACGGATCTCTTTAGCTCTCTCCTGCAACCGTCTCCACCGGCAGAAATTGAGTTTGAGAGGGCACATAGAGCCCTGCGACCCCGCTCAGCCGAGGAGGGGCCGCGTGATCTTATTTGCTGCCTACACTCGTTCCCAATAAAGAATGCCATAATGCTGAAGGCCAGGGAACGGCAGACCTGGCCCTTCCGGGGGACCCAGGTCTCTCTCTATAACGACTTTTCCCCAATGACGCTTGAAGCCAGGAGGGCCTTACGACCGGTCACTACAATACTAAGAGACCGCAACATACCTTATAAATGGGGATTCCCCTTCTCCCTGCAAGTCAGACATCAAAACCGTTGGCTCTCGCTGAGGTGGCCAGAAGAGGTACCACGCTTCATGGGAGAATTAGGCCTACCCTCACCGCCGGTCTCTGACTGGATCCTGGGTCCTCTGAATCCGCCACCAAGGCCGCAAAGGGGACCTAGAAATCGGGTGGGAGAGCGCCCCCTGTTCAGCATATGGGAAGCCGCGGAGATCCGTTATCTCCAGAGGAGTGACACCGGAGGCCAGCCTGGACCCATGCACCGCTTGGTACCGCCCCGGGACGGCTTTCCTTATTTGCGCCCTCTACATCTCAAACGCCCTTCTTACCCGACCTCGATGTGACCCTTTAAGCTGCTGCCAGATGGCCGATTCCGCCTCCCAGAGTCTACAGGAAGCAGGTTTGACTTATCACTCCGTTTCAGGTACTCTGTACTTTGGGCTCTATACAAAGGGATGTGGGCTTTGGGAGGGGGGGAAATGGGACATACAGTTTGGGTGGGGATACAGTTCCTACCTCTGACACAAGCGAGGGTCCCATGGAGGTATTGGCACCGACCTGTGTATATCTCCAACCACCAATTCTTTACAAGCTAGAACAGGTTCACCTTGCCTTGGGGTGGGGGGGAAGGGGGGCAATGCAATGTATTCGCACCTGTTATCTCGTGGAGGGCATCTCTCGTGAGTTTAACCCGAGCGCAGACTGCCTGGGGTCGAATGTTCAACTGTTGTAGGGGACTCCTTCTTGACGGGGACAAAAGGGGGACTGATGGTTCCTTTTTGATTGGCTTTGGGGGGGGGGGGTGGGGGGAAATGGGAATTGCATATCAAGCTTTATCATACAATGTGATGTTTTGCTGATTTTATGTATGCACCTCACCCTGGGCCCGTACCCACGTACATTTTCAATTATGTTAGCACAGAAGGTTATGGAGGCCCGCAGCTCCCTCTCACCACATCCCCAGCCCCCCCCCCCCCCTCCTCCCCGGCTGTTGGAACGAATGCATGGCTCACCGCTACACCCTGGGCCCACTGGCACGTAACAGCGCGTACAGCGTTTATACTCAACCCTGGTTATTTGGTGTGGTCCCCCCCCCCCCCTCCCCGGTTGGTGGGACGCCTGCATGGTTTACCGCTACATCATAGGCCTACTGGTTCATAACAGCGCATGTAGCGTTTATACTTAACCCTAGTCATTTGGTGTAATTGTGACCCTGAGTATTTCCCCCCCTCCCCCCCGGCGATACACTTGACATTGCTGTCGCCCGGGGACACATCGGGTGCAGTGTTCCCGGGGGCTAGAGGCGGGTATGTGGGTACCACGGGGCTCCTTATATTATATCATGGGGGGCAATGTATATGTGACCATAATGTTTGACGTTATTAATTGCTCACTCCATTTGTGACGCGCACTGTTTCCATGTTGATACTGTTTGTTCAGAGCTACAACTGGGGGGCTTGGTGGAGCAGATGACCTCGTACTTGACCCATCGACTCTCTGACATCTCACTTGGCTGGGACTTGACCCACGTTCTCTACAATCTACACTCGCGCTAGTTGATTGGTGACCGGACGGTGGGAACTTGGACTCCTGGGCTGGTCCCGGAGCTACCCTCTGCCGCACCCGGTTACCGCGCGAGTCTCCCCCTCACCCTGTAGAAGGGATCCTACCTCGGGAAGCTCACTGGTATCGGGGAAGTGACCTACGTACAGTTACAAGACTCCCTATACATACACAAGACACTGCTAGCCTGACCCTCCTGTACCGACTTCGGTTCACCGGCTACCAACCACTGCTATCACCTACTCTCCCCCCCTTTTACCCTCGCCCTCCCTTCCATACGCCCTCCCCCCCTCAACCCCCTGCTCTTTTCTTGCCGCCCGCCGGCCGGCCCACGCTTCAGGTGCGCGATTGCCCTTGGCCCTCTGGCATCTTGGGGTTACTACCCGGCCCTCCTTCATTTGGGAACCCTGCCGGGACGTATAGGTGAGTATGGCATTCCAGAGTGCACCTATGCGGTTCCTCACCCAGAACTGCAGGGGACTTAACATCCCGGAAAGGCGTACGCACCTGCTGCGGGAAATGAGAAAGAAACACATCTCAGTTGCCCTGCTGCAAGAAACGCACTTCAAGGAAGGATCGGCACCTGGACTACGGAGTAGACACTACCCTGTTAACTACTTCTGCAACCACCCTACAGCTCACAAATCTGGTGTAGCCATATTAATTGCGACGGAACTGGATTTTAAAGAATTGGAATGTGTTCAGGATTCCCAGGGGAGATATCTCTTCCTCAAAGGCATCATAGCGGATAAGATTTATACTATAGCAACTATATATGACCCCAACAAAAGGCAAGCATCATTCATTCGCAATGTCTTACTCCAACTGGAGGACTTCACGGATGGGATATTGGTGGTGGGAGGGGACTTCAACGCCCCACTCGACCCGACCCTGGACTCCTCCACGGGTCATAGCTGCATACCACAACGCAACATTAGGTCAATCCGGCAGTCACTCGACTCTTTACGACTAGTGGATTGCTGGAGGGCCCTTCATCCCTCGACAAAAGATTTTACCTATTACTCCGCACTCCATAATCGTTACTCACGTATAGATTATATCTTCATCGCGAGGGAAGGCCTCTCCCATCTCCGCGGGGCCGACATAGGAACAACCACCTGGTCAGACCATGGTTCAGTCGGGATAGAGCTGAATTCACCTCTTTACAGACCGAAGAACTGGACCTGGAGGCTCAATCCGTCTTTATTAATGGATCCGGGCGTTAGAATGCAAATCCAACAAGAACTGGACCAATACTTCAGAGAAAACGACACCCCGGAGTCTTCCCCGATCACCATCTGGGAGGCTCACAAGAGTGTAATCCGGGGCACACTCATACGCATCGCGTTCCAGAAGCGTAAGGCCCATATGCAGGATATGGTCGAAGTTTATACTGCTATCTCTACTCTAGAACGCCAACATAAACGCTCCCAACTTAACGCTACATATGGCGAACTAATGGAGCAGAGGAGGAAACTGAAGGACCTTATCCTTAAAAGGCACCTTAGCTCGGTTCAACGCACAAAGGGCTTCTACTACACGCACGCCAATAAGGGGGGCAAATATCTGGCGAGACTGCTGAAGGGCCCCCAGCCCCAACGACAAATCCATAAGATCCAGCTGACTTCGGGAGAAGTCTCCCCATTCCCGCAGACAATTGCGGAGGAGTTTCGACTATATTACGAACGATTGTATAACCTCTATGGTCCTAATGGAGCCTCTACAGACCCGAGGGTAGGCAACGCGACACGAGACTATCTGACCGGAACGATCACCAAGGTGATCGACCAGGAATCAGCTACACTTTTGGATGCCCCGATATCCATAGAAGAACTAGCTGCGGCCCTTAAGGCTTCCAAAACGGGCAAGGCCCCCGGACCGGACGGTTTCCCCACGGGTTACTACAAGTGTTTTACGAATATATTGTTGCCCTGGCTTTCTAAGGCAGTCAACGCTGTTGGAGAGGGAGGAATCCTGGGGACGGAATCCTTGGCTGCCACCATCACGGTCTTACTGAAACCGGGGAAAGACCCCTTACAGTGTGGTAGCTATAGGCCGATCTCCTTATTAAACGTAGATGCCAAGCTGTTCACGAAGGTTATAGCCACCCGTCTTAAACATTTGCTTCCGGACCTTAAACACCCTGACCAGACGGGCTTCATTCCAGGTAGGGAGGCCCGAGATAGCACATTGAGACTTTTTTCCATTCAGCACCACGCAAGAAGATTGGGGACACAGTTGCTCCTGTTATCGACCGATGCCGAAAAGGCATTCGATCGTGTCAACTGGACGTATATGCTGGAGACCCTCCAATTGCAAGGCTGCGGGCAGAGGCTCCTTGCTTGGATATCCGCGATATACAGCAGGCCACGGGCGTCTGTGCGGGTTAACGGGGCCACGACTGTGGACTTCGCGATCAACAACGGAACCCGACAGGGATGCCCGCTTTCACCCTTACTGTTCGCTCTCTCCCTGGAACCTCTATTACAAGCGATTCGCAGTAACCCAGACATCCAGGGGTATGATTGGAAGGGGGTACAACACAAAGTGGCAGCGTACGCGGATGATCTCCTCTTCTTTGTCCGCAATCCTAGGATCACGTTGCCGTGCCTCCTCAAGGAATTCGATAGATTCGGGCAGATATCCGGATTTAAGCTCAATGTCTCGAAGTGCGAGGTCTTGAACATCACGCTCCCCGCAGAGGAATTCCATTCCTTGGAGACAGAGTTCGCATTTCACTGGTGTCGTGACAAAATGAAGTACCTGGGGGTCTGGGTGTCTGAGGACCCGGGTAGCATTTACCAACACAACTTCGCACCCTTATTAAAGACCGTACTCTCGGACCTCACCAGGTGGGCGCACCCGCACATCACATGGCACGGCAGAGTCGCGGTAATCAAGATGAACATTCTTCCGCGGATTCTGTACCTTATGCAGACCATACCTCTTGCTCTACCACTGGTCTTCTTCTCTACCCTGAAGACGGCGGTGCTCAAGTTCGTCTGGAGAGGCGGTCGATCTCGGATCCGACACGAAATCATCTGCCGACCTAGAATCCAGGGTGGATTGGCATTGCCCGACTTTAGGAAATACTATCAGGCCACGATCATGCAACGCATCCTAGACTGGCATGTAACATCCTCCGCCAAGCATTGGGTGGTACTTGATAGAGGTCTTATCGGTCCGACATTGGAGGAACAAATATGGGGCTCCTCGGGACGATCACCGGTCCACCACCCTGTCGAGGGACTGACCTTCCAAACCCTGGTGGGTTGGAGATCTGTGAGACAGCTGGATCACATATCCCCATCCCCCAGCCCGATGCTCCCGCTCACGTATAATGAGGCCATAGGTGGGGGACTTCCCCCCGTAGCCTGGCCCTTACAGGACATAGGGACGTATATACCTATACACAGAGTTCTGGAGGGCGGGGGGCTGCGGACTTTGCCCTCGCTGCTGGGCGACAGACCACGGACGCCTCTCACCTGCTTCCGTTACTTCCAACTACAGCACTTTTATGAAACACTACCACATAAAGAAAAACTACACAGAACCCTCACGTGGTTCGAGAGCCTCTGCGACCGGGGCACAGTGGTGGAACACGCTATCTCAGTCCTATATCAGCACCTCCTGACCAGTCACGCGGAAGCGCCACAGACATTCAAAAGACAATGGGAAGAACAACTTGGAAAATCTCTCACGGTGCAACAGTGGGAAACAGCATTATTATGGCAACATAAGAGCTCCATGAGTTCTTATTACCAAGAGGTGAATTATAAACTCATCTCCCATTGGTATAGGACGCCAACCTTATTGCACCGCATATTCCCCTCCATACCCTCTGTATGCTGGAGGTGTCAAGAGACGCGCGGAACAGTGCTACACATATGGTGGGACTGCAAGGCTATAACCCCATACTGGGAGATGATCAGGGAAACAATCGTACTGATCCTGGGGGATATCCCAGAATGGACCGCAGAACTCGCTTTACTACACATCACAACGTCCTCTATATCCTCGTACAAGAAGTCGATATTGCGGCACTTGCTCAACGCCGCCAAAGCCAACATTCCAGCCCATTGGAAAACATCTGATGCGCCTTCCAAATCCGAATGGATTCGCAGAGTAGAGGAGATTCAGGGTGCCGAAGCAGCCTACTCTGCCCTAACTGGCAGGGAAACAAAGCATACGGAGGTTTGGACGCCGTGGTTTATGTATATTTCTCGATGCCGTGGTGCTGGGGGCATATCGGGGGGCCCGCCGGGGGCACGCGCCGTCCCGAGCTAGGCAGAAAAGGCAATACCCTGTCTACCCCATTCATCCTATCCTCTTTCACCCCCCTCCTCTACCCCTCTTGTCGGTGACCGGGGCTCCGGACTCGGACCGGAGGAGTCTCTTAGACATTTACTGTGAGATAATGACTACACACTTCATTCCTGAAACGCGACGAGGTGACCTGAGACATACACACGAAATTACCAGAAGTCAGCGAACACCCATGGAGGGTTCTGAAACATCTGACTATCAGATTTGGTAGTTAACTGCCTTATGGCGAGACAACACCCACCGAGACGTAGGTCCCAGATGTGACGCACTCACGATACAATCTCTCCTTATATAACAATAGCATCCACAACACACAACACAATACACATCTCTTATGATACTTGAGAGAGTGAAATCCCTTACGCTTCCCCCCCCCCCTTATTTCAGATGCAACGACACGTGATGACCTGTAGGCCTGACCCAATGCTGGGATGGTGGGGTTTGTCGATGTGTCACATACGAAGCTACTGTTAGTCATAGGACCCGACTCCCAGGTTAACTTAAGGTCTGGGGTTTTCACCTCGGAACATGCAGTTACCCTTATTATATCCAGGGCTTTGTTCTGGCATTGACACTGCTAGCTCGCTAATTTCCGGATACCTTACTCTCAAAATGGATAATAAAGTCGAGCACACTGTAAGATAGATTCCTATAATGAGTATTGTACACAAGGGCAGGTCGATCCCGGACATCACCCGTTCATGCATATTGCATAACACCCCGGGATTCAGTGTATAAAGAGTTTATTATGCGGGGTTACCTACGCTTGTTTTTTTTCTCCCTTTTTTCATATGTTGAAGTTAAGATTATGTAAGGCCGGGTCCAGTCACTGTATTATATGATACTGCATAGATTGCTGTTGATCAACTGGTAAACACTCAATAATAATGTCTAACTGTTCTCATATGTTGTTTAATCGGCAATGCTGGACCTGCGAGTCCTATCCGCTTGATTTTGTTACCTTCGCAGATTTCTCAATAAACAGATTTACAAAAAAAAAAAAAATTCTCCTAGCCATTTCTGTTTCTAACAATTCACAGTTTAGGGATTTACCCTGTATTAGACTTGTGTACAGGGAACACATTTGTTACAATTGAGCCACTGTGTCCTACAATAAAAACACTTTCAGGATGGCCAAATTTCAGTCATATTACGATTTATCTCGTCAGAATTTTGTTAACGGGAAAAGATTTGTAAAATGAATAAGTCAAACCAGGACACTGAAATGGACTATTCATTGTGCCTACAAAATGTATACATAATATGAATATTATGTATATTTAGAATTACGCTAAAAGGCGCATTTCCCCGACACTCAGTTCACAGATCAAGTGAGAAAAAGTAATCAATTGAGGCAATAAGAGAAGGAGCAAAAATGTATATTTATGTATTTATAGGTTATATATTTAATACAATAATATATATATAGATGGTTTTACGGCATCTTCACTTTTCTCTATATTGGCCACTCCTCATTTGATCAGTGAATAAAATCAATATTAAGCAGCTGTCCCCTAACCATGAATCATCTTTTTTCCCATCAAGCATCTCTATCTTTGGCACCAGTGGCGGAATGCTGAAGCTAGATGCAAAACAAACATGCTCATCCATTGCATGTTTCATTTGGTTCTTGAATGGGCTACATTTCGGCTCGAAATTCAGCAATTCGGATGATCACATGAAGAGCCCAAATTTTAACGAATTGCAGTTCGACACAAAAACAAAGTCTACATGACATATCTTGTCAGCAAGCACTGGGGCCAATGAATGGACAGCTTGCAAGAGGTATGTCACATTTATACACAATAGTAACAGCAAAGTGGTCCAGACACTCAAGGTCTTCATACATCAGCAGATTTATTGAAAAAACAGTACAAAAAAAAGTATTTCCAATAAATCTGCTGATGTATGAAGACCTTGAGTGCCTGGACCACTTTGCTGTTACTATATGGATTAGGGTTTGCCAAACCCTAAAGTACAGGTCACCGAGGTCTACAGGTAATGAGAGTGCGGATCCCTCCCTTTTTTTGCTATTAGTAGAATGTATATATAATGTCCAAAGTTCTGAACAGAAGTAAGCAAAAGCCATATGTTCACAGAAGGATATCAATGCCAATGGTTTCTAATAGATTCTTACAATGACTAATAGATTCATTTTCTTCTCTTAGTTTTTTTTTTTTTTTATCTTTTGAGCATATGGCTTTTGTATATTACTGGATGTCACTGTTCACATGGAATGTAGACATATCTGATAATAACAAATATAGCTTAGTTTGACCGCCCTATTGGATTTAATCGGTTATCCAAATCTGACACTTGGATCTTACACCCACCACAGAATGCTTTATCTCTCGCTATGGGAGTCTGTACAAGTGTTGGGCAAATTTTAAAACATAATTTTACCACATGACAGGAGGCTTCATATTTGATTACTTTCTTTTCTATAAATCTCCAGCAGCACAGATCAATCAAGTAAGTTTAAACCAATCAAAAAAATAAGTAACATCTCATATATGAGAGGACAGCCACCAAATTTTCCTCTTTCTTTGCTGCTTCACGCAGAGGCACAGGTCAAAGCATTTGCTCCTGATGGTTTTTTATTACACTGTACTATTTTGCTATTTAGAATGTGACAGTAGATAAGAACACCCTCACACACACACAGCACCCCTCTTACACACACTGCACCCTTCACACATACACACAGCACACCCAACACACTGCGCCCTTCACACATACAATACGTCCAAACACACACACACAACTATATATATATATATATATATATATATATATATATATATATATATATATATGTATGTGTGTATATATATATATATATATATATATATGTATGTATGTGTTTGGACGTATTGTATGTGTGAAGGGCGCAGTGTGTTGGGTGTATGTGTGAAGGGTGCAGCATGCATAATATTATTATTATTATTGCCATTAATATAGCGCCAACAGATTCCGTAGTGCTTTACAATATTATATACTACAGCACCCCTCATGCTGCACCACTACACACTTAACGCTCCAGATACACACTAGATCCCTTACCCTATATACACTCTGAATCCTCTATACACACACACACACAATCTCCTATACACACTCTGGGTCCTTTACACACAAGATCCCCTACACACACTACATTCCTGACATACACACTCTGGATCTCCTATGCACACAATACATTCCTTGTAAGCAAACACATACTACATTCTCTAAACACACACTCTCTACAACCCCTACACACACACTATAGCCCGTATGCACACACTCACAACATCTCCTATACACACAATGCCCCCTATACACACACTCGCTACAGCCCCTATCCACACATATTACACCACAAACACAAATTAAATTGACCTATTTACACAATACCACACCACAATCCGCTTACTCTACACACACGCAATCCCACAAGCAGGCTCCAAACACATGCACAATATGCTTTCCACACTTATGGAGACACCAGAGACAAGTTAAAAGCAAACACAGCGCAGGCATGTTATTACATTTGCTTGAGCTGCGTAGAACAAATACAGGGCCTTTTTCTCATGCTAGAGCTCTTCAGCAGGGTTCTGCGCATTGAACCAACATGCTCACTTTGAGAGGGGGCGTGCTTGTCATTAGTTATGACAAAACACACCCTATCTGGCCCGCCCCTTTCTCATGGGGCTGCTGTGATTGAAAAATGCCCAGGCCGAATTTTTTCCCCAGTCCGGCCCTGTTACCAACGTGCTACAGGTACCTTCCTGAGTTGGGGACTTAGGGGTTCTCCCTTTCGCTATTGAAGCCTCTGACGCTTCCACACAATTACAAGGGTTTGTTCCCCTTATACAATCAGCCGCAATACAACCAGCATTTAAACGTGCCCTCATTGCATAAACTTTAGTGAGGACGAATTAAGATACCCTGATGCCAGGCTACCCCCAATTGCTCGGAGCAAAGGGTCTACCCACCAGGCCTTGCTTATGCAAGCGTCCTTACATATACGTCCTTTTCTCACACTGGGTGTGATCATGTCGGATTTCCCTCCACAAAGCCAAGATTTCCAGGCGATGATCAACGCTGCGGTGGCAGCGTCCATAGAGAAGGTGATAACAAAAATGCTAGCACAAGTTCTGCCTAAACCTGCTATACAGGTTGTGGGGCCGACACCACATGACGCGGAAGATATGGGCTCAGAGGCTTCTTCCAAGCACCTCCACTCCCTGCCTAAACACCAACGAGCCGGCCTCCCGACACCACACGCTCAGGCGTCAGGGAAGACTTCTGCTAAACGTGGTAAACATGCCACTCGACCAATAGCATCCCCACCTATCCTCAGAGGATGACAATATCTATCCCTTGACAGCTCTGGATGTCATTGATGAATGGCGCGCAGACGCCTCTGAATCAGAAGACGAGAGTAACTGGCTGGACATGCCCGCTTCTGACTCTAAATACGTGAAAGAATCATACGGTGACAAGGACTCTTTCTTCACGGAAGACGGAGGGCTGTTTCTGGACACACAGGGCTGCGCTCTCTTTGATCGGCGAAGCATTCGCCACCCTCAGTCCTCAGAATGGACCCTACCACAACATCTGACAAAATTTGTCCACTACTGGCTATGCAAGCCCCTGTAGCAAGGTGTGCGTACCCGGAATGCCCTCACCCAATACTGCTATACAAAATGGCGCTTACACCCGAGTTTGACCAATCGGTAGTGGTGTTTATTTCGAGAACCGGCCGCAACCCTTGCAAAGGGGTTGAGAAAGGCCTCAAGGCGACACAGGACAAATTGCTAGACCTGCTAGGCCCTATTGCAAAAATCCTGTATTTCGCACATCTGACGTTAACACAGGGGACCCAACTCGATCCCAGTGTGATCAGGGAATGGGCCCAACGCAGCATATGCAGTTGGGCAATGTCAATGCTACATTATGCATGGAATGACGCAAGACGGCACTCATCCAAATTGATGTTAAGCTCACCAATATGGCCCACAAAGAATTAGGATCCGCTGCAAACGGACAACTATTTGGTCACTCCTTCATCACCGAACTGAAGAAACACGTCTTCTTATTCACCACCCTAAATAAAGCGCAGTCATTACTGAGACAGATGTTCCACCCACCTCCAGGTCGGGGTGTTTTTGGGGACGGGCTGGTCAGCAGAGGAACTGAACCACAAGACAATTCTGGAATTCAGGCTCCAAACCAAACCCTCCCTCATCATCATTCTATCTGACGTCAGCCTCATGGACATCACATTATTACAGAGGTGCGGACAGAGCCAGCGGTTAGAAGGGCCAGAGCCAGCGGGGAAGAAGCTGAGGATGTTTTTCCTCCAAAGGTACGGTAAGTCCTTTTCTTCATACAAATGTCTCTTCTTTGACTGCAGGCAGACTCTCCCTTTATTTACAGAACTGGGAAGAGATCTCGTCGGATGCCTGGATCCTACAGACAGTGCGAGGATATGTGATTGAGTTTCATACCCAACCAAATCAAGCACACCCTCCACCACCCCTGCGTACATCCGCAGACAATGAATCATTGATCGACGAGGAAGTCCGAACCTTTCTCTCCAAATGTGTGGTAGAACACGTGCAGGAAGATGGCGGCTTCTTCAGCAATATATTCTTAGTTAAGAAGAAGGCAGGAGACTTTTGTCCCATCATCAACCTGCGGCAGCTCAACTACTTTGTGGTATACCATCACTTCACGATGGAAGGGGTCCATCTACTTCGCGATCTAATCCTAAAGGATGACTGGTTCACTTGATTGGACCTCAAAGACCTTTTGGTACCAGTGGCTCCATTCTGTTGCAAGTTCCTACACTTCCAATGGCACGGTCAAACATGTCAATTCATGTGCCTCCCGTTCGAAACTCCTGAAGCCGGTCTTGGCCTGCGTTCGATCTCTATTCATAAGTGTTACGCTACTAGGGGTGATTTGGATTGGAACCCAACTGCAGCTTGTAATCTCCCTAATTACAATAGTAAAGAAATGGAGAATGGAGAAAAAAGAGAATCACTGGTAACTTGATTCAACCGAAGAAACCACAAGGAAAGAAATTCGCAGTGTTACACATGGATCACTTTCCGTTACGCCTCCTAGCACGGGTTGTGGGACTCCTATCGGCCTCCATTCAGGCAATATATCCGGGACCGCTGCACTACAGAGCCATGCAACGTTTTAAAGCACGCTGCTTGCATACTCTATTCAATTTTAGGGGTCCACTGATTATAGACCGCTTTGCATCTCGGCCCAACCGACCACTTCACAGGTTCTTCAGTTGGCTGCCAATTATTATTTCCTTAGGACGCTCATATCGATCCATTAATGTCACGAGTTCCGCGATCTTGGTGGCACACGTTCCGGGTCTCCCAGTGGGTCAAGATCCTTTGATCTGCAGACTACTCACACCCACCAACCCCAATATACTCCCAGCTCTGGGATGTTGAGGTGGTCATGCGATTTTTTGCGGAACTGGCCGGACAATACATCTTTGTCCTTGCGCCAACTCTCAGCGAAACTCACACTGTTACTTGGTCTGGTATCTTTCTGTCGAGTTGCGGACATTAGGGTGTTTGACGTAAACATTTTATCCTTTACCCCGGAATAGGCTTCGTTTTCGGTCACAAGAAGGTACTAAGACTAATTTGGTGATGTTTTTTTAACCGTTTTTTTCTGCGGCCCCACACCTTTGTGTGGTCAAGACATTGCTGCACTATGTAGAAGTTACTGAACCTTTACGAGGTTCTTAATCAGGTCAACTTCTTGTGTCTTGACAAACACAAACCGGTGTCTACGACTACTCTTGCAAGAAAGGCATCGAGGCGTCTTTCGGTGCTCATTCTATACGGGGCGCGGCGGCTACACATGCTTTTACGTCGGGTGCCTCTCTCACCAACATCATGAGATCGGTGGATTGGTCTCAGTAAGATACATTTCAAGTTTTCTATTTTCGTCCTTCTCATGCTTCTTTTTCTCTTCTTGATTAGTGTTAAAAATGCAAATATGAAGTCTCCTGTCCACTTGATGTTAAATTTACTAGAAATTAATTTGGGATAAAACTGCTAGCATGTAACAAATAATTCCCTAATTTAATGTTGTTTGCCGGACTTCTTCCTTTAAAAGTGTTGGGGATTTTACATGTTAAATATAAATATTAGTGGAATCTGAGCTATGCAATGCATGACTTAAAGGTTTACATTTTCAAAGACGCATTTCAATAGTGTGGAATGTGTGATACTCAGGTTAAAGTGGCCCTCAGAGCACCATAACCACTACAGTCCATTGTTAAACAATTTCCTGGCAAAAAAATGGGTCCTCCCTGCACCTAATGGCAAACCTCTTGCTATGACTTGGAGAATGCAGATGTGTTTGTCCAAAACCATCCAACTTTGGAGGGCAGCAATGATAGGCTGTGGCCAATGGGTTAACTTATGGCTATTTTATCAAAGACCCCAAATACAGATTCATTCCGACTTGCTCATATGCACCATTGACTTCTCAAATGAAAGTCCTCTTGACAAAATTACATATGTCATCAACAGATCCATGTGAGACCAGGGCCAGTTAAATATTTTGACCACTCTAAGAAAAAAAATCCTTTTTTTTCACCCACTAATTTGTGTTTTCCTTATCTTCCTGTAATCTCTCTTCTCATTGTTGTCGGTAATGTCACTCTTTTTTTTCAGTCACACGTCTCTGTTCTACAACTTTCTGTCTCTTTCTCACTGTTTATCTGCCTGTATCTCTTGCCCCCTGAGGTTTTTAAAATATTTGGCATTCCTTATTGTCTCTCCATCAGTGAGTGTGTTGAAGGTTGCGTGTTAAGCTTCTGCATATGTGTGATGAATGATGTGTGTGTGTAAACTGCTTGCAGTGTTGCAGGCCTCCCAAAAGTCCCACTTTTTATGGCACAATGCCAATTTCAGGGTCCTGCCCCTCTTTAATTATCTGTCATCCTGAGCAGCACAGCGCAAGCAAGTACATCATTAGATTAATTCGAGCTGTGCAGTGGGCACTCTGCGTAGCATCAATAGTAGTAGTATTTGAGTAGGTTCAGTAGCACTCCCTGCATAATCCTGAAGACTGGGGAGCAGCCAGGTAGCTTGTCAGGGGCGAACCCATCCCCTTTATAGACGGGCCGGCCCATTATGGGCATCACTGGTTTTCTGGGAGGTATGGTGTTGCGTAATTGTGGAGGAGGCTATGTGTGCTGGGTCTTGTATGTATGGGTATAGGCTTTGTGTGGGAGAAGGCATAGTGCATTGTGTGTTTGTGGGACATAGAATTCATCCATTTGATTGTGTAACATGTGGAAAAGGCTGTGTTTGGGAGGTTGCAAGTCTTGGAAGGGGTTAGCTGTTAGTGATGAATGCATAGTGGCTGTGAATAGTCTTTCTGGAGAGAGTGGTGTATGGCATGACTGTGATTGGTGTGTTTCCTGGGGTAGCCAAGAGTTATGTGTGTAGGTGGCTGAGTGGCATGTGTGGGTTGGCTGTGAGTAGTGTGTGGGTTAAAGCTGTGAGTGTTGTGACTCCAACCTCCCTTTACATATTCCATTATACCTTTGAAACAAGAAAAGTGTCTTATCTTTGGTCAAGGAAGAGTTATAATCCCTGGTGGTCTGGAGGAGACCACTATGATACGGCGTTGTTTTAGTCCAGTGGAGGACGCACCAAGCTGGTTCCCGAGTATTCTGTGGGGAGTCATGTAGTCTGCACTTCCAGCAGGTGCAGATCACAATCAGTGTGTCTGTCATTTCAGAAGCAGTGCTGTAAGCCATTCAGACCACCAAGGAAGTACTGCCTTTTACCTGCGCCCATCCAAGGTGCAGACTACATGCTCCCCCGCAGGGTTGGTGAGGAAGATTCTCTGATCTATCTACCAGCCCATCCAGCACCAGAGCACCCCATTAGCCCCTGTATTGCACCGGTCATGCACACGGTTAACATACTAGAGGTTGGGGTAACAAAACTCATCAATGCATTGTGCTAGCAGATATGTAAATAAAGTGTATTTGGGACCACACAAAAAAAAATCTACTTTATTCAAACTTCCTTATGATGAGCCTCATCTTTATTTATTAAGTCATAATCCACCAATATTTTCCTAAAAGGATACATTGCAATTTCTCTAATTTTCCATTTTATCCTGTTGTAATTAATACATGTAAAAAGAATGTGAAGAAGTTTGCATAATAAATAGCTTATAATATAAAACCACTTGCCTAATATAAGAAACTATAGTATAAGAGGTTCCATTGCAGAGATATTAGTTGACCTATTTTCAACATTGTCATTTGACCATACCTATTAGTAAACAACAGTGATTTATCATATGGCTCCACAGATTGTTATCATAAGTACGGAAAGGAACCTGCAATGAAATATTTCTTTCCTCTCGTTCTATTAGTTTGTATGCCTATCTAACAGCACACAGTAAATAACATTCTATTTGTCAAACATTGCTTACATTACTGGGATACCATTCATTTAAAACCATTCATTATGTTCATTTATCTTTTTTTGCTAATATTGAGAGACACTTACAAATTATTTTGTTAAATCACAGTGATTAAACATGTTAACAGTTCACAATGGATACAAACTATTTGTGTACCATAGAAACAAATGGTTGAAGCGATCTGTATTGAATATTCTAAATGCACTACGACCATTAGTTCAATTGAGTTCCTGGATATACTGCTTTTTTCCCAACACAAATTAAGCTATTAGCAGACCGAATTAAGAGAGAATGTGAAACGACTCAAACATAATAGTATGTTTAATCTCTTAATCAGATGATGGATTAGAAGGAGTGTTATTAACCAGTTTCATCACAGGTCGTGGCCTGCTGTTGCATAAGAAATAGGCTCCTGTTCGTAAATTTTCCTGTTTTCCTAGTGTAGTTGGTGGTTACTGAAAATGTTATTTAACCCCTATTCACAAGACATTAGGAGTCTTTGATGAAGCAGGAAAGATTTAACCCAAGTCAAGCTGTAGATCCTTGCCAGGAATTGTGTGACACTATAGTCAACGGAACAACAACAGCTTAAAGTAGTTGTTCTGGTGAGTATAGTCAGTCCATGCAGGTTTTTTAATGTAAGCACTTTACATTACTTCCGAAGAACACCTTTGGTGGCAGTCACTCAGATGACTAACAGAGGTGCTTCCTGTGTCAGTGCTGCACACTGACGTTCAGCTGTTCACCCTCTGCATGGAGACGCTGAACCTTTCTCATAGCGATGATTGCAATGATTCAATGCATCTCTATGATCTTAGTCAGGGAGGCAAGATTGGGGGCGGAGCCAGCTGTGACAGATCTAGGTGGCGCCAGAAATAAGGTGAGTTAAACACCTTTTTAACGATAGGTAATCTGGGGGGGAGAACACCTAAAGTGTGTTTTTAAACCTATAGTGTCAGGAATCCACGTTTGTATTCCAGACACTATAGTGTTCCTTTAACTGCCATGAACAAGTCTCTGAATTGGTTAGTCAAACGACCAGAAGATTTACAGATCTGGTCAGCACAGAGGTAATGCACTACATATATGGCAACTATAAGAGGCCCTCAAACTGTTACTTTGAGCATCAAAACAATCATACCTCCCGAAACTAAGAAATATAGGATCATCATGACACAATCATGCATTACTGGTGACATCCATGATGGGTGGACCTGCATTAGAAAGGGCAACCTTCTGGCAAAACCCACAGGAGGCTTCTAAATGGCAGAAAATTGTGCTCTGAGGCTGCAAAGGCATGATTCATACACCAAAATTAATTAAGCTAATGTTATATTGGTGCTTTGAGTATCCCTTTAATAAGATTTGCCTATCCCCAAGTCATAAGTCTGAACCCTACAGGTCTTAGCATGCCAGCATGCATGCCATTTTGGAAGAGGAAGGGACCTTTAGAATTCTATCCTTTCATGTATATATTTGCCGCAGATTTCTCAAGTAAATTAAAGAAATTAAATGTAACCAGTTGACCTTGTCCTCCATTGATTTTATAAATGTGTAGTCCATTTTATTTGAGAGCAGATGTGGTCTTAATAAAAATTAGATGTGCACTAGCTGTTCATTTATGCCAGTTATTTACTGTGGTAACACAGGCAGGTTTGTAGTGAATTACAAAGTACAATTCAATATTTTTAAATTATTTTAGCCTGGGATTGGCTAATCTGGTTACTTGGAGCAATTGGGATTACACGACCACTTTTTACATCTGTTGACCTTTCCTATGTTTGAAGGTTGTCAGATTCCATTAATAATTCAAGAAGGACTGCTTGGACCATCTACATGACCTGATCTAGGCTAGAGTTGTGCATCGGCAAATACAACAAGGAAATGTAATCTACTAAAGTTAGCGGTTAGTGAAGTATATCTCTTGTCTCTAAATCAAAAGATAAAGGGGTACCATAAAACATAGCTTGTGAGCACACAGCTCTGCGCCAACCAGTATCACCTAATAGCGATGCATCGAATCCATGGGGGACGTTCAGCGTCTCCAAAGATGACTGTCTGAGTGACTGAAAATACAGCATTTACATTGAAAAACCTGCAAGGATAGTACTGGTGACTGTAGCTGTACTGGTGACTATGGCGTCCCTTTAAGTCTATATTAAAGCTTAAAGAGGCACTGTCATGGCCGCATCAATTTTTTTTAACCCACCTCCCGACTCCACTACATCTTATTGTCCCCCTAGTCACCCCCAAATGCCCCTAGGTCCCCCATTTCACCCTATTTTATCTGTTGATTTTTTTGCCCAGACCTAGGCCCTGTGGGACACGTCATATGCCCACACTAGATAGCACATTCCCAGAAAGACGAATAAACAAACAGAAATTACAAAGAGCAAACGGTCTTTGAACGAACAAAGACCGTTTGTTCCGTTTATTACAAGGAGGGAGCTGCCGACTCGCGGCTTCCCCTTTGTAATATGTAAAAAAAGAAGTGTCGGGGAACACTGCTCCCTACCACTTGCTTACCCCCATGTCAATGTCAATGTGGCTGCACACGTTTGTAAAAAAAAAAAAGACCCCCATGACTCTAATAAAGTACCCCTTAGTGGGCACCTATAAAAATGATTAATGGGGGGCACACTATAGACCTTACTCATGCACAGCAAGTGGGGTCGACTAAACTCAACTAACCTAGTGTCCTCCATTGGCCCCCACCCATGAGAAGCTGGTGGGGCCCTTTATTCACCAAAGAGGGGACCTACTGTCTGCCCCTCCCCCAAGCTGTGGGTGAGGGCCCTTAAATTACAAAAGGGGGGGGGGAACCTATCCCCTTCCCCCCGCCCCCACCCACCGAGCTGGGGGACCTTTAATCACTCTGGGGGGTGTGGATGGCTAGGGTGAGTGTTGTGGGAAAATTTCTTTAACCACAGGAAATGGAGCAGACTTAAGCTCCTCTTTGGGTCAAAGCTGGTCAAGCGTAGAAAAATACATAAGACAAAGTAGTCTCTGTGTTTTAAAGAAAACTAGATTAAATAGGAAGAAAAGAAGAACAGATCCTGAGAGAAGAAAATAAGAGGAAGCAATTGGGGGAAGGTATGTTTGGCATAACAGTGCCGCTTTAACACCTAAATAAGGGACAATATAGTCATAAATATTTTACTTTTACTATTCTCTGTTAGACAATAAAGCTTTAACCCCTTAAGGACCAAACCTCTGAAATAAAAGGGAATCATGACGTGTCACACACGTCATGTGTCCTTAAGGGGTTAAGGTATTATTTTTCTTGTTTTTTTAACACATTCTAAGTACACATTTTGCTTGCCCTGAGAGTTATCCAGACAACCATGGCTAAAACAGGGTTTAGACTGCTCTATTAATTAAAAGTTATATTGTTAAATTATTAGTGTGCAGTTTATTGTTAGAGTGTGGAAATACAAAAATCTACAGGACGGGCCTGACAGCCAAGATAGCCAGACGTATTTCTTCATAACTCCATCACTTCCAGGCATAAAACAAGCTTTTCCAGCTTTTATCTGCACACCGAACTGTGGGGTGCCTTATAACGAGAGGGAACTAAAACCCTGTACCATTTCACTGTCACCACACACTGTCCAAGCCGACAGCCTATCCTGTTAAACAGCCTGGTGTCTTGGGGAGGCAGCTGATCTCCCGACAAAGGACTAACTCTCCACAATGAAAGTTTTTTAACCTGATTTTACCTTATCCATGATTCTTTTCTAATGTTTATTAACATGCTCCTTCAAGCTCCTGGGTCTAGCATGTACTACCTGTTCACACACCTATACTTCAATCTTTAGTTGGACATACCTGACTAGCCTGTTTACCCTATGTCTATTTATATTCTGAAATGCGCAGATGTAATGAATGTCATAATTGTCTCATATCTTAATTGTTCTTATGCTTACTGCTGTTGTGGCACTGTAAACTTTTTTGTATTTACTTGCACAACATAAATAAAGAATTACATTTTTTTTTTTTTTTTTTTTAAAGAAAGAAATACCATAATCCAAAAGCCCTCAAACATATAATACAAGAACCTGGGTGTCCTGGGATCCTGGTATCTGTTCCAGATCCAAACTATAATGTGATGTAAAGAATGAAAATAAATTCTGCAAAAAAAGGAATTAGCTCTGGATGTTTCATCCACTAAGCAGGCCCAACAACATTTTGATTTGTGATGGTTTTGTCAAGCCTTTGTATATTTTGTAGATGCCCCCTTTCCCCCCACACACATAAATACACAAACACATTGCATCCACTACACACACAACATTCACTACACACATCATCCACTACACAAACAAACACACAGCGCATTCATTACACATCCACTGCATCCACTCAGGGCCGTCTTTAATAACGACTGGACCCTGGGCAAGCGTTTGCTTGGGCCCCCTGGGCCCTGCCGCCGTCGCCCCTCACTCCCTGGTATGCAATCACGGCATCCATCCCAATGCAGTGGCGGCACTAAAATAGAATGAATTTTATTGGGACACCCAATTGCAAGATTGGACTAAAGGTAGAACCCCATCTGTCGTGCAACTCCAACAATGTTTTGACAGCTGGGGTTCTACCAATTTCCCATGCTTGCAGGGTTGTATTTAGCACTGTTTTGTGTGTTTGAATGTAAGCATGTGTTTGTATGAAGTATGTTTGTGTGAATGTGTTTGTATGTGGTACTGGAGTTTGAATGCAAGTGTGTATTTATGTGTAGTGTTTGTTTTTGAATGTAGGAGTGTGCTTGTATGTAGTGTTGAAGTTTGAATGGAGGGGTGTATTTGTATCTAAAGTTGCGGCTCAGATGCACAGGTACATACTCTGACTACATACAGATAAGCAGGCACATACACTGACAGACATACTGACACACAGGTACATATATTGACACACACAGACAAATACACTGGTAGACCTACTGACAGACACACACAGGCTCATATACAGACACACTGACACACAGGCACATATACATACATACTGACACACACACTGACAGAAATACTGACACCCACACACAGGCACATACACTGACCGAGATACTGACACACACACACACACACACACACTGACAGACACACTGACACCCACATACACTCAGAAATACTGACACACATACAGGCACATATACTGACACACAGACTGATATACTGACAGACACACAGACACACACAGAGACTGACACATGCATGCACATGCACTGACAGACATACTGACACACACACAGATATATTGACACACAGACAGACCTACTGACACACACAGATATATTGACACACAGACAAACAGACATACTGACACACAGACATACTGACACACAGACAGATATATTGACACACAGGCAAACAGATATACTGACACACACAGATATATTGACACACAGACAAACAGACATACTGACACACACACAGACATACTGACACACAGACATACTGACACACATGTAAAATGTACATTTTTAAAACCCCCCTCCAGTTTCCTACCTTTTGCTGGAGGGTGGATTCCCTGGGGTCCAGTGTGGTGCAGAGGATGATGGGAGTGATGATGCCCCATCCTCACTGCAGCCTCGTCCTCTCTCCCTCGCGACTCCTCCTGCCACCTTCCATGCAGCTCCTCTCTTTATGGGAGGAAGTGACTTGCGGCTGTCACTTCCTCCCAGCCGGCTGCCGGAAAGCAAGGGGCCTCGTCGCGGTGTTAAAGGGAAACAGCGCCCGACCGGGCCCCTGCTGATACAAGCCCTCCGGGTGAGTGCATGGGCCACCCGGTGGGACTCAGAGGACGGGGTAAAAATAAATTGATGAGGGCAGCGGGGCCCACAGGGCAGGTGCCTTGGGCCCCCCCAAGAGAAACTGGGCCTGGGGCAGCTGCCCCGTTTGCCCCGCGTTAAAGACGGCCTTGCATCCACTACACATAGCATCCACTGCACAAACACACACACACTGCATCCACTACACACACCGCATCCACTTTACATACACACTGTATCTACTACACACACACACACTCTGCATCCACTACACAAATACATGCACTGCATCCAATATACAAACATACTGCATTCACTACACACACACAAACACACTACATACTTGTGGGCGAACATGGGACAGGCCCTGTGAGCAGACTCAAAGGTGGGTCCCGGGAGACCAGACCTTGAGCTTTCTGATGGCAGCACTGAGCCACACACAGGCACATACACAGTCGGTCACACATAGACAGTCATACACTGAGTCACATACCCACACAGTATCAGTCATATACACAGTGACATAAACACACAGTCACCGCATTTACAGTAACAACCATATACACATATGGTAGTGGTTATATACATGCACACATACACATAGACAGATACACACTGTCCTTATTGTCATGGGCTCTGGTAGGAGGAGAAAAGCAGGGTCACTGGTAGACATTTTATGTAAAAACAAAAATCTCACAGAAGCAGTCTAGTATCTAGCACATCTTAATTTAATTTCAGTTTTCATTTGAAAACATAAGTCAAATATTTCTATAATGTGCATACAACACATCGGTTTAAACAGAGTTAGACTTTTGTTACTTAATCCGCATAGAAATAACTTAACCACACTGCGTGTCATGAGTCTGTATCTCCACTTGAGTACACAACTCTTATCATAGATAAAATGGATTGTTAATTATTCCCTTGAATTTGTGGACAGAAAAACATTCAAACCTTTTCCTTTTCCCCCAAACCCGCACTAATATATCATAATATACCCTATACATTTTTGGGTAATAGAAAATATAGGCAAGAATGCAAACAGCGGTGAAAACACAAAAAAATGACTAAAAATAGATTTAGAAATAGGCCTGTAGGTCTGTGAATTGGAATGTTGTGAATGACAGAGAATTTATTCCAGGCATGCATTGTTGATGGGATTTTAACCTTTTCAATGTCAGAGGTAGTGAGTAAGATATTGCGTATTTTGCACATAATACACAGATAATGCTTATAGTAAACACAATCGAGATTATTTATCAAAGTGTTTTAAACACATTATTAAAGGACCACTATAGGCACCCAGACCACTTCAGCTCAATGAAGTGGTCTGGGTGCCAGGTCCCTCTAGTTTTAACCCTGCAGCTGAAAACATAGCAGTTTCAGAGAAACTGCTATGTTTCACTGAGGGTTAATCCAGCCTCTAGCAGCTGTCTCACTGACAGCCGCAAGAGGCGCTTCCGCGATGCTCACTGTGAAAATCACAGTGAGAAGACGTTGAACGTCCATAGGAAAGCATTGAGTAATGCTTTCATATGGGCTGTTTGAATGTGTGCTCTTGCCGCGCATGCGCATTCGGAGCTGACGTCGGCAGAGGGAGGAGAGTTTCCCAGCGCCGAGGGAGCCCAGTGCTGGAGAAAGGCAAGTTTCTGGGCTGAAGGGGTAAAACCTGATTCCTCACATTAGCCAGTGTGACACAGTGATATGGCTTCTCCTAATCTTTTACCTCATTGCAGTGAGATGGCAAAGGAACACTTTGGGCAACCCTGTGACTGCCACTCCATTCATTCACACAGACTCTGTGCTGTAGGATGCATCTAAATAGTAAAAATCCAAATAGTGCTTCTGATTTAGTAAAGTAAATTTAGTAATTGATAAATGTCAAATTCCATACTTTTTGACCTTTCTTCCATTAATTTTTCAGCATACCTAATGCAGCTAAATTTTAGTTGAGGTTTTAAGGTCAGTATCCAAATATAACTGTGAATTGTCTTTAATGAATAACTAAATTGAGTTATTAAGTACAATTTACGATATTTCATCACAATTTGTAGTTTGGAAGCTCTCCGGGAGCATTGTAAAAAAAACCCAAAGAAATTTCTGAAATGATGCAGAATATGTCTATAGATTTCTAATTTAGGTGCAGACACAAAAACCCCAACACTTTCAAAATGCAGAGAACAACTGTTCATATATATAAAAAGGTGATGTCAAGTGGGCTCAGTTGCATATGCATTATCATTATAACTATTATGTACTGCCTACTGCCTCAGGCATAATACGGTTAAGAGATCAATATAATATCATTACGCTTTCACTTTAACCCAGGGGACATTTAATTCTGCTGTGCTTTCTGTTCTAGACCACTTATTGTCATAAGAAAAAAAAAGTAATGGAATTTTACAAATTCCACTTAAAATGATTAGTAAGTGATAATGTTCCTGTAAACCCACCATAACCACTATGGTCCCCTATAGGTCCACCAAAGATGTCCTGGCAATCCCACAGTAAGCAACCAAATTATTTTAGTACTCTATGATAACTTACCCAGGAGATCCAGTCTTCTTCAGCAAGAGAAGCTATCTCTTCAGCTAGAGAATCTATCGTTAAAGCATGGTATTCTAGGACTGTGCTCAATGGCTGAGAGTGCTTAGCTGATATGTCAGTCAATGAGTCCTGAATGACCCGGCTTAGCTCTGTAGAGCTTATTGGGTTTTCCTGCAGGAAATTATTATTATTTATAATATATTTATATAACATATATTACCTATTACAGACTGTATAGCCATCAAAGAACATGCCATCAGCATGCTGCTTTCTACAATAGATTTTCTGGTAAATTCCTTAGGTTTGACTCACCATATAAATATATAACTTGCCAGATATTAAGCAAATCCCATTTTAAAATTATTAATAATCATTTATGTGATCAACATCCTTTGCCCCATCACTTCCAGCCTTTCACTCTTGATAAAAATGTGTGATCAGATGGCATGGGCACCATAACCCACATAATAAATGTATGTGGTCCCAGTCATTGGTCGGTGAAAAATTAAACATTCAAAATCTAAAATAACCAGTTAACCATCTTTTATTTTAATTTTTGTTTGCCAAGATAGGAACCATTGTGTTTCAGCTAAAGTAAGTGTTGACTGATCTGGATTTCTGATTCCTGCTCGTTAGTCCATCCAATTTGAAACACAATGTAGTAGTTAATGTGAACGTTGGCACTGGTGATGTATGTATGCAGAAACTGCCCATGGTGCTTGCAAACTTTTGACTGGAGCAGCAAGTTTATCCACATTCTATGCAGAACAGTATGGATGGTTTCTGTTCGATAGGATTACCATAGATTTCCCCACTTCTGACCTAAAACAGTGCTATTTACACAATGTGACCAGCTGTCCAAATACCAGATTATTTGACTATTATTGTTAAATCTGCCATGGTGGCAAACAGTGACACATCAAATGAACATTGCACAGTGCACTCCATAGCTATTGATGTGATCAGATGCAAAACAAGCTGATCATAGTAAGTACAATTGCATTATTTTTTTTTTACTAAACTGGAAATGTAGAGGATTTTGAAGGGATTTGCACATTCTAAGAAAAGATATTCAAATTCAATATCTAATTAAGTTTTAGAATATTTAAGCTATTTTGGCCTAAAATGTCCTTTTTTTCTTCTTTATCATTTTCGGTTTAGTGAATAACCTTTTCTATTGCTGTTTAGTGAGTAACCGCAATATGTGGGATCGTCATCTATAGACATTCTCACAATAACTAATAAAGTCTCTTCACACTGCAGGGGAGAAAGACTGTAGGTCCACATACGAAGTGATTGTAATTTGCACGTGTGCAGTTAACCATACAAATTCTCATATATTCTGACGCGTCTAATGGTTTTATTTATCACATTTTTGGTTGTTTTAAATGGTAATTTGGCTTTCTCTTACAAACAAATGCAACTCAGGGATCGTCCTGAATGATGTCTTTTAAATGACTTGCTCTTGGTTTCGTGTGACATACTTTAAGGTGACTACAAACTTTAACAGATGCATAGTAATATATTAATTTAACGAGACCGGTTTGAGCTTATGGAATCATACATATATAGCTCGTAATGTCCTAACTGCTGAAAATAAGAGCTCTCAACAACAGCTAAGACATTACAATCTATATATGCCAAGAAATGTTTAAATAAGTTGTTTTGATGATATTGATATTGGACAATTATATTTCCATTTCCCTTATTAACACTGGTTTATTCTATACATGAAACAGTTGTCACCTGCAATGTTCCATACAGTAAGGTGTACTTACCAAATTCTGAAGAATGCGTGTACACATTTTTCCAAAAGTAATAGTGCTGTTGATATTCTCTTGATTTCTGTCTTCTTTTCTTTTGAGAATGATATATACTGGACCAAGATATTGTGCTGTCTGTATGTTTGTCACTCCTAGATATCCTGTCAACCAAGCTCTTGGATCTGGCCCTTAGACCTTCCATGTGTCCAACGAAATCCAACGTGACCATTTAGAAAAACAAAACCTATATACTTCTTTTAAGTAATAAACTAACTGATATCCACATTTCCGTCACAGAAAGAAGGGGAATATTGTTCTACCACCAGAGATGCTTTTCCATATACAGCGTCCATCAATTATTTAATTTAAATCAATAATAGCTTCCCAGCCAGGTAGCCCGAGGGACATCAGTGAAGGCTGACCATGTCCCTTCCACACGCAAGTCTTTATCGAAATATTTCAAAACAGCTAACCATACAAAACACCAAAAGAAAAGTGATAAAGATATGGATAAGATGGGAAGAGCCCAATGGAAAGATAAACAGATTTACAATAAGTTCTGCCTTAGGGTGGAGAAATATTCTTTTTTTTTTTCCAGTAAACACGCAGCTTTCACAGAAAGCATAGCTGCTGACTGATTTAAACCAGCAGAACAGAATCTTAAAAAATGAAACAAGTGTGTTTTGTATACAAGAAGAAAAAGCTAAGCCTCTGTTGAGTGGCATGGGGGAAGGGGTATTAAAAGAATGCAGACGTTTGCCCTGTGCGGGCAGCTGAGTAGGTATTTGTCTGCATGCCTGCAAAGGTGTCTGAGTCCAATAGCTCACTTGGCCTGTCCGACAGGTTCAAGACGTCAGGCATTCCGCATGAATTTGTTTCCAATATACAAGGTAGGAAAAGTAAAGATCAGAGAAAATGCTGTTAGTAAACTAAGCGATATTTCACACACAAAAAAGGAGTAACCCGTTCCAATGCGTATAAGCCAAATTTAACACCGTGAGTGCCGGGTTGAAGAGTCCTGCATTACAGCACCAATGCTAGCTCAGAGAGGAGGAGGCATGCATGCATTAGGCTGGCTTTGTTCTGCAGCCTCTCAGAATGTTTCATTATAGCAAGTAACTATTTAAATATGACTTGGCATTACATTTTATCTATTGAATAAAGACGGAGTTCAATGTGACAATGAAGAAATGCAGCTTTTTGGATGCTTGTGGAATTAAATCCCCCATGATCTCTAGCTATCCGTTATATGGCTGGGCATCATGGGAGTGGCAATGCACTAAATTATGCAGGGCTCACGTGGCACTGATCTCATGTTCTTGGGGTTGAACTCAAAATACAATCACGTTGCTATTTAAAAAGAATGACGTGTCTTCATCATATATACACGTTGAAGTTGTCTTACTGGAGACGACATAACTGTCAATGACTGACCTTGTGTTATTTATTACTATAATTAGTACTCATGATCACTGTCCATGGTACTGAGTGATATAGCAGGTTCCCATAAGAGTTCGAGACCCAATATATAAAAATATTATCATCCAAATTACATTAACCCTTGGTTATATGAAAGCTGACCTTACTTACACTTTTCTACACATCTGCCTAAAGCTTTCTGGTATGCCAAATGTTAAATGTGTAAACGGTGTGTTTTAAATGCTCAGAGGTCAGAGTTAGCTGAGTTTGTGGGTATTTACCATTACATATGTACATAGGGTTGGATAATCAGGGAAATAAGTGTTAGGATTAAGAGGCTTAGTGTTTAGGAAGACCTGTCTTCAAAATGCAGGCGACTGTAGTTCCAATAATTCTCAGACAGGTGGCTCGGCCACATAACATACACTACTGCACTCCAACTCACTATATTTTTATATATATATATATATATATATAGAGAGAGAGAGAGAGAGAGAGAGAGAGAGAGAGAGAGAGAGAGAGAGGTGTATTAGATAAGTGCAATTCATTTTGTTCCAAGTCAAACTTCATCCAAAATCTGCAATCAATTTGTTAACATTCAGCAATTTGGAAGTATTCGAATAAACTGAAATCAATAAAATTCAGAACAAAATACATCAAAACAAAATATTTGGGATCCATTAGTTTTCATGGGGAGAGTAAAGAGGATACTTATCAATTAAGCAACTGTAACAGCAAAATTGAAAAAAGGCTTTAAAAAAAAAAGTGTTACTCCAAAAAGTTTTTATAGATACCTATTTTTAATGAATTATGCCCTATTGGACCTCTTTCTTTAGCCCCCTCCCTCCCCTAAATCTAATTAAAAAAAACACTATCCTTATGTGGGATTGCCATAATTAGGGGTACCAGTTTAGGGACTTATCTACTAAACAACTGAATTAGCAAATTTAGGAAAAATGGCTTTTCTTATTTTTGTTCTTTCAGTTGTTTAGTAGATAGGTACAAGACTTTACTCCGGGAAGCTAACGGAAGCTCCTGCTTAGGAACTTCTGTCTCTCCGTTGTTACAGCGAGGAGCACAGCGATGCCCAGTGTACCCCAGGTAAGAAGACAAACCATGCAATGTCTGTATAGAGCAGTGAATGATACTGAAGCAAATGCCACCATTTACATAATAGGCAGGACGTGTAGTTATAAAGGCTCGGGATGAGAGTACCTTGAAGGTAAGAAATGGTTATATGCGTTCTGTGCTGTTATGTTCTTTCCACACAGACCTTTTTTAATTTTTAGCCAGACTATTTTGGGAAAGTGCAAGTATATTAAAAGTATTTCAATGTGCCATGTTCCCAGGCCTCTGATTAACCTACCCACCCCCCATGATGAAACTTCCCAACCTGGCCTTGTCACATTCCCTGCATAATTTAATGTTAAGCCTTCAAGTCTACCTGGAAAGAAAGTGTGTGATCTGAAAAATACACACATTTTTTGATGCTTTTTCATTCTCATTAAAACATTATATATATATATATATATATATATATATATATATATATATACTTTTCTGCAGTTTGCACATGAATGTCCTTGGCACAAACACTAATAAAGTTACCACTTTTTGAACAACGTTTTCAAATCTTCCATTGCACAGTGTAGTTGGTATTTGTTATATAACATCACTATAAATTTGTCCAGTGAGAAAATATCAACACTGTCTCACAATATGTTCTGAATAATCTAAATAAACTCTAACTATTATTTATCAGATTAAATACAAATCATTGATGTAGTGTAGATATTGATAGTTAGCCGACTTCAATAAGACATATTAATGAGGAAGAACTGCTGTTAGAGCAAATTGGGAAAGCTGCAAATCGGGGTAACACGTTAATTATTGGAGATTTTATTACCCTGACATAAATTGGGATAGAGTGACTAGTACTTCAGCAATGGGAATCAGGTTTTTGAATGTGTTAAATGACACCTTCATGTCACAACTGGTACAAGCACCAACTAGAAAGGATGCTTGTCTGGATCTCGTCATAACAGACAATGTTGATCTTTTGACCAACATTCAAGTAGGGGAGTATTTGGGAAATAGCGATCACAATATCTTAATTTTTTAAATAAACTCAAAAAAGCAAAAGCACGTGGGGTATACTAAAACATATAATTTTAAAAAAGCCAATTTCAATAAGATTAGGGCAGCTCTACAACATATCGACTGGCATAAACTCCTTTGTGAAATAAACATTGAGGATAAATGGAAACTATTCAAACAAATATTAGAAAGGTACATTTCTCAGAATGTACCATTGGGTAATAAATATAAAAGAAACGAATTGAAACCAATGTGGCTTAGTAGAGAAGTAAAACAAGAGATTAAAAATAAGAAAACGCATTTAAAGCATTTCAGTCGGACAAATAAGAGGCATCCTATATAAGATATAAGGAGGCCAAAAATATTTGCAAAAAGGCAAAGTGGCTAAACTAGAAAATGAGAAATTGATAGCCAACGAATCCAAAACCAACCCCAAAAATAGTTTTAAGTACATAAATTCTACAAAAAAACAAAAAAAAAAAGGAAACTGTAGGTACACTGGAAACAGAGATGGTCTGTTAATTAATGAAGACCAGGAAAGGGATGAAATTTTAAATAACTATTTTTCTTCAGTATATATTAATGAGGATCCTATGGCAAGAGATATGCAAATGATTGCTGCAAAAAACTTGCAGATAAATTGTGATTGGATGACTCGAAACAAGGTACTACAGCAGTTAACGAAAAGTAATGTAAATAAAGCTCAGGGGCCTGATGGTATTCACCCACAAGTACACAAGGAGCTAAGTGGGGAAATAAGTGAATCTCTGTATTGAATCTTTCAAGATTCTTTTGTTTCAGGTATTGTACCAGAGGATTGGAGGAAGGCAGATGTCATTTATGTTCAGCTCCCCACTCTTCTAATCACAGGTGATCATTGTAAGGTGGTATAAAAACACAAGCATTTAATCTTTCTTATATTTACACCACCGCTGCACCCAGTTCTCTCAGTCTGCAGATTAATTTTTCTTCCATAAATGTAAATGATACAGCTGGACTGTTCTTGCACACATCACATTTGGCCATACTGCTTGCTGGGAGAAAAGTACCGCGGGGAGCCCATCCTGGTCCAAATTAACAGCAACTGCTGCAACTTACAGAAAGAGACCCCTTCACGTCTTAGTAATGTACTGCACTATGTCATAAAACATCACCCACCCTGTCACCAACACATCACCGTGTCACAAAACATTCCATCACATCACTATGTAACATAATATCCTGTCACCCTGTTACTATTTCACATAACATCCATCACCCTGTCACCCCACATCACCATGTCACATAACCATGTCACATAACATCCACCACCCTGTCACCCCACATCACCATGTCACATAACATCCACCACCCTGTCACCCCACATTACCATGTCACATAATATCCCCTACACTGTCACTCCACATTACCCTAACTTAACATCTCTCCACCATGTCACCCCACATCATCGTGTCACATAACATCCCCACCCTGTCATGTAACCTCCTAACCCTGTCACATACTCAATTCATGTTGTCACCTAATCACCTCACCCTATCACATTACACTCCCTCACCCTGTTACATACCCAAGGATAAAATGCTGTCCTCACCCCCACACCACCGTCCCCCCCACACCACTGCATTATGTTATGCAGTATGTGTAGTGAATGCGATGTCTGTTTGTGTAGTGGATGCAGCATGTGTATTCTAGGCAGTGTGTGCAGTGAATGCAGTGTATGTATAGTGTATGCAGTGCAGTCACCCCACATTACCATGTCACATAACATCCACCACCCTGTAACCCCACTTTACCATGTCACATTACATCCACCACCCTGTAACCCCACATTACAATGTCACATAACATCCACCACCCTGTCACCCCACATTACCATGTCACATAACATCCACCACCCTGTCACCCCACATCACCATGTCACATAACATCCACCGCCCTGTCACCCCACATCACCATGTCACATAACATCCATCAACCTGTCACCCCACATTACCATGTCAAATAACATCCACCACCCTGTCACCCCACATCACCATGTCACATAACATCCACCACCCTGTCACCCCACATCACCATGTCACATAACATCCACCGCCCTGTCACCCCACATCACCATGTCACATAACATCCATCAACCTGTCACCCCACATTACCATGTCAAATAACATCCACCACCCTGTCACCCCACATCACCATGTCACATAACATTCACCACCCTGTCACCCCACATCACCATGTCACATAACATTCACCACCCTGTCACCCCACATCACCATGTCACATAACATTCACCACCATATCACCCCACATCACCATGTCACATAACATCACCATGTCACATAACATTCACCACCCTGTCACCCCACATTACCATGTCACATAATATCCCCTACACTGTAACTCCACATTACCCTTACTTAACATATCTCCACCATGTCACCCCACATCATCGTGTCATATAACATCCCCACCCTGTCATGTAACTTCCTCACCCTGTCACATACTCACTTAATGCTGTCACCTAATCACCTCACCCTGTCACATTACACTCCCTCACCCTGTTACGTACCCAAGGATAAAATGATGTCCTCACCCCACACACCACCCTCCCCCACACCACTGCATTATGTTATGTATGCAATGTCTGTTTGTGTAGTGGATGCAGTATGTGCAGGGACGGACTGACAGTGGCCTGGGCCCCCGGGCAAAATTAGCAACTGGGCCCCAAGCAGACCGATATATATGCTGGTGTAGGTGTACCGTGTATTTGATTATATGTACATGTAAAGTGAATGTATGTTTCTGTGTGTATATTAACTGTAAGCGCTAGTGTGAGTGAATATTTGTATGTCTTTGTGTGTAGTGTCAGGATATGTGAATTCATTTTTTTGGTTTTATAAATAGGGTAGTATTTTTTTATGTGTTTGTGTAGCATAGCAGTTTGTATAAAGGGGTATTTCTGAATTTTGGCAATGAGTTTGTATGAGGTCCAAATTTTGCGTCTTAAATTACAATGCATCAAGTGTTAAATGTTACAACCTACCTTAAAGGATCACTATAATGTCACTAAAACAAACTCGTTTTCCTAACACTATATAACCCTTAGGTCCACCCCACCCCCCACCCTCAGGGTCCCCTTCCCGCTGGGCTGAAGGGGTTAAAACTCCCTCAGCCACTTACCTCTATCCAGCGCTGGGCTCCCTCGGTGCTGGTGACCTCCCCTCCCCCGCCGACGTCAGCTTCATAGTGTAGTGGAATGCGCATGCGCGGCAAGAAACGTGCATACATTCAAACAGTCCATAGAAAATTATTTCTCAAAGCTTTCGTATGGACGTTCTGCATGATGAATGTGATTTTCGCATGCAGCGCCGCAGAAACGCCTCTAGTGGCTGTCAGGAAGAAAGCCACTAGAGGCTGGATTAACCCTGCAATGTAAACATAGCAGTTTCTCTGAAACTGCTATGTTTACATCTGAAGGGTTAAAATCTGGGGGACCTGGCACCCAGACCACTTCATTGAGCTGAAGTGGTCTGGGAGACTATAGTGTCCCTTTAACGGAACACTATAGTGTCAGGAATACAAAAGTGTATTCCTGACGCTATAGGTTTCTGGCCCCCCTTAAAAACAGGATTTACTCACCTTTGCTGTCTGTAACTCTAATCAGGGCAGCTCCGCACAGCTCACTCTGCACTGTGACTGGTGATGTCACTTCCTGCAGAACAAGCTGCACGGAGCTGCCCTGAGCAGTGTTACAGGCAGCTCAGTGAGGCTGTGTTTGGAGACAGGCACACTGAGGGGCAGCCTAGTGGGGTCTTTGGAAGGCCCCTTAGCTGTCCCTCAGTGTGCCCTGCACGGAGGAAGAATATTTTTAGCAGCAGGGGCCCGCAGTCGGCTGTGCGGGCCCCTTGCTGAGTGCAGGCTGGCTGGGGAGATTAACTCCCCAGCTCAGCCGTTACTGCACTGCAGCAGGGGCGGGCCCCCCAGAGCCTCGGTCCATGACCGATTTGCCCGAGTGCTCAGTCCGCCCCTGAGTATGTGTATTCTATGCAGTGTGTGCAGTGAATGCAGTGTGTGTATAGTGTATGCAGTGTGTGTAGTGAATGCATTGTGTGTGTCTAGTGTATGCAGTGTGTGTATAGTGTATGCAGTGTGTGTAGTGAATGCATTACAGTGCCTTGCAAAAGTATTTATTCACACACACACACACACACACTGCACCCCTCACACATTGCACCACTCACACACACAACTGCTCCTATGACAGCCCTATTTCCCAGCAGACCTCAGGTAAGTTGTCAAACTATTCTTAAACTGTTTTACTACTTACTCTCGGAGGGGGTCCCAGCACTATTGGCACCATAACCACTACACTGAGCTGTAGTGGTTATTGTGTTTGGATTATTTATTTAAATAATCTACAAGTTCCCCTCCCGAGATCAGGCTCTGGATCCGCCACTGGTGAGCCGGCAGCGTGTGGGAAAGGCTGCGGGGAGGCTGTCGGGGTGCAGTGTGGAGCACAGGGTGTGGGAGTGCAGGCTGTGGGAGGTGGCAGGCTGTGAGGAGGCTGTGACAATACCTTGTTATAGGTGGTTCAGTGGGATCTATATCCTGTATGCAGCTCTGTGAGCTGCAGACCAGAGGCTCTCCCTGGCAGACTGAGCGGAGGGGCGCCGCACCCGGCTGCATACAGGGTAAGCCGCTGGGTAACTTCCCCCGACAGGTCAGTTTGCCACAAGGCAATTTAGGCAGCCACCTCCCGATCCCCTAAAATACCACCCCTGTTAAAGTACCGCTTGGGGCCATGGCCACTGCCGTCCTATGGACAGGCCAGCCCTGATCCAACCCTTCTCCCATGTAACATCAACCCCCTGACATACGTTTTCTCCAGGTTTATTCTTAGGGTTACGGATACATAATAAAACAACAAAGAATGTTAGAGGATAATGGATATTCAACAGCAGATGGTAATGCTGGACTCCTAAAGAAAGAATTCCAGTCTACATAGTTAGACAGCCAGACAAGAAGAACAACCTTGTGCAGCAAGTAACAGCAAGACATTGCACCCTTAGACATTGTGGTCCTTTGTCCCCTAATCTATATAGCTATGACCATTATGACGTCATACCTTTCAAATGTAACCCTAGCCTGTAACGGAACCGCTGGCACCCCGACCGGGTACCTTCCGTTGATGGATGCTCCTAGTGCTTCCCGAGGACTCCAAGCACTCCGACAGACACCATAACCCCTGTAGACTCCCACGAACCGCCGCAGCTTGGTTGGGGTCTGGCCGTCTCCACCCACTCTGCACCCAAGACCAGGGTCCAGCTTCCAGTAGGTCAACCTCTCCGAATTCCAGAGAGCAGGAACAGGACCAAGCTCTTAGCAGAGCTTAGTGATTATACCCTGGGGAGTATAGTGATTATAGCAATCCCCAGAGTGTAGTTCTCCAATCCCCCAAACATGAGCCAAAACTTCATGAAGGTACAAGATGATCTGAACTTTTAATGACCATGCACTGGCTTTTATGCAAGTCCCCATGCAAGGGGACATCCCACAGGGTGGGACACAGTACAACCAATCATTTACAGGAAAACCGTAAAACACACCCAGCACAAACATACAATCCCTCCCCTCTGCCTGTGATATAATTACTGAACACAATGGGTTAATGTAATTTATCACAGGCAGGAAAAATACACTTTTTATACATATACTGTATATCATATTCACATAATACATACATATTCGGAATCAGCATACTTTCAATATAAACATAACCAAAAATCATACAAATCCCTCCAGTACATAAAAAGTTAGACGGAAGTCCTTTATGACCGACCGCAAGCACATTTTCCTGCCCAAAACAGTTCCATAGATTTGGGCTGTGCGACCGTCCTATTTCCGATGTTAAAGGCAGTTCACTTAGAAAAACGACTAAGTCCCATTGGAATGCACGAACTGGCTCAGTTCGTGCAAATAGCACAGTGTAACATGGCGTTCGAAGTGTCGAACGCACTTCGACTTTAGCCGAAGTGGAGGAGACGGTAAGGGTCATTCGAGCATTTGTGTAGCCGATTTTAGTTCCATGGATTTACTAGCACACACCGCTGACCGCGTTCGACTAAATTAAAATGGCTGCCGCCACGCGTTCCTTTGTCGAATGGCGGCCACTTCGACGACTTCAGGCACTTCGGCTGCATCCGAAGTGCCATATAAAAAGTACCAATCTTTCCCAATAGTATTTAAAGGGCCAGAAGTAGTGAAATACAATCCGATATAGCTGAATAATGTTTTTAAAGGGCCAAATCTCCCAGGGGCCATAGTCATGCGGAAGGAGGCTGGCAATCAGGCTCCTCCACCAGCCAGGGGAAAAGGGCAGCTTGTCACCTAAAAATCCAGTGACAAAAGTCACATTCCAGAGTTTTCATGGTACAGCAAAGTACCATCTGTTCTTTCTAACCCACTAGACATCCATGCCTACTATAAATATATATAGGAACATAGTAATATTCTACATACACAGATTGTGTGTGTGTGTGTGTGATGCATTGTGTGAATCTGTTTGTATGTGTATGGGATGCAAGGTGTGTTTCCCACCCACCCACGTGTCCCTTAATGGTCTCCCCTCTCCCACCAGTGTCCCTTGGTGGTCTCCCCCCCCCAAGTGTCCCTTAGTGGTCTCTCTTCTCCCCCACCCACGTGTCCCTTAGTGGTCTCTCCCCCCCCCCCGTGTCCCTTAGTAGTCTCTCCTCCTCTCCCCCCCAGGCCCCCTTAGTGGTATCTCCTTCACTCCCAGTGTCCCTTAAAGGATCCCCCCCAGTGTCCCTTAGTGGTCTGCCCCCCCCCCCCCCCCGCATCCCTTAGTGGTCTCTCCTTCTCTCCCTTCCCCCAGTGTCCCTTAGTGGTCTCTCCTTCCCCTGCCCCAGTGTCCCCCAGTGGTCTCTACTCCTCCCCCCCCCCCCCCCACTACCCCCTAGTGCCATCTCCCACCATTTCCCTGTTGTGCCTCCTACCTCTTTGTAGCATGGCCGGGAGGCGCGGACCGCGGTACATGAGCTTCTGTTTCCTGTACCCAGCCGGACTGACAGGAAGTGCTCACTGAGAGAGCACTTCCTTTTAGTCCGGCCGGGTACAGTAAGCTCTTTTACCGTGGTCTGCACCGCCTGGCCACGCTACACTGAGTGACTGGCAGGAGTGAGCACTGTGCAAAACTTGCGCCCCCCGGGCGGTGCGCCCTTAGGCAGCAAAGGCGGCCACCTTAGGGGAGGGGGCAGACAATATCAAAGGACACTGTTTGCCTTCCCACCAAAAATGCAATTTAATATGCATTTGATATATTGCCGAATCAGCAATATATTAAACTAAAATGTATCCCTGGTGTGAAGTTGTTCTTTGTGCGACCCTTTTGTTCTTGTTTATGCATGTGTGTATATATATTTTATGCATTTGGCCCTCCATACTTATTTCAGTTGACAATCTGGCCCTCAGGAACAAATGAGTGTGACACCCCTGCTCTACACAAAGATATGCCATTATTGCTTACGCTTACTGTTCGCACGCTGACACAATTTCACATACAGATGCAGGGTCCATATGCAAACCATGGTTACTTAATATGTACTCATCTAACAGAAACAAATATCCTACTCATACGCACAGAAATATATACACAGTGATTCATTTTCATCAAAGATACACTCATCACTCCTACATTACAGATGCATACTTTCTCATACTGTTATTTAATATTTGAGGACTTTGATATAAAAGCAGAACGGGGAATAATTGAATACCAGACCTCGAGGGAATGAAGTTAAAATGGCAAACAGATACAAATTGCATTTAAACATCAGTCTCTTCTACATTAAAGGACCCCTATAGGCACCCAGACCACTTCAACTTAATGAAGTGGTCTGGGTGCCTGGTCCATCTAGGATTAACCCTTTCTGCTGTAAACATAGCAGTTTCAGAGAATGTAAGTCAGAACTCAACTTGTACAGCTTAAAGGAACACTTTAATTTTAGGAAAACAAGGATGTATTCCCAATATTAACGTGTTCCTTAGACTCCACGGCCCATCCCAGCATTGTGAAGGGTTAAATAACCCTTGTTTCACTAACACGATTCCAGTGCCAATATCCCTGGGCGCTGAGTCGCGGTTTGCTTCTGCCAATGTCATCTGATTAGGGGGATAAATGCGCATGCACAATTTCACCAAACCTTCATTGAATTTATGTAAACTTTACTAGTGGGTTCCTTTAATCCCAACCTATTCTATCACATTTCAGTTTATCCCCACAGGCTCCAAAACACCCTTATTTCTTTCCCAATATTTAATTTATCCTCCAAAACATATTCTGCCTTATTCCCAATACATTTTACTCCCCCAGCAAACTTATCTGCTTATCACCTCACTCTTTAAATGATAAACACTGATCAGCCACAACATTCACACCACATGCCTTATATCCTGTAGGTCCCACTTTAATGCCTCCAAAACAGTTCTGATGCGTCAAGCCATGGACTCCACAAGAGATCTAAACGTATCCTGTGGTATCTGGCACCAAGACATTAGCAGCAAATCCTTTTAGCTTGCAAGGTGCGAGGTAGAGCCGCCATGAGTTGCATGTGTTGTTCCACCACATCTCACAGATGCATAATCGGATTGAGATCTGAAGAATTTGGAGGCCAAGACAACACATTGAACCTTTGTCATGTTGTTCAAACCTTCCTGAGCAATTTTTACAGTGTGACAGGGTGCATTATTCTGCAGAAAGAGACCAGTGCCAACCAGGGAGCACCCTTACCATGAAGGGGTAAATGTGTTCAGCAACAATCTCTAAGTAGATGGTACCTTTTAAAGTAATATCCACATGAATGCTAGGACCCATTGCCCAGAACATAACATTGTCTCCATCAGCCTGACTACTTCATCCTGCTTCCAGGAAGAATACACACATGTACCCAGCCATTAACCTGATCTAAAAGAAAACACGGTTCGTCAGACCAGGCAACTTTCTTCCACTGCTCCAGTTCTGACATCGAAGTCCCCATTGAAGGTGCTTTCGGCAGTGGACACGGATCATCATGGGCACTTTAACTGGTCTGTGGCTACTCAAGTCCTATATACAGCAAACTGTGATGCTCTGTGTGTTCAGACACCTTTCTACTATGGTCAGCAGGGCTGGCGCAACTAAAAGGTGGCACAGACGGCCACCTAGGTTGCACCGGCCTACTGGGTGCAATCTCTGTACACACTCCGCACAGCACTCCCCTCCTGCCAGTTGCTTGATTTAGCACTGCCAAGCACACCACTGTAGAGAATCTTCTGTATCCTCTACCTGGTTTGACAGGATATTCTCATTGAGAGCAATGAGCAGCTTCCGGTCAGATCGGGTAGAGGATACAGAAGATCCCCTACTGCAGTCTGCATGTTAACTCTACAAAGAGGTAAGCAGGAAGGAAGGGGGAAGGAAGCACAAAGTGGCAGAATGGGTGGAAGATAAAACAAAGGGAGAAGAAGAGTGGAAGAGACCACAAATTGATGGGAAGGAGTGGAAGAGACACACAAAAAAGGCTGGGGGAAAGAGACACACAGAAGGCCTGGAGGGAGAAAGAAATGCGCAGAAGGGCCGTGGGGGTAGAAAGAGACACTAAAAAGCTTGGGGGAGAAAGAGATACACAGAGTTCTTGGGGAAGGGAAACAAGAGACACACAATGGGGCTGTGGGGAAAGAGACGTACAGAGGGGCAGGGGGAATGAAATACACAAAGGGCCTGGGGGAGTGAAAGAGACACAAAGAGGGGATAGGGAAGAGAGAAATCTTTCTGGGGCCTGGGGGTCAGAGGCAAGGTGCTGGTAGAGAAGAGACACAAAGAGGGACTGGGGAAGGGAAGAAAAGAGACACACAAATGGCTGGGGCGAAGAGACACTCAAAAGGGGCTGGGAGAAAGAGACATACAGAGAGGCTGAGAGGAAGTAAGATATTCAAAGGGGGAGTAAGACACACAAGGGGGTGAAAATGGGGCATAACGTACACTAAAGTATATAAGACAATCAAAACAGGGGATACAAAACACAAAAGGGGGGTAAAACAATTCAGATGGGGTTAAGTGAAATACAGGTGAAAATGCATGTTTGCAGGGGAAGGCAGCAAAATGCATCTTCATCTGTGTACAAAAGTTCTTGAACCAGCCCTGAAGGTCAGCATTACGTTTTCTGAAAGCACTGTAGATAATGTCATCATGAGCACTCTGACCAGTTGGCAGCTACGCAGCCTCATACACACCAAACTGTGATGCACTGTGTATTCTGACATCTTTCTATCATAGCCAGCATTATGTTTTTCAACAATTTGCTACATTATCTGTTCTGTGTGATCAGACTAGTCAAGCTAATCTTCACTCCCCACATGCATCAAAGATCCTTGGGTGCCCAAGACCGTGAAGCCTGTTCACCAGTTGTTTTTCCTTGTACTACTTTTGGTAAGTACTAACTAATGCGTACCGAGAACACCCCACAAGATTTGCCATTTTGGAGATGCCCTGACCCAGTCATCAAACCATCACTATTTGGCCCTTGTCAAAGCCACTGCCCATTTTTTGTGCTTTCAAAAAAATTTAATCGAATAACAGACTGTTCATTTGCTGCCTAATATATCCCACCCCTTCTCATTGCAACAAAATAATCAATATTATTAACTTTACCTTTCTGTGGTTTTAATGTTGTGGATGACCCATGTATATAGTTCAGGTGGCTTCATGCCATCTCTTTCTCCACGATCTTATCTAATCCACTCTTCGTCAGTTCTCATCACCTTTTATCCCTCTGCCTATCTGCCCCATGTCTATCCTACCTTTATCTACCAACTCATCGATCCCTACTTTTTTGCTGTTCCCTCAGTATGCTATTTAGTCCTTCATCTTAAATGCATCTCCAACTTCTATTGCTCCTCCACTCCTCATTTCATCTTCCCTTTTCCGCTTCTCTGTCCAAATACTTTCTTCCAATCTTATTCCATCCAGATTTTTGTTCACTCTCCTCTCTTTTCAATCAATTTCCCCTACTCCACCTTAGTTTTTCTCCCCATCTCATCTAAATCTAACACATCCCCTTAATTCTATCTCCATTCATTAATAAATATCTCCCAGATAATGCAGACCCCGTGTATACCAACTTCATTATATCTTCCTCCCAAATCTCACTCACTGGTGAAGTTCTTCGTGTTGTGAGACAGATCCATTAATGAAGTGGAAGGGACATGACATCACATACTTTCATCGTGCCCTAACAGACCTACTACTCTACTGACGTCTGCATGCTGAAATGAATGTTCACAAGACAACAATGTTCTATAGACTGTAAGCTCATTTGAGCAGGGTCCTCTTCAACCTATTATTCCTGTAAGTTTTCTTGTAATTGTCTTATTTATTGTTACATCCCCCCTCTCTCAAAATATTGTAAAGCGCTACGGAATCTGTTGGCGCTATATAAATGGCAATAATAATAATAATAATAACAATGACTGAGTTTTACAGTTATTTTGTACTTGGATAACTATTATTACACACATGAGGTAAACTTAACGTTTCACAATGCTCAATCACTAATTATGGTCTATATTCTAAAAGGGGTTATTACAGTATTTTTTTTGTAAGGAAAGCTAGATATAACATTGTCTGTACCTGCTATAATTTCCAACATTTAATAATTGCTTACAATGAGTCTCATGTGTGCCAAAAAATATTATCTACACAATTACATCCCTTTGGCTCCATGGATTCACTTAGTTTTTTTTTTGTTTTGTTTTTTACAAATTCTGATCCTACTATCTCTGTGCTGCAGCACAAATCATGATTTCACCGACCAGGCAACATTCTATGTCCAGTTTTCACATGGTTGTAATCAGTGTGGCTTCAGCTTCTTGGTCTTAGTTGAATGGAATCCTTGATTGTCCTCTGCTGCTATAACCCATAATTCACCCTTCATCATGCTATGTATACACTCATCAACCACAACATTTAAACCACTGATCAGGGAAGTGAACAGCATGTTATATGATTACAATGGCACCTGTCAAATGGTGGGATAGATGAGGCAGGAAGTGAACATGTCATTTAATGTTTTGGAATCAGGAAAAATGAGCAAACGAAAAGGTCTGAGTGTCACAATACCTTACCTTGCTCCCGGGCGCCTATGTGAAGAAGCTCCTGTAGCCAAAACCTCTTCACAGGTGTGCGGTATGCCTCTTTTTATGATGCAGCGCAAGTGCGCCAACGTCATTGCAGCAATGCTGTGGAGACATTTTATTTTCACCGATGTGGAAATTCCTCCTGATGTTTTGGGAGAATGGTATTAAAACAAAACATGTTCCCCTATCAGTAGAGTGTCTTTTGTCTTGAACAGTGCCCTATTGTGGTTCATTAGTTTGTTCCCTCTAGTGCTACTTTTGTTCCTTACTGGTTTTTGACTTGGCTACTGTACTTTAACTCTTCTGTCCTCTGGTGTCCCTGATTCAGCTTGTGTATATTGTGTACCTGTGTTTTGGTATCCTTGCATTTTTGGCTATCTACTGACTATTCTTTCACTGCCCATGTTAAACCTAAGGTTTAAAACGCTAAGGTCCGGTAATACGTCTTCTTTGTTTTAGGTTACACTCTGCATGTTGGGGTCAGCTAATCGTTACACTGAGTGACTTTGACAAGGGCCAAATAGTGATGGCTAGACGACTGGGTCAGAGCATCTCCAAAACAGCAAGTCTAGTGGGGTGTTCCTTTTAAACATAACAAAATCTTACCTTTACTGCAGTCTGCTGCTGCTGGCTTTGCCCCTGATCTTCCTGTTTGACTGACATCATCAGAAATGTTGATCTAAACCAATCACAATCAATGTGTTCCTATAGGAAAGCATTGGATTAGCAAAGACTGTAAATGAGGCAAAGCAGGGGCAGAGCCAACACAAGCCAACTATAGCCCTGCCCAATCAGCATCTACTCATAGAGATGAATTGGATCAATGCATCTCTATTAGGAAAGTTCAGTGTCTCCATGTAGAGGGTGAAGACACTGTATAGCAGTACTGCAAACTCTGCAGCACTGCCCCAAGAAGCACCTCAAGTAGCCATATGAGGAGTGGCCATTGGAGGTATCCCTAGACTGTTATGTAAACAGTGTATTTTCTCTGAAAAAACTGTGTTACTGCAAAAAGCCTGAAGGGAATGATTCTACTCACCAGAACAAATGCAATAAGCTGTAGTTGTTTTGGTGACTTTAGTGTCCCTTTAACCCCTTAAGGACACATGACATGTGTAACATGTCATGATTCCCTTTTATTCCAAAAGTTTGGTCCTTAAGGGGTTAATATAAAGTTGTTTTGGTGAATGAAGAGTCCTTTTAACTAACTGCTTCTGAGTTTTGCCTAAAAATTTGGTATAATGCAATAGGTATACAGTGACAAACATAGTGTACCAGGATATGTGTAAAGTTTTTAATATTTTGACAAATATGTTAATATTTTGTATATATTGATTTTTTATATATATATATTTTAATATTTCGGGAAAAAAATTATTAAAGGTTTATCCAAAAATATTAAATCATTTAAAAAGCTTATTCCAATCGTTAAATCGTAGCCTGGATTAATAATTGTCGCGTACAGATAGCTCAGGTTCAATGAAATGTATACCTCATTACTTGTCAGGAGAAAATAAAAAGTTGTGAAATGGAATATTATGACTATTAAGCTGCTCGAAAATTCTGAACCTGCAACCAATTCTTTGATGGGTATTTTGATTTGTTTTTTTTTTTTACAGATCTATTCTATAGGTGGTCTGTTACAGTAGTCAGTCTTTTTCACAGATATTGCAGAGTAGAAGGAAAAGTAAAACCACTCCACCACAACCATAGCATTCTGGTGCTAAAATGACCTGCAATAAGCTACAGATCACACAGCAAACAGAAACAGGAAGAGCTTAGTTAAGAGAGGAAGACCGAGCCCCAGATAAAACTTCAAGTGTAAGATTCCACATTCACACCACCGCAACTGGTATCCTGGAAGAGGGAGTTAATGCATGAGAAATATGACCTAATATCACAAACACACACTGCATCCACTATACCAAAAACACACTGCAGTCACTATACACACTGCATCCACTACACACAGCATCCACTACACAGACACACTCACTGCATCCACTATACACACACTGCATCCACTACTCACACACACTCACTGCATCCACTGTACACACACTACATCCACTGTACACATCCTCTGCTTCCATGATACATACACTCAGGGCCGTCTTTAATATTGATTGGACCCTGGGCAAGCATATGCTTGGGCCCCCTGGGCATGCAATCACTCCCTCCACCCCAACCTAGAGGCAAAACTAATGTAGAGAGTGCCTTGGTGCAACTCCTGCGATGCTATGCCAGCTGGGGATCTACCATCCTTGCAGGGTTGTATTTTTAAGCAGTGTTTGTGCAATTGAATGTCAGCATGTTATTGTATAGAGTGTATGTGTGCATGTAGGGGTGTATTTGTATGTACTGTTACCATTGGAATGCAGTGGTGTACTTGTGTGTAGTGTTTGCGTTTGAATGCAGGGATGTGTGATTGTCTGTGGTGTTGGCTTTTAAATGCAGGTGTACTTTTGTGTGTAGAGTTGGTGTTTGTATATAATTTTAGCGTTTTAATACAGGAATGTGTTTGTATGTAATGTTTGTATTTGCATGCAGGGGGATGTTTGGATGTAGTGTTGTGTTTTAAATGCATATGTACATTTGTGTGTAGTATTGGTGTTTCAGCAAACTGGTGTGTTTGTATGTAATGTTTGTGTTTGCAGGTGTCTGTTTGCATGTTGTGTGATTTCTATAACACATATACACATACACATACACATTAACACGCAGATACACACATAAGCACACTGACACATGCACAAACCTTGACACATACTTGCACATACATACACACACACTCAGATACACACCCTTTGACAAACAGATACAAGCACTTTGATACACACACACACACTGGCACATCCACACACAGAGATACACACACACACACTGACACAGGTATGTACACACACACTCAGATACACACATACATAAAGGTATAAATGCAGGGGTGTATATGTGTACAGTGCTAGAGATGGAATGTAGGAGTGTATTTGTGTTGGCATTAAAATGCTGGGATGTGTGCATTACCACACACTCAGATGCACACTTACACACACCGACACATACAGACACACACACAAACATACAAACACACACACATGTACACATACACACTGACACACAAGTACACATACACAGGTATACATACACACAGAAACACTGACACACAGACAAACACAGCCAGATACACACACTGACACAAACACAGCCAGATACACACACTGACACAAACACAGCCAGATACACACAAGGACATAAACACAGCCAGACACACACACATATATGTGTACATTTACATATTTTAATCTCTGCCTTCTAGCAGCTCTTTGACAGCAACTCCCAGCAACCTTGGCCAAAATAATGTCTCAACTCTGTTCTTACATACCCTGGTCCAGAATTTGGCAAAAGTGACATTTGGAAATTGTGTACAGCCCTTGATAACACTTGATGCAATAATATGTTAAAATAACATATAATACTTTTTACATTTATATTTAATAGGCAACTGACAGGTTCTTCTAGGATTTTTAACATGTACTTATTCCCTGTGTGTTACATTACAAACACCAACACATGAATAAAAGTGATATCAGAAATAAGCAAAACAAAAAACAAACAATATTTAGCCACCCTCCTGTCTCCTTACCTTTTGGGTACAGAAAGGTGGCTTCCCTGGGGTCCAGTGGGAGCTTGCTGGCCCAGGCTGATGGGAGTCTGCCATCAGCTTTCTCAGTCCCTCTCCCCCACAATGCTTGCGTCCTCCCTGTGGTGTGTGCCCCCTCCCCAGCGGCACTGAGGAGGAGGTGATCTGCCCTCACTTCCTCGCAGCATGCCACGGAGAAGAAAAGGGATCACAGGGCAGTGTGTGAGAGGGCTAGCTGTGAGCAAAGACATAGAATGTCTATGGCTGTGAGTATGCATTCAGCCAACCCACATATTACAGGGCCCCAGGCCGGAGCAGTATTAAAGGGCTGTGGCCCCTGATTACCTCAGGTGCTGCAGGGGGCCCATGGGGCAGCTGCCTTAGGGCCCCAAGGAGTAACTGGGCCCGGGGCAGCTGCCCCTTTTGCCCCTCCTTAACCCCTTAAGGACCAAACTTCTGGAATAAAAGGGAATCATGACATGCCACACATGTCATGTGTCCTTAAGGGGTTAAAGACGGCCCTGCATACACTGCATCAACACACACACACACTACATCCACTATAAACACACTGCATCTACTACACGCATACACTGCATCCTTGTGGATGGACTCAGTGTGGGCCCTTGGGGCCCAGACTTTGAGCTGTGTAACGAGCCCCAGAATTTCTGAAGGTAGCCCTTCGTGTATGATGCAACTAATATTTTCATTTTAATTCATTTGGAATACCCTATCCCTCTCTTGTTTCTGGTAATATTATTTGAAAGCATGAACAACACAAACACTCATCATGCCTCTTAGAGCTTTCCCCACTTGTGAGCCTGTTGGGTTTGTGGCCTAAGCCAAATATTACATTACAATGACAGAGGAATTGCACATTTAAGACAATAGTTGAATTAAAAAATGGCTAAATTGGGGACTCGTGAGGTTTTCACCTCAGTCTGAAACTCCTGTCAATATTCCACAATGCATTCAGTTTAGTGAATAAGCTGTATTTGTTATATTGCCAAACAGGAGCAAGACACAAAACTAATGTCTTACTAATTTTAATATTTCAAAGATTAGAAGAGCAGGCACTTGTCTTTTTTTTTTTTTGTATAATTCTAAGTTTATGTTCCTAACAGACAATTTGATTCTGATTATTATGGAGAAATGAAAAGCCTATAACGGGATATACAATGCAACCTCTAATGAAAACCAACAGTGCCTCTATGTGGCTATATTGGCTTACTACATCTTCTGCTGGTGTGGCATGTATCATAGAGTCACAATTGGACATAAAGCTCTTTATTATAGGGGCCATGTGGCAGGTGTTTGCTTTAAATACAGAAATATAGATTTTGACTGCAGATAATAACAGATTGACCCAACTAGTAAGTCCATTTCATCTATGAGAGCAGTGGTTTTGTGCAGGGGTTTACCTAGAGCTTTTGGCACCTGGGGCGGGTCCTACTTTAAAATGTAAAAAATAACCACAATTTTTTTAAAATGTATTTAGCACTGAGCAGTGTTTGAATGTTAGCATGGTTTTGTATGGAGTATGTTTGAGTGAATGTAGGGTGTGTGTTTGTATGTAGTGCTTGCGTTTGAATGTAAGCATGCATGACATGCGCACAGTCGTTATTCGTCATGTGTGCAATTTTTTCCCACACCCCAATAACCACAGACACCATATTTCTGTTGGAAATATAAAAAGTCCACAGCTTTATTTATTATAATAAACAAGATAACAAATTGGGGTCATTGCCACATAGTGTTAATTTACTAACATCCCCCACCGTACATAATTACCCCTGGCAATGACCCCGTACCAATAACAATATATAACATCATAAATAACAAATAATACATAACACATGGCCTACCAAAGAGGCCCCATATCCATACGTTTTTTAACTGTAGGGGTGTACCGATACACCCCTACACCACCAGGTTCGGAGCCTCCGATGAGCTTGAACCTACAGACCACTTAACACTCCAGTCTAATCCAGCCTAACTTTAGCCTAACCACTTGATACTCCTCCTACATCCCAATTACCCAAGCCCTATCCCGCCACAGCAAGAGACTTGACACCTTAATGTCTCGAGCGCCCCCCACCACACATGAATAGGGCCCTAGCGATACCGTCCTGGAAACCCAAATTCAATAAATCGCACCCTACCTCTGACAGGTGCACCCCATCTCTCCGATAGTATCCTGGTAACATACCTTCTAACTCCCTATGTCGTACCGGTACCTTGCCTATCCTCCGAATGAAAACTGCCATAGCTTTATTAACTTTTCCCCGGCAATGTGCCACTGCAGCTGGATCCCTGGCGTGCCTCCAGTTAAATCGCGGCACCATCTCAGACCACACTACCACCACGCCAGGGACCAGCTCCCGCAGCCAGTCTACATCCCGCTTCATCCTCCTGACCAGTTCCCTTTGGGGAACCAAACCCAAATCATTACCCCCTCCGTGAATTAACATTATGTCCGGGGAGGCCCCCCCCTAATAGTCTCCTGAAAATCTCTCCGCTGATGCTCTAAAACCCCGAAAAACCAAACCACCGTAAGTCCACCATGTCCAGAAGAAAACCCAGCTGTGTGCCTTGTCTCCGAACTGCGGCCCTCTTCTGTGCCCAGTAAACATACGAGTGACCCACCAGCCATGCGACCAAACCTGGAAAGAAACAAATTCAGTAATCCAGCAGAGCACCCGTGTCCCACAGCCAAACCCGCTCCCCTTCACACCAACCTATCCGGCCTCACGTATGAACGGAACCGAATGGACTCCCACCTTCCAATCCGCTTTATCCGATCATCTCCCAGCCCCAAGCACGCCGCCTCCGTTGCCGCCCCTATGCGGAACGAGTGCGTCCCAAATTGCATGGGTTGTAGGCCCAACTTTGCTAGACCCATGCGAAAGACCCGCAAAAATTGAAAGCACGACAGCGCCCGTCCGTCCTCGTGTATCAGGAAACAACCCTTGCCCCCAGGGCGAATCTGCAGAAACTTGCCCCACAACACTGGACAAACCTCTGACCCCGGTAGTGCGAACAAAACGATCTTCTTACCCTTCCCAAAAACGTCCGTCTTCGAGCGCCGTAATAGAATGTCAACCTTGTCCTGCTCTACCACCACGTCTTCCAACCTGAGCCCATTTGTCCCCGACTTGTTGGCACTGACCAGTTCACTGATGCGAAAGGCCCCGAAGAAAGCCCATACAAAGGCCACGGAAAACAATATTACCTCGAATGACGATACGCACGTATCGTTCAAAACTCCCACCAGCCCTTGAAGGACACTGGCCTCCTCGTATCCATCAACTTCTTCCCTTTCCAGAAGCCCCGCAGGGTTTGTTTTACCAAAAATTGTTTAGTAAGATCTTCCCATTCATTACATTTAAAGAGAAACGCCAGAGCTGACATATAACGATTGACCTTAGATGGGGACGATCCTCCCGTCACTAATCGACATAGTAGCCATAATAGTGTATCCAACCTACCTGCTGCGGAGTTCCCCACTCCTGTCTGTCCCACCATCTCCTCCCATTTGTTCCAAACCTTGGTATATGCTGCCCAGGTGCCTGGTGCTAGCGAGCTCCTTATAAACTGCCCAAGCACGATGTCCCGTAGCCGCCACATCTCCTCTGGGCACGTCTGTCCCAACGCCTGTGCCTCCGGTGCTGCTTCCCGAAATCACTCCCACTGCGAACGATAGCGCGTCAGCAACAACATTCAACAGACCCGACACATGCCGAGCCCTGAAAACAATATTCCAAGACATACAGAGGAGAACTAGATGCCTCAATAACCGCACCACAGGGAGTGACGACGCCGAAAGACTATTGATCACCTGGACCACCGCCATATTGTCGGAGTGGAAGATAACCTTTTTGTTCGCGAGCTCCTTGCCCCACAGTGACACCGCTACTACCACGGGAAAAAACTCAAAAAATGCCAGATTCCTAATCAGGGGGCTCTCCTTCCACACCTCTGGCCATACCTCTGCACACCATTTTCCCCCCAAATATGCCCCAAAGCCGACTCTCCCCGAGGCATCCGTAAACAGCCCGGCATCACCCGACACCGCCGCCGTATCCCTGAAAAACACCCGCCCATTAAACTCCTTTAAGAAATGGTCCCAAATGTCCAAGTCCTCTCTCATGTCCACCGACACCCTGATGTAGTGACCCGGCAACCGAACTCCACAGGTAGCTCTGGCCAGCAGTCTACAAAAAACCCTCCCCATTGGAATCACCTTACAAGCGAAATTAAGGCTTCCCAACAGTGACTGCAGTCCCCATGGGGTCACCTTCCTAGAACCCCTCACTTCGTCCACCCGCTGGCGGAGCGCCCTCAACTTCTCCGTTGACAGCCGACATTCCCCCCTAACCCAGTCGATTTCCAACCCCAGGAAACTCAGGCACTCGGTCGGGCCCACCGTCTTATCCTCGGCCAAAGGGATCCCGAACTTTTGTGCTACCCTTTGAAGAGCCCTTAGAATCCGGGCGCATCTGTCGGATCCCGCCGGACCCACACACAAGAAGTTGTCCAGGTAATGGACCACTGTACCCCCGCCCGTTTCCCAACGTACCACCCACTCTAAAAACGTGCTGAACTTCTCGAAATCCACGAAAAACTTCCCTTCGAAAAAACACCCTAATAAGTGGTGACACTCCGGATGAATCGGAAGCAGCCTGAAGGCTGCTTCCACATCCACCTTCGCCATTAACGCCCCGCGCCCTGCTCTCCGAACCAACTCGACCGCGTGATCGAATGATGCATACGAGACGGAGCACAGGGCCGCGTCAATGTCATCATTTACTGAAGCCCCTTTGGGGTAAGATAAATGATGGATCAAACGGAACTTGTCCACTTCCTTCTTGGGGACCACCCCCAGCGGGGACACCCTCAATTCCAGCAGCGGCGGGGACAAATAAGGCCCCGCCATCCTACCCAGCTGTACCTCCATCTGCAATTTTTCCCGCACTACCTCTAGGTGTTCCCTAATAGATTTGAGGTTTGCACAAACCCTCCCTAAGCCCTTACCCTGAAATGGTATAGTAAACCCCTCCGTAAAACCCCTCCATAAAAACTCCGCATCTTTTTGGTTAACGTACCGCTTTAGCCATGGTAGCATCTCGCCTACCTTCACCGGGGTTGCCCCCAGCGGTAGCGGAAGGGGCTGTTGCCCCACCGACACCCACTCCGGGTGCAGATTTTCCTCTCTTGAAACACCTGCTGGTTCCATGGGCACCTCCGCAACTGGAGCATTCGTGCTTAAACCTGCACGACGTTCCCCATTGCATTGGCCCTCATTGAAAAGCCAGCAGAAGCCCTTCTTTTGCCCGGCCGATGCTGATCCCCCAGGTACCGCACCGGCCGTCCCCTGAAAGGGTGCAGCCTTCTGCGCCATCATAAGCCTCATCCAGAGAGGTAAGTCCATTTGGTTCCACCTCATGCTGGCATTCGCTGCTAACCGTTGGCGGAATTGCTCATCGTATCTCCACCACGCAACTCCCCCGTACGTCTGGTATGCGTCCCCTATCCCATCAAGATAGCAGAAGAGTTGTGAGCAGTGATCAGGGAACTTTTCCCTGATAACACTGGCCAGGATACAAAAGGCCCGTAGCCAATTCCCGAATGTCTTGGGAATTTTTCGATACCTACGTTTTTTCTCCTCCTCTTCCTTCTTCGCATCCTTTTTGTCCTCCTCCTTTAAGTCCAGAAACTCTTCTAGCGGGAGGAGGGAAAAAACCTCCACAAACTACCCTTTCCAAATCTTCTCTTTGACTTCAGTTTTCAAGTGACAACCTAAGAGCCCCGCAAAAGACACATGCACGTTTTGTCGCGCTGCGTCAGGAATCCCGCCACCCGCATCAGCTCTTTCCCCCGGCCCCTTTTCCGACTGATACCGGTAACCCAAGATCGCCGCCATGCGCCGCTGCTTCTGCCCTAACCGGCGACCCGCGTCCCTTCTCACAGGCCCACACTCGCGCAAACTGCGGTGAGGAGACCTCCCCACCCGCCCATGAGTCTAAAAAGGATTTTAAACAGCTCAACAGTCAACAGTGTTCCTGAGTGTGGTGCATTGGTTGACTCACCGCCTGAACCCCCAGTAGGCGCCGACTCCTTTCAGCCTGGGCCCGCCTCGGGACCGTAGGTGTAGTGCTCCACGACCTGTAAGGAGAAGTACACCTGGGCAGTCTGTCCACATGTTCACGTACCCGCCCTTCCTCCCTACGCTCCTGGCCATTGTCCCTCTCCTTGTCCCACCTTGCTTCCTGGCCCTCCCGGCCGTATGCGCTGCGCCGCTGTCCTGGCGAGCTCTTGCCTGATGACCCAGACGCACTGAGCCGCTCCCTCCTCTTCTTGTCCCTGGAAACTGACCTCCACCTACTACGCCTGCTCGTTGACCGGCTCCTCTCTCTGACACTCCGCCCTTCAGCTGGTCTCCTTGCCCTGTCACGCCTGGCGCTGTCGCCGCGCGGATCCCTGCTGAGGTGCATTCCAGGGTCGTGGCTATAGTCCCGCTGCCCCTGGGAGCTGCCCCTGTGGCCCTCCCGCCCCCTCCTAACTCCTCTTTCATCCATAACCAGGGCTGACCCCTGTGACAGTTCCCTTGGCACCGCTCCCGCCCCCCGTGGGCCACCACGTCATTATGGGGTTCCACCTGCCGTACCTGGCGTCCAAAGTCCCCCACAGCTGCTGACCCTGCCTGTTTGGCTGGGTGGACCCGCCGTCTGCGCCCTTGCTGCTGTTCCCGGCCCCCACCTTGGCTGCCCCCATGGTATCCTCGGTCCCAGAGGCCCCCCCTGCCATCAGGGGGACAGCCTGTCTACTAATTGCCTCCTCCCCGCCATCCTCCTGCTGCCCAACATAACACCGGCATCCGACTCACCGGGCCGCATCCTGTTGCTGCTCCCTCTTTCTCCTCCACTCGAACTCCCCCGGCCTCCGTCCTAGCTGCCTTGCCGGCCGCCTTCCGGCAGGGCGTACTCCGCGGTGCAGGCCGCGGCCTGGCTGCTGCCCGCGCCCGACCGGCCCTGCGTCGGACAGACGGTGCCGGCCGCGCTCCCTTCGCCTCACTTCGGCCAGCATCCACCTCCAGGGCCCCTCCATCGACCGCCACCGGGCTCCTCCATCTTCTGACTTCGGGCCCCATGCCTGGGCTCAGCCGCTGGGGCGGTCTCGCCCTCCTCACAGGACGCCGATCAGCTGCCGCAGGGGATGTGGGGGGAGCAACTGGAGACCCCAGTTGCTCATGAAGCCAGGCCATCCCTCTGATCCTTACAGCTGCCCTCACACCCTCCAGGATTTCCTCCAGTGAAGCCATGGACCTGAAAGAAAAAGAAAAAAAAAACAGCACAGACCTGCCAACAACAATTAACAGGTAAGTGAAGGTTCTGTTAAAATAGCCACTTTTCTATGGCTGCTTAATATACCCCTTATTCCTCCACCCCCTTTACAAATTACCGTATATACTCGAGTATAAGCCGACCCGAATATAAGCCGAGGCCCCTAATTTTACCCCAAAAAACTGGGAAAACTTATTGACTCGAGTATAAGACTAGGGTGGGAAATGCAGCAGCTACTGGTAAATTTCTAAATAAAATTAGATCCTAAAAAAATTATATTAATTGAATATTTATTTCCAGTGTGTGTATATAATGAATGCAGTGTGTGTGTATGAATGCAGTGTGTGTGTATGAGTGCAGTGTGTGTGTGTATGAATGCAGTGTGTGTGTATGAATGCAGTGTGTGTATGAGTGCAGCGTGTGTATGAGTGCAGTGTGTGTGTATGAGTGCAGCGTGTGTGTATGAATGCAGTGTGTGTGTGTATGCGTGCAGTGTGTGTATGAATGCAGTGTGTGTATGAATGCAGTGTGTGTATGAATGCAGTGTGTGTGTGTATGAGTGCAGTGTGTGTGTGTATGAGTGCAGTGTGTATGAGTGCAGTGTGTATGAGTGCAGTGTGTGTGTGTATGTGTGTGTTGCAGAGCCTTGGGGGGGGGGCAATTTTATTATTTTTTACATTACTTTAATATTTTTTTTCATTATTTTTTTTTATTTACTTATTATTTTTTTTAATTTTCATATTTTATTATTATTATTTATTATTTGTAATGTTATTTATTTTTTTTAATTATTATTTTATTATTAATTTATTTTTGTTTCGTCCCCCCTCCCTGCTTGCTAGCTGGCCAGGGAGGGGGGCTCCTTCCCTGGTGGTCCAGTGGATGGGCACTGTGTTGGAGGGGGCTGTGGGGGCTGCAGAGATGTTACTTACCTTTCCTGCAGCTCCTGTCAGCTCTCTCCTCCTCCGCCGGTCCGTGCAGCTCTTCTGTCAGCTCACACTGTAAGTCTCGCGAGAGCCGCGGCTCTCGCGAGATTTACACTGGGAGCTGACCGAGGTGCTGAACGGACGGCGCCGAGGAGGAGAGAGCTGACAGGAGCTGCAGGAGAGGTAAGTAACGCTCTCTCACAGCCCCCACAGCCCCTGTCTGTATTATGGCAATGCAAATTGCCATAATACAGACTATTGACTCGAGTATAAGCCGAGTTGGGGTTTTTCAGCACAAAAAATGTGCTGAAAAACTCGGCTTATACTCGAGTATATACGGTAAATCCACCCCTTTTTATTAATAACTGCCCTGCCTACTCCCTGGCTCTGTCAAGGCCCACTGCCCTGACTACGCTGTTCCATGGGCTTCATTTGTGTGTAGTGTGGTTTTTGAATGCAGTGGTGTGGTTATATATAATGGTGGAGTTTGTATGTAGTGTTGATGTTGAAATGCAGGGGTGTATTTGTGTGTAGTGTTGGTGAGATTCTGAGATGTATGCACATATACACACTGACACACATGCAGATACATAGATACACAGACACACACTGACACACATGCAGAAACAGAGGCGACTTTAGGAACTTAGGAACAATATACGGGGGGGGGGAGGTAGATAATTCTCTTATTTGTTATCCTTATGTGAGATTGCAATATTTAAGAACACCAAATAAGGGAGCTATCTACTAAACACATCTCTATGGGAATGTTCAGACACTTCATGTAGGTGCTGCAGACAATGCAGCACTGAAATCAGAAGCGCCTCTAGTGGCCGTCTGAATAACTGCTCCTAGAGGTGTTACTATGCAGTAATGTGAGCACGGCCTTTTTTACTGAAAAGGCAACATTTACATTGCTTAGCCTACAGGGACATGTATAGACACGAAAACCACTACATTAAGCTGTAGTGGTTCAGGTGACCATAGTGTCGTTTTAATTGTTTGTAGGGGAAAAAAGTGTGCTGTTCAGTAAAAAAAAAAAAAATTTAAAGGGAAAATTTCTTCTTGTCTGGCTACTACTGTTAAGTGTTTGTAGAAGGAAAATTATTTTTTTACATATTTTTTTCTCTAGTACTGTCTGTGGAGTGATGGGTTGTTGTGTGGTGTATTGTTTCGGTATTCCAGACAACCAATAGAAGCGCCTCCTGGCTTTTCATGGAGTTTAACTCAGTGAAACAACATTGGATGTCCACACGCTTTGCATGAGGACATCCAGGATCTCCATAGCAAAGCATTGATTCCTATGGGAAAGGTCTAAGGCAGGGGTCCTCAAACTCTGGCCCCCCAGATGTTGCTGAACTAAAACTCCCATGATTCTTTGAATTACATAGATAGCCAGAGAATCATGGGAGTTGTAGTTCAGCAACATCTGGGGGGCCGGAGTTTGAGGACCCATGGTCTAAGGCCAGCGTGGTGCTCACCATTCATGTGCATTAGGTTCCCACATTAGCATGACGTCACTTGAGTAATAGAGGGATACAGCATTACATAATATGTTGGTACTATATAAATAATTGTAATAGTAATATAGGTACAATGTCAGTGGTTTCTGTTATTTTGAAGCACTAACACATTTTTATTTGCAGACAGGTCATTGTATTAATGAAATCACATCACCCAATTTAATCCTACATCAGTTATCCCATCTCATCTGTTTATTTATCTTATCATGTCATTGTTTCGTTACCATATGTGTGGTGTTTATGTGACTTTTTGGTGGAGATTGCATTAATAATTCACGTCTGGTGTTTACATTTGAGGTTGTATTTATTTCTCTTGCCGAAAGTTTTCATGGTCAAAATATGTTAATTGCAAACTGTGTTTGAACTCTTTTCAAAGAGAGAGAGAGAGAGAGATTTTATTGTTTTTTTTTTTTTTGTTCTTTAATTCACATTTTTCTGTTTTCAGGATTTTCAGTTTAGTAAACGTGAGCAAAATGAGTGTGCTATCCTATATTCAATGTAGTTAATGCAATATTGGAAGCATTAAATTCACTATTCTTGCCTTCCTGGTGCATTGGGGCTTTGCTTTTTTCAGCTTATATACTGACCTTGCCCTATATTGCCTGTTGATTGGAGGGAACTGCTATATCACACTGGGGATTGCTATGCTCTGCATACTCCCTTGAGCTTTAATCACTTAGCTTTTTTAAGAGCTTGTTCCTGATACGCTCTCCTGGAGGAGAGGTCTTTCCCACACGGTCCTGGAGGACAGAAGCTGATCCAGGGTGGAAGGAAGATAGCGAGACTCCAGTTAAGCTACGGCGTTTGTGGAGTCCAGTGCGGTGCTTGTGGCTTGTGGTCCTCGGCCCCCCCTCTCCCTGTGGTCTCTTTACTCCCCCCTCTCTGTGGTCTCTTTACTCAACCCCCTCCTCCCTGTGTTCTCTTTACTCCCCCCCCCCGTGGTCTCTTTACTCCCCCCTCCTCCCTGTGGTATCTTTACTCACCCCCCCCTCCCTGTGTTTTCTTTACTTCCCCCCGTGTTCTCTTTACTCACCCCCCTCCCTGTATTCTCTTTACTTACCCCCGTGCTTTCTTTACTTCCCCCCTTTCCCTCCCTGTGGTCTCTTTACTCCCCCCCTTCCTGTGGTCTCTTTACTCCCCCTCCATGTGGTCTCCTTACTCCCTCTCCCCTCCATGTGGTCTCCCTACTCACCCCCCCCCTCCACGTCCCCTTCCCTGTAGCGTGGCTGAGCTCCTCTTCGGTCCGCAGTACAGGAGCTTCTGTTTCCTGTACCTGGCCGGACTGATAGGAAGTGCACACTGAGTGTGCACTTCCTATCAGTCCGGCCGGGTACAGGAAACGGATGTTGCAATTTTTTTTTCTGGGGAGGGGAGTAAAGAGACCACAGGGAGGAGGTGGGGGGGAGTAGGATACCACAGGGAGGAGGGGGGGGATTATAGAGAACACAGGGCACATATCCCCTGTGGAAGTGTTTGACCAGCTATGTGCAGGCCTCAGGAAAGCCCTGCAAAGCCGAGGGGCAACCCACCGACAAGCTGACTGTTGGGGATAAAATCAGCTATATACGAAACTCTCTTAGTTAGATGGATATTTTGCTGGAGCCGCACCCTCTTGGATAGACAGACAGGATCCCGGGAATCAGCCAAGAAGACAAGAGATGTGTTCTATAACCACAGTCATACAATCAACCTTTTCTGCACCTAATTGGATCTTATGCTTGGCTACCTTGTGGCCTTCCAGTGCTAAATGTTTCAACAAGCTGACAGTGTCTTGTGTGCTGGCTTCCCAGTCAGGACTGCACAGCAGTATATCATCAACATACTGCAGCAGGACGGAACCATGACTAGGGGTCCATGTCTTAAGGGTTTGCTGGAGCACCAGTGAATAAACAGCTGGTGAGTCCACGTAGCCCTGGGGAAGGCGAGTCCAGGTATACTGAACCCCCTCAAAAGTGAAAGCCATAAGTAGTTGTGTCTCTTGGTCAACAGGGACCGAAAAAAATGCATTACTGAAGTCAATGACTGTAAAATATTTAGCTTCATGAGGAATGGCTGTTATCAGAGTGTTAATATCAGGGACAATGGGGGCTATTGGGATAACTAGATTATTAATAGCCCTTAGGTCTTGAACAAATCTGTAGTCCTTGGTAGCCTTAGGGACCGAGTTAATGGGGGAGTTATAGGGAGAGACTACAGGCCTTAGTATACCCTGCTGAAGGAAGGACTGGATCATAGGTCTGATCCCGTCCTTCTTCTCCTGTGACAGGGGATACTGTTTAAAATAAATTAGATAACAATTAAACAATATCATTAATGCAAGTATTATTACAATAATGACAATAGGATAGAAAAAGGACCTTACAACTTGTGCGCCAGTAGGAGACCAACCTGTGAGGGCATCATACCAATGATGAGCTAAATTTTCCTGGATTTTAGAACTAACTTTAATTAATTCCCTCTCAACTATGTGGGTGGATATTTCAGTATGTACTAAGGCATCTTTATTTGCTTTTAAATGTTTAAACATATCCTCTTTTCCTTTTATTAAATTGATTATTATTCCTATAGGAAGTTGATAATCAACGATAGGTAACGCAGGTGGAATATAGGTTATGGACCTGTATATACTGGGAATAGGTTGCAGGAAATAAGTCTGATCTTTCCACTTTATCCAGGTGGCATTTGATATACATCCCACAAAGGGTAAATGTTTATCAACTTCGGGAATATTAACAGGTTGGTTGGTAGCTAGGCACACTATTTGTGGTTCTATTTCTAACATAATTGAATAATTCGATGGATATACATGCCAAGTACAACTACTTATTTGGTTAGCTAATAAGCATGGTTCATAGATGGGTGAGGAATGTCTGCATGTGAAACCTTTATCTGCCTTATCACAGTGTTCTAATGAATATGTTTTATTATCCTTGGGGAATATATATTCTCCTGGTTAAATTGGATTCCACCAAGTAAGATTATTATTAAGTACATTAAACATAGGTGTAGGTAAAGTGAAGAACTTACCGTACATGCTACTTTTATATGGGTTGGAGCAACTTCGTATAACGTAAATCCAACCCTACATGAATAACTCGATATCTCATCTTCTACCCATTCTTCACAATATACATCATTTGACCTTAAACTAATCCAGTAGTTGTCAGTCAATTCCATAATTTCTCTGACTTTCTGTATTTTAGGTACCATAAGAGTATTCTCTAGTCTTAACCTCTGTTGATGCATCCATAAAACTCTAGTGGCACATGAGGTCCAGTCAGTGCTTCCTTTTGTTAGGTTAGTAATAGCATATGTTAGATTACCTAGATAGGTGTACATAGACTGTTCTAGTTGTAATTCCTTCCATTGTGCTTGTACCACGGTAGGGACCCATTTAGCCATTACATGGAATCCTGTCCCTAATTCTTTCCCTGCCGTGGATAACTTATTCTTTAGTATTTCCATGTCTACACCATTTAATATTCCCATAGCTGTTCCCGTACCTCCTAATAGGGTATCATACCATTCTCTCTTCTCTCTATTAGGTAGTGGGTTACATAATCGTACATCAGGTGTAGATATATTTAGTGTTATGTGTACAGCCTTCTGAATTATTGTAGTGTTCACACATGATGAGGGTATTGGAATATGGGAATAATTATGAACAGTAGGTGTAGTATGTGGGCTACAAAATAATAAAACAGCAAACCGACATACACTGAGCACCAAAAACATTAAAAACAGTGACAGGTGGGAACAGACGTGCAGGGACAGAGCTCCCGACGGGCAAGCGGAACAACGGGCAATAACTACGGCTTTATAGCCCAAAGACCCCCCAAGGTGTGCCACCCACATCGGGGACACACCAAGGAAGCGGTGGATACCCTTCTGAAGCTGATCGGGGCATACCGCCCAATAAGCTACCTGAGGCCTGCGGGAGATGGAGCTGGGGAGAGGCGGACGCTCTCTCCGGAGCCGGACACCCCGACAAGCACGACTAGCCGCTGAACCCCCCCTCCCCCGGACCGGTGGGGGTCATCCCGGTCCCCGCAAAGCAAGCGGACAAGCGACGGCGATCGATTTCGTTAATCTGGCAGACACACGAGTCAAGCGAGGCAAGTCCAAGATGGCCGCCCGTAACGGCTCACAGAGGAAAGCCGCGAGCACTCAAAGAATGCCTTCCTCCTTGGAAGTCCTCGACTGGCTGTGCTCAGCCTTCTATAACCTACAATGCAGCAGGGGTATACCTCACTCCCATGCGGCGCAGGCAGTGGCCGTGTGGATTCGGCCAGTGACCCGCAGACGCTACTATGGAGACCCCCTGCAGGTATTCATCTCACAGAAAATACAAGCGGCTCCCGCAGGGAAGAAACTCACACAGAGGCAGCGGACTGGGCCCTGCACATCACCCCAACGCAAGCTACAGCAGAAGCAAAACCTCCGACAAGCGAGAACTCCTTATGCCCATCGCTGCAGATTTCAGACACCCTCATCAACCATAACCCGCGGACCTGACTGGCCCCACATGTCACGCCCGAAGCTCAGAGGCCTAGAACATTGCTCCGACCTGCTGAACCGCAGGAAACATCATCACACGCCGGATGCCTGGCTCTCAGCCACACACCAGCTACAGAAGCCCCAGGAACCAAAGACTCACACGATCAGCGAGCGGCACCCAGAAGGGATAGGATGAGCCCAGGAGACGGCGCAGGGTCCGGCAGGCACATCCTGGTAAAGCGGGACTCCCCCATCATGCCTTTTTACATAAGAACTGCTCCTTACAAACAGTACAGACTTTTGAACTGCCATCATCGACAAGTCACTACACGGACTACTTGCTCCAGCACACCAGTGGCATAGGGTGAAGGTTTGCAGTAACCTCTCTCCCTGCCACCACTTCGGTCAGCAGAGCTAAATAAGTATTTCTTTGCTTATCATTTTGCAATTAACGGTTTCCAAATGCTTAATAACATGTATGATTTTTAGTATTTAAGTACTGCAAGCGGAGATAACTCAATACGTTCGAGACATAAATATGACGAAATGTGCGAGCCACCTAGCTCAGCTTTTTATATTTTGAAAGTGTACAAGTTAACTAGCCGGTTAGATCCTACTTTTTATTAGAGTGGTACAACACATAAGCACTAAATTTAGCTAGTTATGTAGGGCCTCCACCGGGCTCCACACACCCTGGAAAGCCAGCAAACAGCTAGATGTAACGAAAATATTACTAGTTAAATGCATATATGTTCAACCTGTTATCAGTGTACTTAGTCTGCTTTTTCTACTGTCCAGAGCCAACAGGAACTGTTAATATAGGCCAAGATGACTTCTTTAAAACGTGTTCTTTGCCTTTGGCTACCCTCTTGTCATGGGGGCCTAGTTTTCAGTTTTAAGCTCGCTCAACCAGAATAGATAGCATATGCGCAACACTCGTTTAATCTCACAAGCGACACTCATGTAGTCAGCCGAAATAGGCTGATCAGTTTATTGATTGATATGTTGCCACACCACCGACTATCATCTTGTATTCTCCTTATAACTTTTATACAAAAATGTGCACCGATTTTCTGTGCCACAACTGTTATGCTTTGTCTATTTCAATGTATGTTCCTGCTGTTGGGGCAAGACACGACTGCTTGTTAAACTAACTCATGCACGTAAAAATAAAGAATTAAAAAAAAACAAAAAAAAAAAACAGCAAACCAAATCCTGTTTTCTATTCTAGTACGATTATATATAATACGGACGTATCCTCTTGGCCATGTGGTATTATATGTGCCTGTAGCAATAGATGTAACCGGATTGTCTTGATCTAGAGAAACATTAGCATTTTGCAAATAATAAAATATTGAACCAACCCCTTTGTTTGTGAAAGGATAAGGCTCTTTAAATAGCCAAGCAAGAGTATAAAAACCAGTAGTGTTAGTAATTGTTATAGAGCAATTGACGGAATCATCATGCAATGGTTTGACCACTACTTGTGCAGTCTTTGCAGCAATACATATTTGACCAATAGTTGTAATATTAAGTACAAGGCAGGTTTTGCCACCATTACATATGAAATCGTCTTGTATTCTAGTCTCTTTGGCACGGCTCCACCAAAATACAGATTTAGAAGAACAATTGGTTTGAGTTTGTAAAGTCTTGTCTGTGGGTACTGATCTTTTTTGTCTGGTTCTATTAGTAGGATGGTCAAGGCCTAATTGGGCACTGTAAATAGTGGAGTTGTGACTGGTTCTATTAGTAGGATGATCAAGGCCTAATTGGGCACTGTAACTGGTTGAGTTGTGATCTTTCTAGAAACAGACTTTCTGGAACTCTCTCATATTCTCATAATCACAGTGACAATCAAGAAGGACGATAAGCGGCAAAAAGATTATCATGGAGAGAATAAGAATGATGTAGAAATTCTTTGCCCCATGCAAGGGAACCAGTAGGTTTACTTTAGCCATTGCACTTCAGATAAGGATGTTGGATCGTCAGGGCCGATTCATTGCAGCTGATGGTAAAGGCATTTCTCATAAGATATTAATTGAAGACCTCTTGCAGGCTTTATATCAGGGGACCATCTGATATAATCTGGGCTGTCCCCTCTTACAGCCATTCTCAAAATTGAGTCATAGTATGAACATTCAGGTATCCACTGACGACAATAATGAATCATACCCAAGAAGGTGAGCAACTCCTTCTTTGTAACAGGTTTGGGTATCTTTTGTATAGCTTCAATACGTTTGGAGCTGAGTGAGCGAGTACCTTGTTGTAATACAAATCCCAGATTTACTGACCTAACAGTGGCCTCGTGGATAAGACCAGCGTCGAGACGCAAATATTATCAGCAGGTACCCCGAGCACCTAAGATGGCCGTCAGGCAAATCAGATACCAGAGGGCCCTGAGAAACACGCGCTCCCACCCGCACACAAACAACACAGGGACCCTAAAGCAAGCGATGCACCCGAAAAAAAAGCGTCTGACCTCGATCAGCGCAGCACCAAGCACCTCTCCCCGACCAATGCTGCAACACAAGCGGCTAAGAGGCTGCACATCATGAAGAGACTTTCTGGAGCTGACCCCAGCAACAGAAACACCGAGCCCTGCGGCCATGATGAGCCTGCAACACTCCGCAGCCGCGCTACAGCACCCGGCTCATGGGGGTCCAGCGAGAGAGAGGTCTGGTGGGGAGACATCACCGGAGACCAGCCTAACAGCCACCATGCCAGCGACACCCTCCATGCTTCGGGCGTCGGATAAACCACCAGGACTTTAGCATGAATGTAGCTCAGCATGTTCATCCATATATTTTATAATTTATTAGATAGTTTATTAGATCACTCTTTAGTCTTTTACGCTTTTCTTATTTATATACAGCAGTCTAATACACCTAACATTAGTCAGCGGACACACCAGCGTCTTAGGGGACATCCCAGACCCACAAGTCCATGACTATTCTCGCACTCACTGATGAGTGTTGCCCCAGCTAGCAACTCATACAATGGTTAAAATAACGAGTAGTCACACAACAAAGCTAATATATTGATTGTATATAATACATCTACTGTGGTGGAATCTCGGTAAAAATAAATTTAGTAGGCCGAGATTACCACGTGGCATGTGTACGTGCATATGCTGATGTATCGATCAGTTGGTTGCACGAGGCAAGATACGATCAGTAGTGTACGGAGCATGTGCAAGAATACAGGATGTAGTATTCCCCTCCTCCATTGTGCTGGACAGGCCATGCGGTCAAGCAGGAAGTTAATTCTTATTTGTATTGATTGGTCAAGAGAATGTGCGGGTGGAGCTTAATATGGGAGGAGTTATGTGCCTATATAAGGAAAAGTGTAGAGTAGGTTAGCGCTAATAATATACAAAGGAGGCAGCAACCTTACAGAGGGTCACCCTCTAACCCTCTGGGATAAGGATGTACAGGAAAAAAGGGGAGAAAAGGCTGCGCCAAGAGATACAATAAAATAAGTCACAATAAAAATATAAAAAGGATATATATAAATATATATAAAAGTCAATATAAAAAGGAGGATAAATGTCTATGTTGCGCTGGTGTTCTCTCTTCTTATGATGCTTTGGATCCTCCCGTGATATGTAAAATATAAAAGGGAAAAGGACCAATGGTGCAGATTGTGGGGTACGTGGAAAATGAAGAATAAAGATGTAATAAACTCACATTTGTATGAGCTATAACCAGCTCAGGTGGAATGGGCGTTCTGCAGTATAATCCCTGCTAGTAGGATATCAGGAAATTCTGATCCACTGGTGCTGTCCAATTCTCAGGAGAAGGGAGAAAAATATATAACAGATAGTGCTCTCTGAAGATAAGATGTGGTATATACAAAACAAAATAAATATACTCACAGTATACAGTGCAGATGACACTGCACTTGAGATATGGCGTGGGTGGTATAATCCCCACCTTAGGATATATAAAATGCCAGGAAAGGATAATATAAAATTGGAGTGATAAAAATATATATAATAAAAATATGAATGGCACAGAGATAAAGCCAAACGTAATTTATTATTAAAAGTATACAATAAAATCCATTAACGCGTTTCACCTCAAGGGTTTTATCAAAATGGAAGGAGCCTGCACTATTGTCCGGGGCTCAGAACTTGCTGTATTTTGGTGACATTAGTCCCTCTGAGTCCCGATCGGTGATCCAATAAAGAATCTCTTCCTTCCTGAAGAAACCTGTGTCCATCTCTCTGTGCTTGGCTTCCGTCAGTTTCTCCGGTATCATTTGGTGCATTGGCCGGGAAGCTCATCGTTCAACGGTAGCTGAGAGGCAGAGGCGTGAGACGGTCTATCTTTGCCCACGTTCTCTACGGCTGCACCCCTGAACTTCTGCGTGGACCTCCCTTCGTCTCGGCGCCACTGGTCTGTTGTCCAGGAGATCATCGGCCTCTACGTAAGAAGTGCTGGGGTGTCCCCGTCAATGAGTGTGAACTCAGGTTCAGGAACGAGGAGGTAAGACAACTGCTGTTTTAGACGGCAGACCCACTAGGGGTATACCGATTGTGCGGTAGGCCCAAAAGGGGTTTAAATCTGTGTATGGAATCTGCCCCCTCTGTCGGAGGGAAGGAGCGAAGGCGCACCGCTCAATCGAACGCTCTTTAGTAAGACCGTTTGATTTGGTTTGGAGTCAGGCGGGGTCCTGTGTAAAGAGCCCTAGCCGGACACCGGTGTCTTGTCTAGACTAGCGTTCTAGGGTGTATATTACGTTCGCTAGGTCGGAGGGACCGGGAGACTAAGCGGCGCCTGTGTAAATTCGATTCGCTAGATCTCAACCTATCTTGGCTAAGTGGGAAGGCGTGTAAATTTGGAACCCACTAGATTTTTGATAGAGTAAATAGACTAAGAGGGTTCTGTTGTAAATTCCGCCCTCTAGTTTGCTATATGTGGTGCTTGGGCAGTGTGGCTAACCAAAACAGGTGTACATAGTTTTAGGTAGTCCATTCAAGGTACTGGCCAATAGTTTAGTTGGGATTGTATATGTGTTAAAGATTGTTAGTAAAGTGTATATCTTGTTAGATAGCGCGAGCTCAGCCGTCTAGCGAGAGTGTTAATAGTGTGTTGCTGTATCATAGTGCACGGTACCATAACCCTGTATATTTACTGACACTGTATATAAGTACTAATCATTGTCGTCTATTGCATGTTTAACACCATAACCACTAATAATTGTATTGTGACCTTAAATTGTGCTTTGACCGATGCTAAACGTACTGTAACCGCTATTTGTAAAAGACGATGTTACTGGGGTGTGTTATAGACGGGTAATTCGTATATAGAGAATTATAGCGTGGGTGACTGTATAGTTTCACCAAAGGGCATAATATTGATTATTTAGTGACTGGTGTAACAGCTGTGTGTGTACGGGAATTCCCTGAGTGTTTATTGTGTTATTGTGTACGTTTCACTTGGTAACCGTACCACGTGGTGCTGTTGCCAGAGGAAACGGGTGTGACTGTTGAATAGAACGCGTGCATAGTATTCGTTGTCAACGACGTTCCATTGATAAGTATGGGCGCGTCGGAGTCAACGATTTTGGATCCCTTAGGTTGTATGGTAAAGCATTTTAAAAAGGGATTTAAAACATGTGATTTTGGGGTTAAAATGTCTCCTGCACGTTTGGTCACTTTGTGCACTAGGGAGTGGCCTATTTTGGTTGCGGCATGGCCGCCACGTGGTAGTTTGGATCCAACTCTGGTACAGCGTGTACACGTGGCTGTAGCAGGTAGGCCTGAACTTTACGGACAGTTTCCATATATTGATTGTTGGAGACAGGCCGTAAACGACTCGCCAAGATGGATTCAGATATGCCACGAGGAGCAATGTCGCCTCATGGTGGCCAGGACTTGTTAGTCCACTAGGACTATGGTTAGGCCCATTTTGGACACGCCCCCTGAGTCCGAGATCCCTTTGCCGCCCCCTTACTTCCCTATAGGAAGAGGTGACGCGAGTGCAGGAAGTTCTATACCCCTCCCCTCATTGCCCTCATCCACTTCCGCTTCCTCCTCCAGTACAGAATCCACCCCCCCTTGTATTAAACCTCCCCTTCCGGAACCAGAACCAACCCCCGTTAGATCTGAATATCCTGATTTGGCGCCACTTCAAACTTCCGGTCAAGCTTCTTCTAGCTCGGCTGGGAGTATTCTATTTACTAGCTTTTCCCAAAATCAAGCTCCCACATCCTCATGCCTTATTTCCCCCCGACTGGAACCCATAACTGACGCCCCTTCACGTAGCCCTATACTAACCAGACAACTGACCGGTACCCAACAACTCAAACATTATCAGATGCCTCTTCGTCTGAATCCTGGGTCAGCCTATCTCGATGCCGCAGGTCAAATGGCACATGCTGACCCAGTCTTCGTATATGTCCCGTTCACGACTACCGATCTCTTGAATTGGAAGACCCACAATTCCTCGTACACTGAGAAACCACAAGCTATGACCGATCTGTTCACCTCGATAGTTCAGACACATAATCCGACATGGGCTGATTGCCAGCAGTTATTAATGACATTGTTTAATAATGAGGAAAGGACAAGGATTAACCAAGCGGCCATTAAAGCGCTAGAGGATAGAGCCCGTGCTTTAACCACTTAAGGACACATGACATGTGTGACATGTCATGATTCCCTTTTATTCCAGATGTTTGGTCCTTAAGGGGTTAAATCAAGCCAATCCGGCAGCATGGGCCGCAATACATTACCCTAATACCGATCCCGATTGGAATGTTAATGGCGCAGATATGGTTCAACTCAAAGCCTATAGAGACGCTATAATTGCTGGCATGAAAGCCGGAGGGAAGAAAGCTATTAATATGTCGAAGACAGTTGAGGTGATTCAGAAAAGTGATGAAGCGCCCAGTGTCTTTTATGACCGATTATTGGAGGCATACCGCTTGTATACCCCCTTTAATCCGGAAGACGCTGATAATTCCCGAATGGTAAACTCCGCCTTTGTCAGCCAAGCTTACGGAGATATTAAGCGCAAGCTACAAAAGTTAGAAGGGTTTGCAGGAATGTCTATCACCCAACTAATGGAGGTAGCAAATAAAGTATACATGAACAGGGAAACAGAGACAAAGAAAGAGGAAGAGCGCAAGATGCGTAAAAAGGCTGATATGCTAGCGGTAGCGATCGCAGGCGTAGATAGACGGGGCCCAGATAGAGGCGATAGTAGATGGAATAGGGAGCCTTTGAGTAGGAATCAGTGCGCGTATTGTAAGGAAGAAGGGCATTGGAGAAACGAGTGTCTGCAAAGAGAGCAGTACGAGAGAGACCTACCCAGGGCAGGTTACGGAAACTTTAGAGGCAGAGCGAGAGGTAGAGGAGGCCCCGGAGGGAGCAATGGTAATAGAGGAAGTAATGGGAACAGAGGAAGTGTAAGGGAAGATAGGTACTATCCAGCAGTGCAAAGGTCCCGCGATAGAGAAGGTAGGGACTTCGTAGGATTGGCTGACACGGTCATGGAGGACTATTGATACCGACCGGGCTCCATCCCCCTTGGTCGAGCGGAGCCTATGGTCGATGTATCAATAGGGGGAAAAAGGAGTGCGTTCATGATCGACACTGGTGCTGAACATTCGGTGGTGACTGACCTAGTTGCTCCTCCATCTGGAAGAACTATTATTGTAATAGGAGCAACTGGAAGAAGTGCTGCAAAACCGGTTCTTAAAAGTCGACTCTGTACATTGGGAGGCCACGTAGTAAAACATCAATTCCTTTATATGCCTGAATGTCCAGTCCAATTGCTGGGACGTGATATGCTATCTAAGTTACAAGCGCAGATTACGTTCCTACCAAATGGAACAACATCCTTAAAGTTTAATGGACCGTCAGGTATTATGACATTATCCGTACCAAAGGAAGAAGAGTGGCGACTTTATACAGCGTTGACTAGCCAAAACCCTAGGAGTGATGAATCCTTATTCAATATACCATGAGTTTGGGCAGAGAACAACCCACCAGGACTGGCCCGCAATATTCCACCTATTAAAATCGAACTAAAACTTGGGGTTTATCCAGTGAGCCTAAGACAATATCACATCCCGCAGAAGGCTAAGAAGAACATCCAATCTTATGGTATGGTATCCTAAAATTCTGTACTTCCCCCTGGAACACCCCATTGCTGCCTGTTCAAAAGCCCGGTACAGATGAGTATCGACCTGTACAGGACTTGAGAGCAGTCAATGATGCGGTTGTTAGTATACATCCAGTTGTGCCCAATCCATATAACCTGCTTGCTTTAATTCCAGGAGGGGCTACTTACTTTACAGTCCTAGACCTCAAAGATGCCTTCTTTTGCCTCCGAATTGCCGCAGAAAGCCAATGTATCTTTGCTTTCCAATGGGAAAACGCTGTGACGGGCTCAAAACGCCAAATGACCTGGACAAGACTGCCCCAAGGGTTTAAAAATTCACCTACCCTATTTGGGTCAGCTCTAAGTCAAGATCTACTGGATTTCGAGTCCATCCCAGGAGAGTGTGTATTGTTACAATATGTAGATGACTTGTTGATAGCAGCAGTTACAAAAGGAAATATGTCAGCAAGCAACGCACGATCTACTACACATTCTCTGGAAGGCAGGATACAAGGTGTCTAGAAAGAAGGCTCAGTTGTGTTTGCCAACTGTCAAATATCTGGGATTCCATATCTCTGAAGGTCAAAGAATTATGGGGCCAGAGAGAAAAGAAGCTGTGTGCCAAATACCGATACCCAAGAATAGAAGACAAGTGCGAGAATTCTTGGGGGCAGCAGGCTTCTGTAGGATATGGATTCCCAGCTATGCGATACTGGCAAAACCTCTGTATGCAGCTATCAAAGGTACAGAGCACGACCCCTTCTTATGGACTCAAGAACAGCAAACGGCATTTGAAGATGTGAAGAAGGCTTTGATGAGTGCCCCAGCATTAGGTCTACCTGATCACACACGACCATTCTACCTGTATGTACATGAGCAAAGAAGAATGGCTGTGGGAGTATTGACACAGTACTTGGGATCATGGCAAAGACCTGTTGCCTACATGTCTAAACAACTGGATGCAGTGGCCAGCGGACTTCCACCTTGTCTAAGAGCCGTAGCTCCAGCCGCCCTGCTAGTAGCTGAAGCCGATAAACTCACTCTGGGTCAAGAACTTTATGTACGAGTCCCACATGCAGTACAGACGTTGCTGGATTACAAAGGAAATCATTGGTTTAGTAACAGCCGTATGACCAAGTATCAAGCAATGTTGTGTGAAAACCCAAGAGTGCATTTAGAGACTGTAAATACCTTAAATCCAGCTACCCTTTTGCCACAACCTACTGAAAGTCAACATGATTGTTTGGAAGTAATGGATGAAGTATTTTCAAGTAGACCAGATCTTCGTGATTTTCCCATCCAGAACCCCGATGTTCAATATTACACCGACGGCAGTAGTTATGTGAAAGAAGGGATCCGCTATGCAGGATATGCAGTAACAACGATAGACAAGGTGATAGAAGCTCGGCCACTGGCAAAAGGAACATCAGCACAAAAGGCAGAATTGATAGCACTGACACGAGCGTTACAATTGGCTGAAGGTTTAAGAGTGAACATCTACACGGACTCCAAGTATGCGTTTTTAACCACTCATGCCCACGGAGCTTTGTATAAAGAAAGAGGACTATTGAATTCAGAAGGCAAAGAAATCAAGTACGCAGCTGAAATCCTACAACTATTGGAAGCAGTGTGGGAGCCGAAAGAAGTCGGTATTATACATTGTCGAGCTCATCTGAGAGGAGATGGTGATGTAACCAAAGGAAATCGGATGGCAGATAGTGCAGCTAAGCGTGCCGCTGAATCGGGAAGACAAGAGTATGTGGGGCATATAGCTGCTCTTATACCAACTCCACTGTCTCAATGGACTCCAGTTTATACAGCTCAAGAAGAGGAGTGGTTAAAGACTGAACCTGGAAAGTATTTGGAGAACAAATGGTATCAGTTAGAAGATGGAAGAATGGTCATTCCAGCATCACTAGTGGTAGAAATTGTCCAAAACTATCACAACGGGACACATTCTGGGAGAGACAGCACAGAAGAATCTCTCAGAAAACATTTCTACATACCAAGATTGTCCAACTTGACTCAGGCCATTGTACGAAGATGTGTAACGTGTGCTAAAAATAATGCAAGGCAAGGACCAGTAAAGCCACCAGGAGTCCAGTTTATGGGGGGACTCCCCATGTCCGATTTACAAATTGACTATACAGTAATGCCTAAATCTGGTGGACATCGCTACCTACTGGTAGTTGTGTGCACCTATTCAGGCTGGGTAGAAGCATGTCCTACTCGTACGGAGAAAGCAGGAGAAGTTGTGAGATTCCTGCTACGAGAAATAATACCCCGATATGGACTACCCTGCTCTATAGGATCGGACAATGGTCCAGCTTTTGTTCATCAGTGCCTTCAACAACTGACTCATATGCTTGGTATAAAGTGGAGGCTTCATACGGCATATAGACCCCAGAGTTCTGGTAAGGTAGAGAGAATGAATAGAACTATTAAGAATCAGTTGGCTAAAATGTGTCAGGAAACCCAACTTAAGTGGAACGTTCTCTTGCCCATAGCTCTATTGCGAATCCGCAGTACACCTACCAGAAGGATGGGCCTCTCTCCTTTTGAAATCATGTATGGGCGACCACCTCCCGTACTTGGTAACTTAAGGGGGGATTTGAGTCAGTTGGGAGAAGGAATTACCCGGCAGCAGGTTGTAGAGTTGGGTAAGACTATGGAGGAGGTACAGAAATGGGTACAAGATAGATTACCTGTGAATATTTATCCCCCAGTTCATAGTTACCACCCAGGAGACCAAGTGTGGATTAAAGAGTGGAATAATGTACCGTTAGGGCCCAAGTGGAGAGGTCCTTATGTTGTTCTTTTGTCTACCCCTACAGCGATAAAAGTAGCCGAAGTGACTCCGTGGATACATCACTCCAGGGTTAAACCAGCAGCAGTCGATTCTTGGCAAGCTACAGCAGATCCAGAGAATCCCTGCAAGATCCGGTTAAAGCGCACGACTCAGTCGGAGTGACGAGGAACCTTGTGGATTACAAATTTTATTGTTTCAGAGATTTGGTAAGTGAGTGAGAAGGCCATAATAAAGCCTGTCCGCTCACCAACGAGTGTATAAGTCAGGAAAAGTCTCGAAGGGACCCCTGTGAAGACGAGCAGAACTCCATTCCCTGCAGCCCTTACATCCTGGAAGCTGAGGTGCCTTCGCACGGACGAAGACTGAGGATGACGACGAAAGATGTATTCTTAATAATGTTTTTCTATGTGTATTTTTATATTCAGGAAGGTAGAGGTACCGACACTCCTAGCTGTGAGGTATGCATTAAGACTACAAGAACAGGTAACCATATTTCCCAAACCCTAATTTGGCATTCGCAATACGAGTGTAAAGGAGATGTATCAAGATGTAGATACTTAAATATAGAATATAGTGTGTGCCATTTAGGAGTAGGAGAACCTAAGTGCTTCAGTCCAGAGTATCAACCTCGTACAATTTGGTTGACTCTCAGGAATGGAGATCCTCAGGGGACCCTAATTAATAAGACGGTATTAGAATCCGTACATTCTTCGGGTGTTCTGCTATTTGATGCGTGTAAGGCGATATCAAGTGGTAGTGTCACGGTAATATACCCCAACACGCAGGAATAGTTCACAGTCAAGAGACAAGAAACAGTGTTCGTCTTACCGGACCTTAGAATGGCCGGACTAGGACGAGAGAAAGACAGAGTCAGAACAAGCCGAGGTCAAGGGAACTGAGAGACAGCGTAACGTAGAACAAGCCGAGGACTGGTACACAGAGGACAAAACAGCGGATAAGCAAGCAAGGATAAAGAGAGAGCGGAGTCAGGAACAAAGCCAAGGTCAAGCACCAAAAAACCAACTGAACGATACTAGCACTAAAGGGAACTGGACAGAAACCACGATAGGGCAAGGAGCAAGGGGAAACAGGTGAGTATAAAAACCCTAAGGTTCACTTTGATTGGCTCCTGTCATATCCACGCCCCCAAAACGTGAGTGAATGGGGAATGTGGCCTGACAGGGGCCAATGGGAGACTGATTCTAATTTAGTCTCCCACTGTCCCTTTAAGAGCGCGCCCGAGACGCGCGGCGCGCTCTTAGTGTCGGGCGGGACATGTGACCGCTTCTCGCGGTCACTGCCCGCCTGACTGATCCCATCGTTGGCTGAGCCGCGCGCGGCTCGTGCAGGAGCAGGACCGCGCGCGGCGAGAAGGGAGGACCCCGGCCGGCCCCTGGAGAGGGTAAGTACCGCTACAGTACCCCCCCCTGAAGACACGCCCACCGGGCGGGGAGGAGCAGGCCTGGCAGGAAAACGAGCGTGGAAAGAACGCACAAGGCGAGGAGCGTGAACAGCGTCAGCGGAAATCCAACTGCGTTCTTCAGGCCCATAGCCCTTCCAATGTACCAGATATTGGAGGCGACCCCGAAGCAAGCGAGAGTCAATTACAGCCGCCACTTCAAACTCCTCATGGCCCTCCACCGAAACCGGAGGAGGAGGGGGAACATGCCGAGTAAAACGGTTGCACAGGAGGGGTTTTAACAAGGAGGTATGAAACACGTTAGGAATGCGTAGATTTTTTGGAAGATCCAAAGCATACGAGACAGGATTAACCACATGCAAGATACGAAAAGGACCAATAAAACGAGGGGCCAACTTCATAGAAGGCACACGAAGACGAATATTGCGAGTAGAAAGCCAAACCCGGTCTCCCACCGCATAGGATGGAGCCGCCCTACGATGCTTGTCAGCGTGAACCTTCTGGCGAGCAGCTGAGGCCACCAAAGAACACTGAACCTGTTCCCAAGTATTACGTAGACTAGCCAAATGTTCGTCCAGAGCTGGCATGCCCTGTAAGGAGAATGCAGCTGGAAGAACCACGGGATGCCGGCCATAAACAACGTAAAAAGGGCTGTTACCGGAGGATTCATGAGCAGCATTATTACGAGCAAACTCAGCCCAAGGAAGCAGGTCAGCCCAATTGTTCTGATGGTGGGACACGAAACAGCGAAGATACTGCTCCAGAGATTGGTTGGCACGTTCAGCAGCTCCATTAGACTGGGGGTGGTAGGCTGAAGAAAACGAGAGGGAGATACCCATCTCTGCACAAAACGCTCTCCAGAATCTGGAAATAAACTGGCTACCCCTATCGGACACGATCGAAGTGGGAATACCATGCAACCGAAACACCTCCCCGGCAAAGATAGAGGCAAGTTCCTTGGATGATGGCAATTTGACAAGAGACACAAAATGAGCCATTTTAGAAAAACGATCCACAATCATCAGGATGACCGTTTTACCATTAGAGGGAGGTAATTCAACAATAAAATCCATGGATATATTGGACCATGGCCTCTCGGGTATGGGCAACGGATGCAACAACCCACAAGGAACTCTGTGGGAGGACTTCATACTGGCACAAGTGCTACAGGCATTAACGTAATCGGTGACGTCCTTGCGCAAGGAAGCCCACCAGAAATATCTAGAAACTGCTGAGACTGTCTTAGAAATACCAGGGTGTCCAGCAGTTCTAGTGTCATGATATAATGACAAGATGTCTCGTCTCTCTGGTATATCAACGAATAGCTTATCAGCAGGCCTCTCCTCAGGAGCCAAGTTTTGTTTAGCCTGAATAGTCTGTAAGAGAGAAGACGAGATAGAAAGAACAGTAGTCGCTATTATTCTGTCAGGCGGAATGACAGGGGTAACATCGACCTCGAGTTTGTCAGTAGTCTCGAATTGTCTGGACAGAGCGTCAGCTTTAGTATTACGATCACCCGGTCTATAAGTGATTATGTAATTAAAACGAGACAAAAACAGAGACCACCTGGCCTGCCTAGAAGACAATCTTTTTGCTTCACTAAGGTATGAGAGGTTTTTGTGATCCGTTAAAATGAGGATAGGATCCCTGGTACCCTCTAGCAGATGTCTCCATTCCTTGAGCGCCAAAATGATAGCAAGGAGTTCACGATTGCCTACATCATAATTCCTCTCTGCTTTGGACATCTGTCTGGAAAAGAAGCCACAAGGGTGTAACGGCTTTTCAGGTGAATCTCTTTGAGACAAGATAGCACCTACCCCTATCTCAGAAGCATCAACCTCAAGAATAAAGGGCAGTGAAGGGACAGGATGCTGTAAAACAGGAGCAGAGGCAAATGTAGCTTTCAAGAATTCAAAGGCCTCGAGTGCTTCTGGTTTCCAGACATGAGTATTACCATCCTTCTTGGTCATTCTGGTTATAGGCGCTACAATGGCAGAAAACCCTTTAATAAAACGCCTATAATAATTAGAGAACCCCAGAAAACGCTGAATGGCTTTCAAACCCTGGGGCAGAGGCCATTCCATAATGGCAGACAGTTTCTTGGGATCCATACGAAACCCCTTGGCAGAGATTATATAACCCAAGAATTGGACTTCAGATTGATCAAATGAACATTTTTCGAGTTTGCAATAGAGACCGTTAACCAGAAGAGTTCTCAACACTAATTTAACATGCATGTGATGAGTCTGTAAATCATTAGAATAAATTAATATGTCGTCCAAGTATACTATAACGAATGTATGTATAAATTGACGTAGGACATCATTAATAAATTCTTGAAAAACTGCTGGGGCGTTACAAAGACCAAAGGGCATCACAGTGTACTCGTAGTGGCCACTCCTGGTATTGAAAGCAGTCTTCCACTCGTGATCCTTTTTGATACGTATGAGGTTGTAAGCACCCCTAAGGTCCAATTTAGTAAAAACTGTGGCCTGTTTAAGCCTATCAAAAAGTTCTGTGATCAAAGGTATGGGGTACGCATTTTTGACGGTGATTTTATTTAGGCCCCTATAGTCAATACAAGGCCTTAATTCGCCATCTTTCTTAGACACAAAGAAGAACCCAGCCCCTGCCGGGGAAGAGGATCTTCTTATAAATCCCTTCTCTAGAGATTCCTTGATATATTCCTCCATAACCAGATTCTCCTGAGGAGATAAAGGATATATTCTCCCTTTGGGAGGCATCGTACCAGGTAATAAATTAATTGCACAATCGTAAGGCCTGTGAGGTGGCAATCTTTCAGCCTCCCTTTTATCAAAAACAGATTTAAGAGACAGGTACTGAGAAGGTATGACCGTAGGCACGGGAGGAATATGAGTAGAATTCAAAGGGGTGACTTTAACAATACAAGACTCTTGGCAAGAATCACTCCAAGAAACTATTTGTCCTGACTCCCAATCAATGGTGGGATTATGAGTACGTAACCAAGGATACCCTAACACGAGGTGAGAGGAAGGAGAAGTAATGATCTGAAATCGAATGGTCTCAGAGTGTAACACCCCTGTAGACATATGTAGGGGAACAGTCTCATGTGTGATAATAGGAGAGCATAATGGTCTACCATCTATGGCCTCAACGGCCAAGGGTGTCTCCTTCTCTCTGGTGGGTATGTTATTCTCCTTGACAAAACTGGAATCAATAAAGTTTTCGGCCGCTCCGGAATCAACCAGGGCTAGTATATTCCCTGCTATGCAGTTACTATCAAGGTGCAGGGAAACAGGAAGAAGTAACTTATTAAGAGGCAAATGTGAGGACTGTGATGTCACACCCAAGGCCAGTCCTCTATACGGTCTTAGGTGCGATAGTTTCCCGGACGTACGGGACATTCTTGTCTCATATGACCCCTCCTACCACAATAAAGACAAAGTCCCTCCTTTCTCCTATAAAGCTTTTCAGCGTCGGTAAGTTTAGCAACCCCTAACTGCATAGGTTCCTCCTCAGAACCTTTAGATCCCTCGGGAGTCTCAGCTCTAGGGGAGCTAAAGGGAACAAAATGTCTATTTCTGGACCTGGTATATAACCTGTCACGGATCCTGTTATCTATATCGATAAGATAGTCAATCAGGTCCTCCAGGGGTACAGGGAGGTCCTTAGCTGCTACCTCATCTAAGATAGTATCAGACAGACCTTCCATAAAGGCAGTAGTAAGGCCATTATTAGTCCAATCTACCTGTGAGGCAAGGGTCCGGAACTGAATAGCATAATCGGCTACAGATTTAGATCCTTGCTTTATTCTCATTAATGCCCGGGCGGCATTTTTTGACCTTTTAGTCGTGTCAAATGTTCTACGGAACGCTGTGAGGAAGCTATTAAAGTCGTGTACCATAGGCCCATTAGCCTCCCAAATAGGATTTGCCCATTCTAGTGCCTTATCCGTAAGCTGGTGCATAAGAAAACCCACCTTAGATCTGTCAGTGGGAAATGAACGTGGGTACATTTCGAAGTGGAATTCCACTTGATTAAGGAATCCCCTACATGTCTTAGCGTCCCCTCCATACCTAGGTGGCGGGGTTAGATGTGCAGAAGCATTAGACATATTAGCTGTGTCCGGTATAGGGTTTACAGGAGGCGTAGGTACAGGTACCGGAACAGATCTGGATAACAGTGTCTGGATGGCTTGAGCCATTTGATCCATACGGTGATCCTGTTCTGCGAATCTAGCCTCATGAGTGGCCATCTGTTGACCTAAACCTGCGGGGTCCATGGCCCTATCGTAATGTCACGGTAATATACCCCAACACGCAGGAATAGTTCACAGTCAAGAGACAAGAAACAGTGTTCGTCTTACCGGACCTTAGAATGGCCGGACTAGGACGAGAGAAAGACAGAGTCAGAACAAGCCGAGGTCAAGGGAACTGAGAGACAGCGTAACGTAGAACAAGCCGAGGACTGGTACACAGAGGACAAAACAGCGGATAAGCAAGCAAGGATAAAGAGAGAGCGGAGTCAGGAACAAAGCCAAGGTCAAGCACCAAAAAACCAACTGAACGATACTAGCACTAAAGGGAACTGGACAGAAACCACGATAGGGCAAGGAGCAAGGGGAAACAGGTGAGTATAAAAACCCTAAGGTTCACTTTGATTGGCTCCTGTCATATCCACGCCCCCAAAACGTGAGTGAATGGGGAATGTGGCCTGACAGGGGCCAATGGGAGACTGATTCTAATTTAGTCTCCCACTGTCCCTTTAAGAGCGCGCCCGAGACGCGCGGCGCGCTCTTAGTGTCGGGCGGGACATGTGACCGCTTCTCGCGGTCACTGCCCGCCTGACTGATCCCATCGTTGGCTGAGCCGCGCGCGGCTCGTGCAGGAGCAGGACCGCGCGCGGCGAGAAGGGAGGACCCCGGCCGGCCCCTGGAGAGGGTAAGTACCGCTACAGGTAGAAAGCCGTGGAATGTATGTGGGGATCTTAGATGGGAGAGGACGTATGGGTCTAACGATAAATATATTTGTCCCAGTAGTAAAAATAAGTATGTGAGTCCTAGATGCCCAAATAGAGATTATAACTTTTGCCCATATTGGTCTTGTGTGGGGTGGGCAACTTGGGGACAGACAGTAGACAAGGACATGATTGTGACTAAGTTGCCTACCAGTCCATATTGTAAGTCTATGGAATGCAATCCAGTCCATATACTTATAAATAACCCTGACAAGTTCTTAGATAAATATGGTAATTTATTTGGGTTTCAAATATATGGGACGGGTTTAGATCCTGGGACAGTATTGTTTATAGGGATAGAGACTGATACGGTAACCACCAAAACTCATCAAGTATACCATTCCTTTTATGAAGAGATGAGCATAGATAATAAGATCCCCCATAATGCTAAAAACCTGTTTATTGATTTAGCTGAAAGTATTGCCGGTAGTCTTAATGTTACCAACTGCTATGTGTGTGGAGGTACTAACATGGGAGACCAATGGCCTTGGGAAGCAAAGGGGGTAATGTCCGGTTCTGAGGCAGTTGACCAATTAATATCTACACAAGCCGATTATCATATGAGTGTTAGAGGTAAATCTGAGTGGAGATTAAAGACCTCCATCATAGGTTATGTTTACATAGCAAGGAAAGGAATGATGTATAATACTTCTGTAGGAGAATTAACTTGTCTAGGGCAAAAAGCTTATGATGATGATACAAAGAATACAACTTGGTGGTCGGCTTCAAATGTCTCAGAACCATCTAACCCGTTTGCTAGATACGCCAATTTAAAGGATGTATGGTTTGATTTATCCATCACATCTAACTGGAGAGCCCCAGCAAATTTGTACTGGATCTGTGGTAAGAAAGCCTATTCGGAGTTGCCACAGGACTGGGAAGGGGCATGTGTGTTGGGTATGCTCAAACCATCCTTCTTCTTGTTACCTATCGAAACAGGTGAGACTTTAGGTGTTAAAGTGTATGATGTGAATCATAGGAAGAAAAGAGGACCCATAGAGATAGGCACCTGGGAAGATAATGAATGGCCTCCCCAGCGTATTATAGATTACTATGGGCCAGCCACGTGGGCAGAGGATGGTACCTTTGGTTATAGAACCCCAATTTACATGCTCAACTGTATTATAAGATTACAGGCAGTGGTTGAGATCATTACTAACGAGACATCACAAGCACTCAATCTTCTAGCGAAGCACAATACCAGGATGAGGACAGCAGTATACCAAAATAGATTAGCCTTGGATTACCTTTTGGCAGTAGAGGGAGGTGTATGTGGGAAGTTTAACCTGAGCAATTGCTGTCTTCAAATAGATGACGAAGGGCAAGCAATAGCTGAGCTTACTAGCCATATGGTTAAACTAGCGCATGTGCCTACACAGGTATGGAAAGGGTATAATCCAAGTAGTTGGTTTGGTAGCTGGTATGAGTGGTTTGGAGGGCTTAAGGCAGTGGTAGGTGGAGTCCTACTAATTTTAATGTTGTGTCTACTCCTGCCGTGTCTTATACCCTTAGTAGTTAGGTCTGTGCAAAGCCTGATAGAAAATATAGCAGAGAGGAAGGCTGCTGCACAGATAATGGCAATTTATAAATATAAGGCTCTAGATCAGGGAGAACCAATGCAGGAAGATGAGTGTTGAAGATTCACATCATAAGATAAGTCTGGTCTGGTTCAAGGTAACTTGCGGTGTATGCAAACTAAGGTTAAGTGATGCCTCAAGTAATTGTGAAATATCAAGAGGCATCAAAGGGGGGAATGTGGTGGAATCTCGGTAAAAATAAATTTAGTAGGCCGAGATTACCACGTGGCATGTGTACGTGCATATGCTGACGTATCGATCAGTTGGTTGCACGAGGCAAGATACGATCAGTAGTGTACGGAGCATGTGCAAGAATACAGGATGTAGTATTCCCCTCCTCCATTGTGCTGGACAGGCCATGCGGTCAAGCAGGAAGTTAATTCTTATTTGTATTGATTGGTCAAGAGAATGTGCGGGTGGAGCTTAATATGGGAGGAGTTATGTGCCTATATAAGGAGCCTGCACTATTGTCCGGGGCTCAGAACTTGCTGTATTTTGGTGACATTAGTCCCTCTGAGTCCCGATCGGTGATCCTTCCTGAAGAAACCTGTGTCCATCTCTCTGTGCTTGGCTTCCGTCAGTTTCTCCGGTATCACTACCTAACGAAATTTAAATAACAAAAATTGTGCCGATATTGTATGCCACATATGTTTACACAATGTACCTTTCTCTGCTTGCATCTGCCGTTGTGGCAGCGCAAACGGTTTTGAGTCACTATGCACTGCAAAAATATAAAATTTATAAAAAAAAAAAATAAGCACTATATCGTTCAGACAGGGAATTATTACATTACATCAGCTAAGCTAAACTACGGCCACACGTTACCTAAAAACAACTGTTCTGTCTACAGTGTGTTTTTTGTTAACTTTAATAAGCTAACACTTATATACTATACCATGTATGTACGTAGCGGGGAATGTGGTGCGACCAAGAGTAAGGAGACTACCCCAATTCTTCCCCCAATAATGACAAACAACGAATATTGGGTGAAACAGGCCACATCATTTATTAAACTTACAACTGTAGGACTCATCCGAACTTTATTCTTTTTCTTTAATTCAAATATAAATAAACATATAAATATATACATATACATACCATAATTAACATATAAATTACACTTATTGCCCTACAGCCTCCAACTTAAATAACCGTCCTTGCCAACGAACTTAACCAGGTGCCTATGCACCAAAACTTTCCCACTGGTGTCTTGCCTCCCCCCTCGTCCAAACCAAAAATTCCCATCATCTTAAATGCTCTACCACCAGCCGGCTTTTTGCTCGGTGGGCACGTCCTATTCGGTAACTTAAAAGTTTACCTTACAGAGCAGGGGAGCCCACCATGTCCATCTCCTGACATTCCATCTGGTCCCCAACCCTGTTGGCAAGGACACGCTCCCCGCTAGCTGTGACGGAACAAAAACAGAAAATTAGGGTGGGTGGGAGGGAAGATGTTTGCTGGCCAGAATCCCAAAAGGCACTGAGGTAAGATGATTCCTGCCCCACTATAAACCCATAACCACTCCCCTAAACACATATAGCCAATTACTAGCACCATCCCCACACTCATACATGTGCCCTTGTCCTTTTAGCTGTGCTGACTCCCCAGGGCCTTAACGGGCATACTTCTACAGGTCTCTCGCTATGACTACTCAACCCTAGGCTGACAGTTAAAGTATCTAAAACCTAGCATTTGTAGCATTATCGTTTACAGACATTGTTCAAATCTCATCTATTCTACTTTTGTTAGCACGCATAATACTGTTGCCTTAGGCTAACCTCTGCCACGACCTCGCAATGTAACTACATAATGCGTACCTAAGCTAATGCATTGTTTAACATTTCTTATATAACAGCCTACCCAGATAGGCATCACTATCGGAATAGCTTGTTTCTCTTGTTATTTCTCTTGTTATTTCTCTTACAAAACTAAAAATGTGCTGTATACTCATATGCCACTCTATGTTTTAACTGTTCGTTACATTACTGCTTGTGAATGCTATTGTGGCTAAACAAGCCTGTTGTTATACCATATACAACAAAAATAAAGAATAAAAAAAAAAAAGAGAGAACACAGGGAGGAGGGGGGTAAGTAAGGAGAACACAGGGAAAGGGGGTGAGTAAGAAGAACACAGGGAGAGGGGGGAGTAAAGAGAACACGGGGGGCGGAGTAAAGAGAACACGGGGGGGGGAGTAAGGAGAACACGGGGGGGAGTAACTGACAAACTTAGACACACATACTCTTTGACAGACACACATCCACTCTCACTGACAAACACATACTTTTTGACAGACACACATATACTCTTACTGACAAACACACGTACTCTTTTACAGATACACATACAAACACATATACACTCTCACTGACAAACACATACACTCTCACACGCTCACTGAAATGCACATATTCACTCTCACTGACCAACACACATATACTCTTTGACAGACACACAAACTCCCTAACAGACACACATACAATTTTATTTTATTTTTTTACAGTTTTCATCCACCGTACCTTTAGGAGTGCTGGCATGGAGTCCCTGGGGTGCAGTGGGGCTGCTGGCGAGCGGTCCCTGAGGTCCAGTGAGGCTGCTGAGCGGCTGGCGTGCAAGCGGCGAGGGAGCAGTCATCTCCCTGCTCAGCTCCCTCGCGCGCCCCTTAGTGATGCTGGAGTCGGAGTGACGTCATATTCCGGTTCCAGCATCATTGCTGTACGCGCGAGGGAGCTGAGCAGGGAGATCACTGCTCCCTTTATATTTTTGGTGTGTTTTTATTTGTGTTGCTGAGATGGGTTTTTATTAAGTGTATGTCATGGTTCTAATCAGGTCAGACAGGAGACTTATGCCGGGGTTTATTTCAAGTAGTTTATTTGGATTTTCAGGCATGGTTCAGGCAAAGGAAATAATATGAATAACAAGATAAACAGAGAAAAGGAATAAATAAAGATAAAGAGGGAAAACAGAATTACAGGGGAGTAATTAGAAGGTGAAATAATAGCAATTAGTAAAAACTAAACAGGAATTTAAAGGGATAAAGTATAACAGGTTGACTATTTTTACCCTATTGTGTTGTGTCTTTATTTTGGCTTTGATTAATGAAAATATATTTAATACCTTTAACAGGTTAAAATATTTTAGGAGAGGGGGGCGGAGCCGGCGCCCAAACGAGATAGACGTGTCTCGGAGCTGCTCCGACACTCAGCCCGAGTAAAAGCCAGCAAACCCCGATATACCCCGCAACTAGACCTCCACTAGTAGCAGTCGGATCCCCGACGACATGTGGAAAAAAAGCAAGAAGCTGCGTCCAGACCCGGGCTCGGGTTCGCAGGATATAGCCACTTACATGCGGTCGGCAGTGAGGCCGACACACGCCAAGATAGCGCCCGCAGCGGCCCACACGCATCTGTCCTCAGACGAGGACAGCAACACAGCTGACGACCTCTCTCCTCTGCCGAGACGGCGAACAGAGCCGATAGCGACCACAACGCTTGGGGACTCGGCTCCTGCCACGAGGGCAGATATTAGAGCCCTGGTAGCTGAGATTCAGGCAATGTTCAAGGCGGACTTGGCGCCGATACGGGAGGAGGTCTCCACACTCAATACCCGCATGCACAAAATGGAGGAAGGTATGGCAGGCCACGAGCTCGCTCAGACAGCCACAGACGCTGCCATAGAAGCACTACAGAAACAAAGCGCTGCTCAGCAAGCCCAACTGGCTAACTTGGAGGACAAGGCCAGGGCACGCAACCTACGTATAAAAGGCATCCCAGATACTATATCGGACGCAGAACTCCCCCACTACTGCAGGAGGCTCCTTGCCACCCTCCTGATGCCCAAGCACTCTAAACAGATAATAGTGGACTCCTGCTACAGACTTAATAAACCGGCTGCTGCAACCCAGGAGACGCCTAAGGAAGTTCTGCTTAAACTGGTTCGTGACGCGGACCGTGGCATTATTATGGGGGCAGTAAGGGGTACTCCCACGGTGCCCTTTGAGGGAGACCAGCTGGCATTCTATCGGGACTTCTCCAGATATACCCTGTCCTGGCGGCGCTCTCTCAAGCCCATAACCCAAATGCTTCAGGAGAAATCCATTGCCTACAAGTGGGGCCCCCGCAGACTACTGGCCAATAAGGCAGGGAAAACACACGCTATCTCACACCCTGCTGAAGCCTCTACTTTCCTGCATACCCTCGGTCTACAGACAGCGCAGCCACAGGCCACAGCCCATCCAGCCTGGAATGTAGCGGACATTACTCCATTCGTGCCAAGAGGAGGAACACCCACGACAGCAGCACAACCACCCTGAACCTCGGGACTGAACTTTGCCTTTCACAAAACCCTATACCTATACCTGTTGCCTTTTTCCTTCACTAACTTTATAGAGAAAGGAAGTGGTCTATGTTTATGTTTCTAATTGTATATGTTTCTATACGTTATATCTGTTATTTTCTGTTGCCGGCTCCGAAAGCCTTAGACCTAGCTCAACCCCATAGCATCCCCCAAGCGACACCATGCGACACGCTAGCTTTAAAAATAGCAGCCCTCCGGGTACCCAGAGCACAACTCCCACCCCCAGATACAGCAAAACTATCCGGGAACCCACACCCGGACCCAAGGGCTCCCCTACCCAATAAAACCTTTATAACGTGCCTCAATCTGGCCTTGGTATCAAGGCGTACTGTTAACTAGCCACAAGGCACATAAGGCCCAAGTTTACCGCCCCACCCTGTCGCAAGCTTAAGGAAGGCCGCTAGGGACACCTGGGTGAACCCGCATATACCAAAAATTAAAACTGAGTTGAATAAGCTTAGTGGCGAAATTATTATTGTACTGTAAAATTGTTTTATCTGGTGATCACAATATATGTTACATTGGATGCAAATACTCGCAAAAATAAAGAATAAAAAAGAAAAAAATATATATTTTAGGAGCGCTCAAACTATAATTGTGTTTTTGGTACCTGGAGTATCCCTTTAAATGTATCTATCTAACAAAAGTGTATTCTTTAACACAGACTAGTGGAAAAGTGCAAGACAAGTGTTTTACAACAATCAGGGTTATTGACTAAAGCAGTGGTTCCCAAACATTTTAGGTTCAAGGCGCCCTTAACATTTTAATATTTTTCCAAGTAAAAAAAAAGTCTAGGTTGTATATATGTACAGCACAGCGGCATATACTGGGCCCTTGTTCGGAATAAATGCTTGCCGTTCAAGCATTTAGGGCACTGGTAGATTATTTAAAGAAACAATCCAGGCACAATAACCACTACAGCACTTTGTAGTGGTTATGGTGCACGTAGTGCAGTAGTGCCCTCTCAGAATAAGTAGTCAAACTGTTTAAGAACAATTTAACAACTTACCTCGGATCTGCTGGGATAGGGGCTGTAGAAGGGGATAGGGACAGAAGTGTGTGAGGTTTGCAATATGTGTGTGTGAGTGGTGGAGTGTGTGTGTGTGAGGGGTGCAGTGTGTGTTTGCGTGCGTGAGGGGTACAGTGTGTGTGTGTAAGGGCAGTGTTTGCAAGTGGCAGGTTGTATGAGGATTACAGTGTGTGTGTGAGAGGTACAGTGTGTGTGAGAGTACAGTGTGTGTATCGGGGGAGGAAATTGTGTGTATGGGGGCAGTGCGTCTGTATGGGGGGAAGCAGTGTGTGTGTATGGGGGGAAGCAGTGTGTGTGTGGGGGGGGGCAGTGTGTGTGCATGGGGGTATTGTGTGTGTATGGGGGTAGTGTGTATGTATGGGGGGGTAATTGTGCATATGGGGAGAGCAGTGTGTGTTTATGGGGGGAGTTATTGTGGGTCTGTGGGGTAGGAGGGCAAATGCATAAATATATATATTTGTTTAAATAAAAATAATTATTTAAATCTCCCCTCTCCCTGCTTACATCCCGCCTGGGAGGGAGGACAGTACTGACCCCTGGTGGTCCTGGTGGTGACAGTGAACTCTAACAGCCTCAGGAGCTGCACGGCTCCAAGCTTGCGAGAGGAGAACCCGGCGGAGCTGCATGTTAGAGCTCCCCCGGTCCTCTCTCCCTCCCTCCCCTGCCGGCTGCTAACGGGCCAGAAAGGGAGACCTGCAGGGGAGAGGGAGGCACAGTTGCACCGGGAAAATAACTTGGGACTCCCCTGTGTGCCCTGGGGCGCCGCGGCACACAGTTTGGGAACCGCTGGACTAATGTGAGAAATCAAGGTGAATTTCAAATTTAAAGTCAAAATAGCTAAACTGGAAAAGTTCTCTAAGCTAGCTATGCTTTCTGTTCAGTATTTTTAGCTTTAAATTTTAAATTTACTTTGAATTCTCATGTTAGTGAATAGCCCTGGATATTCCTTACTTGAGCAATTATTGTTCAATTTAGCCACTAGATGGCACTATGCTTTAACTGAAAAAAGTACATTTTAAAATCACCTATTGTCATGGACAGACGCTACCCGACTAAACAATCATGTTTCCAAATGCTATGTGCATTCTCTTTCATAAATTGTATGCTTGCTGGGAGCCTTAGGCTCTAGTATGAATCAAGAAAAAGTGTAGAGTAGGTTAGCGCTAATAATATACAAAGGAGGCAGCAACCTTACAGAGGGTCACCCTCTAACCCTCTGGGATAAGGATGTACAGGAAAAAAGGGGAGAAAAGGCTGCGCCAAGAGATACAATAAAATAAGTCCCAATAAAAATATAAAAAGGATATATATAAATATATATAAAAGTCAATATAAAAAGGAGGATAAATGTCTATGTTGCGCTGGTGTTCTCTCTTCTTATGATGCTTTGGATCCTCCCGTGATATGTAAAATATAAAAGGGAAAAGGACCAATGGTGCAGATTGTGGGGTACGTGGAAAATGAAGAATAAAGATGTAATAAACTCACATTTGTATGAGCTATAACCAGCTCAGGTGGAATGGGCGTTCTGCAGTATAATCCCTGCTAGTAGGATATCAGGAAATTCTGATCCACTGGTGCTGTCCAATTCTCAGGAGAAGGGAGAAAAATATATAACAGATAGTGCTCTCTGAAGATAAGATGTGGTATATACAAAACAAAATAAATATACTCACAGTATACAGTGCAGATGACACTGCACTTGAGATATGGCGTGGGTGGTATAATCCCCACCTTAGGATATATAAAATGCCAGGAAAGGATAATATAAAATTGGAGTGATAAAAATATATATAATAAAAATATGAATGGCACAGAGATAAAGCCAAACGTAATTTATTATTAAAAGTATACAATAAAATCCATTAACGCGTTTCACCTCAAGGGTTTTATCAAAATGGAATAACCTATTTCACCTCGCGTTTCACCTCAAGGGTTTTATCAAAATGGAATAACCTAGCGCAACATAGACATTTATCCTCCTTTTTATATTGACTTTTATATATATTTATATATATCCTTTTTATATTTTTATTGGGACTTATTTTATTGTATCTCTTGGCGCAGCCTTTTCTCCCCTTTTTTCTAGTATGAATCAAATGCAATATCTCTCATAAACCAGTGACAAATGTAAAAGATCTGTGTGTCTGAGTAATGTGTATGCATAATTTGTAAATGTATACACACCCTCTGAGAGGTATAACAGGAGCTGGCTGCCCAGTACTGGCATTGTGTGCGATCACGAGCATACATTGTAGCACAGTTATAAGCGTAGGCACAAGTTCAATATATCTTATCTGATCGATGGACCTGATACCAAGACTTGATACCCTTATAAAAACCTGCCTACCAGATATGATCATCTCCTATTGTAAGCTTTAAGAAAGCTAGGATTGTGTATCTTTATAGGCGTGTATCTTTATTACATTTTATCTGAATGGAGATGGGTTTTATTTATAGTCTGTAGTATCCCTTTGACCTTCCACAGTGCATCTGTAACAGGTGCAAGTTAATTTGCATTATTTCGTATTGTATACCTCGCTCTATCCATCCCTTTCCCATATCCTATGTGACAGGGACATAATTGTGGAGAGCAGTAAGGGTATGACTCTGAGCCCACTGATTGTAAATGACGATCTTGCTCGTCACTTGTTAGGTCACTGACAAAGGTGCCAAGTGGCACGATATGCCCGCCAGGCCCTTTATACTAGGCATGTGCATGGGGAAAATATTCGGCTCAGATCGGCATTCCGAAATTCGGGACTTCATCAATTCGGGACTTCGGCAATTCGGAACTTCAGCAACTTCGGCACTTCGGATCTTAGACACTTCGGCACTTCGGAACTTCGGCAACTTCGGCAACTTCGGGACTTTTGTTGCAGCCCTTGGTAGATAACTCCCTAATTCCCACGGTATTAGGGAGTTATCTACCAAAAGGCTGAAAGACCTAAATTGGTCTTTCAGCCAAATGTACTAATACTAAGTAAAAATTACTTAGTATTAGTAAATTGTGCCCCTACTCGCAATACCGCGAGTAGTCGCATGTCTATTAAACAGTGAGCAGCCTATGGCTGCTCACTGTTAAATTTATTTTTATTTTTTTTAAAAGGGTTCCCCTTCCCTGAGCGGGTGGGGGCCCTAAAGTAAAAAAAGTAGGAAGGACCTATTGTCCTCCCCACCGGCCCCCATCCCTGAGCGGCGGTGGGGGCCCTAAATACAAATGGGGGGGGACCTAATGTCCTCCCCCATGGCCCCCACCCCTGAGCGGTGGGTGGGGGCCCTAAACAAGAATAAGAGGGGGGGGGACCTAATGTCTTCCCCCCTGGCCCCCACCCCTGAGTGGTGGGTGGGGGTCTAAACAAGAACAGTTCGGCACTTTGGCAATTAAACTATTCGGACATTCGGAAGCACCCAAATGTCCAAATTAACTGAAATTCAGCCGAATTTTAATTCGGACCGAAACAAATTGCACATGTCTACTTTATACGTTTATTTTAAACACTAGCATTGGTGATCCACTTTGATGCACGTTAGTGGTTTCATTTAGACAGACAGAGATGAGGAATATTGAAGCCTAGGTAATGTGAGTTTTTGAAGAGGGCACTCTCGATGGCTGAGGTAACCAGGGCCTGCAGAGGCACCTAGTCTGTTTTAGCTTGGACACTAGATTGGGGCTCTGAGTAAGTGAGTGCCAGGTGTCACTACAGATTGGGGGTTTTCAATATCAGTTTTGAGATACCTTCTTTCAGTAAGCTACAATTTAAAGGTGTAGTGAGTCACGTGCCGTGCTTGAAGAATGCATCAATATTTACTGTAGCTCAATTATTGGAATACAAATGTTGCTGACGTCTCAAATCACCCTATATGTCTAACATGTTAATTAATGACTTCAGCTTAGATCAGGACTGTGTAATATGGGTTCATATTAAGCCTTTATTATTATTATTATTTTATTCTTTTTTTATTTACATAGCGCCATCAGATTCCGTAGCTCTGTACTTGTTTGTTTTTGATGGTGTTGCCTTTAGAGTATTGTATTATATAATTAAAAAGCCGCAACAGGTATGACTTGGTCGATTAATTCTCTCAGGTATGATTGAAATTAGATTACAGTTTTCATCTGCTATATAGTTTGTAAAGGTGCTTTATTTGTTTACTGCACTAAAAATGGAGCGTCCTTTAACAAAGATTCATAAAGTTTGATATATTACAGTTTGATCATTATAAAATTAATTTCATTAAAAAATGGCAATTCATATACATAACAAAATCTTATGCAAATTTTATTGGAATGCGAGGTTAACCATTCCCATGCAGTTGTTTTCGCACATTACAAGCCAAATGTAAAAGATAAAATAACATCTAGAAGGAAATTGGCTCTGATTATTGTCTTGCGGTTTGTTTTTTTATAACCTTACAGAGAAAATTCATACAGCATAACTGAAATTGTTGCTTTAAGTAACATGAAACCTTGGGGGGAACATGTAAGCATGTTTAAATGGAAATGTGTAAGTTTTTAGATGCTGACTGGGAACATCTTAAAGTGTCGAAGGAGGTGATTTTATTGTTATTTTCGTTCGTAATGTGGAATGCTGGCAGGGGTCTAACTTGTTTTTCTCTCCAAAAGCAGAAGGAACATTTTTATGGTGCATCATTTGTGAAGCGGTAATTTTAATGTTTTCAAATGACTACTACGCTTACACAATATTGCTTTTCATAGTGATTTGTTACTTTGCAGAAAAGGCGAACATCTGTTTTCTTACCCTTTGCCTTCCTTGTTGCCACTCGGTGAGTTTATTCCCTCTGTCATTATTTCACCTCTTTTTTCGTTTTTATTGTATGCAGATTAGTTTATTCCTACCACAATGGCATATCTGAACATTTTAGTTGCAATCATACTACAACAGTTTTTCTAGGTGGATGTATAAACACTCAGTATCGCTATATACTGTCAGACATTAGAAACAATAATTATAAAACCAGCAAGTCTGACATATCCATATTAAAATGGAGTGAAAGTTACTCTAGCACAGCATCATTTAGGACAGGGGTGCCCAAAAGGTATATCCCCAGATGTTTTAAAACTACAGCTTCCATGATGCCTGGCCATTCTAAAGGCATGCAAAGCATCGTGACAACATCTGGGGATATACTTTGTGGGCACCCCTGACTTAGGTATGCACAAGTTACACCTTAATGAGGGCCGATATGTCCTCAATAACCCCAATCTTTGTTCCCTATGTGCTCATTTGAGTGAGTTTACAAAGTTATTCATGTTGTTGAAGAAAAAGTTATGTGGTTTCTAAGTATACACCTTATCCTCACTAGAAAAACATGTCAACTCTTTCAATTATCATTTGTTAAGTAAAATTTAGATGGAAGTTTTTTCTGGGTGCACATCCTAATGTAGTGTGTTGCACGTGACTATGATTATGCAATAGTAGGAGTTGGTGGTTATAAAGGTTATGGGGGTTATATTAGAGTTAAGAATTAGGGAATATTGATTTTGGAATGCATGTTTTATGAAAGACATCATGGAGACACATGCAAAAGATGCCGGACAAGCACATGCATTGCGTAATATTTTAAAAAGACCTTTCACCTTTGAGTGACAAGTTATGTTCCCGGTGAGCTGGAGTGTACTGTAAGATGATAAAGAAGCTATAAGCATGTAGCATTTTATGGTAACACATTTATTAGCTTGGGCTTCCAAAAGCTGCAGTAACAGTGACAATGCCATCTCTAATCAAGGCTGTTTAGAGGAACACTATAGTGTTTGGAATACAAATATGTATTCCTAACACTATAGTGCTGGACGCTTAGGTGGCCGTCCCCCACAGATTGCATTAAAAAAAGGTATTTAAACTTACCTTCTCTCCCTCGTCACACCGTTCTTGCAGTCGGTGGCTCCACATCCATGGCTGAGATCATCAATGCTTTCTCATAGAAAAGCATTGGAAGGCTATTGCTTGCAAGCGGTAAAATATCATGCTGCGCGAAACAGCATCTCCTCATAGACATGCATTAAATCAATGCATCTCCATGAGGAACGTTCAGTGTTTCCATTCAGAGCACTGACTCAAGAAGCACCTCTAGTAGCTGTCAGAGTGACTGCCACTAGAGATGTTACTAGGCAGCCACATAAACACTACCTTTTCTCTGAAAAGGCAGCGTTTACATTGAAAAGCCTGCAGGGACAGGCTATAGACACCAGGACCACTACATTAAGCTGTATTGGTTCTGGTGACTATAGTGTCCCTTTAACCTCATTACAATGGCATTTATTACTGAACACAAAAAACAAAACAAAATCAATCAAGTAGTGAGTGTGCTAAAGGTTTAATATTGTGTAATATATATTGAGAAACACTTGTAATTTGCTAGACTTGTGCACGGCTGAAAGATTTGGTTCGTCCGAACCATTTTTCCTGAAAATTAAATTTAGTTGATTTCCTCAGACACTCATGAGTTGACAGTTGAGCTTGTCTAAATGTCATCCATGAAAAATATTTAGGAAAACAATTTGGTCAAAGCAAAAAGCATGCAAAACTGTGCCAATTAGTATACTGCAGAATATATACATAATATACATTCCATCAGGACAATTGTTCCTATTTTGTCTGGACAGTCGCAATTTTAGGGTCATGTTATGTTGTTTCAAGTGGGTTCCTGCTATCCCACTTTAGGGAAACTGTCCCACAAAATATTTAGCGAGAGTACATTGTTAAATAATTAATGTCTAAAGCTAGTAGGACCCTGCAGAGAGAGCTGAAACAACATTCCTTGCATGGTCCTCCCTTAGTGCACCAGCCTGAGTAATCGAGTAAACTAGCTGGCCTCCCAATTCTCTTTTGCTGCACATCTTGCCTGCACCTTATATACATTACATATATACCTACCTTAAGGTGATCTTTTCGAAAAAAAAATTGTTTTAGGGAGGCATGAGTTACTGGCAAACTTTCACTCCCAACTCAAAAAAAGCTACCAGCCCATATCAGAAATATATAGTGTGATACTCAATCTGTACACATTACATCTGCTGTATCCTGTCACAATTCTGCCTGCTGACAATCATTGAAATACATATTTTCACAGTGCCTGCATTCAAACTCATTATATCCTGACAACGACAAATGTTTTCCTAATAAAATTCTGCATTACAATATATCACTTTGATTTGCTTATTCTAAACACGCATGCACAAGCTACGGTGGACTGGAACTCCTACAATGCTAAAGCACTGTAAGATCGTCAGACAAATGTAACCTACAGCAGCTGAATTTCCATTGGCTGTCTGTCCGTGTTCAAGTTGAAAATCTTCCTGAAAATATTGATTTATTTTTCTCTCTGTATGAAAGCCTGAGAATTACTGTAGTGATTGATCACCTAATACCTCTGGAATCACATACACTCTGGAACCATTAAACTAAAGCATTTTAATGAACTTATTTCGCTAGACTTCCTCTACGTACTTTGATTAGCAATACAGATTATCTCGGCCAATCCAATGCGTCACCATAGGAAATATGAGAAGAGGGTTGCAAAAAGATGACCTTGACCTCACCTCACCATAGTGTACAATCGAAAGGACTGAGATCAAGACTGCTTCAACTTACGCTATCCCCCCTCCCCCAGTTGAGCTACAAAATCCAGCCAAGGGAGCCATATTTAATGAAATTTCTCTTCTCTACCATAAAGGCTTGCAGATAAGCTCTCTAGGTGTCTAATCTTTCAATATTAGCAACCCATTGGTTTGAACTGGGGGTAGAAGTTTGTTGCCAGAGAGCAGGGAAGAATACCCTAGCCGCATTTAGAAAGTGCCACGTTAGAAAGTTTTTGAACTTACAGATAGGTAAGGTTACGTGATTGAGTAGCATAAGTGCCGGGGCAATCAAAATCCTCTCACCCACAGTTGAGACCATTGTCTTATATATCTGAGACTAAATGGTTGCATTTGTATGCAATCCCTCTGAATAGGGAGAAGGATGCTGCCATCCTGCTCAGATAGCCAGCATTTGTTGGGGCCCCCGAGGAACATCCTGTGTAGGAGGTGAGGGTACCAACATGACAAAAAGTTTATAATTTGTTGCTTAAACAGAGGAGCTTATGGAGTGACAATGAAGTAAAGTACAAATCTTGGACCATTGCCATTCCAAGAAGACCATCACCAGATTATATTTCCAGCGCTCCATGACTTTAGGAGGGGATGGCTCCATCAGGGTAATCTGTAAATTGTACAGAATAGAAATACCCTTTTTGCAAGCTTGTTGCTTGTGTGGTAAAATTGTGTTAAAGCCCTATGTAGCCTGGGAATTATGATAATGTTTTATCTGATGGTAATTAAATTGCTCAAGTAGCGTGTGTGCCACCAATCAAATCCAATTGGGCTAACTATGAAGGCAAGCTTGTGGAAGCTAAGCAGGCCACTAGCCCCTGTCCCTGAAACGCCAGTGCTGTAAGCTGATAACCTGTATGAAAAACAGAGTTATAATGTGAGGAGTACTCTGACCTAGTTCCCGGTAATGGGGTAAACTGTTTAGCAATGGTAAGCCCTCTTAGCTGGATCCCTGCAGAGCTTTAAGTCTCCCTGATAGTTTGGGGATGCACTTCCAGTACTTTTATTACTTTTCTGTTTTTATAGTCATGTGTTTCTTTTGATAAATACAGCGTTTTTTGTTTCATATATTGTTTTAATTTCTTCTAGTTTTTTATTGTTATTTTTTTAATGTTTTTTTCATTTTAAATGTTTTCTGTGTTTTGTCAGGCTTTTTATTTTGTAATTCTTTCTGTAATTATTTTGTAACTTTTTTGTGAATGCAGTCTTTCTTTGTATCATGTTGTCTTCATTTTGATGTATTTTATTTGCTCAAAGAATTAAACATTTTTATTACATTTTGCCCAGAGGGGTATTAGCTACTCCTCGCTGACAAGTCCCAAAGAAGGCCTAAATGATCATTTAGGGTTGCTGTATCTCTCGTGCAGAGAGACCTTGCTGGCATTTTGGTTCTTGACTGCCATTGTGGGTGGGATCAGTCTGATATGCCTTGAACTTGGTTCTCTCTGTAATGGGGATGCCGTTTGTAATGCCCTTTGGCAAGATACCGAGTGCCTCTAAGCATCTGTCCATTCTCTTAGTTCTCATATTCTTTGTTTTTGTTGCACTACCTTGGCTGTGCCTAGAGGAGTATCAGCTTGCTGATGAGACCCAATGAAGGGCAAAATTATCGTTCAAGGTTGCTGTAACTCTTGTAGAGAACTTGCTGGACTGCCCTTGTGGGTGCAATCAGTCAAATATGCCGTGGAACTGGTTCTCTCTGAATGGCACAAGTGAGCAAAAACTATTTTGAGACCTGAGCGGGGATTTACCGAAGGGCAAGCTTTTGTCCATTCTCACCATTTTCAGAGTTCTCATATTCTTTGTTTTTAATACGTTATGTTTTACATTCTCATGCTGTTTTCTTTTTTGCTTTGCCATTGAAGTATTTTTTTGCTATTTTGTTTGCACTATTTTCATTTTTTATTTTTCTTTGTTTTTTTTATATTGTTGTGATCATCCTTTTCATTTTATTTATTTGAATGTAATCGTTCCATGTTCTCATTCTTTTTATTTTGCTGCTTTTTATTATTTTTTAAAAAAAGTGTTTTTTTTTATTTTATTTTTATGATGGTTGTTATACTACTTTTATTTTTATTTTAAATTTTCCATTATTTATTTATATTTTGTTGACAATTTCTGTTTTCAAATATTTTTTATTGTTATTCAAATTATACTAGATATTTATTTATTAGATATCTATATTTATTTTTTTGTTTCATAAATGTCTATATTTTTACTTTTTCTGTAAAATATATACATATTTACCAGGGAGCAAATTTACTCGCACATGAACAGCATTTTGGGTCTAATACATTTTTTGTTCATGATATAAAGTGTCTGTGTGTCTGTGAATGCAGAGTTACATATGTCAACTGTAAGTGACTTATACATGTAGGGTGTATGTGGTATCTGAATACAGGGGTGTATGTGTTGAGTATTTGCTTGTCAATGCAGGTGTATGCTTATGTAGACTGTGTGTGCATGCAGTAGTGTGTTTGTGTTGAGTGTATGTTTAAATGCAAGGTTTATTTATGTGGAGTGTCAGTGTATGGAAAGCCTATGTGTAAATGCATAGGTGAATTTGTGTGGGGTTGCAGGAGAGTTTATGCATCTCATCTTCCTCCCAAGTCCTTGCTCCCCCCTTTCATGATGTTCCTTTTCTATATGCTTTTTCCTCTGCTCATCTTTACTGTACACCATTCATCTACCTCTTCATGCGCTATATCTACATGTCCCTGGAAGCTGTGTAGTATTCACAAAAATATCCTACACTCTTGCATACAATCCAGTTGCTCATGCTCAGGGCTGGCAAATTCCAATTTAGCAGATATGTTGAAAGTCAGGTCCAGGCACTCAGGATAAAAATCAGCAAAAAGCAGATTTATTGGAACAAAAGAGGAAACTTTTCGGTCTGCACAGAGGCCTTTGTCAAAGGCCTCTGTGCAAGCCGAAACATTGCTCCTTTATTCCAATAAAACAGTTATTTTGCAATATCCTGAGTGCCTGGACTTGACTTTCTTCATACCTGCGAGCTGTGTCAGAATCATTGAGGTATGGTACAGGTAAGTATAGCATTCTTAGATTCAGGCATAGGCAAAAGATAGAAAGGTGTATTACCAGACCTTAGAATGGCTAGGCTTAACTAGAAACAAATACACCAGCCAAAACATTCCCCCCTCCTGAGCCCCCACCCGAGATGCGCGAGTGGGGGCTTTTAAACTAAAGAGGAGACCTATTGCCCCCCTGGCCCCCACCCCTGAGCAGTGGGTGGGGGCCATAAATGAGAATTGGGGGGGAACCTACAGTCCAGCCCCCACCCCTGCGCAGTGGGTGGGGGCCATAAATAAAAATTGGGGGGGGGACCTACTGTCCTCCCCCCCGGCCCCCACCCCTGAGCGGTGGGTGGGGGCCATGAATAAGAATTGGGGGGGGAACCTTCTGTCCTCCCCCCCGGCCCCCACCTTTGCGTGGTGGGTGGGGGCCATAAATAAAAATTGGGGGAGGGGGGAACCTACTTTCCTCCCCCCGGCCCCTACCCCTGAGTGGTGGGTGGGGACCCTAAATAAAAATTGTGTGGGGGGGGGACTTACTGTCCTCCTCCCACCCCTGAGCATGTGGTATCCCCAAACCCCTAGTCACCTCCCTCCCCCCAAAAAATAACCCCTACCTACCTACCCCCCTCATCCTAAAAATAATGAGGGGGGACCCTTATCTAAATACCTGTAAAAAAAAAAAATTAAAATAGACTTACCATTTGATGTCTTCTTTCTTCTAAACTCTTCTCTTTTCAGCCCCAACAAAGGCCAAATAAAAATCCATAATAACCGACGCACTTTAAAAAAAAAAAGAAAAAGAAGGGTCAGCATTGAATGAGTGAGTGTGGGTCCCTGCTGCCTGCCTGCTTACCATGCAGTAAGTACTGCTTAGTTAAATTCTGTGGGCTGGGGGGGCGTGGCCTGACTGTGAAGCTGTGCAGACGCACAAACCATGAGCTCCTGGTTCTAAGGCCGATTTCTGACTAAAAATGGGCTCAAACTACATAATTCTGATCCCCAACTCACCGCATCTTGCTCGACAGACACTGGCGAACAGGGGGATACCACAAATGCCCAGAAATGACGCCGGAATGACCAAGCTGAGGCCTGGGGCCTATACCAAGCAGGGCAAGGGAGAGGCGGCCGCTCTCCCGGCCCTAAACCACATGCAGTACCCGCAGCACATGGCTACCCCCCCCCCCTAGGACCGGTGGGGGTTATCCCGGTCCCAATCGCCTCGACTGGCAAGCCTCTGTGGACTCTAAATGCGGACACCGACCCCATCCACACACCGATCTCGCAAGCAACACATAATAACAAAATGGCGGACACGCAGTCCCGAGCACAGTCTGGGCCTTCACTACAAAGCCCCGTCACAAGCGACTCCCTCACTACCCGCCTGGACGTGCTGTTTGAGGCCTTCTGGGCAAAGATCGCGGCCCGACATAAGGAAGAGCGATCCAAACTGCCGGAGATCGGAGGTACGGGGGGCCAACAAGGCGATACCGACCGGAGGGGGACCAGACTACCCTCGGGCAAAGCCATGACAGTACAGCCCAAGTATCTCCACACCAGCCCATCTGGGCTAAGGGCCACCAGGGGATCAACCCCAGAGCATCGACCACATAGGTGGAGACCCATCCGCCGACGGCGGCACACCACCAACCCCAGGATCTCCAGACCGACCCCGAAAGGGAGGGACTCGGCCTTTGGTAGTTCCCGAGTCCGTGGCCACAAGATGCCGGCCCTGCTACATGCCTGGAGCGTGAGGGCACAACTGGGTAACTCCTGGCCGACCGCCAACCTCGACACTATCCCACACAAGCTCCAGAGGGCACAGCAGCATGCACCCAAGGCGAAGGCTATACCAGCACACCAGCAGCAGAGCCCAATACAGCCATCAGCAACACGAAGGTGGGAACTGCCGGAGTCCAAGCCTCAGCCCTGCATCATATCTCGGAAGCCATGGAGAGTTGACACAGACCAGCACAGCCTCAAACCTGGGACTCAAACGGGTAACAATACACCCTTCCTCACCTGGCCCGTTAGCGGCATAGGCTAAGAGACACAGGAGAGACCCTCGCTTAACTCAACACCAGACTCTAAACACTGCAGCGCTGCAGTTTCTCCTTAATCCCCCAAGATATTGACCCTCAGTGGCCGCTTACCTGGTTGGACATTGATGTTTCTTTTTATGTCTCCCCACTGTTGCCGAAGGCCAGCTTAGTTTAGCAAGGTTCCTACCCTAAGCATTTACTTCCCAACCGCCCACATGTCTAGCATGTACAGCAAGTATGTATAGTTACTATAAACTTGAATTACCATGTCTCTGCTCAGCTTACACCTTGCTATATGGTCTGACATGTCACAAATACCTAAGCTATGTGTGTTCTATTCCTACATAATTTACTAAGTGTTTTGGTATGTTTCTTAGGCCGGTTGCCCTCGTATTTAATCTTGTCTTCAGTTGCCAATGTGATGCTATTATGCCGCCATAATACCCTCTAACTACATATTAACCGCTGACATCATATTCTCAACAACAGTTACTGCTTAACCTTTAGCCTGTCACCTAACCACCTATAGACATTGGGCTTGGCGGCCTGACACTCATGCATAATCCGCATTCTTCGCACTCGCAAACTCCAGACATACATCATACCTATTCACTGTAGAAACACGTGTTCAACGGCAAGACTACACTCTATGTTCCAGTTACTCTTTATTAATGAATCTCGCATTTGCAGCAAAAACTAGCCTACTCGTAACGAAGTTAATCGTGCATATAACCTGTCATATAATTAAAAAATGTGCAATTGTTTATCGCCACGACATTGTATACGTTACCTTGCCTGTGTCTGCTGTTGTGGCATCACAGGACTGTTTGTAATCTTAATTGCACCAAAAATAAAGAATTAAAAAAAAAATAAAAAAAGAAAAAGAAAACGAGCGCAAAAAAAATTAATCAATTTTCACCCATGGAGGGCTCCGCGCAGACTGAGCTCTGCAGGGCGGGGCAAGGCTTATAAAGCCTTGCCCCGCCATGCATTTAGGCTCAGAGCACTCTGATTGGTGGGTTTAAGCCGTCCAATCAGAGTGCTCTGACAGGTAAATGAAGAGACTGACAGGTAAGTCTCTACATTTACCTGTCACAGCACTCTGATTGGTTGGCTTGAAATCCACCAATCAGAGTGCTCTGTGTCATTTTACACAGCGTGGGAAAGTTCTTTGGAATTTTCCCACGCTGTGTAATTTGACTCATAACACTCTGATTGGTTAGCTTGAAATCCAAGCTAAATTTTTATTTAGGTCCCCCACCCCAATTTTTATTTATGGCCCCCACCCACAGCTCAGGGGTGGGGGCCGGGGGGAGGACACTAGGTGTCCCCCCCTACATTCTTATTTATGGCCCCCACCCAATGCTCAGGGGTGGGGGCCGAGGGGGCAGGATAGTAGGTCCCCCCCTTATTGTTATTTAGGGCCCCCACCCGCCGTGCAGTGATGGGGGCCAGGGGGGAGGACAGTATGCCCCCCCCCACATTCTCATTTAAGACCCCCACCCACTGCTCAGGGGTGGGGGCCGGGGGGAGGACAGCAGGCCCCCCCCCTATTGTTATTTAGGGCCCCCACCTGCCACGCAGGGGTGGGGGCCAGAGGGGAGGACAGTAGGTCCCCCCTCCACATTCTTATTTAGGGCCCCCACCCATCGCACATGGGTGGGGGCAATAGGTTTTTTTTTGTTTTGTTTTTTACAGTAAGCAGCCACTGCTTTTTTTTTTTTAAAGTTTGGCCGAACCCGCTGGACCCGAACATCCAAGTGTCCGCTCAACTCTAGTTAAGAACTGTCCATTACATTATTAAAAACTGGAAGGATAGTAGGGATTTACCCTGTTCAGAGTTATGGGTAAGAAGAGAGACAAATGAAGCGATGCAACAATCTTGCCTAGTGCCTACTCTACAAGCCTGTGGGGGCAGTGCTATGATTTGGGGTTGCTGCAGTTGATCAGTTCTAGGTTCAGTTACATTATGTGGTCAGCTGACTACCTACATACGTACTGAATGACCAGGTTATTCCATCAATGGATGGCACGGGCATATTCCAAGATAACAATGCCAGGATTCATCGGGCTCAAATTGTGAAAGAGTGGTTCAGTGAGCATGAGACATCATTTTCACACATGGATTGGCCACCACAGAGTCCAAACCTTAACCCCATTGAGAATCTTTGGGATGTGCTGGAGAAGGCTTTGCGCAGTGGTCCGACTCTCCCATCATCAATACAAGATCTTGGTGAAAAATAAATGCAACACAGGACAGAAATAAATCTTGTGACATTGCAGAAGCTTATCGAAACAATACCACAGCAAATGTGTGCCGTAAACAAAGCTAAAGGAGCACCAACAAAATATTAGAGTATGTAATCTTTTTTTGGGTGGCGACTTTTTTTTGGACCAGGCAGTATATATAGGGCCCTGGCCCTCCACGGCATTGGTGTGCTAAATGCCGTTACCCAACTTTTTTCCGCAGGCGATATTGCGGTTTCCATGGCTTAGGTCGCTTGGATGTATTCCAATTAGGAACCCTCTTAGGGGCACCACCACCTTGGGTTGGAGGTGCACTTTGCTGAATAGGCTGAGGCAAGTTAGCTGCTATCGGGATTACCACAGAGGCTTCCAGACGACAGGTGAGTTTAAATAAGACGTCTGCAAACAATCTTTCTAATTTATCCAGGATTGAAGGCTTTAGATTTCGGGATGCAAGCCTGCATGTTGTATCCGCCATTTTGTAAAAGGCAGGATGGCCACACCTGATGGACTATAGCAAGAAGGCTGTCACTACGAATACCAGATATTCCTCATCGGTGGGGGGGGGGGTGGGGGGGTGGAGGAGATTGGGAAGACTTCATAAGGTTTGTTAGGCTGTAGGTAGAGGGATTGACCGCTTCCCTACCACCCTCTGTGAGTAGGCCTCTAGTAGACTGCAGGTATGCCCTCAACAATATTCGCAGAACCCGGTCACAGCCGCAGCAGGATCAACTACAGAGGGGCCCAACCCAGCTTCGGTTGCTGTAAATCTGTAACTGTGGGCCGTAAGTCATAAATTAAGGCTTGCATATAGAGTTTCTCCTCTGAGCACTCGGGATGTGTGTCTGATCAGCGTGCCAGTCAGACTCCGCCCCCATTATAGAGGTTTTTAAACACTGTCTGACACAAGGTGTGTGTGTGTGGCTAAAGCATCCTGTCACATACTAAAGGTAGAGATGAGTTTTCCTGTTTATCTTTTTTTTGCATATCCTTAATTTAATACAGAATCTGTTTCCATGATGAATGGATTATTATATTAACACATAGTGTTAAGGTGACAGGTCCTTTAAAGTTGGAGGAAGCATGCAGAGCGGTTGAGGTAAGTGGGGTCCATTAATCATGCTGGTCAGGAGTTGCAGAATATGCATATTATGGTATGCCCAGCAATCTTGTTTATATGATGACAATTAGATGTGAATTCATCCAGTTTTTATTCACAGGCTGATATCAGGTACCTATCAACCCAGCTTCTTATTCAGCTTGTCTGCTTGTTCATCCAGCTTCTTTACATAAAAATAATTATTTATTAAACAACAATTTTAAACATTGTACATAATAAATTCAGCTTGATAAAATGGCATCAAACCTGGCACCCAGACGTCCATGGAATTCAATATGAAAAAGTAACCAAAGCTTTCCCCACATTGGACCCCAGGGAGGTGAGTGTTTGATTGTCAGTGAGTGTGTGTGTGTGTGTGTCTGTCTGTCAGTGAGTGAGTGTATGTATGTATGTTAGTGAGTGTCTGTGTGTGTCTGTCTGTCAATGAGTTAGTGTATGTGTCTGTCAGTGAGTGAGTGTATGTGTCTGTCAGTGAGTGAGTGTTTGTCTGTCAGTGAGTGTGTGTGTATGTCAGTGAGTGAATGTATGTATGTATATCTGTCTGTCAGTGAGTGTCTGTGTGTGTGTCTGTCAGTGAGTGAGTGAATGTATGTATGTCAGTAAGTGTCTGTGTGTGTCTGTCAGTGAGTGTGAGTGAGTGTGTGTGTGTGTGTCAGTGAGTGTTGTTTGTGTGTGTGTGTGTCTGTCAGTGAGTGAGTGTTTGTATGTCAGTGAGTGCCTGACTACCTGTGTGTGTCAGTGAGTGTGCGTGTGTGTGTCTGTCAGTGAATGTCTGCCTGTGTGTGTGTCTGTCAGTGAGTGAGTGTATGTATGTTAGTGAGTGTCTGCCTGCGTGTGTGTCAGTGAGTGTGTGAGTGTTTGACTGTCAGTGTGTGTGTGTGTCTGTCAGTGAGTGTCTGCCTGTGTGTCTGTCAATGAGTGAGTGTATGTGTCTGTCAGTGAGTGTTTGTCTGTCAGTGAGTGTGTGTGTCTGTATGTGTGTCTGTCAGTAACTGAATTTATGTATGTATGTCTGTCTGTCAGTGAGTGTCTGTGTGTGTGTTTCTGGCTGTCAGTGAGTGAATGTATGTATGGCAGTTAGTGTCTGTGTGTGTGTGTGTGTGTGTGTGTCTGTCAGTGAGTGAGTGTATGTCTATCTGTGAGTGTGTGTTTGTGTGTCTGTCAGTAAATGAGTGTATGTTTGTCAGTAAGTGTCTGTGTGTGTGTGTGTGTGTATGTCTGTCAGTGAGTGAGTGTATGTCTGTGAGTGTTTGTCTGTCAGTGAGTGTGTGTCAGTGAGTGTGTGTCTGTCAGTGAGTGTGTGTGTGTGTCTGCCAGTGTGCATCTGTCAGTGAGTGAGTGACATGACGGGGTGGCAAAATGGATCCTTGCCTAGGGCGGCAGAAATCCTTGCACCGGCCCTGGGCTCTACAGAAAGTACAAAACACAGGTTGTTAGTAAGTTAGTGTGGGTCACGCATGGTGCATGCTGCTTCACAAGGTACCTCTCCACAATACTGCTTAATGCAGCTCTTGTCCTGTTACATCATAGCCTTTATGATGTAGATGCCTCTCCCAGTGACATCATAGAATGTCATAGGCTGGATGTCAGAGGGAGGGGCTAATGTGTTGACCATGAATGTTTAAAATCAGACTATAAAGCTTTTTTTTTTTAAAGGATATAGTTAGGAGTGCAGCAATAAACATCTCCTCATAGAGATACACTGACTTAATGCATCTCTGTTGGGAGCACTCATTGTCTCAATCGTTGTAGGACCACATCTAGGAAGTCCATCTAGTTTCTGTCAGAGTGACTGCCACAAGATGTAGCATTAGGCAGCAATGTAAACACGGCATTGTCTCTTACCCAGAACCACTACATTAAGCTGTAGTGTTTGTGGTTCCTAGAGTGTCTCTTTAAAGGGGAACTGCCACTTCTTAGCTTTTTATAATATAGTGGAACCTCGGAACTCAAATTGAATCCATTCCAGAAAACTGTTTGAGAACCAATTTGTTTAAAAACCGAAACAAAATTTTCCATAAGAATGAATGTAAATTTGATTAATGCATTCCACAAATTTTAAAATGTAATAATACCTAATGCATAAAATCATACAGAAAAACAATAAACAAAATGTAAATTAAATGAAAATGTAACTTCTCTTTACCTGTCAGCGCTGTTCAGGGCCGGCCTTTAGGGGTGTGCGGGCTGTGTGGTTGCACAGATCGCCGTGGCAGCAGGGGGCGCCATGTGGCCGACACAGCTCGCACACTCTCTGCCCTCTCTATTCTCTACCCGAGCTTAGCAGAGAGAGAGAGACTTAGGAGGCGGAGCTAAGCGGCTGGTGGGGGCGGAGCTAAGCAGCGGGGCGGGGCTAACCAAGAATCTGCTGCCTGGTAAGTGAGACCATAGTGGCCCTGCTGCCCCTATAGAACCCCTGTTCCCATCTATTCCTATAGTGCCCCCTCTACCCCTATAGTTCCCCCCACTACCCCTATAGTGCCCACTGCTCTCCCTATAGTGCCCATGCTCCCCATCTACCCCTATAATGTCCCTGTTCCCATCTATCCTTATAGTGCCCCATCTACCCCTATAGTGCCCATGCTCCCCATCTATCCTTATAGTGCCCCATCTACCCCTATAGTGTCCATGCTCCCCTTATCTACCCCTATTGTGCCCCTGTTTCACATCTACCCCATAGTGTCCATGCTACCCCTATTGTGCCCCTGCTCCCCCCAACTACCCCTATAGTGCCCTTGCTCCCGCTATAGTACCCCTGTATCCCTATAGTGCCCCCATCTACCCCTATAGTGCCCCTGTTCCTCCTATAGTACCCCTGTTCCCCATCTATCCGTATAGTGTTCCCCATCTATCCCTATAGTTCCCCCATCTACCCCTATAGTGCCCGTTTCCCATCCATCCCTATGGTGCCCCCATCTACCCCTATAGTGTGGTGGAATCTCGGTAAAAATAAATTTAGTAGGCCGAGATTACCACGTGGCATGTGTACGTGCATATGCTGACGTATCGATCAGTTGGTTGCACGAGGCAAGATACGATCAGTAGTGTACGGAGCATGTGCAAGAATACAGGATGTAGTATTCCCCCTCCTCCATTGTGCTGGACAAGCCATGCGGTCAAACAGGAAGTTAATTCTTATTTGTGTTGATTGGTTAAGAGAATGTGCGGGTGGAGCTTAATATGGGAGGAGTTATGTGCCTATATAAGGAGCCTGCACTATTGTCCGGGGCTCAGAACTTGCTGTATTTTGGTGATGCTAGTCCCTCTGAGTCCCGATCGGTGATCCAATAAAGAATCTCTTCCTTCCTGAAGAAACCTGTGTCCATCTCTCTGTGCTTGGCTTCCGTCAGTTTCTCCGGTATCATTTGGTGCATTGGCCGGGAAGCTCATCGTTCAACGGTAGCTGAGAGGCAGAGGCGTGAGACGGTCTATCTTTGCCCACGTTCTCTACGGCTGCACCCCTGAACTTCTGCGTGGACCTCCCTTCGTCTCGGCGCCACTGGTCTGTTGTCCAGGAGATCATCGGCCTCTACGTGAGAAGTGCTGGGGTGTCCCCGTCGATGAGTGTGAACTCAGGTTCAGGAACGAGGAGGTAAGACAACTGCTGTTTTAGACGGCAGGACCCACTAGGGGTATACCGATTGTGCGGTAGGCCCAAAGGGGTTTTGAATCTGTGTATCTGCCCCCTCTGTCGGAGGGAAGGAGCGAAGGCGCACCGCTCGATCGAACGCTCTTTAGTCAGACCGTTTGATTTTGTTAGTCAGGCGGGGCTCTGGTGTAAATAGCCCTAGCCGGACACCGGTGTCTTGTCTAGACTAGCGTTCTAGGGTGTATATTTTGTTCGCTAGGTCGGAGGGACCGGGAGACTAAGCGGCGTCTGTGTAAATTCGGTTCGCTAGCTCTCATCCTATCTGAGCTAAGTGGGAAGGCGTGTAAATTTGGAACCCACTAGACTTTTGATAGTGCGACTAAGAGGCGTCTGTGTAAATTCGGTCCTCTAGCTCGCTATATATGTGGTGATTGGGCAGTGTGGCTAACCAAAACGTATGTAGATTGTTTTTAGGTAGTCCATTCAAGGTACTGGCCAATAGTTTAGTTGGGAATTGTAAATGTGATAAAGATTGTTTAGTAAAGTGTATATCTTGTTAGATAGCGCGAGCTCAGCCGTCTAGCGAGAGTGTTAATAGTGTGTTGCTGTATCATAGTGCACGGTACCATAACCCTGTATATTTACTGACACTGTATATAAGTACTAATCATTGTCGTCCATTGCATGTTTAACACCATAACCACTAATAATTGTATTGTGACCTTAACTTGTGCTTTGACCTATGCTAACCGTACTGTAACCGCTATTTGTAAAAGACAATGTTACTGGGTGTGTTATAGACGGGTAATTCGTATATAGAGAATTATAGCGTGGGTGACTGTATAGTTACGCCAAAGGGCATAATATTGATTATCTAGTGACTGGTGTAACAGCTGTGTGTACGGGAATTCCCTGAGTGTTTATTGTGTTATTGTGTACGTTTCACTTGGTAACCGTACCACGTGGTGCTGTTGCCAGAGGAAACGGGTGTGACTGTTGAATAGTACGCGTGTATAGTATTCGTTGTCGACGACGTTCCATTGTTAAGTATGGGTGCGTCGCAGTCAACGATTCCGGATCCCTTAGGTTGTATGGTGAAGAATTTTAAAAAGGGATTCAAAACTTGTGATTTTGGGGTTAAAATGTCTCCTGTACGTTTGGTCACTTTGTGTACTAGGGAGTGGCCTACTTTGGTTGCGGCATGGCCGCCACGTGGCAGTTTGGATCCAACTCTGGTACAGCGCTTACACGTGGCTGTATCGGGTAGGCCTGAACTTTACGGCCAGTTTCCTTATATTGATTGTTGGAGACAGGCCGTAAATGACTCGCCAAAATGGCTCCGGACATGCCACGAGGAGCAATGCCGCCTCATGGTAGCTAGGACTTGTTCGTCCACTAGGACTGGTGTTAGGCCCATTTTGGACACGCCCCCTGAGTCCGAGATCCCTTTGCCGCCCCCTTACTTTCCGTTAAGAGGAAGTGACGCAAACGCAGGAAGTCCTGCAGCCCTCCCCTCATTACCCCCATCCACTTCCGCTTCCTCCTCCAGTACAGGATCCAACCCCCTCGTACTTAATCTCCCCTTCCGGAATCAGAACCAACCCCCATTAAAAACGAATATCCTGATTTGGCGCCACTTCAGACTTCCGGTCAAGCTTCATCTAGCTCGGCTCGAAGTGTTTTATTTACCACCTTTTCCCAAAACCAAGCTCCCACATCCCCATACCCTATTTCTCCCCGACTGGAACCTATGACTGACGCCCCTCCACGTAGCCCCATACAGACCCGACAGTTGACCGGTGCCCAACAATTAAGACACTATCAGATGCCTCTTCGTCTGAATCCTGGGCCAGCCTATATCGATGCCGCAGGCCAAATGGCACATGCTGACCCAGTCTTTGTATATGTCCCATTCACGACAACCGATCTTTTAAACTGGAAGACCCACAATTCCTCGTATACTGAGAAACCACAAGCTATGACTGATCTGTTCACCTCAATAGTACAGACACATAACCCGACATGGGCTGATTGCCAGCAGTTATTAATGACTTTGTTTAACAATGAGGAAAGGACAAGAATAAATCAAGCAGCCATTAAAGCACTAGAGGATAAAGCCCGTACTTTAAACCAAGCCAATCCATCAGCATGGGCCGCAACACATTATCCCAACACCGATCCCGATTGGAATGTAAATGGTGCTGATATGGTTCAACTCAGAGCCTATAGAGACGCTATAATTGCTGGCATGAAAGCCGGAGGAAAGAAAGCCATTAACATGTCGAAGACAGTTGAGGTGATTCAGAAAAGCGATGAAGCGCCCAGTGTCTTTTATGACCGATTATTGGAGGCATACCGCTTGTATACCCCCTTTAATCCGGAAGACGCAGATAACTCCCGAATGGTGAACTCCGCCTTTGTCAGCCAAGCTTACGGAGATATTAAGCGCAAGCTACAAAAGTTAGAAGGGTTCGCAGGTATGTCAATCACCCAACTAATGGAGGTAGCGAATAAGGTTTATATGAATAGCGAAACAGAAAGTAAGAAAGAGGAAGAGCGCAAGATGCGTAAAAAGGCTGATATGCTAGCGGTAGCGATCGCAGGCGTAGATAGACGGGGCCCAGATAGAGTCGATAGTAGATGGAATGAGGAACCTCTAAGTAGAAATCAGTGCGCATACTGTAGGGAAGAAGGGCATTGGAGAAATGAGTGTCCTCGAAGAGAACAGTGTGAGAAAGACAGACCTAGGATAGGTTATGGAAACTTTAGAGGCAGAGCGAGAGGTAGAGGAGGCCCCGGAGGGAGTAATGGTAATAGAGGGAGTAATGGGAACAGAGGAAGTGTTAGGGAAGATAGATATATCCCAGCAGCGCAAAGGTCCCGCGATAGAGAAGGCAGGGACTTTGTAGGATTGGCTGACACGGTCATGGAGGACTATTGATACCGACCGGGCTCCATCCCCCTTGGTCGAGCGGAGCCTATGGTCGATGTATCAATAGGGGGGAAAAGGAGTGCGTTCATGATCGACACTGGTGCTGAACATTCAGTGGTGACTAATCTAGTTGCTCCTCCATCTGGAAGGACTATTACTGTGATAGGAGCAACTGGAAGAAGTGCTGAAAAACCGGTTCTTAAAAGTCGAATCTGTACATTGGGAGGCCACGTAATAAAACATCAATTCCTTTATATGCCTGAATGTCCAGTCCAATTGCTGGGACGTGATATGCTATCAAAATTACAAGCGCAGATTACGTTCCTACCAAATGGAACAACATCCTTAAAGTTTAATGGACCTTCAGGTATCATGACATTATCCGTACCAAAGGAAGAAGAGTGGCGACTTTATACAGCGTTGACTAGCCAAAACCCTAGGAGTGATGAGACATTATTTAACATACCAGGAGTTTGGGCAGAGAACAACCCACCAGGACTGGCCCGCAATATTCCACCTATAAAAATTTAACTAAAACATGGGGTTTATCCAGTGAGCCTAAGACAATACCACATCCCGCAGAAGGCTAAGAAGAACATCCAATCCTATCTGGATAAGTTCATACGGTATGGTATCCTAAAATTCTGTACTTCCCCCTGGAACACCCCATTGCTGCCTGTTCAAAAGCCCGGTACAGATGAGTATCGACCTGTGCAGGACTTGAGAGCAGTCAATGATGCGGTTGTTAGTATACATCCAGTTGTACCCAATCCATATAACCTGCTTGCTTTAATTCCGGGCGGGGCTACTTACTTCACAGTCTTAGACCTCAAAGATGCCTTCTTTTGCCTCCGAATTGCCGCAGAAAGTCAATGTATTTTCGCTTTCCAATGGGAGAACGCTGTAACGGGCTCAAAACGCCAGATGACTTGGACAAGACTGCCCCAAGGGTTTAAAAATTCACCTACCCTATTTGGTTCAGCCCTAAGTCAAGATCTACTGGATTTCGAGTCCATCCCAGGAGAGTGTGTATTGTTACAATATGTAGATGACTTGTTGATAGCAGCAGTTACAAAAGAAATCTGTCAGCAAGCAACGCACGATCTACTACACATTCTCTGGAAGGCAGGATACAAGGTGTCTAGAAAGAAGGCTCAGTTGTGTTTGCCAACTGTCAAATATCTGGGATTCCATATCTCTGAAGGTCAAAGAATTATGGGGCCAGAGAGAAAAGAAGCTGTCTGCCAAATACCAATACCCAAGAATAGAAGACAAGTGCGAGAATTCTTGGGGGCAGCAGGCTTCTGTAGGATATGGATTCCCAGCTATGCGATACTGGCAAAACCTCTGTACGCAGCTATCAAAGGTACAGAGCACGACCCCTTCTTATGGACCCAAGAACAGCAAACGGCATTTGAAGATGTGAAGAAGGCTTTGATGAGTGCCCCAGCATTAGGTCTACCTGATCACACACGACCATTCTACTTATATGTACACGAGCAAAGAAGAATGGCTGTGGGAGTATTGACACAGTACTTGGGATCATGGCAAAGACCTGTTGCCTACATGTCTAAGCAATTGGATGCAGTGGCCAGCGGACTTCCACCTTGTCTAAGAGCCGTAGCTGCAGCCGCCCTGCTAGTAGCTGAAGCCGATAAACTCACTCTGGGTCAAGAACTTTATGTACGAGTCCCACATGCAGTACAGACGTTGTTGGATTACAAAGGAAATCATTGGTTTAGTAACAGCCGTATGACCAAGTATCAAGCAATGTTGTGTGAAAACCCAAGAGTGCATTTAGAGACTGTAAACACCTTAAATCCAGCTACCCTTTTGCCACAACCTACTGAAAGTCAACATGATTGTTTGGAAGTAATGGATGAAGTATTCTCAAGTAGACCAGATCTTCGTGATTTTCCCATCCAGCACCCCGATGTTCAATATTATACCGACGGCAGTAGTTATGTGAAAGAAGGGATCCGCTATGCAGGATATGCAGTAACAACAATAGACAAGGTGATAGAAGCTCGGCCACTGGCGAAAGGAACATCAGCACAAAAGGCAGAATTAATAGCACTGACACGAGCGTTACAATTGGCTGAAGGTTTAAGAGTAAACATCTACACGGACTCCAAATATGCGTTTTTAACCACTCATGCCCACGGAGCTTTGTATAAAGAAAGAGGACTATTGAATTCAGAAGGCAAAGAAATCAAATACGCAGCTGAAATCCTACAACTATTGGAAGCAGTGTGGGAGCCGAAAGAAGTCGGTATCATACATTGTCGAGCGCATCTGAGAGGAGATGGTGATGTAACCAAGGGAAATCGGATGGCAGATAGTGCAGCTAAGCGTGCTGCTGAATCAGGAAGACAGGAGTATGTGGGGCATATAGCTGCTCTTATACCAACTCCACTGTCCCAATGGACTCCAGTTTATACAGCTCAAGAAGAGGAGTGGTTAAAGACTGAACCAGGAAAGTATTTGGAGAACAAGTGGTATCAGCTAGAAGATGGAAGAATAGTCATACCAGCATCACTAGCGGTAGAAATTGTCCAAAATTATCATAACGGGACACATTCCGGGAGAGACAGTACTGAAGAATCTCTCAGAAAACATTTCTACATACCAAGATTGTCCAACTTGACTCAGGCCATTGTACGAAGATGTGTAACGTGTGCTAAAAATAATGCAAGACAAGGACCAGTAAAGCCACCAGGAGTCCAGTTTATGGGGGGACTCCCCATGTCCGATCTACAAATAGACTTTACAGTGATGCCTAAATCGGGTGGACATCGTTACCTGTTGGTAATTGTGTGCACCTATTCAGGCTGGGTAGAAGCATGTCCTACTCGTACAGAGAAAGCAGGAGAAGATGTGAGATTCCTGCTACGAGAAATAATACCCCGATATGGACTACCCTGTTCTATAGGATCGGACAATGGTCCAGCTTTTGTTCATCAGTGCCTACAACAACTGACTCATATGCTTGGTATAAAGTGGAGGCTTCAAACTGCATATAGACCCCAGAGTTCTGGTAAGGAAGAGAGAATGAATAGAACTATTAAGAACCAGTTGGCTAAAATGTGTCAGGAAACCCAACTTAAGTGGAACGTTCTCTTGCCCATAGCTCTATTGCGAATCCGCAGTACCCCTACCAGAAGGATGGGCCTCTCTCCTTTTGAAATCATGTATGGGCGACCACCTCCCGTACTTGGTAACTTAAGGGGGGATTTGAGTCAGTTGGGAGAAGGAATTACCCGGCAGCAGGTTGTAGAGTTGGGTAAGACTATGGAGGAGGTACAGAAATGGGTACAAGATAGATTACCTGTGAATATTTATCCCCCTGTTCATAGTTATCATCCAGGAGATCAAGTGTGGATTAAAGAGTGGAATAATGTACCGTTAGGGCCCAAGTGGAGAGGTCCTTATGTTGTTCTTTTGTCTACCCCTACAGCGATAAAAGTAGCCGAAGTGACTCCGTGGATACATCACTCCAGGGTTAAACCAGCAGCAGTCGATTCTTGGCAAGTTACAGCAGATCCAGAGAATCCCTGCAAGATCCGGTTAAAACGCACTACTCAGTCGGAGTAACGAGGAATCGTGTGGATTACAAATTTTATTGTTACAGGGATTTGGTGCGTGAGTGAGAAGGCCATAATAAAGCCTGTTCGCTTACCAACACATAGTATATAAGCCAGGAAAGTCTCGAAGGGACACCTGTGAAGACGAGCAGAACTCCATTCCCTGCAGCCCTCACATCCTGGAAGCTGAGGCGCCTTCGCACGGACGAAGACTGAGGATGACGGCGAAAGATGTGCTTTTGATAGTGTTTATTTATATGTGTTTTTATATTCAGGAAGGTAGAGGTACCGACACTCCTAGCTGTGAGGTATGCATTAAGACTACGAGAACAGGTAACCATATTTCCCAAACCCTAATTTGGCATTCACAATACGAGTGTAAAGGAGATGTATCGAGATGTAGATACTTAAATATAGACTATAGTGTGTGCCATTTAGGAGTAGGAGAACCTAAGTGCTTCAGTCCAGAGTATCAACCTCGTACAATTTGGTTGACTCTCAGGAATGGAGATCCTCAGGGGACCCTAATTAATAAGACGGTGTTAGAATCCGTACATTCTTCGGGTGTTCAGCTATTTGATGCGTGTAAAGCGATATCGAGTGGTAGAAAGCCGTGGAATGTATGTGGGGATCTTAGATGGGAGAGGACGTATGGGTCTAATGATAAATATATTTGTCCCAGTAGTAAAAATAAATATGTAAGTCCTAGATGCCCAAATAAAGACTATAACTTTTGCCCATATTGGTCTTGTGTGGGGTGGGCGACTTGGGGACAGACAGTAGACAAAGACATGATAGTGACTAAGTTGCCGACTAGCCCATATTGTAAGTCTATGGAATGTAATCCCATCCATATACTTATAAATAACCCCGATAAGTTCTTAGACAAATATGGCAATTTATTTGGGTTTCAGATATACGGGACGGGTTTAGATCCTGGGACATTATTGTTTATAGGGATAGAGACTGATACGGTATCCTCCCAAACTCATCAAGTATACCATTCCTTTTATGAAGAGATGAGTATAGATAATAAGATCCCCCATAATGCTAAAAACCTGTTCATCGATTTAGCCGAAAGTATTGCCGGTAGTCTTAATGTTACCAACTGCTATGTGTGTGGAGGTACTAACATGGGAGACCAATGGCCTTGGGAAGCAAAGGAGGTAATGTCCGGTTCTGAGGCAGTTGACCAACTAATATCTACACAAGCCGATTATCATATGAGTGTTAGAGGTAAATCTGAGTGGAGATTAAAGACCTCCATCATAGGTTATGTTTGCATAGCAAGGAAAGGAATAATGTATAACACTTCTGTAGGAGAATTAACTTGTCTAGGGCAAAAAGCTTATGATGATGATACAAAGAATACAACTTGGTGGTCGGCTTCAAATGTCTCAGAACCATCTAACCCGTTTGCTAGATCCGCCAATTTAAAGGATGTGTGGTTTGATTTATCCATCACATCTACCTGGAGAGCCCCAGCAAATTTGTACTGGATCTGTGGTAAGAAAGCCTATTCGGAGTTGCCACAGGACTGGGAAGGGGCATGTGTGTTGGGTATGCTCAAACCATCCTTCTTCTTGTTACCGATTGAAACAGGTGAGACTTTAGGTGTTAAAGTGTATGATGTGAATCATAGGAAGAAAAGGGGACCCATAGAGATAGGCACCTGGGAAGATAATGAATGGCCTCCCCAGCGTATCATAGATTATTATGGGCCAGCCACGTGGGCTGAGGATGGTACCTTTGGTTATAGAACCCCTATTTATATGCTCAACCGAATTATAAGATTACAGGCGGTGGTTGAGATTATCACCAACGAGACATCACAAGCGCTCAATCTTCTAGCGAAGCATAACACCAGGATGAGGACAGCAGTCTACCAAAATAGATTAGCCTTGGATTACCTTTTGGCAGTAGAGGGAGGTGTATGTGGGAAGTTTAACCTGAGCAATTGCTGCCTTCAAATAGATGACGAAGGGCAAGCAATAGCTGAGCTTACTAGCCATATGGTTAAACTAGCGCATGTGCCTACTCAGGTATGGAAAGGGTATAATCCAAGTAGTTGGTTTGGTAGCTGGTATGAGTGGTTTGGAGGGCTTAAGGCAGTGGTAGGTGGAGTCCTACTGATTTTAATGTTGTGTCTACTCCTGCCGTGTCTTATACCCTTAGTAGTTAGGTCTGTGCAAAGCCTGATAGAAAATATAGCAGAGAGGAAGGCTGCTGCACAGATAATGGCGATTTATAAGTATAAGGCTCTAGATCAGGGAGAACCAATGCAGGAAGATGAGTGTTAAAAGATTCACATCATAAGATAAGTCTGGTCTGGTTCATGGTAACTTGCGGTGTATGCAAACCAAGGTTAAGTGATGCCTCAAGTAATTGTGAAATATCAAGAGGCATCAAAGGGGGGAATGTGGTGGAATCTCGGTAAAAATAAATTTAGTAGGCCGAGATTACCACGTGGCATGTGTACGTGCATATGCTGACGTATCGATCAGTTGGTTGCACGAGGCAAGATACGATCAGTAGTGTACGGAGCATGTGCAAGAATACAGGATGTAGTATTCCCCCTCCTCCATTGTGCTGGACAAGCCATGCGGTCAAACAGGAAGTTAATTCTTATTTGTGTTGATTGGTTAAGAGAATGTGCGGGTGGAGCTTAATATGGGAGGAGTTATGTGCCTATATAAGGAGCCTGCACTATTGTCCGGGGCTCAGAACTTGCTGTATTTTGGTGACGCTAGTCCCTCTGAGTCCCGATCGGTGATCCAATAAAGAATCTCTTCCTTCCTGAAGAAACCTGTGTCCATCTCTCTGTGCTTGGCTTCCGTCAGTTTCTCCGGTATCAATAGTGCTCCTGTTCCCCATCTATCCCTATAGTGCCCATGCTCCCCCCATTTCCCCCTATTGTGCCACTGCTCCCCCTATCTACCCCTATTGTGCCCCTGTTCCCCATCTACCCTTATAGTGCCCCCAACTACCCCTATAGTGCCCCCAATCTACCCCTATAGTGTCCCTGTTCCCCATCTACCCCTATAGTGCACCTGCTCTCCCATCTACCCCTATAGTGCCCCCCTTCTATCCCTATAGTGCCACTGTTCCCCATCTACCCCTACAGTGCCCCACACCTACCCCTCTAGTGCCCCTGCACCCCCAACTACCCCTATAGTGCCCCTGTTCTCCACATACCCCTATAGTGCCCATGCAGCCCCATCTACCCCTATAGTGCCCTATCTATCCCTATATTGCCATTGCCCATGCTCCCCATCTACCCTAGTGCCACTACTCCCCTTATCTGCTGCATTGCTTCCCCATCTACCCCAGTGCACCTGCTCCCCCCATATACTGCTATAGCGCCCCTACTCCCCATCTACCCCAGTTCCCCTGCTCCCCCTATCTACTGCTATAGTGCACAAAAATCACACACGATCAATACACACACATATCAGACACAGTCAATACACCCATTACAAATATGGCATACAGCCAACACATCACACAATCACGTCTGACACACACACATGATAAATATAGCTGTCTGCCAAGTTCCGGCCAATCAGAACGTTGCCGCGGATTACCACAGGAAAGCTCTGATACTGTAAGTGCCAGTTACTGATGGTCTACACCCAGTGAAGGCACCGACCAGATTCCCAGCAAACTGGATCACCAGAGATCAGCATGCTCCCCCTCCATGCAAGGTAATGACAGGGAAGAGGGGATAAATGTCTGTTCACTGACAGAATGGAGCTCTGTTCGCTTTGGCTAGTTCTAGGAGGCCGATGGGTCATACCAATGAAGTCAATGCTGTGTGATTTTCTTCTAATACCGAGACTTTTTTTTCCTCTAATTTTATGTTTGAATACCTAATTTTTCGAATAAGGGAGCGTTCCAGTTCCGAGGTTATACTGTATTGTGTTTATTTGAATACCTTGAAAATATGTATTTGTGATGTGTTTTAAAAAAAATACAAATACATGTAGAAATTCATATCTGATATATTTTTAATCCAATTTTTTTTAAAAAGTGGAGCAGCTTGTGAAAAAGGTAACACAAGTTGTAGGTGACTTCTTTTTTCATTATACAATTTTGAATAGTTCACAAAGATGTACCTACATTATACTTAGACTCATCTTAAAGGACCACTTTAGTGACAGGAAAACATCCTCGTTTTCCTGGCTCTATAGGGTCCTTGGGTCACCCTCACCCTCTGGGTCCCCTCCCGCCGGGCTCTAGGGTGATGAAGGGGATAAATTCCTACCTTTTTTCAGCGCCGGGCTACCTTGGCGCTGGGGAATCTCCTCCTTCTTCTGCCGTCACCGGCTGAATGCGTATGCGCGGCAAGAGTCGCGCGCGCATTCAGCCAGTCTCATAGGAAAGCAGTCTCAATGCTTTCCTATGGACGCTGGCGTCTTCTCACTGTGAAAATCACAGTGAGAAGTGCAAAAGCGCCTCTAGCGGCTGTCAATGAGACAGCAGCTAGAGGCTGGATTAACCCTAATGTAAACATAGCAGTTTCTCTGAAACTGCTATTGATACCGGAGAAACTGACGGAAGCCAAGCACAGAGAGATGGACACAGGTTTCTTCAGGAAGGAAGAGATTCTTTATTGGATCACCGATCGGGACTCAGAGGGACTAGCGTCACCAAAATATCACAAGTTCTGAGCCCCGGACAATAGTGCAGGCTCCTTATATAGGCATATAACTCCTCCCATATTAAGCTCCACCCGCACATTCTCTTAACCAATCAATACAATATAAGAATTAACTTCCTGCTTGACCGCATGGCCTGTCCAGCACAATGGAGGAGGGGAATACTATATCCTGTATTCTTGCACATGCTCCGTACACTACTGATCGTATCTTGCCTTGTGCAACCAACTGATCGATACGTCAGCATATGCACGTACACATGCCACGTGGTAATCTCGGCCTACTAAATTTATTTTTACCGAGATTCCACCACATTCCCCCCTTTGATGCCTCTTGATATTTTACAATTACTTGAGGCATCACATAACCTTAGTTTTGCTTACACCGCAAGTTACCTTGAACCAGACCAGACTTATCTTATGATGTGAATCTTCAACATTCATCTTCTTGCATTGGTTCTCCCTGATCTAGAGCCTTATATTTATATATCGCCATTATCTGTGCAGCAGCCTTCCTCTCTGCTATACTTCCTATCAGGCTTTGCACAGACCTAACTACTAGGGGTATAAGACACGGTAGGAGTAGACACAACATTAAAATCAGTAGGACTCCACCTACCACTGCCTTAAGCCCTCCAAACCACTCATACCAGCTACCAAACCAACTACTTGGATTATACCCTTTCCATACCTGAGTAGGCACATGCGCTAGTTTAACCATATGGCTAGTAAGCTCAGCTATTGCTTGCCCTTCGTCATCTATTTGAAGACAGCAATTGCTTAGGTTAAACTTCCCACATACACCTCCCTCTACTGCCAAGAGGTAATCCAAGGCTAATCTATTCTGGTATACTGCTGTCCTCATCCTGGTATTATGTTTCACTAGGAGATTGAGCGCTTGTGATGTTTCGTTAGTGATAATCTCAACCACCGCCTGTAATCTTATAATACGGTTGAGCATATAAATAGGGGTTCTATAACCAAAGGTACCATCCTCTGCCCACGTGGCTGGCCCATAATAATCTATGATACGCTGGGGAGGCCATTCATTATCTTCCCAGGTGCCTATCTCTAAGGGTCCCCTTTTCTTCCTATGATTCACATCATACACTTTAACACCTAAAGTCTCACCTGTTTCAATCGGTAACAAGAAGAAGGATGGTTTGAGCATACCCAACACACATGCCCCTTCCCAGTCCTGTGGCAGCTCCGAATAGGCTTTCTTACCACAGATCCAGTACAAATTTGCTGGGGCTCTCCAGGTAGATGTGATGGATAGATCAAACCACACATCCTTTAAACTGGCATATCTAGCAAACGGGTTAGATGGTTCTGAGACATTTGAAGCCGACCACCAAGTTGTATTTTTAGTATCATCATCATAAGCTTTTTGCCCTAGACAAGTTAATTCTCCTACAGAAGTATTATACATTATTCCTTTCCTTGCTATGCAAACATAACCTATGATGGAGGTCTTTAATCTCCACTCAGATTTACCTCTAACACTCAAATGATAATCGGCTTGTGTAGATATTAGTTGGTCAACTGCCTCAGAACCGGACATTACCTCCTTTGCTTCCCAAGGCCATTGGTCTCCCATGTTAGTACCTCCACACACATAGCAGTTGGTAACATTAAGACTACCGGCAATACTTTCAGCTAGGTCAATGAACAGGTTCTTAGCATTATGGGGGATCTTATTATCTATACTCATCTCTTCATAAAAGGAATGGTATACTTGATGAGTCTGGGAGGATACCGTATCAGTCTCTATCCCTATAAACAATAATGTCCCAGGATCTAAACCCGTCCCGTATATCTGAAACCCAAATAAATTTCCATATTTGTCTAAGAACTTGTCGGGGTTATTAATAAGTATATGGACTGGGTTGCATTCCATAGACTTACAATATGGGCTAGTCGGCAACTTAGTCACTATCATGTCTTTATCTACTGTCTGTCCCCAAGTCGCCCACCCCACACAAGACCAATATGGGCAAAAGTTATAGTCTTTATTTGGGCATCTAGGACTCACATATTTATTTTTACTACTGGGACAAATATATTTATCGTTAGATCCATACGTCCTCTCCCATCTAAGATCCCCACATACATTCCACGGCTTTCTACCACTTGATATCGCCTTACATGCATCAAATAGCAGAACACCCGAAGAATATACGGATTCTAACACCGTCTTATTAATTAGGGTCCCCTGAGGATCTCCATTCCTGAGAGTCAACCAAATTGTACGAGGTTGATACTCTGGACTGAAGCACTTAGGTTCTCCTACTCCTAAATGGCACACACTATATTCTATATTTAGGTATCTACATCTTGATACCTCTCCTTTACACTCGTATTGTGAATGCCAAATTAGGGTTTGGGAAATATGGTTACCTGTTCTCGTAGTCTTAATGCATACCTCACAGCTAGGAGTGTCGGTACCTCTACCTTCCTGAATATAAAAACACATATAAATAAACACAATCAAAAGCACATCTTTCGCTGTCATCCTCAGTCTTCGTCCGTGCGATGGAACCTCAGCTTCCAGGATGTGAGGGCTGCAGGGAATGGAGTTCTGCTCGTCTTCACAGGTGTCCCTTCGAGACTTTCCTGGCTTATACACTATGTGTTGGTAAGCGGACAGGCTTTATTATGGCCTTCTCACTCACACCTGTAACAATAAAATTTGTAATCCACAATAATTCCTCGTTACTCCGACTGAGTAGTGCGTTTCAACCGGATCTTGCAGGGATTCTCTGGGTCTGCTGTAACTTGCCAAGAATCAACTGCTGCTGGTTTAACCCTGGAGTGATGTATCCACGGAGTCACTTCGGCTACTTTTATCGCTGTAGGGGTAGACAAAAGAACAACATAAGGACCTCTCCACTTGGGCCCTAACGGTACATTATTCCACTCTTTAATCCACACTTGATCTCCTGGATGATAACTATGAACAGGGGGATAAATATTCACAGGTAATCTATCTTGTACCCATTTCTGTACCTCCTCCATAGTCTTACCCAACTCTACAACCTGCTGCCGGGTAATTCCTTCTCCCAACTGACTCAAATCCCCCCTTAAGTTACCAAGTACGGGAGGTGGTCGCCCATACATAATTTCAAAAGGAGAGAGGCCCATCCTTCTGGTAGGGGTACTGCGGATTCGCAATAGAGCTATGGGTAGGAGAACGTTCCACTTAAGTTGGGTTTCCTGACACATTTTAGCCAACTGGTTCTTAATAGTTCTATTCATTCTCTCTACCTTACCAGAACTCTGGGGTCTATATGCAGTATGAAGCCTCCACTTTATACCAAGCATATGAGTCAGTTGTTGTAGGCACTGGTGAACAAAAGCTGGACCATTGTCCGATCCTATAGAACAGGGTAGTCCATATCGGGGTATTATCTCTCGTAGCAGGAATCTCACAACTTCTCCTGCTTTCTCTGTACGAGTAGGACATGCTTCTACCCAGCCTGAATAGGTGCACACAATTACCAGCAGGTAACGATGTCCACCCGATTTAGGCATCACTGTAAAGTCTATTTGTAGATCGGACATGGGGAGTCCCCCCATAAACTGGACTCCTGGTGGCTTTACTGGTCCTTGTCTTGCATTATTTTTAGCACACGTTACACATCTACGTACAATGGCCTGAGTCAAGTTGGACAATCTTGGTATGTAGAAATGTTTCCTGAGAGATTCTTCTGTACTGTCTCTCCCAGAATGTGTCCCGTTATGATAGTTCTGGACAATTTCTACTGCTAGTGATGCTGGTATAACTATTCTTCCATCTTCTAGCTGATACCACTTGTTCTCCAAATACTTTCCCGGTTCAGTCTTTAACCACTCCTCTTCTTGAGTTGTATAAACTGGAGTCCATTGAGACAGTGGGGTTGGTATTAGAGCAGCTATATGCCCCACATACTCCAGTCTTCCTGATTCAGCAGCACGCTTAGCTGCACTATCTGCCATCCGATTTCCTTTGGTTACATCACCATCTCCTCTCAGATGCGCTCGACAATGTATAATACCGACTTCTTTCGGCTCCCACACTGCTTCCAATAGTTGTAGGATTTCAGCTGCGTACTTGATTTCTTTGCCTTCTGAATTCAGTAGTCCTCTTTCTTTATACAAAGCTCCGTGGGCATGAGTGGTTAAAAACGCATACTTAGAGTCCGTATAGATATTTACTCTTAAACCTTCAGCCAATTGTAACGCTCGTGTTAGTGCTATCAATTCTGCCTTTTGTGCTGATGTTCCTTTTGCCAGTGGCCGAGCTTCTATCACCTTGTCTATTGTTGTTACTGCATATCCTGCATAGCGGATCCCTTCTTTCACATAACTACTGCCGTCGGTGTAATATTGAACATCGGGGTTCTGGATGGGAAAATCACGAAGATCTGGTCTACTTGAGAATACTTCATCCATTACTTCCAAACAATCATGTTGACTTTCAGTAGGTTGCGGCAAAAGGGTAGCTGGATTTAAGGTGTTTACAGTCTCTAAATGCACTCTTGGGTTTTCACACAACATTGCTTGATACTTGGTCATACGGCTGTTACTAAACCAATGATTTCCTTTGTAATCCAACAACGTCTGTACTGCATGTGGGACTCGTACATAAAGTTCTTGACCCAGAGTGAGTTTATCGGCTTCAGCTACTAGCAAGGCGGCTGCAGCTACGGCTCTTAGACAAGGTGGAAGTCCGCTGGCCACTGCATCCAGTTGCTTAGACATGTAGGCAACAGGTCTTTGCCATGATCCCAAGTACTGTGTCAATACTCCCACAGCCATTCTTCTTTGCTCATGTACGTACAGGTAGAATGGTCGTGTGTGATCAGGTAGACCTAATGCTGGGGCACTCATCAAAGCCTTCTTCACATCTTCAAATGCCGTTTGCTGTTCTTGGGTCCATAAGAAGGGGTCGTGCTCTGTACCTTTGATGGCTGCGTACAGAGGTTTTGCCAGTATCGCATAGCTGGGAATCCATATCCTACAGAAGCCTGCTGCCCCCAAGAACTCTCGCACTTGTCTTCTATTCTTGGGTATTGGTATTTGGCAGACAGCTTCTTTTCTCTCTGGCCCCATAATCCTTTGACCTTCAGAGATATGGAATCCCAGATACTTGACAGTTGGCAAACACAACTGAGCCTTCTTTCTAGACACCTTATATCCTGCCTTCCAGAGAATGTGTAGTAGATCGTGCGTTGCTTGCTGACATTTTTCTTTTGTAACTGCTGCTATCAACAAGTCATCTACATACTGTAACAATACACACTCTCCTGGGATAGACTCGAAATCCAGTAGATCTTGACTTAGAGCTGAACCAAATAGGGTAGGTGAATTTTTAAACCCTTGGGGCAGTCTTGTCCAAGTCATTTGGCGTTTTGAGCCCGTTACAGCGTTCTCCCATTGGAAAGCGAAAATACATTGACTTTCTGCGGCAATTCGGAGGCAAAAGAAGGCATCTTTGAGATCTAAGACTGTGAAGTAAGTAGCCCCGCCCGGAATTAAAGCAAGCAGGTTATATGGATTGGGTACAACTGGATGTATACTAACAACCGCATCATTGACTGCTCTCAAGTCCTGCACAGGTCGATACTCATCTGTACCGGGCTTTTGAACAGGCAGCAATGGGGTGTTCCAGGGGGAAGTACAGAATTTTAGGATACCATACCGTATGAACTTATCCAGATAGGATTGAATGTTCTTCTTAGCCTTCTGCGGGATGTGGTATTGTCGTAGGCTTACTGGATAAACCCCAAGTTTTAGTTCAATTTTTATAGGTGGAATATTGCGGGCCAGTCCTGGTGGGTTGTTCTCTGCCCAAACTCCTGGTATGTTGAATAATGTCTCATCACTCCTAGGGTTTTGGCTAGTCAACACTGTATAAAGTCGCCACTCTTCTTCCTTTGGTACGGATAAAGTCATAATACCTGAAGGTCCATTAAACTTTAAAGATGTTGTTCCATTTGGTAGGAACGTAATCTGCGCTTGTAATTTTGATAGCATATCACGTCCCAGCAATTGGACTGGACATTCAGGCATATAAAGGAATTGATGTTTTACTATGTGGCCTCCCAATGTACAGAGTCGACTTTTAAGAACCGGTTTTTCAGCACTTCTTCCAGTTGCTCCTATCACAGTAATAGTCCTTCCAGATGGAGGAGCAACTAGATTAGTCACCACTGAGTGTTCAGCACCAGTGTCGATCATGAACGCACTCCTTTTTCCCCCTATTGATACATCGACCATAGGCTCCGCTCGACCAAGGGGGATGGAGCCCGGTCGGTATCAATAGTCCTCCATGACCGTGTCAGCCAATCCTACAAAGTCCCTACCTTCTCTATCGCGGGACCTTTGCGCTGCTGGAATATACCTATCTTCCCTAACACTTCCTCTGTTCCCATTACTCCCTCTATAACCATTACTCCCTCCGGGGCCTCCTCTACCTCTCGCTCTGCCTCTAAAGTTTCCGTAACCTGACCTAGGTCTGTCTCTCTCAGACTGTTCTCTTCGCGGACACTCATTTCTCCAATGCCCTTCTTCCCTACAGTAAGCGCACTGATTCCTACTTAGAGGTTCCTCATTCCACTTACTATCGCCTTTATCCGGGCCCCGTCTATCTACGCCTGCGATCGCTACCGCTAGCATATCAGCCTTTTTACGCATCTTGCGCTCTTCCTCTTTCTTACTTTCTGTATCCCTGTTCATATAAACCTTATTTGCTACCTCCATTAGTTGGGTGATGGACATACCTGCAAACCCTTCTAACTTTTGTAGCTTGCGCTTAATATCTCCGTAAGCTTGGCTGACAAAGGCGGAGTTAACCATTCGGGAATTATCTGCGTCTTCCGGATTAAAGGGGGTATACAAGCGGTATGCCTCCAATAATCGGTCATAAAAGACACTGGGCGCTTCATCGCTTTTCTGGATCACCTCAACTGTCTTTGACATGTTAATAGCTTTCTTTCCTCCGGCTTTCATGCCAGCAATTATAGCGTCTCTATAGGCTCTGAGTTGAACCATATCAGCACCATTTACGTTCCAATCGGGATCAGTGTTGGGATAATGTGTTGCGGCCCATGCTGCTGGATTAGCTTGGTTCAAAGCACGGGCTCTATCCTCTAGTGCTTTAATGGCTGCTTGATTTATTCTTGTCCTTTCCTCATTGTTAAATAAAGTCATTAATAACTGCTGGCAATCAGCCCATGTCGGATTATGCGTCTGTACTATTGAGGTGAACAGATCAGTCATGGCTTGTGGTTTCTCAGTATACGAGGAATTATGGGTCTTCCAGTTTAAAAGGTCGGTAGTGGTAAATGGGACATATACGAAGACTGGGTCAGCGTGTGCCATTTGACCTGCGGCATCGATATAAGCTGACCCGGGATTTAGGCGAAGAGGCATCTGATAGTGCTTTAATTGTTGCGCACCAGTCAACTGTCGGGTTTGGATGGGGCTACGTAGAGAGGCGTCAGTCATGGGTTCCGGTCGGGGAGAGATAGGGTATGGGGATGTGGGAGGTTGGCTTTGGGAAAAGGTCGTAAATAAAACACTTCGAGCCGAGCTAGATGAAGCTTGACCGGAAGTCTGAAGTGGCGCCAAATCAGGATATTCGTTTCTAATGGGGGTGGGTTCTGGTTCCGGAAGGGGAGCTTTAGTACGAGGGGGGGTGGATCCTGTACTGGAGGAGGAAGCGGAAGTGGATGGGGGTAATGAGGGGAGGGGTGCAGGACTTCCTGCGTTTGCGTCACTTCTTCTTAACGGAAAGTAAGGGGGCGGCATAGGGATCTCGGACTCAGGGGGCGTGTCCAAAATGGGCCTAACACCAGTCCTAGTGGACAAACAAGTCCTAGCTACCATGAGGCGACATTGCTCCTCGTGGCATGTCTGGAGCCATTTTGGCGAGTCATTTACGGCCTGTCTCCAACAATCAATATAAGGAAACTGGCCGTAAAGTTCAGGCCTACCTGATACAGCCACGTGTAAGCGCTGTACCAGAGTTGGATCCAAACTGCCACGTGGCGGCCATGCCGCAACCAAAGTAGGCCACTCCCTAGTGCACAAAGTAACCAAACGTACAGGAGACATCTTAACCCCAAAATCACAAGTTTTGAATCCCTTTTTAAAATTCTTCACCATACAACCTAAGGGATCCGGAATCGTTGACTGCGACGCACCCATACTTAACAATGGAACGTCGTCGACAACGAATACTATGCACACGTACTATTCAACAGTCACACCCGTTTCCTCTGGCAACAGCACCACGTGGTACAGTTACCAAGTGAAACGTATACAATAACAATAAACACTCAGGGAATTCCCGTACACACACAGCTGTTACACCAGTCACTATATAATCAATATTATGCCCTTTGGCGTAACTATACAGTCACCCACGCTATAATTCTCTATATACGAATTACCCGTCTATAACACACCCCAGTAACATCGTCTTTTACAAATAGCGGTTACAGTACGGTTAGCATAGGTCAAAGCACAAGTTAAGGTCACAATACAATTATTAGTGGTTATGGTGTTAAAACATGCAATTGACGACAATGATTAGTACTTATATACAGTGTCAGTAAATATACAGGGTTATGGTACCGTGCACTATAATACAGCAACACACTATTAACACTCTCGCTAGACGGCTGAGCTTGCGCTATCTAACAAGATATACACTTTACTAACAATCTTTAACACATTTACAATTCCCAACTAAACTATTTGGCCAGTACCTTGAATGGACTACCTAAAAACAATCTACATACGTTTTGGTTAGCCACACTGCCCAATCACCACATATATAGCGAGCTAGAGGACCGAATTTACACAGACGCCTCTTAGTCGCACTATCAAAAGTCTAGTGGGTTCCAAATTTACACGCCTTCCCACTTAGCCCAGATAGGATGAGAACTAGCGAACCGAATTTACACAGACGCCGCTTAGTCTCCCGGTCCCTCCGACCTAGCGAACAAAATGTACACCCTAGAACGCTAGTCTAGACAAGACACCGGTGTCCGGCTAGGGCTATTTACACCAGAGCCCCGCCTGACTAACAGAATCAAACGGTCTGACTAAAGAGCGTTCGATCGAGCGGTGCGCCTTCGCTCCTTCCCTCCGACAGAGGGGGCAGATACACAGATTCAAAAACCCCTTTGGGCCTACCGCACAATCGGTATACCCCTAGTGGGTCCTGCCGTCTAAAACAGCAGTTGTCTTACCTCCTCGTTCCTGAACCTGAGTTCACACTCATCGACGGGGACACCCCAGCACTTCTCACGTAGAGGCCGATGATCTCCTGGACAACGGCCCAGTGGCGCCGAGACGAAGGGAGGTCCACGCAGAAGTTCAGGGGTGCAGCCGTAGAGAACGTGGGCAAAGATAGACCGTCTCACGCCTCTGCCTCTCAGCTACCGTTGAACGATGAGCTTCCCGGCCAATGCACCAAATGATACCGGAGAAACTGACGGAAGCCAAGCACAGAGAGATGGACACAGGTTTCTTCAGGAAGGAAGAGATTCTTTATTGGATCACCGATCGGGACTCAGAGGGACTAGCGTCACCAAAATATCACAAGTTCTGAGCCCCGGACAATAGTGCAGGCTCCTTATATAGGCATATAACTCCTCCCATATTAAGCTCCACCCGCACATTCTCTTAACCAATCAATACAATATAAGAATTAACTTCCTGCTTGACCGCATGGCCTGTCCAGCACAATGGAGGAGGGGAATACTATATCCTGTATTCTTGCACATGCTCCGTACACTACTGATCGTATCTTGCCTCGTGCAACCAACTGATCGATACGTCAGCATATGCACGTACACATGCCACGTGGTAATCTCGGCCTACTAAATTTATTTTTACCGAGATTCCACCACACTATGTTTACAGCAAGCAGGGTTAAACCTAGATGGACCTGGCACCCAGACCACTTCATTGAGCTGAAGTGGTCTGGGTGTCTATAGTGGTCCTTTAAAATATCATAATTCAAAGTACAAATTGCATTATGACTCCTTCATACAATTCTTACAATTAATCATTGACTCAACAGCTCATTTTGCCAGGTCTGTATTTCTTACATATATCTGTGAACTTGTTTTCCTCTGGGTAGATAAAGTTAAAAGAAACAACTTAAAAAGAAAAAAAAAATGGGCTACCTGTCAGCTCAATGTATACATCCTAGCTGGCCTTGGACTCTTGCTGTATACCCTGCCTGACTGATAGCTGCCCTGGCCATTTCCTGAGTGAATTGGACATCACAGGAAATGGATACAAAGTCTGTAAGCTTGCAGTAAAAGAGAACATAATTTTTTTTTTAAAAAGCTATAATTTAGCATGGTGAAAACCATCTTGGCTGAGCTAAATTTGGCTTGATTTTATTGTTTGGCTCCGGATAGATTGAACGAGGGATCGCTGCTACCAGAAAATAATTAAAATTGTTGTGCTTTTCTGATGACATATCTGTTTGTGATCTCAATAGTCAAAGTATAAAGGGTTGTACTGATTGTCACATGGCTGTTTACAGTTTGCAGGGATTTCAATTTCTATTTCAAGTTTTCAAATCACATGCTGCTAGCCAGACCTTAAAAATTACCAGTCAATATAAGACTGGACGGATACATTTTCTGGCTAGTGGAAGTTGTAAACCCTGTTATATGTATTCAGCAAATCTATTGTTTATATATTATTTATATATTAGGAAACAGCAGCTAGACCTATGTATGTCTACTGGCATCCATTCCCAATAATTACACCATACACAATATGCCTGCCATTGTGTCACAGTGTTCCTGCAAAGCAACAATAAGGATTCTGTCTTACTGAAGGATGATGTCAGCCTCACACACCCCAATGAACCACTTCATAGTGCAAATATTCTCATTATGTACAGATCACAAGCTGGATCACAAGCACCACATGTATACAGACTGAGGGTTGGCTCTATAGAAAGTTTGGAGCACACATTGCACATGCTGTATTATGATGTAGAGGCCTCTCTCAGTGACATCATCGAAGGTCATAAGCTGGATGTCAGAGGGAAGGGCTAATGTGTTGACTATAAATGGTTAAAATCAGAGTATAAATTTAAAAAAGTATATGGTTAGGAGTGCAGCAATGAGGACCTCATCGTAGAGATGCACTGATTCAATGCGTCTCTATGGGAAGCGTTCATTGTGTCAATGCAGAGTGTGGAGACACAAATCGTCAGTCCTGCAATCTTTGCAGGATCACAACCAGGAAGCCCATCTAGTTTCTGTCGTTGTGACTTGCACTAGAATGGCATTGGGCAGCAATATGAACACTGCCTTGTCTGTTTGCCCCAGAACCACAACATTAAGCTGTAGTTGTCTTCTCTTGCCATATTTTTCTAATATTGTGTTTATTTCTATATCTAAATCTAACAAATGTGTTTGTGAGGTGTTTAAAACATAAAATAAATGTGGGTGCCATAGGCGTAATCACACCTCCGTGCTGCACTACCTCTGGGCAGACTGACATGTCGGGTCCTCGGTCTATGACCGAGGACCCGACACAGGAGGGGGCCCGGCGGCTTGCCCACAATGCTGCCGGGTGAGAGGCCCCTCCTGTCCGTCTGCCCTGATGGAGATCCAGCCTCAGTCTGCAGCTCCGCCGGGAGTGAGTTGCAGACTGAGGTGTCTCGCAATCTCCAGCCGGTCAGAGCGTTGCCACGGCAACGCCCTGACTGGAGATCGCGAGACTCACCATGTGGTCTGCAGCTCACTCCCGGCGGAGCTGCAGACTGAAGAGAGAGGGCGCCCACTGGACCACCAGGGCAGGTATTTAAACCCCCCTCTTGTGGTGGAATCTCGGTAAAAATAAATTTAGTAGGCCGAGATTACCACGTGGCATGTGTACGTGCATATGCTGACGTATCGATCAGTTGGTTGCACGAGGCAAGATACGATCAGTAGTGTACGGAGCATGTGCAAGAATACAGGATATAGTATTCCCCTCCTCCATTGTGCTGGACAGGCCATGCGGTCAAGCAGGAAGTTAATTCTTATTTGTATTGATTGGTCAAGAGAATGTGCGGGTGGAGCTTAATATGGGAGGAGTTATGTGCCTATATAAGGAGCCTGCACTATTGTCCGGGGCTCAGAACTTGCTGTATTTTGGTGACATTAGTCCCTCTGAGTCCCGATCGGTGATCCAATAAAGAATCTCTTCCTTCCTGAAGAAACCTGTGTCCATCTCTCTGTGCTTTGCTTCCGTCAGTTTCTCCGGTATCATTTGGTGCATTGGCCGGGAAGCTCATCGTTCAACGGTAGCTGAGAGGCAGAGGCGTGAGACGGTCTATCTTTGCCCACGTTCTCTACGGCTGCACCCCTGAACTTCTGCGTGGACCTCCCTTCGTCTCGGCGCCACTGGTCTGTTGTCCAGGAGATCATCGGCCTCTACGTAAGAAGTGCTGGGGTGTCCCCGTCGATGAGTGTGAACTCAGGTTCAGGAACGAGGAGGTAAGACAACTGCTGTTTTAGACGGCAGACCCACTAGGGGTATACCGATTGTGCGGTAGGCCCAAAAGGGGTTTAAATCTGTGTATGGAATCTGCCCCCTCTGTCGGAGGGAAGGAGCGAAGGCGCACCGCTCAATCGAACGCTCTTTAGTAAGACCGTTTGATTTGGTTAGTCAGGCGGGGTCCTGTGTAAATAGCCCTAGCCGGACACCGGTGTCTTGTCTAGACTAGCGTTCTAGGGTGTATATTACGTTCGCTAGGTCGGAGGGACCAGGAGACTAAGCGGCGCCTGTGTAAATTCGGTTCGCTAGCTCTCAACCTATCTTGGCTAAGTGGGAAGGCGTGTAAATTTGGAACCCACTAGATTTTTGATAGAGTAATAGACTTAGAGGCGCCTGTGTAAATTCGGTCCTCTAGTTCGCTATATGTGGTGCTTGGGCAGTGTGGCTAACCAAAACGGGTGTATATAGTTTTAGGTAGTCCATTCAAGGTACTGGCCAATAGTTTAGTTGGGATTGTAAATGTGTTAAAGATTGTTAGTAAAGTGTATATCTTGTTAGATAGCGCGAGCTCAGCCGTCTAGCGAGAGTGTTAATAGTGTGTTGCTGTATTATAGTGCACGGTACCATAACCGTGTATATTTACTGACACTGTATATAAGTACTAATCATTGTCGTCTAATGCATGTTTAACACCATAGCCACTAATAATTGTATTGTGACCTTAAATTGTGCTTTGACCTATGCTAACCGTACTGTAACCGCTATTTGTAAAAGACTATGTTACTGGGGTGTGTTATAGACGGGTAATTCATATATAGAGAATTATAGCGTGGGTGACTGTATAGTTTCGCCAAAGGGCATAATATTGATTATTTAGTGACTGGTGTAACAGCTGTGTGTGTACGGGAATTCCGTGAGTGTTTATTGTGTTATTGTGTACGTTTCACTTGGTAACCGTACCACGTGGTGCTGTTGCCAGAGGAAACGGGTGTGACTGTTGAATAGAACGCGTGCATAGTATTCGTTGTCAACGACGTTCCATTGATAAGTATGGGAGCGTCGGAGTCCAGATCCCTTAGGTTGTATGGTAAAGAATTTTAAAAAGGGATTCAAAACATGTGATTTTGGGGTTAAAATGTCTCCTGTACGTTTGGTCACTTTGTGCACTAGGGAGTGGCCTACTTTGGTTGCGACATGGCCGCCACGTGGCAGTTTGGATCCAACTCTGGTACAGCGTGTAAACGTGGCTGTATCAGGTAGGCCTGAACTTTACGGGCAGTTTCCATATATTGATTGTTGGAGACAGGCCGTAAACGACTCGCCAAAATGGATTCAGATATGCCACGAGGAGCAATGTCGCCTCATGGTGGCCAGGACTTGTTTGTCCACTAGGACTGTGGTTAGGCCCATTTTGGACACGCCCCCTGAGTCCGAGATCCCTTTGCCGCCCCCTTATTTTCCTTTAAGAGGAAGTGACGCGAATGCAGGAAGTCCTGCACCCCTTCCCTTATTGCCCCCATCCACTTCCGCTTCCTCCTCCAGTACAGAATCCACCCCCCCTCGTATTAAATCTCCCCTTCCGGAACCAGAACCAACCCCCGTTAGATCTGAATATCCTGATTTGGCGCCACTTCAAACTTCCGGTCAAGCTTCTTCTAGCTCGGCTCGGAGTATTCTATTTACCAACTTTTCCCAAAGTCAAGCCCCCACATCCTCATGCTCTATTACCCCCCGACCGGAACCTCTAACTGACGCCCCTCCACGTAGCCCCATACTAACCCGACAACTGACCGGTACCCAACAATTAAAACATTATCAGATGCCTCTTCGTCTGAATCCTGGGTCAGCCTATATCGATGCCGCAGGTCAAATGGCACATACTGACCCAGTCTTCGTATATGTCCCGTTCACGACTACCGATCTCTTGAATTGGAAGACCCACATCTCCTCGTACACTGAGAAACCACAAGCTATGACCGATCTGTTCACCTCGATAGTTCAGACACATAACCCGACATGGGCTGATTGCCATCAGTTATTAATGACATTGTTCAATAATGAGGAAAGGACAAGGATTAATCAAGCGGCCATTAAAGCGCTAGAGGATAGAGCCCGTGCCTTGAATCAAGCCAATCCAGCAGCATGGGCCGCAACACATTACCCTAATACCGATCCCGACTGGAATGTAAATGGCGCAGATATGGTTCAACTCAGAGCCTATAGAGACGCTATAATTGCTGGCATGAAAGCCGGAGGGAAGAAAGCTATTAACATGTCGAAGACAGTTGAGGTGATTCAGAAAAGTGATGAAGCGCCCAGTGTCTTTTATGACCGATTATTGGAGGCATACCGCTTGTATATCCCCTTTAATCCGGAAGACGCTGATAATTCCCGAATGGTGAACTCCGCCTTTGTCAGCCAAGCTTACGGAGATATTAAGCGCAAGCTACAGAAGTTAGAAGGGTTTGCAGGTATGTCTATCACCCAACTAATGGAGGTAGCGAATAAAGTGTATATGAATAGGGAAACAGAAAGTAAGAAAGAGGAAGAGCGCAAGATGCGTAAAAAGGCAGATATGCTAGCGGTAGCGATCGCAGGCGTAGATAGACGGGGCCCAGATAGAGGCGATAGTAGATGGAATAGGGAGCCTTTGAGTAGGAATCAGTGCGCGTATTGCAAGGAAGAAGGGCATTGGAGGAACGAGTGTCCGCAAAGAGAGCAGTACGAGAGAGACCTACCCAGGGCAGGTTACGGAAACTTTAGAGGCAGAGCGAGAGGTAGAGGAGGCCCCGGAGGGAGTAATGGTAATAGAGGGAGTAATGGGAACAGAGGAAGTGTAAGGGAAGATAGGTACTATCCAGCAGCGCAAAGGTCCCACGATAGAGAAGGTAGGGACTTTGTAGGATTGGCTGACACGGTCATGGAGGACTATTGATACCGACCGGGCTCCATCCCCCTTGGTCGAGCGGAGCCTATGGTCGATGTATCAATAGGGGGAAAAAGGAGTGCGTTCATGATCGACACTGGTGCTGAACATTCGGTGGTGACTAATCTAGTTGCTCCTCCATCTGGAAGAACTATTACTGTAATAGGAGCAACTGGGAGAAGTGCTGAAAAACCGGTTCTTAAAAGTCGACTCTGTACATTGGGAGGCCACGTAGTAAAACATCAATTCCTTTATATGCCTGAATGTCCAGTCCAATTGCTGGGACGTGATATGCTATCCAAATTACAAGCGCAGATTACGTTCCTACCAAATGGAACAACATCCTTAAAGTTTAATGGACCTTCAGGTATTATGACATTATCCGTACCAAAGGAAGAAGAGTGGAGACTTTATACAGCGTTGACTAGCCAAAACCCTAGGAGTGATGAATCCTTATTCAACATACCAGGAGTTTGGGCAGAGAACAACCCACCAGGACTGGCCCGCAATATTCCACCTATTAAAATCGAACTAAAACTTGGGGTTTATCCAGTGAGCCTAAGACAATATCACATCCCGCAGAAGGCTAAGAAGAACATCCAATCTTATCTGGATAAGTTCATACGGTATGGTATCCTAAAATTCTGTACTTCCCCCTGGAACACCCCATTGCTGCCTGTTCAAAAGCCCGGTACAGATGAGTATCGACCTGTGCAGGACTTGAGAGCAGTCAATGATGCGGTTGTTAGTATACATCCAGTTGTGCCCAATCCATATAACCTGCTTGCTTTAATTCCGGGCGGGGCTACTTATTTTACAGTCTTAGATCTCAAAGATGCCTTCTTTTGCCTCCGAATTGCCGCAGAAAGCCAATGTATCTTTGCTTTCCAATGGGAAAACGCTGTAACGGGCTCAAAACGCCAAATGACCTGGACAAGACTGCCCCAAGGGTTTAAAAATTCACCTACCCTATTTGGTTCAGCTCTAAGTCAAGATCTACTGGATTTCGAGTCTATCCCAGGAGAGTGTGTACTGTTACAATATGTAGATGACTTGTTGATAGCAGCAGTTACCAAGGAAATATGTCAGCAAGCAACGCACGATCTACTACACATTCTCTGGAAGGCAGGATACAAGGTGTCTAGAAAGAAGGCTCAGTTGTGTTTGCCAACTGTCAAATATCTGGGATTCCATATCTCTGAAGGTCAAAGAATTATGGGGCCAGAGAGAAAAGAAGCTGTGTGCCAAATACCGATACCCAAGAATAGAAGACAAGTGCGAGAATTCTTGGGGCAGCAGGCTTCTGTAGGATATGGATTCCCAGCTACGCGATACTGGCAAAACCTCTGTATGCAGCTATCAAAGGTACAGAGCACGACCCCTTCTTATGGACTCAAGAACAGCAAACGGCATTTGAAGATGTGAAGAAGGCTTTGCTGAGTGCCCCAGCATTAGGTCTACCTGATCACACACGACCATTCTACCTGTATGTACATGAGCAAAGAAGAATGGCTGTGGGAGTATTGACACAGTACTTGGGATCATGGCAAAGACCTGTTGCCTATATGTCTAAGCAACTGGATGCAGTGGCCAGCGGACTTCCACCTTGTCTAAGAGCCGTAGCTGCAGCCGCCCTGCTAGTAGCCGAAGCCGATAAACTCACTCTGGGTCAAGAACTTTATGTACGAGTCCCACATGCAGTACAGACGTTGTTGGATTACAAAGGAAATCATTGGTTTAGTAACAGCCGTATGACCAAGTATCAAGCAATGTTGTGTGAAAACCCAAGAGTGCATTTAGAGACTGTAAACACCTTAAATCTAGCTACCCTTTTGCCACAACCTACTGAAAGTCAACATGATTGTTTGGAAGTAATGGATGAAGTATTTTCAAGTAGACCAGATCTTCGTGATTTTCCCATCCAGAACCCCGATGTTCAATATTACACCGACGGCAGTAGTTATGTGAAAGAAGGGATCCGCTATGCAGGATATGCAGTAACAACGATAGACAAGGTGATAGAAGCTCGGCCACTGGCAAAAGGAACATCAGCACAAAAGGCAGAATTAATAGCACTGACACGAGCGTTATAACTGGCTGAAGGTTTAAGAGTAAACATCTATACGGACTCCAAGTATGCGTTTTTAACCACTCATGCCCACGGAGCTTTGTATAAAGAAAGAGGACTATTGAATTCAGAAGGCAAAGAAATCAAGTATGCAGCTGAAATCCTACAACTATTGGAAGCAGTGTGGGAGCCGAAAGAAGTCGGTATTATTCATTGTCGAGCGCATCTGAGAGGAGATGGTGATGTAACCAAAGGAAATCGGATGGCAGATAGTGCAGCTAAGCGCGCCGCTGAATCGGGAAGACAGGAGTATGTGGGGCATATAGCTGCTCTTATACCAACTCCACTGTCTCAATGGACTCCAGTTTATACAGCTCAAGAAGAGGAGTGGTTAAAGACTGAACCTGGAAAGTATTTGGAGAACAAATGGTATCAGTTAGAAGATGGAAGAATAGTCATTCCAGCATCACTAGCGGTAGAAATTGTCCAGAACTATCACAACGGGACACATTCTGGGAGAGACAGCACAGAAGAATCTCTCAGAAAACATTTCTACATACCAAGATTGTCCAACTTGACTCAGGCCATTGTACGAAGATGTGTAACGTGTGCTAAAAATAATGCAAGACAAGGACCAGTAAAGCCACCAGGAGTCCAGTTTATGGGGGGACTCCCCATGTCCGATTTACAAATTGACTATACAGTGATGCCTAAATCGGGTGGACATCGCTACCTGCTGGTAGTTGTGTGTATAAAAAGATGGATGGATTAGGCGCTCACTATATGAAATAATAGGCCGCAGTAACCAATACAAGGACCCTAACCTTGTGAGAGAGTAACGTGAAAAAGAGGGGGTAGGAAACCGCGCCTTAGGTGTACAGAACTAAGTGAATATCTAGAAAAAAATATATACGTACACAGTATTGGAAGTAGTGGTCTTCTTATACAATATGACCTCAAAAAGAAGGAACATACATAGGATAATAGTGCAATATGTTTAGTACAATGAGTATATAGGTGAAGAGTAATAGCAATTTGCCACTCACATATCCCAGAGCTAGCCTAGAGCTCTGCCGTTAGTGCGCCTGGACGGAATAATCCCCGTCTGTGGATATGTGTGAGGTGGTCGTAGTCTCGAGCGTCTCAGGTGGAATAATATGTGGAGAGACAGAAGGATCTCGATAGTGCAATATGTATTGATAAAATGAGGAGTGAATAAAGTGATATAAAATCAATACTCACATTCACTAGAGCAGAACTTGCTCTAGTTTTTATAGCGTAGGTGGTATAGTCCCCACCAAGGAGCAGGATGGTGGCCGAAACTGGTAGTGATGATTCTTTTATACCATATGACCTCCGAAATAAAAGGGATATACACAAAATAATAGTGTAGTATGTTTGGTACAATAGATATATAAATAGATAGTGCTAATAGTTATCCACTCACATATACCAGAGCTAACTTAGAGCTCTGCTGTTAGTACGCCTGGACGGAACAATCCCCGTCTAAGGATATATGCGAAGTGGTGGTGGTCCCAGTCGTCTCCGATGAAATAATATGTGGGGAGACAGGAGAATCCGGATAGTGCAATATGAATAATAAAATAGAAGGTGAATAAAATAATATAAAATCAATACTCACATTTACTAGAGCAGAACTTGCTCTAGTTTTTTTGGCATAGGTGGTATAGTCCCCACCAAGGAACAGGATGATAACCAGGATGGATGAAATAAAATTCAAATGTAAAAGTACAAAGAATTTATTTAACAAAAAAGATAAAAGTAGATAAAAAGATATACTATAAAAAGTCTTTCAAAGTCCACTTAACGCGTTTCGCCTATCACAAAGGCTTCTTCAGAAGTGTGGGTATGTCCTGAAAGAGTCCGTTTATATATGACATTCTTAAATGTAAATTCCGTCCTGGTGTGTCTTGATTGAAGTTTCCTGTTTCCTGTATCCATTGGTGAACCGCACGCGTCACACCGGAAGTGACGCGGCATGGAGACATCGAAATTTGCTATGCGTTCCACCAATGGAACGCAAATGCTACCAGAATGGCAGCACTGCGTTCCGGTGGAGATGGGTAATAGAATATAACAGGTTACATATATTACATATATTAAAAAGTATAAACGAGCATGCATAGTCTTAAATATCAGTCTGAATGGGGGACAGTAAATGGCGCGCCGGAAGTGACGCGGCACTACGGAAATCAATCTGACTATATGCGTTCCAACTGTGGAACGCAAGTGTATGGATATGTCTAATTATGCGTTCCATCCATGGAATGCAAACAATTTTGCATACGGGTTTATATTAAAATTACAAGTGAATATAAAAAATGGTTATTAAAGAAGCTAAGGAGCTATAAATTGGCAATATAAATTGATCGAATTATAACAAGCTTTAATCTATTTAAAGAAATATATACCATACAGGATAGTAATAGTGTGCAGTCTTTGGTATATCACATAATTAGTATCAAGGCATGCAAAATATTCACAAATAGTCCTTATGGAGAAATGGGAGACACATACATAAAAGGAGATGTGTATATACAGAGATATAACAAATAAGTATACATAGCACAATATATGTGTATGAGGTGGGGAACATGATATCAAAGAGTAGGACAACTGAATATATAAAAATGCAAATAAATACATAAAAAAAAAAAAAAGGATACCTTACGAATAAGTATGTATATAAACCATAATTGGATATAAAATATATAAATAAAATGAATGAATGTAAAGAAGAGAATATATAAATATATATATATATAAGGAAAATATATTTTAAAAAAAAGGATCAAAAAACAAAAAAAGAATATATATAATTTATAAAAAATTAAAAAGGTCAAATTCTATATTCAGCCCGTTAGGATGTAGAGTGTCCATATTAAACACCCACTCCATTTCTTTTTGTCCTATTTTTTTAATTAGATCCCCACCTCTCCAGTGATTTTTTACTGTAGCAATACCCATAAAAGTAAGGTGTTTGGGATCATTGTTGTGTTTGCAAAAATGTGATGATACAGAGTGGTTAATATAGTTATTTTTAATATTCCTACAATGTTCAGCTATTCGTATTTTTAATGATCTGATGGTGCGGCCAATATACTGTAGGCCGCAAGGGCATTCTAACAGATAGATAACATTTTTGCTTTCGCAGGTGATAGTTTCTTTTATTGTATATATCTTGCCTGTATTATTAGATTTAAATGAGTTTCTTCTTTTTTCAGTAGGGTGTGTTTGTTTGCAAGCTATACAATTATTACACTTATAAAAACCTTTATTTAAAGACAAAAAATTCTGGATATGTTTTTTGTCTCTAGTGTAGTTTTTTGTCAAGTGCATTCTTAAATTTGGGGCCCCCCTAAATATAATTTTTGGTTTTGTTGGAACAATATCTTTTAGAATAGGGTCTTCTTTTAAAAGGTGCCAATGCTTGTTTACGATTTTTTTTCAAATGTCTGTTTTTATCGTTGTAATCTAGTATTATAGGAAGTATTAGGTCTTTCTTTTCTTGCTGCTTCACTTTATGTATAAGGTCTTTTTGACTGACTGTAAGTGTCTGTTGTATATTTGCTTCAATCAGTTTCTCATTGTATCCTTTGTTCATAGAATAGTCATTCCAGCATCACTAGCGGTAGAAATTGTCCAGAACTATCACAACGGGACACATTCTGGGAGAGACAGCACAGAAGAATCTCTCAGAAAACATTTCTACATACCAAGATTGTCCAACTTGAATCAGGCCATTGTACGAAGATGTGTAACGTGTGCTAAAAATAATGCAAGACAAGGACCAGTAAAGCCACCAGGAGTCCAGTTTATGGGGGGACTCCCCATGTCCGATTTACAAATTGACTATACAGTGATGCCTAAATCGGGTGGACATCGCTACCTGCTGGTAGTTGTGTGTACCTATTCAGGCTGGGTAGAAGCATGTCCTACTCGTACAGAGAAAGCAGAAGAAGTTGTGAGATTCCTGCTACGAGAAATAATACCCCGATATGGACTACCCTGCTCTATAGGATCGGACAATGGTCCAGCTTTTGTTCATCAGTGCCTACAACAACTGACTCATATGCTTGGTATAAAGTGGAGGCTTCATACGGCATATAGACCCCAGAGTTCTGGTAAGGTAGAGAGAATGAATAGAACTATTAAGAATCAGTTGGCTAAAATGTGTCAGGAAACCCAACTTAAGTGGAACGTTCTCTTGCCCATAGCTCTATTGCGAATCCGCAGTACACCTACCAGAAGGATGGGCCTCTCTCCTTTTGAAATCATGTATGGGCGACCACCTCCCGTACTTGGTAACTTAAGGGGGGATTTGAGTCAGTTGGGAGAAGGAATTACCCGGCAGCAGGTTGTAGAGTTGGGTAAGACTATGGAGGAGGTACAGAAATGGGTACAAGATAGATTACCTGTGAATATTTATCCCCCAGTTCATAGTTACCACCCAGGAGACCAAGTGTGGATTAAAGAGTGGAATAATGTACCGTTAGGGCCCAAGTGGAGAGGTCCTTATGTTGTTCTTTTGTCTACCCCTACAGCGATAAAAGTAGCCGAAGTGACTCCGTGGATACATCACTCCAGGGTTAAACCAGCAGCAGTCGATTCTTGGCAAGTTACAGCAGATCCAGAGAATCCCTGCAAGATCCGGTTAAAACGCACGACTCAGTCGGAGTGACGAGGAACCTTGTGGATTACAAATTTTATTGTTTCAGAGATTTGGTAAGTGAGTGAGAAGGCCATAATAAAGCCTGTCCGCTCACCAACGTGTAGTGTATAAGCCAGGAAAAGTCTCGAAGGGACCCCTGTGAAGACGAGCAGAACTCCATTCCCTGCAGCCCTTACATCCTGGAAGCTGAGGTGCCTTCGCACGGACGAAGACTGAGGATGACGACGAAAGATGTATTTATGATAATGTTTTTATATGCAGGGGCGTACCTAGAGCATTTGGCACCCGGGGCGGGTCCTATTTTTGGCACCCCCCCCCCCCCCCGCCCTTCACCCCCCAACTTTAAAATGTAAAAAGCAACCACATTTTTTTTTTATGTATTTAGTACTAAGCAGTGTTTATGCTTTTAAATGTAAGCATGTTTTTGTATGGAGTATGTTTGAGTGAATGTAGGATGTGTGTCTGTATGTGGTGTATGTGTTGGCGTTTGAATGCAGGCATGCATTTTTATGTAGTGTGGTTTTTGAAGGCAGTGGTGTGGTTATATATAATGGTGACGTTGAAATGCAGGGTTGTATTTGTGTGTAGTGTTGGCGAGATTCTGAGATGTATGCACATATACACATACACACACCTAAATACACACTGACACACATGCAGATACATAGACACATAGGAACAATATATAGGGGGTAAGATACCACAATCCAAACTGGGGGGGGGGCACTAAAACTTTTCACTAAGTAATGGGGTAATGTGCTGCCATTGGCAGCATGCAGTGCACGTTGGCATCAGTCAACAAATTTGCATATAATTCACATTAGCCACCCAGATTTCTTGTTCGTGGGCTAGCTGACTTCCTTAACGTCGATCTTTGTTTATCAGATAACTCCCTTATTTGCTATCCTTATGTGGGATTGCCATATTTAGGGACACCAAATAAGGATAAGGGAGCTATCTGCTAAACAGAACCCTAATTTGGTATCTTTAAATATGGAAATCTAACATAAGGACACCAATTTAGAGAATTATCAACTAAACAGCTAAAAGATGAATTAAAAAAAAAAAAACCCTTTTCCTAATTTCAGTTGTTTAGTAGATAACGCCCTTATTTGTTATCCTTATGTGGGATTGCAATATTTAAGGACACCAAATAAGGGAGCTATGTACCAAACACATACACATTTATATACACACACAATAACACAATAGGTGTATGTCTGTGTGTATATCTGTGATTGTGTGTGTGTGTATGTATATATATATACACGTGTGTATGTATGTGATGTTTGCGTGTGTATATCTAATTATGTGTGTTTGTAATTGTATGTGTGTGGGTCTGTGATTGTGTATGTCTGTGTTTATGTGTGTGGTTGTGTGTGTATCTCTGTAGTTAAGTGTGTTGTGTGTGTATATATATGTGTATATATATATATATATATATATATATATACACACACACACACACACACACACACACACACTTAACTACAGAGATACACACACACACACACACACTTAACTACAGAGATACACACACAACCACACACATAAATACATACATACACAATCACAGACCCACACACATACAATTACAAACACACATAATTAGATATACACACGCAAACATCACATACATGCACACATTTAATAATTAAGAGGTCCACCCAGCCTCCCTACCTTGCCCTGGGAGGGCTAGAGTGGATCCTCAGTCCCTGGTAGTCAGTGGTTGCTGCTGGGATCTCTGTGCTCTTCATGCACACGTCCCTTGCACATCCTGTAATATGACGCCGATGCTTGGATGATGTTATGTGCCGACTCACTGCAGGGCGAAGACAGTCAGATACAGTCAGATGTACACAGTTATACGCATATACTGTCAAATACAGCCACATGCACACCGTACCAAACACATAGTCACTTGCACACTGTCAAACGCACAGCTGCAGGCAGACAGTAACACACACAGTTACAGACCGACAGTCACACACACACAGCTACAGGCAGACAGTCACACACACACAGTCTCACACACACACAATTACAGGCAGACTGTAACATAGTTACAGGCAGCACACAGTCACACACACTCAGTGACATGCAGACAGTCCCAGGTAGACAATCACAGGCAGACATTCATACATACAGGCACAGGCAGATAGTCACACACACAGTCACCAAAAGTCAGTCTCATGCACAGTCACAGGCAGACAGTCACACTCAGTCCCAGGTAAACTGTCACAGACAGACATTCACACACACAGGCACAGGCAGACAGTCACAGACACAGTCACAGGTAGACAGCCACAGGCAGACATTCACACACAGTCACAGATAGCCACAGGCAGACATTCACACACAGTCACAGATAGTCACAGGCAGGCATTCACACACAGTCACAGATAGTCACAGGCAGACATTCACACACACAGTCACAGATAGTCACAGGCAGACATTCACACACACAGTCACAGATAGTCACAGGCAGACATTCACACACACAGTCACAGATAGTCACAGGCAGACATTCACACACACAGTCACAGATAGTCACAGGCAGACATTCACACACACAGTCGCAGGCAGACATTCACACACAGACACAGGCAGACATTCACACACAGTCACAGACAGTCACAGGCAGACATTCACACACAGTCACAGACAGTCACAGGCAGACATTCACACACAGTCACAGACAGGGATTCACACACAGTCACAGATAGTCACAGGCAGACATTCACACACACAGTCACATATAGTCACAGGCAGACATTCACACACAGTCACAGATAGTCACAGGCAGTGGCGTACGTACCGCGGTCGCAGGGGTCGTAGCTGCGACCGGGCCCGGCACTCCAGGGGGCCCGGCCGCCCTGCGGCCCCCCGCGACCGGGTAGCAGCTGCCATGCTTTGCGGCCCCGGCCCGCACGGCAAACCGCCGGGGCCGCATGTTAAGGGGCCACCCGATGGACATGGATTGTAAGGGGGCCTGGTCTGCGCTGAGCGCTTTAAGAGCGCGACCGGACCCCCTGTGATGAGATCATCACACGCTGGGAGGAAGTGACCGCACGTCACTCCTCCCAGCATACTGAGAGCCCGCGCGGAAGGAAACAGAAAGGAGGAGGGAGTCAGAGTGAGAACTCTGACTCCCATCAGGCTGAGCCACCACTGGACCCCAGGGAAATCACACATGGTAGGAAACATTTTGTGTCTCTGTATGTGTGTATGTATGTGTGTCTGTGTCTCTGTATGTGTGTATGTATGTGTGTCTGTCTCTCTGTGTGTGTGTATCCGTATGTATGTGTGTGTGTGTGTGTGTATGTGTGTCTGTCTCTGTGTGTGTGTGTATCCGTATGTATGTCTGTGACTCTGTGTTTGGATGTATGTGTGTGTCTCTGTGTGTATGTCTGTCTGTGTCTTTGTCTCTGTATGTGTGTGTATGTGTTTATGTATGTTTGTGTCTGTGTCTCTGTATGTGTGTATGATTGTATGTCTGTGTCTCTGTATGTGTGTATGTGTGTGTCTCTGTATGTGTGTATGTGTGTGTCTCTGTATGTGTGTATCTGTGTGTCTCTGTATGTGTGTATCTGTCTCTGTATGTGTGTATCTGTATGTATGGCTGTGTATGTATGTGTATCTGTGTCTCTGTATGTATGTGTCTGCATGTGTGTATGTATGTGTCTGTCGGGTGTGTGTGTATCCGTATGTATGTCTGTGACTCTGTGTTTGTATGTATGTGTGTGTCTCTGTGTGTGTTTGTCTGTGTCTTTGTCTCTGTATGTGTGTGTGTGTATGTGTTTATGTATGTTTGTGTCTGTGTCTCTGTATGTGTGTATCTCTGTATGTGTGTGTGTGTGTGTATGTGTGTGTCTGTCTCTGTATGTGTGTATCTGTATGTATGGCTGTGCATGTATGTGTGTGTCTGTGTCTCTGTATGTATGTGTCTGCATGTGTGTATGTATGTGTCTGTCGGGGGTGTGTGAATGTGTTTGTGTCTGTATGTATGTGTCGGGGGGAAGGACCCACAGTCAGGGGGGAGAGGGTCAGGGTGGGGGGGGGGGCACGGATCAGATTTGCCACTGGTCACAGGCAGACATTCACACACAGTCACAGATAGTCACAGGCAGACATTCACACACAGTCACAGACAGTCAAAGGCAGGGATTCACACACACAGACAGTCACAAGCAGTTTCACACAGTCACAGACAGTCAAAGGCAGGGATTCACACACACAGTCACAAGCAGTTTCACACACTCTCTCTCTCTCTCTCTCTCTCTCTCTCTCTCTTACTTACTGGTGGAGGAGTCCAGTCAGTGAGTCCCTGGGGTGTTGGAGTTGGGGAAGCAGGGCCTCCTTCCTGCTTCCCCTCAGTGTGCTGCAGTGAAAGGCAGCAAATGGAGGCTGGCTGTAGCTCCGCCCCCGCATCCAGTTTGGCTCCGCCCCCATTTCTCCGTGCAGTACACTGTACTGCTGAATTCCCAGCCCCTGCGTGTGTGAGCTGTGTGGCTCCCGGCGCCCTGTGCAGCCACACAGCTCACAGAGTCACAAGCCCTGGAGGCACCCCCTTACCTGGAGGCACCCCCTTACCTGGTGGCACCCCCCTAACTGGTGGCACCCGGGGCGGACCGCACCCCCCGCCCCCCCTTAGTACGCCACTGTTTATATGTGTATTTTTATATTCAGGAAGGTAGAGGTACCGACACTCCTAGCTGTGAGGTATGCATTAAGACTACAAGAACAGGTAACCATATATCCCAGACCCTAATTTGGCATTCGCAATACGAGTGTAAAGGAGATGTATCAAGATGTAGATACCTAAATATAGAATATAGTGTGTGCCATTTAGGAGTAGGAGAACCTAAGTGCTTCAGTCCAGAGTATCAACCCCGTACAATTTGGTTGACTCTCAGGAATGGAGATCCTCAGGGGACCCTAATTAATAAGACGGTATTAGAATCCGTATATTCTTCAGGCGTTCTGCTATTTGATGCGTGTAAGGCGATATCAAGTGGTAGAAAGCCGTGGAATGTATGTGGGGATCTTAGATGGGAGAGAACGTATGGGTCTAACGATAAATATATTTGTCCCAGTAGTAAAAATAAATATGTGAGTCCTAGATGCCCAAATAGAGATTATAACTTTTGCCCATATTGGTCTTGTGTGGGGTGGGCAACTTGGGGACAGACAGCAGACAAGGACATGATTGTGACTAAGTTGCCTACCAATCCATATTGTAAGTCTATGGAATGCAATCCAATCCATATACTTATAAATAACCCCGACAAGTTCTTAGATAAATATGGTAATTTATTTGGGTTTCAAATATATGGGACGGGTTTAGATCCTGGGACAGTATTGTTTATAGGGATAGAGACTGATACGGTATCCTCCCAAACTCATCAAGTATACCATTCCTTTTATGAAGAGATGAGCATAGATAATAAGATCCCCCATAATGCTAAAAACATGTTCATTGATTTAGCCGAAAGTATTGCCGGTAGTCTTAATGTTACCAACTGCTATGTGTGTGGAGGTACTAACATGGGAGACCAATGGCCTTGGGAAGCAAAGGAGGTAATGTCCGGTTCTGAGACAGTTGACCAATTAATATCTACACAAGCCGATTATCATATGAGTGTTAGAGGTAAATCTGAGTGGAGATTAAAGACCTCCATCATAGGTTATGTTTGCATAGCGAGGAAAGGAATGATGTATAATACTTCTGTAGGAGAATTAACTTGTCTAGGGCAAAAAGCTTATGATGATGATACAAAGAATACAACTTGGTGGTCGGCTTCAAATGTCTCAGAACCATCTAACCCGTTTGCTAGATACGCCAATTTAAAGGATGTGTGGTTTGATTTATCCATCACATCTAACTGGAGAGCCCCTGCAAATTTGTACTGGATCTGTGGTAAGAAAGCCTATTCGGAGTTGCCACAGGACTGGGAAGGGGCATGTGTGTTGGGTATGCTCAAACCATCCTTCTTCTTGTTACCTATCGAAACAGGTGAGACTTTAGGTGTTAAGGTGTATGATGTGAATCATAGGAAGAAAAGGGGACCCATAGAGATAGGTACCGGGGAAGATAATGAATGGCCTCCCCAGCGTATTATAGATTACTATGGGCCAGCCACGTGGGCAGAGGATGGTACCTTTGGTTATAGAACCCCTATTTATATGCTCAACCGTATTATAAGATTACAGGCAGTGGTTGAGATCATTACTAACGAGACATCACAAGCGCTCAATCTTCTAGCGAAGCACAATACCAGGATGAGGACAGCAGTCTACCAAAATAGATTAGCCTTGGATTACCTTTTGGCAGTAGAGGGAGGTGTATGTGGGAAGTTTAACCTGAGCAATTGCTGTCTTCAAATAGATGACGAAGGGCAAGCAATAGCTGAGCTTACTAGCCATATGGTTAAACTAGCGCATGTGCCTACTCAGGTATGGAAAGGGTATAATCCAAGTAGTTGGTTTGGTAGCTGGTATGAGTGGTTTGGAGGGCTTAAGGCAGTGGTAGGTGGAGTCCTACTGATTTTAATGTTGTGTCTACTCCTGCCATGTCTTATACCCTTAGTAGTTAGGTCTGTGCAAAGCCTGATAGAAAATATAGCAGAGAGGAAGGCTGCTGCACAGATAATGGCAATTTATAAATATAAGGCTCTAGATCAGGGAGAACCAATGCAGGAAGATGAGTGTTGAAGATTCACATCATAGGATAAGTCTGGTCTGGTTCAAGGTAACTTGCGGTGTATGCAAACCAAGGTTAAGTGATGCCTCAAGTAATTGTGAAATATCAAGAGGCATCAAAGGGGGGAATGTGGTGGAATCTCGGTAAAAATAAATTTAGTAGGCCGAGATTACCACGTGGCATGTGTACGTGCATATGCTGACGTATCGATCAGTTGGTTGCACGAGGCAAGATACGATCAGTAGTGTACGGAGCATGTGCAAGAATACAGGATATAGTATTCCCCTCCTCCATTGTGCTGGACAGGCCATGCGGTCAAGCAGGAAGTTAATTCTTATTTGTATTGATTGGTCAAGAGAATGTGCGGGTGGAGCTTAATATGGGAGGAGTTATGTGCCTATATAAGGAGCCTGCACTATTGTCCGGGGCTCAGAACTTGCTGTATTTTGGTGACATTAGTCCCTCTGAGTCCCGATCGGTGATCCAATAAAGAATCTCTTCCTTCCTGAAGAAACCTGTGTCCATCTCTCTGTGCTTTGCTTCCGTCAGTTTCTCCGGTATCACTCTGTCCTCTGTCACTCACTGCCCCCCCACCCTGCCTCTGCCCCCATACCCCCCTAACCCCTGTCCCTAGCCCTCTAACCCCTGTCACTACCCCTCTACCCACCTAACCCCTGTCACTACCCCCTAACCACTGTCACTACCCCCCTAACCCCTGTCACTACCCCTCTAACCCCCTAACCCATGTCACTACCCCCCTAACCCCTGTCACTACCCCTCTACCCCCCCAAACCCCTGTCACTTCCCCTCTAACCCCTGTCACTACCCCCTAATCCCTGTTACTACCCCTAACCCCTGTGACTACCCCCCTAACCCCTGTCACTACCCCTCTAACCCCCTAACCCCTGTCACTACCCCCCTAACCCCTGTCACTACCCCTCTAACCCCTGTCAATACCCCCCTAACCCCTGTCACTACCCCCCTAACCCCTGTCACTACCCCTCTAACCCCTGTCAATACCCCCCTAACCCCTGTCAATACCCCCCTAACCCCTGTCAATACCCCCCTAACCCCTGTCACTACCCCTCTAACCCCCTAACCCCTGTCACTAACCCTCTAACCCCTGTCACTACCCCCTAACCCCTGTCACTACCCCCATAACCCCTGTCACTACCCCTCTAACCCCCTAACCCCTGGCACTACCCCTCTAACCCCTGTCACTACCCCCTAACCCCTGTCACTGCCCCTCTATCCCCTTACCCATGTCACTGCCTCTCCACCCCCCAACCCCTGTCACTGCCCCTCTACCCCCTAACTCCTGTCACTACCTCCCCTAACCCCTGTCACTACCCTTCTACCCCCCAACCCCTCTCACTACCCCTGCCACTACCCCACTACCCCCTAACCCCTGTCACTGCCCCTCTACCCCCATAACTCATGTCACTGCCTCTCCACCCCCCAACCCCTGTCACTGCCCCTCTACCCCCCTAACTCCTGTCACTACCCCCATAACCCCTGTCACTACCCCCCTAACTCCTATCACTGCCCCCCTAACCCCTGTCACTACCCCCCAACCCCTGTCACTACCCCTCTACTCCAACCCCTGTCACTACCACTCTACCCCAACCCCTGTCACTACAACTCTACCCCCCTAACCCCTGTCACTGTCCCTTTACCCCCCTAACCCATGTCACTGCCTCTCCACCCCCCTTAACCCCTGTTACTGCCCCTCCACTCCCCCACCCCCTGTCAATGCCCCTCTACCCCTCTACCCCACCAACCCCTGTTACTACCCCTCTACCCTCCTAACCCCTGTCACTACCCCCTAACCCCTGTCACTACCCCTCAACCCCCCTAACCCCTCTCACTGCCCCTCTACCCCCCTAACCCATGTCACTGCCTCTCCACCCCCAACCCCTGTCACTGCCTCTCCACTCTCCCCCACCCCCTGTCACTGCCCCTCTACCACCCTAACTCATGTCACTACCCCCCTAACCCCTGTCACTACCCTCTATCCCCTGTCACTACCCCTCTACCCCCTAACCCCTGTCACTGCCCCTCTACCTCCCTAACCCATGTCACTGCCTCTCCACCCCCTTAACCCCTGTTACTGCCCTTCCACTCCCCCACCCCCTGTCACTGCCCCTCTACCCCAACCCCTGTCACTACCCCTCTATCCCCCTACCCCTGTCACTACCCCTCTATCCCCCTAACCCGTTACTACCCCTCTACCCCCTAACCCCTGTCACTAACCGTCTACTCCTGCTACCTCCTGTCCCTCTACCCCCCAACCCCTGTCGCTGCCCCTCCACCCTCCTAACCCCTGCACCCCTCACAATCATACACACTGTACCCCCACACACACTGAATCCCTCACAATTACACAAACTGTACCCCTTACAATTACATACACTGTACCCCTCACAATCACACACACTGCACCCATCACAATTACACCACACTGTACCCCTCGCAATCACACACACTGCACCCCTTACACGCTGCACCGCTCACAATCACACACACACTGCACCTACGTATATTTGTATTTGTATATATATATATATGTATATATATATGTGTGTGTGTATGTATGTATGTATATGTATGTGTGTGTATGTGTATATAAAAATACATATACACGCGGCGTGTGTGTTTGTACTTTAGGGTGCACACCCTAATGCAACAGGCTGCGCACGCCTATGGTGGGTGCTCATCGTTTCAGAGCCATTTTTAAGCTGATTAATTAGCTAATAATATAATAAGTAAAGAAAACGTATTTCTCACAGTCGGTGCCATAGGGTTGTAAACCTGATGGTGTGTACAGCACTGAGCGAATAAGAACACTTTTGCTTTTCTGTTTTGACAGTAGGTGGCAGCAGAGCTCCTCCATGTCTCTGTCCAAGCTGTATAATGATGAGCCCACCATCCAGAGGTGTCTTCCTTCCACCCCCTGACATTACACTATCCTGCTGCTGGTATGGGAATGTCTCAGAGGATTCCCAGTGGATCTGGCATAGATAGGATTAGACTGGCTGCACATACCTCACTCTCAGCTGAGGAAGGAGCAGTCAGCTTTGATGATGATGAGTGTGTGTGTGTGTGTGTGTTTGCAATACCTCCCTCCTCTCTCTAATCCACACCCCCAAGTGCTGTAAGACAGGCAGCCAGCATTGATCCTGAGCTTGTGCTCCTTCCACCTTCCCAGGCTGGTGCTGCTATCAGTGTTGGGGACTCTTGGCAGGCTGGCTGTGAGCATTGTGAGTTGTCCATGCCATAGCTGACTCCTGCATAGAGAAGAAGGATTAAGAGGGTGTCTTCTCATTCACCTGCTTTATACATGCACTTCTCTTTCATCTACAGTGTTCTTCCTTCCCACCTCCTGCCCTGAGCATCATCCCTCTCTATCCTGCCCTGAATCTCTGTTCTGGCCCCTGCTCTGCCCTCCTGCCTGACCCAGCACCATCTGTTTGTCTACCTGAGTGTGTTTGGGAGAGGTGATCTCACTCACATCACCTAGGGATGGCTGCTCTGGGAGCCTCAGGGAGCTGCTGCGACTGCTCTTTGTAAAGAAAGACTCAAGGCTTGGGTTTGGAGGCATCTCAAGCAGGGAAGACCAGGGGTCTGCTGACATCTTTTAAACTGTGTCGGATGAGAAGATTGCCAAGAGACCAGCACCACCATGAGTACCAGCTGTAAGTACAGAGCCTGGGGGCCACACACAAACACAAAGGTCAAAATGCACACATAGGTGTACTCTGTGTATGTGGATGCATGCATTGTATTTGTGATCTGAAATGTGTATAATAATAATGTTTAGAAAAAAAATATATATATATATATATATATATATAAAGAGAGTTTTAAATTCATATATCAGTATCATATAGACAATACAGGTTTTATATTTCTTGTACTTCAAGAAAGGTGTTTTTTTCCATTTTTGTAATCTCTTTATTTTATTTTATTGGTGTGGTCAACTGTTAAATTGTCTTGTGAACTCCTGCGGCCCTCCTCCAGAATGCATTTAAATACATATATATTGGTTATCGGCTCTCTTGTTAATTTTTTAGCATTTCTGTGGATAGACCTTGCCCACGTGGTGTACTAAAACTCTGTTCTTTGTTGTATGTATTTTTACATAAATATGTTATATCTATTTGTGTATATATATATATATATATATATATATATATATATATATAAATATATATATATATATATAAAATTTATTTTTAATGATTTGTCTCAGAATAGATTGATTTACTTGAGAAGTAATTTTACCACTATTAGTGCCCCCGATAGTGTTACACAAATTTGAGAAAACGACCCTTGCAAATATAGACATTGCAGGTGAAAATCTCTGATATAGCGACGGTCTTGGGCACTGACCAACGTAATTACATTTATAATAACCGGATGTAAATTGGCTTGTCTACTAATAGACATGGTGATGACTCAGTAGCTGCAATATGTCTGGTCAATTGGAAGTGAATAGGATGTGGTGGTGGCCTAACCTTTGTTGGGAAAAAAATATATAGTGCAAGCTCAGAATTGCACGTGTTCCTTCAATGTACCTTTATGTATTGTCCTTACCATTCTGTAGAACATCTATTGTTGGTGTGACTCCCCTGCCGTTGTCCTTGATGCACCATAATACCTGACGTCACTCCATATGTGCATTATTCTTATGGATTTGTGTACTTCTTACAGACAGCATTTAAGATTAATGTTCAGTTTCCATAGACCCGTTCCTAGAACATTCAGAATATACCCATTTTACTGATTCAGTATTTTGAAATCAAAATCGACTTGACCATCTTTGGTGCAGATCAGGCTATTTTTTATGTTTAGTATTCCTAGGGCCATTGGAAGACATCAAGCGTATGTTGGTACTTGTTCTAGTCACTACGTCACCATGCTTGCATCCTTTGTGAATAGACTATTTCTCTATGTTATTACACGCAACAGGAAATCAATGGGCAATCAACAGATTTGATCAGCTACCTAATTTCAACAGGGAACAAAATCTAGCTTTACTAGGTAACTAATAACCTACTGCTTTGTAATTTATACAACTCTGTGTCCAATATACATAGATATATTATTATTTTTTAATAGTGTGAATGAGGGCTATGCCCCAGAAGGAAGCAAGCAGAGTCTTTATTTTGGTTTTAATTATATATATATTTTTTAGCAGCGTTCAATAACACACGATGGTAGCCTTGGTTGCTGCCCTATGTTTAAACTGAGCACTAAACATCTCAGTGCCAGCCTAGAACGCAAGGATTGCCAGCGAATGTTTGTATTTCTCTCACATATCTCCGTAAGTCTTGTCATACTGGTTGTCAAGCAATACAAAGTCGAAGCCCTGTGGCAATTTAGGTGTCTAAAAAGAGCTGCTGTGCTAACGTTAATGGAATGCAGGCAGTAGGTCAGAATTTACTCTCGTAAAATTGAACTGGAATATTGGCTTTAACAAAGTTATGTAATGTAAAAGTTTGCATTTTTTACTGTGAACATTTATGTTCTACTGCATGTTGCAAGGTAGAACTTCCATTTGCCAAATGTAAACACAAATGATTGTAGACTGACTCTAATCAACGTGAGGCAGGTTGTGACTGAGAAAATGGCTATACTAATGTTTTAGTTAGTCATGGTTATAAACAATATTCTCTCTTGGTGATACATTATAAGAACCCATTTTAGGACCAACATCTCCTCAACCCCTTTTCCTTCCATGGTGTCCCCCTTTTCTAAGACTTTCTTTTTCTCAAAAAGTTAATTTGGTTTACTGCTGCATTGTTGAACCATTCCATTGCCCAACAATATATACACCACCTGTGTACAGTCACATGGGTCAACAAGCCCTCTTTGTCCAACATGTCCTCGTCTCCTACATTGTTGGAAGATAAATATTTCAGATAATACGTACGTATGACACTATATTGAGGTAACCAGTTTATTGTTGCTGTACTGCTGTGCATTTTTGTAATTATTGAATCTTGTTGCACAACATTAAACCGTAATTATGCACCAAACTGTGTGCGTAATAATTTGTCTTTCAAAGCAGTAAATTCCTCTGCCCTGATTGTGGAGTGTGAATTACAAGGATGTCTTCCATATTGTCCCAGATTCCCACGCATAGTTTGGCATTTACACTGATGTCTTATTGTCTTATCATTATCTGGATGGCAGAACCCATTTCTCTGTCATCATGCCGTGTGTAATCTTTTTTTTTTTTTTTCTTCTTCATTATTAACTCTGAAAATAACAATAAGACTTTGAGTGCAATCAGACATTGCATGTGCACGAATTTATGAGAATGGAGCACATAATGTGAAATGGTGGCAGATAATTGACTATTATATTCTTGTTGATATTTTCTTTATTTTTATATAATTCAATTGCTATTCAATAATTTCATGGATTAATTGTTTTAAATGCTGCTGTTTATCTACACCAGCGTGAAATGTCTGCATTTCAAGAAGAATATCATAATATGCATTTTCATTAACTGAAGTATTTTTGTTTTTCTGTACAAGAAAGTAAAGCATTCTATTTAGTTAACTGTTGTAATATAAGGTTACTTTGAGCTGAAAACTTATAATTTAAAATATGCAGCTCTCTAGGCTTAGAGCTGTTTCTTGCAGTGTCTCGCCAGGCACCCACATAATTGGTGCAATTTGTCAAAAAACCATAGAACCTGGGGAAGAAGTCAAACCGTTGGCAAATGGATTGCCTACTTACAATTGGGGGGAGGGGGTATTGCCAGGGCACTCTGTATAGCATAACCACCACAAAGTGCCGTAGGGGTTATGGTGCATGGAGAATTCCTGGAGAGAGAAAGCTATCATAAGCAATATATTTAACAAAAAAAATCATGCAATTAACAACTGGTGATAATTTGCAGTGAGATAAGATACTAAAATGTTGGCTATCTGTTACATCCATCAGTATGTCCTTTGAAGGATATGATTAGCTGCACAAATATACATACCGTACGTACGTTTTTGCAATAACATTTCCTGCAGAGATTGGCCTAGTGCGTATATTATTTTGAGTACAGGGTGCAATTAATTTTCGTATAAATCATTATAGAAAAACAGCAAACCAGATCTGTAAATCTTTTCCAAATTAGAATTTGCCGCCTGTAATAAAATTAATTAATATATATATATATATATATATTTTTACAGATGGCAAATTCTAATTTGCAAAAGTTACATATACACATTTAATTTGGCAGTACTTATGTTATTGGTGATTACTCTGATGCTGACAAATGAAATTAAATGGTGATAGAGGCGATCTAGATTAATCTTTTTATTAGAAGTGCGATTCTCAACACAACATCGCTGTGTATTTATAATTATAAGGATTCATATTCACATAAACTAACTTCTATGAGTGACAGAAAGAAATCCCATAAACTGCAGATTGCCACTGGTTGTCACATAACAGTGCCCTACTTTGAACATAGGACATGTGCTCCGCATTGTGAAACGCCTATGTGGATCTTTTAAAGATGATTGACACGGTATTGCACAGACATGTTAAACGAGGTTAGGAATCTTCAAATATTATTAAGAGGGAAATATCAGTTAGTACATATCGCACAGCAAGTTTTTTTGCAAATGCTTACATCACTATAAGAGATATGTGTCTCGGTTTAAATTATATAGAGTTCATTTTAATATCTACGTGTTTGTGTGTGTATTTTTCAGTTTGGCTATGCTCTTTTCGAGACTGTAGCTGCGGGAATGTATGTTTGTGTGGGAGTCGGGTGCTTCTCTGTTTTGTAGAAAACAGTTGTGCATTTGTATGTTATGTTTCGATGCGATCCAACAATGCTGTGTTTGTGTGCAAGCTTTGTGCAGGCGACGGCAGCAGCAGCAGACGTGTGTTTGTGTGTTCTTGGGAAGTGTGTGCATGCGAGAGGTAGAAAGGAGAATTAACAAACTGAGCAGTCACCCTGTTCAGAAAAGCAGCACTAGAGATTGAAGGAGCAGATGGCCCGTCCTTGTCACTCTCTGCTCAGCAGTCAGATTCTGGTCCGTGTCCATACGCTCAGAGCTTTTAGAAGCTTCTGACCTCTGGTTGTTGTAGCTGAATCTCCTGCCTCTTGCAGTGATGAAACTGGCAGCTCCAGGCTTAATGCTCGGAAGGAAATATCTGCATAAGCTAATTCCAAAGCCATTGAACTCAGCTCTCGAGTTATGTATAGTTCCCCATCCAGCTTGGTTAGTTGCCCAGACTCACCCCTGAAGGATTGTAATGGGTTATAAATAGTTACCCATGAGAGTCTTAACCGTGTGATGTAATGCTGTGTCTGTCCAAGATATCTCACACTACACTGCCCTTAAATGTCCCGCAGATGTACCCCATGTCTCCTATATACGGTGGCTCATTTGAAATTAGACATTCCCCAAAAAAAGGCCTTTTTATAGTATCTTTTGCATGGATGAACCTTATCACAGAATTATTATTATTATTATAAACATTTAGACTGTGCCAACATATAAGCAAGCAGTGCTTTACTGCTATATAGTGGGAGATATATGACAGCAAGTAATTGACAGCAAAATAATATTGACAGTTACAAGAGGTGCCCAGAGCTCTGCGCAAAGTTTACAATCCAGGAATCCCTGGATTGTACACTAACCTAGGAATTCTGGAGGGAATTGTCAAATTTAGGGAAAAATAGTCAAGCTGGCATTAACGCCTAGTTGGAGTGTTTTAAAATATTTGTGGACAGAGAGACATCATATAAAAGATATACAGGCATACCCCGCTTTACATACACTCACTTTAAGTACAGACATACCCACGAGTGTACGTAAAGGTGCCTCGCGAGTACAGACATTCCTGCGCCTCTTTTGTCCACGAGTGAACAGGAAATAGAAGGTTCTATTGTCGCCCGGAGCAGCTCAGTTCAGTGTCATTGGGGCAAGAACTTTTCACACCTTCTGACATGGCACAGGTTAATCATCTCAAATTTATAACGTCTACTCCTAGCTGAACATATATATATATATTTTTGCCCCTATATTGTCCGTATTCTGCAATCGGCGCCATCCAGTGAAAGGGTTCACCCTGCCATTTTCTATAACTATGTAACTATGACTTAGCAGCTTAGCTGCATTAGCCACAATTCTGAGGATGCAAAGTTAAACCATAAATACTTAAAGTGATGAAGAGGTGTTTCTAAACAAAGTGTGCGAATAAGCTGCTAACAAATACAAATTGGCACTGTATTGGCAGAAAATGGCCCAGTGGGCAGGTTTATTTTACTTTTCCTCCCAGTTTAAGGTTGTCAGATGAGTAAAACATTAAAGATAAATGGTACAATCTGGAATGAGATTTTTCTTTTTACTGTTTGTTTTAACTGAATAAAAGCCCACTGGAAATCACTAGATAAATCACTGTAAATAAAAGCACTAGAAATAAAATCACTGGAAATCTGCAGTTGCAGCATCAGTTATGCCTGTAACTTACTATCGCAATGCAGTACATGCATTGGGAAGTTAAAAAAGGTATTGCTTCACTTTAAGTACTTTTTCGTTTTACATACATGCTCTGGTCCCATTGTGTACTTAAAAGTGGGGTATGCCTGTATCATATAAGCAAAGAGCGTGAATATCGCAGCTTTGTTTTCTCCTAATACATGCATTAATATTCTGTATATTTTATATGAAACCAGGAGTGTCACTACTTGGAAATTGACAGGTCCTTGTTCCCCAACCTATTGCAATGTTAATTGGGGTGTATAGCAAAGCAAAAAGCAAGTCAAACATTTACTCACTTTCACTGAATTTGTTCATTATGGATGACTTTTCCACCCCATCATTCCTTTCATGTGTGCTTAAAGGGACAGTATAAGCACCAAAACAAATTTAGCCTAATGGAGTGGTTTTAGTGTATAGAACATTCCCCTGCAGTCTCACTGCTCAATTCGCTGCTATTTAGGAGTTAAATAACTTTGTTTATACAGCCCTAGTCACACCTCTCTGCATGTGATTTTTACACAATTTAAACTAAACACTTCCTGTAAAGTGAGATCTAATGTTCTCTGCTCTCTTAATAGTCTACTAGACCCTGCAGGAGCCCCCTATGTGTGACTAAAGTTCAGAGCAAGAGATAAAAACTTGTAAAGCAAGTTAACACCTGATTGCAAATTAAACCATTTTTTCATGCAGGTTTATGAGTCACAGGAAGTGTGGCTAAGGCTGCATAAACAGACCCAAAAGTGATTTAACTCCTAAATGGCAGTGAATCGAGCAATAAGACAATGTAGAGGTTTCTCATTCTCCAATGCAATGTGTGTATTGCCCATGCCAGGGCTGAACTGAGGCCAGCTGGTGAGCCTTTATTATACATTTTAAAGGAAACAGACCATTGCATGAAAACAGGTGATAGAAGTTATAGATGGTTTTCAGTTCCAATGCTCAAGGGCAGGGTGTATCACTTTGTAACTCCATGCACACAGAAAAAACATATATAGACTAGAATAAATCTCTTCGGCATGTTGAGGAGCAGGTGAACGACTAGGTTGCCCTAGTCAATGGCTAGAGATTAAGGAGACATTCGTCCTATATCATTAGGGAGTTATGCCATCCGAGGAATGAACAAGATGCTGGCTGCCATCCATTTTATGACAGCTGATTCATGCCAGTCCTGTGAGGGCATTGCACCCAATATGATTAGCCAGACTAATACTCTATCTAGTGTGCAATCCACCCTCAATGATCAGTCCATTACTGGGAGTTGGCTCCTGGGTAAGTAAGGGCCAACTACACTGTCAGTGACATTACTATATGGTATAGGTTATAAAACCGATGTCTATAAAGGTTCATGTTCTGATTCTTCACGACGGGGCAGGCTTTTCTCAATATACTTACAGGACCTGACTCCTCACATTTGCCAAAATCTAGATCACCTGCTCAACACAAGTAGAGTGAGGCTTAACTCAAGGACAAATTACGTCATTGAACATACCATCTGCCTGTTGAAATCCTTATTTTAGTGTCTGGGAATCTCTGGGAAGCCTTCAACACATTAATACAATACAATCGGTTATATCACGTTTATTCATATTCTACAAGATGGTGCTAGTTCATAGTGTGACCTTACACAATGCATTGTCAACCATGCCCGCCATGACACTCTTTATCCATTTCTTCGGCTTCTACTGCTCCCCCTTTCATAGTGTAGCCACATCCACCCTTCTCACTGTCATATGTCATATTACAGGATATTACTAATAGACTGTGTTGTATGACCCTCCCCGCTCTGTGGGACATAGTGTTGCCTGTTGAAGGCATAGCAAGGCTGGAGAAATTATTCTAATTATTTATTTTATTCACGTACCATGATGATTGACCATGTGGGATGAGCGTTATAGTCTTACAACAGCCGTAGGTGAACATGTTATCTGCATTTTTTTAGCTGTTATCTAACAGGGTCAATTCCATTGATTAATTACTGACTAGTGATGTCCCGAACAGTTCGCTGGCGAATAGTTCCTGGCGAACATAGCGTGTTCGCGTTTGCCACGGACGGCGAACATATGCGATGTTCGGTCCGCCCCCTATTCGTCATCATTGAGTAAACTTTGACCCTGTACCTCACAGTCAGCAGACACATTCCAGCCAATCAGCAGCATACCCTCCCTCCCAGACAGCATACAATTTAGATTAATTCTGAAGCTGCATTCCTTTTTTTTATTTATTTATTTATTTATTTGTGTTTGTGTTTATTATACATTATCCTCCATAGCCAGTAACCTGTGTTTATTATACATTATCCCTCCATAGCCAGTAACCTGTGTTTATTATACATTATCCTCCCATAGCCAGTAACATGTGTTTATTATACATTATCCCTCCATAGCCAGTAACCTGTGTTTATTATACATTATCCCTCCCATAGCCAGTAACCTGTGTTTATTATACATTATCCCCCATAGCCAGTAACCTGTGTTTTTTATACATTATCCCTCCAATAGCCAGTAACCTGTGTTTATTATACATTATCCCCCCCATAGCCAGTAACCTGTGTTTATTATACATTATCCTCCCCATAGCCAGTAACCTGTGTTTTTTATACATTGTGACGAGAGCAATCTCACCACATTGCATTGGAGAAGCCTGGTTGCCCGCCTGCTGCCTTTGGACTATGGACCAGACTTTAAAATACTTTATTTTCCCTGCAGAAAGGCTTATTTGTGCCTTTCTGCCAGGGTGTTCGGTAGATTTTATGGTGAATTTTATCTACCGAACAAACTGCCGAAGGAGCGACCACCTGGGAGCTGGAGTGTGCTGCCAATTTACCTCCCTGAAGCTGCAGTTAACCACATCTTAATTGACGAATACAGGGTGGTCTTTGTTCATTTACCGAACACGTGGCGGTGGCCATTTTAAAAGTCCAGCGGTGACACTTATTTGCACGAACACCGCTGAGCCGTCCGCCGCCTGGTTCCTGTTCGTACAGTTTAACGAATACATGTCTATTCGGTATGTTATTTTATGTGAATGTGTTAACCCAGATAGCTATGCCATGGAGCCCATTCGTGTAGTTAAAAACTTTGGCTCCATGGCAATTGAACTGTGTGAATAGGATCTGAGCGCTATTCGGTAGTTTTGTGCGCTCAGATCCCAGCTATCTGGGGATATGTGAAATGTCTGTGTTTTATGTAGACAAGGTGACTTTATGTATTTTAAAGTGTTTTACTGTCTTTGTTTCCCCACGTGTATAATGGAGTCTTGCCTCTGTCCTGGGAGATAATTGAATTACTTCTCAATTATCTGCAGGATAGAGGGAGGGAATTAGGATGCATTGTGGGGATGTTTTACTGCTGTGTGTCTGTAATTGGTGTATGTCTGTCCCTTGTCACACTCTTCCATCTGGTCCCCTAGGGGAGTGTCCACCAGGTGGGAGACTTGCATAAATACTGGGCGGGTAGCCCTTAATAAACCAGACCACTGCTTGACCTCCAACACGGAGCTCTATCTCGTCTTTGGGGGGATTCACTGTATGCTGTTAGAGACTGATTGCCAGGAGTGTAAGCCGCTTGGGAGCTTTTCCTGTTCGTCTGCTAGCAGCTATTCGTGAGGTTCCGGTTCGGGAGTTTGGAGTGCTACCTTATTCCCTTGTATGCAGTTCGGGAGTTTGGTGCATTCACTTGTATTCAATTCGGGAGTTTGGTGTTCTACAGTAGCTTCCTTTATATCTGAAAGGGGAAGATCGCCTAAACCGATTTTAACCCCTTGTCTGCTGAAACGGTCCGTTACATACATTATCCCCCCATAGCCAGTAACCTGTGTTTATTATACATTATCCTCCCATAGCCAGTAACCTGTGTTTATTATACATTATCCTCCCCATAGCCAGTAACCTGTGTTTATTATACATTATCCTCCCCATAGCCAGTAACCTGTGTTTATTATACATTATCCCCCATAGTCATTTATCGTTGGACCTAGGCAGCATGATATCTTAGGCCGGCCCAGAGAGTGAGTGAGTGAATAATATAATATATATGTTCAGAAACATATTAGTAATATATGTAAAGCGGGTTCATGCAAAGAGGGTGAAAAGGTATTAAAGAAAAACACACTTATTGCATAAAATTTACAAAACCAAAGCTTTCCTCATTTCTTTCTCGGGATGAGGAATATATCGGTTGTAGACTGAGGATTTCCATCTGCCCAATCTTTTAATAATATGCACTAGAGTGTCAGTGTTGAAGGAGACCGAAGCTGCCCCTATTCTAAATGAAAGACCCGAGACATGGATACAACCCAATCTTAGGAGTAGTGTTCTGATGTAGAAGATGAATTTAGCCGTAGTCAGAGGGATTCAGTGAGAGTAGTGGTGAAATGTGTGTGGCATGACTGAGTGTGGGTAAGTAAGAGTCAAGTATTTTAACTGGGCACTAGTTCTAGGTGGGATAAAGTGGTATAGCGGATGGATGAGTAGTTTGGTTCGTTTTAGAGGTTTGTAGAGAAAGTATATAGTGATCATGATTTTTAGCGATATCCAATATTTTTAAGGTGGTCCCAGTGCCACCACTCATATCTGGTGTCACAATAGCTTGCATTTAAAAAACAAACAAACTTTTTTGACTTTAATATAATAGCAGTCAGTTTCCTTCACACGTGTGCGTTTCAGGGCCTGCCAGGGCACAGTGTCACACCAGTGCAACTCATATCTGGTGTAACAGTAGTGTACATTAAAAAAAAATATATAGAAATTTGACTGTGAAATAATAGCAGTCAGTTTCCTTCACACGTGTGCATTTCAGGGCCTGCCAGGGCACAGTGTCACACCAGTGCAACTCATATCTGGTGTAACAGTAGTGTACATTTAAAAAAAAAAATACAGGGGGCTTGTTGTCACCTTTCTGGGACCCTTGTGTTGTATGTGGCTGGGTGGAGGAAGAGACCTTCAATGACATCAGTGAGGACAAGGAACGGGACATGGCTAGCTTGGTATCCAACCTTGTGCAAATGGGGAGTTTGCGGTTGTGCAAATGGACTGTTTGCGGTTGTTTGCGGTGCGTTAAACGGGGAGTTTGGTCTGTCACTGTGAAGCGGGCGTAACCCTTACACTACCTGATCGATACAACATCATACGCGATGTTTTAAAGCACGTTATTCCAAACAATTTAGGAATGTTAGGTGATTTATGCCCTTTATGGATTAAAACCAGACTCTGCATCAACTATGTAATTTTCCATGGGAGTTTTGCAATGGATCCCCCTCCGGCATGACACAGTCCAGGTGTTAGTCCCCTTGAAACAACTTTTCCATCACTATTGTGGCCAGAAAGACTCCATGTGGGTTTTAAAATTTGCCTGCCTATTGAAGTCTATGGCGGTTCGCCCGTTTGCGAACATTTGCGGAAGTTCCCGTTCGCCATTCGCGAACAGAAAATTTCATGTTCGCGACATCACTATTACTGTCAATTCCTCATTTAGTGAATAACTTTTTAGTATCCTGTGTTCTGTGTTCTGTGTTGGGGTAGGTATCCTTAACTGTATCATACATGGGAATGTCATGTGCAAATGCATGATGAAATATTACTAACCAGTTTCTAAAGAGATATTTTAGAATTTCTTCCATAGAAAACCCTTTGATGTCTGTCAAGGATAGAAGCTACCATAATTTTTTACTAATAATTGTTCATACATAGAGGTGGTCCTTCACCAATGGCTCTCACATATTTGAGTTTCTCAACCCTCTAACACAAACATCTTGTATTCAGTCCCCCTCTTTTTGTTAGCTTTTTTGTGTGTCATTCAGACCATGTCCTCCACCCACTCTATCCAGAATGACACTTACCAGGGCTACATTTAGCATGAGTAAACCTCAGTTGTAGGCTGTTTTCTTTTTGAGTTCCCAAAATCATCCTTGCCCTATGTGTTCCAATAAATCAGACAGATCTATCCCCGGCTAAGGTGTACATGTCTAGGTAGGTCCTCACACCATCTTTCTTCTTAGACCTTTCTTTAAGCTTCTTCACCACAGATATCTGTCCTCCATATTTCCCAATCACTCCTTTTCTGCCATCTTCTCCTTCTGCACACTCTTCTCCCACCCCTAAATGCAGCATGCATGACATGTATAAAGTATCCAATTGAAAACTCATGTCTCTTGTCCCAGGTGTAGCTCGTTCCATCTTTTGTTCTCTTCTCCATTACCTCTCTTGTGCGTATTGCTCTGCTCCATGTTTTATCAATTTGCTCTGTTTTGTACAAAAGGTTTTTATATGCTGTGGTTTCGCTGGGTTTTTGCAGTGCATGTCAAAGTGCAGTTGCTAGTTTCCTGTGCTGTAAGTGACATGTATTTCACATGTTAAAGGAGCACTGTAGCGTCAGGAACACAAACATGTATTCCTGACCCTATAGTGTTAAAACCACTGTCTAGCCCCACTGGCCCCTCGTGCCTCCCTAAATATAGTAAAAGCTTACTTGTATTCGAGTCTGAAGCTGCTGCCTCTGCCTGTGACCTTCCTCTGACATTATCAGAAGTGGTGGCTGATCCAATCAAAATGCTTCCCCATAGGATTGGCGGAGACTGTCTAAGAGGCAGATCAGGGGCAGAGCCAGCACAATTCAAGCCCAGTCCTTGCCAATCAGTATATCCTCAGAGATTAATTGAATGAATGCATCTGTGTGAGGAAAGTTCAATGTCTGCATGCAGAGAGAATAGACACTGAATGTTTTGATGCATTTTAGGCAGCCATGACCCAGGAAGGATCTCTAACAGCCATCTAAGGAGTGGCCAGTGAAGCTATCACTAGGCTGTAATGTAAACACTGCATTTTCTCTGAAACAAGCAGTGTTTACAGCAAAAACCCTGTAGGCAATGATTCTACTCAACAGAACAAATTCAATAAGCTGTAGTTGTTCTGGTGACTATAATGCCCCTTTAATATATTTTTTGTTTGTTGTTATACTTGATATATATTGGCTTAAATGGTTACTTCAACCATTCTCCCCCTCTTTTTAATTTAAGCCCTAATGCCCTATTGGGCATTATTGTTTAGGTCCCCCTCTTCATAAACGCTAAAATAAAGCTATAAAATAAGCTAAAATGTACGTGAATTCCTGAAATCCAGTGACGGCTGAAGCTCCCAGGGTGTCTCCCCACTCCCCTTCTGACGTCATGGCAGCTGTCGCACAGTCCAATTGCGCTGACCGTCTAACCGGCTCAAAGCGCATGCTCTGGGGAGGGGAGGAGGCAGGGAAAAATAAAAACAAGAATGGAGGTTACAGATGGTAGGAAATGGTTTCGGTGTAAGAGGGAGGAAGGGGAGACAAATGCTTTACCTTGCAAGAGAGAAGCTAATTATGTCTGTTGCCAGTGTGAAGTGCTCGCTGATGATGGATGAATTTTTTGCACATAACCGACATTTGGCAGTCCAAAAAAGTCTCGGCTGCCAAAGTCACGTCTGTCTGGATGTAAGTAGCTCCCGGCACAAACATGAAGATATCTCTGAATGCGCAGCGTTATAAGCACGGACACACTCCTACACCACTGTGCCCACCTCTAAAACCAAAAGTGGCCGTGGTGGTTGGACTAGCCCATTAGCTGTTTTGCAAAGAAAAAAATAGTGCTCCCAATCCAATTATAGATCCTGCTATTAGAGGCATTGAATATCTTCAGGGGGGAAAAGAAGAAATTTGTGAGAGGACATACAAAAAGTAACATTAGTGGGAGATTAATTAAATCCATCTCTACCACTCTCTGTATGTTAATAACCTGATGAAAACACACTTCAGTCTATTGAGTCTTCTGAAAATGTACAGTTTGTAGGACTAGAGATATTTCTTTTTCTGCTAGAGACATGGATTGCTCGTAGCTGGCACATTGGTATTATTATTATTATGTTATTATTTATATAGCGCCAACAAATTCCGCAGCGCTTTACCGTGAGTAGACGAACAAACATGTAGTTGTAACCAGACAAGTTGAACACACAGGAACAAAGGGGTTGAGGGCCCTGCTCAATGAGCTTACATGATGTCAGAGAAACATTCCGTTGCTGGGCAATGACATCATAGTAGTAAAAATAAAGTTCTCTATCTTTTTGTGACTTTGTTACCGTACCATGAATAGTGGGTTTAAGCATGTTATATTATCCATTCTAGTTATATACAACAATAGAAAAGTAAGTTGTAGCCTTAGTGCAGTTTCATGATATGTTGCTGCTAAATTAGAGCGTACATCTAAGCAAGTGCGGTTGGTAGAAAATGGCAGCTGTAATTATAGACTATTACAGGCTATTTAATGTGACCTTCAATCCAGTGGATGGTAAATCCGCACACATTAATGAAAACATCAAGTGACATCAAAGGTTAACATAACATTTCAAGAACAGAATTAATGGATTTTACCGGAAACAAGATGCAAATCATAGGCAAAAAAGATATATAAATAAAAAACAGGAGCCATGATTATATTGATTATGATTATATGTTATTACCAAGAAAAGACAGAAAATAAAGAAATAAATCTCTAACCTGCATTCCCTCTCGGAAATAGCCGTCTTCATTCGTCCTGAGGCATGGCTCGGACACTCAGAGGGTTAAATCTAGTTGGGGAAAAAAATAAAAAGTCTGCTGAGATAAAACGTGGATAGAAATAATTTAGAGCACTGCAATCACCATCCAACCATTGAAGTTAAAAGGGTCAGAACAGTCTCTTAAATTGTCATTGTGATTGAACAAGCAGAACAAAAAACGATGCATTCTGATTGAAAGACGACTTGCAGCCAAAACCTTACATCACTCAGTTGCTGCAATAGTGTCAACCACTTTTTTTGTGGCAATACAAAGAGATCTATATATTTTCCTAGTGAAATTTACAATATCTATCTATCTATATATATATATATATATATATATATATATATATATATATATAAATATAAATTTCACTAGGAAAATATAGTGGAACCACTGGAATGGATACATACCGTCTCCAAATCTATCAGTCTCTGTCTGTCTCTCGCTCTCTGTCTTGGAAGATACAAATGTATAATCGTAGACTTGTACGGGTTTTAACCATATTCCAATTAACGCTGTCTGAATTTTGTTTGTAGATAATTGTGCAGAGATGGATAGGTAGCTTTTCTTTGAAAAGTATATACACCAGCCGCAGTCCTGTGCAATTAATCCAGTCACATAAGAAAATAAATGAAAATACTTGATCAAGATAATTTGCTTAAAAGAAATGTACAATACTCCTAGCAAAATCTCTGGGGATACTAGAACATACCTCCTATAGTGTCCCTCTCTGGGACTTGTGCTGGAAATGGGGCTAAGTGACTGCCCAGCTGTGATAGGTGCAGGTCATTTCCCTGGTCGCTAGATGATCAGGTCTCCTACCTACACATTAGGAAGGGACAAAGGCGAAATATAAAGCCACATTTATGTTGGCAGGCAGCTTGTTAGATAGTCATCTGTAGAAGGCTACTTCGGGAAAGTCTGTCAAATGGTCAAGGCAATGAATGCAAGTGATGTATGGCAAAAAAAAAATGTATTTTTTGTTACAGAAAGCAAAATAATTTTTAAATAATCCCCCTGCTGTTTCAGAAAATGGCACCAGATTTTCAAACTACACAAGGATTTACTCACTAAACTAACACAAGGGCATTGCAAATGGTATGGCAAAATATCTAATTTGCAATTAAAATAACCATAGTTCTTTCATTTGTGAAAAAAAAAAAAATGAACAGTTTTCTCTACAGATGAAGTCTTGCATCTTAGAACTGAATGTTTTATATGTGATCATGTCAGAGAAGAAGTTCCTAATCTTTTTTCTGCACATGACATTAGCTTGGCAAATTTATCTCAGTGACCCACTCTGTAATATAATTAACATTAATCTATATTGTGCTAATCTGTACAAACCTGGTTGGCAATGACTGGCTGAGGGCACTCGGCTAACCTATGCCCATTCATAAGGATAATGCAGAAATATAACCTCCACATGATCCAATCATTTCTGGGTTTCAATGGATACGGTGCTTAGCATGTCACGTCAAACATGATTCTGTGAATATCCCTTTAAGACCAATGATTAGGTCTGTATGCTGTTAGTTACTCGACATGCCATATCCTTTATCATGTTCTTACTGTCTAGCCTTATATTCTAAGACAAATACTGAATTGTAACAAATATATCCCATCAGGCCATTGTGTTTCAGGTCTTATTACCTCGAAATATAGAGTTATCGGCACATTAAGAACAGAATTCTTCTAGACTTGCTCTATGCCTGTTTTATTTATTATTTTTTTTTGTAAAAAAAAAAAAAAAAAGGAAAACCAGTTATTTTGAATACAAAGAAAAAATAAACGTAATGGGAAATTTTGATCCGCTGTCAGAAAATAAATAGCAATTTTGCTAATGATACAGCTGAGGTAGCTTCAGCCGAATAATTACATGCAACACATTGGTGTAATCATTGCCCTTCTGCGGTGTGCTGGGGAAGTTTAATGAGATGTAAGTTTGCCTTTGGCTTGTCAGAGGAAATAGTTTGAGAAACAGTTACAATAAAGGGACTAAATTGTTTAGGAAATGGAAAAGTATATTTTCTGGGGGTTATTCACTAAATTTTGAGCCCCTGTGAGTTGGATAACCAACTTACAAAATTACCTGCAACAAGACTGATATATTCCATTCAGGGAATACCTGCCAACCTTCCCACAGAATTTAAACAGTGCTGATTTGCCACACCACCCCTGCCATTGAAAGGCTTTATTCTTCAATGTAATTTTAGCAGAGAGTAAATTTGAGATCAGCACATCTATAACTGGTAATCATAGGGAGAAATAAGGGGATGTGTCCGTAGTGGCTGAGATTTATTTTCCTTGTTCCCACACTGTGTTAATAGACATGGCAGGGATATGAAATACAATACCCAGAGATGAAGAGATTTTTAAACGGGCACTCTAACGGCTCTAGCGCAAATAGTCTTTGGGCACCATCTTGAGAGTTATCTGTCAAACTGTTCTCAAACAGTTTGACAATAACCACTCTACTATTTTCTTAAACTTGACTCCGCTGCTTTGTCTTCACTAAGAAGGAAGTGAGCTTCTGTGTTAGCCGAATCATCGTTGGATGGCAGTGATAGACTGAAAGCACTGGGAGTAAGCTAGCCCAGGCATTTCAGCCTACCATTTCTGCCCAAAGTTGTAAACGTAAGGTAAATTCGGAATTCCACGTTAGCTAAACAGCAGATGGGTCAGGCATTACACGACGAGGGGGAGCCTCAACTGCTCAAATAGACCAAAAGACTATTTTCACCATAACCACTACAGTGAGCTGAAGTTACTATGATGCATAGAGTGCCCCTTTAATAGAATCTCTAAATCCTTAACTAAGCGCTTCTTTAAATAATACATTTTATTAGAGCCATTTAGTTAGAACTATTTATTTTTGTATTCATTGCATAGAATCCAGTTTTAATCCAGGTTTAATCACTATACACTATGCAGTGGATCTTGGTCTAATTTAATTTAAAACCAAACTTTCAAAATTCAGATCAGACTAGATAAAGTCCACATCACAGGGCCTGCTGCCAAAATAGATCACAACTGCATTGGAACTGTTCTTGATCTAGTACTGTCACGGGTGTATGCCTGATGATGAAGATAGGAGTCTCAACGTGGAAATGGACAATCAGGGTCTGGTGCAGGATAACCACACGCCCCCTGGTGTTGAGCACCAGGGTTTGTGCAGCCACATACCAGAGCCCTGATGCAGCTTAGCGCATGCCAGGAGCTGATATTAAGCAGATAAGTATCCAGTACTAGAAAATAAGGCAAGACTAGAATAGGCACCAAACAAGATAAGACAAGAACCCAGAACCGGAGCAGGACAGAAAGCAGAACCCAGAACATGTACACAATACATGAGGGAAACCATGAACAGGACGTGGACATGAACTGGGAATACAAGACAAATAAAACGAGACAAGAGATTTAAGGCAAAACAAGAAGAGACATAACTAAGTACTATATATCTAATAAACACTGGACATTTAGACATACATAAATGGCCAAGATGTATGCAGCCCACCACTGCTCCAAATTACTCCAATTACAGTGGGTCCTAACTGACGAGATATGCATCACCAAATAAACTACAATAAAACACACACAGTACTTACCTGCAAAGAAAGTAGCAGAGGAAATGGGACCACTGCTTGCAGGTACAGACTGAAACAAAAAGGATTAATGGCAAAGGAATTTGTGTGGCAACAAAAAACAAACATGTAAAGGAATCCAGGAGACTGGGAATTCCAGGAACGGAATAAAGGAATGAACCCAGAAAACCCAGCATAGAGAAAACCAGACATAGAATAAAAAAACATAAAAAACAAGAAAAACTAAACAAGAATTGTAAAAGAGTACTGGATACCAGAAGCCAAGGCCAGATATCTGTGCAGGACGGAACAGGAAGTGACAAGTACGGATCAGCAGAACCGCCTGCCCATTAGGGCTTGGTTTAGGCAGGGTAAGTGACTTGATGGAGGTTATAGAGCAGGAGAGGACCATTCATTCAGGGAAGGATCAGTGTCATGGGCAGAGTTGGCAGGAGACGTAAAGAATGCTTGTAATAAATTGTCAAAAGCAGCAAGCGACTTGTGGAGGAGAATGAAATGCAAATGTACCTCTTTTAGTATATTAGCATTTTCATTATAAATGTAAATAGTGTTAATATTTTGTAGGCTTTTCTGTTTCCTTTGATATTATTCAAGTTTACAAAATAAATTAATTCTGTAAATATTAATATTAAAGAATAGAAGCAAAAAAGGCTCAAAATAGGTGCGACTTAACACACGTGTGACTGTCATTGGGCCAAATCATGCTTGATTTTTCACAAAATATATGTGATAGTGTAAGCACATTAAATTCCATATACCGGTAGTTTAATTTCCCGGACTAAAGATTCCCTATGGTTTTTATAATTGTTTCAAATGTTTAAATAAAATAAAAGTAAATAGGTAATTCAAACATTTCCAAAAACAGAATAAAACATGCAACATTAGAATTTACATAGAAACATAGAATGTGATGGCAGATAAGAACCATTTGGCCCATCTGGTCTGCCCAATCTTCTAAATACTTTCATTAGTCCCTTTTCATTAGTTTCAGTACACCCTTGCAGTGGTACATATTCTAAAAAAAAAGCTCGTACAGTGACCCAACTATCCCAGATTTAGTGGAATAGTCAAAATTGCAGGTATATGTCCTTTTTTTCTGGATTTTGTCCACTGGTGTCATACGTCTACACCAGAGTGTGTGTACTGATACATTCACTGTCTCCAAAATGTAATTGAGGAATTTTGCCAATGTTAAAGTGCATCAGAAGCAACCTCCCTCCAAATGGGCTACACAACCGTTTCTTGACAGGCTACCATCGAAGATTTATCGATGACATTCTAATTATCTGGAGGGGTGATTGGGAAGATATAGACAATTTTATGACTTACATTAACAACAACAGATGGGGTCTTTCCTTCACACATAAGAAACACAGGTCCACAATTGATTTTTTAGACCTAACTCTTACAGGCCTTGGGAGTAGAATCATCACTAAAACTTTCCAGAAGAGTGTGGATGTAAACGGCTATTTACACGCCAACAGCTGTCATCATCCCACATGGATACATAATATCCCTCTGGGACAATTCATCAGAATCAAACGGAACTGTTCGTTTCTGTCTGATTATGAAAGAGAATCTTTTGTTCTATGCCAACGTTTCGTTGAAAAGTCCTACCCACCGTACAAGATTCTGAATGCTTATTTAAAGGGGCTTAACTATGGTGATACTTCCATCCTAGGGAATCATGTTATGGATCTTCCCAGCTCGAGGCCATCCCTCGTAAGTACATATCACGAGCAGAAATTACACACAGATGAGCACTATATGATTCTCCAACTTTTGGACAATGTTCAAGTTCCGAAATGTAAGGCAGCTAAGTTTAACATCAGCACCAAGAAAGTGGGTAAGGGCACTACACCCATTTTTACAACTTCTTTTAGTAAAGCGTATGATGACATCATTGAGATCCTTCATAAGTACTGGCCCATTCTGAGGAAAGATCCTTGGCTATCTTTCTGCATTTCGGATTCACCAAGAGTCACATTCAGGAAGGCACCTAGTTTGAAGAACATTCTAGCACCCTCCAAATTGCCATGCCACATAGAGAGGAGAAAAACGACACTGACAAAGAAGGGCTTCACAAGTAAACGTTGTGGTCACACTAAATGCTTGACATGTGGCTTTATTTGGCACTCTACCTCGAGTTTTAGCCCCTTTAACAGTACTGAAAATTTTTTTGTTCAATCAGATATCAGTTGTAACACCTCCTTTGTGGTATACTTGTTAATTTGTCCCTGTGATCGGCAGTATGTGGGCCAAACAATTAGACCCTTGAAATGCAGGTTCCGTGAACACAGAACAGCTATAATTCGTAACAACTGCAAATCTTCAGTAGCTCGACACTTTTCTACCTTTCACGACAATAATCCTTCTGGCATCAGGTTATTGGGCCTAACGCATATTCCCCCATTCCAAGATTTGGCCAAAAGGAAGAGGGAACTTATCAAATGCGAATCCATGTGGATTTTTAGGTTGAATACCATGGCACCGAACGGCCTGAATGAGGAGTTAGATTTGTTCTAAGGGTTCTATTATTGGTCCTTTTCTGTTTATTCACATTCATATACCCTTATGTTGGTTCTGTGTTTTTTTTTTTTTTTTTTTTTTTTTTTGGGTCCTGATTAGATGGTTTTGTGCAAATATTATGGGGTACTTACCATAAGCACTTGCGATTTTAGATCGCGCTTTAAACCCCTATGCATAACGAATGTTTGCTCCTTTATATAATTAATAGGGGCTCCGTATTACAGTCATTTATTGCTGTAATCTCTGGCCCCCCCTTTTTTTGGGGGGGGGGGGAAAAGGTAGAATTAACTTTTAGGGGCTTACACCTTCTATCTATGTCTTCTGTGAAGAGTCAGATCTATATTAAGATCTTTACCATCTGGTTCGTTTGTTTGTTTATATTTGCTTATTTCTATGTCGGTTCTCTGGTTTGGTACAGATATATAAGAATTTTTCTGTGTAAATATCTTGAGATATATTACATAGTATAAGTACTGTTGACTTTAGACCGCTCTTGAAGCTTATTGTCATTTATATACACGATCAGCATCTGTCCCTTTAAATTACAGGGGTTCTGTATTAGAGGTGTTTATTGGTACATTTTGGTCTTTTATGTTTTTAAAAATTTATGTACATATATGGATGTCCAAGAGGTTTACCCTTTTCTCTTGTGTGCTCTATGGGTAGATTTATTTATTTTCTAGTTGCTATTTTTATTCATCTTTATTCAATTTTTGTTCATTTATTTTGTATTTAATGGCTAATTGGTGGGTGTATTTAAAGTTCGAACTGTGGCTGTTTCTGCATCTTGAGAAAGTCCCGTGGGCGGGACGAAACGCGTCGATGAGCCACAGCTGTTAACTCGACACCCTGATCAGCTGTTGCAGGAAGAGGTCGGGTACAGGAAATCCCCGTGAGTATCTACTTGAAGCGTGTTCTGCTGCCGGCCGGTCCTCGTACACCGCGGTCTTTTTTGAAGGCACCGACCGTGGTGCAACGCGTCCCCTGTTGGAGTGCCTTCTCTACTCACCGCGGTCTTTTTAGAAGACTCCGACCGCGGTTCAGCACTGCACTCCTTACACGCCGGATTTCGTCCTGCTCCCGAGCATTCCTCTGGTTTATACCTCGGTGGGGGCCCCCACCGAGGTTAGGTACTTTTATTGAGCTGTTTCATTTATATTTGTTCATTTTTATATCATTGTATGTTTTTTATATTTCGAGATAGCTATATTAGACTATATATCATATATTATATCAATCTCATTAATTATAGATCTATTTAGCTATCTTTTTATTTATCATCTAATAATAAATACATTTATATTGGTATACAAATACTTTTGTTCATCTTTTCAGTTTATTTAGGTGCGCACATGCATTTTATATCGTGAGCTTACACTCATATTTAGTCGCTTGTATATGTATGTTGCTGCCCATTTTGATTTATTTTTCGATATTAACTACACCGTGTTTTTTAATTTGTTACTCTCTTGACAGGCTACCATGACCCACCCCCTTCCTATTTACCATGATTATGATATATGATTATCAGTACATCAATCTCTGGTACATTCCCAACAATAGGGAATTCACAGTCACACCTTACAAACAGGTTTTTCAAAATGTCACCAAACAAAATTAAACAACATGTTTAGCTTATAATTTACTCAAAAAGGTGGCAAAATAAAGCATTGAGCTGTGACACCCTTTTTAGAATACACACCTCAAATCCCAGACTAACAGGTTGGCATGAATGCAGTTGAGTTTAAAAGTCACTTAAGGATCACTATAGTGTCAGGAAAACAAACTCGTTTTCCTGACACTATAGCATCCTTAGGACCCCCCCACCCTCAGGGTCTCCCTCCCTTGGCGCTGAAGGGGTTAAAACCCCTTCAGCCACTTACTTTTATCCAGCGCCGGGCTCCCTCTGCGCTGGTGACCTCTCCTCCCTCGCCGACGTCAGTTCCCGAGTGGAGCGGAATGCGCATGTGCGGCAAGAGCCGCACACGCATTCAAACAGTCCATAGGAAAACATTTCTCAATGCTTTCCTATAGACGTTCTGCATGCTAAATGCAATTTTCGTCGCAGAAGCACCTCTAGCGGCTGTCAGGAAGACAGCCAATAGAGGCTGGATTAACCCTTCAATGTAAACATAGCAGTTTCTCTGAAACTGCTATGTTTACACCTGCAGGGTTAAAACCTGGGGGACCTGGCACCCAGGCCACTTCATTGAGCTGAAGAGGTCTGGGTGCCTATAGTGGTCCTTTAAGTTGCAAGCACACATGTAGCTCCCCTCATTCCTTTAGGGAACTCCTGGCAATTTCTCAATGAAATCAACTGCTGTTCGTAGTATAGCCTCAGGGCATTAGGGCAGCCCAAGGCCTCTGGTGCTGAAGGCCCTAGGCAGTCGTTTGTATGTCTCATGCCGTAACAACGATCATAAACATGTGCATATCTCCCAACTGTCCAAACTTTGTTTGGATAGTCATGATTTTGAACACCATTCCCTCCTTCTCAGATGGATACTCAAGTGTTATTGAAAGGCCATTAAAAATACTTACACTGGGAATTTTGCCCATATGAGAATACTTGAGCCGAGCTTAGCAAATGGTCAGCTTTAGGTGGAGTGTGGGGGCACGATGGTTGGTGGCTAGGTCTGCATTCCACGTTGGCATCCATAAGTGTGAGATTGGCCTGTCAGACCTTTTTGCACCATTTAAAATGGATTGAGGAATAGATGGTGATGAGCAAACTACACATTTATTCAAAAAACAACTCTTAAACCAAATAACTATTTAGTAACAAAGACAAAGCAGAACATTTAATAAAACAGAAAAGACAATGAGGGTGTTTCAATAAAGTGAGAAGCTAGGGTAAAATCAAAGTAAGATACACAAAGGAAAAACAATATATATATATATATATATGATACCTCAAATTATATTACAATGGTATCCAGATATACTTATCTGATATATTCAATCAAACAGCCTCTCAAGGTCGTAGCCCAGTTCCCGACCTTTTACAACATATATATAGACACAGAAGCTAATGAGATTCGGCTGTACATAATCTAAAACATATGCAATAAATTTGCATATTTATTTTACCCATACCTACATCGGAGTCTCATTCCATACTTTGGTCCGCTTGGAGTTCCAGTGGAGAGTGGAGGCGTTCAGCTGCCCACATTTATCGGGGCAGGCACCTTTTCTTGGCGCATTATTCATTTGGATCTTGTGAGTGTATTACTACATCAGCGCACTATAACTTGTTTTACTGTATCACACTATGTATTTTTTTTCTGTTCCTGTTTTAGATTATGTACAGCCGAATCTCATTACCTTCTGTGTCTATAAAATCAAAGTAAGTTTCAAATTTAAGGCCATAGTAGCCAAAAGGAAAGCACAACTGACTGAGAGATTTTTTTCTAGTTCGGCTATTTTGACCTTAAATTTGAAATTCTGTTTGAATTCACCTTAAATTCTCACTTTAATGAATAACAGAGTAACCTTTGTAATTTTTATGTAAGCTTCACTTTTTATCAAACCGATCTTTGATCAAAACATTGTCTAGCTATTTGGCGAGCACAATGTGTAGAACAAGCATGTCAAACTTGCGGCCCACAAAGGATATATTTGCAGCCCACCTGCCCTGGGGACACTTTGTGTTGTGGCTGTGACCAGCCGCAAGACAGGAAAGATATTTCCTGTCTGATTATTTTCTTCCCTCCCACGGCTGATTGCATCCTCCCACATTCCAGCAGCTCCCCCTTCCCTCCTGGAGCGTCTGGTCTCGAGCAGAGAAGAGCAGCTCTGGAATTGGAGGACGGGTGGCTCATTTTAAGATAGGAGAATAGGGGCTTGGGCCCCTTCCTGTTTAGTGTGCTAAATAGGGGACGGGGGAGCAGTGTATTAATTTGAGGGAGCGAGGAGGCAGTGTATTAAAATTGGGGGAGGGAGTGGGCAGTTTATTAAATTGGGGGAGGAAGTGGGGCAGTGTAATAGAGTGGTAGGAGGGGGAGGCAGTGTGTTAAATTGGGGGAGGGCAATGTATTAAATTGGGGGAGGGAGGGCAATGTATTAAAATAGAGTGCTGAGAGGAGGGGCAGTGTATTTACTTAGAGTAGAGGTAGGGGCACTGTATTCGATTAAGGGACAGTGTATTAGATTGATGAAGGGGGCAGTGTATTAGAGTGGAGGGAGGGGGGACAATGTATTGGATTTTTGGGCAATGTATTGGATTTGTGGGCTGTAGTAGACTGGGGGATTAGGCAGTGTATTGGATTTGTGGGCAGTGTATTAGAATGGGGGGAGGGGCCAGTGTATTAGAATGGGGGGGAGGGGGCAGTGTATTAGAATGGGGGAAGGGTGCAGTGTATTAGATTGGGTCGGCATGGAGATGCTGATTGACCGCGCAGTTTTTTGCCACACACGCACAATAGCCTCCCAAAGCTTTCCTATGGGAAAGGAACAGCATACATTCACCATTTCAGTGCCAATACCAAACTTTTCTTAGTAGTTGGACTGAAACATTGGTTAAATGCAAATGCACGTCTTCTTAAGATAAATTCTCTCTTTTGTTTACTTTGAAGCCCTACGAGTGTGAGGACGTCAGTTAGGCAACATTTTTACACTGTACTCTTTTATACTTTTGTACTGTACTTTTCTAAATAAATCCACGTTTCTTTGAAAACTGAAGTTTTTGTTTTTTGCGGCCCACGTGAACTTAAACCTTGTTTATTTGGCCCGTGTTAGCCTTTGAGTTTGACATGCATGGTGTAGAACAAACATTTTGCTCTACTTAGGCATGTCAAATGTGGCAGGGGAGGAACCAAATCACTGTTTTTTTTTAGAGGTTTTTGTTTTGTTTTTGTTGGTTGTTTTTCAACCACCCACAATATATTTTATAAAGGCATAAATGCTTCCTTATGTGAATACTAACAAAAGCATTGTCAGCATTAAATCAGTACTCATTTCTCCTCAGCTCAGTGTAGCGGTTACGTGTGTAGATTGCCCCTTTAATTTACATCTTCAACCCAACAATGGCAGACCAACTATTTGTTTTGGAAGAGTCAAACATGCCATTCTAAAGCAAGCACATATTTTACTATTGATATTGAAGAATTTACAGAGTTTGTTACACCCACGTCCCAGAATATAGTACTTTTTTAAACTAAATTCTCTGTATTGGGGAGGACTTGTCATTTGTAACTCCAACCACCTTATTACATCTTTATTTGTTGTGTATACAGTAACTCTATTCCATCAGATCGAGTCAACAAAAGACTATACCATCTAAGTGCCATTCGGTTTTTACATCAAAAAAGGACATTTATTTATGCTTGACTCTTTACCCTACTGAGTGCACTGGCACCCTAACAGAGTAAGTGGTTTAATGGTTTGACAACTTACCTGCGATGAGCCAGATACAGATTTCCTCCTCCTCTGGAGACAGGGCCGGTGCAAGGCTTTTTGCCGCCCTAGGCAAAATAAAAATCCCCCTCCCCCCATGTGACATCACAATGCCCCACCCATATGATCTGCCATTTAATGTGAGGTAAATTAGAGATTAGTGCCACGAATAATATACTAGATTGCCTACTTACAACCAGATGAGGCTCTGGCTGCAGTCTGGCTCCACTGGTCTGGTATAGAACAGGCTCTGGCAGCTGTCAGTAACTGTGGGATGCATTGTGTGTTTCTGTGTATGTGTGCAAGGGATGCATTGTCTTTGTGTGTAATGGATGCATTGTATGTTTTTCTGTGTGTAAGAGAAGCATGGTGTATTTTTGTGTGTAGGGATGCATTGTGTGTGTCTGTGTATGTATAGGGAAGCATTGTGTGTGTAGTGTGAAATAGAGAGTTTGTGGGGTAGGATAGGGGCTGAGTCCTACCAGCCCCTTTGTGCTTCCCTTTCCCCCCTTCCTTAGCCTCTTTCCCCTCTTGCCCCTTACTGCTCTACCCCCCTGCCCCTTAGTGATCTCCCTGCACCACTGTCCCTTAGTGATCTCCCCTGTTCCTTAGTGATCTCCCCGCTCCCTTTCCCATAGTGCTCTCCCCTTCCGTCCTTTAGAGCTCTCCCCTCCGTGTTCTCCCCTACCCTCCCCCATCCCTTAGTGCCCTCTCCACGCCCCTCATAGAGCTCTCCCCTGTCCCGTAGTGGTCTCTTATCTCCTCCCCTGTCCCTTAGTGGTCTCTCCTCTCCCCCACCCCATTAGGGGTCTCTCCTCCCCTCCCCCTCAGTGGTCTCTCCTCCCCCACCTCCCTTAGTGTGCTCTCCTCCTCTCCCCATTAGTGATTTCTCCTCTCTCCCCCCCCACCCCCCTTAGTGGTCTCTGATCTCCTCTGCCCCTCCCGGAGGTCTCTCCCCTCCCCCTTTCCATTAGTGGTCTTTCCTCTCCCCCCCCCTTTCCATTAGTGGTCTCTCCTCTCCACCCCTAGTGGTCTCTCCTCTCCCCCCTCATTGTCTCTCCTACCCCCCACCCTTAGTGGTCTCTCCTCTCCCCTCACCCTTAGTGGTCTCTTCTCACCACTCCTCCCCCAGTGGTCTCAGGTTCAAATGAAGATTGATGCATTGAACCAAAATTATGTGATAATTAAAAAAGTGAAATTTCCCCAATGTAATGTGAAATCTTAATTTTTTTAGAAAATGCTTAATCCAATATTTTAAAATGTAAAACAAAAGGAGAATTGACTGGAGGAGCATGTGACTGTGCATTACTGGAATCCGGAAAGCTTTTGTAGATGTCATATGTATTATGAATGCTTAGTAATGTCATTGAGGACGATGTAATGAAATTATCAATGGCAGAGGAACTGCAGATCAATGTGGCAGTTTACAATATCATTTCTTTCTATTCTGAAAGCATCTCTCTGAGAAATAAGCCTGGCTGTATTTATACCTGAATGCCTTCTAAAGCCCTTATATATGTGACCTCAGCACATTCCACCGAAAAGTCCTTGGACTCTATGAATAGAACCCCAAGTAGTGCTGTTCGTTCACTTTTCTGCATAGCTAACCTAAGGCTTCTTGGTGACATAGAGGAACAATGACAAACATTGATTTTGGCACCATATCCAGACTGAGGATGAAACCAGAAATAATTCTTTAACATCCATTTCCTGCCAGAGTTGCAGAGTGTTGAGTTTCAACTCAAGCGGCAATTGTTAGCCCATAAATTCACCGACCTAAGGCGCCTGAAGCGGTTCACCGACCTAAGGCGCCTGTGACATAAGGTTCCACCTCCATCATACATTAATTGACTTTGATGATCAGAACCCTTGTCATTATAGTCAAGTTATGTGGTATATCCCCATGCATTTTCAGGGTTATTCAGTAAACCATGAATTACCAGAAATGTAACATTTTGGGCCAATATAATTTTCTATAGTTCAACTATATTTCCATTTCGGCTATTTTACCCCCAAAAAAATAAAGCTTTATTTTTTCTAACAGTTTTTGCCTGATTTTGGTCGTTTATGAATTTGCTCTGGCTTTTTGCCTCGCGTATCTTTTACTGTTGCATGTATTCTCATTTAAACTGGTACTACTGAGACAAAATTGCAACTGGGCCCTGACACAGTCTGGTAGACCTGTGCCCTTTGATACCACGTCTTATTTTTGCTCTTGCAGATGGCGTAGCAGATATGCTCATAGGGCTTGCTTCCTTATGTACCTTTCTCCTACATTCTTAAAACCTGAAGGAGCTGGAATATGACCTCAAGACCAAACCTAATGTTGCCTCAGCTAAATTACCTGGGATTACATTACAAACTATCACCAAAATGTATGTAAGAAATGTAATGAACCCTGCAAATATGTTGTGATTACATCCCCTACCACTAGTTATGCTAACGAAGGTGCAGACTATAGGTAGCTAAGGGGCTCTATAGCCACACCAACAACTACAGCTGATGTAGTTGTGCAGGCATTTTAATGTAAACACAGCCTTTTCAGAGCAAAGGCAGTGTTTACATGACTGCCTAGTAACACATCTAGTGGCAGTCACTCAGACAACCACTAGAGGTTCTTCCTGGGCCAGTGCTGCACAGTGTGCAGCGCTGACGTTCAGCGTATCCACGCTTTGCATGGAGACACTGACCGTTCCTCATAGAGGTGCATTGGTTCAGTGAATTTCTATGAGGAGATGCTGATTGGCGCAGTATGGCGTTTTGCTGCATGTGCGCAAAAGATTTCCAATGGGAAAGCATTGGGTAGGCTGAGATCATCAAGTTTGATGATCTCAGCCAAGGATGCAATGGCGGGGCCAGCCGCAAGGAAAAAAGGAGAGTAAAACACCTTGTTAATGGTAGTAAGGGGGGCCGGAAATTTTAATGACGTACGTAGACCTATAGTGTCAGGAATACATGTTTGCATTCCTGACACTATAGTGTTCCTTTAATGTGCAGTGTTTCTCAAACTGTTTTGGACCAACGCACACTTGAGCGAGAGAAAAAGCTTCAAGGCACACCTTTTTTTTTCCTTCTATTTTTCCATCTGTGACATTTAGTTGAAGACTTTCTGGAGAGATATGCATACTTCTAGCCCAATTCACTTATCAATTTTAATAAATGCCAGATGGGAATCCTAGTTTTAATGCTGACACTTCAAAAAAATAACATTTCAGGCTTGAATCTGAGTTATTACAGCCCTGAAGCTAATGAGTTTTTGGCATACTTTGAGATGGTTTGAGGAACACAAATGTGCCACAGTACAGTGATGGGAAACTGCTCGTTTAGGGAGTTGTAAGAAAACTCATCATCATTCAGTGATTGTGATATGAAAACAATAAACTAGAGTGTCATTTCTTACATTTGGAGGCAGGAATTATAGAATTTATCAGCTGGGTAAAAATTTTTAATGCTTATGAACTGCTCCTGTGTACCTGCTCAAATAATGTCCCAGAGAAAACCTCTTGGAAGTCTGTAATGGCAATGTCCTTTATATATGTTAAAGGGACACTATAGTCCAGGACTCGATGTTTAGGTTGCCCGCCCCATTTCCGTGGAGATTAAATGGTTAATACATTTTCTCCCATGCTATGTCTCAATGGCTGAGATAATCAGTTTTGATGATCTCGGCCAACCCAAAGCTTTCCCATAGAAAAGCATTGGAAAGCTATTGTGCATATGCAGTAAAGCGCCACACTGCTCCAAAGAGCATCTCCTTATAGAGATGCATTGAATCAGTGCATCTCTATGGGAAGTGTTCAATGTCTCCATGCAGAGCACATAGACACCGAATGTCAAGAAGTACCTCTAGTGGCCATCTGAGTGAATATCAATAGAGGTGTTACTCGGCAGCAATGTTAAAGGGACTCTCTCCCTCCCGGTTGCTGAAGGGGTGAAAACCCCTTCAGTGACTTACCTGAGACCCCCGCCGATGTCCCTCGGCGGTGGTTTTGGGTCGCCGCCGCTCCTCCCCTTCATCACGTCAGCCGGCGGGGGAGACTGATCCCGCCCGACGGCTGAGGAGACTTAATGCGCATGCGCGGCAATGCCACGCATGCGCATTAGAGCTCTCCATAGGAGAGCATTGAAAATGCTTTTCAATGCTTTCCTATGCTGAATTGATCGACGCTGGAGGTCCTCACACAGTGTGAGGACGTCCAGCGACGCTCTAGCACAAAACCTGGAAAAACCTGGAAAAAGGAAGTGCCCTCTAGTGGCTGTCTAGTAGACAGCCACTAGAGGAGGAGTTAACCCTGTAAGGTAATTATTGCAGTTTATGAAAACTGCAATAATTACAATTGCAGGGTTAAGGGTAGTGGGAGTTGGCACCCAGACCACTCCAATTGGCAGAAGTGGTCTGGGTGCCTGGAGTGTCCCTTTAACACGTTTGTCTGAAAAGGCAGCATTTACAATGCTAAGCCTGCAGGGTCAGGCTTTAGACACCAGAGCCACTGTTTCAAGAGCCTGGTTTATTTTAGAAGGCTTTACTTCATAACAGAAGAAAATGTACTTAGTAAAAAAAAAAAGTGTTGATACTCTACAGTGTGGAACAAAGAGCCTGGTGTTACTGACAGACATAATATTATCTTTTGCAGAATTTTATTTGGGCAGGTGGGACTCCCTCCCCCATAAGACACATGTGCTTACATGTTTCATTCCACAGCTGCTACCTGTCACATGATTTTACTTTGGGAAGAGGAGACTAAAGGTTTTGTTTGCCAACAGCAAATGCTTCTGTGACATCTAACAACTAATGATTTTATTAATTATTAACATACACTTAAAAATGTAAACCACAGAATGTAGTGTATTGCAATCACAGATTTCAAGTTATGATGATAGTATTATTCACAAAACTTTACCGGCTTGAGAATCTGATCAATAGTGTTTAAAAATGGATATATGGTCTTTTGGGATATTTGCATCATTAGATGTACTTCAAAAATATTCTTTACGTCAATGTATAATCTAGTAAGATACTGCCCTACCTCTGAGAAGCTCCATCTATTGTGTTTTTTGTTGCAAAAATCACATAGCTATACAGTCACCTGTCCCATACCTCCCAAATGTTCCTATTTAGGATGGTCAGTCCCTATTTTGGACACAATCCATCTGTTCCTATTTTCTATCCTAATGTCCCTCTTTCTCTAGGAGTTCCATATTGTTGGTGTGTCTGAGTGTACAAGAGAGCTCCACAGCAATAATAATCACAGTAATGTGTCTTTAAACTATAATAAATGGGTTTAGAAATCAGGCTGCGTAAATGATATGCATTGTTCTTGTTCTATACTACATTTTAGTTGCATAAATTGTTATTGGTAAGTCACCAAACATATCTCAGACACCCCCACCCCCCAGTAGCAGCTCCAATGTAAAAGGAAACAACACCAAAAATTCTTCTGAAAGAAAATGAACACACATAACAGTATTTAGCCGACCATAAACATTGTACCATAAATTGAGACATTCCAAATAAGATTCCTGAAATCCTTCTCTTATACATTTTCTATCCTTGAAGAGACTGAATAACATTACATAACCCCTTCTAGGAAAAGATGTGCTTTGGCAACACTGATATCTCCTTTGTTGTGCCAACAAAGCTGGTTTAATTTGATTTGATAAAGGGTACCATGGGACAGGAAGTAGGCTTAAACAAGGAAAGGATCAAGTTTTGGCCCCAGCCTGGTACATGGAACCATTATACACAGTAGACAGGCTCAGAGAATTGGAACTGTAGATGAGGCACAGAATTCTATATAAATAGTATAGCAAAACTTAACCGCAAGGTGGATTTGGGAAAAGAGATAAACATTGGGTCCTGCTTGGAGCAGGGTACAATAACATGGGTAATAAAATTGCTTTGGAACCTTGGAGACATCGACATATGACTGGTTTGGAAAGGAACCACTGGACAGAGAAAATTAAGGGAGCACAGTGATCAAGAATGTAGCCAAAGTTCTTTTGAAGGGTTACTTGCTCCAAAACTACTTATGATACCGGAGAAACTGACGGAAGCCAAGCACAGAGAGATGGACACAGGTTTCTTCAGGAAGGAAGAGATTCTTTATTGGATCACCGATCGGGACTCAGAGGGACTAGCGTCACCAAAATACAGCAAAGTCTGAGTACTGAATACATAGAGTACATTCCTTATATAGCACTGTAGCTCCTCCCACAATTAACTACACCCACACATACCCTTAACCTATTTAATGAATAGAGTCTAAACTCATCCATCCGGTCTAACCACGTGGCTCATCTGATACAAAGGAGAGGGACGCGTAATTCCAGTTCTTACATTCCTGCACCTGGTCAGTACAGTGATAACAGTATCTTAGCTACGTGTTATTAACTAACTGATACTACAAACACATATACATACATATGCCTTGTGGCAATCTTAGCCTGCTAAACTTGTATTTTACTGGAATTACATCACATTCCCCCCTTTGATGCCTCTGATATTTCACAATTACTTGAGGCATCACTTAACCTTGGTTTGCATATACCTCAGGTTACCATGAACCAGACCAGACTTATCTTATGATGTGAATCTTTTAACACTCATCTTCCTGCATTGGTTCTCCTTGATCTAGAGCCTTATACTTATATATCGCCATTATCTGTGCAGCAGCCTTCCTCTCTGCTATACTTCCTATCAGGCTTTGCACAGACCTAACTACTAAGGGTATAAGACACGGTAGGAGTAGACACAACAGTAAAATCAGTAGGACTCCACCTACCACTGCCTTAAGCCCTCCAAACCACTCATACCAGCTACCAAACCAACTACTTGGATTGTACCCTTTCCATACCTGAGTAGGCACATGCGCTAGTTTAACCATATGGCTAGTAAGCTCAGCTATTGCTTGCCCTTCGTCATCTATTTGAAGACAGCAATTACTTAGGTTAAACTTCCCACATACACCTCCCTCTACTGCCAAAAGGTAATCCAAGGCTAATCTATTTTGGTAGACTGCTGTCCTCATCCTGGTGTTATGCTTCGCTAGAAGATTGAGCGCTTGTGATGTCTCATTTGTGATAATCTCAACCACCGCCTGTAATCTTATAATACGGTTGAGCATATAAATAGGGGTTCTATAACCAAAGGTACCATCCTCAGCCCACGTGGCTGGCCCATAATAATCTATAATACGCTGGGGAGGCCATTCATTATCTTCCCAGGCGCCTATCTCTATGGGTCCCCTTTTCTTCCTATGATTCACATCATACACTTTAACACCTAAAGTCTCACCTGTTTCAATCGGTAACAAGAAGAAGGATGGTTTGAGCATACCCAACACACATGCCCCTTCCCAGTCCTGTGGCAACTCCGAATAGGCTTTCTTACCACAGATCCAGTACAAATTTGCTGGGGCTCTCCAGGTAGATGTGATGGATAGATCAAACCACACATCCTTTAAATTGGCATATCTAGCAAACGGGTTAGATGGTTCTGAGACATTTGAAGCCGACCACCAAGTTGTATTCTTTGTATCATCATCATAAGCTTTTTGCCCTAGACAAGTTAATTCTCCTACAGAAGTATTATACATCATTCCTTTCCTTGCTATGCAAACATAACCTATGATGGAGGTCTTTAATCTCCACTCAGATTTACCTCTAACACTCATATGATAATCGGCTTGTGTAGATATTAATTGGTCAACTGCCTCAGAACCGGACATTACCTCCTTTGCTTCCCAAGGCCATTGGTCTCCCATGTTAGTACCTCCACACACATAGCAGTTGGTAACATTAAGACTACCGGCAATACTTTCAGCTAGGTCAATGAACAGGTTTTTAGCGTTATGGGGGATCTTATTATCTATACTCATCTCTTCGTAAAAGGAATGGTATACTTGATGAGTCTGGGAGGATACCGTATCAGTCTCTATTCCTATAAACAATAATGTCCCAGGATCTAAACCCGTCCCGTATATCTGAAACCCAAATAAATTTCCATACTTATCTAGGAACTTGTCGGGGTTATTAATGAGTATATGGACTGGGTTGCATTCCATAGACTTACAATAAGGGCTAGTCGGCAACTTAGTCACTATCATGTCTTTGTCTACTGTCTGTCCCCAAGTTGCCCACCCCACACAAGACCAATATGGGCAAAAGTTATAATCTCTATTTGGGCATCTAGGACTTACATATTTATTTTTGCTACTGGGACAAATATATTTATCGTTAGACCCATACGTCCTCTCCCATCTAAGATCCCCACATACATTCCACGGTTTTCTACCACTTGATATCGCCTTACATGCATCAAATAGCAGAACACCCGAAGAATGTACGGATTCTAACACCGTCTTATTAATTAGGGTCCCCTGAGGATCTCCATTCCTGAGAGTCAACCAGATTGTACGAGGTTGATACTCCGGACTGAAGCACTTAGGTTCTCCTACTCCTAAATGGCACACACTATAGTCTATATTTAGGTATCTACATCTTGATACCTCTCCTTTACACTCGTATTGTGAATGCCAAATTAGGGTTTGGGAAATATGGTTACCTGTTCTCGTAGTCTTAATGCATACCTCACAGCTAGGAGTGTCGGTACCTCTACCTTCCTGAATATAAAAACACATATAAATAAACACAATCAAAAGCACATCTTTCGCCGTCATCCTCAGTCTTCGTCCGTGCGATGGAACCTCAGCTTCCAGGATGTGAGGGCTGCAGGGAATGGAGTTCTGCTCGTCTTCACAGGTGTCCCTTCGAGACTTTCCTGGCTTATACACTATGTGATGGTAAGCGGACAGGCTTTATTATGGCCTTCTCACTCACACCTGTAACAATAAAATTTGTAATCCACAATAATTCCTCGTTACTCCGACTGAGTAGTGCGTTTTAACCGGATCTTGCAGGGATTCTCTGGATCTACTGTAACTTGCCAAGAATCGACTGCTGCTGGTTTAACCCTGGAGTGATGTATCCACGGAGTCACTTCTGCTACTTTTATTGCTGTAGGGGTAGACAAAAGAACAACATAAGGACCTCTCCACTTGGGCCCTAACGGTACATTATTCCACTCTTTAATCCACACTTGATCTCCTGGATGATAACTATGAACAGGGGGATAAATATTCACAGGTAATCTATCTTGTACCCATTTCTGTACCTCCTCCATAGTCTTACCCAACTCTACAACCTGCTGCCGGGTAATTCCTTCTCCCAACTGACTCAAGTCCCCCCTTAAGTTACCAAGTACGGGAGGTGGTCGCCCATACATGATTTCAAAAGGAGAGAGGCCCATCCTTCTGGTAGGGGTACTGCGGATTCGCAATAAAGCTATGGGTAAGAGAACGTTCCACTTAAGTTGGGTTTCCTGACACATTTTAGCCAACTGGTTCTTTATAGTTCTATTCATTCTCTCTACCTTACCAGAACTCTGGGGTCTATATGCAGTATGAAGCCTCCACTTTATACCAAGCATATGAGTCAGTTGTTGTAGGCACTGATGAACAAAAGCTGGACCATTGTCCGATCCTATAGAACAGGGTAGTCCATATCGGGGTATTATTTCTCGTAGCAGGAATCTCACAACTTCTCCTGCTTTCTCTGTACGAGTAGGACATGCTTCTACCCAGCCTGAATAGGTGCACACAATTACCAGCAGGTAACGATGTCCACCCGATTTAGGCATCACTGTAAAGTCTATTTGTAGATCGGACATGGGGAGTCCCCCCATAAACTGAACTCCTGGTGGCTTTACTGGTCCTTGTCTTGCATTATTCTTAGCACACGTTACACATCTGCGTACAATGGCCTGAGTCAAGTTGGACAATCTTGGTATGTAGAAATGTTTTCTAAGAGATTCTTCAGTACTGTCTCTCCCAGAATGTGTCCCGTTGTGATAATTTTGGACAATTTCTACCGCTAGCGATGCTGGTATAACTATTCTTCCATCTTCTAGCTGATACCACTTGTTCTCCAGATACTTTCCCGGTTCAGTCTTTAACCACTCCTCTTCTTGAGCTGTATAAACTGGAGTCCATTGGGACAGTGGAGTTGGTATAAGAGCAGCTATATGCCCCACATACTCCTGTCTTCCTGATTCAGCAGCACGCTTAGCTGCACTATCTGCCATCCGATTTCCCTTGGTTACATCACCATCACCTCTCAGATGTGCTCGACAATGAATAATACCGACTTCTTTCGGCTCCCACACTGCTTCCAATAGTTGTAGGATTTCAGCTGCGTACTTGATTTCTTTGCCCTCTGAATTCAGTAGTCCTCTTTCTTTATACAAAGCTCCGTGGGCATGAGTGGTTAAAAACGCATACTTAGAGTCCGTATAGATATTTACTCTTAAACCTTCAGCCAATTGTAACGCTCGTGTTAGTGCTATTAATTCTGCCTTTTGTGCTGATGTTCCTTTCGCCAGTGGCCGAGCTTCTATCACCTTGTCTATGGTTGTTACTGCATATCCTGCATAGCGGATCCCTTCTTTCACATAACTACTGCCGTCGGTGTAATATTGAACATCGGGGTTCTGGATGGGAAAATCACGAAGATCTGGTCTACTTGAAAATACTTCATCCATTACTTCCAAACAATCATGTTGACTTTCAGTAGGTTGCGGCAAAAGGGTAGCTGGATTTAAGGTGTTTACAGTCTCTAAATGCACTCTTGGGTTTTCACACAACATTGCTTGATACTTGGTCATACGGCTGTTACTAAACCAATGATTTCCTTTGTAATCCAACAACGTCTGTACTGCATGTGGGACTCGTACATAAAGTTCTTGACCCAGAGTGAGTTTATCGGCTTCAGCTACTAGCAGGGCGGCTGCAGCTACGGCTCTTAGACAAGGTGGAAGTCCGCTGGCCACTGCATCCAGTTGCTTAGACATGTAGGCAACAGGTCTTTGCCATGATCCCAAGTACTGTGTCAATACTCCCACAGCCATTCTTCTTTGCTCGTGTACATATAAGTAGAATGGTCGTGTGTGATCAGGTAGACCTAATGCTGGGGCACTCATCAAAGCCTTCTTCACATCTTCAAATGCCGTTTGCTGTTCTTGGGTCCATAAGAAGGGGTCGTGCTCTGTACCTTTGATAGCTGCGTACAGAGGTTTTGCTAGTATCGCATAGCTGGGAATCCATATCCTACAGAAGCCTGCTGCCCCCAAGAATTCTCGCACTTGTCTTCTATTCTTGGGTATTGGTATTTGGCAGACAGCTTCTTTTCTCTCTGGCCCCATAATTCTTTGACCTTCAGAGATATGGAATCCTAGATACTTGACAGTTGGCAAACACAACTGAGCCTTCTTTCTAGACACCTTGTATCCTGCCTTCCAGAGAATGTGTAGTAGATCGTGCGTTGCTTGCTGACAGATTTCTTTTGTAACTGCTGCTATCAACAAGTCATCTACATATTGTAACAATACACACTCTCCTGGGATGGACTCGAAATCCAATAGATCTTGACTTAGGGCTGAACCAAATAGGGTAGGTGAATTTTTAAACCCTTGGGGCAATCTTGTCCAAGTCATTTGGCGTTTTGAGCCCGTTACAGCGTTCTCCCATTGGAAAGCGAAAATACATTGGCTTTCTGCGGCAATTCGGAGGCAAAAGAAGGCATCTTTGAGATCTAAGACTGTGAAGTAAGTAGCCCCGCCCGGAATTAAAGCAAGCAGGTTATATGGATTGGGTACAACTGGATGTATGCTAACAACCGCATCATTGACTGCTCTTAAGTCCTGTACAGGTCGATACTCATCTGTACCGGGCTTTTGAACAGGCAGCAATGGGGTGTTCCAGGGGGAAGTACAGAATTTTAGGATACCATACCGTATGAACTTATCCAGATAGGATTGGATGTTCTTCTTAGCCTTCTGCGGAATGTGATATTGTCTTAGGCTCACTGGATAAACCCCATGTTTCAGTTCAATTTTTATTGGTGGAATATTGCGGGCCAGTCCTGGTGGGTTGTTCTCTGCCCAAACTCCTGGTATGTTAAACAATGTCTCATCACTCCTAGGGTTTTGGCTAGTCAACACTGTATAAAGTCGCCACTCTTCTTCCTTTGGTACGGATAAAGTCATAATACCTGAAGGTCCATTAAACTTTAAAGATGTTGTTCCATCTGGTAGGAACGTAATCTGCGCTTGTAATTTGGATAGCATATCACGTCCCAGCAATTGGACTGGACATTCAGGCATATAAAGGAATTGGTGTTTTACTACGTGGCCTCCCAATGTACAGAGTCGACTTTTAAGAACCGGTTTTTCAGCACTTCTTCCAGTTGCTCCTATCACAGTAATAGTCCTTCCAGATGGAGGAGCAACTAGATTAGTCACCACTGAATGTTCAGCACCAGTGTCGATCATGAACGCACTCCTTTTCCCCCCTATTGATACATCGACCATAGGCTCCGCTCGACCAAGGGGGATGGAGCCCGGTCGGTATCAATAGTCCTCCATGACCGTGTCAGCCAATCCTACGAAGTCCCTACCTTCTCTATCGCGGGACCTTTGCGCTGCTGGAATATATCTGTCTTCCCTAACACTTCCTCTGTTCCCATTACTCCCTCTATAACCATTACTCCCTCCGGGGCCTCCTCTACCTCTCGCTCTGCCTCTAAAGTTTCCGTAGCCTGCCCTGGGTAGGACCCTCTCGTACTGCTCTCTTTGCGGACATTCGTTCCTCCAATGCCCTTCTTCCTTGCAATACGCACACTGATCCCTACTCAAAGGCTCCCTACTCCATCTATTATTGCCTCTATCTGGGCCCCGTTTATCTACGCCTGCGATCGCTACCGCTAGCATATCAGCCTTTTTACGCATCTTGCGCTCCTCCTCTTTCTTGCTTTCTGTTTCCCTATTCATATACACCTTATTAGCTACCTCCATTAGTTGGGTGATTGACATACCTGCAAACCCTTCTAGCTTTTGTAGCTTGCGCTTAATATCTCCGTAAGCTTGGCTGACAAAGGCGGAGTTCACCATTCGGGAATTGTCTGCGTCTTCCGGATTAAAGGGGGTATACAAGCGGTATGCCTCCAATAATCGGTCATAAAAGACACTGGGCGCTTCATCGCTTTTCTGGATCACCTCAACTGTCTTCGACATGTTAATGGCTTTCTTTCCTCCGGCTTTCATGCCAGCAATTATAGCGTCTCTATAGGCTCTGAGTTGAACCATATCAGCACCATTTACGTTCCAATCGGGATCAGTGTTGGGATAATGTGTTGCGGCCCATGCTGCTGGATTAGCTTGGTTCAAAGCACGGGCTCTATCTTCTAATGCTTTAATGGCTGCTTGATTTATTCTTGTCCTTTCCTCATTGTTAAATAAAGTCATTAGTAACTGCTGGCAATCAGCCCATGTCGGATTATGCGTCTGTACTATTGAGGTGAACAGATCAGTCATGGCTTGTGGTTTCTCAGTATACGAGGAATTATGGGTCTTCCAGTTTAAAAGGTCGGTAGTGGTGAAAGGGACATATACGAAGACAGGGTCAGCGTGTGCCATTTGACCTGCGGCATCGATATAAGCTGACCCGGGATTTAAGCGAAGAGGCATCTGATAGTGCTTTAATTGTTGGGCACCAGTCAACTGTCGGGTTTGGATGGGGCTACGTAGGGAAGCGTCAGTCATGGGTTCCGGTCGGGGAGAGATAGGGTATGGGGATGTGGGAGGTTGGTTTTGGGAAAAGGTAGTGAATAGAACACTTCGGGCCGAGCTAGATGAAGCTTGACCGGAAGTCTGAAGTGGCGCCAAATCAGGATATTCGTTTCTAATGGGGGTGGCACAAACTTTGAATCCCTTTTTAAAATTCTTAACCATACATCCTAAGGGATCCGGAATCGTTGACTGCGACGCACCCATACTTAACAATGGAACGTCGTCGACAACGAATACTATACACGCGTACTATTCAACAGTCACACCCGTTTCCTCTGGCAACAGCACCACGTGGTACGGTTACCAAGTGAAACGTACACAATAACAATAAACACTCAGGGAATTCCCGTACACACACAGCTGTTACACCAGTCACTATATAATCAATATTATGCCCTTTGGCGTAACTATACAGTCACCCACGCTATAATTCTCTATATACGAATTACCCGTCTATAACACACCCCAGTAACATCGTCTTTTACAAATAGCGGTTACAGTACGGTTAGCATAGGTCAAAGCACAAGTTAAGGTCACAATACAATTATTAGTGGTTATGGTGTTAAACATGCAATGGACGACAATGATTAGTACTTATTATATAATGTCAGTAAATATACAGGGTTATGGTACCGTGCACTATAATACAGCAACACACTATTAACACTCTCGCTAGACGGCTGAGCTCGCGCTATCTAACAAGATATACACTTTACTAAACAATCGTTAACACATTTACAATTCCCAACTAAACTATTGGCCAGTACCTTGAATGGACTACCTAAAACTATATACACCCGTTTTGGTTAGCCACACTGCCCAATCACCACATATACATAGCGAGCTAGAGATCCGAATTTACACAGGCGCCTCTTAGTCGCACTATACAACGAGCTAGAGATCCGAATTTACACAGGCGCCTCTTAGTCGTACTATCAAAAGTCTAGTGGGTTCCAAATTTACACGCCTTCCCACTTAGCCCAGATAGGATGAGAACTAGCGAACCGAATTTACACAGGCGCCGCTTAGTCTCCCGGTCCCTCCGACCTAGCGAACATAATATACACCCTAGAACGCTAGTCTAGACAAGACACCGGTGTCCGGCTAGGGCTATCTTACACCAGGACCCCGCCTGACTAACCAAATCAAACGGTCTGACTAAAGAGCGTTCGATCGAGCGGTGCGCCTTCGCTCCTTCCCTCCGACAGAGGGGGCAGATACAGATTCAAAAACCCCTTTGGGCCTACCGCACAATCGGTATACCCCTAGCGGGTCCTGCCGTCTAAAACAGCAGTTATCTTACCTCCTCGTTCCTGAACCTGAGTTCACACTCATCGACGGGGACACCCCAGCACTTCTCACGTAGAGGCCGATGATCTCCTGGACAACAGACCAGTGGCGCCGAGACGAAGGGAGGTCCACGCAGAAGTTCAGGGGTGCAGCCGTAGAGAACGTGGGCAAAGATAGACCGTCTCACGCCTCTGCCTCTCAGCTACCGTTGAACGATGAGCTTCCCGGCCAATGCACCAAATGATACCGGAGAAACTGACGGAAGCCAAGCACAGAGAGATGGACACAGGTTTCTTCAGGAAGGAAGAGATTCTTTATTGGATCACCGATCGGGACTCAGAGGGACTAGCGTCACCAAAATACAGCAAAGTCTGAGTACTGAATACATAGAGTACATTCCTTATATAGCACTGTAGCTCCTCCCACAATTAACTACACCCACACATACCCTTAACCTATTTAATGAATAGAGTCTAAACTCATCCATCCGGTCTAACCACGTGGCTCATCTGATACAAAGGAGAGGGACGCGTAATTCCAGTTCTTACATTCCTGCACCTGGTCAGTACAGTGATAACAGTATCTTAGCTACGTGTTATTAACTAACTGATACTACAAACACATATACATACATATGCCTTGTGGCAATCTTAGCCTGCTAAACTTGTATTTTACTGGAATTACATCACACTTAAATGTGTACACACAAAGATCTGGGATTTATTTATGCTGTGACAAAAAAAAAAAAACATTGTGTGTTCTTGTGCATGTCTCCAAGCTGTGGTATGGTCACAGGCAAGATGTGTATGTGGTACATCACAACATGACCGTGAATTAGAAAATCTAAAGCACAACGAATCTGGTGGACAGTTAGGGACCAATGGAGACATACTTCTATAGGAAAGGTTTGACAACTTTAATCAGTGTACCTTAAATGAAATGATTTTGAGGTTTGGAGTGGTAAATAATATTTTATTGTAAAATACTTCATTTAATCCTAAATAATCAAAAGATGGATTTGTTGCATTTCTCAAATGGTCTAGGTCTTAAGTTCACCAAAGATCTCCTTGTGTTTCTCCAGTATCTTGAGGTTTGATTTGACCGTAATTAATGATTATTTCTAATCTGACTTTTCGCTTGCAAGATGAAGGTTTGATGTCACATGTCAGAAAGAATATCAAAGAAGGGCATCTGTAGAACACAGAAATAAATTAATTATATGAGGGTACAGAAAAAAAAACTAAGGTATTAAGATGATGAACACATATGTTGCAGTCTACTCTAGACTGAGTACAGGGATTCTCACAATCTACAAACAATATTTGATGGATAATCGATTAACGCTTGTATTTTAATATACTAGACAAAATGAGTTGAGTGTCACTGGAGTACAATTTAAGTGCACTTGGTTCATGCTCCGCTAACAGGATTTGGCAGTTGGCAGAGTTACCTTTTGCAAAGCAGGTTTTAGTTTCTTCATTCTTCATTGACATCAATGACTACTTGTCTTGAATTGGCTCCAACACAACCTTAGGATCAACATCACACTTTGCCAACTCCTGGGTTTAACCTTTGAATTACCACAAGTTGGGTTTTCACTTGGTAATTCTACCTGATGGGTTCATTTGAACCAACGGAAGCTACATTAAAGAAATATGCCATTGCTCCATACCTAAAAGATTACCGAGGGGGAAAAAAAACAGTTATTTTGCCAGCAACAGATTTTTAAACTAAGCTTCACAGAATTCTGAGTGAGTGATGCTATAGTAGTTGAAATTAATGATCAAGCTACCGTCTAGATCCAAACAAAATATATATGGAGTTATAAGATTATGTTTTTTTATCACTGGTGGGAAAATGTTGGACAATCATATTGAATTTGATCTTCAAGATCCAAAGTCAGGAAGTTTTTATCATTGAAAAATTATCTGAATTAACTTTGAAACCTTCTTATCCAGGAATCAAATTCATCTTCTGTGGTCAAAGAGAAATATGTTCATTGTCTGTAGCTATACAATCTGTAGCTGCAAGAGCAACTATCATCAGTTATTACACAAATTAATGCTTAAGGTGTCTGCTGACGGTCCCACCATAAATATTCCCTACAAATGCATCTGTAGAAGCTCTGAAATGATCTGCTATGTGTGAGTTGACAATAACCTTCATTGCTTGCTTAGCTTGTATTAGTATATACTAAGAACTAAGAGGGCCTAGCAAATCTGTTAAATAGCTTCCAGTGTTGGTAGAGGTACCATAAAGCCAACGTAGTATATTTACTGGAATAGTTTTAGCAAATATAGAAAGGTGACAATTTCAATTTAATGTCATAGTGCCTTTAAAACATTTATCTTATAATTGCTATATCGATTATAGCTTTCATTAAGGGGATTTAAAAGAATGTTTTTAATGAAGAGCAGAGTCAATGATAGCCACGCATGCACGCGTGAGTGTGTGCACGCACACACGCAGTGTTGTTTAATTTAAAAATCCTACTCTGGGGGCGGAGCCAAGCGGGCAAACAGACTAGACGCACTGTACCAGAGCTCCTGCCGTGATGGCCCAAACGCGACGGATAACCCGAGGAAAACCGCTAAGACACCTCCACAAATCAGCCTATCGGCTAGAGGAGGCACTCTGGAACACGCCGATACCAGACTCGGCACCAATCCTGACCGGGAACCGCGGCAATGGAATGAGGCCTAGCGGCCGCACGGGGGTAGGACGGCCGCCTTCCAACCCGATGCGGACCGCAACAAGAGAGTGCAAATCGTGCACCCCCCCCCCTATGGACCGGTGGGGGATATCCCGGTCCCCGCCGGACGGAGTGTCCCGAACCCAGCGCCAAGCAACAGGCACAAACACCTCTAAAAGACACGCGGTGCAGGGAACACCCAAGATGGCGGCACATTATCAGCCATCCGCATCAGACAAGCTACAAACACAACCAGAAGCGATGCACACCTGGGAACAAGCAAGTGACTCCATTACACTTATTTTTGTACGCTTCTGGGCCAAGCTAGAGGCACGCCTAGGGACTGAAGTGCCACGCAGAATCACCTCTGCCACGATCGGAGCCGACGACGGTCGGGTGAGTGAGGGTCCGCTTCAGGGCAACACCACAACTCAAGAGTCCGATCCCCACGTTTTAAGCCCTCCCGGGCTGAGAGCAACAAGGGGCAAGCCCCTGAGGTGCCGGCCACACAAGCGGGGAACAGCTAAGCGAAGCACCAAGCGACCTGCCATGACTCCTCGCACCTTCCCGAAAGGGTTGAACCTGGCCCACAATGGTCTCCAGGCTCGTGGCCTACAAGCACCAGCCCTCATGCAACCCCGGGGCAGAAGGGGACTCCCGCCTCCGAAACGACGCGGCTCCAAGCAGACGAAACAGCAACCGGGCGTGCGACCCACATCAGTGAGACCACGGACGACCGGCAAGCGCAAGGCCTACAGCGATAGAGTCAACATACCAGCCCACGCTGCGAACGTGAAGTCCCCAGTCTCCCAGGTCGGTACAGGCAGCTACCAGCACAGACCTAATAAGCGGAGATGCCCAGGAGCCACCACACCGTACCTGACAGCAATCACCCACGGGCTGACACCGAAGTCCGGCATGCCAAGAACCGGCATGGGTTGAAAGAGACTGGTTTGCGGACTCACAGTACTCTCTAACTTTACCTTGTTTCAGTTTTATGATATTGACGCACAGATATGCTTATCGTTATGCATTGCATTGATAGGACTCTCTTAGATTTAAGCTACTGATTAGCATCATACCTTCAGAGTCTAACAGTACTTTTTATTTGGTATACTTAGATTGTTATATCCGTTTAACCAACCTACTGAAACCCTAGACATATCACCTTTTACTATGTTCATGCAGATGTATGATACTGTCTTAGATTCTTAGGCCTCATAAGACCGACACAATACCGAAGAATTGTACATGCCTATAGCCTAGTTCAGTCATGTGTCTTAACTTCTTGTACCCACACCACTGTTTATTGCGACCTGTATTTGCCAATACCATGTCCTAATCATTACTAATATCTCGTTTACAAAATGTGTGCTGACAATCCTATTGTCCCTATTGTTTTGCCTGAAAATGTGCTCGAGGACTGCTATTGGGGCACCAAGAGCTTATTTGTTATGTTACCCAAAGCACAACAAAAATAAAGAATTAAAAAAAAAAAAAAAAAAAAAAATCCTACTCTCTGTTATAATAAGTAGTCTAATGAATTATAGGCATTAAATGTTAAGTAAATAAAACAGTTTTTAGTAATACTTGCTTTCTTATGCATGCATGCAAATTTCAAAGAGGATATTGGTGGTTGGGTGTGCCAGTGATGCAATTCATGTGAGTGGTAACAGGCACAGCAGAAAAGAGGGCATTCATTTGTGCCAGGATGAAAGCATCTCTTGATAATCAGTCACCAGGCACTCACGTAAAAGCTAAAATTACTTGGAATTCAATGCATTAAAAAAGCACTTACATACCTCCCAACATTTCTTATGTACACATATAGACACTAATTATAGGGGTGTAAGAGGGTGTGTAGTCAGGGGTGGGTTCATTCTGAGAAAATACTCACTGATAACAAATTATCTAACTTAAATGTCAAAACAAGAATAATGATCTTATTTATATAGACTTTGCATAATTTGCAAAGACCCCCGACTGTGACATCGCTGCTGGGGGTTGGGTGGTTGAGGGGGGCACACAAGACCCCCGACGGTGACATCGCTGCCGGGGGTTGGGTGGCCGAGGGGGGCACACAAAGTTAAGTTGTACTTACCTGTCCATCCTTTTCCGGACGGTCGTCTGCTGCTCCTTGCGCATCAGATGCCAGGAGCCAACGTCCCTGCTGTTCTCTCGTGCATGCACGAGAGAACAGCATGAGGGCCTTAGAGGATCCCACGAGACCCTCCATAGATACAGCCAATTTCCCTGCAGCCATCATTGGGTTAGAATGTCAGTAAAATTCCAACATCAATTCCAAAATCAATATGTTCATTTCATAAAAATTTTATCTTTATGAAATACTAATTTTGCATGAGGAGGGGGTGACTGTGCTGCTTTAACTGCATCAGTTAAAATTAGACCAACCTAACTATCAAATAACTGACTCAGAGTGTCCAAACTGGAATGCTGTTGTAGACTAAATATCCCATGAGGTAAAAACAAGCTGCTTATCTTTTGTGGGCTTCAACCCCTATGATGCTCAGCTAGGTGTGTGACTCTTGACTTTCCTATGGATTATAGTTGAAATGCTGGATGGACATCAGAGGAAGCACATCAGCAACTGTAGAAAGTGTTGAAATGTTGATGGGTCTCGGTTGGTAGAATAAAGTATGCATACATTTGACTGGTGTTGGAAGTTTATCTCTACCACTTGCTACTATTGGGACATGAGAGGACCTCTGACATTGTACACAGCATTTGCAAATGGATTACTGCCTTCCTTAGTTACATTAAAGCGGCACTGTCATGCCGAACTTACATTTCCCTAATCGCTTCCTCTCTTGGGATCTGTTTTTCATTTCTTCCGGTCTACTCTAGTTTTCTTTAAAACACAAGACAAAGTAGGGACTTTTTTTGTCTTATCTATTTTTCCTACGCTTCACCAGCTTTGACCAGCAGAGGAGCAAAGTGTGCTCCATTTCCTGTGGTCAGAGCAATTTCCCACAATTCTCACCTTCCCTCAGTGATCTTGTGATGCTTCCTTTCACTATTCCCGAACGTCCTGTTATTTAGGCAGAACTACCGAATTTCGCCCTAACAGAATGAGAAGAGTTTGTTCATTCATGTTAGGACGACAATCGGTACTTTTAGGTAGGTTCGAAATTTAAATCGAATGATTGAAATTTCGATCCAATCTCGGTGCTGATGCAGCCGCTTAGTAGATAGCTTCCTAATTCCCACGGTGAAAGTTGGTCTTTCAGCCAACTTTACTAATACTAAGTAAAGATTACCAGTATTAATCTGCCCCTCCTTGCTATATCGCAAGTAGGGGCATGTCTAGTAAACAGTGAGCGGCGGGTGTGGGCCCTAAATGACAATTGGGGGGGCTATTGTCTTCCCCTGGCCCCCACCCATGGGCGGCAGGTCGTGGCCCTAAATGAAAATGGTCGGGGGGACCTATTCCAAAGACGTTTCCCACGCTCTGTAAAATGACTCAGAGCACTCTGATTGGTTGTCTTAAAACAACCAATCAGAGTGCTCTGAGTCAAATTGCCGGGCGTGGGAAGGCTCTATAAGCTTTTGTAAGTATTTTTATTTATTTACAGGTATTTAGTTTTATTGTCTCCCCCTCACTATGTTTAGGATAGCGAGCAGGGGCATTCGGGAGATTTTAACCCCCATAGAGTGACCCCCATAGAGTGAGGAAGGACATGGGGGGCTTATGAAGTGGCGGGGAGCACAGCTCCCTCCCACTTCTATCTTTACACATTACACGGAGGGAGCTGCACACTGGTAGCTCCGTCCTTGTAATAAACTAAACGAACAAACAAACGAACACCGATATTCGGTGTTTGTTTGTTCGTCTGACATTTCTTTTCGTTCATTCGTCTTTCTGACAAATAAATGAATAGGCGAAATTACCGTCTGAGTATCGGACATTAGCCCCAGTGTTTAACTGGGCATGCGCAGGAATTTTACAGCGCTATCTAATGTGGGCAGATGACGTGTCCCACAGGGCCTTCATCTACCCACACAAAGATGGCACAAAATAAAGCTTTTTAAAAAGGGTAATATGGGGGGCCTAGGGGCCTATGGGGGTGCCTAGGGGTTAAATTAGATGTAGTGGATTCGGGAGGGGGGTTTAAAAAAACAACAACGGGTGCGACCATGACACTGCCACTTTAATAACTGAAGAAAGACTTCCAGAATTACATTTTGGGATCGTGGGACGTCTCACAATGCCAGTGCTATAGGCACAGGTAAGCTCACATATCTTTGAGGAAACAAGCATTACAAGAATACTGTTTTGTATTATTCTTATGTAAAGAGTAACTCATGTCCTTCTCCATGCATGATTTCAGATGCCTTTTTGGGTTCTTCCACCCACTTGTGCTACTTTTAATGACAGAGTGGTTGGTGCGAGGCATCTGTTGCCTCCAAAGTTTGCCCTTTTACTTCCTAACCTATTGTTATCTTTTCTGCATTAAAAAGAAAGGAGGACTGCTTGCCACTTTTATGAAAAGCTCCTGGCATTTAATTGCTCAGATGGCCTGGGTGGGCTTGACATGAGTTGTAATTTTCTTCTGTGATATAAAAATAGTATGTGTTCAACCAGAGTTGGAGATGTTTTTAGAAAGCATTGCAATGGTGACCTTAATTTGACTCTGTCACATAGACAAGTGCTCATCTCTTCTCCATCTGGTTTGGTCTGAGAGTAATCAAGTCATATGTGGGTGAGTTCCGTTACAAACTTTCAATGGTCCTTTAACCCCTTATGAGCCCTTTAGCCTCTCAAGAGCCAAAGACAGTTCATGCTACCAGCGCAATCTGGTCCTCTAACTAACAAGGTAAAAGAGAGTCTCCAATCCTTTCCTGGTGTTTGGACAGCCCTCTAGCGCAAGATAGTCCTAGAAAGTCTGCCATGGAAGGGTAAAAAATAGAATGTTACAGGAACTGTACTTCTACAGCATTCCTTTTTCTCGTACTGCACGTTCTCGTACTGCACAGCATTCCTTCACCCCTTAAGGACACATGACATGTGTGACATGTCATGATTCCCTTTTATTCCAGAATTTGGGTCCTTAAGGGGTTAAAGGGACTTTATAGGCACCCAGAACACTCATCGAAGTCCCTGTTCCATTAACCCTGCAATGTAAAATATTGAAGTTTTAGATAAATTCTAATGCACGCGCCATATTTGCTGCATCTGTGCAATATGTTCTAAAATCAGTGTGACGCTGCAGAAGGAGGAGACCTACCCAGGGCAGAGAGACACTTACCTCCGCAGAGGTAAGTGAAATAAGAGAGACTCTTACTTCCGCAGAGGTAAGCGACTGGAGGTGGGGGGGACCTTAAAAGTTAGAAAAGTTAGGGACAGGGCACACTATAGCACTAGGAATACAGGCTTGTATTCCTAACCCTGTAGTGTTTCTTAAATTGTAACTGCACATTAACTTAATCCATGATAAAATCTGATTCTTGTCTAGTAAATATTGAGTTACAATAAAGGTGCTGTCCAATACAGGTATTTTTATATTTGGATACACACCGTTGATGCACAGAGATGGTTAGTTGCTCTATTTATTTAGCAAATGGTAGAGAAGTCTTAATAAATACGACTACATCTAAAGGTCATAACATGTCTCTTTTGCATTTTTTTCTATTTCTTTTTAATGCATATTATATGTATTTTAAAGCTGGATATATCTCCATACCTTTTTAGAAATCCATTGTCTGTTTGTATAAATGTTGTGAATATTTCTGAATCACTGTTCTTGGGATCTCATTACCGTATTTATTCGAGTATAACGCGCAAAATTTTGTACCGATTTTTAATTGAAAATTAGGGGTGCGCGTTATACTCGAATAAATACAATAAGCGCAAAAACTTACCTCCATTCCAACTCTGAATCAAAGAGGGAGGAAGGAAAGGCGGCAAGCGGCGGCGGGTAAGGACAGCTGCAGAGAGTAGGCATTAGCCCAGCAGAAGAGGGAGGGAGTGGGTGCTCCGATAATACCTCCCAGGACCGCCGGGCTCATTACAAGCAGGCGGTCCTGGGGGGGGCGGGCAGCAAGCGTTTACTCACCTCCCTGCAGCTCCTCCAGCTCCCCAGTGTAAATCTCGCGAGACCCGCGGCCAGCTCTGACGGCCGCGGGTCTCGCGAGATTTACACTGGGGAGCTGGAGGAGCTGCAGGGAGGTGAGTAAACGCTTGCTGCCCACCCCTCACAGCTAAGCCAATGCCACTGGACCCCCCTCCCTGGCAAGGCAACAAACAGGGAGGGGGTACAACAAAAAACAAATAATAATAATTAAACATATAAAAAAAAATTATACCGATTTTTAATCGAAAATTAGGGGTGCGCATTATACACGAGTGCGCGTTATACTCGAATAAATATGATAGTAGTTGAATTTGTAGAAGCGCTTGCAAGGCATCCACTTATAGGAGCCGCATAAATCATATTCCATCCACAGTCCTCAGTAATCTATTGCCAACAAATTATTTCAAAATATTAATATTTAATCATCTACTGAGTAATATCAACCTTTGGAGTCTCTATATGGTAAGCTATGTCTAGCTGCTTCAAGAGAGGGCATCTGTACCAAATATCTATTATCATTCAATATTTCTTCTTGATAATTGCTTTGCATAATTTACATTATATTTGCAGTTCAATAGTGTACTGTAGTCATTATAAGTGCAATAAATTACAATTGCTGCATCTATATTTGCTCTGCTTGGCCTTATGGTTGGTGACAGAAATGTGACCTTAGGATATAACCTTTCAATTGGAATTGCACCCCTGTGACTTTCCCAGGACAAAATGTAGGAACATAAGTGAATATCGTTGATGTGGAAAGGTGTAGTGGTCAAAATGACTGAGCCTCGTATTGACTGAAATATTTTATTAGATACTAGGCAGTATCAACACATTTGCGTGACAGCTCATGTAGATATGATAGAATAATACATAATAGGCTACTTAATCCTGCATCCTATAAATTTCTATATTTTTGGTCTATATTTTGTGATTCTTACTAGCCCATCTGCAATGTGATCTATTATTATCATGATTTATTTATTGTACTCCAGCATATTGACCCCTGCTTTCAGAGGATAACAGTGCAATACCTATATTAATGTTAGAGAGGATGCATTCTAAGTAATATATACATATAGTTTAATAAAAGCAGCTTGATAAGTCATCGTAAGAAATACTGTACAGAAATTTTGAATTATTGAAACAACAACTACATTTTGCTTTACTGGTTGTGTTGCCTAGAATGTGCTGGCTTAATGTCTATATGGGCAAACAGAGCTAAACCGGAGCACTCGGAGGCCTCCCTCTCATTGAGTGCATTGATAACACAGAATCAGTTGTTATCCTAGCATTCTCACACAATCAATGTCATCTAAGGTGAAAAAAATGACAGCGTGCTGTAATGGTTATGATGCTAACAGTGTCCCTTTAAGCATTCTACCTAATATATGTTGCTATGTAGATTTATTATTGAAGTTGGCACAAAGCAGCCTCAGATGGTTGATCTTATAATCTCATTTAGTCTTTGAATTGAGGAATGACCTTGGGCAAGGTCACTTGGCCATAGATGCAATTAAATGGTATTTTAACAGAGAGTTCCTTATAACCACAAAAAAAAAGTGAATAGCTTGATATGAAACAGAAAGCTATGAAGGATTTTTGAGCAGAAACACCAGTTGTAAACAGAGATGACAAAAAGGTCTCCAGTGTCTCGTACCCCTGACACTGAAGATGTCAACACATTAGCAGCTCCTGTGTAAATTATCCAAAACTCGGGACTGTAATCCCACTGGATGAAATTTGAGAGAGATGGGACATCAAACCGGGCAACAGGTGCAGATTGTGAACTAGAATTTGTCCGAACAAAGCCAAACACACTGACTGTTTTTCCATTCTGTTAGCGTTTTGAAAATGTCCACCTGTCCAAAGGCTTTTCTTCGCGAGGTTGTGACCTTAAATTCCTGGTGCTTTTATCCCTGCAAATTATCAGCAAGCAGATTCAAACACCCTGAGCTGGAGTAGTATCAGGGAGAAAATCAATCACACAATGCATGTATAACCATTCCATTTCACACATGAACAGACAATACGCTAAGGCAGCTAATAGGTTAGCTTATTCTTATTAAAGCAATTTAAGTATCCACTAAGCTAATAGGGTTATTAGAAGATGTGAATGCATGCCGTTAACATTTAAAGGAACACTATAGCGTTAGGAATACAAATCTGTATTCCTAAAAAGGGATAGATCGATTATCGGTTCTGCCAATTATAAGAGCTGATATTTCGGATATTTCTGATAATCGGTATTGGTGTTCTAATTCACCTTCAACTTACACACCTCTCCCATTCACAGTACGCCTTAATTAACATCTGGAACCTCCAGCTGCCAACCAATGAGGTGCTGTGTCGTGACCTCACGTCACCTCTCCCTGTGAGTTCCCGCAGCTGATTGCAGGGGGATAAGACCATAAATAATCTACTGTAGTGTACTGGGCTGGCCGACAGAGAGTAATAGGAGTGTGATTGCTGTCAACTGGGATCTTGGCACGTGCTGGCTGAGAGTGATTTGAATGTGATTTCTGACAGCAAGCTCATCTCACTGATCCAATCATGTACTGGCTACAGGAGAGTGGTAGGAGTGTGATTGCTGACAGCATGTTCAGTTAATGCCAGAATTGTATAGAAATTGTGTTCCTTTTTCTAAACTTTAAATGTATAGAATATCAGCACAAGTTATTGGCAATTGTCCCCAAATGCAACCAATAATATGTATCAGCATACTCGGGATCCCTATTGATCCCTATTCCTGATGCTAAAGTGTCCCTGTCCCTTCTCTTATTCAGCACCTCCTCCCCACCCCCCCTATAGGATTATTTTATAGAATTATCTGATTTCTATCTTGACTATGTCTGTATTTTATTTTGTTTTTAACTAACCACAATTAAAATCGAACATATAGGTTCTATTAAAAGAAAAAAATACTTTAAGCACCAGCATAATTCTTCGCATGCATTTTTTTAGATTTGTACCTAATTCGATGTATTTGTGCCTGATTTATTTTGTATTGTGTGTTTTTTAGAAACAGTAAATATTCAGTTAATGTTCAAATAATATTAGCATTTTTAATTAATATGTATTCTAATCATGCCTCATCTGTTTCACCTTCCCATTCTAAAACACTTTCTGTATGTAACAGCACACGATGACATAGTTCAGGCTGTATGACACTGACATTATCATTATTTGAACCACAAGAATGCACAATCAGAGCAAAAGGATACTGAGTATATTAACACATGGTGTTGTATTCTCTCCCAATATCTGCAGAAATAGTTAACTGCTGCATCTGTGAACAGAAAGCTTTGATATCTGCTGTTCACTCCCTCCCCTTACACACTCTGCAGACTCACAGACCCTTTGGGATTGACAGATTTATAGGTGTGAGAGACTAAGAAGTAAGTTATCTCTTCTATGAATCTGTCAAATCCTGAGCTGGCCTTGTTTTAGAAGTTCTTCTGCACTGTTTGTAGAGCTATTGATTGTCACTTTTCTGATCTCTGCTAAGAGAGTTACACAGCTAATTTAAATCTGCACTTTAACCCTTTCAGTTAAACCCTAGCTGGGTTCAATAGTCGTCATGTGTTACTTCTTCAGCATGTGAATCAGTACGTACAATAAACATGTCTATTTTAGATTGACAATGGATTGTTTCATCGGAAACAAAACTTTTAAATTCATGTTTAAATGACAAAATGTTTTTATTTGCTTTGTGATTCAGATTAGGAATTCCCAGCTATTTGCCCGAACGAATCGATTTGTTTATTGACGAAAGCAACAAATGCATATGTCAAATGTACAATTGTTTAGAAAATGTGAAGTATGTGCGGGGATTTGCACCAAAAGCCAGAATATCTATAATTATATATATTTGCAATTCTGGTTTTTAATATTTTTTTTTAATGAATGCGCTACAAAACACATCAAAACATTGTTGGGTTACTTCCAGCCAGGAGTACTATTATTATATAGACCAGGGGTGCCAGATGTTTTAAAACTACAGCTTGCATGATGCTTTGTCATTCTAAAGACATGCAAGGCATCATGGGCATTGTAGTTATACAACATCTGGGAATCTACCTTTTGAGTATTCCTGATATAGACCTTTTATGGTTGACTGATTTTCCAAGATTTTTAGTGCAACCTTGTCTACAATGAGTTCCAATATTTAAATGTATTTTTCTACTTTAATTGCATATTCTTTTTTCCTGATTTGACACTTCTATTCTACCACCAGTCCTGACCTTTGTCAGTTTTTTAAATCTGTTTTGGTAGATTGCTGCTAATGGTATATTGCATATACATTCTAAATAAAATTTTTTGTCTTGCTAGCCAGCTTGAGTAAAAGCATAGCCATGTCAAAGATGACAAAAAAGGGTAACTGTTGATGTTTTTTTTTTTTTTTTTTTTTACTAGCTTGATATCATTTTACCAGCAAACGCTCAATCTGATAAGAAAAATAAATAAATACATCGAGAAACGCAGACGGCAGAAATCCAATTATGTATCACAGTTTCATGTAATGATTTCATTGGGTGAGCGGAGAACAATAGAGAGATCTGCTACTAGGAAGAAAACCCTACTAAAGATAGATGCTTCACCTAATGTAGCGTTCGGGCTCTATTGAAAACCTGGAAGTATGCAGAAACTGTTGCAGTCTGGCTAAGGAGAGATAGGATTGGGATGAAGGTTGCGAATAGGAGAGCGATAAAATATGAAGAAAGCTATTAGAGAAATGCTTTGCAGCCTACGTTGTGTTAGATGCAACATAACAATTGTTTGTGCACACTGTGTATCCGCCCATACATATGTAAAATACATATCTCAATCACTGGCATTCCTGGATAGAAGTCAATGGTTGGCATTCATTACAAAACAGACAACCAATTCTAGAGCTTTGACTTAAAGAAACAGATTCATTTAATTATATTATAGTGTCAGAAACACAAACATGTATTTTTGACACTATATTGTTTAACTAACTATTTAGGTCCCCTGCCCCTCTTAGATCGCAGTCAAAAATTGTTTAACCCCTTAAGGACCAAACTTCTGGAATAAAAGGGGATCATGACATGTCACACATGTCATGTGTCCTTAAGGGGTTAAACTCACCTTTTTTCCCAGGCCGCACCAGACTCTCCCCGGCTTGGCTCTGCTCCCATGGCTGAGAGCACAAACTTGATGACCTCAGCCAATCCAATGCTTTTCTCTGGCAGTGTTTACATTAAAAGGCCAGGAGGTACCATAACCATTGCGTTAAAGGAACACTATAGTCACCTAAATTACTTTAGCTAAATAAAACAGTTTTAGTATATAGATCATTCCCCTGCAATTTCACTGCTCAATTCACTGTCATTTAGGAGTTTGTTTCTGTTTATGCAGCCCTAGCCACACCTCCCCTGGCTATGATTGACAGAGCCTGCATGAAAAAAACAAAACTGGTTTAACTTTCAAACAGATGTAATTTACCTTAAATAATTGTATCTCAATCTCTAAATTGAACTTCAATCACATACAGGAGGCTCTTGCAGGGTCTAGCAAGCTATTAACATAGCAGGGGATAAGACAATCTTAATTAAACAGAACTTGCAATAAAGAAAGCCTAAATAGGGCTCTCTTTACAGGAAGTGTTTATGGAAGGCTGTGCAAGTCACACGCTGGGAGGTGTGACTAGGGTTCATAAACAAAGGGATTTAACTCCTAAATGGCAGAGGATTGAGCAGTGAGGCTGCAGGGGCATGTTCTATACACCAAAACTGCTTCATTAAGCTAAAGTTGTTCAGGTGACTATGGTGTCCCTTTAAGCTGTAGTTGTTTTGTTGACTAGACAAGTTGTTTTGTTTTAGAAGTTTATAAACTCACTTATGTGACCGTGCCATTTATTAAGTGTTATTCTCTCTTAATATTAAAAACAAATATCGAGTTCATAATTATACTGTAATAACAAGTCAATTATAAAACCAGTGTTCTGTTACTTTATGGTTGGTTTTAAAGCATGAGTTACTAAAGTATTAATGCTGTGTAACACCATGTCCATTGGTTCCCTTAGATAATAATTGTGCACCTTTTATTCTTGTTCATGATGAAAATGATGGGGGCTATAACTCCAACCACTCTTGGACAGACTTTGTGTGGTAAGATTCATGGGAGTTGCAGTTCACTTCATCTTGAATGCTATGAACAGATAGATTGATAGACATTTACAATGCTCATTTCAAAGTGTTATCCCGAGTGTCCCTATTTAGAAGGGGCAGTCCCTATCTTGGGTCCAAATCCTACTGTCCCCCCGTTCTATCCTAGTGTCCCTCCTTTCTAACAGCTCTATATTGTTGGTGTGCCTCAGTGTCTAACACAGATCCGCAACAGTGATATCATTTCAATATCTTTAAACTACAATAAATGTAATTAGAAATCAGTCTGTGTAAATAAGATGAATTGTGCTTGTTCTAAATTCCATTTTAGTTGAATTAATTGTTATTAGTAAGTCACCTAACATTTCTCAGATCAGCCTTGCCCCTAGTCACACTCACACCCTTAAAATTAAAGTGCACCCCTTTGTCCATTTGAAATATTAGAATGTCCTTCACATTTCAATTTCTAGTATATTTCTATCACCTGTATTTCGTTTGTTCCTACATTTACATTCTTTACTTGTATCCCGAAGACAAATCTTGTGCATAATAAAAAAAAAGAAACATTAAATGAGCCTCTTACTCACAACTTACTCATGTTTGCAAAAATCTTCATTAAATAATTCAAAAACAAACTAAAGTTCAGTCCCTCTCAGCCCAACTCATTTAGGCATCTGACTACACTCCCTTCTCTCAGTATCACCAGGGCTTTCGTTCTCCCAGCTGTATCTCCACCCACTATGATTCCACTCATCTCTTTTAACACATTATTTCGTTACTTATAATCTCTTTCTGTCATTAGTATATGTGTACATATCTAGCATGCCTGGATTCCAGTTACAATTGGACACTTGTGAGTCTGCAGCATTGGGGAAAATAACACAAGTGCCACCCCCCCACAATTTGCCTTCCCTTTGATTTTAATCAATCATAACACACATACAGATACACACACTACACAAATACAGATACACAAACTACACACACAGACAGATACACACTCTACACATAGATACACACACGTCACACACAGATACAGACACAACAAATACATTACACACACACACACACACACACACATTACACACACAAACAGATACACACACTACACATACAATATATACACTATACACACACAGATACACACACACACACACAGATACACAGTTACATACACTGGACACAGATTCACACACACATTACACACAAACACACCCAGTAAATAATTAAGCCACCCAGCATTTTCTTACAATCTGCTGCCCCTGTCAGAGTGCCGCCTGAAGCCGTGGTTCCACATCGGTCAATTTATACTGGGCCTGGGCCTATCCCTAACTTTATGACTTTTACCAAGACTATCCCAATTCTTATAATTTTTACTGGGCTTATCTTTACCATTGTGATTTGTACTGGGCCTATACTTATCGAGAGCCCACACCTGGCCTAATGATTTATATGGTGTCTACACCAATCCTTGTGATTTATACTGGCGCAATCCCTAACTTTATGATTTACACTAGGTCTATTTGTATTTTTATGAGTTATACTAGGACTATACCTATGCTTGATGCGTGATTTATGCAGTGTACATCCCAACACATGATTTATTAATACCTCCAAACTGTACCTAAATAGGAGGGACAGTGCCTATTTTAGTCCCCAATCCCTCTCTCCCTCTTTTTTATCCTAATGTCTCTGTTTTCTCGGAGCTCCATATCGTTGGTGTGTCTGAGTGTATAACAGAGGTTCACAGCAATAAAATTCCCAGTAATGTTTCTTTCAACTACAATAAATGTGTTTAGAACTCACTCTGTGTAAAAAGATACATTGTTCTTGTTCTAAATTTCATTTTATTTTCATTGTTATAAGTCAGTCCTGCACATGTTGCTGAACTACCACTCCCATGATTCTTTGAAACAGATAGCCAAGGAATCATGGAAGTTGTAGTTCCGCAACATCTATGTGGCTGCATGTTTTGCAGGCGTCTTATAAGTTATCTAAAATATCTCAGAACAGCCCCACCTCTGTCCAGACACCTCGGTCACGCCCCTAAAATCAGAGTCTCACTTTGTCCATTTGAGATGTTGAGAGGTATGTTTATTAGACATACATTCCAGCCCAAGTGACATATTGGTTGGCTGTTCAATTTGATTTGATTACAGCAAATTCAAATTATATAGAGTTAGTTTCCACAAGATTCACAGGGAGTGGTTTAATATTTATTCAATCTGCTAAATAGATCCATTTGCCATGCCCAGTTTACTGACAATACATTTGTAGGAGTAATCTGGGTGGATTGTTGGCCAATTCTCCAATATTTTCTTTTTACATTCCACAAATATACAACGTGACCCAGATTTCAACACATTTTTATCTTTATTATTTTCCTTCAGCCCATGAACATAAATAAACACACAGCACTCTATTATTGTTGGTCCAAGATCTTGCCCACATTTCTCTAATTTTTGTCAAAATATTTTCTCCACAATCTACATCTTAAAGGGATACTGTTATAGTGTTAAGAATACTATAGCTCCCTCTGCCTCTCCCCTCCCTAGTGGCCCCCCACCCTCAGGCCAATAAGGGGTTAAAAACTCTTTACTTACTTACTCGATCCCAGTGCCTATGTCCCTCGACAAAAAGTTCCTTAGCAAGCAGGAAGTGCCTCTAGTGGCTGTCTGATAGACGGCCACTAGAGGCTGTCCTAATGTTGCAATGTGAACGTAGCAGTTTCTCTAGAACTGCTGCGTATTACATGGCAGGACTAAGGGCAATAGGCACACTGTACCCAGATAAGGTAAGTGTCCCTCTGCGCTGCGAGGAGGTCTCCTCCTTCTGCATTAAGGGGATAGGGGCAATGCACCAGACCACTTCAATGAGCTGAAGTGGTCTGGGTGCCTATAGTAGCTGCTTCTGTTCCAAAATACTTTCTTGTTATAGGTAACATTGCTTGCTGTTCAGTTCCTTTTCTGTACCTCCCTTGTAACCTACAATGTCCCATAACACAGTGTGTACCTGTCCTCATAAAACACTGCAAAGCTTTCAGAGACTTGTAATTTGGCTAATAGAATAATAAGATAGCTGTACTGGTTCCAGAAAGCCACCCTCAAAGTAGAACTGAGACTGTACACAGAGAGTTTTGATATCACCAAGTCAGCCTCTGCCTCCTGTAGTTTAACCTTTGAAACGCTGGGTTAAAGAGACATTTTAGGCTACTTAAGGCGCCATAACAACGTCATCTAAATGAAGTTGTTATAGTTACAGGAAGTCCCTGGCAAACTCTTACCTCTAGGGTAAACCGTTTTAAAGGACCACTATAGGCACCCAGACCCCTTCAGCTTAATGAAGTGGTCTGGGTGCCTGGTCCATCTAGGATTAACCATTTCTGCTGTAAACATAGCAGTTTCAGAGAAACTGCTATGTTTACCTATGGGTTAAGCCAGCCTCTAGTGGCTGTCTCACTGACAGCCGCTAGAGGCGCTTCCACGCTTCTCACTGTGATTTTCACAGTGAGAAGACGCCAGCGTCCATAGGAAAGCCTTGAGAATGCTTTCCTATGGACTGGCTGAATGCGCGCGCGGCTCTTGCTGCGCATGCGCATTTAGCCGGTGACATCAGAAGAGGGAGGAGAGTCCCCAGCGCCGAGGGAGCCCGGCGCTGGAGAAAGGTGAGTGTTTAACCCCTTCCTCCCCCTAGAGCCCGACGGGAGTGGGACCCTGAGGGTGGGGGGGACCCAAAGACCCTATAGAGCCAGGAAAACAAGTTTGTTTTCCTGGCACAATAGTGGTCCTTTAAGCACGTGTCAAGGGGGGTTGCACATATAAAATTTAATCTTAAAAAGTAAGTAAAGTTTTAAATCTTTTATACATTTTTGTTATTTGCTTTTGCATATTTGTAATGCATTATCAAGGCATGTGCACGCAGTATTATGAATGAGTTAGCTATTTCAGCTTTCAGAGCCTCTGAAATGGCTTGCAGACTGGCACAAACAAATATTTCTTGTGAATAGATGCTCGTGTGCCAGTCATTTAGTGAAAAGTGCAATTTGGTTGCCTATAATTAACCTAGTTAGATTAGAGTAGATTAAAAAGGAAAGATTCTGGCTTCCTCTTTGAAGTACTTGTTTCCCCTTCCTTACACATTAAATGGATTTTCAATCATGATGCGAATAGGGAGGAGTGAGAGAGACCATTCATTTGTAAATTAGCACTTTGAGGATTAGAGGTTGCTCCTTTCTGTACCAACGCACGTGTTTTCAGAAATCTCACAGAGACATCCAACTGATTAGTACTCAACAGATTCACTGGGGGTTCTGCCCTTACAGTGTGCCCAACACAGCAAGAAACTGACCAGCACATCAAAGGCTAAATAAACAGAGCAGAAAATACAAAGATCACTGCAGCAAAGGGTAACGTCAGTCTCAGCAAGCTTCAGAAAACCCTCTAAACTAGGCTTGTACTACTGCACGCGGGGATTTATTCAGGTTTATTTACTAAACAGTGAGATTTCACAGTGAGTTTACAATTGAGTTGAAGGATCTTTAGAGAGAGTTCAGAGAAGGGCTACTACACTAGTTCATGGATTGCAGGATAAAACTTACCAGGAAAGGTTAAAGGATCTTAACATGTATAGCTTGGAGGAAAGACGAGACAGGGGGGATATGATAGAAACATTTAAATACATAAAGGGAATCAACACAGTAAAGGAGGAGACTATATTTAAAAGATGAAAAACTACCACCACAACAGGCCATATTCTTAAATTAGAGGAACAAAGGTTTAAAAATAATATCCGGAAGTATTTAGGGTAGTGGATGCATGGAATAGGCTTCCAGCTGAAGTGGTAGAGGTTAACACAGTGATGGAGTTTAAGCATGTGTGGGATAGGCATAAGGCTATGCAAGCTATAAGATAAGGCCAGGGACTAATTATTATTATGTTATTATTTATATAGCGTCAATATATTCCGTAGCATTTTACAGTGTGTGGACGAACAGACATGTAGTTGTAACCAGACGAGTTAGACACACAGGAACAGAGGGGTTGAGGGCCCTGCTCAATGAGCTTACGTGATAGAGGGAGTGGGGTAAAGTGACACAAAAGGTAAAGATAGTATTAGACTAGTGACAGTTGCAAGAGAGGAATCAGTCGGGAGCTATTAACAGTTTAATTGATACGCTTTTATGAAGAAGTGGGTTTTTAATGGTTTTTTTGAAGGAGTGGAGACTGGGTGAGCAGTATTTAGAAAATTGAGCAGACTAGATGGGCCGAATGGTTCTTATCTGCCGTCACATTCTATGTTTCTATCTGGGCTAACTAGAAGAGTTGGAAAAAGTCTCCATCACCTTCATGTTGTATAAGAATATCGGGGTTATTCACTAAAGTGAGAAGTGAACATTTCAAATTTAGAGCTGAAGTAGCCAAATGTGGATCATAGCTGATATGAAGAGTTTTTCCACTTAGGCAATTTTGGCCTTAATTTGAAATAAACTATGATTTCTCTTTGAATTCCTGGCATTCCTCACTCAGTAAATGACCCTGTTGCAAAAATGAGAGTTAAAAGATCATATAGATCATTCAAGGAAAATGCTTTACAGATGGTATTGGGTAGCGGTGAAGTTAGCTCGTGTAGACCCTAAAGTTTCTAATATATACTGGAGATGTGGTATAGGTATTGGCACTATGGTGCATATTTGGTGGGCTTGCCCTAAACTAAAAAGTTTTTGGAGAGCGATTGCAGGCCTTATTACATCTTGTACTGGCATTCCTTTGAGACAGATTGCTTTTTATTACATAATTTCCATAATAACCTCCCAAAAGAGGATCAATATCTTATTTATCATATAATAATAATCGCATTAAGAAATATAGGTAAAAACTGGTTGACTGGGAATACACCACAAATTGATGTATGTATATTACAAATGGAGAATACTAAAATATATAAATGCATAAGTAGCAAAAGACCCTGTTTTCTGGGGGAAAGCATGGGAAAATTGGGGGAAATGTACATCAAGAGGAAGTAGAAAGGAGGTAAAGCAGGTTGTTGTATGGGCATGTGGAGAATGGTGACCGAGTTTGTTGTAAACATTTTTGGTTTTGTTTGTTTTCTCTCTCTCTCTCTCTCTCTCTCTCTCTCTCTTTTTCTTTTATTGTTTGTTTATAGATACAAGAGTAATACATCACTTTAGGAACTTAGTAGAGTATAGTAATGTAAGAAATAATTGGTTACTTTGACATAAAAAGGAAGGTAAAAAAAACATATGATGTAAGATTAAAACAAATTAAAAAGTGAATATCAAATTTTAGGTCAAACTAACAAAACTGGAAAAATTATCTAAGCTATTCTTTCAGTTTGGCTATTGCGACGTTAAAGTACTACTGTCATCAAATGTTTCTCTTCTTGTTTTTTAAAATCTTTTTTTATATTTAATGAAAGTTACGAATTTGAAGTGATTATTGTACATGGAGTCCGTATGCGCAGTGTTTCGCTGTGAGATGCTGCACATACCGAGTTTTGCCTCTTGGCTACTAGAGGTGAAACTCCATCTCCGCCAGCGTCATAAAGGGCCACCAGCAAGGCCAGAACAAACTCTCTAGGCTAGCTAAACTCAATTCTGTGCAAATTTTCATGCCCAGAATTCCATTCATTGTCGGCACCTGGATCGGCTTTTGCAGATCTTCAGATTCCGTATGCGTGTCACCGGGATGATAGGGACCTCAGGGCCCAGTGGAGACCCAGGTGAGAGGGCAAACCATTCTTAAACCAGGCCTGGGTACTCCTTGTATCGTAATCACTACAGTAGACTGTAGTGGGTATGATGCTTGAAGCAACCCTTTAAATATGAAATGCTCTTTGAATTCTCACTTTATTGAATAACCCTGAATAGATTGTGAATCCTCTGTGCACTAGAGGAAACCATGACCTTCTCACATTTACAATTAATTTAGTTTATCAGTTACAGTAACATAGAACACAACAAACAGCCTGGGATGCTCTGATCATTGTCTATCTATAGTCATACCTGGATTCTACAGAATAATAGTTAACTCACTAATATCTATCACTAAGACTCTTTGTAAAGCTTTGAATATGGGTATCATTCTGACATTGATCATTAAGGAATATATGATTTTCCTGGTGTTGAAACAACAGTTGAAGCCAGTGTACCCCAATATCTTGCATTACAATATAAAATTAAACCAAACATATTTAATAGATATAGATAAACACAAAAAGAATTCAGCGCTAGTAATCACAAAATTAGTCAAGGTAGGCAGCAACCCAAATGAAGGAAAACCCCTCGGGTCCTTCGGTGGATAGATATAAAAAGATATGGAAGGGCTGCACCAAATAAGGGTAGATAGTCCAGTAAAGTATTGCTAGGGTGCCAATAGATGGTCTAGGATACTTGATAGAGTTCCTCTGTGGATGCGTCTAGTGTAGACCGTTCCGTATATGTAAATACAAGAGAGGTAGAGGCGACTAATGGTATAGTAGGAAAGTTCAGGGTGTGATAGGTAACAAAATGTAGAGAACTCACATTCAAGAGAGCTATGGCCAGCTCTGGTGTGGTTTGCGTACAGCGGTATAATCCCCGCTTATGGGATATGTAGGGAGGGGGTCTCCGTCAACACCGTCTGGTAGTCCAGTACTCGGAAAAGAAAGACAGAAAGCGGCACTATAGTATCCAAGTATCCTAGACCATCTATTGGCACCCTAGCAATACTTTACTGGACTATCTACCCTTATTTGGCGCAGCCCTTCCATATCTTTTTATATTTAATAGATATGATGGTAAGATCCTCCAGAATAAAATCAAGGTAGGAAACCTAGGGCCGTAGTCACGGCGTAGTGAACATGTATGTATTGCAAAAAGGTAAAAATAGGACATTTCTGTAAAATATTGTAAGAATCATGTTTACTAGCACTGCTTTTCTTTGTCACATGAGAACATTGTGAACTTTATGTTCTTATTTTTGCGTCTGTGATACATCCACTCCCACTCCTCCTTTCTAGAATTGTCACGCTATGACTAGCCTGCATGTGCCCAAATCCTCCCTTCTGGTTTTTCTCCTACACCCTCCATTTAATTATTACAATTTTCTTATCTCTAAATTGTCCCCATATATGCACCTGTTACACATGTTTACATTGTTCAACTGTTCAATTAAACATTATACTATGAGATAATGTACGTTTTATTAAACTGAATTGCTTCTATAGCTCTCAACCTTAACATAACACTCCACACCCCTAAATCACTTTAGGTGCTTTAGGGGTTAACAGGATGACCACTCTGTAACTTTCTTTCTTTTGAAGTTGTTATGGTGCCCAGAGAGTCTCTTTAAAGTTGGAAAGTACAGTGGGACCTCGGTTTACAAACGCCTCGGTTAACATAATTTTCGGTTTACAAATGAAAATCCTTTGAAAATAATGCCTCGGTTTACACATTTTTTTCGCAATACAAAGCATGTTTCACCCAGGATGCATTGCACCTGGGAGGTTTATAGCACCGCCCCCTGCATGCTGGAGCCTGTGGGTAGCACGTGGCGTAGAGTGTGGAGGTGTTGAAGCGGCTTTTTCATCGAGTTTTGGAGCCATTCTGGAAATTGTTTGCAGTTGTTTTGGGACTTTTTGGTGCATTTCTCAAGCTGTGGAAAGGGAGCTGAGCTTCGTCGTTTGCATGCCTTTTATTGTGGGTTCTGCATTGTGGGTTGGTTTCCATGCCAGCTTATTTTGACTTTTTTCTGACCTCCAGAACGGATTAATTGGTTTTCAATGCATTCCTATGGGACACCGCATTTCGGTTTACACATTTTTCGCAATAAGAAATTTCACGGAGAATGCAATAAATGTGTAAACCGAGGAGGTCCCACTGTATATCTGAATTATTCTGTATTTTAGACAAAATGTTGCTACTCCAATGATAACTCACTTCCCTGTTAAATTGTTATTAAATAAACTGCTCTTGGGAATATTCATTAAACTGGGATTTCTTGACAGGGGAATTACAATTTTCACATCAAATTATCCAAAGCGAAACAAATTGTCTAACTCAATTGTTATTCTTGCTCAGCTGCCTTGGACTAAATTTAGCAGTTTTCATTTGCCAATTTTCGTTTACTGTATAACGAATAAACTATGAATGATTTATTCATTAAACAGTGAACAGTGATGTCAGAGAACTGAAAAACAGATTTATAAATGTAGGCTGTATTTTAAGCATTCTCCAACCCAGCTATAGTCACAGGTGGGCTGTTTGATCCTGAATTTTTACATTTGGTTTTTCAGTTGCAATACCCTGTTTAGTCGATAAAAACGTGTGTTTCATCTGGTTTCGGATCTTAGTCTTGCCATATGCTGCTTATTCTTTGGATTCTTTTTTGATACAGTTTTTTTTTTTTTTTAAAAGGTTCTTTATGAGTTTTATTATGTTTTTTTTCAGTCAAGTGATATTGAAATTAAATAGGTGCTTAAACACCCAGTACCTCATTAGAAGTAATCAATCGGTTAAAAAGGCTCTGGGACACTGTAATTCAAAAGGCTTTGGGAACAACCACCCTCGACACTAAATTAAGCCTTTCTGTCCATGCCAGTGCTCACACGCAAGAGCAAAAACAAAATGGACAGTCCCGATCTTCTTAAATATTTGCACAGTGAAACGAAGAAATAAGATTGGTTTGCTGTCCCTGTTTTGTTGCACCTTGCACTTTATGAAAAATTCATTATTAAAGAAACACTCCAACAATCATAAACACAGAGACGCACGCTAGTGGTTATGGTGTCAGGAATGCCCTGGTGCCCTCCTCAATATAGGTATTCAAACAATGGCAGCATCACATGCCCGGCAACCGCTGACTTCTTACTCTGGGGGCACTTGCTGTTGGGCATGCTGTTTTCATATTACTGTCTGGGGCACAGTAGTCAATATAACAAAAAACAAACGTAAAATGATGACATTGTGTGTCCAGTGTATATCTATAACCTGCTGACGTGCCACATCAGGCCTATCTTACTGAAGCCTGCTAAATATATTTACATATTACTTTCAAAATTTGCGAAATATACAAAGTATAGTTTATAAATGAACTTCCCTGGAGCTGCTGGAGGAAAAAGGAACTGGCGAAGATTTCTTAGCAAATCCTAACCTAAAGCAATGAGAACATTGTGCATATCGCATGCCCTTTAAGAGTTTATGGGAACTGCAGATCAGCAGTCATGAGTAGATTAATTCATGAAATGACATGAATGCAACTGATGCATCTCACCTAAAGCAAGGTGATATAGATTCTAACGAGTGTTGCTTCCCTGGAGGTTCTCACATTCTAGCAATAGTTAATATATTCAAAGTCCACAACTTGCTGTCTGAAACCTGTTTGTATTCTTCAGGAGAGGGCAACAACTTACTGTGTATGAGTGTGTGTGTTAGTGTGTGGATACTGTGTGTGTCATTGTGTGTATACAGTGTCTGAGAGGGTGGGTGTAAAACAATGTGTGTACATGTCATGTATAACAGAGGTTGATATTCTGGCTCCATTTTTCTCGTCAATTTCTCAGAACACCAGTCAGAGAAATATCTCGACCTTTGCATTGTCGGTATTTTTTCGAAACAGGTACCAGACAGACAGCCTAAAATACCGGCAGTGCCAGTTAAATACCGGACAGCTGACAACCCTAATTGCCTATGTGTCATGAGAGTTTCCATCAGCATAGATAAACTGCTTGGACATCATAACCATCTCGATTGGCTGAGCATCACAGGAGTTGTTTACATTAGCTGCACATCCATGGTACAGGGTTGCTTGTTCCTCTGAGCACAGAGGAGTGACAATATTTTAAAATTTTTACATGACTCTTACATTCAGTTGCCGACCATGTCCCTCGTTCCAGCCGTTAATGTCAGGGAGGTACAATTATCTGTGTGATTTGGAGCTGGCTTTGCCCTTGGGGTTATAGTTAATTCATTCGCCACCCTGCAGACACCACGGGGGCATTAGTGCAGTGCCGCCAGCCAGCCTGTTGCCATGGAGACATGAAATTATGCAGTTCTGCAATGAAGCGAGACCAAGGAACAGCTTCCTTGTGCCTAGTAAACCTTGGAGCCGGCGTCTGTTCTTCCCCTAATGCCACTTACATGTTATCAGCAGTGTCGTTACGATTTGTGTGTCTCCAGTGTTCAGCGTACAGGTCTTGGACCGTTTTAGCTACTTCCTTTCAATTAAAATTCCCAGGTACCGAATATCATTTATTAAGAGCTTAGCCTTTCGGCCAGTGTGTCTATAGTAATAGGTTTCATTTTTCGAACATCACAAAAGACAATATTTGAGAATACGTAAACCATGTTCCCTCTAGGAGAGCAATGGCACCTATCACACTCAGCATGCATTTACTGACACCATCTATCCTTTTGTGATCAGTAGAGAGAGTTATAGTAGTTGCAGTTTAACATGACATGGAAGGCCACAGCCTCCTAAACCATGATTTGACAGTCTGCAAACAGCTATCTGTTGTTGAGATATAACTCTTAGCTGCCACGCTGGCTGAGTGACATGGGAGTTGTTTATTCGGTGAAATGACAAATCTGCAGCTGATGTTCAGTTGTGTTAGGAAATAATGCTCTCTTTGGTTGTATTTAAAACCGAGAGCACCCTTTGGAAAGATTTATTTGGGGCATTTTTTACACTTCAAAAGGAATTAAATTGACAGACTGATATTTCTTTAATGATGCTTATGAATGAGCTCAGTCAGTCATGGGAATACAAATCTGAGTTTCAATGCTTGTGCAATTTTCATTCATCCTCATGACTGCAGAGTGGGTCTACCTCTGCCATGTGAGTAGATGAATTGACGGAATTGAATTATTTATGTATTTATGACGCCCCCACCTAGACAATATTTCTTGTACTGACCTCTGTACAACCAGTCATACTTATGCAATCTTTATTTTAATGTCTTACATATTATATAGCCTGATTAAAGTTTATAATTTTAAACTGAAATGTAAATACTGATTAAATAAAGTTTTAGGTTAAAAAGTCCAAAAATTCCATCAGTGCTGGCCATCCTTAGGAGATATTGTATTTAATCTGCTCGCTACTAGCACCGGGTACTGAATTTGGTTTATACCATTGAAGCGTAAAAGCCCTGCAACTTCTGTCTCTTTCCAAAATTAAAATCACCTTTGAATAGGTTTCAGACCGTTGATGAGATTCAGGTAAATAAGATGAGGCAGCTGATGTCATTTCCAACAAAGGATTTTGCAGAATATTTTGAACAGTGGAAGAGACTCTCGCCCCGGGATGCTCCCTACCCATCCCCAAGGCTATGTGCCTCTATCAAAGTTAACCTGAGGCCTGGGAAGGACACCTCAAAGTATGGTAGTTATAGGCCCTTATAAATGTGGCACTAAAATGCTGACTCTCTGCCTTAAACCCTATCTAGATCATACATGGAGCCGACATCACTAAACGCACCAACACTTCTGCTTTCCATAGATGCAGAAAAAGCCTTTAACAGAGTGAACTGATCCTATCTCTTCTATGTTTTGAAGGCAATAGAGCTTGGAGCGAGATTCCATAACTGGACTGAGGCACTATACTCGTGTCTTAATGTCTCGAATGTCATCCTGGAGTTGGAGAGTTAGTTTCAACATGCTCAACATTAAAGTGAACATTGACATGAGTTACTGTGACTTGCAATACCCCTATCTCTGAAGACAGAGTTATCTCAGATTTATCAATTCTGCTCGGCCAGCCCTGGTATTACGACCACAACCACAACTGGGATCTGTAAGGCAAAATTTCTTCCACTCCTTCTGCAACTGACAGATGACTTCACGAAAATGGCACATGCCCCAAATTTCTTGCTTGGGACAAATTAACATGATAAAGATGATGGTCCTCCCAAAGATCCCAAAAATCTTCCAGATGCTTCTGATACATATAACTCAAACATTTTTGTTGCCTGATTGGTGCTCTTTCTAAATACATCTGGGCTAAAAAAAAAAACACCCTGGACTAGCCTTTCAAGTTTTTACCAGTGAATTCTCCCTCACATCTATAACTATTGTCTGGCGCTAGTTTTTACTATGCTCTGAGAATAGCTCTGAGAATAGATAGGAGTAGAATGAAGACATGGTATGGTTTAGAACAAAGCTTTGTTAAAGTTCCACTATTGTGGCAGAGATGCCCAGTTGAAATTCTATGCCATGTGCAACCCTCTTTAGTCATACCAACCCTGTCGTCCTTAAAACTCTCTCCAGGGATCTCACCGCTATACCCTATTTTGGAGAACACTGCGGTTGGACAACTTTGACCATGCCGCTGGGAGGGGAGCGGAATACCTTATCCGCCATACTCTTTGCAAACAAAGTCCCCACAGGACCAGAACTACTTAGCGATCTAAGTAGTTCTGGTCCTGTGGGGACTTTTTTGCAATGAGTATGGCGCATAAGGTGTTCTGCTCCTCTCCCAGCACCATGGTCAAAACTGTCCACCTTGTTGGAATCACTATCACCAACTCACATACTTCCTCTGAGTTTCAGTACTACCACATTGGGATCCAAGGGACCTAACTCCCTCTGAGGAGCTGTTCCGCTCTACTAAAAAGAATGTCTCACACCATTCTCTCGAATATACAACCTAATCCAAAGCAATCTGACCCTAACTGTTGGTGTCACCTTTGGGTGTCTTTGTAAAATATACAAAGAACCCCAAAAGTGACATCCACTTTAATTGTATCAAGGACTTTTTAGTTACTAAACATCAGTTTATCAATACTGGACACAAAATATGCTGATGTGAGAATTATAATTTTTGTTTCAATAATTCTTTTATTGAAGTTTCAATAAACTTTTTTAGCGCATTAGGTGAACTCTGAAAGGTTTCTGACGTTGAGCACACAGAAGCTATGGATTTTACCACATATTGTTTGAGAAGCAGTTCTAGTTCACATTTCTATTGTCAGGATCCATGTAAACTCGGTAAATCTCATGCTATGATGTTAAATTCCACATAAATTCCAGATAAATTGCAGATATTTATGCTGTTTTTGTTAGTAAGAATTTGTTACTATTTTGTTTGAATGTTTTTGTCTTGTCTTTTAAGGCAGAGTCTAATCTTCAGTATGTAAAATTAGCCACAGCTAATTACCGGTACATAACTGTTAGGTGCATCAACATTCCTGACTTATTCATTTGGTTCCTTAGAATTTTGTTGCTGCATCCCACGCCTGTTGCTTATATGTATCCATGCAGAATAAAATGTTCCATGGTCTGTGTGCATGTATATGTTCGTATACAAAGCAATACAGGCAAGGTTAATGGAGCATATCAATTATGGCTTCAGTACTTGTGAACAAAAATCTCATATGCTAGGATTTACCAGCAATCTATGATTTGTTACAGGTTTTTGTTTAGTCACTTGTGTGGCTCTAAAAACATTGTAAAATACTAGCAGGGTTATTCACTTAAAGGACCACTATAGTGCCAAGAAAACATACTTGTTTTCCAGGCTCTACAGGGTCCTTGGGTCCCCCTTTTAACCCCGAACCCCATTGAAGTCAATGGGGACCTGAACTTTTGGGCACAAAAATGCCTCTAAAAAAGTCCTGTAAAGGGCTAGAGGGCTGTAAAAGGAAGTAAAATGGGGGTAAGAGTAGTGCCCTTCAAACAAATGTGGATAGGGAAATCACTTAAAATAACATAAAATAACATAAAATAAGCAGCCGCTTAGTAGATAACTCCCTAATTCCCACGGTATTAGGGAGCTATCTACCAAAAGGCTGAAAGACCTAAATTGGTCTTTCAGCCAAATTTACTAATACTAAGTAAGGATTACTTAGTATTAGTAAATTCAGCCCCTACTCGCTATACCACGAGTAGGGGTGTGTCTAGTAAACAGTGAGCAGCCAGTGGCTGCTCACTGTAAAAAAAAAACAAAAAAAAACCTATTACCCCCACCCGTATGCGACGGGTGGGGGCCCTAAATAAGAATGTGGATGGGGGGACCTACTATCCTCCCCACCGGCCCCCACCCCAGAGTGGCGGGTGGGGGCCCTAAATAACAATAAGGGGGGGACCTACTGTCCTCCCCCCCGGCCCCCACCCCTGAGCGGTGGGTGGGGGCCCTGTATAACAAAAGGGGGAGACCTACTGTCCTCCTCCCCGGTCCCCACCCCTGCGCGGCGGGTGGGGGCCCAAAATAACCATAAAGGGGGAGACCTACTGTCCTCCTCCCCGGTCCCCACCCCTGCGCGGTGGGGGGGCCCTAAATACCAACAAGGGGAGGGGGGGGCTACTGTCCTCTCCCCCAGCCCCCACCCCTGCGCGGCGGGTGGGGGCCCTAAATAAAAATGGAAACCCCCCCAGGTGACTAGGGGTCCTCAAACCCCTAGTCACCCCCCACTCCCCAAAAAATAACCCCTTACCTACCCCCCTCATCCTAAAAATAATGAGGGGGATCCTTATCTAAATACCTGTAAAAAAAAAAAAATAGACTTACCATTTGATGTCTTCTAAACTCTTCTTTTTTCAGCCCCAAAAAAGGCCAAATAAAAATCCATAATAACCGACGCACTTTAAAAAAAAAAAAAATTTCACTTGCCTTGCCCCACCCTACAATTAGGCTCAGAGCACTCTGATTGGTGGGTTAAAGCCATCCAATCAGAGTGCTCTGACAGGTAAATGAAGAGACTGACAGGTGAATCTCTACATTTACCTGTCACGGAACTCTGATTGGTTGACTTGAAATCCACCAATCAGAGTGCTCTGTGTCATTTTACACAGCGTGGGAAAATTCCAAAGAACTTTCACACGCTGTGTAAAATGACACAGAGCACTCTGATTGGATGGATTTCAAGCTAACCTATCAGAGTGCTCTGTGTCATTTTACGCAGCGTGGGAAAGTTCTTTGGAATTTTCCCACGCTGCGTAAAATGACACAGAGAACTCTGATTGGTGGATTTCAAGCCAACCAATCAGAGTGATGTGACAGGTAAATGTAGAGACTTACCTGTCAGTCTCTTCATTTACCTGACAGAGCACTCTGATTGGATGGCTTAAACCCACCAATCAGAGTGCTTTGAGCCTAAATGCAGGGTGGGGCAATGCTTTATACGCCTTCCCTCGCCCTGCAGAGCTCAGTCTGCGCGGATTTGACTCATAACACTCTGATTGGTTACTTAATCCACCAATCAGAGTGCTCTGTGTCATTTTACACAGCGTGGGAAAATTCCAATGAACTTTCACACGCTGTGTAAAATGACTCAGAGCACTCTGATTGGCTGGATTTCAAGCTAACCTATCAGAGTGCTCTGTGTCATTTTACACAGCGTGGGAAAGTTCTTTGGAATTGTCCCACGCTGCGTAAAATGACACACAGAACTCTGATTGGTGGATTTCAAGCCAACCAATCAGAGTGATGTGACAGGTAAATGTAGAGACTTACTGTCAGTCTCTTCATTTACCTGACAGAGCACTCTGATTGGATGGCTTAAACCCACCAATCAGAGTGCTTTGAGCCTAATTGCAGGGTGGGGCAAGGCTTTATAAGCCTTGCCCCGCCCTGCAGAGCTCAGTCTGCGCGGAGCCCTCCATGGGTGAAAATTGATTATTTGGATTATTATCGTTATTTTTTTTATTTTATTTTTTAAGTGCGTCGGTTATTATGGATTTTTATTTGCCCTTTTTTGGGGCTGAAAAAATAAGAGTTTAGAAGAAAGAAGACATCAAATGGTAAGTCTATTTTTTTTTTTACACGTATTTAGATAAGGGTCCCCCCCCTCATTATTTTTGGGATGAGGGGGGTAGGTAGGGGTTATTTTTTTGGGGGGGAGGGCGTTGACTAGGGGTTTGGGGACCCCTAGTCACCTGGGGAGGTTACATTTTTATTTAGGGCACCCATCTGCCGCTCAGGGGTGGGGGCAGGGAGGGGAGGACATTAGCCCCCTCCCCAAATTTTTATTTATGGCCCCCACTAACCGCTCAGAGGTGGGGGCCAGGTGGAAGGACAGTAGCCCCCCCCCCCTATTGTTATTTAGGGCCCCCACCCGCCGCACAGGGTGGGGGACAGAGGGGGGAGGACAGTAGGTTCCCCCCTATTGATATTTAGGGCCCCCACCCACCACTCAGGGGTGTGGGTCGGGGGGGGGGGGCAATAGGTCCCCCCATTAGTTTAAAAGCCCCCACTCGCACGTCTCAGGAGGGGGCAATGTTTTTTTGTTTTTTTTTTAACAGTGAGCAGCCACTCACGGTATAGCCAGTAGGGGCATAATTTAATAATACTAAGTAACCAGCTTATATAGAGGCTGGGTCACATGCTGCACTGGCCAATCACAGCCATGCCATTAATAGGCATGGCTGTGATGGCTTCTAATGGCACATGAGTCAACACCTTGTTGATTGGTTGCTCTGCAGCCTTTCAAAACGCGTCATTAAATCGCCGAACACCGAACTCCTACCCGAACATACAGTGATGTATCCGTGTTCGGGTCCGGGGTCCAAAAAACGTAATGTTCGGTACTAACCTGAACTTTACAGTCCGGGTTCGCTCAACTCTATTTGTAAAATATGTGTGTGGCACAATTATTGGTACCCCTATCAATTCAGATGAGGTAAGGTATAAATATGAGGTAACACATAGTCATTCATCAGAATGGGTAAGCTAAGGAATATAGCTGTGCAGCAAAAGGTTGTCGAGCTTCACAAAATGGTAAGTGGCTATACGAAAATAGCAAAAGCATTGAAATTGCCCATTTCCACCATCAGGAAAATAATTAAAAAATCCCAGTCAACTGGAAATATTATGAATCAACCTGGAAGAGGACATGTGTCTGTATTGTCTCAACGCACTGTGAAGAGAATGGTTCGAGTGGTCACAAAATCTCCAAGGATCACAAATAGAGAATTACGTGTTAGTTGCGTGTTGAGTTCATAAAGTCTCCAAAACTACAATCCAACGTCACCTACATGACCAGAGGTTGTTTGGAAGGGTTTCAAGAAAAAAGCATCTGCTCTCATCCAAAAACAAACTCAAGTCTTTTCAGTTTGTCAGACAGTACTGGAACTTCAAATGAGATCAGGTGCTCGAGTGAGGTGAGTTTCCCTCATCATGCCGCGCGGAACGTTTGGAGGTCTGTGCAGCTCGAGGGCGGTAAGTAATGCCACATTGCTGCCTTTTCTGAGAAAAGAAAGTGTTTATATCGCTGCCTAAGAACACCTCTAGTGGTTGTCACTCAGATGGACACTGAAGGTGCTTTCTAGTCCATTGGAGTTTAGCGTCTCCACGCCCTGCATGGAGGTGCTAAACGTTCCCAATAGAGATGCATTGATTCAATGTATCTCTATGAGAAAATGCTATTTGGCACTGTGTGTTGTTTTACCGTGCATTGACTGAGATCCTATAGGGACACTATAGACACCAAAACAAATTTACCTTAATGAAGCAGTTTTTGTGTATAGATCATGCCTTTAAAGTGTCACTGCTCAATTCACTGCCATTTAGGAATTAAATCACTTTTGTTTCTGTTTATGCAGCTATAGCCACACCCAGGGCCGGACTGGCCCACCGGGATACCGGGAAATTTCCCGGTGGGCCGTCGGCACCTGGGGCCGGGCAGGCAGCTGGCTGACCTGCGGCCGCAGAGGAAGCTCTTCTGGCGGCCGCAGGGGGTGCTGGCTGTTCTGTCTCTGCTCCCCCACCCCAGCGCGCCGCTTAATGAGACCGGGGCCGGAATATGACGTCATATTCTGGCCCCAGTCTCATTAAGCGGCGCGCCAGGGAGCAGAGACAGAACAGCTCCCTATTCGTGCCACCAGCCGCCTGCCCTGCAATCAGCATGCCGCCCGGCGCCCGCCTGCACAATCTCTTGGCCGGTTGCCCACTGGACCCCATAGGTAACAATAATGTGTGAGTCATGTGCCAGTTAACCACCTAATAAATGCTGTACAGGGGGCAGTGCCATGGGACACACACAAACACCTCATTATGCACTCTAACATTTACTGGATTAGTGTGGCTCTCCTCCTGCTCAGCGCGGCACAACTGCGCCATGTCTAAAATATTGGAAAAAATTGAAGTATCTGTAACCAACCGCAGGGATAGAGGGTGGACAAATGCAATCGGCTGATTAAGTCATAATGGTGAAAAAGGGAAGAGTCTTTATATAAAAATGTTTTTATCTGGATGCCTCCCTCTACCCCCTCCATGTGTCCAATTCCTCCCTTTACCCCCTCCATGTGTCCAATTCCTCCCTCTACCCCCTCCATGTGTCCAATTCCTCCCTCTACCCCCTCCATGTGTCCAATTCCTCCCTCTACCCCCTCCATGTGTCCAATTCCTCCCTCTACCCCCTCCATGTGTCCAATTCCTCCCTCTACCCCCTCCATGTGTCCAATTCCTCCCTCTACCCCCTGCATGTGTCCAATTCCTCCCTCTACCCCCTCCATGTGTCCAATTCCTCCCTCTACCCCCTCCATGTGTCCAATTCCTCCCTTTACCCCCTCCATGTGTCCAATTCCTCCCTTTACCCCCTCAATGTGTCCAATTCCTCCCTCTACCCCCTCCATGTGTCCAATTCCTCCCTCTACCCCCTCCATGTGTCCAATTCCTCCCTCTACCCCCTCCATGTGTCCAATTCCTCCCTCTACCCCCTCCATGTGTCCAATTCCTCCCTTTACCCCCTCCATGTGTCCAATTCCTCCCTCTACCCCCTCCATGTGTCCAATTCTGCCCTCTACCCCCTCCATGTGTTCTATTCTGCCCTCTACCCCCTCCATGTGTTCTATTCTGCCCTCTACCCCCTCCATGTGTCCAATTCTGCCCTCTACCCCCTCCATGTGTCCAATTCTTCTCATGTGTCCAATTCCTCCCTCTACCCCTCCACGTGTCAAATTTATCCCGCTCTCTCTTTCCATATGTCCAAATTTCTCCATCTCTCCCTTTCCATGAGTCCAAATTTCTCCCGCTCTCCCATTCAATGTGTCCAAATTTCTCCCGCTCACACAATCCCTGCAATCAGCATGCCGCCTGGCGCCCGCCTGCACAATCCCTTGGCCGGTCGCCCACTGGACCCCATAGGTAGCAATAATGTGTGTCATGGTGTGTCTGTCTGTGTCATGCAATGTGTGTCTGTGTCATTGTGTGTGTGTCTGTCTGTATCACAGTGTGTGTGTGTCTGTCACGGTCTCTCTGTGTCGTGGTGTGTGTGTGTCTGTGTGTCATGGTGTGTGTGTCTGTCTGTGTCATGTAATGTGTGTGTCTGTGTGTCACGGTCTGTCTGTGTTATGGTATGTGTGTGTGTCTTTTTTAAGGTGTGTCTCTGTCATGGTGTGTGTGTCAGTGTCACGGTCTGTCTGTGTCATGGTGTGTGTCTGTCATGGTATGTGTGTGTATATGTGTGTTTTTACTCACCTTTTTTTCCCCCCACATCGTGCTGGTCTCCCCTCGACTGGCCCCGCCTTTATGGCTGAGATCATCAAGCTTGATGATCTCAGCCAATCCACACTGACTGTCACTAGGAAGCAATGTAAACACCTCTAAAGAGTCGGTGTTTACATTAAAAAAGCTTGCAGGGACAGGCTATAGACACCAGAGCCAATACATTAAGCTGTGTGTGTGTGCGCGCGTCTGCTAGTGAGTGGGCTTGCTTGTGTGTGTGTGTGTGTGTGTGCATGCCTGCTACTGAGTGAGCTTGTGTTTCTATGTCAGTGACCTTATGTATATCAGTGAGATTGTTTGTCTTTGAGGCTGTGTATCAATCAGCTTGTGTCAGTGAGATTGTCTGTGTCTGCATGTGAGTATGCTTACTGTATAATTAAAAAATGTACTCTGAAAGGACCAATATTTTATATTGGAAAAAGCAATATATATATATATATATATATATATAAAATCAATCATCTAGGGTGGCAAGACATAGCCTTACATATTACATGCAACAATATATGGCGCAATGACTTATGGGGCTGGCATAGATTTTTAAACCAGGGCTGCTTTGTATCCCCAGTCCGGCCCTGGCCACACCTCCCCTGACTGTGACTGACAGTCTGCATGAAAACAAAATGGTATAATTTTCAATTAGATGTAACTGACTTTAAAAGTTTTAATCTCCTGCTCTGTAATTTTAACTTTAATTACATACAGGATGCTCCTGCAGGGTCTGGCAAGCTCTTAAAGGACCACTCTAGGCACCCAGACCACTTCAGCTTAATGAAGTGGTCTGGGTGCCAGGTCCAGCTAGGGTTAACTAATTTTTTTATAAACATAGCAGTTTCAGAGAAACTGCTATGTTTATCAATTAGTTAAGCCTTCCCCTATTTCCTCTAGTGGCTGTCTCATTGACAGCCGCTAGAGGCGCTTGCGTGATTCTCACTGTGAAAATCACAGTGAGAGCACGCAAGCGTCCATAGGAAAGCATTATGAATGCTTTCCTATGTGACCGGCTGAATGCTCGCGCAGCCAGCCGACGGGGAGGAACGGAGGCGGAGAGGAGGAGGAGAGCTCCCCGCCCAGCGCTGGAAAAAAGGTAAGTTTTAACCCTTTTCCCCTTTCCAGAGCCGGGCGGGTGGGGGCACCCTCAGGGCACTCTAGTGCCAGGAAAACGAGTATGCTTTCCTGGCACTAGAGTGGTCCTTTAACAGAGTGGGAAATAAGAAATTCCAAATTAAACAATTTGCAAGAAAGGAAATGTAAACATTAGATGACTCTTTACAGAAAGTGTTTAGGAACGCTTTGCAAGTCACATGAGGTGTGGCTAGGGCTGTGTAAACAAATTGACTTAACTCCTAAATGGCAGAGAATTGAGCAGTGAGACCCAAGTTAAAGGACCACTATAGTCTCAGGAAAAATACTCGTTTTCCTGGCTCTGTAGGGTCTTTGGGTTTCCCTCACCCTCAGGGCCCCCCTCCCGCCGGGCTCTGGGGGAGGAAGTGGTTAATCCCTTACCTTTTTTACAGCGCTGGGGACTCTCCTCCTCCTTTCCTGTCCCCGGCTGAATGCGCATGCGCTGCATGAGCCGCGCGGGCATTCAGCCAGTCTCATAGGAAAGCATTCTCAATGCTTTCCTATGGACGCTGGCGTCTTCGCACTGTGAAAATCACAGTGAGAAGCGCGGAAGCGCCTCTAGCGGCTGTCAATGAGACAGCCACTAGAGGCTGGATTAACCCTAATGTAAACATAGCAGTTTATCTGAAACTGCTATGTTTACAGCAGAAAGGGTTAATCCTAGATGGACCTGGCACCCAGATCACTTCATTAAGCTGAAGTGGTCTGGGTGCCTATAGTGGTCCTTTAAGCTAAAGTTGTTGTGGTGACCATAGTGTCAATTTAAGATTGATGATCTAAGCCATGGAGGCACGGCCAGACCGACGTTTTGTGGGCAAAAAAAAGTGAGCAAAATTACCTTTTAATTGCGACTGGAGTGGGGTTGGTCACCTAAATAGTTAGTTAAACACAATACTGTAGTGTTAGGAATCCATTTTGCATTCCTAACACCATAATTGTTCCTTTAAACTTATTTAAACCCCATCCTACTTGCCTTTATACCTTTTACAAAAGATATCAGTACAAAAGGTGTTTTGTTATTTTCTCTGTCGAAAAGTGTTTTACACATGCAGTGCAAATAAATAAAAATAACTCAAAGTAGATTAATATCTCAGTCTTGATTGCTAAATGCCTAATATATCTAGGATCAAAAATCATTTATGGTAGTTAATGCTAACCCTATAACAATAATCATACATTCAATTGCCTCCTTTCTAAAGGAAAGTCTTGTGCAGAGTGACTTGCCTTAGAATATTGCTCGGTGTATTATTTTGCTGGTGAGATTCATCGAGCAGGAAAATGCCATTCCCAAGGTCAGAAAGTCACACTGTACTTCTGGCTTTTCCCAGCCTTCTCATTTCTAGGTTCTGGCATTTGGACATAGCAGGAAATAAACACCCTCTAAGCTGCTGTAGTGTTCCTGCTAAGTCAGCCTCTACGCGCTTCGGCATCCTTTCTGCTCTCATAACAAGACAATTAAGAACTTCCTACTGAGTTAATATTTCCACAATCTCAGCCAGAAGCCAACACTTTCTTTTCCTCGGACAGTTTAACTCCTTACTAGCCGGCAGATGAACATGTGTCATGAAAAAAACTTTTTGAAATAGGTCATAGAGTTTGTAATTGTCACTGAGACTTGTTTGTGAGTTATGATAATTTTCTATCATTAGAGAAACAAAATAGCCAAAGTTTTCCAACACTATTTTAGCCTAACTCTACACTTCAGTTTTTAAATCACTTGAACTAGGTGTTCAGTGAATAAACCTCTCTGATTCTCTTTGTTGCACTAAAGTGTTAATTGCTGTCAATTTCAAGAAGCACTCTAGGCACAAAAACAACTTAATCTAATTGAAGTTGTTATGGTGCCAGGAGGTCCTCTGGCGCCTTCAGGGTTAAACCATTTTCTAACGGTTTAACACAGAAGTTGCTTACAGAGCCAGTCTTAGCTCCCCCTTGTGGCTTACAGCTTCTGAAATGTCAGATTCAGGAAGCTTGGAGTACCGCCGGCAGAGGGGCCGCTGATTGGCGGAGAGAGATTGATTGATGCTCTCAGCTAATCAGTGACATCCGACTAACACGAACTGGCTCGCAATGAAACAAACCTTTTGCAAACCATTTTTACGAATGGGGAGTCCCTGATTGGCTGAGAGTATCAGCCAACCGCTTTCAGACAATTAGTGGCCCTGTGCAGTGGAACTCTGCGCTTCCTTAATCTGAAACTTCAGAAGCCACCTGGGGGGAGCTGAGATCGCCGCTGGAAGCAACTTTGTTTTTCCCGAATGGTACAACTCCTTGAAGTAAGTGTGAGTCCAGGGGCCTCCTGGTACCATAAAAAAATATTTTAGATCGTGCCTTTTAGTGAATTTAAATGTTCTCTTTTTTTTTGCCAAAATATCCGGATTACAAATATTCTCCAGGTCAGCTATGTTTTTTTAGATTTGCTATTTTGGCCTAAATTTACTAAATCTTTGAATTCCTGACAATTCACACTTTACTAAATAACCAGACTTGAATTTGCCCAGCTATCATGGCAGTTTCTCTTTGACTCTTATCTCAATAGGCATTCACAGATTTGCTAAGAATTGTTTTGTGTACCTCTCTAATATACAAAAGTTGGATTGAATTTGTAATAATCCTTCAATATTGATAACAAACTGGAGTGGTGCTTGAGTCGTATTTACCTGAAGATGAAGCTTTGATTAACACTATGATAGTGAAGACTCTCTTATTATGAGCTATGGATCTATAGCCAATCGATGCTGCGTTATCAGTGTGCTCAATGATGGATGTATTTTAAACACAACTGAAGGCTTGTTAATCTCACCAGGATAGCGTTTTCATCTGGAAATTTGTAGCATGTAACAGAGAATTACAGTCATTTATCTTACAGCTCATTTCTCTCCCCAGCCCAGATTCTGTCACTACAATTTTGTCCCTTTGTTACCCATTAAATACCCTCATCTTGTTTACCTCCCTTAGAACTGCGGGAGGTGACACCGAATAGCAGTGAAAGGTATGGGCTGTGACAGCAGTAGACAGGTGGCAGCTATAACCGAGTCTCTGATGTAATTATGCCTGCTCAGGAGTCCAACTCGCAAATACAGCTTGGCAAAAAAGGGATTTTGCAGCTGTGATCAGACACATGCATCTACGTATTCTGTGGCTGTTTAGTGTGATCACTGCAGTTACATTTTACAACCATTATACAGCACGAATGATGCTTAAAGGGAACATATCCATATTACATAAACACACAATTCTAATGTAGAAATGTTTGTACTGCATTTGATCTCAGACACAACCCATTAAAAGTCAGTAACAAATTGAATAACGCAAGATTGCATATTTTCAAATATTGGGATTTATGAAAATGGGGTGGGGGCAGGGTGGGACAGGTGCCATGTATTTTATGCCATGATGATTTGAAGGTCAGCTCACAAAAAGGAGAGGTGTCTGCCTGCAATGCATGGCTAGCTTGCAGTCCAGCCATCAAGTAGAGATATCTGCCCATGCATTGAGTACTACATGCTAGTATGCCAGCTAGTATGGGACAAACTACCCCACAGAGATTAATTACATTTATTAAGTCTTTTTTTTTTTATGCTGGTGGGCACCAAAAAAAATTAAGAGAAGATTGAGATAAGAAAAAAGATAGAGGCAAGGATTGGTGTTGTCCTACTATATCTGGGAATGATGTCAAGTATGAGATTGTATCCTCTACAACCATATCTGACAATGCCATCGTAAAACATACTTAAAAGAAATATACCCAATACATCGGGTGGTGTATTCTGTCCTTTTACAATTTTATAATTTAAATTGTATACTTGACTATCATTGCAAGCCAATGTATATACCATGTATATTCATTTAAATGGACACTATAGTCACCAAAACAACTAGCTTAATGAAATAGTTTTGGTGTAAAGATTATGCCCCTGCAGTTTCACTGCTCAATTCTATACCATTTAGATGTTCACTTCTTTGTTTATGCACCCTAGTCACACCTCCCTGCATGTGACTTGCCTTCCAAAACACTTCCTGTAAAGTGAGATCTAATGTTTACACTTCCTGTTTAATTTAAAATGTCTTATCTCCTGTTATGTTAATAGCTTGCTAGACCTTGCAATTTACAGAGCAGAAAATAAAAAAGTAAGTTAACATCTGATAGAAAATGAAACCATTTCATGGAGGCTGTGTCAGGAGAGGTGTGGCATGGGCTGCATAAACAAACAAAAGTGATTTAACTCCTAAATGGCAGAGAATCGAGTCATGATCTATACACCTAAACTGCTGCAGAATTTGTTGGCGCTTTATAAATAATAATAAGCTAAAGTTGTTTTGGTGACTGTAGTATCCTTTTAACTGTGCAGCCCTATACCCTGTGGCATATCTGTGTACGGCACAACTCCGCTTAATCCTAAATTTAGAAGGAGAATCCTGGCTTGGGGATCCTGTCCTACCATCCACGTTTGTCCTGCATCCAAGATGTCTGCTTCTGGGGACACAAAGGAAACTTTTTGCTCTGCATGGCATGTGTGCGGTCATGTGCTTCAGCATCTTGAGGCCATGACATCAAGCAGAAGTGCTATGGAGATGTATGATTTTTGTGCAGGCAAAGAGAGCATAATCATGCAGGAATATCCACAGATGTCCATGGTACTTTCTATGATAATACTCTGCAGACAATGAAAATATGTGCTTTGTATTTATCTTTTCCAGCTGTAGACAGCAAATTGAATTCGTGTGCTCAATGCTTTTAAACCCAAAATAGTGTATTAGGAATGGTAATTGTATTAATGTACATTTTGTATTTCTCTCTGCGAGAAATGCACGAACAGCCATTTTACTGCAGGAAACACTCTGAGGAGTCAACAGCAAACTATAATTACAAAGTTTATTATTATTTTATATCTGGAAGAAATGAAACAGCTAGCTGGCCCATTAAGCCATATCTCAGAATTAACTATTCCATAAATGTACATTAGCCTCTTATTAAAATTATATGAATTGTTTACATTTGCTTTTTCCTCCCTCTAAACTAATATTAAATATTTAAGTTTATGATAAATAAATAGATAATAGGGGTTGAAATGGCTAGAATATGTTGTGTTTGTCATATTAAATAAAGATATGCTATAACTATTACAGGCACATGGGGAGCCCTGGAGGATTATGGGTAATTCTGGATCGAGCCAAGGCTTTAATCACACACAGGAAGCTCCTACAGGGTCTAGCAGGCTCTTAACAGTTAAGGAGATAAGCACTTCTAAATTAAACAGAATATGCAATAAAGGAAGTGTAAACATTAAATCTCCATTTACAGGAAGTGTTTAGGAAGACTGTGTAAGTCACATGCAGGAAGATGTGACTAGGTCTATATAAACAAAGTAATATGAACAGAGAGACTGCAGTGGCATGACAAATATACCAAACTTGCTTCAATTAGCTAAAGTTGTTTTGGTGTCTAAAGTATCCCTTTAACCCCTTAAGGACCAAACTTCTGGAATAAAAGGGAATCATGACATGTCACACATGTCATGTGTCCTTAAGGGGTTAAGCTTAGAGGGATTATAGCAGTGCAATGGTTAGGAGGTAATCGTCGACTTGATCAAGTTGTCTGCATCGCACAGGCATGTACACGTAGGAGGCTAATTACTCAAAAAGTGCCCATTTGAAAGCAAATCTGATCAAAGTGATATTAAGGATGGGGTCTCAAAAATAAGTAAATATTGCATATAACATAGAGACTGAATACAAACATAATTTTAATGGGATAATAATACCAAGCACTAGTGCAATGTTGGAGTAGAACAGCAAAACAGTTACATTTGGCCAAATCATAGTTGGAAATAAAATCCCAATGAGCATTATTGTTAATACTGGATCATTTAGTTGACTTTTGTAAACATTATACAGTGAGGGAAAAAACTATTTGGTCCACTGCTGACTTTGAACGTTTGTCTATTTTAACATTTAACATATTCTATCTCTAACGTTTGTGTATTTTAACAGTGAGAGCCAGAATAACAAAAAAAAAATCCAGAAAAACGCACGTCAAAAAAGTTATAAATTGATTTGCATGTTAATGAGTGAAATAAGTATTTGTTCCCCTATCAATCAGCGAGATTTCTGGCTCCCAGGTGTCTTTTATACAGGTAACGAGCTGAGATTAGGGGCTACAAGACTGGAATGGGCTACAAGACAATCGCCAAGCAGCTTAGTGAGGAGATGACAACAGTTGGTGCGATTATTCGCAAATGGAAGAAACACAAAATAACTGTCTGTCTCCCTCGGTCTGGTGCTCCATGCAAGATCTCACCTCGTGGAGTTTCAATGACCTTGAGAACGGTGAGGAAGTTTGCCAATAAACATCTGAATGATTCAGAGGAGAACTGGTCAGATGAGACCAAAATCGATTTTTTTGGCATCAACTCAACTCGCTGTGTTTGGAGAATAGGAATGCTGCCTATGACCCCAAAAACACCATCTCCACCGTCAAACATGGAGGTGGAAACATTTTGCTTTGGGGGTGTTTTTCTGCTAAAGGGAAAGGACAACTGCACTGCATCAGAGGGACGATGGATGGGGTTATGTACAGTCAAATCTTGGGTGACAACCTCCTTCCCTCAGCCATGGCATTGAAAATCGGTCATGGATGGGTATTCCAGCATGACAATGACCCAAAACACACAGCCAAGGCAACAAAGGAGTGGCTCAAGAAGAAGCACATTAAGGTCCTGGAGGGGTCTAGCCAGTCTCCAAACCTTAATCCAATAGAAAATCTGTAAAGGGAGCTGAAGGTTTGCGTTACCAAGCGTCATCCTCAAAACCTTAATGACTTGGAGAGGATCTAAAGAGGAGTGAGACACAATCCCTCATGAGATGTGTGCAAACCAGGTGGCCAACTACAAGAAACATTTGACCTCTGTGCATACCAACAAGTGTTTTGCCACCACGTACTAACTCGAAGGGGTCAAAAACTTATTTCATTCATTGACATGCTAATCAATTTAATAACTTTTTTGACAGGCATTTTTCTGGATTTTTTTTTTATTCTGTCTTTCACTGTTAAAATGCACTTACCATTAAAATTATAGACTGATCATTTATTTGTCAGTGGGCAAACGTTCAAAATCAGCAGGCGATCAAATACCTTTTCCCTCACTGTAGTTCAAAAGTAGCATCTAGTCAACCTGATGTAAGTGAGTAAGAAGTGTTATGAAGAAACAGATGTGTATGGATCCTCTACAAATTTAAAGTCGTTATTGTATCGAAAGATCTACGGAATATTAACACGTGAGGGTTGAATTGTTTTATGCAACTTAAAGGAACACTCCAAACACAATAACCACTGCAATGTTTTTATGCCCTGGCGCCGCACCATTGGAAATAGGACTCTGGAAGGGTATCAAACCGACATGCCCACTTTGGGAAGTGTGTGTTATTGGTGATGACATGCCCACAAAATGTTCCCACCTCTCACATTGGCTGCTCTTTGAATGCCAGGCTAAATTTTTGTCCCAGTCTGGATCTGCTTAACTTTTACATGCGTTTCAGTAATCTTCTCCCTCAGTGCATCACGTACATGAACATCACCAACCAGAGTACATGTTTTACATGTTTGTTTTTGGCAATATTTATATCTATATCATTTAATGACATGGTGGTAAACAAATGTGTGATTTGTTGTAATATAGAACATTACCTATGGCAGTAAATGCACACTTGACAAATTAATGTAATACCCCATCCATTATTGGACTTGTTTGAAAACTAGGCATAGGCCCGGACTGGCCATCCGGGCAAATACCCGGTAGTCCATGATGGCAATGATCCAAGGCCGACAAGGAAGATCAGGGGATCTCCCCTGCCAGACCCTTTACAGCTGGTGCTGCATGACCTCCGGCACATAGAGGGAGCTCTGTGGCCGGTGGCGAGATCTAAGATCTCACTCACCAGCCTGCACACTGATGCCCAGCACAGGCCCTGTGCACAAGGTCTACACCTGCCACGGGGTGCAGACCAGATTCTTCACCCACTGGACCAACAGGGAAATTGTTCTTCCCTGGCTCCCCCTACCTTCAAGGCTCAAGATAAGAAAGAGGGATGGGGGAGGAAACTTTACAGTTTTTTTTTTTTTTTTTTAAATGTAATTTGAAATGTCCCCTCTTCCCACCCAGCAGCCCCATGTTCCCAGCTCCCCCCCATCCAGCAGCCCCTGTCTTCCCCTCTCTCATCCAGCAGACCCTGTGTCCATCTCTCACACCCAGCAGGCCTATCTCCACCTTTCATACCGCAGCCTTTGTGTCTCCCTCTCACACCCTGCAGTCCATTTCCCCCTCTCACACCCTTCAGCCCATCTACCCCTCTCACACCCTGCAGACACACACTGACTCATATAGACACACACTGACCCATACAGACAAACACTGACCCATACAGACAACCTACAGACTGACATACACAAACACAGATTCTTCACAAATACACATTGTGACGTCCCATTTACCCACTTACCTTTCTTCATACTTAACTACTTTTCGTGTGTAACTGGCAGCTTCCCTGAGCCTGGTCACCTACATCCCGTTTCAGTCCCACCCTGCTTTGTTCCGCCCACTTGTCCCCACGTACAGGGCAAGGAGTGGGAGCGAGAAATTGAAGCGCCCTTGTGCTGCTGAGTCAATGGAAGTCTTTGTCGGGGAAGCAGGCTGACGTTGATGCCGCCGGACCACTGTTAGGGCACTAGTCAGTAGCCATGTAAGTGCTCCCTAGCGCCCAGTAACATGGCCGGCGGCATGATTTGTATAATTATTTAAACATAGAGGGGCAGCCAAACGAGCAGAGCAGTAAAGCTCCTGCTGGCGCCCCCCTTTTAAGCAGCGCCATAGATGGCTGCATAGGTGGCCTATAGGAAGCGCCTGCCCTGGTTACAGGTTGCAGAAACCGTGTGCATAGTATGCTAGAAGTAAGTGGAAGCATATCACCAAGTCCCTGGGTACCACAACTGGGGCTCTTGGCGACTTGGGAACCCTGAAGTGGTACTCAGTAGGGATGTGCATGGGCAAAAAATTTGGTTCGGTTCGGCATTTCCACAATTCGGGACTTCAGCACTTCCGTTCGGCACTTCCGAAATTCGGGACTTAAGCAATTCGGGAATTTGGCAATTCCCTAACCCTAGCCTTATCCTTATCCGTTTTTAGCTTTGGAAGGCGATAATAAAGAGGACAAAAAGAGGATACCAGCCATCAGAGGTAGTGAGAAACGTAATCATCTGGTATCGTCTTCTGAGACACCTCTAATCCTAAGGCTATGCTGTCGCTTAATGTCCTCAGTCGCTGTCACTTTGCCTTTCATGATTCCCCGGCTCCCCCTACCCACTTGAGACCCACATTCCATGTTAGAGAAATATCTTTAAAGACCAGATTGTCATGAAGACATATGCTGTCATTGCCTTAATAGAAGAGCAATCTGATAAAAGTTACACTCCAAGCACAATAACCACTACAGTTATATGTGGTGTGTCACTGCTGGAAGGACACAGGTAACAAGACAGAGTTAAATCATTTTTGAACAGTTTGACTTCTAATCTGGGTCACTTTCCACCTCCACTACCATTGCCAGAAAGCCTGAAGTTTCTAAGCAGGAATTTCCACTAGGTCTCCTGAGCTAAGTCCTGAAAATCAGAGCTTAGCTCTTTGGTTGATCGCTCTCAGCCAATGACCAAAGTCTTACATTGCAGGGCTTAGCGCAGGAGAATTAGTGGAAGTTCCTGCTTATGGTAATTGAAGTTCCTGCGATGGTAGTGAAGACAGGGAGCGGCATCTGGCAAACCACAGGTAGGAAGTGTAACTGTTCAAAAAGACTTTGAACCTTTATAATGGTAGGAAGACGCAAGGGCACGCCTGGCACCATAACCGGTACAGCATTACGCAAATAAACCCCAAAGTGTATTTTGTACCATCTTAACTCTTTTTGTCCTTTAAATAAAAAAATAAAACATAAAAAACCTGGGCTTCATACCATAGGGATCGGGTATTGCTGTAACAATCTGGTGGAATAACTTCAAATGTTATCTCACATAAAAAAGATACATAGACTGAAAATCTCTCTAAATCACTTGTACATTAAAAATGTAACCCATTAGGATACTTTTTATTAGATAATCAAGAATGTTTATAGTGTTTATATAATCTAAATTGGTAAACTATAGCAATAAACAATTATTTGTATAACACCCAGGGGCCTTTTCATTAATCCAAATGAGTAATATCTGTCATTCTAGTGATGTAAATAATATTAGCATTGCTTGGTTTTCACTTATGTGTATTCATATAATAATAATAATAATAATAATAATAATAGCAACAAAGTATTTAATCAGTAAAGGTACATTCAGGTTACTCTGGTTTATATAAGCAAATGTATTTAGCCCACATACTTTATATCTCTGTTTTAGTTAAATGAGTCGGTAAAAATGTGTGCACTCCGACTAAATGTACTGTGTATACCTGCATAGGTTGATCCAATGTACAGTTGCAAGAAAAAGTATGTGAACCCTTTGGAATTATATGGATTTCTGTAAAGAGGAATGGTCAAGAATTACTCCTGACCGTTGTGCATGTCTGATCTGCAACTACAGGAAACGTTTGGTTGAAGTTATTGCTACCACAGGAGGTTCAACCAGTTATTAAATCCAAGGGTTCACATACTTTTTCCACCTGCACTGTGAATGTTTACATGGTGTGTTCAATAAAAACATGGCAACATTTCATTCTTTGTGTGTTATTAGTTTAAGAAGACTGTGATTGTCTATTGTTGTGACTTAGATGATGATCAGATCACATTTTATGACCAATTTGTGCAGAAATCCATATAATTCCAAAGGGCTCACATACTTTTTCTTGCAACTGTATACGTCAACCCTAAAAAATTAGAGTCATATTATGGGTTTAAGACTATATTCATATAAGTTTTCCCCAAACAATGTGCCTACATATACACTGGCATATTGTCAGGATTACAAGTTGATCCAGCACGCAGTGCTGTGTCACACCTAGGACTAAGGATAACGTATAACCTCTGCTTAGAATGGCCGGACTTAATGTCTCCAAGAATAGTCAAAATACTTGCCGAGGTCACGGACATAGAATCAGACACAAAGATGAGGGAAAGCCAAAAGTCAAGATACCAGATATCAGGGAAGTCAAAACACAGACAAAGTCAAATACCAGAAAATCAAGATGAGCAACGCACTCTCAGATAACCATAGGCATGAAGCCACGACAGAGCACTGAGCAAGAGGAGAACTGGGCCTAGATACCCCTCCTGTGGATCCGATTGGCTGTAACCTGCCTATTGAGCAGGCTTACCCACCAAGAGCAGGACATGCAAAGAGCACTGTTAAGTGCTGTCTGCAGGGTCCTAGTTCTCTGGGCATTGTGTGACCTTGTCTAATAATGCTTGTCTAATGATGCCTCATGCTATGCTTTTTGAGAAAAGTTCCCTGGTATATCCAAAAGTGAGACAACAGGCAGCAAACTATGCACAGTGGGGTAGGACCCAGAAATCGTAACTGTCCTGCCAAAATGGGAAATTTTGTGAGGTCTGATCTGTTTACAGTTCGTTTGTTCCAGCCATTTTAACATCATATCCCTCTGGAAAGGAAATATCCATATTTACATATCACATGCTGATTAACTTATTGTTTTGATGTATGGGGAAAAAAGCCATTAGGAGGGGTGTCACGGGAGATGGGACTCCTCGTACGTGTTCCCTTATTTGTACTTAGTTTCGTCTGATATACCCCTGCATTCGAATGCAATCACTACCTGATAATTGTTCCCTTGTGTTCTGTTATCGGTTGCATTCTGTTCGGTTACCAAAAAGACTATGTATGGTCCTTGTAATCACCGACCACCCTTGGCTGTTAACCACAAATAATCAATCACCTCAGGTGCTTCCCTGGGTGGCCGCCATTCGCATATAAGAACACACATACAATCAGGACTGGCAGCCATCTTTTCCCGATTGCAGGCAGCGGTACATGGTCGTCGACTGCATGGATCTCTGGGTCGGCTACGCAAGCTTGCGAACTCTGCCCTCTGCCCGTACGACTTTCCGACCAGCTAGGAGAACAGCGTTCGGGCGTAAGAAACTACAGAACAAGGGAAGCATTCATTCCTTAAAAGCCAGGGGAGGCGTTTGTCAGTGTACGCACAGGAACCCCCAAAAGTCGGCTGGCCAGCCTGACTAATTCTCTGTAACTGTTTTGGGCTTCCACCTCATGGCCGGTCGGTCAAAACTTTGTTCAAACCTAACTCTCGTTCTACCGAACCGATCTGAGCGCTTTTTGGATATGTTGTGCGCTCATATCAGGGCTATTCAGGAATATAATTTTGTGGGGTTCCTGTACTGTTTCATGTATTTTTGTGATATGCAAAAAAAATCTGCTTTTACAAATTCAGCTAATTCCATTTGGCTCAAATCTTCTGCATTCAGCTGTTACAATTCCTCTTTGGTTTACTATATGCAATAATAATACTTAGCCGAATGTATCCCTGCTATATATTCAAATGATTCTCATTGCTGCAGTAAGATTCATTTTAAAATAGGTCAAACAAATTTCAACTCAATTGCTGCCGAATTACTGAATCTCCATGCTATAATTTCCCAGCAGCACCACCAAAAAAACAAAACAAAAAAAAAGTAGATTTTGGGGAATTTTAGGTTTGCAGTATCCTTAGGGCGCCTGAGGGGGTTATTCACTAAATGCCAAATGGCAACTGAAAAGCAGCCCAATGCTGTATGGTTGTCACAGTTCTGTTATTAAAGGAACACTATAGTCACCTAAACAACTTTAGCTTGATGAAGCACAGTTTTAGTGTATAGACCAGGGGTAGGCAACCTACGGCACTAGTGCCATGCACGGCACTCAAGGTGCCTATGCACGGCACTCAAGGCTGCAAGAGCCAAAGAGGCTCTGGCCTGTCAGGAGTCCCAATGAAACTTCAGATATCTGCTAATACGAAATGGTGGTGAAGGACAATCCTCCATTTATGCATTGCAGAACTTAGAGCAAGTGATCTCAGATCACTTCCTCCTAGCACTTGTGAATGGGAATCCACACAGGAGTAGAGCAGCCCACAGCTTGCTGTTGCAGCTTCTGTCCTTGAGCTGTACCTGGCCAGCCTGGTCCCCACTAAAACCCAGGGAAGCCTCAGAGCTGCAGAATAACCCTCCCCTCATACAAATAATACAAACACACACACAGTCCGCACAAACACGACACCACCAACAATCCACATACATGCACACAACCCCACATGCAGCCTCTCACATGCAATACCCCAAACAGCCCCACACATACACACACTATCAAATACACAATGTGACATATCCATCAACACACAATTCCACAAGCAGCCCCCATACACAGCCCAAATTCATAGGTATTATACATGATACACTATTAATGGACATATACAATATAATAGCTCATATACGCACAAATACAACGATACAAAGCAAATGCAGTATAACATGCACACCTCAATTTAAAGAAATAGGACCGACACGCTACGGGACATTACAATCATATTTCGGCACAGTGCTGCTAAAAGGTTGCCTACCCCTGGTATAGACCATGCTTCTCAGGTTTCACTGTTCAATTCACTGCCATTTAGGAGTTAAGTCACTTAGTTTCTGTTTATGCAACCCTTGTCACACCTCCCCTGACTCTGATTGTCACAGCCTGCATGAAAAAAACAACTGGTTTCACTTTCAATCAGATGTAATTTACCTCAAACAATTGTATCTCTTTCTCTGTACATTGAACTTTAAACACATAAAGGAGGCTCTTGCAGGGTCTAGCAAGCTATTAACATAGCAGGGTATAAGAAAATCTGAATTAAACAGAACTTGCAATAAAGGAAGGATAAACTTTAGATGACTCTTTACAGGAAGTGTTTAGGAAGGCTGTGCAAGTCACATGCAGGGAGGTGTTACTAGGTTTCATAAACAAAGTGATTTAACTTCTAAATGGCAGAGAATTAAGCAGCGAGACTGCAGGGGCAGCAAAACTGCTTCATTAAGCTAAAGTTGTTTTGGTGACTATAGTGAAATTGATAGAGATAGCTTTAAAAAGACCCTGTTAAAATGTTGCTTTGTGTGCTGTGGTTGCTTATAAGAGGGAGTATATCCATTGTACAGAGCTATGGCATTTGCTGGCGCTATATAAATAATAAAATAATAATAATGTAATTCATAATTACAAGCAAATGCAGGATATGACTTCATTTAAAAAGACAGAGGACACACTCTCCTAAAAAGGTTTTTGAAGTATTTCTTCAAAGAAATCTAACTTATTTGGGCATTGTAGATTTTATAGCCTGGGGATTGTGTATTGTGAAACAGTAAAATACATAGTACAGATGTTTCCTTAAATGGCAACGTTTCTAATACCGAAATGGCTTACTTTATAAAGCCATTATACTGGGTTCTGAGAATTTACTTTGCTACACACTATTTACTGCAACTCAACGATAAGTCCTGTGTTTGGTCAGTGAAAACATAGCCTTAATGTATTCAACAAAAAAAGATCTCTATAAATAAAAAATAGAAAAATTAGCCAACAATATGTGTAATTCTAGCCTTAGCGTCTAGACAAAGGGCTTCACAAATAATGTGCGCATTGATTTATTCATAATCACAAGCAGAATGTGAACAAATGTCACCAAAGTTTTACAAATCCCTGCTCAATGCTCCAAATGTTAATGTGTAGATAATTGGAATTCCTCTTCTTTCCTCAGAGACCCTTGTAGTGTTCTGACAGAGCAAAGAGAGCTTTGTGAAACACGGCCCATTGTTCTGCATACCTGAGATCCAGCCTATATTTGCAGCAAGTAAAGGGCAGGAAGAAGATAGATTTTCACTTTTTTGCATAACCAAGAACAAGTCCTTTTGTACTCTTCTTATAATACATCTTACCAGATGGGAGCCCTACTCCAAGGATAATTTGTTCTTTTTCTTGGTACATTGGTGCAGAAACTGTAAGCTTTTGGATTATATTAATTATTCCTGTCCTACCATATTCCATACGCCTATCGCAAAGGTAGTGTTGCACTCAGAGAACCCAATAGAGTCTGCTACCATGCCTGGAGTCCCATGGAAGGGAATCGCAGTCCCGTAGAAGTATTCAAAATCAAATACCAAAGGCTTCACAACATCGAGCAAGGAAGACTACTTTATAAAACAATGTTTAGTATACAACGTTTCGGTGTCAAGCCTTAAAGGGAAACTATAGTCACCAGAAAAACTACAGCTTAATGTAGTTGTTCTGGTGAGAAGGGGTGTACCTAGAGCATTTGGCACCCCTTTCTCCCACTACCCCCCAAATTTAAAATGTAAAAAAAAAACAACTGCAATTTAAAAAGAAAAACAATGTATTTAGCACTAATCAGTTTTTATACTTATGAATGTAAGCATGTTTTTGTATGGAGTATGTTTGAGTGAATGTAGGGGGTGTGTCTGTATGTGGTGTTGGCGTTTGAATGCAGGCATGCATTATTATGTAGTGTGGTTTTTGAATGCAGTGGTGTGGTTAAATATAATGGTGGAGTTTGTATGTAGTGTTGATGTTGAAATGCAGGGGTGTAGTAGACAGCCACTAAGGGAGGACTTAACCCTGCAAGGTAAATATTGCAGTTTACAAAAACTGCAATAATTACACTTGCAGGGTTAAGGGTAGTGGGAGTTGGCACCCAGAGCACTCCAATGGGCAGAAGTGGTCTGGGTGCCTGGAGTATCCCTTTAATATAGTAAGAGGGAACACTGAATTTTTTTCAATATTTGGATTGTTCCTTTTACATCATAAGAGGGATTAGACACAGCCATCTTAAAATAGCTTATATTTAAAGGAACACTATTGGGTCAGAAACACAAACATGTATTCCTGACCCTATAGTGTTACATTCACCATATAGCCCCCTCCTGCTCCCCCTCTTGTTTCTCTAAATATAGTAAAATCGTACTTGTATTTTAGTCTGCAGCTGCTGCCTCTGCCCCTGATCTGCCTGCTGTCTGCTGACATAATCAGAAGTGGTGGTCTGAGCCAATCACAATGCTTCCCCATACGATTGGCTGAGACTGTCAAGGAGGCAGATCAGGGGTAGAGCCAGCATAAGTCAATCACAGCCCTGGCCAATCAGCATCTCCTCATAGAGATGAATTGAATCAATGCATCTCTCTGAGGAAGGTTTAGTGTCTGCATGCAGAGGGTGGAGGCACTGAATAGCAGTACTGCACAGTATGCAGAACTGCCACAGGAAGCACCTCTAGCAGCCATCTGAGGAGTGGCCAGTGGAGTCACCACTAGGCTGTATTTTGTCTGAAAATACTGTGCTTACTGCAAAAAACCTCAAGGGAATGATTCTACTCACCAGAACAAATATGCTGTAGTTGTTCTGGTGATCATAGTGTCCATTTAAATCTTACATGTGCCTTAAAATGCACTGAACAATTTCTCTTTTTTAAAGCAAATTTAAACAAGCATTGAACTACCTCTTTGGACTAGATCTTAAGTACCATAGTTTTAAAAACTCTGTGCAGACAACTGTAGAAAAATGTGAGAACATTCTGTAGGAATGTGTTTCTGATTTTCATCTATAATCATTCTTGCACAGAAAAACATTTAAAAAAAATATCGCAATTAATTGTAACCCTTTCCCTTCTTGGGGGCTCCTGCTATGCAACGGAAATTAGTTTAGAGCAACTTGTTGCTATCCTTCCGGCAATAAAGATATTTCATTTGGCATTACATTGCATTTTGTATGATTTGCCATTACAAAAATGCACTCTTTCCGTAGAAAGATTGGCCCTGAAGATAGATTTGTCTTCACAACCCGCAGACGCTCAGATAATTACCTATAAATCAACCAATGCAATTATTCCAAAGCAAGAAAGAAAATCATATTGTATTTGGTATTATCACTTATAGTCAATAAGCCAAACCATTGTGTAGAATATGACATACACAGGAAGGAAAATACATTGTAAATCTATTTACTATGTACATAAATCATTACTTAATCAGTAGATGCTTTCAGTATAATAAATATTGAAGGAATTGAAATATCACTCATCTGGTTGCTGAAGAGAGTTGATAGTGCAGAAAACAAGACTTGGAACCTCCTGAGTTAGCTCTGGTTTAAAGGGATACTATAGTCACCAGAACAACCCCCTAAGGACCAAACTTATGGAATAAAAGGGAATCATGACGTGTCACACGTCATGTGTCCTTAAGGGGTTAATGTAGTTGTTCTGGTGTGTACAGTATGTCTGTGTAGGCTTTTATATGTGAAAACTGCCTTTTCAGAGAAAACAGAGAAAAGGCATTGTTTACATTACTGCCTAAGAACACTACTAGTGACAGTCACTCAGAAGGCCGCTAAAGGTGCTTCATGTGTCAGTGCTGCACAGTGTGTAACACTGACGTTCAGCATCTCCACACCCTGCGTGGAGGTGCTGAATGTTCCTCATAGAGATGCATTGATTCAATGAATCTGTATGAGGAGATGCTGACTGGCACAGAGCAGCGTTTTGCCAAGCAGTCACAATAGCCTCCCAATTCTTTCCAATGGGAAAGTATCGGATTGGCTGAGATCGTCAATTTTGATGATCTCAGTCAAGGGGGAAGAGCGTGTCTGGAATAAGTATGTATTCCTGACACTATAGTGTGTCTTTAATCAATAATTGTGTGTGGAAAAGTTATATATATGCTATTAGTGCAAGCTTATAGCGCTGTTAATCAAGTAGCACTGTAGCGTTACATATACATACATGTATTTCTAACGATAATTGTGTTCCTTTTGTATTTTAGTAGCTCCCCCCATATTAATAGGAAAATAGTTATTTTACTTACCCTCAATCACATGGTGAGTCGATCTTGCCTCAGCCGCTGATGGTTTCAGCCAGTCCAATTCTAATTGGAGCACTGCGCCAATCAGCATCTCCTTATAAAAATGCATTATACTAGTACATATCTATGGGGAGCGTTTGGCGTCTTCATACAGATCGCCAGGACACTGAACGTCACAGAAAAGGCATTGTCTACATTTGCCAGACTGGTGGAAAACACTCTTTATACCGAAACCACTGCAGTAAGCTGTAGTGGTTCTGGTGTTAAACGGCTCCCTTTAAGCAGCAGAAAGAAACCCAGTGGCCAGAATGGGAATGTGATATAAATGTAACAGTGTGCATAATACTGATCAGCACTTGGGCTATAATATAATATTAAATGACCACTATAGTCACCCAGACCACTTCAGCTCAATGAAGTGGTCAGGGTGCCAGGTTCCCCAGGTTTTAACCCTTCAGATGTAAATATAGCAGTTTACATAGCAGGGTTAATCCAGCCTCTAGTGGCTGTCTTCCTGACAGCTGCTAAAGGCACTTCTGCGACCCTGAGTGTTATAAATCGCATTCAGCGTGCAGAACGTCCATAGGAAAGCATTGAGAAACGCTTTCCTATGGGCGGTTTTAATGTACGCGCGACTCTGGCCATGGATGCGTATTTCGCTCCACTCAGGAGCTGACGTCGGAGTGGGAGGAGAGGTCACCAGCGCCGGGCTCCCCGCTGGATTCAAGTAAGTAGCTGAAGGGGTTTTACCCCTTCATCCCAGCGGGAGGTGGGCCCTGAGGGTGGGGGGAACTTAAGGGTTATATAGTGTCAGGAAAACAAGTTTGTTTTCCTGACACTATAGTGATCCTTTAATATACATAATATAACTATATAATATATATTACTGTGTACCATGTAAGACATCGGTGGTTTCACCGTTTCATCTGTGTACTTTAACAGTAATGGGAGCACTCATTGAGCATGGATTGTAGGTTTCGCAATGCTAGATCATTCATTTCAGTTCCTGCTTCACCAAGAAAAAAAGCGTATGAGGTATAGATCATAGGATAAATAGAGAGAAGGGAGAACACGCTGCCTCTGCTCTGTCAACGTGTTTAATCATAGTCATTATCCGCACAGGCAAAAAGGAAGTAAAATGGTAACATTGTATGCCAGTCTGTGAGGGTTTCTCAACCATATCCCATGTTATTGCACTCATCTGAGTATATTGTGGATTAGTAATCATGACTGCTCCACTTTCCTCTCATCTACTGATGATGAATTCTTATTATGAAGGGACCAGATATTGAATGAGATAGGAGAGATTCAGGCAGGGAGCGGTGAATAGGTAGGTAGTTAATTTAAGGGTTAGCAGATTCTCCTGCAGGAAGGATAAGGCAATGCTCATGGATTAAACACTATTATGACAAAGGAGGGAGTTATCAAAGTACAGTAGTCAAAGTGAAAGTGTTATTTTCTCTTAGTAAATCCATTCAATCTTTCATAGCACTAAGCTGGGATTGTAATAAATGTTCGTTAATGCATGTTTATTACTTTTGAATCTGAAATATGGTCTCATTTCTTTTGGGGTAACATGCACCATGATAAATCTTTGTTTACCATTCTCCTTTATTTCTGAGGTTTGGATCTCTTCTGTGAACTTAATCTTCATCTTGCAGATCAGTTTGTCTTTCATTCTTTTAATATATGTCACAAGCCTGTGTTTGAGAACTTTTAGACACTAGATAAGAAGGACTGTTCTTGTCATAGCCAACAAAGATTCCGCTCTCACACTTTGAATCTAACTTCTTGCTGTCATATTTATACATAAAACATTCTGACCCAAGAATCTTATTTTTCGAAAGGTTAACAGATAGTATGCAGTTTTTTTTAGACCGCTATTTTACTGTCGGCACCGGATAAGTGGTTTCCCCGCTCGCCCCAGTTCCTGGGGGCCAGTGTGGATCTGGCGTGGCTTGGTAGTCGCGGTTTGCCTCCAATTTGCACCGTCTTTTGGGCCTTGGAGCGGGAGGTCAGACGAAGCACGTCTGATCCCGCTGGCGGTCAGGCCTCGCCCCCAGAATCGATTATCTTTGTCACTGTGACAGCACAAGCTGCAGCAGGACTGGTGCGGCATGGGAAAAAAGGTGAGTAAAATCACCTTTTCAGAGCGATCTAAGGGGGATGGGGGAGGCAGGGACCTGAACAGCCACACAGGCACTATACCTGTTTGCATTCCTGACACTATAGTGTTCCTTTAAAGGCATCCTATTACAAAACAATAAGTATAACTCATTTTGTGACAGAGTAGTTCTGGTCCCAAACAGTCACCCCAGTACATGCTTGACAGGTAGTGCTGTTAAGTCAAATCTTGGGAGATATGCAAGAGGGTACTGCCATGACAGTTTTGTCATATCTACTACTGATATGTATTTACCTTTTCACAAGTAACCAGACATCTGTTATTAATCGACAGACACACTTACATCGCTGCTGTTGTTGCATCAGGCAGCTTAGCCAAGTGTTTGTCCCACAGGGAACATAGGGAATTAAAGTGATATCATGCTACAGCTACTACTGCAAGCAAGGTTCTTCAGCACAGATTATTGACCTGGTACTGCCATGCTGAAAAGCACTATTTTGTCCCCTGTACCTAAAACCAAAATATTGTGTCCTTTGTGCCTACCTGCTAATACCACTAAGTAAGGCCTGCTCAGCTAGTCAGCAGTGTAATCACAAGAACTGAAATCTGTTCATCCATATAAAATCATACTTGACAACAGTCCAAAAAAGGCAGACGGTCCTGGTCTCACCTACTGGGTGTCTCCTCTGGTGTCAGACCTCTGGGAACACACACTAAGTTTCATTATCAAAGAATATAGTTTTTGTCTTTATAGTTGTAGCGTGTTGATAATCCACTTGCAATATTTTGTCCAGAATGCCTAAACAGGTAAAAAAAAACAAAAAAAAAAAACCTATTTATTGTTTAATTTTTTTAGTCATCGATCAGCTCATCAAAATTCAGTGAATATATCAAAAAATATGTCCGAAAAAGAAAAGAGGTGTGAGAATTGGCTCTCGCATGTCGGATGAAAGGGCTAGTACATGTGACGTATTTATTTAGAAAATTGTCAATAATGCTTATTTTAAATATCAGTTGGTTTAGTCGAGAACATTTACTGCCCAAGAAAATGAGTTTATATTGCTGGTACTTGTTAGAAAAAAAAATTAAATCTTGTATTTTTATTTTATTTTTTTATTATTATTGCAATGCACTTGCAATGCACTTCTGTCACTGTGTTAAATTCTGATTAGTAGGAGTAATCTGAAGAAGTAACCAGCAGTGCTAACTATGCCATCGAAAGGGTTAATTTACCACCGCTTTCCTGCGTAGTTTAACAATAGGAACACTCTGATAGCTGTCAGCTTCAGTTTCAATAAAGTTTGTATTGTGCAAAACCTAGACTTCAGCATTGTAGCTGAATGCCTCTTATCCATCCCAAATGCCCTTACCATCAGGGATATTTAAAATGCTTGTTTACATTAGTGGATTATATGCTGTAATAAGCTTTGTCTTGATCCCTTTTTGTACTGTGTCTAAGTGCATTGCCCAACCGCTGAGTAAATGAACTTACAAATAAAGAAGGTTTTGAGTTTAAAAAAAAATGTCTTATGCTTTAGGGCTGGGAAGTTTTGGAGAATTAATGTGCCCATGAGTTATCAGCGGTTTTGTGCCTCTCTTCGTCTTCAGCCCCTATCATTTTATCCTGCTTTCACCACTTTTCCTATGTCTTCTGGGAGACGAGCGACGGTTGCTATGGACAACCCAGAGTTCCTTAGCAACAAAAAGCCTGTAAATATGATGGGGTAATTTGCACAAGTTACATTCTTTGTTTGCTGAAATTACTCAACTTAACATGGTCTAGGTGACATGTAATTAAAAAAAATAATATATATATATATATATATATATATATATATATATATATATATATATATATATATATATATACTAAATTTTGCTACTGATAAAATACATGTCTGCTGTGTCTTTTATACTTATTTATATACATACACACAAAGGTTATTTTTTGTTATTTATAAGATCCACATTGCTCATTGAAATATTAACTGATAAACTATTAAACAGTAGCTTGTAACAATTGAAAAAAAGAAACAATTCTAAATTGCAGAAATTCTATCACAATGTTGGTTTATCAAGGAAAAAATATATATTTTGTTTTGCATTTAGAACAGATTAATAGATTTCATTAGAATACATTTAACCTTTTTAAAAATAACCAGCTATTTACATACTAGCTGGCTGTTGTTGCCAGGCAAGATAATACAAGTGAATTTATCTCCAAAAAATGAATACACACTTTATTTTTTTTATATAAATGTTATTAAATGTCATCAACATTAAATGTAAAAATCTAGATTAAAAAATTTGAGGACAGTTGTCCTTTGAAAGTTAGTATCTGTTTTATTTTCTATCTATTTAAAGTATATTTCTCCACATTTGTTATGCATTATGCCTGTAGTAACCCTTTCTTTTAGAATAAAATTGATATAGTTTATATGCCAATCATTTCTCACATCATTTTCTAAGTTTTAAATGTCAATTTGCACTATAATAATTTGACTCTCATATTAAAAGAGTGGTGACTGAATTAATGTAGTTTATTTCAGACATCCCAACATGAAAAAATGCATTTCAGGGAGGTGGCTTCGCCAGCTACCTACTGGGATGTGTGTTATTTTGACTTTAGCAGTTTATTACATATCCTATTCCATTTAGTGACCTTTTCCTTCTGACTCCAGCTAATGTATCTTCCAGTAAACAATTTAGGGTGTTCTACTCAATTAAAGTGATAATAAGGTTCTATATTACAAGCCATGTAACATTACTTACAATGGCTTTAACAGCTCAAGCAGATTACAATATGATGATTTGTAATGTAGATGCTATATTATAGAATAAATATTATCTCTAGATTTGCTGATTGAATAACAGTATTCTGTTTGAGTATTCAGTATTCTGAATCGATGATGTGCTTTACTATAGGTTGTTTTTATCAATTAGCTCTTCAACTTAGGGGAGTTTGTTTTAACCACTACCATTATAATATAATCACCCTCAAATATTATTTAAAATAAAATACGTAATCTGTCACCTAAGACACTCATTAAGCTATACCTTCCAATATTGAAGGGCCGGCCATTCAGTGAACCTGTACACACTGCTGGTGCCTCTCTCCGTGATGATCAAAGCCAATCCCAGGCTTCCCTATAGGGACGCAGTGAAGGCTAGTGCGCATTTGCGGCAATAATTGTGCTGAAACCAATTAGCATCTCCTCATAGATATGCATTGAGTCAATCCATATATATAAAGAGCGTTGAGCATCTTCATGTGGAGTGTGAGAAGCTGAATGTCCATCCTGTCATATTTGCAGGACTATGTCCAGGAAGTCCTTCAAGTTGCTTTCAGAAAAGGCAGTGTTTACACTACTGTGCCTACATAAACATGCTTTTTGCTGAGAACTGTTTTTCCCTGGTGTGTGTAATGGTGTGTATAGTGTCCCATTAAAGCAGGTGTAGGCAATCTCCACATGATGTGGAGCCTGGCATTCTTAACGTTAGACTCACATGCTTATTCTGTGGGTGGACCTGTTTACTTTGTGGTCTGGCTAGCCCATTATGGGGATTGACAGTACTGCAAGTTGTGTCATTGCGTGACTGGTGATGTATCCCATCTTGTGTAGTGTACCCTGTTGCAAAATTGGCAGATATACATCAGAGGAAATGTAGTCGACAACATGTGGAGTGCTGAAGGTTGCCTAATGATGATAATGAAGGTATTTTGAGTCTCACTGGTCAATTTCCACCATTTATCAGTTTATTAATTTTTAGATTCTGTTAAGCAGCTTTAGTCAGACCCTGGCTGTGACAAATACATTCTCCATTAAAAAAATGTTTAATTTTCAAGTCAGATCTTACAGCATGGTGTGTTTACTTTAGAAGTTCTTATCTGTTGCTCTGTTGCTGACCTTTAATGACACACAGGAGGATGTTACAGGCTCTAACAGGCTATCAACAGAGCAGGAGATAAGAAATTATAAATTAAACACACTGCAATTATGGAACTTAAATGGACATTTGAAATATTTTTCAGGATGCTTTAAGGGAAACTGTTTGTACCTCAGCCAGTGTGGCTAGCGGCACATAGAAGTGATTTACCTACTAAATGGCAGAATATTAAACAGTGAGATTGCAGGGGCATGACCTGTTGACCAGAATCACTCCAAAAAGCCAGTTATATTGGTGATTAGAGTGTCTCATTAATCACTAAAGGTGTGAATTTTTAGGAATTAAAGTGACTTTTACATTCTAGGGCTAGGCCATAATAGCCGAATTGGAAAGTTAGTTATTGTTTCAGTGGACTAATATTGAAAATTCACTCAGAATTTCCAACTATTCACGTTTTAGAGAATACAATTTTAATACTTAATACATTTTTCTTTTACATTATTCCTTTTTCATGAGTGCTGTTTTTATTGGATAGAAAAAAAAAAATCACCTGTGCATACCTATAAAATAATTATGGCTAGGGGAACCGGTTTGACAAAATAACTTTGGGATAGAAAAAAAGAAAAGCAAAACATCTATTAATATAAATAAGTTGCAAGTGCATGCTTGACGTTTTTCAATGGCTTTCTAGAACTTGAATTTATTCCTTTCCTATTTATGGATGCATTGCTACTACATACTAGTACAGTGCACTTCATTTCTTTTGCTATTTGAAACATTTTAATGTGAAATATTCATATTTATAAAACACATATCTCATGGTTGAAGGGAAATATAAAGTTTTGAGGCTTCTGAGTTAGTGTAAGCATTGTAATATTTATTAACACATTCCTTCCATGTTGACTCACTGATAGTAAGATAAAGTGGCACTGTCACGTGGAATCATTATGAAATATTCACATAGAATGCTCTGGAATATCACTGACATGCTATCAGAATGAAAAAATATGGGACTAATTTGTCCTATTTAAAGGGACACTATAGTCACCTGAACAACTTTAGCTTAATGAAGCCTTGCTGCTCAGTCCATTTAGGAGTTAAATCCTTTTGTTTATGAACCCTAGTCACACCTCCCTGCATGTGACTTGCACAGCCTTCCATAAACACTTCCTGTAAAGAGAGCTCTATTTAGGCTTTCTTTATTGCAAGTTCTGTTTAATTAAGATTTTCTTATCCCCTGCTATGTTAATAGCTTGCTAGACCCTGCAAGAGCCTCCTGTATGTGATTAAAGTTCAATTTAGAGATTGAGATACAATTATTTAAGGTAAATTACATCTGTTTGAAAGTGAAAACAGTTTTTTTTTTCATGCAGGCTCTATCAATTATAGCCAGGAGAGGTGTGGCTAGGGCTAAAAAGTGATTTAACTCCTAAATGACAGTGAAATTTCAGGGGAATGATCTATACACTAAAACGGCTTTATTTAGCTAAAGTAATTTAGGTGACTATAGTGTTTCTTTAAGCTCTGTGTCATGCTTCTGATAAGGTCAGATATGAGACCTAAACTAGGGTTGTCTTCAGGGTCTTTATTTTTTTTTTATCTTAGACATGATTTGTCTTGAAAACAATAAGAATAGCAGGACTAATAGGAAGTGAAAAATAATAAAGACAAAGGGGGAAATAGAAGAATTAATAAATGAAAAGTACAGGTAAGCATTATGTGTACTAAAAAATATAGTTTTAGGCAGTAAGCCCTAGATGGCATTAACAGGCAGTAGGTAGAAGCAGAACCTATGAGATATAAAGGTAGCAGTAAGAAAGAGAACCTATAAAGGAAGTTATAGGTAAGGTAGCAGGAGATTACCGACATCAAAGGTTTAGGCAATATGCCCCAGGCAGGATTTTTAGAAAATTATAGGGTACCGGTAAAACAAAATACAATAGACAGAACTAAACAGAAATATAAAGGATTAAGAAATACACATAAGTCAGACATTTAGTTGATAAGCCTGTTTTGGTTTGCAGGTTGTATAGGATTTTGGAAAGATGAATTAGAGTCCTTTAGGATAATTATCAAGGGTATTTGTAATCTCCACGTTGGTTAAGTAGTTTCACGTAAATTCAGTAACAATTCAATATTAAATCCAAGTCCAGTCCAATATTAAATCCAAGTCCAAGTCCTTGGGAGTGGAATGACTGATTCTGTATCTTGACTATATGCTCATGTCTCTATTTCCCATAATCCCATGCATTTGGGCATCCTTCAATTGTTGTTGCTATTATTATTTATAATGCCCCAACATATTCTGCAGTGCTTTATAATTAGAGAAAGACTTTTCAAACAAACTTAAAATCATAGACAGACATATATCATTAGGAGTCTTTCAGGCAGATATGTTACCACTGCTCTAACCAGCCAATAAATCTGTAGAAATTAAAGGGACACTATATGGTTAAGTAGTTTCACGTAAATTCAGTAACAATTCAATATTAAATCCAAGTCCAGTAATGTATAATACAGGTAGCAATCGCAGATTAGGTTACCTCCAAGTGTATTAATAGTAAACAGGTCTTCTCCAAGTAGAGTTTCTCCAAACGTATGGATCATAAGCAGGTTTTCTCCACAGACCCCCATTTTGTTCTCCTGTATATCTGAGAGAAAACCATAGTTATGATTTCTTGCTGCTTCAGTCACCAGGAGCTGAAGACTGTAGATGGTGGCACAGAAGATGGAGAGCATCAGCCAAGTATATCTCCTTACTTCCTCTCCCCCAGATTCCATCATGCAAGCAGTCACCTTGGGAGTGGAATGACTGATTCTGTATCTTGACTATATGCTCATGTCTCTATTTCCCATAATTCCATGCATTTGGGCATCCTTCAATTGATGGCTTATGTGCTGATACTTATTCAAGTCCTACATGCACACATTTACATCGTATGCCAGACTGTGCCTTGACAGCCTAATGTCTATTGATAATCTAATTAAAGAAAACATTTGGCACAAAAATTAAAGACACAACCCTTAGGTATATTTTAGTTAGTTATCAAAACAAAGAAGTGTCAGCTCATCTAATATATTCTGAGCTAGTTTATCACAAGATCCTTATCACAATGCTTTCATTTGACTTTCTGGCTAGTGTTTTTTCATTGATTAACCTCTACATTCTAGTCCAATACTGTGTGATAAATCAAAATTATTTTAACAGAGAAAAGTCATTTGACAAATTTTGCAAGCGATAAAGAACTGATGAGCTTATCAAACACTGGGGTTTATTCACAAAACAGGGAATCGTGGTGAATTTGAAAACTGAATTGCAAAATGCTGGCCAAAATAGATGAGTAGGAAGGCAGATGTCCAAAATATTTTTCGTCACTCCTTGGCTATTTTAGTCAGAATTTTGCTATTGAGTTTTCATTTCACTGCAACATTTTACTAAATAAACCCTGAATGGGATTTTACTAGCCGGTGAGACTTGCCAGGCTGACAACTGACTTACAGCATTTACTCCATAATGGCCGACATGTAGAAAGTCTTCAACAAAAGTATTACACACTGCCATTTATACTTGCCAACGTAGTTAATTGATTGTTTGATTCTAGTCATTTTGATACTCCCAATGATACTGTAACATTATAGATATATATATATATTCATACTGAAAAATATAACCAATCTTTAAAGACAAACTCTATTTGGTCAAATGCTGTTACCTTTCTATTTGTTTGGATGGGAAATGCACATTTGAGTTGTTGTTGTTGTTACTATTATTATTTATAATGCCCCAACATATTCTGCAGTGCTTTATAATTAGAGAAAGACTTTTCAAACAAACTTAAAATCATAGACAGACATATATCATTAGGAGTCTTTCCCATGGACACTTACTGGTAACCAGATGATTTTCCTGGTTCTCAGGCAGATATGTTACCACTGCTCTAACCAGCCAATAAATCTGTAGAAATTAAAGGGACACTATAGGCATCCAGACCACTTCAGCTCATTGAAGTGGTCTGGGTGCCCTGTCCCAGGTCCCTTAACCCTGCAAAGGTAATTATTGCAGTGTTTTAGAAAGAGCAATAATTACCTTAAAGGGTTATCTCCACCTCTATTGGCTGTCTTTAACCCCTTCTGCACCATAGGGGCACGAGAGAGGGGGAAGTTTGTTTTCCTGGCACTATATTTTCCCGTTTAAAGTTTAAATGTTTTATCTGAATCATAAACTGAACTGTACTATTCTGATGTTCCATCAGAGGTTAATATGCCAGCAATAAAGCAGAGACCCTAAATTTATTTCAGAATTTGATAAACAGGCAATTATGCTGGAGTACAGGTAGACGTTTTACAGTTTTACGGTTGCTTTTGAGATTTTCTATAAAAAAAGAAACTTTATGAAGTTCTGACGCAACCAAAGATTAAAGGAACATCTCATGCACCATAACTACTATAGCCAGTTTAAAACTGGTTTACAAGTTACCTGTGATGCGCCTCTTCAGAGCTGCTGCTAGCCCCCTTCAGTTAAGCCTCGGAGTGCTAACTCAGTGGCAGAGAATGCCAGTTGAGTGAAGCCCTGTGTCGCTGGTGATGTAATTTCCCACATTGTGAGAGACATGTGGGATCCGTTGCAGCAGGCTACCTGGGTAATATGGGGTCTATGGAAGTACATTTTAACCTTAGTTATATTTCCAGTTTTTGTTTTGATTATGACTACAAAGCTAATCAACCCTATTTTATGGACTCCATTTCCGTGCTTACGCAAGTCTATGTGAATGTGTTTTGGCAAGTTTGGAAAGCCATCAATTTTGGTTAATATATTCTTAAATCTACCTTTGAATTGCTCCAATTATTATTTTTTCTGAATCGGAAAAAAGAAGATTGAAGCTTAGTGATTAATCCCATTTGTGTATAATTATGGGTTTCCGAAACATTTTTGCTTAAATCCAATTTTCTACTTAAATTATTTATGCACATTATCATGCTTAATTTCCTTCATTTACAGTATTCAAACAGCCTTAGAAGGATTTACACTTTTTTATTACTAAAACCATAAGTAAAAGATATCTGATGATTACACATTTTCATTTATAATCATAATTTAATTGCTGTCAATTTTCTGGACGCTTACTAAATACAGGGCTCACATCATTCATTAGGCACCCTGGCTATTTAACTCCTTGCCATCTGTTGTAAGTAGCCCGATTCCTCATCCAGTGATGCGATTTGTGTCTCTGGCCCCACCCCCTTTACCCATCCCACCGAAGTACCAATTTATAGGATGCTGATGTTGGACCTATGCATAGAGAGAGAGAGAGAGAGAGAGAGAAATATGAAAAGCAGGCAACCTGGAGTTGTGGGTGTCTAGTGTAGTCTGACTATTTAACTCCTCTACATCTGTCATATATTATCAGTGGCCCCATATTCCACTGCCTATATTTTGGCTACCTCTTATAATTTTATATATATATTTCTTTTTTTTTTTTCATTTTTAAACTTTTGTTTAAGGAAAAGGGTAATAATAAAATTAGTCAGTGAATTGTGTCAGTTTGGCTTTCTTTGGTCGAAATTTCCTTGTCACTTGTCAACAGTTCCCCGTTCATCACAATAATCTCTCCAGTGGTTGGCAAGGAAGATGTTTTCCTACAGCTGCCATCTTGTTCATTTAGAAATCTGGTATTTATTGGCAGGTACGGACAAGCTCACAGTGTGAGAAACGATGCAGAAAATAACGCGCTTTACTTTTTTCATCTGCTGTGATGAGCCCTGAAGGTAACAGCAGGTCAGGACATCATATTTAAAGCAGAATACGCATAAGTACAGCAAGTCTGGGCAGTGCGTGAGTGAGGTTGTTTTGGATGTAAAAGTGGTGTGGAGTTCACTAGGCACATACCCTCAGATCATACTGCTTAGTGAACTGCACTTTGGCACAGTGGCTCGTAGCAAGCAATAGTGTGGAATGCAGATTTGGGCTTTAAATAATGCTATTAGCTTGTGGGGGAGCTTAAATCACAATAACATGGATTGTTTTTTCACAGTAACCGAAAGGCTGGATTTTCTTGCCACTGTTTTTTCTCAATATATATATTTATTTTAATGTGTGTATTTACTGTTTATAGCAATTGTTTTTTAACCCGGTGTGTAATTCTCTGTAAAAATGTGTAAGTAGGGTTATTACCAAAATAGACCGCACTGTCAGAAACCCTGAAAAGTATAACAATGTGGATCCTTTAAAGTACTTAAAGAGACACTTTAGATCCCTAAATCACTTCAGTTTGCTGAAGGGCTTTATGTGTCCTCTTTTTTTCATTTTACAAAAAGTAAAGATTTCAATAGAAATTGACACTTTCATACATTAACCTGGTAACACCCACCTGGCTTTCAAGCAGGCAACTGTTCCTGTTACTTTCTGATTTGGTTAGCTCAGTGGAGCTAAACTCGAGAGAAAGGCAGCAATTGCCCAGATCACCTGCCTTGCAAAGACGTCCCATTCAGCTGTATTGGAAAGTGTCTGATTGGACAGATACAGAAAGTCTGAGCGAAGTTAGTAGGGGAGGACTTACAAAAGCTGCAGACAAGAGAAATGCAGTTTTTGCATGAGATTTTTTAGACATAATTAAATGCTAAATTTGGGGTATATCTACTAAGCAATTATTTTTATTGAATTTGTATTTTGGCAACGGAATGTCCCCTTAATTTATGTGTTCATTGTGCAACATGGTGCGAAAAAGAATGCAGACATAAGTGATATAGGGTCTGTATCAAGTATTAAAAAAGATACAAATTCCCAGATCCCTGCACCTGTGAGAAGGGTGGGGGAGAAGTAATAAATGCTAGGTATATAACCTAGGAGCCTCTACACGTTTTGTGTTCATTTTAAATCCTTATCAACATACATGTAGGATTATTTACTAAAGTGAGAATTTAAAGTGGATTTTAAATTTAAGTACATAGTAGCTAAACTGGAGCATGGCTAAATTAGGGAATTTTTCCAGTTTGGCTTTGTTGACCTTAAATTTGACCTTGAATCCGCACTTTATTGAATGACCCTGTATGTGTATTATTGTGATTTCCTATTGGTAACATCAATTCTAAATAATAATTACTAGAATGAAAACCACTACTATTGATATTAATTATATTGATTCATCAAAATCTGAAGCTAGAATGGAAATGTTTAAAATCTAGATATGACAAAAAACAAAACTAATTTTTTATCTTCTAAAACTATAACACATGTAACTGTGAGTTGAAGCTATCTGAAGTGCTGAGTGGATACATTGTGCTGTGTGAAGTGCTGGGTTCATTTTCTGGCTGAAGATAAACAGATTAGAAAAGAAAATCAATGGATGCCCATTGAGAAAAATAGTACATACTGTACTACCAGCTAACCCTTCCTCATACTACACTGCAGAGAGGAATGAAAGCCAGGAGCTCAAGCTCAATGGGGGCGGAAGTGTTCTGTTTAGAAAGTAATAACTTTTGGATTTTGCAGTGATTAGATTATCGGCTACTATGGGTAGGGCCTTTTTTTTTTTTTTTTCCATTCTTTATTTAAAGGGAAATTATAGTGCTAGTAAAGCAAAGTTGTTTTCCTGACACTATAGCTCCTATAGTGCCCTCTTCCATTGCAGCCCCCCCTTCTGTCTCTTACATGAGCCCAGTGACGATGTCCCTCGACGCTGGTTTGAGTCTGTCTCCGCTCCTCCCCTGCCGACATCAGCCAGCAGGGGAGACCTAATGCACAAGCGCAGCAATGGCTGTGCTTGCATTAGTATTTCTCCCATAGGAAAGCATGTATAATGCTTCCCTGTGGGGTTCTGGGTGACAATGGATGTCCTCATGCACAGTGCGACCAAAAGTCGCCTAACAACCCAAACTTCCCTCTAGTGGCTGTCTGGTAGACAACAACTGGAGATGGTTAACCCTCAAAGGTAATTATTGCAGTTTGTTAAAACTGCAGTAATTACCGTTGCAAGGTAAAGTTACCTGGGACACTGCATCCAGATCGTTATTTGACCTAAGGTAGGTACTCGCCATCAACTGTCACAAGTAGTAACAGAGCTATATACCTTAGCACACTCTCCAAGAATTTTGGCTCCTCTGAGGAAGTCCCTTTTCCGGAGAATAATGAAAGTATGAAGTAGAGAAAGAGAGGAAACGAGAAGACAAAAAAAGGAAAAAGTAGTGTTGATACGTGAAAGAACATAATGGCATCCAGGCACCCCCGTATGCATACACAGGCTTCCTTATAATGATGTCTGTCTGTCTGTCTTTCCTAATAGGCATAATAATGTGAAGGTGATTGGGCAGTAGTTTTGGAAGCCTGCACCTATGCCATATAGGAAGAGTGCTGAATCTCCTACAAGTACATATTCCTAATTGGTAGGTTGGCCTATAGGTGGTGAAAAGGGCCTATTTCCCCCCGTTTGGCAGGGCCATTTCATTAGAATGTAGAGAGTTGTAACTAGATTTAGAAAGGTCAAGAAGAGAACTGGCATTGAGAAAGTTTGACATACGACTATAGATCAGTCATTGAAGAAGCCTTGAGGCCGAAGGGAGCTGCGATATGGGACGGTGCTTAGCTGAACAAGTGGGGTCAAGAGAATTTTCTTTAGGTTGAGAGTGATCAGTCTATTCAATCAAATAACTTGCAATATTTCCAGAGGAGAAGTAAGGAACTGAAGGTATAAAAATGTGTTTGTTTTTCTAAGAGTCTGTGCTAGTGGAGGGAACTAAGATACGTGCATGCTGGGCTGTACTGTAAGAGCGTAACAAGAATTTGAACAAAGCAACCATAGCAATTGATGGTGTGAGAGCTTTGTTTCTGGGACAGGAAGCAATTTGTCTTTTTCTCTTTGACGGAAATAGTTGGTTGGGGCATTATCAGGAAATTCTATAGTAAAATATTGTAAATACAGTTTGCTACTCTTGAGTGAATGATGTATTAAAAATACACATTCTTCAAATCCTCTGGCAGAGTCCCTCTGGCACTTGGCGTTTTGCCCAGCCCTGTGTTTGAATAAACATATCATATTTATACAGGAGTTGCTTTGGTAATAGTAATTTAACCAATGTGTCAAAACACTTGCATGTAAATATAGAAATTTTGATAAATTGCTATATTAGAATGATAATAGCTAAATGCTTTTTAATGCAGTCATGTCCTTCACTTATGGGAAGGGTAAGCTAGGCGACATCCACTGATTGTAAACATCTGGTCTACTACATTACGTCTCAGTTAATATATTTCATTTTCTCCTAGTAATGGTGTATTTTCCTATTTATTGTGGAGTAATCTGTTGTTTCATGATTATCACTATGTTAGCGACTTCTTGTGAGCCATTAATAATGTTGGCATTTTTCACCAATCCAATACTTTTCACAATTTTTAACTTTCAGAATTATCAGGTCTGAAAAAAAGAGGATGGTATTATGTTTTTTTGGGGGGGGTCCTTCCCTCCGTCTCGACTTTGTTCCCAGGTGTCCTGATTTCGGGAATGCAAGTAAAATGCAGAGCAAAGCATTAGGACCATGCAGAGAACATTGAAACAGGGCTCTGTGCTTGTCCTGTCTCTGGTAGGCCGGCCTATTTGATTGGCCAGGCTGACCTGTCAATTCTATGGGCATACCCACCTCATTTCTAGACGGGTCCTCTCCCTTTTACCCTCCCACCGGCATTCCACTACAGAGGACACCAAATGTACATGGTATGGTCCACAATCTTCGACACATTAGCATACCATTGGACACTTAGCAAATTCAACTTTAAACAGCACTTTTCTAACAATAAACAAGTTTTCAAACAAATGACCAATACCTTGAAAATATTCAAGAGTATTGGCACCTGATCAGAACAAACACCACCCCTAAGTTAATAACTTGAGGAACTGAAATCACCAAATGTGTATTAATGACTCCTAATGAAGGACAAATAAGTGCTGTAACAACATAGTAACATTGATAGCACAAGAAACCCACTTGTACACTGTACCCAAAATGTCTGATTTGAATATGCTGAAAGAAGCAAACACAAATCAATATCAATTTGAAACATATCACGTTAACAAAGTAACAATCTCACCTATTACTAATATTATTCTCGGAGTATCGGTTCCCAGATCATATGATTAGTGATAATAACTAGCGTTAAGCCTAGGATTAGGGTGACAATGATTTCTAAAGTCAGTGACATTACCGCCAGGAAAACATTGTGACCTTTTGGGATTCTGATTGCACTGAAAACACACAACACCAGCCAAAAGTCAGAAATAAAATGATAGATTAGTATTAAACATCAGACTGCATTTTACTCCTGTGTTATTTGCTCTACATAAACTTTTGCCTACGTGAATGAAATCGTTCACTGGAGATTGCATTCTCAATTTATTACGTGTATGTACATTTTCTCTCGTTTTAATGTCACATTATTGCATTTCTTATCTGAGAGTGTCAAACTTTTTGAGGAATGTTTATTTGTGAATGAATATATGATAATTTTTTTTAAACCCTTTCTAAAACCCTGTCCACATTTTGTGGTTCTCTCCAGCAGTGCCATATCAACACAATTCCTATAATCCTTCGGGAAGTTCTGGGTCCATCCAGTGTTATCGCTGCAGAGAGACATGTAAAGGAGAGGTGGTACGAGTGCAGACTAATCATTTCCATATCCGCTGCTTCACCTGTCAAGGTAACGAATCTCTCTTATGATGATCCTGAAACAGTGAATGGTCACTGAACGTTATTGCCAAAGATTAATCTGAATGTAATCTGTGAGGGTGGGAGGACTGGAAACGGAACATGAGTGCACAAGGGTTCCATTGCCAATTACAAGTACAGAATAACACATTTAGGAGGACCAAAGGACCGCAGTAAAATACTGCTCCAAGTCAATTACATATTCCAGAAAAAAAAATACTTCTAAATGTCATTTGAGTCCTTCCTCCGTTCTCACATTTGTAAACTCTTCACTAGACGAACACAAATCCCTTTCAGCTGCATTGGACGAATCAAATGCCTGTCATTCTATGGATGAACAAATTAGTTCGTAAAGGTAAATCATGAACGGATAGATTTGTCCGTCTATAGATTGACAGGCATTTAGCTATTATTATTATTTATAAAACTCCAACAAATTCCGCAGCGCTGTACAATGGGTGGACTAACAGACACGTGTTTGTAACCAGACGAGTTGAACGCACAAGAACAGAGGGGGTTTAAGGCCCTGCTCAATGAGCTTACATGCTAGAGGGAGTGGGGTATACTGACACAAAAGGTAAGGGTGGGGTTCAAAAGTGGGTTGCCAAAATAGTATTCACTGAGGGCTTAGTAGTTTTTTGCTTATTATGAGGGAAAGCTGTGAACAGGTTCATTGATATGCTTTCCTGAAGAAGTGAGTTTTCAAAGATTTTTTTGAAGGGATGGAGACTGGATGAAAGTTTAACGGAGAATGGAAGGTAGTTCCACAGGAACGGTGCAGCCCTATGTGCACAAGTCCACTCTTGACCCTTCTCCAATTGCACATTTACTCCTATATAAAAGCAGAAGGGTAGGTTAGACGTGGTAGGAGAACTCTTCTGAACACTCGGGTCATATAGTTAATATTTAAAGAAGTGGTTGATTCAAATTAATATTTTACCAAAAATGTATTGTAGGAATGGTATTGATTTAGAAGCATGTCTACTGAGTTTTAGCTCACTCGTTACATTACGGTGAAATCATTTCCTCGAGCATAACAGATTGGTCCCATCTTTTAGAGCAGAAATACTGGGCTTTCTTTATTACCAACACAGCAGCACCAAACCTATGTTTCAGCATATACCGCATCTTACCAGCAAGGCATGGCTGGGATTCCCTAGCTACAGTGAGTAGTGTGGACGATACGCTTTGTGATAAATGTGTTAAACTGACAATTTGTAAAATATATATTTTTTGTTTATTTTGGTGACATGGGATCAAATGCGTCACAACACACGAGTGGCTCAATTGCAAATATGACAAAATGTCAAATGATAAAGCGTGTTACCCGTAAACTCCATGAATGACAAAAAACGGGTTGGTGTATGTTTGATGTAAACAATGTGCTGGCACAATTGCCCTCAAATATATAAATTGAAAAAAATATATATGTACTTTCCTGATTGCTGCCTTCTATTCCAGTTTGTTACAGAAAGTGGCAAACACTGTGTTTATGCCCATCAATGATGCACATTGTATCCCAGAATTCTTAGCAATGTGGTCTTGTTGCATACTATTACATCACATTAACAGTGATACCATATCTGTGCCTTTGACATTATTCTAATATTGTTAAAGACTAAAGAATAAATCAAATTACAATATTATTAAAGCCATGTATGTGCTATCGATTTCCCTTGTCCAATATATAGATGGAATGTGATTGCTTTTTGGCAGGTGCTATTTAGGAAAAACTATGACGGAGACAGATATGGAGCATTTTCATTGGGAAGAATACAATAAATCATACTCTCCATGGATGCAGTGTACTGTATAGAATTTTGAAAAAGATCAAAACTAACTTTTAATTACCTGTTTATATTAAAGGAACTCTCCAAGCACCATAACCACTACAGCTTGCTGTGGTGCCCCACCACCTGTACCAAGTCAAATTGGTTTTGAATGGTTTGACTTCTTACCTGGGGTACGGATCATTAACCAAAATCGTTTAACTTTTGCTTAAACAACATGGCATGTGGCTGAGCGTATTTTAAAGGGAAACTCCAGTGCCAGAAAAACGATCCGTTTTTCTGGCACTGGAGGGTCCCTCTCCCTCCCACCCACCAATCCCCGGTTACTGAAGGGGTGAAAACCCCTTCAGTCACTTACCTGGGACAGCGGCGATGTCCCTCGCCGCTGTCTCCGCCTCCGCGACGCTCCTCCTAGTGATTACGTCGGCCGGTGGGCGAGACTAATCTCGCTCACCGGCCGAGGAGACCTAATGCGCATGCGCGGAAATTCCGCGCATGCGCATTACGTCTCCCCATAGGAAAGCATTGAAAAATCATTTCAATGCTTTCCAATGGGGTTTTGAGCGACGCTGGAGGTCCTCACACAGCGTGAGGACGTCCAGCGACGCTCTAGCACAGGAAACCTGTGCTAGAACCCAGGAAGTGACCTCTAGTGGCTGTCTAATAGACAGCCACTAGAGGTGGAGTTAACCCTGCAATGTAAATATTGCAGTTTATGAAAAACTGCAATATTTACAGTTGCAGGGTTAAGGGTAGTGGGAGTTGGCACCCAGACCACTCCAATGAGCAGAAGTGGTCTGGGTGCCTGGAGTGTCCCTTTAAGGCTGTAGTGACATGTATTGAGCTGTAGTTAGGAATGAGACCCAAGTGACTAAATGCTTGGATCAATTTCAGCACACAATACTCCAAAATACCAGAGACGTAGAAAGATTTGTCTTGGTTTGTGCCTTGATTTCGATTATTCCTGTTTGCTTATAAAACATAAGTGGTTACTATATTGTAAAGGATCCAAATTGTATAGCTGGTTAAGTTAAATTATTCCATACTGATAAGTTGTAAATAAGGACGTCGATTTAATATTGTTGGAAAAGATTTTAAAATTAGTTAATAATTTTGGATAAACTTTTAAAATGATTTTTTTTTTTTTTTTTATAATTCTTTATTTTTGTAGTGCACTTAAATAAGACAGGTAAGCTTGAGGTGCCCCAAAAGCAATCCTCAGGAAATTCCCACGCTTAACATGCGGGGTATACGATTAACTGGCACAATTTTTATATTTTATCAAGCTGAGTTTAACGTTAGAGCATCAGTTGTAATGTGAGTATATCATGCAAACAGGTTTGGTTCATGCGTGGATTAGATTAGAGACAATATAAGTAATACAGGTAATGTAGTTCAGCGCTAGTGGCAACATTCAGCTAAGACAAGTGTACCTGTGGATGTTAGTACTTGCGCTTTTTCATGTTATAGGTTAATACACACAGATTGATACAGTGGTGAACAAGCTAGGTATATACATCTAACTCTAAATCATTCGTTATGACTAAATGACTTTGCTAATTGTTAGATAGATAGAAAACAAGCTTTGGTGTAGCTGAAGCTTTGCACATGTTTAATAAAACATGGAGTCACTGGAGCATGCAACTGGTCTATCTCCGGCTGCTTAATCCTATGCTTGCCGAGTGCTGCTCAAGCAGAGGAGACAATTAATAAAAGAGCAGAATAAAAGGAATGATACAAAAAAAAAAAAAAAAAAAAAATATTGAAAAATGTAGTAGGCATATCAAACTTGCGTCCATCTAGTGTGAGTCACTATAATACAGTAAAGTCTCTCTTTGGTTGTTTTTTTTTTTTTTTTTTCGTTTATCTTTTCGGAAGATCAATTCCCCCAGGCTTCAGTGATTTCCGTGCGGCCCCATATGACCTCTTTGGTTTCCCGGTCGCGGAACACTGCTAACTGCGCGTTCTTGCTGGTTCACCCGATGCCTCTTTGGGGCTGTGCTGTTCCCTGCTGCGGGTGTCTGGGTTCCTTGCTCTGCGGTCTGGGTGTGCAGAGGAAAGAAGCGGCCGTGGAGGTTACAGACTCGTCCGGCAAGCCTCCTGGGGTCATGGCTGTAAGTTGCGCTGAGCGATGCTGTGGCCGTGTTGCGATTTTTGTCAGTGCAGGCTTGACGGTCTGCCATCCCCTTAGTCTGCCTGGGTAGGTTTTGCAGCTTTTGGACCTTCGTTGGGTCATCGCTGTGCGGCGAGGCTGGCTGTGGTGTTGTGCAGTGGGAGTCCCCTTAGTTTGGCGGGGCTTGAGTTTAGGTGCGGCATCGCTCCGTTTGGGCAGTGGTGGGCCAGACCCTTTCCCGTGGGTGTCCATTTTAATAGTGGGGTTAGTCCCCTTTGTTGCTGTACCCATACGCTTCAGTCCCTGCACCGTCCCGCTAGATGAGGATTCCGCTTGCTGGGGCCACAGTAGAGCCTGCAGCTTCTCCCAGGTCTCTCTGAATATGCGGTTGTACCGTAGCTCCATGTCCCTCTCGATCGTGAGCTCGGCAGTGGAGCATGTGCCATCCGCCATTTTGTGGGCTCCGTCTGCGTTCCCTGGACTCCGTAGTCCCGACGCTCGGGCCTCGTGTGGCCGGTTGGGCATGAGGGGTAGGACCGGGATATCCCCCGCCGGTCCAGAGGGGGGGGAACAAGGGCCCTGAGTTGGTCGCCTCTTAGTTTTCGTCGGCAGGAGAGTGGCCGCTTCTCCCGCCAAGCTAGTAGGCCTCACCGGTGTGAGCGGCGTGGGTCGGGTCGATCGTCGCTTGTAATGTATCCTTTTGTTTGTCCCGATTTCCCCCATCGCTTGGCGGTCCCGGTCTGGCCTCTAGGTGCCGTTTTGGAGTAGTTATTTTGCTTTTTCAGTGGTTTGATGCAGGAGCTGTTAATGGCTGCTGCTGCTCAGCTCTGCGGTTCGGCCCCGCCTTAAAATGATTTTTTTAAATACTAAAATATAAAAAAAAAAAATTATCAATATATTGAAAAATATTGCAATTTTTAAAATATTTTTCTTAATGTCAAATCATTTCAAAGGTTTATCCAAAAATGTCAAGTAATTTAAAAAGCTCGTCTTACAATATTATATCGAGGCTGCGGTGTTAGAACATGGGAGTCGATGTTACATTGAGTATAGGGTTAACAAGACAGGCAGCTCATACAGCAGCCAGCGGACGAACGAAAGGTAATGAAATGTCTATAAGGCACCTTTATTGCTTTATAAATAATATGCAGTGTCATCCATCAGATGGCAGAGCCTAGCTCAACTCAAGGATAATGGCCAAACCATAAAGCGTTCCAGAAATGTGATCCCATTGGCTTTTCAGCCTGACTCTGCTATGTGTGGGAAAGAGATGGCTTTTTACAAACATGCACAATGGCCTGCTCTTAACACCTTTATTGCTGGATGGAACGGGTTCCTTTCTCCACTCTAAAAAGCATTTTGTCATGTTCCATTACTCCATTATGGAGAAAACGTAATGTCAGATATTAATCAGGAAATTGCTGGGGGGAGATGACTTCATTAGGCTATACCTTTACACTATTGACAGGCTATAGATTAACCAGACAAGTGTAATCACTTATCCAACTACAGTCAGTATGCAATCTACAAAATGCATGCTATCATGTCACTAGTGCTTTATAATATCTCTATGGTTAGATAGGTTTCAAGTGTTTTTAATGCTCTTTTTGTGCGTATCTGGTATATGAGACTTTGAAACCTAGAGTATTACTAGTAAATGCCAAAACACATGTACATACAGTAGTACCCCCAAGTCCCGTCACGTGATCCCAGATGCAGGGTACTATGTACACAACATAATATTTTCAATGATGCAAAGTTGTTATGGTTCTTAATGCATACTTTTTGTTGTCATGCATGTTTTTTCTCATTCTTCCAATACCAATTATTTTCCTTGCTTCTTTGAGATACCTGAATTTGGCTGTAAGGGCAAGGTGATCAAATTATCATTAATTATTATTATTATAATTAATATGGCCCTGTGGAAGATAACTATCATGTAGCTCTAAGAAGAAATACATTTAGATTATAGTAAATTGGAGGATATAGTTAAAAAAAAAAAAAATCATGTATTTAAAAAACCTATAGATAGAGTTGTAGATTAAATTATAGGACAAGAGATGTTAAGCATTATTATCAATGTCAGAAAAAACGTTGAGGGCATCGCGTAACAAAACATGAAAAGAATTGTTTACTTTGTTACAGTAAAGTAAATGTGTATGGTATTATTTACTGTGTTCTAGAAAATAAAATTATATAATATACATTGCCTGTGATTGGTACCACTGACCCACATTATAGGCATCCAGGGCACTTCATCCTTGTGTTTTGCATGAGGACGTCCATCGCTTCTAAATCCCCTTTCCTACGAAGGGGAAGGCCTAATGGGGGAGTGTTTATCCCTTTTATGGACAACAGGGGTGGGAGTGCAGGTAGAGGGACACTTAAGTGTTGGGAATACATCTTTGTATTCCTAAAGCTGAAGTGTTCCTTTAAGACGAGCAGTGCTGGATTATATTAAAGGACCACTCTAGTGCCAGGAAAACATACTCGTTTTCCTGGCACTAGAGTACCCTGAGGGTGCCCCCACCCTCAGGGACCCCCTCCCGCCGGGCTCTGGAGAGAGGAAGGGGTTAAACTTACCTCTTTTTCCAGCGCCGGGCGGGGAGCTTTCCTCCTCCTCTCCATCTTGATCGCGACGTCATCGGCTGAATGCGCATGCGCGGCAGGAGCCGTGCTCGCATTCAGCCGGTCGCATAGGAAAGCATTTACAATGCTTTCCTATGGACGCTTGCGTGCTCTCACTGTGATTTTCACAGTGAGAATCACGCAAGCGCCTCTAGCGGCTGTCAGTGAGACAGCCACTAGAGGATTTGGAGGCTGGATTAACCCTCATTATAAACATAGCAGTTTCTCTGAAACTGCTATGTTTATAAAAAAAGGGTTAATCCTAGAGGTACCTGGCACCCAGACCACTTCATTAAGCTGAAGTCGTCTGGGTGCCTAGAGTGGTCCTTTAAGCTTTATTATATGATAATTAATTAAACTAAACAATTACAAAATATACATTTCAAATATGAATGATAGCCGCATTTAAGTGAAATTGACACCAGCTTATACTGTAGCAAGTGCCAAATTAAGCAACAAATATATAATTTCTGTTTAGAAATTGATAAATTTGAAGTATATTGGCAACATGGTAAAGGGCAGTAACAAAATAATATTGAAAATATTTTAGAATGTAAAAATTCTTGCATTTATTTTAGCAGTTTTTTTAGCAATTGAATTGGCAGACTAATAAAAAGTAATTAAAAAAGTAATTGCTTGAAATTATGTTTAACAGAAGTATTCCAGAAGAGAATGATTCAAGATTCTTTTTGGAACAACCATGCAGTCTGATTACTAATTATCTAATATTGACTTGAATGAAATGTGAAATGCTGAAAAAAAAAACATTGCAATGAGAACAATCTGCACACTTAATCATGTCCTTGTGTATAACTTGTATATATGTCTAGTATTGCAATTTTTGTAATACATATTTGTGTCTGTGTATATATAAAACATATGATTTATATGTTCAATATGTATGCATTGATGAGCGACAACATGAAAACCACATGCCTAATATCGTGTAGGTTCCCTTCATGCTGCCAAAACAACTCTGATGTATCGAGGCATGGACTCCACAAGACCTCTGAACCTGTCCTGTGGTATCTGGCACCAAGACATTAGTAGAAGATCCTTTAAATCATGCAAGTTGCTAGGTGGGGCCTCAATGGGTCAGATTTGGTGTTCCAGCATATCCCACATATGGTCATTCTCAATGAAATTTGGGGAACTTTGAAGCCAAGGCAACACCTTGAACACTTTGTAATGTTCCTCAAACCATTCCTGAACAATTTTTGCAATGTGGCAGGGTGCCTTATCCTGCGAAAGAGGCCACTGTCATAGGGGAACACCATTGCCAAGAAAGGGTGTACATGGTCTGCAACAATCTCTAGGTAGGTGGTACATGTCAAAGTAACATCCACATGAATGCTACTACCCAGAGTTTCACAGCAGAACATTGCCCAGAACATAACACTGCCTCCGCTGGCCTGCTGTCTTCCCATAGTGTATCCTGCTGCCACCTCTTTCCCAGGTAAACAAAGCATATACACCTGGGCATTCAACTGATCTAAAAGAAAACATAACAAGACCATAACAAGAACAATGAACCTTCTTTCATTGTTCCCTGGTCCAGTTATGACGCTAACATCTCCATTGAAGGTGCTTTAAGTGGTGGACAGGTCACTCTGACTGGTCATCATGGGCACTTTGGCTGGTCTGCTTCTACACTGCCCCATACGCAACAAACTGTGATGCGCCATGTGTTCTGATATCGTTTTATCCCAGCCAGCATTCATTTGTTCAGCAATTTGAGCTATAGTAGCTATTTTGTGTGATCAGACGAGACAGGCTAGCCTTCGCTCCCCACGTGCATCGATGAGCATTGGATGCCCCTGACACTGAGTCCAGTTCACTGATTGTCCTTCCTTGCACCACTTTTGGTAGGTACTAATCACTGCATACTGAGAACACCTCACAAGACTTGCGTTTTGGAGATCTCTGACCCAGTCATGTACCCATCACTATTTGGCGCTTGTCAAAGTCACTCATATTTTTCTAGTTGCCCATTTGTCCTGCTTTCAACTCATGAAATTCAAGAACTGACTGTTCACTCGCGGTCTTGTATATCCCACCCCTTGACAGGTGCCATTGTTACAATATAATCAATGTTATTCACTTTACCTGTCAGTGGTTTTAATGTTGTGGCTGATCAGTGTTTATCACTATTGTATAGTAGAATAAATGCTATAAAATATGTAAAGCATCATGCAAAATAGTGTAATAGTTTTTAGAATCAGTGAAATCCCAGATAATTCTATTTTATTACACCGTATTCTTACTGAGATGCTCAGCTTTTTCTAGTACCGGTAGGTTTCTAGATTATGTTAATTCACGTGCAGATATAATGTGCTGCTCAGCGTGTAATTTAAGGTAACAGTGCAGCTTCCGATCTGTGAAACTGCTGATATCCGTTCAATACACTCCCTGCTAACTATCAATAACATGGCCATCTATAGAAATGAATTAAGATTATTTATTTGTATACTCTGGTAGTATGACCTCACCCTATAAAAATGGTAGCTATTATGTTTATATACTAGCAGTAATTATAAATAATAAATGTTAAATAACCAATAAATAATGATCCGGAAAGTCAAGCAGGCAATAAATGATTGAAGGAAAATGTGTCAGTCATATTTTTTTAGTCATTTTCTGGTGCATGCAGCGGAGTGTAATTTTCTGAGATTTTATTGAATCCGACCATCATGCCTGTATTTTATGAAGGTCAAATGGACAATGTCATCACTTAAGTCAATAACTCATTCTTTATAGGGATATCATAAAACTGCTATAAAAAGGAAGTGATGTCAGACAGGAAGCAATGGCATGATCAGAATTGGTATGATCATGAAAAAGATACAAACTTTGCTTATATAAAAGGCTAACAAGGAATATGAAGGTTAAATAACAAAAATAGCCCCTTTTTTGTCAATTTATAGGACTACAATTATTAAAAAGTGTTGAACTAATTTCAGAATAAGGACTGCCTGATATGGCTAATTTTTAACAATATTATAATAATAATTATATAAATGATATCATTTGACAATATCTGTGTGCCGCTTTATGCGGTTAGGGGTTAATTTATTTTTAAAAGAACAATGTCAAAATGTTTTAATAACTTGGTCATTTCAAGTTCAGAGCTCCTAGAGGTGTGAAAAGTGCAAAATGTAAACAGTGTTGTTTCTCACAGATGGCATTGTATTCATTAAAAAAAGCTGAAGGGGCGGTATGTATGCCCTCAAACAACTTTATTAAGATGAAGTGATTTTGGTGTTGTGATTTTACTATAAAGAAGTTTCAATGAATCTGTTTATCGTTTTTACCAGATTACTTAGAAATGATTTGAATAATCTATCTTGTGTAGCCTAACCTCATTGCTGTTTGTTATAAGGTACAAATTGAGAGGTGCTGGTGAGCCGGATTCATTTTATCTTATTATGATCCAGTGGACTGAGCGTGTGATCTGCACCTCTGGAAGGTCTAATCAGTGTACGTGCTAGTTTCGGCCTGCCACTCTGTGCCAACCGTGATCTGCACTTGCTCAAGGTGCAGACCACAGGCTCCCTTCATATAGTAAGGGAGCACATTGCTGGTCGTGTGTCCTGAGCAGCTGACTTTTTTGCCCTCACAACAGTGACAACAGTTTGTTAAAGATCTGGAGTGTTTGTGCTAGTGACACATTGTTTATCATTGGTGATAAGTTTAGCAATATAAAAGGCATTTAAATTCATTTGTTTGACCAGCAGCCTTGCATTGCCTTCATGCAGGGATACCTTTGTGCAGAAATTAACTGCTGGTTAATCAGACAGGAATATCTTTCAAACACAGCCAGGGTTTACAGAAGCGAACTTGCCAGGGCTTGGGAGCGATTTTACCCTTTCAAACGCAGGAAATAATAAGTGTGGCATGTGTTACCTTCCTGCCTTTTTAATAATAAGGCACTGTCATGTCCGTATCCATTTTTTTAACCCCCCTCCCGACTCCACTACATTTAATTGACCCCCTAGTCATCCCAAATGCCCCTATGCCCCCCATATTACTTTGTATATTACTTTATTTTGTGCCTGGACCTAGGTCCTGGGCGCCGCCATCTTTGTGTGGGCAGATGAAGGCCCTGAGGGATACATCATCTGCCCACACTAGATAGCGCTGTGAAATTCCCGGCATGCCCAGTTTAGCATTCGCGTTTGTACGAAATTCGGAAGGGAATTTCGTTTATTCATTAATTCGTCAGAAAGACGAATTAATGAATTCATAGAAATTTCAGACGGACAAACAATAAAATATGTAAAGCATCATGCAAATTTTTTGGCAAAATAGTGTAATAGTTTTTAGAATCAGTGAAATCCCAGATAATTCTATTTTATTACACCATTTTCTTACTGAGATGCTCAGCTTTTTCTAGTAGGTTTCTAGATTATGTTAATTCACGTGCAGATATAATGTGCTGCTCAGCCTGTAATTTAAGGTAACAGTGCAGCTTCCGATCTGTGAAACTGCTGATATCCAATCAATACACTCCCTACTAACTATCAATAACATGGCCATCTATAGAAATGAATTAAGATTATTTATTTGTATACTCTGGTAGTATGACCTCACCCTTTAAAATGGTAGCCATTATGAATATGTGTTCGTTTGTTCGTTCAGCTTATTACTAGGAGGCAGCTACCTGCGCGCAGCTCCCTCCTTGTAATATGTAAAAATAGAAGCAGCAAGGAGCAGTGCTCCCCGCCACTTCCTGAGCCCCCCGATGTCCTCCCTCACTCTATGAGGGTCAATATGGGGCCTCTATTAGTTATTGGGTGGGACATAGTGTTTCCCCCGAAGCCCCGCGAGTGGGGGCTATTCAATTCTCTCTCTCTCTCTCTCTCTCTCTCTCTCTCTCTCTCTCTCTCTCTCTCTCTCTCTCGCTATATATATCTCTCACTCTATATATATATATATATATATATATATATATATATATATATATATATATATATATATATATATATATATATGAAAAAATGAAAAATGCTCTTGCACTCGCACTGTAATCCCTTAGTAACCGGGTGCTAGCATGCCAAGGCTAGTAGTATCCATGCTTCCAAAAAGGATGCAGCACACTCGGATTTAAAAGTCCAAATTTTATTAATACGAAGTTAAAAACTATCAACTTTTCAGTCCTGCATAGATGACTTTCATCAGGATCAAATACCAATCCTGATGAAAGTCCTCTATGCAGGACTGAAACGTTGATCGTTTTTAACTTTGTATTAATACATTTTGGACTTTTAAAACCCGAGAGTGCCGCATCCTTTTTGGAAGTATATATATATATATATATATATATATATATATATATATATATATATATATATATATATATATATATATATATATATATATATATATATATATATATAAATCCACGAGTGCCGGTAAAATTCCACAGCGCTTTGCAATATATCATAAAAGAGGGAAATTGAAATGGGACAATTACAAAATGTTACAGGAACAATAAGTTGATGAGGACCCTGCTCAAAGAAGATATATATATTATATATATATGATATATATATCTTCTTTGAGCAGGGTCCTCATCAACTTATTGTTCCTGTAACATTTTGTAATTGTCCCATTTCAATTTCCCTCTTTTATGATATATTGCAAAGCGCTGTGGAATAAGTTGGCGCCATTTAAATGGCGATAATAATATTATATATATATATATATCAGGGCTCGACAAATCCCGGGCACGCCAGGTCGCTATGGCGACTAGACGTTTTGCCCTTGCGTCTGGGATTTGTTAGCCTTTTACCTTTTAAGTACCCGCCCGCAGGAGCATGGAAGCGGCCGGCTCAGGGAGCATGTATCTGACTGTCCTGGGCTGTATATAGGCGGCCGGCTCAGGGAGCATGTAGCCGGCCGCCCTGGGAAGAATGGGGGGGAGGGGACGGCCGGCTCAGGAAGCATGTGGCGGACCGCCCTGGGCTGTATGGAGGCGGCCGGCTCAGGGATCGTGGAGGCGAGAATGGAGGAATTGAGGTGGCAGACAGGGGCAGCGTGCGAGGGAGCAGTGATCATCCTGCAGTTCCTCTCTGCTCCCTCTCGTTGTGTAATGACGTCATCACTGCAAACAGTGCGAGGGAGCAGAGAGGAACTGCAGGAAGATCACTGCTCCCTCGCACACAGGAATAGCAGCCCCACTGGACCCCAGGGAAAGTCCACTCAGCTCTCCCAAAGGTAGGGAGACTGGGTGGATTAAAATTTAAAAATATAAATTTGTGAGTCTTAGAGAAAGTGTGTGTGTGTTTGTGCGTGTGTATGTCTGTCTGTCAGAGAGTGTGGGTCTGTTTAGGTACCTGCGCCCCTCCGATCACATGATTGGTGTTTTTACTCACCTTTTTTCCCACGCCATGCTGGTTTCGCCGTGGCTTGTCCCGACTTCATAGCTGAGATCTTAATGATCTCAGCTAAGCCAATGCTTTCCCATAGGAAAGTATTGGGAGGATATTACGCATGTTCTCTATGGGTTACATTCAGCGCCTCCATGCAGAGCACTAGTGAAAAAATCTCAGGCACTCACTGTGATTGATTCCATGCAGAGCACTGACACAGGACTCTCTAGTGGCCAACTGATTGACTGTCACTAGAGGTCTTAGTAGGCAGCAATGTAAACGCTGCCTTTTTGCAGAAAAGGCAGCGTTTACATTGAAAGGGCTACAGGGACAGGCTATAGGCACCAGAACAACTACATTAATCTGTAGTGGTTCTGGTGACTATAGTGTCTGTTAAAAATAACTAGCTCCTAACTTTTTTAGCTGGCTCCTAGATTCCAAACAAATTTGTCAAGCCCTGATATAGATATAGATATATATATATATAGATATAGATATATATATATATATATATATATATATATATATATATTGTATGAGGACTATGTCTTACTTTACATTAGAGTAAGCATGAATGCCAGGGTGAAGTCAGCATTATTCTAGGGATGAAATAAAACACCTTCATCCCCATGATCTCATTTCACAGTCCTTGTTCTGCTTCAGGAATTAAACTAAGCAGGAGAATTCTATGGAACAAAAGCTGCGTGAGCGAGCCAGTCTGCTGAGCCAGGTTACACGGTCCCTTTGAAAGAAACCACACACAACCCTGTAATGGAATCTGTACAGAACATAGTGCTGATTTAAAAAGGCTCTGGCCCAGCTCTGCCAGAAACTAATAAGTAATAAATCCTACATGAGCCGAACAGCATTATTCTATCATTTTATTGCTTCAAGGGGGGCTATGACATCGTGAGGATATATTAGTTTTATCATTGCTTCCCTTTACAGGCTTTTATTGCTATTAACCCAATAAGTGCCACTTGTGTAGGCATCCCTGTAAGGCAGGGTTAGTGTGTGTCCTACGTTATTAGGCTTTTGAGAATTGTGCTAGTGCAGTCTAAGCTATATATCACAGCTAAGCTGCAAGCAACAGAGGTAAACGTCTGGTTAAAAAGCTCTGTAGATGTCACGATTGACTTTTCGCAATAAAAGTGACATTTATAGTTTGCTGGTGGTTAATTAGCATTGCTTTGTTTAGTGTCTTGTAATTGGTTATTAATGGATAAAGTATGTGTGAAGTTATTTATTTAACAGGAAATGGACAGCGACCTGGAGAATTTTCCTGTTCTGCTTTTTTGTTGTTGTCTTTTTTATTATTCCGCACAATATTCCGATGACTGAATTACCCCACTAGTGTTTTGCATTACAAAAAGGCATTTTTAAACAGATGTTGGAGCTGCTAAGGAATTATTGTATTTGCAATGCCCAGTAAGCACTTTAGACTACCTTTTCAAGCCAGTTCTGTGTTCCTTTGCTAAATATGTAGACATATTCACATTGTCCCCTGTCACACCTGCTTAGTATCAACGTTTATTGATGGTTTAATATTTTAATTATGATTCCGAAAGTGGCTTTATGATTAGTAAGACTACGATGGTTAAGACATGAGTATATTTCGTAACCATCTGTTTACTGATTGCATGCTTGATATATTTGGTATTATTGCCTAATATTAGTATTAGGTTTCTAAAAAAAAAAATATATAAATAAGGTAGATTTAATTAAATAGTGTACATATAAAGCATATATATATATAATGAATATTGCAGCAGCAGCTCCACTTTTAGAAGTACAGGGAGGTCAGAATTATTAGGCAAGTTGTATTTTTGAGGATTAATTTTATTATTGAACAACAACCATGTTCTCAATGAACCCAAAAAACTCATTAATATCAAAGCTGAATATTTTTGGAAGTAGTTTTTAGTTTGTTTTTAGTTTTAGCTATTTTAGGGGGATATCTGTGTGTGCAGGTGACTATTACTGTGCATAATTATTAGGCAACTTAACAAAAAACAAATATATACCCATTTCAATTATTTATTTTTACCAGTGAAACCAATATAACATCTCAACATTCACAAATATAAATTTCTGACATTCAAAAACAAAACAAAAACAAATCAGTGACCAATATAGCCACCTTTCTTTGCAAGGACACTCAAAAGCCTGCCATCCATGGATTCTGTCAGTGTTTTGATCTGTTCACCATCAACATTGCGTGCAGAAGCAACCACAGCCTCCCAGACACTGTTCAGAGAGGTGTACTGTTTTCCCTCCTTGTAAATCTCACATTTGATGATGGACCACAGGTTCTCAATGGGGTTCAGATCAGGTGAACAAGGAGGCCATGTCATTAGATTTCTTTTATACCCTTTCTTGCCAGCCACGCTGTGGAGTACTTGGACGCGTGTGATGGAGCATTGTCCTGCATGAAAATCATGTTTTTCTTGAAGGATGCAGACTTCTTCCTGTACCACTGCTTGAAGAAGGTGTCTTCCAGAAACTGGCAGTAGGACTGGGAGTTGAGCTTGACTCCATCCTCAACCCGAAAAGGCCCCACAAGCTCATCTTTGATGATACCAGCCCAAACCAGTACTCGACCTCCACCTTGCTGGCGTCTGAGTCGGACTGGAGCTCTCTGCCCTTTACCAATCCAGCCACGGGCCCATCCATCTGGCCCATCAAGACTCACTCTCATTTCATCAGTCCATAAAACCTTAGAAAAATCAGTCTTGAGATATTTCTTGGCCCAGTCTTGACGTTTCAGCTTGTGTGTCTTGTTCAGTGGTGGTCGTCTTTCAGCCTTTCTAACCTTGGCCATGTCTCTGAGTATTGCACACCTTGTGCTTTTGGGCAATCCAGTGATGTTGCAGCTCTGAAATATGGCCAAACTGGTGGCAAGTGGCATCTTGGCAGCTGCACGCTTGACTTTTCTCAGTTCATGGGCAGTTATTTTGCGCCTTGGTTTTTCCACACACTTCTTGCGACCCTGTTGACTATTTTGAATGAAACGCTTGATTGTTCGATGATCACGCTTCAGAAGCTTTGCAATTTTAAGAGTGCTGCATCCCTCTGCAAGATATCTCACTATTTTTGACTTTTCTGAGCCTGTCAAGTCCTTCTTTTGACCCATTTTGCCAAAGGAAAGGAAGTTGCCTAATAATTATGCACACCTGATATAGGGTGTTGATGTCATTAGACCACACCCCTTCTCATTACAGAGATGCACATCACCTAATATGCTTAATTGGTAGTAGGCTTTCGAGCCTATACAGCTTGGAGTAAGACAACATGCATAAAGAGGATGATGTGGTCAAAATACTCATTTGCCTAATAATTCGGCACTCCCTGTAAAGTCTGTGTCAGCTAGTTAATCAGTGCCAGAAGGGGTAAAACAAAAAAAGCACTTTAAGTAAGCAAACTAGTATAGCTCAATATAGAACAAATATACCAAATTGTCTCTGGGCACAAACCATGAATTTTTGTCAAACCATTTAGAAGCAGTTTAAAATGTGACCCTCTTCCTGGCAACCAGAGGCCGCATATTCAGAAGGATTAATAATGCAAAATTAACACATCAATGTCCAATCTGAACAGCAGTGATTGGCTGAGGGCTGCAGGTGAGTGCACCCAGCACTGTAAGCCAATCCAAATAAACAAATCCTGCGCTCAAACTCCCATTACTCCTGGGCGGCAGCAACGACCATAGTACACACCAGCCAAAATACATATAGTAAAAACCAAAGAAAAAAAGTTACCTGCGCTCTTTCCACATCCCTATCTATTTTTAAACAAATTGAGGTTTTTAGTTACCTCCAATGGCCATGAGAGGGTATGCCCACCTGCCACATCAAAGCAGAACTCTAACCATTTACCATTTATTTTTTATATACATCCCTACATGCTTATGAACCCTTAATAGGGAACACATGGGATGGGCAGCAGCATTGCAACTATTAAAGGAACGCTGTAGCATTAGGAATACAAACCTGCATTCCTAATGCTGTAGTGCCGCTGTCCCTAGGAATATATAGGTACTATCACAGAGGTCTTTCATGAGCCACTGCCCGTGCTTCTAGTCTGTACCTTTTTCGGTGAGCTCGGGCATTATCAATAATAGATTTGGAGTGTTGCTGTGGTAACCCATGCAATGCTCTGACACTATCAGAGAACCAGAACTGCATACAAGAATATACAAGGTCTGCCTCTGGCAACGGTGCAGACTAGAAGAGCTCACTGCTGCACCACCAGCAATTGAAAGTGTCCCCCTCCCTGGCCCAAGGTAACAAGAGGGAGGGAGAAATATAAAATATATGATGTTAGTTGCTCCCCCACCCCCCTTCACACAGCATATCCTACCCTACACTACTTCACACATATATGCGCGCTGCTGTTGTTTTTGTTGCTGCCATTCTTTTTATAGTTGCTGATATGATCTGGTATGAGAGGTATATGGGGTCGAGGTGTGACACCAGGAGTTACCCCGCTGGTTGACACCAACTCTATTGATGCCACTGGGACAGATAGTGAGGAAGTAAAAAATCAGAAATGTGACATCTCTAGCTCGGGACTAGGCTTAGAGTGCTGAGAAGTCATATGGTATTTTCAAACCATTTGAAATCTGTTTGACAAAAGCCAGAGCTATTGCATCCATAGCCGCCACCCAGCAACAAAACCACGGTAATGAATTGTAGTGGTTATGGTGCTTGAGGGTGTACTTTCAAAGGAACAGATCAGGGTGGAATCAATCTTTTTTTAATACATTATAAATTATGTAAAAACCATCAACTAATAAACAATTTAATTGTTTGAAGTCCCTGCATATTCGAGAAATCCCCAACTGGTGCACCGTCATCATTGATCCATAGCACTGTTTATTTTTACCGTAAGCAGTGTTTTAAGAGCCCAGCAAGTGTTTCTGTGAGTTGAGTTGAGTTTAGTTTTCAGCTTTCTATCATAGACAGCTAATAGCTGAACTGCATCTCCCAAATACCTCAGTCGCACATCAGTGATTTAGACGCACCTGGTGACATGGAGTGGCCCTATAATTAGGTTAAAGAGAAAGGAGAAATACAGGCGGTATCCAAGGTGGGAGTGATATGTCTTCTCAATAAGATAAAATATTGGTCTGCTGCACATCCCCTTCTCCCACAAGCTTGGCCTGGAGAAAAATTAAAAAAGCACTATAGTGTCATGAACACAAATGTGTATTCCTTACATTATAGCTCTAAAACAACCGTTTAAGTCCCCGACCCCGCTTAGCTCGGGTTAGAAAGGTGATTTACTCACTTTTTTACAGTGCTGCGCAAGGCTCTTCGCATCTGTCCTGCCCCCTATCCACCTCCTGCCCCTATTCCAGTCAATCTAATGCTTTCCCATAGGAAAACATTGGGAGGCTGTTGCATATGCAGAGTGTGGAGATGCTGAACGGCAGTGCTGCATACTATGCAGAACGGCCCTAGGAATCACCTCTAGTGGCCGTCTGAGTGTCCACTAGAGGTATTCTTAGGCTGTAATGTAAACACTTCCTCTTCTCTGAAAAAGTAGTGTCTACATTAAAAAGCCTGCAGTACTGACTATACTCACCAGAACAATTACATTAAGCTGTAGTTTTTTTTGGTGACTATAGTGTCCCTTTAAAACCCCTTTGTGTTATTATATAGTTTGGTACTATATTTATTTTGATTACCCTTTCCTGTTTTCTTTAATGATCCGCATAGTCAATATGGATCCTATTTAAACGTCTCTTATTGTTACATATGCAACTAGTGAGAACATTTAAATGTCGAGTGAAGTTAATAAGCAGTAAGTATTAATGAAAGCGTAATGGTAGCAATGAATTTTGTCTAAACTATGTAATCAATATAACATGCATTTTTCATGCACATCTAAGAACCGTGTATGCTAGTTAGACAAAGCTATTCTTGGAACTGTCTTGTTTTGATCTTGGGGAAATGTGAATATATTTTACCATTGATCTTTTACAGTCTGTAAATAATTATTCCTATCTTATCAAAGCTATTTCATGCCTGTTATGGGGGTTTAGTAAAATTATCATTAATGTCTTTTCATGCAGTCTTTAGATTCCATTAAAAAAAAACTAACATTATGTATTCTTTTTATTTTGCCACTAGTTTGCGGCTGTGATTTGGCTCAATCCGGCTTTTTCTTTAAGAATGGAGAATATATTTGTACACGGGATTACCAGCAGCTCTACGGGACCCGTTGTGACAGTTGCCGGGACTTTATCACAGGAGAGGTTATTTCAGCCCTTGGACGGACATATCACCCAAAATGCTTTGTGTGCAGCATGTGCAGGTAAAACATATGCATGGAATTTCCTTAGTAGTCTGGCAGATCACGCTAGTAACCTGTACAAAGCTACTCATTAATGTGTGATTTTTCAGGAACTCCCAAGTTAATTTCAAATTTCAGGCAAAAATAGCAGCACTGCAAATTTTGCTGATTTGGATAATTTACGAATTGAGCTCCTTTGGCGTGAAATTTGAACTCTCTGTAAATTAACGTTCAATTCCAGACAATTCACACTTTAGTGACTAGCCATATTTATATAGGTAGAGCACTCAGTTTTAGCTATTGAATATGTTTTCACATTACAACAATGTTATTCATATCAGAAATCAAGATGAGTGTTAGAATGTGTTTGTTTGTTTTTTTCAAAACCGTTGGTAGAACCGTTTAACTTTCTTTGAGTACAATCTTATACTTGCAGGCAGTGTTCATTTTGTCGACTAACAATTTTAGTCGACTAAAATTTTTGAGATTTAGTAGACTAAAACTAGACTACAAATAAAACAATTCAGATGACTAAAATAACATTTTAGTTAAAAGACCATGACTAAACTAAATTGACATTTGCCGCCAAAATTAACACTGCACAGAGGGGCTGTTGAAGGTGCAAAAAAGACAGAGCAGGGCTTGGGAGAGAGACCCCTAAGGGGCTGGGAGGACACAAAGAGACACAGAGGGGCTGTGGAAGGGGCAAAAGAGACAGAGCAGGGCTTGGGAGAGAGACACCTAAGGGGCTGGGAGGACACAGAGAGACACAGAGGGGCTGGGGAAGCGGCAAAAGACAAACAGAGAGTCTTTAACTAAACCCATTTGATTTTAGTCGTGTCAACTAAAATTACTGTAGATTGAGTTGACTAAAACTAAAACAATTCAGATGACTAAAATAAAAATAAAACTAAAATGGCTAAATGGCTTTTAAGTCAAAAGACTATGTCTAAAATCAAATTGAAATTTGCCACCAAAATTAACACTGTTTGCAGGCCTAGAATGCCCCAGTCAAACGGTAATCTGACAGAAGTCATCAGTGTGGGACTTAAAGCCTGACACTTGTACTACTTAGTAAATCCTTGTTCTGCATACTGCAATGCACATACTAAGTTTGGTTCTTGATACACTTAGTATTAATGTATCTGTCAGCTGTCTTGGTAAGTGCATGCCAGCCTTGGGCTGGGTATTTGCATGCAGATGAGCGTGTTCTGCTGTCGATGACTGGTGAAGGTTTTAAATATAGGCCTATGAGCATATTGGGCAGTAGTCCAAAAACCTTTGATATCATCATTTTCCGTAGCTTTGAAAAACAGCCAGTGCTTGCTCAAAGCTAATGATAAGGTCAAAAGTATAGTTTACTCCAACTTAGTCTTAGACTGTGCAAAAAGGAAGTTTATACTGCAAATACAGGTTATTTTGAAGGTATGTATTTGCATATATGGATATATCTACTGGCAAGCATAGCTCATGTAATAATCTTATATTTATTTTCCTGCATATTCTGCATCTCCAATATTGTGAATAAAATGCAACTATCAAAATAGCACCTTCAAATGACTTCACTGACGATTATATGTATAGAGAGGGATATCCACATGCATCTTGCAGCATAAGAGTCACATTTCCATTTAGACACAGCAGCTTCTATCTGTATTTTATATTAGCTTTTACATTCTTTTATTACTTTATTTTTATGAATGAAATGATTACTGGGCTAGGATTTTCTGCAGTCTCTACGAGAGCAATGGAAAACCCGGGATTTAGTAAAAACAAGCAAAGACCAGAATAGAATTAACAATTCTCCGTCAGTACAAATAACATCCTGCTTTATTCCAAATTGTGCATTATTGGGTAAGAGGGAGGGACGGGACAAATAGAAACCGCGTTACACTCTTAATTTGTACCTCATAAAACATAGAGCACCAGGATTAAATACACATTGTCAGCCATTTTCTGGTCCCTGGAGAAACTGCAGTCTGTAATAAAAAGAAATTCAGAGATTACAATTAAAGAAAACAATTATAATTTTCATTTTATTTAATCTATTGTACCCATAAGGCCTAAATAAAGGAGGGTCGCGTCATTTCAGGATCGTCCCTTTAAGGTTACTAGGCAATACGTTATTGTACAGAAGGTTTCATAGAGACATCTCTAGTAGTTAACATGAGACGTTTACCTCTTGCTGCCCCTTATTAGAGATGATAGCTACAGAGCGGGGCGAGGCTGGGAATGCGGCTGTGCTATCATCTATTTTAAGGTTTTCTTGAGAACAACTGTGCATGCATATAACTCCCAGGAAAGATATCCGGCCCCAGTAAAGACAGTCCGTGGAACACCAGTCAGCTGTCAAGACTCCCGGGCAGAGTACATACTCTAGAGAACCTCTACCGACACAGTGCAATGTTTCACTTACTGATCCCTGCTTGTTACAGTGGCGTCGCTAAGCACATGTAAAAGAAAGTCTGTTCAAAGACAGACGCAGACAGTTTCATGTCTCTTAAACTCTATGTGGATATTCTACTAAGTGCATATATTGTTAAAACTTAATTGAAGGGAAATTGCACTTCAACTAGAACATCGTAATATTTATATATATTTTTTTCTGTGATTAAAATATGAAAAAAGAAATATTTGAAAACACCTGTAAATGTTCAAGTTCTGAGGCATTTTATTTTTGGTGTTTCATAGATATCTGAATTTAAACTTTGTATGGAATGTGATCTTTTCAATGCTGTTTTTTTGTTTTTGTTTTGTTTTTAGCAACTCCAAATTCTAATTGCAGTTTTTTGAAAATATTTAAAGTTTACCTGGAAATGTCTTAAACACCTGATTTTTGCAGCCCTGAGGTATAACTTGAATTTAGTGAATAACACCAATCTTATTAAACATGACGGATTGCATATTATTTCCGAACACAAGTTGGCCGGCCGAAAAATATTGACCCGTAGGAGCTTTTTTGTAGGCGACCCACATAGTGACAAACCTGGAAAGTTTGAAATAATAGAACAAAATACATTTCCCCATATTTATCCTTTTCAATTGTATGCAGTCCTCCACATTCAGTCATGTGAACAGAACACCAATAACATCTGCAGTGGGGCACAGTCCAATACCACAGCCCTAACCTCGAATATAGTCAATTGTAGCCAGTGTTTACTGATTGTTACTAATGTCTTTATTTGTCCTATTTGGGACCCCTGGTTCCTATATGTGACTCAAAAAGTCCGTTATTTAAAGGGTTATGCCAATCATTTTGGGGGCAGACCTTATCTGTGTAAAGTGCCCTATTAGGCACTACGGAGAAGGTCCATGAATCCAGTGCAGGGCAAAGCTTCCGGCACAGACTTCCACACTCCCTTCAGCATCACAGGGGCCTCGTAGAGAAGCCTATGATTAAACAGTTTTGCTGACTCGGAGTGCATGCATGTGCTCCGGGCCAGTGAGCGAAGGTAGGTTTAAAAAAATAATTAATTAAAAAAAAAAAACTATGCAATGAAGTGAGCAAGAGGGAGCTCACAGTGGGTGGGAGGGAGGGGGAAGAAATCTTCCCCTTGCAGGCGTTCTGCCTGCAAGGGAGAAGATGATCATGCTTGAAGAGAGGCGCAAAATTGATATTGGCAGTCTGGAGTTCTGGGCTGCCAATGTCAAATGTGCTGGGGGTGCAGGTAGCCCCAGCACACAATTAACAATATCTCTGTATGTGTGGTGTCTCAAGCCGAAACACTGCACATACTGACTCCTACCATCATGACCACTTCAGATCACTGAAGTGATCATGGTGGTTGGAGTAACCCTTAAAGGATTACCCAGTTATAATTAAGTGAGGATTGCTATAAACCCTGAGCAGACGGTAGGCCGGAAGAATTAGTCGGAGAAGCCTTGTCTTATATTGCATAGACAGCCAAAATGATGCACATTAATTAAATAAATGGTGTTTCTTTTATCCCCGTAGGAAACCTTTCCCTATTGGAGACAAGGTAACATTCAGAGGCAAAGACTGCGTATGCCAGAATTGCTCCCATTCATTAACCAGTGACAAACCTATCAAGATACATGGTCCGAGCCGTAAGTCATGATGTAATTCATCACCTATTTTCAAATCTAATCATTGCCTAACTTCATCCATTGCATATGTTTACATATAGCTGGGTGTTAGATGAAGCAGAGACTTTATAAATCATAGTATATACAAATCTTAAAAGCCTGAATTCATGTCATCCAACAACCTCTGGATCTGTGCCAAAGTTAGAAGAAATTGTTCACTCAGCCGAATGCCGGGAGCTTTTATTGGTGTTAAGTCATTTCACTTTATTTAGATCTAGGGTTCAGTTTCATCATATGGACGGCCACTGGAGTGATCTAAATAAACAGCAATATATATATTCAGTGTGTCATCAAGTCATGGTTACAATGTAATAAATGAGGGCGCTACAGTGGAAAATGGTTTTGTGTTTATATCTTGTTTGTATTATGAATTTAGGCTAGTTAAGTGTTATTTTTTTAAGTAATAATATACCGGTAGGTTATACGAGGTTTAGAATTTTTAGTAAAACATATATATAAATATAAAACATATATTCAATAAAACGTACAGTTTGATTCTTATTGTATTACCAAACGTGCATACTGTTCTCTAACTTGTTCTCTACGGGGCCAGTAGAGTGGTTTGTAGGGAGATTTGAGTGGCTCCTACCCTCTGACCCCCTTACTTTTATTTTTATGTCTACATTATTTTGGGGTATGTTATGGTATGTTCATTGACTTGTTTTTTGTTTGGTTTGTAAATATATTGTAAATCAACAAGCTCTGGAGTACAATGCCATAAATAATTTTTATTCTAATACTGAACCTATTGATAACGTGCCTTTACCTAAGTAAAGAATTGTGAAAAAACACATTTACCGGTCTTTCCAGAGCCAGAAAGGAGGTCTTAATAAGAGCAATAAGAGAATTACAGTGACTGATTTAGACCTTTCTAAGGACTTGTGTCATCAAATCACTGTTAGATTTAATGACGCAATACAAACATGGAAATTCCTAATAAGTTAGTGGCAGCAAGCTAGTGTTTATGTTTCCCATTTAAATTGGTTTTATAGTACAGACAAAGCAGTTTTTTTTATGATAGTAATCAGAAAAATCACACATTCATTGAAAGCCTAGGCTAAAGTATCAACGGGGGGAAAGGGCTGCGCTAAAAAATAAGATACAGTAAAATACAGTACAGTGTAAACCAGACCAAATGGTCACAATTTGGTAACAACGGAAAGTGTAAGTCTCTTTGAACCAGGTGAAAAAATAGTCTGTAGAAAAATATATATTTGAAGAGAGTCTTTGCAGATAAAAAAAGTATACAATGTAAAAAATGGTAAAAAAATGAATAAAAAATGAATAAAAGATGAATAAAAAATTAGTCTCACTGATATAGCTTGGTGGGATATCTGTACAGTCCTCAGGAGTTGATCCGTCCGGGTAGTAGGATAATCCGTATATGTGGAGACAAAATAGGAGACACGACAAACTGCCAATAGTGAAGAATTGCGGCTCCAAGGGTGAAGTGAGAAAATAATATGATAATACACTCACATTTGTGGGAGCTTTGGACCAGCTCTGGACTTATAGGCGTTGCAGCGGTATGATCCCCGCTACCAGGATGTACTGGAGAAGACGTCTGGCGATCCAACCTTGGTACTCCGGAATGGATAGGAAACAACAATAGTGCTCTCAGTAGGCAGGGTATGTGAAATAACAGTAGATAAAAATTATACTTACAAATATAGAGCAGGAAATACTGCTCTATTAATAGGGCACTGGTGGAATAATCCCCACCTAGGATTTCTTTGGATCAGGATCCGAGTGTGAAAGGTAAAAATAGTAGTGGTTGTAAAATAAAATAATAATGATAAGAAATATATGTATATATATAAAAAGGAAAAATAAAATTATGGAACTATATATATATATAAAAAAAAGGAAAAATAAAATGTAGAACTGCCAGGATTAATAAAAATAATTGTCAAATAAAAAAGGAATTGGTCCTATAGAGAAGGTAACCAAAATCACTTTTAATATTTAAAAATACACAATTTAAAACCATTAACGCGTTTCACCTAAACAGGCTTTTTCAAAATGGTAATATAGCATTATACCTGGCAAGATACAGTTATATAAGACAATGTAAATTGTTAAAATTTGCGCCAAAGAATGATTGGCCAATCAAAAAAACACTTAGATTAAAACACTGTTATACCCTAAATAAGTTGAAAACAAATGTGCATATAAATAGTCATAAGTAGTATATACATAAAGGAACACAGGAATATAAAAAACGAAGCTTAAAACATAACTTTAAGATTATTGAACTTGTGTCACATGATCGGGCTTAGGGTGTATGGGAAACGTAGTATCCGAGCGCTATGCGCGTGCGGTATAAGCCCCTCCCCGTGAAAACGTTATTCCGCCGGCACTACTATAGGGCTAAGCCTCATGGGGCTTGTAGTAGTGCCGGTCAGATGTGCGCACGCACGGGGGGGCGGAGACCAGGAAGCAGCTCGCTCAGTGAATTACCAGCGAGCTGCTTACTCAAGGGCACGGACGGGTGCCTGTGAGATTCAAAATACTAGACGGCGAAAAACGCCGTCAGAAGGGAAATAGGTAAAGGGAAGGGGACAGGAATTGATGGCAATAGGTTAAATAGAATAAAATAAAATAAAATAAAATAAGATAAAATGAATACTTAGGATAAAACTGGTGACAATGGAAGAATGGAAAGTTAATCAAAATATAACCAATAGTTATTAGGAATATAAAAATGAAATAGAAAGTAAAGCAGTATATTCATAAAAAATTATGCAGATCAAAGTCTGCATTTAGACCCTGAGGTGAGAGGGTCTGTAGCTTGTAGACCCACTCCATTTCTGTTCTTCCTAAAACATTTTTAATATCTCCCCCTCTCCAGGGTAAAGTGCATTTTTTTATCCCCATACATTTTAACATTTTAGGATCTTTGTTATGGTTAATAAAATGTTTGGATACTGTATGATTTAAGTATCCATTTTTGATGTTTCTACAATGTTCGCTCAGCCTGATTTTCAGGCACCTTGTGGTCATTCCAACGTACTGGAAGCCACAGGGGCATTCGAGCAAATAAATTACATTTTTGGTATTACAGGTAATAAACTCTTTAATATTATACACAGTGTTAGTCTTATTTGAAACAAACTGCGTCACCTTAGATGCAACTGTGGGATCTGTAGTTTTGCATACGATGCATGTTTTACATTTGTAGAACCCTTTAGTTTGCGGAAAGAAGGATACAGGATTTTTCTGTGCAATAGTTTTGGTAAAATTCGTAGTTAAGATCGTTCTAAAATTGGGAGCTCCTCTAAAAACTATATTTGGTTTTTCGGGAATAATTTTGTTAAGTTTATCGTCTTGTCTTAAAATATGCCAGTGTTTTTTAATGATTTTTTTAATTTCACTGCTTTTGTTATTGTAGTTAAAAGTTATAGGGAGGGATATAGATTCGTTTGTATTTTTTGTTTTGTATGTTAAAAGTTCACTCCTATTCTTGTGTTTGATCAAGTTAATATTTTCTAATAAGTCGGTCTCTGAATAATTTTTTTCGATAAATTTATCTTTTAAAATATTTGCTTGCTCATTAAAATCATCTAATTCGGTACAATTTCTGCGTAGCCTCAAAAATTGGCTTCTAGGAGCACTGTCTAGCCAGGGTTTGTAATGGCAGCTGTTTCTGTCAATTGCTGTATTTACGCAGACTTTTTTGAAAAAGGTTTTAGTATGGATCTGCCCGTTATTGACAAATATATTTAAATCTAAAAAGTTAATTTGTACTTTACTAAATTCGTGGGTTAAAATTATGCCTCTATCATTTTTGTTAAGATCATGAATAAAAGAAATAAGACTATCTTCGGATCCATTCCAAATAAAAAACAGGTCATCAATATATCTAAAATATGAGACCAGGTTTGCCCTTAGCTTGTCTCCATCGTATATAGCTGAGGACTCCCAGTCTGCCATAAATAAATTGGCATAGCTAGGGGCAAACCTGGTACCCATAGCGGTTCCTCTTTTTTGGAGATAAAACGAGTCAAGGAACCAGAAATAATTGTTTTTTAAAATAATATTAATACCGTCTAGTATAAAATCAATTTGTATTTCTGAGATCCTTTTTTTTTTTTTTTTTTTTTTTTTTTTTCAGAAATACAAATTGATTTTATACTAGACGGTATTAATATTATTTTAAAAAACAATTATTTCTGGTTCCTTGACTCGTTTTATCTCCAAAAAAGAGGAACCGCTATGGGTACCAGGTTTGCCCCTAGCTATGCCAATTTATTTATGGCAGACTGGGAGTCCTCAGCTATATACGATGGAGACAAGCTAAGGGCAAACCTGGTCTCATATTTTAGATATATTGATGACCTGTTTTTTATTTGGAATGGATCCGAAGATAGTCTTATTTCTTTTATTCATGATCTTAACAAAAATGATAGAGGCATAATTTTAACCCACGAATTTAGTAAAGTACAAATTAACTTTTTAGATTTAAATATATTTGTCAATAACGGGCAGATCCATACTAAAACCTTTTTCAAAAAAGTCTGCGTAAATACAGCAATTGACAGAAACAGCTGCCATTACAAACCCTGGCTAGACAGTGCTCCTAGAAGCCAATTTTTGAGGCTACGCAGAAATTGTACCGAATTAGATGATTTTAATGAGCAAGCAAATATTTTAAAAGATAAATTTATCGAAAAAAATTATTCAGAGACCGACTTATTAGAAAATATTAACTTGATCAAACACAAGAATAGGAGTGAACTTTTAACATACAAAACAAAAAATACAAACGAATCTATATCCCTCCCTATAACTTTTAACTACAATAACAAAAGCAGTGAAATTAAAAAAATCATTAAAAAACACTGGCATATTTTAAGACAAGACGATAAACTTAACAAAATTATTCCCGAAAAACCAAATATAGTTTTTAGAGGAGCTCCCAATTTTAGAACGATCTTAACTACGAATTTTACCAAAACTATTGCACAGAAAAATCCTGTATCCTTCTTTCCGCAAACTAAAGGGTTCTACAAATGTAAAACATGCATCGTATGCAAAACTACAGATCCCACAGTTGCATCTAAGGTGACGCAGTTTGTTTCAAATAAGACTAACACTGTGTATAATATTAAAGAGTTTATTACCTGTAATACCAAAAATGTAATTTATTTGCTCGAATGCCCCTGTGGCTTCCAGTACGTTGGAATGACCACAAGGTGCCTGAAAATCAGGCTGAGCGAACATTGTAGAAACATCAAAAATGGATACTTAAATCATACAGTATCCAAACATTTTATTAACCATAACAAAGATCCTAAAATGTTAAAATGTATGGGGATAAAAAAATGCACTTTACCCTGGAGAGGGGGAGATATTAAAAATGTTTTAGGAAGAACAGAAATGGAGTGGGTCTACAAGCTACAGACCCTCTCACCTCAGGGTCTAAATGCAGACTTTGATCTGCATAATTTTTTATGAATATACTGCTTTACTTTCTATTTCATTTTTATATTCCTAATAACTATTGGTTATATTTTGATTAACTTTCCATTCTTCCATTGTCACCAGTTTTATCCTAAGTATTCATTTTATCTTATTTTATTTTATTTTATTTTATTCTATTTAACCTATTGCCATCAATTCCTGTCCCCTTCCCTTTACCTATTTCCCTTCTGACGGCGTTTTTCGCCGTCTAGTATTTTGAATCTCACAGGCACCCGTCCGTGCCCTTGAGTAAGCAGCTCGCTGGTAATTCACTGAGCGAGCTGCTTCCTGGTCTCCGCCCCCCCGTGCGTGCGCACATCTGACCGGCACTACTACAAGCCCCATGAGGCTTAGCCCTATAGTAGTGCCGGCGGAATAAAGTTTTCACGGGGAGGGGCTTATACCGCACGCGCATAGCGCTCGGATACTACGTTTCCCATACACCCTAAGCCCGATCATGTGACACAAGTTCAATAATCTTAAAGTTATGTTTTAAGCTTCGTTTTTTATATTCCTGTGTTCCTTTATGTATATACTACTTATGACTATTTATATGCACATTTGTTTTCAACTTATTTAGGGTATAACAGTGTTTTAATCTAAGTGTTTTTTTGATTGGCCAATCATTCTTTGGCGCAAATTTTAACAATTTACATTGTCTTATATAACTGTATCTTGCCAGGTATAATGCTATATTACCATTTTGAAAAAGCCTGTTTAGGTGAAACGCGTTAATGGTTTTAAATTGTGTATTTTTAAATATTAAAAGTGATTTTGGTTACCTTCTCTATAGGACCAATTCCTTTTTTATTTGACAATTATTTTTATTAATCCTGGCAGTTCTACATTTTATTTTTCCTTTTTTTTATATATATATATAGTTCCATAATTTTATTTTTCCTTTTTATATATATACATATATTTCTTATCATTATTATTTTATTTTACAACCACTACTATTTTTACCTTTCACACTCGGATCCTGATCCAAAGAAATCCTAGGTGGGGATTATTCCACCAGTGCCCTATTAATAGAGCAGTATTTCCTGCTCTATATTTGTAAGTATAATTTTTATCTACTGTTATTTCACATACCCTGCCTACTGAGAGCACTATTGTTGTTTCCTATCCATTCCGGAGTACCAAGGTTGGATCGCCAGACGTCTTCTCCAGTACATCCTGGTAGCGGGGATCATACCGCTGCAACGCCTATAAGTCCAGAGCTGGTCCAAAGCTCCCACAAATGTGAGTGTATTATCATATTATTTTCTCACTTCACCCTTGGAGCCGCAATTCTTCACTATTGGCAGTTTGTCGTGTCTCCTATTTTGTCTCCACATATACGGATTATCCTACTACCCGGACGGATCAACTCCTGAGGACTGTACAGATATCCCACCAAGCTATATCAGTGAGACTAATTTTTTATTCATCTTTTATTCATTTTTTATTCATTTTTTTACCATTTTTTACATTGTATACTTTTTTTATCTGCAAAGACTCTCTTCAAATATATATTTTTCTACAGACTATTTTTTCACCTGGTTCAAAGAGACTTACACTTTCCGTTGTTACCAAATTGTGACCATTTGGTCTGGTTTACACTGTACTGTATTTTACTGTATCTTATTTTTTAGCGCAGCCCTTTCCCCCCGTTGTTTCATTCCCAGTTTGTTTTTAGGGTTTTGTGGGATTCCCTAATTAGGGTTGCAGCTTTTCTTTTTGTTATTGAGCGCAGACTCTTCCCTTTGTATTTCTAGGCTAAAGTATCACCTGTCCTCTGAGCTGTAAGTCACACAAGCATTTTAAAAATTCTATTTAAATAGGTCATTAAAAAAATCTATCATTAAGAAGTAGATGTATATCCCACCCTAGGTCAGTTCTTCTGTCATGAGCTGCTTGACACACTAAAAAATTAGTTCATGATGTGACTTGAAAGCCAATAGTAACATTGAGCATGATCTGTCACATTAGGAAGAAGCCATCTCTTACACAAAGTGGCCTTCAAAGAAATCATCAATAATATTTATATTAAATACTGAATGAAATAAAAAAAAAAATATTGAAACGAAAGGAGAAATGTGCTAAGTATAAGTATATATTCCAGATAACATTAAACATTCAATCATTTTGAAAGCCAATCTCTTTGTCAATGACTTTGTTTGTGAAGACAAAGAAATGTTTGGACGAGATATAGATGAAACCTTCAGGAAAACACATTTTGAATTATTGCAGTAAACACAAAAAAAATAAACCACAAAGACCTGAAGCGTAGATCATCACTTCAGAGGTTTAACAAGAAGATGATTAATGATTTTGAGTGGAATCAAAGACTTGATTTGAATCAAGAATAAATCTAAGGATTGGCTACTTATCCATCTTGTGTGTCTTTGCAAACCTCTACGTTTATTACTGATTACAGATAGTCGTAAACTCTGCCTCAGTGAAAGCTTTTCTTGATGTGTCACGTTGCGCACACTGTAGGGAACAGACTGACAGGCATGTGTTCACCCAGACTGTGAATTGTACACGTCTTCTTCTCTAAATAACGCACATGTACCTCAGTGCGGATGTAGAATTGCTCAGTAGAAGGAGATAAAATTAGGTACATTTTTCTGCCAAGTTCAGACACGAAGAGGCTGGCATTGTAATCGTGCACAGTTATCAAGCATATGGAGAGAGACTAATAACAAATGTGTCAGGAAAGGCAAAGGAAGAAATGAGAACAAAAACTGCGGAGTGGAAAGAAGATAATGATACAAGCAGAAATACACAGATATGATCAGATACAGTCTAAGTCAGAGATGCACAGCTATGAGGATGTAAACAGATACAAGCACACAGACACGAACATATGCAGACAGATACTGACACGTAACAGCAGATACAGGCTTAATCAGGGATATGGACATAGACAGGGGGATACAGATGGATAAATGGAGGTGCAGAGAAGGAGATATAAGCTGATACAAACAGTTTGCATCTATCCGTCAGCTTGTATTTTGTATCTCACAATGACTGTTACTATCTCCATATGTCCGATATTATCTCTTTGTGACTGCTCATCTCTTTCAGCATGTACCTCTCTATGAATGTACGCTCTGTATGCTAGGATCTGGCTATGCATTTCTGTATTTTGTGTCTGATATTGTCTGTCTTTAACTGTCTGTCAGCTTGTATCACTCTATCATTCTGTATATCTGTCTGTTTTATCACTTTAACATTTATGTCTAGATCTCACATTGTCAGCTTTTACCACTATCTCTTTCGTTCTCCCTGCTTATGCAACTCTTTGTCTGTTTATATTTCTCTGTGACTACAAATACAAAAAAAAAAGTCCTGCGCTCACTCCCGGCAGCAACGACCACAGTACACATCAGCTCCAATACATATAGTAAAAACCAAAGAAAAAAAGTTGCCTGCGCTCTCTCCTTAATCCATATGTATATTTAATCAAATGGAGGTCATTTAGTTACTCCAATGGCTTTCTGTCTCATTAGAGATATCTTTGCCAGAAGCTCAAGGAAGCAAGGTGAAGGGTCAGAGTAGGACCCATCTAGGGGGTATGTCGACGTTGGCAGGCGTGCATTCCCTCCAGTGGCCATTGGAGTAACTAAATGACCTCCATTTGTTTAAATATACATAGGGATTAAGGAGAGAGCGCAGGTAACTTTTTTTCTTTGATTTCTCTGTGACTGCCTGGATCTCTTCTTTTATCTCTATGTGACCATCTCTATGTCTTTCTCATGGTTATATAGTAAACTCTAAATTGTAGTAAACTAATCCAGTTATCCAAATACCATCATTTAGACAAATATAATGTTAGTAACTTCCCAACTTTTAGCTTGAATTTTGTGAATCAAATTTTAATTCATTACAATTTTAGCTAATAAACCACACTGTCTGCTTGTATCTCTTTTGTTCTCTCCGTGTGTTTTTTTTTTTCTCTCTCTGTTTGCTTGTCTTCCTTATGGTTGTTTTCTGTCTCTTTGTTCTATTGTCTCTCCTTGTGACTATCTATCTCTCTGTCTACTTATATCTTTCTGATTTTCAATTGACATCTGTTTGTTTCTCCCTGTGGCTGTCTATCTTTTTGTCAGCTTGTCTCTCCGTGCGACTGTCTCTCTGCCTGCTGGTATCTTGACCTCTTCGGAGCTGGATTAATATCATGAGTACCTGTAGGCAAATAATTCTCAAGTGCTCTCACAATCCCATTCATATCTTCCAAACTGATAAATATCATTTTTTTAAAAGCACTTTGACTTTTAAATATGATTTTATTTTTAAATGGTGTGTATAAATAATATATACAGGGAGTGCAGAATTATTAGGCAAGTTGTATTTTTGAGGATTAATTTTATTATTGAACAACAACCATGTTCTCAATGAACCCAAAAAACTCATTAATATCAAAGCTGAATATTTTTGGAAGTAGTTTTTAGTTTGTTTTTAGTTATAGCTATTTTAGGGGGATATCTGTGTGTGCAGGTGACTATTACTGTGCATAATTATTAGGCAACTTAACAAAAAACAAATATATACCCATTTCAATTATTTATTTTTACCAGTGAAACCAATATAACATCTCAACATTCACAAATATACATTTCTGACATTCAAAAACAAAACAAAAACAAATCAGTGACCAATATAGCCACCTTTCTTTGCAAGGACACTCAAAAGCCTGCCATCCATGGATTCTGTCAGTGTTTTGATCTGTTCACCATCAACATTGCGTGCAGAAGCAACCACAGCCTCCCAGACACTGTTCAGAGAGGTGTACTGTTTTCCCTCCTTGTAAATCTCACATTTGATGATGGACCACAGGTTCTCAATGGGGTTCAGATCAGGTGAACAAGGAGGCCATGTCATTAGATTTTCTTCTTTTATACCCTTTCTTGCCAGCCACGCTGTGGAGTACTTGGACGCGTGTGATGGAGCATTGTCCTGCATGAAAATCATGTTTTTCTTGAAGGATGCAGACTTCTTCCTGTACCACTGCTTGAAGAAGGTGTCTTCCAGAAACTGGCAGTAGGACTGGGAGTTGAGCTTGACTCCATCCTCAACCCGAAAAGGCCCCACAAGCTCATCTTTGATGATACCAGCCCAAACCAGTACTCCACCTCCACCTTGCTGGCGTCTGAGTCGGACTGGAGCTCTCTGCCCTTTACCAATCCAGCCACGGGCCCATCCATCTGGCCCATCAAGACTCACTCTCATTTCATCCGTCCATAAAACCTTAGAAAAATCAGTCTTGAGATATTTCTTGGCCCAGTCTTGACGTTTCAGCTTGTGTGTCTTGTTCAGTGGTGGACGTCTTTCAGCCTTTCTTAGCTTGGCCATGTCTCTGAGTATTGCACACCTTGTGCTTTTGGGCACTCCAGTGATGTTGCAGCTCTGAAATATGGCCAAACTGGTGGCAAGTGGCATCTTGGCAGCTGCACGCTTGACTTTTCTCAGTTCATGGGCAGTTATTTTGCGCCTTGGTTTCTCCATACGCTTCTTGCGACCCTGTTGACTATTTTGAATGAAACGCTTGATTGTTCGATGATCACGCTTCAGAAGCTTTGCAATTTTAAGAGTGCTGCATCCCTCTGCAAGATATCTCACTATTTTTGACTTTTCTGAGCCTGTCAAGTCCTTCTTTTGACCCATTTTGCCAAAGGAAAGGAAGTTGCCTAATAATTATGCACACCTGATATAGGGTGTTGATGTCATTAGACCACACCCCTTCTCATTACAGAGATGCACATCACCTAATATGCTTAATTGGTAGTAGGCTTTTGAGCCTATACAGCTTGGAGTAAGACAACATGCATAAAGAGGATGATGTGGTCAAAATACTCATTTGCCTAATAATTCTGCACTCACTGTGTATATATATATATATATATATATATATATATATATATATATATATATATATATATATAAAAAATACCGGCACTCATGGGTTTCTTTCATCCAATTTATTGTAGGTTAGTTCTGCTAGGTCAACGTTTCAGCTCCCGATCGGAGCTTTCATCAGGACATCAAAGGCTATATATATATATACACACACACACACACACACACACGTATTTCTAAGTATGTGTTTTTGTGTATAGTGTGTGTAGCAGTATGTGTGGGTAACTGTGTGTTTATTAGTGTGTGGGTAGTAGCAGTATGTTTTAATAAAATGATAAAAAAATACCCTATTTCTCCTCAATTCTGGGCATAGCCCACAAAGACACTGAACATATACCAACATTAGCTTAATAAAGCAGTTTTGGTGCACAGATCATGCCCCTGCAGTCCCATTGCTCAATTGCCAACAATATCTCTTTAACCAAAAAGTAAACAAAAAATGAGAATGAGGAAGAATGTAATGAGACCAGCACTTAGATAATATACCTATATTAATTTTGACTGCTTAGTCTATAGAATGTATTGAAATGTATTTGCTCTATTCTTGTCTTTATACACTGTTTTAATATAGCAGTACAAGACATAATTAAAGGAACACTATAGGGTCAGGAACACAACCATGTATTTCAGTAAGGTGGCTTTCCCCCACCTCAGCTCCCTTAAAAGCAATTACAACTCGCCTTATTTCCAGCACCGGTGCTAGCTCCACCTCCTTGGTGACTTCATCAGAATTGATTAGTTTTAGCCAATCCAATGCTTTCCCACAGAGAAAGCATTGGATTGGTTGAAATTGGCAAGGGGTCGGGGCCAAACTCCGTTTTGGTCAATCGACACCTCCTCATAGAGATGCATTGAATCAACGCATCTCTATGAGGAAAGTTCAGCATCCCCAGGCAGAGCGTGGAGACGCTGAACGGCAGTGCTGCCTACTGTGCAGCACTAAGCCAGGAAGCACCTCCAGTGGCCATCTGAGGAGTGGCCACTTGGAGGTGTCCCTAGGGGAAATGTAAACACTGCCTTTTCTCTGAAAAGGCAGTATTTGCATGAAAATGCCTAAAGGCAATGATTCTACTCACCAGAACAACTACATTAAGCTGTAGTTGTTCTGGTGACTATAGTGTCCCTTTAACACACTAAGGAGTCTATATATAAGTAATAGGGGAATATTATCTAAGTGCTGATTCCATTCCCTTCCTCCTAATTTTTATTTTTAAGTTGCAGTATGTGCAGCAATGTTGGTAGCAGTGTGTGTATGCCTTTGATTCCTGAGTTCTATCCCTTCTCCTGGACAGTCCTCTCCCCTCTCCCTTCTACAGATTGTTGTGTTCAGTCTGAGGGTTTGGGGCCACTCACAGGTCAGGATCCTCAGAGGGAATACAGTGATCTCAGAATCATGCAGCCAGCAGACACAGGACAGGAGGTATGGAGGTGGATTTTCGCAGGCAGAGCAGGCGCCCCATAATGGACAGGTATCTGTAGGCAGGTGCCCACTCTGCCTTATGGAAAAAAGACCCTGCCTGGCTTTCTGCATGTGCCTCTGTGATACTCTGTCTGCTAGTCTCTTCCAGTGACTGCCACTCTCTGTCTTCTGTCTCTCTGATAGTCAGTCTCTCTACTTATCTCTCCCTGTGACTGTCTGTGTTTCTCTATTTGCTTGTATCTCTCTGATTTTCAGTCTGTCTACTTGTCTCTCCATGTGACTCTCTCTCTCTGTCTGTTTCTATCTCTCTGATAGTCAGTCTCTCTACTTGTTTCCGCCTGTGACTGTCTATCTCTCTATGTCTGTCTGTTTCTATCTCTCTGATAGTCAGTCTCTCTACTTGTTTTGGCCTGTGACTGTCTATCTCTCTCTCTATGTCTGTCTGTTTCTATCTCTCTGATAGTCAGTCTCTCTCCTTTTTTCCACCTGTGACTGTCTATCTCTCTCTGTCTGTCTGTTTCTATCTCTCTGATAGTCAGTCTCGCTACTTGTTTCCGCCTGTGACTGTCTATCTATCTCTGTCTGTCTGTTTCTATCTCTCTGATAGTCAGTCTCTCTTCTTTTTTCCGCCTGTGACTGTCTATCTCTCTATGTCTGTCTGTTTCTATCTCTCTGATAGTCAGTCTCGCTACTTGTTTTGGCCTGTGACTGTCTATCTCTCTCTCTCTGTCTGTCTGTTTCTATCTCTCTGATAGTCAGTCTCTCTCCTTTTTTCCGCCTGTGACTGTCTATCTCTCTATGTCTGTCTGTTTCTATCTCTCTGATAATCAGTCTCGCTACTTGTTTCCGCCTGTGACTGTCTATCTCTCTCTGTTTGTCTGTTTCTATCTCTCTGATAGTCAGTCTCGCTACTTGTTTTGGCCTGTGACTGTCTATCTCTCTCTCTCTGTCTGTCTGTTTCTATCTCTCTGATAATCAGTCTCGCTACTTGTTTCGGCCTGTGACTGTCTATCTCTCTCTCTATGTCTGTCTGTTTCTATCTCTCTGATAGTCAGTCTCTCTACTTGTTTCCACCTGTGACTGTCTATCTCTCTCGGTCTGTCTGTGTTTCTATCTCTCTGATAGCCAGTCTCTCTCCTTGTTTCTGCCTGTGACTGTCTATCTCTCTCGGTCTGTCTGTGTTTCTATGTCTCTGATAGTCAGTCTCGCTACTTGTTTCCGCCTGTGACTGTACATCTCTCTATGTCTGTCTGTTTCTATCTCTCTGATAATCAGTCTCGCTACTTGTTTCTGCCTGTGACTGTCTATCTCTCTATGTCTGTCTGTTTCTATCTCTCTGATAGTCAGTCTCGCTACTTGTTTCGGCCTGTGACTGTCTATCTCTCTCTCTCTATGTCTGTCTGTTTCTATCTCTCTGATAGTCAGTCTCTCTACTTGTTTCCACCTGTGACTGTCTATCTCTCTCGGTCTGTCTGTGTTTCTATCTCTCTGATAGCCAGTCTCTCTCCTTGTTTCCGCCTGTGACTGTCTATCTCTCTATGTCTGTCTGTTTCTATCTCTCTGATAATCAGTCTCGCTACTTGTTTCCGCCTGTGACTGTCTCTCTCTCTCTCTCTCTATGTCTGTCTGTTTCTATCTCTCTGATAGTCAGTCTCTCTACTTGTTTCCACCTGTGACTGTCTATCTCTCTCGGTCTGTCTGTGTTTCTATCTCTCTGATAGCCAGTCTCTCTCCTTGTTTCCGCCTGTGACTGTCTATCTCTCTATGTCTGTCTGTTTCTATCTCTCTAATAATCAGTCTCGCTACTTGTTTCCGCCTGTGACTGTCTATCTCTATCTGTCTGTTTCTATCTCTCTGATAGTCATTCTCGCTACTTGTTTCCGCCTGTGACTGTCTATCTCTCTCTGTCTGTCTGTGTTTCTATCTCTCTGATAGTCAGTCTCGCTACTTGTTTCCGCCTGTGACTGTCTATCTCTCTCTCTGTCTGTCTGTTTCTATCTCTCTGATAGTCAGTCTCGCTACTTGTTTCCGCCTGTGGCTGTCTATCTCTCTCTCTGTCTGTCTGTTTCTATCTCTTTGATAGTCAGTCTCCCTACTTGTTTCCGCCTGTGACTGTTTATCTCTCTGTCTGTTTGTATCTCTCTGTAACTGAGTGTATATCTCCCTGTCTGTGTCTTCTCCTTCTTTTGACCTTTATCCGCCTATATCACTGTACATTTTGCTCTCTATTTTAGCTGCTATTTAATCATCTATCATCATCTGACTGTATGTCTGTCTCTCTATACCCCCCTTTCTCTGTTGTCCTGTATCTCTGTGTCTGTGTTGTCCTGTATCTCTGGCATCTTTTTCTTGTAGCTTGCATCTTCAATGTCTGTCTGTGTGCCCCTTTCCTAAATTGACTGTTTATTCCGAAATGTATAATTTCTTTGTTTCTCAGTCCATATGCTTGATTTCTGTGAACTTCTGAAGTTATTCGATGCCAGTTGCTATGTCTTTTAACTTTCGTAAACTGGGCATAGTGTCCTTTCACAAAAGCACAATTACTGCCTCACTTTCTCATAGTTACACTGAACAAACACAACAGAGACAGCAGGAGCTTATCAGATTGTACTTCTAAATGGACAACATACAGTATGTGTGTCTTTGATATTAATGCTTGGGGCTTTATTGACTGTACCAGAAAGTGTGAAGTATAGACAACTGGATTGCAACTGCTATTTTGCCCTAAAAGTTGCAGTTCCTTGACCAATTACTGGATAACAGTGGTAGACACTCTATGAGAAGCATTACCTGTCCTTTACAGAACCAACTAAGTGGAATCAGCACCTTGGATAGCACTCACTGTTATTATTCACACATGGGCTTATTCAAAGAAAATTTCAAATTATTCAAAGAAAAATGTCAAATTAGCCAAACTGGAGATATTTTCAGTTACACTTTCAGTTTGGGTACTCTCGCCTTAAATATGAAACTCACTTTGGATTCTACCTTTAGAAATAATCCTAATAGTAAAATATATGATGTAAATATAAATATATAATGTAGCTATATTATTTGATAATTATTGTATTCCAGGTATTACAGTTAGTATAAAAAGTGGATATAAAAATAAGAAAGGGAATGGAGTGTGATGTGATGATAATGTGCTGGCTTGGGCTTGAAATTGGGCAATTTGTTTGTAGTTGTCCCCATGTCACATGTAGACAGTCCTCCTCTTGTAATATATTAATTACACAATGTCTGGACCCTGTTACGATTGAACATGGGCTCTTGTGGTGCTTTCGGATATAGGCTGTTACTGTAGTTGGTACATTTCCATTCTCCTTTTCATTCCATTTGGATTTTCCTGCTGGCTTTGACTTTAATATTTGCCATTATTTTGAAGCAGTGTTTATTTGGTACGGATGAAGCAGGACGTGTGATCCACATTTTCTGCCTACCTGTAGTTTCCAATTGTCCAAGTACCTTCGGTCCTCTATTCCAGCGGCTGGCCATGTGTCCTTCAATGAGCTTCTGTACGTTCCTTTAGGACAGTTAATGATGATTTGTGACATTGATGCATAATTCAAGTATTTATTAATGCATCTCATGAAAAACTTAAAGACCAACCCACATACATCAGAATTCAAAGTATCAATTTATGTAAAAGTGAGAAAAAGAATAAAGGAGAGAGATCTCAGAGACACCATGTATAACTGTGACATCTTGTTTTTCCCACACCTCGACCTGATGAGCTCTGTTTCCTAAACTGATCATCAAACTGCAGTAGATGTGACAAGTTGGTAGGCTTTAACTATGCTGAGAGAAGTCTTTCCAGCCATTTATAACCAAGTTCCTCTCCATTGCTTAAATGTTGTCAGTATTTTTTTTTTTTACAGAGAAATGTACATTGCTTTAGATGCCTGTCACCCACATGATGAGTTTAGCCTTTAGGTATTTGCTATTTTGGGTCTCTGTGTCCAAATATTAAGAACCTCAGGGTTACTGGTACAGCAGTGTGTAACATAGGAACTTGCTCTGTCATTGAATTATTACTGTTTGTTTGTTTTTCTTAATATCAGACAAGCCAGACTGGTTTGGTTAACCCCATGAGAACTAATAATATGTCAGTCACATCATGATATAAACAGGGTTGTTCACTTGAGTCTGAAATTCTGGGAATTCTAAGTTAATTAAAACATACAGTTTTATTTACTAAACACTGGATTTTGTCCCTACAAAGTTTGGTGAAAATTACTAAATTCTGACGAGAATGGAAATTCTCATATTTAAGAATGACAATTTTGGTCAAAATTCGATTGATGCAACCAAATCTTTATAATTTGTTTGTATTGTTCGGGCCTGGTGTAAAATCGGTGCTTTTCACAATCGAAACCTACGCAACCCTACATGGAATATGTACAAAGTAGAGATTTTAAATTCAATCACATTCGAAAATTATCGTTCACTTGCTTTTTGCTAGCGAATGATAGTTTGAAGTCCTATTTGCTGGCGGACAATGCTAGCAGCCAGCGGGTAAATAGGTAAAAAATAAAA